>NC_073247.2:152591250-153955625 GCF_029281585.2 Gorilla gorilla gorilla | reverse complement strand
TGTCACAAGGCTAGTTAGTAGAAGCAATTGACTTAACACTTAATTCAGACCTCTCTGACTCCAAAGGCTTTGATCTTAATGATATTGCTATCCTTTAATAAATGCCAACCTACCCATAATTTTTGTGTTATCATTAGTGACAAAAAGGATCATGATGATATTTAAGACATTTAGAAGTAGTATGATTAGCTTTCCTTAGATCAGATTTTAAACATGTTTTTTAAGCCAAAATACTTAATCATACCAGAGATATTATGTGTTTGGGGCTTAGATAGATAAATCTAAATGTCATCTCATCAAACCCAAATGCCAACACTGTGTGTGAGTCTTCCAGCGGCAGAACTTTTGAAAAATTTTTTTTCTCTAATTGCATTAAATACAAGGTCTGTGGGAGTAACAGAATGCTCAATGTTGAGTGGTGCCAAATGCAGGTGAAACAGCTTGGGAAAACAAGTATCATTTGAAAGCTGTACCTAAGGCTTAGCAAGAGCAACGTGTCATTTTATTCCCAACAAATGATCCAGAGTCACCATAAAATTTTACTCCTCCAAATAAAATTGTTTGAATCGAGCTGAAAACTACCACTAAATAAACTTAATCCAAAATTCGAGCAATGTGGATGGAATGGCAAATAAGCCAAGGATTTGGAGAAGTAGGTGGCCCAAGGGCTAGGTAGACACTGAAGAGGTAGCAGTTGTAAAAGCAAGATCTAGCAGGCAAGTCTGAAGTGTTTGGGCTTAATCTCTTGTTAGAACTATCCTTTGTGTCTGAAGAGTCCACTAACCATCTGAGAGAAAATAAACCCCTCAAATGCACCTAGTTTTATCATTCTGTGGCTGAAGATAAAAGAAATAGAGAGATGAGAGTCTCTCACACTCCATGTTATCTTTAACACTGATGCCAGCATGATCTTTTCTAAAACATGAGTTTAACCATGTAGTTTCCCTGCCTAAAAATGCTTACTGTTTCTTTAATACACCATACAAGGGCTTCTACACTCTGTAACCTGCCCTTGCCTCATCTCTTAACACAAATCCATGGCTCAGAAATTCTAAATTTCCTGATAATGGCGAAAAATCCCATTTTTTAATGGAAAAAAATGTGATTACTTTTGCACCAACCTAATATTTTTTAAATATGCTATGTTATTAGATGCCAGCATGCTTTACTTATTGGCTCCATCTCTGATTGGAATGCCCTGTCCCCATTTACCTTCCTAGAAAAAATTTCCTTATCCTTCAAATAACTCCTTAATATCTCCTATTTGGTAGAAATGTTTTTGACTTGCTCAAGTGAATGTCATCACTTCCTCCTTATTCTACCACTGTACCTGGCCCTTACCTCAGTTATTTAATTTATCACACTGTATTACGTGTAAAAATATGTATGCCCATCTCATCTATTTTACTGTGAACCCATGAGGGCAAAGACTATATCCCCCACCATGTTGGATAGCATTGATGTTAGATAAGTAAGTGGCTAAGAAGGAAAAAAGGAAGAAAGGTAGAAACAATGGACAGAGTAAGAAAGGGTATTCTTGAACTCTTTTAAAAATGATACTAAAATTATAATATCTCTGTTCTGAAAACAGAGGAACACTGAGTTAACCATCAAGGAAAGAAAGATCAGATGTTATGTAGAGCATCCAGAAGACATACTGATCCCATTAGGTTGATGGGAAGACTGCCAAAATTATTTTAACTTTCTTTTCATAGAGTCTGATCATTTGTCTTTGTTTTATTTTTCTTTTTTAGCAATCAAGTGTTTAATCTATATTGGCAGTATAGAGTAAGAAATTATAAAGAACATTTAATTAAATAATAGCAAATATGGTATCACTCTTAAATAAAGCTCGGATATGTTTGCACTCTAATGTAATGTGGTCAATCTGAACATTTGGATTTGATGTGTCATTTGCTAAAGAATTTATGAAGTTGAGATCACCGTTGCCTTGGTTTCCAAAGGAGACAATAAAATGTCATTGTGAGCTTTGGGCAATGTGTATTTATTAACATTCAACACTAAAAACAAAATATGTCTGACCATGTGTTGTGATTCTAGGACAATTACAAAGCAAAGAAATAGAAACATTCACACAAAGGATAAATGTTTGAGGGGATGGATACCCCATTCTCCATGATGTGGTTATTACGCATTGCACATTTGTATCAAAACATTTCAGGTATCCCATACACATATACACCTAATACGCATCCACAAAAATTAAAAATTAGAAAAATATAGAAACACACTAGTTTAAAAAAGCCCTTAGGCTGGGTGCGGTGGCTCACACCTGTAATCTCAGCACTTTGGGAGGCCGACACAGGTGGATCACCTGAGATCAGGAGTTCAAGATCAACCTGGCCAACATGGTGAAACCCCGTCGCTACTAAAAATACATAAAATTAGCTGCGTGTGGTGGTATATGCCTGTAATCCCAGCTACTTGGGAGGCTGAGGCATAAGAATCACTTGAACCCAGGAGGTGTAGGTTGCAGTTTGCCAAGATCACGCCACTGCACTTGAACCTGAGTGACAGAGTGAGATTTTGTCTCAAAAAAAAAAAAAAAAAAAACCCTTAAAAAGCAAAAGTGAAGGCCTAAACCTTTCACTTAATAGATGTCAATTTACGGCGAATTGATGGGGAAGTGCAAACAAGAGTTCAGGTTTCATGATTCCCAGACAAAGATACTTTTTATCATACAAGAGATGATATCCTCAATGTACACAAGGATACAATTTACATAACACAGGTTCTATGCTCAAATGCATACAAGCCCCTTGTAGTTAACATAAATGAATGAATTGAGAGAGATGCAAAAGAATAAGGACTAATTGGCATGGAAGTAAACTGGAGAGTAAATGCCTATACAAAATGGGTAACCATCAATTTATGGTTTCTATATGGGAATATAGGCCCAGTGTTTCTTGATCTTATGATTATCCACAAAGAGCCCCAAACCCAAATACCTATGTTATATCTCTTGATACCAACTAATGAAACATTTTTATTCATAATAAATATTGAGGAGGCCATTTTGTTCTTGCTAGTGATCAACCTGTACTTCCACTGAGCCTGTGTATAAATATGACATCACAGGAAAATTATTTAAAAGGAATAAGGTTAACAAAAAAATTAATCCTTTTGAAGCTCCAAAAGTGCAACAGTTACCAAAATGACTGTTGTAATTATTATAATATAAAATACCTCTCCTTTTAAAATAATTCACTTCGGTTTCTCTTAGTGAACTCTAGCACATTCAAAATGGGATGATATTTCATGAACAGCTTGATATGCACACAGCTTTTATCTAGCACATTGTATTAGTCTGTTTTCACGCTCCTAATAAAGACATATCCAAGACTGGGTAATTTATAAAGACAAAGAGCCTTAATGAACTCACAGTTCCACATGGCTGGAGAGACCTCACACCATGGCAGAAGGCAAAGGGGAAGCAAAGGCACGTCTTACGTGGTGGCAGGCAAGAGAATATGTGCAGGGAAACTCCCCTTTATAAAACCATCAGATCTTGTGAGACTTATTCACTGTCATGAGAACAGCATGGAAAAACCCACCCCTATGATTCAATTACTTCCCACCAGGTCCTTCCCATGACACGTGGGGATTATTACAATTCAAGGTGAGATTTGGGTGGGGACACAGAGCCAAGCCATATCACACATCTACCAATAAAATAGAAATACCTGTACTTTTCAATAAAAATTTAGATTTGGCATTACAATTGTACAGCAAATCCTAATCTTGTTTTCCTTCACTTCTTATCAAGAGTAAAATATCTATATTTCAGATTTTGTGTTACACCATAAAACATTTCATATCTTTGAAACGTATATTGTCCTAATACACATTTCTTCAAATGTTAGCTGAAAGTACAAAATGTATAAAAATTTGGAAAATTAATTCAGTGTAAATACTATTGAATCACATAGATCAGTGGTTCCCAAAGTGTCATCATTGGACCCTTGGGAGTTTCTAAGACACTTTCAGGAGTTCATGAGGTCAAAACTATTTTTATAATTGTATACAGACATTATTTTGCTTGTTCATTATGTGGACGCTTCCGGTGATGGTGCAAAAGCAATAGTGGGGAAAACTGTCGGAGGCTTAACATGAACCAAGAGAGTAGCATTCATCTGTATTATCTTCGTGTTATTCACCACCACACTCACAGAAAATGAATTGCCAGTTTCACTTATGTCCTTGAAGAAACACTAATAAGTGTTACTTTTATTAATTCTCAACCATCGAGTACACACCCTTTCAACATTGTGTATAACAAAGTAGAAAGTATTCATAGAACACTTCTGCAAAATAATGAAGTAAAATGATTGTTTCCAGGAAAAATATTTTGTGCAATTTTTTTCAGCTGCAAGCTAACAATGACCTCATAGTTTTTACAGCTATTACTTTGGTCTACCAAGAATTCCTTTCATTTTCCACTGGCAACATCACACTAGTGTCTTTTCCGTGTGTATATGAGGAACCATATTTTCCGAAGTGTACATATGACTCAGTCCTAACAACAGAATTGCGTCATTTCCCTATCCACAGTGATTGGTTCAGGGAAGGGCATATAACACAGTTCGAACTAGGGAATTGTTCTGGTGAACTCAGATCAAGGGTCATAGGACTGCGTAAGCCTAGAAGCATGTTTACCAAAAGGTGGAGAGAATGTACCTGAGAACAAAGCCAACACTGTGAAAATCAGAGAAAGTGCCAAATCTCACTTCAGAAAAATTGTGATTTTTTTCCCAAGGTGGTAGATTAAAGGATTTTAGCATGCTTCCACCACTTGGAAATAGAAACACAGTACATAAAGACTAATTCTGTGAGCTCTAATTCAAGAAGGAAAATGGGAATCCATTAGAATCATGAAGGGTACCCCAGGTCCTGGGGAGGAGAATGCTGGCAAGCAGCCCCCATGACAGCATCTAGCTGATAAAAGTGAGTGAGGGCCCAGTACATGAGAAGGGCAGAGAACCGCCCTCTGTGACTCACTTTTCCATGGAGATTCAACCAACCCGCTCTAAAGAACACTTTGTTTCTCCCAGGCCCTGGAGTTAACTTCGAGAAAGGCTTGGAGATACTATGAGGGAAAGACACCAGGAAAAGCTGCAAACATTATCCAGGCCCAGAGCTGAGAACAGGACACCGTTTAAATCTGGTCACATACAAAGTCAGCCATTGTTAGGTGACCCAGCAGTGTGGCCATGCAGGCATTTTAGTGTCAGGCCAGAAATTGGAGTGCTGGCTCTGGAGCGGGGTGGGAGCCTCCACAGCCAGAACTGTAGAAAGTGTCTTAACATTAGGTGCTATAATTGTGCTCTTCCCTGTCACAAGCCTGGGGCAGGAGGAGAGCTTCTACAGCTACAGTTTCTCCAAGGCGGTGAGACTTGCAGCCAGGACCAGCTTGATGACCTGAAACTGATATGCATGTGTCATTGCTGGGTACCCCAGCCTGCTCCCCTGAGAATGTGGTGCAGAGGGGTCCTGTCTGCTCCATTCCCAGGCAGATCTCTAGGTATTCAGAGCACCCATTCGCCTGGTTCAGCAGCCTGAGCTACCCCATCCTTCCTGCAGAGTACAACAGGGCTCTCTCCGCTCCATGCCCAGGCAGATCTCTAGGCATTCAAGCACTTCCTCACCTGGATAAACAGCCTGTCTTGCCCCACCCATTCTGTGCAGAGATCCTGGTATGGGGAAGTCCTTTCTGCTTCATGCCTAGGCAGATCTCTAGGCATTTGGAGCACCCACTCGTATGGTTCAGAAACCTGAGCTGCCTCACCCATTCTGGACATACACTATGGTGCAGCGAAGCGCTCTCTGCTCCACATCCAGGCAGATCTCCAGACATTCAGATCTTGAGCTGGCCCGGATCAGCAGCCTGAGCTGCCCTACACTTCCTTTACAGAGCTCTGAGTGCAGAGGTGCCCTCTGCACTCCACACACAGGCAGATCTCCAGACATTCAGAGAACGTGCTTGCCGGTTCCATCAGACAGAATCACCCTACCCCTCCTGTGCAGAGATATTGGTGCAGAGAGGCCATCTCTGCTTCACACCCAGACATATCATCAGGCATTCTGAGTATCCACTCATCTGTTTCAGCAACCTGAGCCGCTTCACCCTTCTTGTACATAGATTGTGGTGCAAAGGGGGGCCTCTCTGCTCCAAACCCAGACATATCATCAGGCATTCTGAGTATCCACTCATCTGTTTCAGCAACCTGAGCCGCTTCACCCTTCTTGTACATAGATTGTGGTGCACAGGGGGGCCTCTCTGCTCCAAGCCCCAGCAGATCTCCAGGCATTGGAAGCAACAGCTTATCTGCATCAGTAGCCTGAGCCATTCCACCTTTCCTGTGCAGAGATCCTGGTGTAGGGGGCCGTCTCTGGAACATACCCTGGCAGATCTCTAGGCATTCAGAACATCTGCTTGCCTAAAGCAGCAGCCTGAGTTGCCTCACCCTTTCTGGACATAGATCGTCATGTAGGAGGGCCCTCTCCTCTCCATGCCCAGGCAGCTCTCCAAGAATCTGGAGCACCCTCTCTCCTGGATTAGGAGTTCTGGCCACCCACCACGCCTGTGCAGAGAACATGGGACTGAGTAGATTTCCCAGCTCCATGCCTAGGCATGCCTCTAGGTGCTTAGTGGCCGCATGCTGAATTCTTCCTCAGTGATGGTGCTTCTGCCTACCACCAGGGGACCGATAGGTGAACCTGCCCAGTCTGGACCAGCACTTCATGTCCCCTGCCCACCCGGAGCACAGAACAGGGAGCTCAGCTCCTTGTGCATTCCACAAATCAGCCCGCTGACTGAAGCAACAAAGAGCTGCTGCCAGTAAACAGAGAGCAATTATATATGCAGCCATGTTGGCCACAGCAGGATCTTACCTCTAAATAACATTTACTAGATTGTAGACTGAACTGCATAGCCCAATATAAAACCTGTGGAAAGAAGTACATAGGGCTACAGAAGCAAAGCCAAAAGGCCCTACCTAGCATTCTCTGCAATCACAAACACTCCCACAGATGTTGGGGTGGGGAAGAGAGAGAAAGGAAATGGGAAAAATAATATCATAGGGAAAGAAAGCAAAAGAAAATATCCTTCTTGCACAAAAACAATTACAAGAATTAAAAGTGCCAAAGTCTCCAGATGAGAATGAAACAGTACAATCCTATTACTGGTTACATATCCAAAAGAAAACACATCTTTCTACTAAAACCACACATTCACTCACACGAAAGATAGGGAATCAACCTAGGTCCCCATCAACTGTGGATTGGATATAGAAAATGTGATACATAAATACCATGGAATACTACACAACCACTTAAAAAGAATGAAATCATGTGCTTGCAGCAATATGGATGCAGCTGGAAGCCATTATCTTAAGTGAATTAACATGGGAACAGAACACTAAATATCACATGTTCTCACGTATAAGTGGGAGCTAAACACTGGGTACTCATCTACATACAGGTGGCAATAATAAAAACCAGGGACAACACTAAGAAGGAGGAGGAAGTGGGCAATGGCTGACAAACCAACTATTGGGTACTCTACTCAGTAACTGGGTGATAGGATAATTTACACCCCAAACCACAGCATCACCATTGTATCCAGGTAAAGAGGGTGCATATATTTTACCTGGAGCTAAAATAACAATTTTTAAAAAATAGTTGTGAAAATGTTTTTCTTTATATAAGCTTTTACGAGGTATAATCTATGTATAGTAACATTCACCAATTTTAAGTGTATAATTGGATCTGTTTGACAAATGCCTATAGTCGTGTAAACATCACCACAATCAAGATAGAGAACATTTTCATCACCCTAAAAAATTTCTTCCTCCCCTTTCAATCAATCCCCTTGTCTTATGGTAAAACGAATCTACTTTCTATTACTATATTTTTGCCTTTCCTAGAATTTATTATACATGGAATCAAATACTTTGTAGACTTTTATGTCTGGCTTTTTTCACTCTGGACAATGCTTTTGAGATTCATTCATTTTATTAGATATTTCAATGGTTTGTTACTTTTTATTGCTTAGCAGTATTCTACTTATATCACAATTTGTCTATTCACTAATTGATAGATATTTGAGTTGTTTCAAGTTTAGAACTCTCAATAGTTTTTAAACGCTGCTATGAACTGTTGAGAACGCATCTTTGTAAGAACATCGGTTTTCATGTATCTTGGTCTTACCATGGAATACTATGCAATCATCAAAAATAACTTTTCAATCTTTTTCCTTTTTGGATAAATATCTCAGAGTAGAATTGCCAGTTAAGTGTGCATTTAATTATTGACATGTCAATAATTTTACACAGTTACCAGTTTAGTTTTGTGGTGAGAACACTTGAGATCCACTCCCTTAGCAAATGAATGTCTAAAATATGTTATTAAATATAGTTTCTATGCTGCATGTTGTATGCTAGATCTCTATAACCTATTCATCTTACAACTTAAAGTTGATACCCTTTGAACAACAGTTCCCCATTTACCCCACCCATCAATCGATATCCATCATTCTGTTTCTGAGTTTGACATTTTTAGATTTCACCTACAAGTGAGATCATTAAGAATTTGTCTTTCTGCATCTGTCTTAATTCACTTAACATAATGTTTTCAGACTCAGCTTTGTCACAAATGGCAGGATTATTTTATTTTTGTGTCTGAATAATATCACATTATATATATACACACACACACACAGTGGGTGTTTTGTTTGTTTCCATATTTTAGCTATTGGGAATAATGTGGTCATGAACATGAGAATGCAGATAGCTCTCTGACATACTAGTTTTACTTTCTTCATATATATGTACACCGTGTAGTGGTATTACTAGATTATATGGTAGTTCTCTTTTTAACTTTTTTGAGGAACCACCAACTATTTTCCATAGTAGCTGTACAATTTACATTCCCACCAACAGTGTGTAAGTGTGTTCCTTCCCTCATATCCTCACCAATATTTGTTATCTTTTTAGCTTTTCATAATAGTCATCCCAACAGGTGTGAATTAATATTGCATTGTGGTTTTGATTTGCATTTTCCTCATGATTAGTGACGTTGAGCACCTTTTCACATACATGTTGGACCATTTGTATCTCTTCTTTGAAAAAATGTCTATTCATGTTTTTGCCCATTTTAAATTTTTATTTTTTTTTGGTATTGAATTTTGTGTTTCTTTCATATTTTGAATATTAACCTTTTATCAGATATATGGTTTGCAAATATCTTTTTCACATTTTGCAGAATGTCTTTTCATCTTGGCAATTGTTTTCTTTGCTATACAGAAGTTGTTAGTTTGATGTAGTCCCCTTTGTTTATTTCTGCTATCGTTGCATGTGCTTTTGGTATCATACCCAAAATATCATTGCTAAGACCATGTCATGGACCTTTTCCCCTGTGCGTTTTTATAGTATTATAATTTTACATTTTCAGGTCTTATATTTAAGTCATTAATCCATTTTGAGTTGATTTTTGTATGTGGTGTGATACAAGGGTCTAACGTCATTATTTTGTATGTGGATAAACTATTTCCCTAACATTATTTATTTAAAAGATTATTCTTTCCCCATTGTGTATTCTTGCAATCTTTGTTGAAAATTAATATACTATAAGTGTGTGAATTTATATCTGGGCTCTCTATTCTATTTCATTGTTTTCTGTGTCTCTTTTTAAACCAGAATCATGCTGTTTTGATTACTGTATCTTTGTAGTATATGATACAATCAAGTACTGTGATGTCTCCAGCTTTATTCTTTTTGTTCAAGACTGCTTTGGCTAGTCAGGTATTTTTGTGGTTCCATACAAACTTTAAGATTATTTTTTCTATCTCTGTGAAAAAAATGTCATTGGGATTTTGATAGGAATTGCATTAAACCTGTGGATTGCTTTGGGCACAGTGGAGATTTTAACGATATTATTTCAATTCATGAGTAAAGAATATCATTCTATTTAGTTTTGCTTATTCAATTTCTTTCATCAATGTTTTATAGTTTTCAATATGCATATTGTTCATCTCCTTCTTTAAATGTATTTCGATGTATCTTTTCTGTTGATCTTGTAAATGATGCTGTTTTGTGGATGTCTCTTTTGCATATTCCATTGTTATTGTATAGAAATGCTACTGGTTTTTGCACGTTCATTTCGTATACTGAAACTTTACAGAATTTGTTCATTATTTCCAACAAGTGTTTTTTTTTTGGTGGAGTCTTTAAGGTTTTCTATATATAACCTCATGTCTGCCAACAGAGACAATTTATAGTTTTCCTTTCCGACACAGGTGCCTTTAATTTTGTTCTTTTGCCTAACTTCACAGGGCAAGACATACAGTGCTGTGTATGAGTTCTCAAATTGAATCATGTTCTCAGCTGAATCCAATTTAAGAATTGCTTCACCTAGCCTGATTGTTCCAGTTTTGCAGTGTCTCCACCTCACACCGCTCCTAAGTCAGCATAAACCTCCAGAGAACTAGGATTTCAATGGCCACAACACAAACAAAAAAGAACATACATGTGAGAGTGTGCATTCTTGTCTTGATCCTGATCGGAGAAAAAACAAAAAGCGTTCAATGTTTTACTGTTGGATGTGATGTTAGCTGTGAGCTTGTCACGAATGGCCTTTATTGTGTTAAAATCCATTACTTCTATTCCTAGTTTGTTGACAGTTTTTATTATAATAGAATGTTGAATTTTGTTAAATGCTTTTTCTATATTGAGTTCATTGTATGGTTTTAGTCCTTCCTTCTGTTAATTTAGTGTATCATATTTATAGATTTGTGTGTGCTAAAACATCCTGGCATCCCATGGATAAATTCTACTTTATCAGGGTGAATGATCCTGTTAATGTGCTGAGATATTTGGTTTGCCTAAATTTTCTTGAAGATTTTTACATCTGTGTTCATCTATGATGTTGTCCTGTAATTTTATTTTCTTGTAGTGTCCTTGTGTGGCTTTGATGTCAGGTATTACTGACCCTGTAAAAGTTTGAAAGTATTTCTTCCTATTCAATTTTTTTGAAAGACTTGGAGAAAGGTTGGTATTTGTTCTTTAAGCGTATGTAGGTCCACATAGCAGGTTGGTGCTGGAGTCTTTAAGCAGGCTGGCCTGGTGCCTAGGTTAGCAGATAAGCAGTTATGGGTCCTGGGTCTATGGGGGCCAGCTTAGGCCCATCTACTGGGATGGACCTGGACCCTGGATCTGCTGAATCAGGGTTGGATTATGGGTCCATAAGACCTAGGGTGGCAGGAACTGGCCAGAATTCTGGAGCCAGCCTGGTGCTGGTGTAGGCCTGGTCCCTGGATCCACAGAGGCACGTGGAACCAGGGTCTATGGATGCTGTCCTGGTGCCTAGGGCTGTAGCAGCTAGCTTGGAGCCTAGTTCCACAGGGGCAGGCCTGGAGGCTGGGTGTGTGGGTGTTGGCCTGTAAGCTAGGTGTGTTAAGGCTGGCTTAGAGCCTGGGGTCATGAGGGTCAACTTGGTTGGAGGGTTGACCTAGAGGTTGTGTCTATGGGAGCAGGCCTGTGTCATACAGCAATAGGGGTAGCACTGGAAAGTGGGTCCTCAGGAGAAACCCTGGAGCCTGGTCCTTGGGGGTCAGTTTGGTCCTGGGGTCTAGAGGAATGAGCCTGGACCCTTGGTCTTCTGGTATGTACCTGGACCCTGGGTCTCCTGGTGCGTTGGGCCTCATGGGCTGGCCTGGCACTGAGTGGGCTGAATCCTCTGTCCATAGGGGGTTGGCCTGAGGGCTGGTTCTGTGGTTGCTGGTCTGGTGCCTGAGGCCACAGGGGATGGCCTTGAGCTGTGGTCTGAGGGTACTGTCCTGGTACTGAGGTGGGCCTAATGGTGGGATCCATGAGTGCTGGCCTGGAATCTGGGGCTACAGAGGCCAGCCTAAAAGTTGGGTCTCAAGGTGCCAGACTGGCACCTGAGGCCATAGGGGTTGACCTGGGGATAAGATGAACTTGAGCTTAGAACTATGCATGTGAGCAGGGCAATGGAGCAGACTGTGTTCTGAGTCAGCAGGGGCTAGCCCAGACCTGGGATGTCCAGAGTGTTGGCTTGGCACTAGGAAGGGCCTGGAATCTGGTTCTGCAGCTCCCCACCTGGAGTGTGGGGCTGCAGGAGCCATACTGGTGCTGGATTAGGCATAGTGGTCGGGTCTGCAGGGCCCAGATGTGCTGGGGTCCCTCTGCGGTCTGAAATCACTGGGGATGGTCTGGCAGTGGAGTGGACCTGAAACCTTGGACATAACTAGAACCAGAGTCTGTGGAATTCACTCTAGAGCTGTGATAGACCTGGTGGTGGGGTGAACCTGAATCCTGAGTCTGCAGGAACTGGTCCAGCGTCTAAAGCTAAGGGGACTATTCTGTTGATGGGGATTTCCTAAAGCCTGTGTTCATGGGTGCTGGCTTGATGCTGGGGCTGATCTTGAGTCTGGGACCGATCTTGAGTCTGGGACCTCTGGGGTGAGCCTGAAACCTGAGGCTGTGAGGTCACCCTGGAGCCTGGGTTTGAGGTGTTGGCCTGGTATTAGGGAAGGCCTAGAAGTTCAGTCTGTGAGTATCATCCTAGAGTCAGGGCCTGTAAGGTCATGCTAGGCTCTGGGTTTTACTGGGGAAACCTAGTGTTGGGGTCCAAGGCAATGTCCTGTGCTCATTTCCCTCTCCTCCCAATAAAAGGGTATCTCTCTCCATATTTCACTGCCTGGAATGGGTGAAGAGTGAGGTGGATAATGTGAAACGGTCCTTCCTACCCTCTTCGATGTGTCTTTTCTCATTTGTTCTTATTTGTGCAAACCTATTTTTCAGGGAATATATGTTCCTAGGACAATAAACTTATAGTTCAAAATACAGCAATGCTTCTGAAATTACACTTTTAAATAAATAAATTGTGTGATAAAATATTAATGATGTTGAAATGAAGGCGCAGATATGAATGTCATGTTGTTATTGCAACCTCCACCTCACGGGTTCAAGTGATTCTCCTGCCTCAGCCTCCCAAGTAGCTGGGAGTACAGACACACACCACCATATCCAGCTTATTTTTGTATTTTTAGTAGAGACGGGGTTTCACCATGTTGGCCAGGATGGTCTTGATCTCTTGACCTCGTGATCCACCCACCTCAGCCTCCCAAGGTGCTGGGATTACAGGCGTGAGCCACCGCGCCTGGCTGATTGTTTTTTACATTGGTATTTCTGCAAGAGGACAAGCTGAAGAGTCCTATTCCACGACCTTGCTGATGTCACTCTCATTGAGCTTTTTTACAAAGCCTTGCTTACATTTAACGCTGAAGGTTTTTTTGATACACAGAAGGTTTAAATGTCATTATAGTCATAATTATCAATATTGTCTGCTACGGTTTGTGTTTTTTAGGTTTTTATTTAAGGGATTCTTCTTTACTACCAAACACAACTTTAATCCACTAGGAAGGTATTTTTGTGTTATTGTATTAAGGAAAAGTTTAATTTTATTTTTCTATATGCTAATTAATTTTTTCAGCAATTCTATCCAGTTATACGTAATGTCACTTCTGTCACTTCTGTCATATATCAAGTTTCTGTATATAAGTAAGGGTGCTCTTTTTCAGGGTCTCCTATTCTGTCTTCTAGTGTCATACCAGGTAGCACAAAGGCTCTCAATTCAAAATTGTTGAATCCCAATGAATAATAAATAATCATTCTGTAATCATAAGATAATACTTAGGGGTGTATAAAGACCTATAATGTACTAAGATTTTGATCATATCATTTTAATAATACAAATTTTAAAAAATATTTTATGTAATGAATATATCCAACAATGAAGAATTGGTTAAAAACTGACACTATTTTTAGACAATGAAAAGATGTGCTTTTTTGGAAATCTAACCTGACAAACATAAACTTACTGACACTGAGAAATATTCACAAGTTACTAATGGGGAGAAAAACACAGGATACATCAATAAAATAACCATTTTATTTTAAAATATTGTATTATGACATATAAGAAAAAGCATCTGAAACAATAAACACTACATTGGTAAAGGTAATTATTTTGGCGGAATGGAATTACAAGTAATATTTATTTTCTTCTTTTCCCTTATTTGTATTTTTCCTTATTCTAAATATTTTGCTATGTAACAATTTCACTTCTCATGGCTTCCTTATCATAATTCTAAAAGAAGAATGCATTGCTTAACATTTTACAAACTTCACTGGGGTTTCAGTGTTGTAGAAAGAACGTCTGCTTTGAAGTGAGGTAAACTGTAGTTCAGAATCTGTTCCCAGCATTTTCTGGCCATGTGCTGTCTCTGAGCCTTAGTTTCTGCACTCATAACATTAAAGTAATTCATGGAACTGTTGTGAGGAATATATTAGTACGCGTAAAGAAGATAACACAGTGCCCAGCACATTAAAAAGTACTGAAACCATGTAGATATTAATATTAATGATATAAAACAAACAGATCATTACAAAATCCACTGGGTGGTGGAAATAATGCAGATGAACGAAAATTCATCTTATGGGATAAAAATGGCCATATGAGATAAGAGAAGTATCTTATCGGAATTGAATATGATAGAGAAAATATCTTAAATCATGTATCCAAAAGACAAGGAAGTTAAATAAGAGCTTTGCCAGGGATTTTCTTCTTGGGAGGATATTCCCTGAGCACGTGTTGTACAAATGTCCCTGCTTGTGTGTTTGTGCATGTGTTCGTGTTTGTATTCAATTTGGCTTGCTATTGTTTTGCTCTACAATAAAATAACAGTGCTCAATACATTTCAATTTGAAGAGAACAGCAACAATTTATGATATTGAATAACTGTGGAAAATCAAATAACTTTGGGCCATGTTTCAGGAAATAGGACACTAAAAAGGTCACGTTTTATAGCTAAAATTTGCCCTGCTGTAATTTTGCATAATAAATCATTGTGGACCTTACCAAAAGTTTAAAGCCAGGTTTCCTTATGGTTACCACAGTGAATGGAATAGAACTCGAGGATTAATTCTAATGCATTTTAAAATAAAGCTGTATTATAAATTATATAATTATTATGAAACATATTTCAAATTGACCAATAGCCAGCGAATGCAGTATGGTAATGCATATACATATGTATATAAACAAACGTTGACAATCAAATTTCTCTTGTGTGAGTCTTGGTATAAAGAGTCTTGCAAAGGTACTAAAAAAAATCAAAACAGGGACAGAACTTACCTGACTTTGAATTATATTCAGGATGCAATATGAGAAGAATGCATACCTTTCAAAGCACTGAAAGCATTTAATTAATGAGAAGTTGTTTTTCAGCTCTAAGGTAATGAAAATAGAATTGGTATTGGCTTTAGAAGACTTCAGTGAAATCTTGACCTTGCCATCCATACCTCCATTCCGCGGTTTACAATCTCATCTTCAACCTCTTTATTAGATATTCTCTCCTGTCTTTACTGATACTGGGTATTCATCACTTTTCTTAAAGCCCTCTCAAAATAAATTATGCTTATGTTTTCTATACCCCAACTAATTCAAGGTCAAGAAGTGTCTTTATCCTACCTCTAGACTAGTATTGAACCATGGTCATATAAAAACCATTGCTTTTTGAAGGCTCATGGCATTCAACTATATCACCTTTTAAGTCTCCTTGTTATTCTACCAACTAATTATTGGTCACTCCCTTATTTAAGGGGTCAGCAAATTATAGCTCATGAGCCTATAACACCTGAAACGGCTTTATTTCTCTAACCTTAAGCTCAAATAATCTCACTCTTCATTCACAACTATACTCATTTTGCTTTGTCAAGGAAATTACTCTAGAGATGGATTTGAGGGACATTTACATAAAACCTATACTCGCTCTCATGTGATAAACAGGTACATGCCCATAGGGATAAGAAAGAAAATGCAGGCTGGCCGCGGTGGCTCACGCCTGTAATCCCAGCACTTTGGGAGGCTGAGTCGGGCGGATCACCCAAGGTCAGGAGTTCAAGACCAGCCTGGCCAACATGGTGAAACCCCGCCTCTACCAAAAATACAAAAATTAGCTGGGTGTGGTGGTGGGCACCTGTAATCCCAGCTACTTGTGAGGTTGAGGCAGGAGAATCGCTTGAACCTGGAGGCGGAGGTTGCAGTGAGCCGGGATCAGAGCACTGCACTCCAGCCTGGGTGATAAGCGAGAAATTTCGTCTCAAAAAAAAAAAAAAGAAAGAAAGAAAGAAAATGCAAAGGCAGAACTTTAGGAAATGCTCACGTTTTGAGGACTAGAGAAGTCATGGATGAATGCTGAGAAGACACTATCAGAGATGTAGAAGGAGGTATAGGAGAATGAAGTATTTTGGAAACCATGGAAGGGTAGCCGGCAAGAAAAAGGTGGTCATAGTGCCAAACGCCACAGAGAAGTTAAAAAGTATAAGGACTGAAGCAAAGTAGTAAATTATTTGCAAAGCACTGGAAAGCATTTTTTCTGAATACAAGGATATCAGCTCGTATCTTTCTTCTCAAAAGAACCTTTTTGTTCCATAACATTCATTAGATTGTGCAAACCTATTTTTCAGGGAATATGTGTTCCCAGGACAATTAAACTTATAATTCAAAATACAGCAATGCTTCCAAAATTACACATTTAAATAAATATATTGTGTGATAAAATATTAATGATGTTGAAATGAAGGCACATATGAATGTCATGCAGAAAGGGGTATCTTTATATTTACTAGTCTAGTTACCAAAACTCAAGGCAAACCAGCAACAGCAGAGATGAGAACTGGTTGGACCAAGACGTTCTTTGTGACTCTCCCTTCTATCCCTCCCCTAATTCAAGCTCTTTATGCAGGGATTTCCAAAAATAAAAGTATGATATTCTCCATTATCTTCATTTTGATCACTTCTCAGCACACTGATAAGGTTATTTAGTTTTCTTGTTTTTCAGCATCATTTGGAATAAAGAAAGTGAATTCAAAGTCAGAAGCATAGGAGAAAAACTTTCATACTCTTAACAGGCATTTGTTGAGGGCCTACTGTGTGTTAGTCGCTATACTTCAGGGGAAGAGGGGCAGCAGTTCCAATGCAAAGTATAAATTGGAGAACAAAAAGAATATACAACTTTTGGAAAGTGCAAGGTGAACCAAAATTTTGTTTTCATTTGTATAGCTGCTTTAAGGATGATTTGCTTCCCAAGTTTAATGTAGACTGATACTTATCTATGAAAAAAATAATAAAAGAAAATATTCATAAGGGCATTGGATTATGAAATATTCAGCTACCTGTGGGGTAATCAAACTTCATCTCTGAAGGTCCTGATTTCTCAAAAATAGAAGGATGAAGAGAGTTGCAGGGAGTGCTTCAAAGAAGTTAGACGTATGTGCACTGAAAGCAAAATGTCACAAATCTATACAAAATCTCTTTTCTAACTTAATGCTACAGTGGAGAGTAGACAAACACCACAGTTCTCTATCATGAGACGAGCCACCAGCAAATTGCTTTGGTGCAGACACAAGACCTCTGGTAGATCTAAAAGTAAAAATCTAGATTTCAATAAAGGATCAAGTGGAGGGCATCTAGGAAAAGGTTGGGACAAGATGGAGTAACAGGGTAAAGGAAACTTTTTTTCAACTTTTTGGAATAGTTGACAGAAATAAGTGTGTGTATGGGCCTGTAAGGCCTGGGGGTTGGGGGCAGTGTGTCTGTAGAATGCAGAGACAACTAGTCATCATTAGCAGCAAACTCCACACAATATGTGTTCTGTGTGAATCTTCTCAAGAGCATGACAAGGAATCAAAAACCCCCATTGTACAGGTTCCCCAAGGATTTAGCCATTGTTTATTCACGAATGGACACTCTGTATCTAAATTTTGGCAGAATGGAAACATAGGCTTGACAACTTCATATAGCAACCACTGAAGTAAGGCTGAATTAACATAATTATATTTTTATAAATAAAATATTTATAATATTTTATCTTGTGTTTTCTTATTAATAAATTTTTCTTTTCAACTTTTTGGTGAAATATAATTTATAGATAGAAGAGTGTACTGCTATGGTTGAAGTATTGGTCTCCTATCAAAACTCTTGCTGAAACTTAATCCCCAGTGTGGCAGTATTGAGAGGAAGTAATTGAGTCTTGACAGCTGTGCGCTTATAAATAGATAAATTAATTCATGGATTAATAGGTTAATGGGTTAATGCATTGATGGGTTATCATGGGAGTGAGACCAGTGGCTTTGTAAGAAGAGGGAGAAAAACCTGAACTAGCATGTTTAGCCTCTTCATCATGTGATGGCCTACACTGCATTAAGACTCTGCAAAGAGTCCCCACCAGCAAGAAGGCCTTCACCAGCTTCAGCCCCTTAACCGTGGACATCTCCGTCTCCAAAACTATAAAAAGTAAATTCCTTTTCTTTATAAACTACCCAGTATATTAGTCTGTCCTCACACTGCTCATAAAGACATGGCTGAGACTGGGTAATTTATAAAGAAAAGAGGTTTAATGGACTCACAGTTCCATGTGGGTAGGGAAGCCTCACAATCATGGCAGAAGGCAAATAAGGAGCAAAGTCACATCTTACATGGTGGCAGGTAAGAGAGTGTGTGCAGGGGAACTCCCCTTTATAAACATCAGATCTTGTGAAACTTATTCACCATCACGAGAACAGCTAAAAAAAAAATGCACCCCTGTGATTCAAATACCTCCCACCAAGTCCCTCCCACGCACGTGGGGGTTATTACAATTCAAGGTGAGATTTGGGTGGGGACACAGAGCCAAACCATATCATTCCACCCTCGCCCCTCCCAAATCTCATGTCCCTTTCACATTTCAAAACACCATCATGCCTTCCCAAGAGTCCCCCAAAGTCTGAACTCATTTCAGCAGTAACTCAAAACTTCACAGTCCAAAGTCTTATCTGACACAAAGCAAGTCCCTTCCACCTATGAGTCTGTCAAATCATAAGCAAGTGAGTTACTTCCCAGATACAATGGGGGTACAGGCATTAGGTAAATATACCCTTTCCAAATTGGCCAAAACAATTTCTTCACACAAGTCCAAAATCCAATAGGGCATTCATTAAACCTTAAAGTTCCAAAATGATCTTCTTTGATTCCATGTCTCATATCCAGGTCACCCTAATGCAAGAGGTGGGTTCCCATGGCCTTGTGTAGCTCTGCTCGTTTGGCTTTGCAGAGTACAGCGCCCCTCCCAGTTGCTTTCACAGGTTGGTGTTGAGTGTCTGCGGCTTTGCCAGGTGCACAGTGCAAGCTGTTGGTGGATCTACCATTCCAGGATCTGGAGGACAGTGGCCCTCTTCTCACTGCTCCACTGGACAGTACCTCAGTGGGGACTCTGTGTGGGGGCTCGCACCCCAAATTTGCCTTCTGCTCTGCCCTAGCAGAGGTTCTCTATGAGGGCCCTGCCCCTGCAGCAAACTTCTGCCTGGACATGCAGGCATTTCCATAAATCCTCCGAAATCTAGGCAGAGGTTCCCAAACATAAATTCTTGATTCTGTGCACCCACAGACTCAACACCAAATGGAAGCTGCCAAGGCTTGGGTCTTGCACCCTCTAAAGCAATGGCCTGAACTGTACCTTGGCCCCTTTTAGCCATAGCTGGAGCTGAAGCAGCTAAGAGGCAGGGCACCAAGTCCTGAGACTGCATAGAGCAGGGGGGCCCTGGGACATGCCCATAAAACCATTTTTCCCTCCTAAGCCTCCAGGCCTCTGATGGGAGGGCTTGCTGCAAAGACCTCTGACATGCCCTGAAGACATTTTGCCCATTGTCTTGCGATTAAAATTTGGCTCCTCGTTACTTATGCAAATTTCTGCAGCACGCTTGAATTTCTCCCTGGAAAATGGGTTTTTCTTTTTTATAGCATCATCAGGCTGCACAGTTTTCAAACTTTTGTGCACTGCTACCTGTTGAATGCTTTATAGATTAGAAACTTCTTCCACAAGACACCCTAAATTATCTCTCTCAAGTTCAAAGTTCCACAGATCTCTAGGAAGTTCCAAGCTTTCCCACATCTTCCTGTCTTCTGAGCCCTCCAACTCTCTAGGAAGTTCCAAACTTTCCCACATTTTTCTGTCTTCTTCTGAGCCCTCAAATCTGTTCCACCTCTGCTTGCTACCTAGTTCCAAAGTCATGTCCACATTTTTGGGTATCTTTACAGCAGCACCCCATTCCTGATAACCATTTACTGTATTAGTCTGTTCTCATACTGCTAATAAAGATATACCCAAGACTGGGTAATTTGTAAAGGAAAGAGGTTTAATTGACTCACAATTCCACATGGTTGGGGAGGCCTCCCAATCACGGCGGAAGGCAAAGGAGGAGCAAAGTCACGTCTTATACGGTGGCAGGCAAGAGAGTGTATACAGGGGAACTCCCCCTTATAAAACCATCACATCTCATGAAACTTATTCCCTTTCACAAGAACAGCATGGGAAAAACCTGCCCCCATGATTCAATTACCTCTCACTGGGTCCCTCCTATGACACATGAGGATTAATAAAATTAAAGGTGAGATTTGAGTAGGGACACAGAGCCAAACCATATCACCCAGTTTCAGGTATTCTGTGATAAGCAACAGAAAGCACAGTAAGATACGCATATAAGTGAAAAACTCAGTGATTTTTTCACAAGCTAAGCATACTCATACAATGAGAAAACGAATCAGGACATAAAATGTTACCAGTTTCCCAAAAGCCCTTTCATTGCCCCTCCCGAGTGTCTAATAAGTATTCAGATTTAACTACGTAAAGAGTCCCTGTCTTCAAGTTGAGAAATTCACAAGAACTCTGAGGAGAAGGAGGGAAGAATAACATGTCAACCAAGCAATTTTGAAGAAACAGAATTACCTGGGGGAAACCTCCGTGTCATTCGTTTATAAGTGCTACAACGGAAAGGAAGTGTACTTGGGAGTTTTATAGTCAAATGGGCTCAGATCCTTATATTGCAGGTGGCAAAGAGGAGTTGCAAAGCTATTCCTATCTACATCTACGCAATATTTTGCAGAAACCTATGAGGAGGTTAACAGGCAATTTCCTACATCAGCTTTTTAGAAAAAATAGTTCCAAACATAAGAAACATTTTACTGTAGTATAGCACCTGGGGCTGATGCACTTTGCTAGAGAAAGTAATAACAGTGCTGTGATGGGGCCACTTCATGCTACCTAACTCCAAGTGCTAACTCCTGTCTTTTATTAAACTTTCTCTCTGTCCCCATGGAGATGTTATACTCTTGTCTGTTCTGATCTTACACTGTCCTTTATAGTTTATCTTGATTCACATTATATTCTAGCACAGTTAATATTGTCATTTCTGTATTTGTCTCACCTTTTGCACAAAAGGGTAAGGAACTTAAAGTCAGGCAAATTAAATTATAAATTATATTTGTTTCCGCCTTCTTTCATGCCTACTTCAAAAGCTCTGTTTCACACCCCCTGCCAATACATCCGTAAAAGTGTGTACACATGGGTACATACATGCAGTTTGGATCTCAGAAGTAATTATTAGCTTTGTTAAACTCATACTATTTCAGTTTGGCAAATGCATTTCATAATACCTATTCTGCCATGTAACAGTATCATTGTTTACACCGTTCCCCCTTCCTCAATCAATTATTAGAATTTAAGAGCTTTCATGTAAATATCAGTAGGAATGTGTTCAACTTCCAGAGCCAAATGGACTAAGAGTCCACACAAGCAGTCCAATAAAACTAGGCTTGAGGAAGAATATAGCTTTTTCTCTGTTGTTTTAGAGTCAGGAATTCCTCTTTTAAGTTTCAGAATAAATTAAGAATAAAAAAATGACATTTTTAAAAGTACATACCATTTGATGTGACACAGCTAAGAGACATGGGAACATTTGTCTTGTACTCAGGATGTCTTAATATCACACCCTATTTATCAGCTTTTCCAGATTTTAAAGACACTTTTGTCAATAGCTATACCATGTACGTTTTAACTAATTCTGTCACATTTAAGATTAAACTGTTAATAGAAATACTTTTGAAAGACATCAATTTAAAATGATGACTAACCAATAAATATTAAAAATTAAAGTAAAGTACTTAAAGCCACTTTTGTTTCTCTTCTATTTCTCTTTTCATTTCCATCCCCTCTAAATTTGGAATCTATTTGTTATCTCTCCTCTTCTGCTGGTTTCTCTCTCTCTCTCTTCTTTGTGTATGTCTTCCTCTGTCTCATAAAAAAAAGTTTATCTTTGTTTCAAATTCAACTATCAATTATGTTCTTTCTAAGTGTTTTATATTTTCTCGTTGCCTTGCTTCAAATTCCAACACTTCTAGTTTTGAAATTTTTAAACAACAGCTAAAGCAAAGCAGAATTGCCAATCAGACATTATTTTAATTGAATTTTATTTCTGGGAGTCAGAAGAGTTTTATTTTTTCAATATAATATCAAAATTATTGTTATGTCTTTCATAAATCTATTTTTTAAGTCAACTAATCAATGAAGGAGTAAATCAACAGTCATTTATTGACTTTATACTATACTCAGGGCATTGATAAAACCAAATATAACCACTGACCTGGAAAAATGTATGGTCTACCAGGGAATACTGAAAAGTAAAATGATAATTTTTAAATGGTAGTAAAAGGTACAGAGTATCACCAAGTGCAATGCAAGCATGTGTTGGGGAGGTGAAAGTGAACAAAAGTCTTGAGAGGCTAGGAAACTTTTTCAGAGGAAGTGGCTACAACTGTTTTAAACTCTAGGCAGACATCAGCCCCAACCTTTAAATAAACAAATGCATCCCGAAAGCAACAAGAGGAAGTGTGAATTTTTTGAGTCTGTCATGGACTTAGTTTTAGATCTCACAGAACAAAGACCTTTAAATTAAGGAGAAAAAGTACTTAAAGATCTGTGAAAGGTGGTTAATCTGCTAATTAGCATTTCAAAGGACAGTGGTAGAGGGAATAGCACGCTTAGAATCTGTGAAAGCCAGGGTGTCAAGTACTGCTTAGCTAGATATTCTTCTATCTCTTTGTGGCTGCTCAGAGGTCTATTGGAAATACATTCTGGCCATTTTTTCTACTCTGCACTCAGAGAAGCATGGCTCCTGTTACCTCGCAGGGAGTTGCTTTGCTCTGAAGTGTTTTAGTTTCACAAAGTACAAATAAAAATTGTGGCCAAATTAAAACCTTATGTAAAATTATAAGGAAAAAATGACTTCAATGCAGGATATCAAAGAAAGTGATTATTTTTTATTTTTCAAAAAACTGAAATAGACAGACTTGTGGGTAAAAATGGTGAAAAAAGGAACTCTGGAAATCCTCTTGTCAGAGGCATTCAAAATAGAGTGTCTCCATCTTGAATAGGGGATGGATCAAATAAGGCTGAGACCTACTGGGCTGCATTCCCAGGAGGTTAGGCATTCTACGTCACAGGATGAGACAAGAGGTCAGTACTGTCTCACGTGTCCATGTGAAGAGACCACCAAACAGGCTTTGTGTGAGCAATAAAGCTGTTTATTTCACCTGGGTGCAGGTGGGCTGAGTCCGAAAAGAGAGTCAGCAAGCGTGGTGGGATTATCATTCATTCTTATAGGTTTTGGGATAGGCGGTGGAGTTAGGAGCAATGTTTTGCGGGCAGGGGGTGGATTTCACAAAATACATTCTCAAGGGTGGGGAGAATTACAAAGAACCTTCTTAAGGGTGGGGGAGATTACAAAATACATTGATCAGTTAGGGTGGGGCAGAAACAAATTACAATGGTGGAATGTCATCAGTTAAGGCTATTTTCACTTCTTTTGTGGATCCTCAGTTGCTTCAAGCCATCTGGATGTGTAGGTGCAGGTCACAGGGGATATGATGGCTTAGCCTGGGCTCAGAGGCCTGACATTCCTGTCTTCTTATATTAATAAGAAAAATAACATAAAATAATGTTGAAGTGTTGGGAGAGCGAAAATTTTTGGGGGTGGTATGGAGAGATAATGGGCGATGTTTCTTAGGGCTGCTTCGAGCGGGATTAGGGGCGGCGTGGGAACCTAGAGTGGGAGAGATTAAGCTGAAGGAAGATTTTGTGGTAAAGGATGATATTGTAGGGTTGTTAGAAGAAACATTTTTGTCGTATAGAATTATTGGTGATGGCCTGGATACGGCTTTGTATGAATTGAAAAAAGAACAGAATAAGACAAGGAGAAAAACAGGTATTAAAGGACTAAGAATTGGGAGGACCCAGGACATCCAATTAGAGAGTGCCTAAGGAGGTTCAGCATAGCCCTGTCAGCAAAGATTACTTATTTACTTTAAAAGGGAGTTAAGAGTGGCGGTTTCAGGATAGCGCCAGGAGATATCAGCTGTGATGGCTTGGAGAAACAGTGTAAATGGGCAGTGTAAACAAGATTAGGGCATTTATGAGTAGTTGAGAATAGTGAATAGGAGTATGACTAGACAGAAGATAGTAGGGATGACAAGTTTTTGGGGGCACAGTCCAAGTTGGTCTGGTGTCTGGAATGAGACTGCGGCCTAACAAAAAGGAGCATCTACACAGGAGTTTAAATGGGCTGTACCTTGTAGCATTCCGAGGACAGGCCCAAATTCTGAGAAGGGCAAGTGGTAGAAGTATTGTCCAGTCCTTTTTAAGTTGGTGGTTGAGCTTGGTGAGGTGTGTTCTTAAAAGACCATTAGTCCATTCTACCTTTCCTGAAGATTGAGGATGGTAAGGGATATAAAGGTTTCACTGAATACCAAGCGCCTGAGAAACTGCTTGGGTGATTTGACTAATAAAGGCCAGTCTGCTATCAGACTGTATAGAGGTGGGGAGGCCAAACCGAGGAATTATGTCTGACAGAAGGGAAGAAATGACTGCAGTGGCCTTCTCAGACCCTGTGGGAAAGGCCTCTACCCACCCAGTGAAAGTGTCTACCCAGACCAAGAGGTATTTTAGTTTCCTGACTCAGGGCATGTGAGTAAAGTCAATTTGCCAGTCTTGGGTAGGGGCAAATCCCCGAGCTTGATGTGTAGGGAAGGGAGGGGGCCTGAGAAATTCTTGAGGAGTAATAGAATAGCAGATGGAACACTGAGAAGTGATTTTCTTGAGGACAGATTTCCATGATGGAAAGGAAATGAGAGGTTCTAAGAGGCGGGCTAGCAGCTTGTAACCTACATGGAAGAGGCTATGAAATGATGATAGAATAGAATGGGCCTGTGAGGCTGGAAGGAGATATTTTCCTTGGTCCAAGAACCATTTGCCTTGTGTGGGAAGAGATTGATAGGTGGAAGTTTCAGTGGGAGAGTAGGTGGGAGTGACCAGTGAGAAGGAGAAAAACTGGCCATGAGGGAAAGAAGTTGAAATGCTAGCTGCTTTTTAGCTACCTTATCAGCATAAGCGTTGCCCTGAGCGATGGGATCTGATGCCTTTTGATGGCCCTTGCAGTGAATGACTCCAGCTTCCTTTGGAAGTAAAGCGGCCTTGAGAAGAGTTTTTATTAAAGAGGCATTAATGATGAAGGACCCTTGCATAGTGAGGAAACCTCTTTCTGCCTATATAACAGCATGGTGGTGCAGGATATGGAAGGCATATTTAGAGTCAGTATAAATATTGATGGGTAGTCCCTTTGCAAGAGTGAGGGCTCAAGTTAAGGCAATGAGTTCGGCTTGCTGAGAGGTAGTGGAGGGGGGCAGAGCAGTAGCGTCAATGATAGGTGTGGAAGATACTATAGCATAGCCCGTCTTTGCTGGTGAGTGGCAATTAGGCCTAGTGGAACTGACATCAATAAACCAAGTGTGATCAGGGTGAGGAACAGGAAAGAAGGAAACATGGGGAAATGGAATGAATGTCAGGTGGATCAGAGAGATACAGTCATGGGGGTCAGGTGTGTTATCCGGGATAATGTGGGAGGCCAGATTGATGTCCAGGCCAGGAACAATGGTAACTGTGGGAGACTCAACAAAGAGTAAGTATAGCTGAAGGAGCCAGGGAGCAGAAAGTATATGTGTCAGGGGTGAGGAAGAAAATAGATTTTGGAAGTTATGAGAACTGTAGAGACTGAGTTGAGCAGAGTTTGTGATTTTGAGGGCCTCTAAAAGTATTAGGGCAGCAGCAGCCACTGCATGCAGACGTGAGGGCTAGGCTAAAACAGTAAGGTCAAGTTGTTTGGACAGAAAGCCTACAGGGCGTGGTCCTGGCTCTTGCGTAAGAACTCCAACCACACAGCCCTGCACTTTGGCTGTGTGTGATGAAAATGGTTGGGATGAGTAAGGGAGAGCTAGTGTGGAGGCAGCTTCTAGGGATGTTTTTAAGGAACAGAAAGAGGAGTGGCAAAAGGATTTAGGATCTATGGGATCAGCTAGGTTTGGTTTTGTGAGTTTATATAACGGTTTTGTTAGGATGGCAAAACCAGGTATCTAAAGGTGAAAGTATCCAACCATGCCCAGGAAGGAAGGGAGTTGTTGTTTTGTAGAAGGGGTTGGGGTTTGGGAGATTAGCAGGACATGATCAGCAGGGAGAGCATGTGTGTTTTCATGAAGAATTATGTTGAGATAGGTAATGAATGAAGAAGAAATTTGGGCTTGACTGAAGTAATGGGGGCTGTCCGCGAAGCCTTGCGGCAGTACAGCCCAGGTAATTTGCTGAGCCTGATGGGTGCCAGGGTCAGTCCAAGCGAAAGCGAAGAGAGGCTGGGATGAAGGGTGCAAAGGAATAGTAAAGAAAGCATGTTTGAGATCCAGAACAGAATAATGGGTTATAGGGGGGTTGTGGAGGGAGGTATTGAGGATAGGAGAGTATATTGGCACCACGGGGTGGATAGGCAAGACAATTTGGTTGATAAGGCACAGATCCTGAACTAACCTGTAAGGCTTGTCTGGTTTTTGGACAGGTAAAATAGGGCCTTGTAAGGAGAGTTTATAGGCTTTAAAAGGCCATGCCGCAACAGGCAAGTGATAACAGGCTTTAATCCTTTTAAAGCATGCTGTGGGATGGGATATTGGCATTGAGCTGGGTGAGGGTGATTAGGTTTTAATGAGATGGTAAGTGGTGCATCATTTGTTGCCAAGGAGGGAGTAGAGGTGTCCTATACTTGTGGATTAAGGTGGGGGGATATGAGAGGAAGACATGAAGGAGGCTTTGGGTTGGGAAGAAGGGTGGCAATGAGATGTGGCTGTAGTCCGGGAATAGTTAGGGAAGCAGATAATTTAGTTAAAATGTCTCGACCAAAAAAGGGAACTGGGCAGGTGGGGATAACTAAAAAGGAGTGCATAAAAGAATATTGTCTAAGTTGGCACCAGAGTTGGGGAGTTTTAAGAGGTTTAGCAGCCTGGCCGTCAATACCCACAATAGTTATGGAGGCAAGGGAAACAGGTCCTTGAAAAGAAGGTAATGTGGAGTGGGTAGCCTCTGTATTGATTAAGAAGGGGATGGACCTACATTCCACTGTAAGAGTTACCGAAAGCATCTGTGATGGTTCAGGAGGCTTCTGAGGTTATCGGGCAGCATCAGTCTTCAGCCACTAAGCCGAGAAGATCTGGGAAGGAGTCAGTCAGAGAGCCTTGGGCCAGAGTTCCAGGGGCTCTGGGAGTGGTTGCCAGGTGAGTTGAACAGTCCTATTTTCAGTGGGTTCCTGCACAGATGGGACATGGCTTAGGAGGAAGCCCAGGCTGCGGGCATTCCTTAGCCCAGTGGCCAGATTTCTGGCACTTGTAGCAAGCTCCTGGGGGAGGAGGTTCTGGAGGAACCCCTGGTAGCTGCGGTTTAGGCGTTTGGAGTTCTTGTGTGCTGGAGATGTGGCTGGGGATTGTCTCACAGTGGAGCAAGGAATTGCAACTCAGAAATACATTGCTACTTGGCTACCTCTACTGTATTATTGTACACCTTGAAGGCGAAGTTAATTAAGTCCTGTTGTGGGGTTTGAGGGCTGGAATTTAATTTTTGGAGCTTTATTTAATGTCAGGAGCAGGTTGGGTAATAAAATAAAATGCATATCGAGAATAAGATGGCCTTCTGACCTTTCAGGGTCTAGGGCTGTAAAACGTCTCAGGGTTGCTGCCAAACGGGCCATGAACTGGGCTGGGTTTTTATATTTGATGAAAAAGAGCCTAAACGCTAACTGATTTGGGAGAGGTCGGATAAAGAAAAAGGAGCATTAACCTTGACTATGCCTTTAGCTCCAGCCACCTTTTTAAGAGGAAATTGCTGGGCAGGTTGGGGAGGGCTAGTCGCAGAATGAAACTGTAAGCTGGACCAGGTGTGTAGAGGGGAGGTAATAAAAGGATTATAGGGTGGGGGAGCAGAGGCTGAGGAAGAATTGAGACCTAGCACAGCCTGGCAATGAGCAGCCTGGGGAGAAGGGGAGAGGTCAGATGGGTCTGTAGAAAAGGAAGACGAGAGGAAAGACTCAGTGACGCTTAGGGTTGGGACTGAGGGAACAGGCGGGAGGGAAAGAAGGAAGATTTGGGATGAGTTGCACTGGGAACAGAGACTAGGGAGGGACCGATGTGTAAAACAATGCCTGGACATCAGGCACCTCAGACCGTTTGCCCATTTTATGACAAGAATTATTTAGATCTTGTAGGATGGAAAAATCGAAAGTGCCGTTTTCTGGCTACTTGGAACTACTGTCGAGTTGGTATTGGGGCCAAGCGGTATTGCAGAAGAAAATAAGGCATTTAAGTTTTAGGTCAGGCAAGAGTTGAAGAGGTTTTAAGTTCTTGAGAACACAGGCTAAGGGAGAAGGGGGAATGGGGGGTGGAAAGTTGCCCATAGTGAAGGAGGCAAGTTTAAAGAGAAGGGTAGAGACATAGAAATGGTGGGGGGTGCTTGCCCCCCAGGAAAGTGGAGAGAAAAGAGAGAGTAGCGACACGGAGAGAAGGGGTGGGGGATGCTTGACCCCAGGAAAGTGGAGAAGGGGTGGGAGGTGTTTGCCCCCCAGGAAAGTGGAGAAGGGGTGGGTAGGGACACAGAGAGAAGGGGTAGGTGGTGCTTGCCACTGAAGATCTTCTATCCATTTCAAGAGAGACTTAAGGGTGGCGATTTGAGGTAAAATCAGGAGCCACTAAATACTAAGTGATGGCTTAGCTTGAGCTCAGAGGCCTGACAAGTGCAAGATAGAGGTCGCAAAGAACTTGCCAATAAAACAGGATGCAGTAAAGAAGCCAGCCAAAACCCACCAAAACCGAGATGGCAATGAAAGTGACCTCTGGTCATCCTCGCTGCTCATTATAAGTGAGTTATAATGCATTTGCATGCTAAAAGACACTTCCACCAGTGCTAAGACAGTTTACAAATGCCATGCCAATGTCAGAAAGTTATCGCATATGGTCTAAAAAGGGGAGGAACCCTCAGTTCTGGGAATTGCCCACCTCTTTCCCAAAAAACTCATGAATAATCCACCCCTTGTTTAGCATGTAATCAATAAATAACTTTAAGTATTCTTAGTTGATCAGCCCATTTTGCTATTCAGCCTATGGAGTAGCCATTTTTTTATTTATTTGCTTTCTTAATAAACTTGCTTTTACTTTACTCTATGGACTTGACCTGAATTCATTTTTGCACAAGGTCCAAGAACCATCTCTTGGGGTCTGGATCAGGATCCCTTTCCAATAACACTCTCATTAATAAAAGCAAAGAGAACACTAACATAAATGGTCAGAATTGACATTTTCAGAACTCCATAGATTAACCAAAGGATTGGAAAAATCCAGGGAGTGTTTATTAAATGAATATGACTGAATCTAAGTAAGAAGATGAGTTTAATGGTATTGATAGATATGAATTCCAAATTTCTCATCAAAGAATCAATATGTCCCTATGTTCAATTCTTTGCCTTCTACTTTTAAACTTAAATTCCTTGTAAAGCAGCCTTTTTCGATCACCTGCTCCACTCTGACTCATTCCGATTACCTGCTCCACCCTGACCCATTCCGATTACCTGCTCCACCCTGACTCATTCCCCACCCTGACTCATTCCGATTTCCTGCTCTGCAATAACCATTTTTCCCACCAAAACACTCACCCCGTCACTGCCTTTAAATTAGCCAATCAGAATCAGTGTAGCCTGTGTGGTCTAACCCTAACCAATAGGGGAACAACACAGCAGCAGGGGCCACGTGCATCAGGAATAAGAACCCCTTCCCCTCCCTTGCCCAGGTGTGTGCTCAGCATTGCTCCGTCTGTGAGGGCACACCCTTCTATAGAAGTAAATTGCCTTGCTGAGAAGAAAAAAAGAAAATTTTATATTCAAGTGCTATTTCTTTTGTGGTACCGAAACTTTATTTATAACAGCATTGTAACTTGTCCTATTTCAACCCCTCTTCTCCAGCTTCAGAGTAAAATAAATATCAATAGCCTGAAATCATAGTGAAAACCAGCAGCTTGGAAGCTAGTGGGAGGGGAAAGAACAGGGTTGAAGCTACTTTAAAGATCCATTCCCAGAGGTTTGTCATTAATTGAACTATGTGGTGATTCCCTGAAAGATCTCACACCCAGTGAGATCAGATCTCACACCCAGTGAGATCAGATCTCACACCCAGTGAGATCAGATCTCACACAGTGGAAAAAGTTCTTTCCCTGAGGACATTTGTCTGAAACCTCTATGGGTGATTGTTTAACTCCACAGTGACCTAAGGCAGTGAAAAATAATTTAGGCCAAACAATAAACAAAAAGTTTAAAGAAATAGCTGGGGAATAAGATGTACATTGGAGTTTGATAAACACTAACGTATTTATGGGGATCTAGAAGGCCATACATGTACATAGGTGTATGTGTGCATGCTCAGAAGACACTTAAGAAGACCCTAAACTCTCACATCTTATTACTATGAGTCTCTGAGTACAAGCAGGAATTCAAGGCTAAAGCAGAGTTGTAAACCACCTAAGTGGAGAAGTCCCAGCCAAATATGCACACTGAGTACCTCATCAAAGACTGGGGACTTGTTGGTTGCAGGCATTTTAAACACCTGTTTTCAATTATTGGGTGATCACTAAGCTAACTGAGCAGAAACTTCAATACCTACACATAACAAAGAATATAAATCTTACAAAATTAATTCAGAAATGTCAATAAAGAAACAACAACAAAAATCTTGGAGAGAAAGTAGAATCTTGTTGTCAAATTCATGACATCTTATTACTTAAAATGTTACATTTTCAACAAAAATTATGAGACACAAAAAGAAACCAGACAGTATGGCCAATACATAAGAAAAAAGTTAAAAAATCTATAGAAACGGTTGCTGAGGAAACCCAGATGTTGGACGTTCTAGACAATGATTTTGAACCAGCTATTTAATCTATATGCAAAGAAGTAAATAAAACCATCCCTAAAGACCCAAAGGAAAGTATGACAGAAATAACTCATGAAATAGAGAACATTAAAAAAGAGATAGAAACTATTTAAGAAAAAAAATCAGACATTCTGGAGTTGAAAAACAAAATAATTAAAATAAATTCACATAAGGCTCTCAGAAAAAAGAAACAGCAGAAGAAAGCCTGTGAACTTGAACATGGGAAAATTGAGATTGTAAAGTTTGAGGGAGAGAAGGAAAACAGAGTGAAGAAAATAAACAGAACCTCAGAGATCAGTGAGGTACAATCATGCAGCATAACACTGGGAGTTGCACAAGAAAAAAGATAAATTAACAGAGTATTTTTAAAAAAGGCCCAAAACACTAAAAATTTAGTTAAAACAATCAATCTTCACATTAAAGAGGCTCAAAAAACTACAAGTAAGATAATCCCTAAAAGATCCACACCTAGAAATTTCATTAACATGATGTAAAAGGACAAATAGGTAACATGCAAAGAAACAACTCAGGACATAAAAGGAGGCTTCAACATTATTAACAGCTGATTTTCATTTGGAAACCAAAGATGTCTAAAGGCACTGGGATGACTTGTTCAAAATGCTGAAAGAAAACGGCCATCAGCTAAGAATACTATATCCAACATAGTATCCTCCAACATTGAAGTCGAAATAAAAATATTCCCAAATATTTTTTTTTAAACTGAGAGAATTTGTTGCTAGCAAATATGTCAAACAAGGAACATTAAAGTGAGTCCTTCAGGATAAAATGTAATGGCGCTATACAGTAAATCAAATCCACATGAAGAAACAAAGAACACCAGTAAAGGTAACAACACAGGTAAATAAAAAAGACAGTATAAATGTAGATTTTGTTTGCAACTTTTAAAATTCCTTATGTGATTAAAAGACAGCTTGATAAAGCAATAAATATAAATCTGTATCGATGTGTACACTGTATATGAAGATACAATTTGTATGTCAATAAATTCATGAAGGAGGAGAGGAAATAAAGCTATGCAGGGGTAAAAATTTTGCATACTATTACAGTTAAGTCGGTATTAATCCAACTAGATTATTATAAATTTACATTTCAATTATCATCCTCAAGGCAATCACTAAGCCTATATATTGATTGGGAACAGAATATTATCACAATATCAATTAACCTTAAATTCTTTATAAATTTAGTACCTTACCTGTAGCTGCCAAGATGATAATCAAGTTCAGGCTGTGGTCTTCTGCTCCTAAAATCAATCCTGGAGAACTGTAGAAGGGAGAAATTTATTATGTGTGTATATATACATATATATATATATATATATGCATGTGTGTATGTATACATATCTATATATATATACACACACGTGTGTGCATGTGTGTGTGTATATGTACAGCAAAATCAAAACAATAAAGCATGAGAAACTCCTCCAAGAAACTGGACACTGTGCTGAACTTGTGTTTGCGGTGGGAGAAGTGAGATGCTGCAATAAAGTTAGTGAGAGTACTTACACTACAGAAGAAAGCATGAGACAAGATAGGTAGGAGGAAAGTTTTCTTATTTCTTCCCCTGATTCATTTCAAAGATAAAGACAGAATCTGAGACTCAGATGCCAGTAGCCATTGGGTAATACCAGAACGTCAAGAAAGATTTGGTTGTTTCAAGCAGTAAGACTCCAGAGACTATAATAATAATAATTTCAAACTATTTTAGTGGTTAAGTACCTGTCTTAAAAAAATTTTAAATAAAAGATAAAGAATAGAATAGAAATATTGGAGTGAATAATGCATAGAGTGAGTATATATGTTTATACATATATAGGTATGTATATATGTACATATAGGTATGTATATATGTATACGTATATATACACACACACAGAAGGTCACTGAAATACAATATTTGGACATATAACTCCATATGAATATATATATATAATCTATACATATAAATGAGATGTAAAAAAAATGAAATAAATCACTGCATCACTGAGCTGAACTGTATGCAACGTTAGACCGTCTACTATCTCAGTAGAAGTGATAATAAAGCAATGTTCCTCAGACTCTTTTTAAAAAGAGGAAATTTAGCCACCACCATGGCTTTGATTTGAAAGGGTAAGTAACAACTTTAAAATCATATTCTGATTCAGGAATTTAGGACTGCAATGGACCCCCTACATAAGCCCGAAGCCAGCTAGTGGTCTGCGAAACAACATTTGAGAACCACTCGTGTAGCATAAGTCAAGCTTACCCAACTGGGATGTATGAGGCCCAGGACAGCTTTGAATGTGGCCCAACAAAAATTTGTAAGCTTTCTTAAAACTTTATGAGATTTTTTGCGGTTTATTTTTTTAGCTCATCAGCTATTGTTAATGTTAGTGTATTATATGTGTGGCCCAAGACACAACGTGGCTCAGGGGAGCAAACAAAGAGATTGTACACCCATGGGATAAGTAATAAAGAAAAAAAAGCAGCCACCCTTGAGTATTTTCTATGTGAGAGACACTTAATATACAGACTGCTATGTAAGCTTAGGAAGAAATCTGAGAAGAAGTACATTTATGACAATTTCATCTCTTGAAAATATGAGGAAAATGAGATAAAAAGAGATTAAATAACTTCCCTAACTTTACACACTTAGGAATAGGAAGTCAGGATTGCCAGCCAAGTCTCTATGAACAGTAGATTCAGTGCTTCTTGTCCTTTTCTTAACTGTGAAGATCTGGTATAGCCTATGAACCCTTCTAAAAATAATACTTGTAAGTATATAAAATAAAATACATCAGATTCCAAAGGAAAAATAATATTTATATTTTATTTTAGTTATTTAAAAATAAATGTAGGATATAGTAACATGTGCTTCTTTAGTAATGTTTTAAATAACAAGATCTAGGGACAGATCAAATAACTACTACACTTCCAAAGTAACAATGAAAGTGAATAATATTTTGAGATGTCTGTAATACCAGTACAGCTATATGAAAATGCCTATAATTTCTACTGAAGACAAAAATCACACATTTGCTAATATGATTGCTTAGTTGCCTATATTCATATTGGAAGGAAATGCTGAACTTCAAGTAAGTGTTAATAAAACAAAGATGTATGCCCTTTTCCTCACCCCAGTTAAGGACCTCTTTGAATTCCATCCACAGATCCCAGGATAAAAACTCATGCTCTAGAGTTATCCTTTTCACTAGGATGATACATGGCCTTCAACTAGAAAGAGTAAACCCTAGTAGTCTGCTTGCTTATAACTGATATTCTATGACTTTCACCAGCATATTTTAAAAACAGAAAGCAATGCGACCTTGTCAAACCAATATATGAAAAACTGGGCATTAAATCGATACTTGCCCAAAGCACTGTTTTCAAGAAGATGCATTCCATTCCCATGGGTCATTTTGGTGTTTGTGCTTAAACAGTTTAGACCACCGTTCTGTCTCTTAACTAGTCTTTAATTTGATCTCTTTGAGTATTTCTCTTCTTTCCTCAGTTGCAGTTGCCAAATCTCCGTCATTCTTCTGAAGTCCTAGTCCACCTCACTCTCAGATTCTAGTTAAGCAGCTCTGGGCCCCTCTTACTTCACTTTGCAAGTTTAAGTCCTCCATGTGATTTTCACCCCTCTCCCTTCTCTTTCTGCTCTCCTTTTCTACCATTCTTCTTATGTCATCAGATTCTCTGGCTCTTCTTTTTTTTGAGACGGAGTCTCTCTCTGTCGCCCAGGCTGGAGTGCAGTGGCGCGATCTCGGCTCACTGCAAGCTCCGCCTCTTGGGTTCACGCCATTCTCCTGCCTCAGCCTCCCAAGTAGCTGGGGCTACAGGTGCCCGCCACCATGCCCGGCTAATTTTTTGTATTTTTTAGTAGAGACGGGGTTTCACCATGTTAGCCAGGATGGTCTCGATCTCCTGACCTCGTGATCCACCCGCCTCGGCCTCCCAAAGTGCTGGGATTACAGACATGAGCCACAGCGCCCGGCCCTTTGGCTCTTCTTAAAATAATACTCAACCATCTATTTTTCAAAATAATAAAAAATTTCCTTGGATTAATCCACACTCTCAGGATAAAATCCATGAAAAGAAAAACTGTGCTTTCTTTTCACTAATTTTCTGATGCAGACCTCCTCCTGACCCTTTTGAAATGTGACTTCTATCTATCCGCATTAGTCTACTTATATTGCTCTACTGAAGTCTCTGAAAACTTTATAACTTCCAAGTTCAACATCGTTCACTGTCTCTTCACTTTCCTGGGATTGTCTGCATTATTTTGTACTGCTCTTCTCAGCTGGTTCCTTCCCCTTCCTTAATATTCTTTCCCTCCTATTCAATGACACGTTTTCTTTCTCCCTGTCCTACTTATGAATCTCAAAATAGAAACAGTGTAGTTGAAGCTGTGTGAGACAATAATAATGAATAAAAGCAAAAACTCAAAATATCCCAGATCCTGTTTAAATATATATATATACATTATATTAATATATAACTTATGAATATAGTACCACATCCTATAAACATGGAACTCTCTGAGGTTTTGTATGAGAATACAATGTTGCATGTATGTATGCATGTATATACAAAAATTTAATATATAACATGTTATACATAGTTACATATAAAGATAATAAGTATATATCACATTAAATATACATTTTTATGTATAATATATAAATGTAGTTATACATGTATATATATTAATTTTTAGAGATGCATTTATATATGTTTGCATAAATGCGTGTGTGCATACACATCTAATCCTCACAACAGCCATATGAAATATATGCAATTATTTTCTCAGTTTTATAGATACAGAAACTGAGGCACAGAGAGACTGGCCGACTTGCCCAAGATCACAGAGCTGGTAAACTGTTGAGCTAGGATTCAAACTGGTGTATTCTGAGTAAAGGTCCCATGTCTGTAACCATATTACTCTACACTGTAGGTTCAGTTTCCAGAGAGAGGACATAGCAATAGAGATTGCAGATGACCTGCCATGCATCCCAGACATTGTGTCTCAAACTGAAGCCATCTTTTTCCTGAGTAACACAGGCCTTCAGTGAAGACCTATTTTATGGTGAAACTTTCATGATCTGACAGGTTGATAATTTTCCCAGGTCCAAGTTTTAACATCATTTGAGAGCTTTTTTTCTGTTCTCCTGGTCAGATACAAGCAGTGGTAATATATTTTGCCACTTCTGCCTCCTTCCCTTTTTCTCTAATGTTATTCCAGGTCAGGCCCATGCTTTCTCACTCCTGGACTACAGCAACAGCCTTCTATTTAGACTCTTTTCGTAGAAAATCAAAGAAAAAACAAAAGGAAAAAAAATCCCAGAAGAGGAATGAGGGAAGAGAGAGGAGAGAGAGAGAGAGAGAGAGAGAGAGAGAGAGAGAGAACTTTGCTTATAGTGACACAGGGATAAGAACTACAGAGGACTTTTTGTCAGAAATCATGCAAGCAAGAATAGAGTAAAATGTAATATTTAAAGTGTTGAAAGAAAAAGAAAACACAAGCCTAGAAATTTATACACAGCAAAACTCTCCATCAATAGTAAAATAGAAGTAAAAACTGTCTAAAACAAAACCCATAGAAGAAATAAGAGAATATACTTGTTTACACCCAAATAGTTTTTGGCAAAGGCACCAAGAAATTCATTAGGGAAAAGATAGCCTCTTCAATAACTTGTGCTGGGAAAACTGAATATATATATGAAGAAAAATGAAACTACACAACCTATCTCTCACCATATACAAAAATCAACTCAAACTGGATTAAAAACTTAAATGTAAGATTCAAACTAGAAAACTACTACAAGAAAGCAGAGAAGAAATGCTTCAGGAAAAATGTCTTGGCAAAGCTTTTATGGATAAGACTGCAGAAGCACAGACAACCAGGACAAAAATAGACAAATGGAATTACACCAAACTAAAACCCTTCTACATAGCAAAGAAAATAATCAACAGAGTGAAGAGACAACCTTCAAAATGGGAGAAAATATTTTCAAACTATCCATTTGACAAGGGATTAATAAAGAGTATACATAAAATACCCACACATTTCAACAGCAACAAACCAAATAATACAATTGAAAAATAGGTAAAGAATCCGAGTAAATATTTCTTGAAAGAAGACATCCAAATGGCCAATGGTATATGAAAAAAAATATGAAAAAACACTCAACATCACTAGTTATCAGGGAAATTCAATTCAAAACAACAATGAATGTCTATTATCAAAGAAAAACACATGTACCTGACTATGTGGAAAAAATGGAAACTCTTATATTCTGTCCAAGTTATGATATTATTATGTGGGAAACAAAAAAAATACACTCATAAAAAACCACTGAAAAGAGATTTTTAAAAATGATGAGCTATTCCATTTTCATGATCTAGAAGTCCCAATGCTGTTAGTATGTCATCTGCTCCCAAATTTATTCATAGATTCAATGAAATTCCAATCAAAATTCCAGGAAGTTATTTTTTAGACATCAAAATACTCTAGAGTTTACATGAAAAAGCAAACAGTTAGAATAACCAACATAATATTGAAGTAAAAGAACAAAATTACAGAGCTCACATTACCCAATTTATCATGTTTATGTGTTGGTATATTTTAAGTTCTCTCTTCTAGCTATTTTTAAAACTACAATACATTGTTTTTAAATATAGTCACCCTACTGTGCTATTGAACACTAGAACTGATTCCTTCTATCTAACTGTAGGTTTGGACCCATTAACTAACCTCTCTTCAATCTCAGCCCCCTTGCCATGACAATTCTGAACCTCTATTAACTGTCATTCTATTCTCTATCTCCATGAGATAAACATTTTTAGCTCCCACACATGAATGAGAACTTTATCTTTCTGTGCTTGGCTTATTTCATTTAACATAATAACCTTCAGTTTCAACCACGTTGCTGCAAAAGACAGGATTTTTTTTTTCTATGCATGAATAGTATTTCATTGTGTATCTATACCACACTTTCTTTATCCATTTATTCATTGATGGACACCTGGATTGATTCCACATCTTGGCTATTGTGAATAGTGTTGCAATAAACATGGAGTGTAGGTGTTCCTTCGATATAGTGATTCAGGAACTTTCATTCCTTGTTGGTTGTAATAAAAAAATAATATAGCCTCTTGGAAGATAGTATTGTATGATTCTGTTTATAGCATATTCTGGAAAAAGTACAACTATAAGTACACCAAAAACCACAGGGTTAGGGAGTGAGGAGGGTATAATATTTTACTACAAAGGGGACACACTGGGGAATTTTAGGCTGATGGAAATGTTTTGTATGATTCTTGGGTGGTAGATATAGGAATCTATACATTTATTAAAAATACATACAACTCTCATGTTGCATGTTACAGTAAACTTTCATGTATGCAATTTTTAAAAAATCACCCAGGGATTACATTTTTAAATGGATCCCTGACTCCTTTGAGCAGAATGGGTTTTACAAGGGTAAATCTGGAAAAAAGAGGCACCAGTAAGGAAGTTATTGCTATAGTTTATTTGAGAGATGATGGTAGCTTCATCACAGCAGTGGTAATGAAAATTGACTGAAATGGATAGATTTGGAATGGATTTCAGAGGTTAATGGAACAGAATCCTTTGATGGATTAGATGGAAGTAAAGGAAAGGAGAGGAATAAACGTCATCAATAAAAATCTTGCCACCTTTCACATTAATAGAAATAAATTAAGCCATGATTAACTTTTTCATAGATTACTGTGAGAATTTTTTTGTATTTTCTAACCTCCAATTCCAAGACAGATTTCTGGTTGGTGTTGTGCTGGAAAAAGAGGAGTTCACCCTACCATCACTGGAATCTCCCTAGCCAAAATAGGGAAGGAGGTAGGCCTCTACTTCCATCACCTGTGGGCAATCTGTCACCACTTCCTAGTCAGGAAAGTGTTCTTGGGCCTGTTCAAGGTGTCCGCAGTCAGAACAACGTTACCCTGTCATGCTTTTCTGGAACAGTATTGTCCACGTTATATTTCCTGGATCCCCAGAGCTCCAAAGATCATCATCCCAACTGGTAGTTTGGGAGGTCATTGGCCTCATATCATTGGCCCAGGTTGCTTTGATCCCAAATCAGCACTAAGTTTTTGCTTTTGCTCTTTGAAAATGAAGATTCATAAAGGTAGTAAGGCCATCTATGTATGAGAATAAGGTCAAGAGGAGCTGCCGTTTCCCCTCTTCCTCCCCCATACATCATCTCCACTCCTTCTGTTACTGACTTGACTGATTGGAATCAGTGCCCCAGATGATTCCAATCCTTCCTCATGCAGCATTATTGATCCCCTAATTGGCCCATAATGGTGACTTCCTTTTATTTCATTTGTATAAATTTATGAGGTACTAATGCAATTTTGTTACATGCAGAGATTTAATAGTGGTGAAATAAGGGCATTTAGGGTATTCATCACCCGAATAAGGTACATTGTACCCATTAAGTAATTTCACATTATCCATCTTCTCCCGCTCTGTTCCCCTTCTAAGTCTCGATTGCCTGTTATACTACACACTACATCCATGGGTACACATTATTTAACTCCTATTTATAAGTGAGAACACACTACTGGCTTTCTTCATGATAGAATGTAAGAAAGTCCACTTTGCTTTTGTATATAATTTTATGTAGGTTTTAAATTTTTTATGATAAACACGTTATTGTCACAATCTAGTATAGGTACATAAGAAGGTGTTTTGGGTGACTCCTTATTAGTTTCCAGTGGTCTGTTTCTCAACGCCTGTGCCTAAACCACGAAATCCCATTATTATAACTTTTTAGTAATCTTTACTCTCTGGTAAAATTGCTGCTTTTAGATTCTATTTTCTCAAGAGTGTCTTGGCTATGCTCGACCATAGGCATAACTTTAAATTTTAGAATCATCATATTAAGTTTACACACACATTTGCATACAAAGTTTGGTTCCTTAAAATTGGCATTGCAATCAAACTGTAGATAAATTTTCAGGAGAACTAACATATTTACAATATATGTGTTAGGCTGTTCTCACATTGCTACAAATAAATATCTGGGACTGGGTAACTTTAAAGAAATAAGGTTTCATTGGCTCACAGTTCTGCAGGCTGTACAGCAAGCATGATGCTGGCATCTGCTTGACTTCTACAGAGGCCTCAGGAAACTTACAATCATGGTGGAAGTTGAAGGTGAAGAAGACACATCACATGGCCAGACAAGAGGAAGAGAGAGAGAAATGAGTTTCTACACGCTTTTAAATGACCAAACTGAGTTCAAGCTCACTATTTTGAGAACAGTACCAAGAAGATGATACTAAACCATTTATGAGAAATCTGCCCCCACGATCCAATCACCTCTGACCAGGCTCCACCTCCAACACTGGGGATTACACGTTGACATGAGATTTGGGTGAAGACACAGATTCAAACCATATCAATAGGGAATTTTAATATCTATTAACATATATAGTTTTAAATTATTGTAGGGGAGAAGAGTAGAGTTAAATGATGGAGTAGAAGGCTCCAGTAATCATCTCCCCTGCAAGGATACCAATTTAACAACTATCTGCACAAAAAAAGTACCTTCATAAGAACCAAAAATCAGCTGAGCACTCACAGTACCTGCTTTTAACTTTGTGTTGCTGAAAGAGGCATTGAAGAAGGTAGGAAAGAGTATTGGATTACCTACATCACTGCTCCCACATCTCTAGGCAGTGGCTGTGTGGCGTGGGGAGAATCTGAGTGCTTGGGAGAGGGTGAGCACAACAAATGTGAGACAATGCATTGAATTCAGTGCTGTCCTGTCATAGTAGAAAGCAAAACTAGGCTGAACTCCACTGATGCCTGCACACAGAGAAAATATTTAAACCAGCCCTTTCCAGAGGGGAATGGCCATCCCAACAGCTGGAACTTGAGTTCCAGCAACCCTTGCCACCATAGGCTAAAGTGCTCTGGGGCTGTAAATAAACTTGAAAGGCAGTCCAAGCCACAGGGACTACAACTCCTAGGGGAGTCCTATGGCTGAATTGGGACAAGAGCCAGTGGCATTAGGGGGAATGCGAGCTATTGAGACATCACCTAGGATGGCTAAAGGAGTGCTTGCTCCACTCCTCCCTCAAACCTATGCTGCACAGCTTGTGGTCCCAAAAGAGATCCCGTCCTTCCACTTGAGGAGAGTAGAGGGAAGACCAAATAGGACTTTGTCATGCATCTTGGATACTATTTCAGACATAGTAGAATAGGGAATTGGGCAGAGTCATGAGGCCCCCATTCCAGGCCCAAGTTCCCAAATGACATTTCAAGACAAACCCTGGTCCAGAGGAAACAAGCAAAGGAAAGGATCCAGTCCTGGCAGGATCCACCACCTGCTGAGTAAAGGGCCCTTGGGTCCTGAATGACCAGCAGCATTACCCAGGTAGTACACCATAGGCCTTGAGTGAGACTCTGAGACTTGCCAGCTTCAGGTGAGACTCAGCACATCCACAGCTGTGGAGGCTACGAGGAGAGAATGCTTCTGCTTGAGAAAAGCAGAGGGAAAAGTAAAGGGATCTTTGTATTACACCTGTGGTATCATCTTGGCCAAAAAGAGGTAGAGCACCAAACAGGAGCTCTAAAACCAAACAGGAGCACCAAACAGGGGACCTTAGGGTCTCCAATTCCAAGCTTTGGCTCTTGAACAGCATTTCTAGACAGGCCCTGGGCCAGAAGGAAGCCCACTTCCCTGAAGAGTGAGTATCAGGCCAGGCAGCATTCACTGCAAGCTGACAGCAGAGCCCTTGGGCCTTCAGGGAATATCAGTGGTAGCCTGGCAGTCGGGGTAATGGCCATGAGGTGAGGCTCCCTTGCCTATGAAAAAGGTATGGAAGAGTGGAAAAGGCAGTGTCTCATGGTTTGAGTCCCAGTTCAACTGCAGTACAATAAAACACCAGGAAGATTTCTAAGGTATTTGCTTTTAGTTCCTGGATCCCAGATGGCACGTCTGGACCTGCCCTGGTCCTGTGGGAACTCACCACCTTAAAGGGAAGGACACAAGTCTGGCTGGCTTTGCTACCTGCTGATTGTAGACCACAGGGCTTTGAGAAAATATAGGCAATAGCCTGGTGTGGTTAGAGTGGACCTTGGGCAAGACCCAGTGCTGTGCTAGCTTCAGATCAGACCCAGCACAGTCCTAGTGATGGTGGCCAGAGGGGAGCTTGTGTCACCCACCCCCAGCTCCAGGCAGCTCCACACAGAGAGACTTCATTTGGTCGGGAGAAAGATGATACCCCTAAGAGTCTGCAAAAACCCCAGTGTTACTGGCCTTGGGGGTGCACCTAATGCAGATATGGCTTAGATCACAAAACCCCAGTTCTTTCAAATATCTGTAAAGCCTTCCCAGGAATGATGGATACAGACAAGCCTAGACTGCAAAGACTGTAATAAATATCTAACTCTTCAGTGCTCAGACACAGATGAACATCCATAAGCATCACAACCATCTATGAAAACATGACCTCAGCAAATAAACTAAATAAGACACCCAGGGACCAATCCTAGAGAAACAGAGAAATGTGATCTTTCAGACAGAGAATTCAAAATAGCAGTTCTGAGAAAACTCAAAGAAATTTAATATAATAAAAAGAAGAAATTCAGAATTATATCACATACATTTAACGAAGCAATTGAAATAATTCAAAACAATTAATCAGAAATTCTGGAGTTGAATAACACAACTGACATACTGAATAAGGCATCGTTTTTTACAAGCAGAATTGATCAAGCAGAAGAAAGAATTGGTGAGCTTAAAGAAAGGCTATTTGAAAATACAGTTAGAGGAGAAAACAAAAAAAGAATAAAAAACAACAAAGTACACCTACGAAGTCCAGAAAATAGCCACAAAAAGGGCAAACCTAAGAGTTACTAGCAATAAAGAAGAGGTAAAAGAAAGAGATAAGGGTAGAAAAAGTATTCAAAGAGATAGTAACAGAGAACATCCAAAACCTAGAGAAAGATGTGACTATCCAAGTACAAGAAAGTTATAGATCACCAAGCAGATTTAACCCAAAGAATACACTACCTCAGTGCATTTAATAATCAAACACCCAAAGGTCAAGGAAAATAAAAGGATCCTAAAAGCAGCAGGAGAAAATAAACAAATAACATATCTCAGAGCTCCAATGTGTTTGACGGCAGTCTTGTCCGTGGAAATCTTACAGGCCAGGAAAAAGTGGCAAAACATATTAAAGTTCTGAAGGAAACAAACAAACAAACTTTTACCTTAGAATAGGACACATGGTGAAAATATCCTTCAAACATGAAGAAGAAATAAAGCCTTTACCAAACAAAGAAAAGCTGAGGGATTTCTTCAACACCAGACCTGTCCTACAAGAAATGCTAAAGGGCGTAGTACTTCGATCAGAAAGAAAAAAATGTCAATGAGCAACAAGTAATCACCTGAAGGTACAGAACTTACTAGTAATAGTAAGTACACATAAAAACACAGAATAGTATTACACTGTAACTGGTGTGTAAACTACTCTTATTCTAAGTAGAAAGACTAAATCATGAGCCAATCAAGAATAATAACAACGACAAATTTTCAAGACACAGACAGTAAAATAAAATGTAAATAGAACAAACAAAAAGTTAAAAAGCAAGGGGATAAAGCTAAGGAGTACAGTTTTTATTAGTTTCCTTTTTGCTTGTTTGTTGGTTTGTCTATGCAAACAGTGTTGTTATCAGTTTAAAATAACGGGTTATTAGATAGTATTTGCAAGCCTCATGTTAACTTGAAATAAGAAAAATGGATACACCATTCTCCTTTTCCTAATGTATACTCTTGACACCTGTGTCAAAAATGAATTCACTATAGATGCATGGATTTATATCTGGGTTTTCCATTCTGTTCTACTCATCTATTTTTGTCTGATTTTATGTCTGTACCATGCTATTTTGGTTACTATAACTCTGTAGTATAACTTAAAGTCAGGTAATGTGATTCCTCTAGTTTTGTTCTTTTTGCTTAGAATGTCTTTGGCTATTCTGTGTCTTTTGTGGTTCCATATACATTTTAGGGTTGTTTTTACTATTTTTGTGAAGAATGTCATAGGTAGTTTTATAGGAATTGCATTAAATATGTAGATTGATTTGGGTAGTATGAACATTTTAACAATGTTGATTCTTGAAATCCATGAACATGAAATATTTTTTCACTTCTTGCTTGTCTTTTTCAATTTCCTGCATGTTTCATAGTTTTCATTATAGAGATCTTTCAATTATTTGGTTAAATTAATTCCTAGGTGGATAGTAGTGAAAAAATAATTTAATTGAACATTTAAAGTAAATAAAAGAGTATAATTGGATTGTTTGTAACACAACGGATACATAATTGATGTAATGTATACCCCATTTACCCTGTGGTAATTATTACCTATTTCATGCCTGTATCAAAATATCTCATGTAACCCATAAAAATATACACCTATAATGTACCCCCAAATTAAAAATTAAAATTAGAAAAACCCTAAATTTATGTAGGGGTTCATCAATTCTTCAATAAATGGTGCTGAGAAAACTGCATATTTGTAAGCAGAGGATTGAAACCATGTACTACTATCTCTTGTTATATACAAAAATCAAATCAAAATGAAGTAACCACTTAAATATAAGACCTCAAACTATGAAACTACTAAAAGAAAACTTTGGGGAAACTCTCCAGAACATGTGACTGGGCAAAGATTGTTTCAGTAATACCCCATAAGCACAAGCAAGCAAAGCAAAAATGGACAAATAGGATCACAACGAGTTAGAAATATTCTCCACAGCAAACAGTAAACAAAGTGAAGATGCATCCCACAGAATTGGAGAATATATTTGCTAATTACCTATCTGACAAGGGATTGATAATTAGAATATACAAGGATATATAACTATATAATAATGGCATAGGAAAAAATCTATAGGAAAAATCTAATAATCTGATTAAAAATGGGCAAAACATCTGAATAGACATTTCTCAAAAGAAGGCATACAAATGGCAAACAGGTATATCAAAAGGTACTCAACATCACTGATTAGAGAATTGCAAATAAAAACTACAATGAGATTTCTCATCCCAGTTATAACAGTTTTTATCCAAAAGTCCAGCAATAATGAAACAGGTAAAGTTTCCTTATCCCCATTGCAGGGCAAGCGATGAGGGCGTCGCTCATTTCTTAAGTGCCCCGCTGCTCAAACCTCTAGGAGAGCATACAGACTGTCAGTCTGTGGGGCTCCAACCCCACAGCAGTGTCTAGGGGTGAATGTTTATAGCTGAAGTCCCAGTGGACATGTGTTACAGGGTTCTTTTTAGTTTAGCCATCCATAGGCGGCTTATGATAGCTCAATTAGACTCCTGCCTCATTGCAAGGATGGGGCTTTCTGTACCCCGGGGTTCTTGCCTTGGTGTACTGGAAGAATCGGATTACATGAGGGCTTGGAGAATGAGTGCAAGGTTTTATTGAGTGGAAGTAGCTCTCAGCAGATGGGGGAGCCAGAAGGGAGATGGTTTTCCCCTGGAGTCAGGCCACTCGGCAGCCTGGGCTCTCCTCTGACTGCCCCAACCAAACTCCACCTCATTCTCCTGGTCAATAGCTTGCTGGCGGGCCCGTGTGTGTCATGTGCTCTTCGGCTGGCATGCTCCCCTTGATGTCCTCTCAATGTCCAGCCACTTGTGTCTTCTGCAGATGTGTTTCTCTCCATGTCCAGCCGCTTGTGTGTCTGCCTGCTAGGGTCTTGGGGTTTTTACAGGCACAGGATGGGGGCATGGCAGGCCAGGGTGGTCTTGGGAAATGCAACATTAGGGCAGGAAAAAAGACATGACTATCCTCACCTAGGTTGGTGGGCACAGGCCCAGGAGTACAGCCCTAGCCAAAGACCATGCCCTCCTCTACCCAGCACTTCCCTGCCCCGCTTCGGTATCAGTAACAAGTGCTTGTGAGGATGTGGACAAAAGGGAACACTTGCACACTGTTGGTGGGAATGTAAATTAGTACAGCTGCTATGGAGAACAGTTTGGAGGTTCCTCCAAAAACTAAAAATAGAGCTATCGTATGATCCAGCAATCCCATTGCTTGCTATATACAGAAAAGAAAAGAAATCAGTATATTGAAGAGATATCTGCATTCCCATGTTTATGGCAGCAGTGTTCACTACAGTACATATACACAAGGGAGTAATATTTGGCCATAAAAGAGAAGGAGGTACAGTCATTTGCAGCACATGAACAAAACTATAGGTCATTATGTTCAATGAAATAAGTCAGGCACAAAAAGACAAACTGTATATTCTCATTATTTGTGGGAGCTAAAAATCAACACGATTGAATTCAAGGAGATAGAGCGTAGAGGGATGCTTATCAGAGGATGGGAAGTGTAGTGAGGGTGGGGAGAAAGTCGGGAGAGTTAATGGGCAGAAAAAAATAGAAACAATGAGTAAGACCTAGTAATTGCCAGCGCAATGGGGTGATAGTAGTGAAAAAATAATTCAATTGAACATTTAAAGTAAATAAAAGAGTATAATTGGATTGTTTGTAACACAACGGATACCAAATTGATGGAATGTATACCCCATTTACCCTGTGGTAATTATTACCTATTTCATGCCTGTATCAAAATATCTCATGTAACCCATAAAAATATACACCTATAATATACCCCCAAATTAAAAATTAAAATTAAAAAAACTCTAAATTTATGTAGGGGTTCAATTAATCTAAATGCTACACTTATGATTTTCTGTGAAGTTGTTAAATTTTATTGGTAAATTTATTTTAATTGATATTTTGGTATGATATGTTACAAGTTACATTTTATTTACCATTTTTTTCATACTCTTTGCTCCTGTAAAAAAAGCAAGAATCATTTTTGTACAGTGATCTTTTATCTGACAAGCACATGTACTGATTTATAGATTAGGGTGCTTATCCTTAATTCTGATTTTTTTTTCATAAACAGTCTAATAATCTGTTACTCATAGAAACACTATTTTCTACATTAACATCCTTACTGCTTTTATATCTGCTATATATTACTTCACTGGCTACTACCTTTATTAGACAATTGAATAGAAATTTGTGATAGCAGGATTCTAGTTTGGTTACTAATCTCAAAGCAGAAGTTTCAAATTTTCCCAGGTAAGTATAATATTTACTATCAAGAGTTAAATAAAATTTTACCTAGTTTGCTAACATTATCACATTTTAAAAAACCCTTTTATTTTAGGTTAATTTTAGATGTATGGAAAAATTACTAAGATAGTGCAAAAAGTTCCCAAGTATTCCACATCATACCCACCATATATAGGACAAACATAATTTGTCACTGATGATGTTAATTCGATCACCACGGCAACGTAGTGTTTGTTCAGCTTTCTTCAGGGTAAAGTCACATTATTTTTCCCCTGTGTCATACTGCCATCCTGGGAAGGACAGGGAGACCCAGGACCAACCAGTAGTCAAATGAGGCCTCTGAGGGAGAACTGCAGAGACTCCCTGCCCACAAAGAGGAGGATCCACAGAATCCAGCTTCCCTCCTGCTGTCAGCCATGGGAGGCCCTGGGGCATGCTGGCCCACTGTGGTGTCCCCTGACTTCTTAGAGGGTAGAAAGAGGAGACGGCTGTGCTCAAGTGAGTCTCACTTCAGATCATGAGAGGGGAAGGGACTCAGGCTCTTCCAGGCATCCCCAGGATGACATAGAGGAAGGACTGGTGAGACATCCCTTCCAAGAAACAGAAGGACACACAAAACCAGCCCCTGTTTTCACCCCTGAGAGGCCTTGGGCAGGGCCCTCAGGCAGGGATGCTAGGGCTTTTCACTTCCTCTTGGCTTGGGGTCTCATGGAAATGGGAACCTTGATCTGAAGATCATAGTCTCTGGACAGCAAGGGAAGGGACTCTGAGGCCCCGTCAGGAATAATAATTGCAGGAAGACAGAGTCTTGTCCATGCCATTTCAGACACAGGGCACCGGAGCCCTGCCATGGGCTTTGGAGGCCCTATCCCATTGTGGATGGATGTGATTCTCCCTTTCTTCTACCTTGCTGGTCTCAGGGATGGGAGGGGCTTATTCGGAGGTGAAAGACTCAGATGCACAGAGGCAGGGAGCCCAGGGAGTTTCAGGAGTCCAGGCATAGCCTCTCAGGAAGGCTGGAAGGGAATGCCCATGGCTGGTAGTGCCCCTCCCCTGCCCCCATGCCTGCTGCCAGCTCTGGAGGACCCCATCAGGGTTCCCAGATGTACAACTTTCTAATTTCCATTTTGGGAGTCTGCCAGAGGGGAAGTTTTCTCTGAGGAGAGCAGTTTCAGTTAAGCGGAAAGAGGAGCCCCAGGACTGGCCACTCAACAAGAAGAGAATTCTGTGGAAGGACAGTGACCTCCCAACATGGAGGGGAGGCCCAGATCACACCCAGTCACAACCTGCTGTAACACCTAGAGAAAGGAGGTGACCAGGAGAGAGCAGAGAGGTGGGAAGAAAGAGGTGGGCTGGGGTGTGACAAAGAAAAGGTGGAGGGGGACCATAAGGTAAGCAGAAAGGGCTGGAAGGAGGCAGGGAAGTGGGCAGGAAGAAGTGGGCCAGCCACGTGGAGGTGGATAGGAAGAAGTGGAAGGGGTTGGGGAAGTGAGCAGGAATGGGTGGAAGGGGGTGAAGAGGTGAGCCATAATGGGTGGAATGGGTAGGGAGGTGGGTAGGAAAGGGTGGGAGGGAGTGGGGAGATGGACAGGAACCGGTAGAAGGGGGCGGAAGGTGAACAGTAATGGGTGGAATGGAGTAGGGAGGTCGGCAAGAAAAAGTGGATGGAGGTGGAGAGGAGGGTAGGAAAGGGTGGAAAGAGTTGGAGAGGTGGGGGCGGATCCTCTGCAGAGAGGAGGCCCCCCTCCCCGATGCTGGGTGTATAGCGCTCTACACCCAGGAGAATGGCTGACATCTAAAACACTGAAACATCAAATGTGGACATGCATGTTGACCACCAGGAACTTTCAGTCATTGTTAGTGGGATAGACCTGGAGGAATCATGAAAGCATATTGATAAATGAAAGAAGAAAATCTAAAAAGGCTTCTAGCATACCACATTCTGGAACAGGCAATGATGAATACACTAAAAATATTACTGGTTTCCAGGGGCTGCGGGCTGGGGTTGGGGCAAGGGGAATTGATTAATTAGGTGGAACACACAGGAGCTCTAAGATGGTGAAACAATTATGTGGGACAATACAATGATGAATACTTGCCATTACACCCTTATCGAAATGTATAGTATCCCCATCGTTAAGAGTGAGTCCTGATGTAAACCATGGACTTAAGTATGAGGTATCAATACAGTTCCATCAGTTGTAGCAAACATGTCATAATAATACCAAATGTAAATAAAAAGATAGACTGTGTGTGTGTGCGGAGCAAGCAGGGCAGGGCAGGGCAGGTGGTGTAGATATGTAGGAACTCTAATTCTGATGAAGCTTTCTCTTTGTATTTTTGAATTAGCAATGCTCTAAAAATGAAGTTTATTCATCTATAAAACGATGCAAATGATTTGAATAGACACTTTACTAAAGGGAATATAGCAAACAGAAAAAAAGCATATAAAAAGATGACCAATGTCATATGTCATTAAGAAGAGGCAAACAAAAACCAAAGAAGGTTCCAATACATGCTTATGAGAATGGCTAAAACCTGAAAATCTAAAATACTCAATGTAAGAGAGGTTATAGAATAACAGAAATTCTCATTCCTTGCTAGTTGTGACAAAAAATAGTACAGGCACACTTTCAAGTCAGTATTTTATGAAGCTAATCATATGACAAATTGGAAAAGTTAAAAGTATAGGAACTGAAAACAGAAGACAGTTGCTAGGAGCTTTGTAGAAGTGCGGTGATTGACCTCAAAAGGGATGCACAGGAGAATTTTAGGCAGGTGGAACTGGTCAATATGATACTTGGTTGGTAGATACGGGAGTCCATGCATTTTCCAAAATACATATAACTTCACATTCTAGTTAAATCTGGTGTGTGTATTTAAAACTTTAATCACGTATTGGTTTTTTAAAGGGTCACGGGTTGCTGAAAAGACAGTGGGTTTTTTCAGGGACTAGGATAGGAAAAGAAGCAACAATAAGGAAGCCTTTAACACAGGCTATGGGAGAGATGACACTAATTTCACTCACAGCAGTAAAGTGGAAAAACTTGGAATGGAATTTAGAGGTCGAAGGAACAAATGTTGCTGTCTGGACAGGAGAAGGAAGGAGTATAGGCTCTTTTAGAAGTAATACCTTGAGAAAGACAGAGGGGCATTCCCACCCCATTTCAGGGGGCAGTGGAGGCCTGCCTTAGGGCTAGGAGGCCCTATCCCACTGTGGATGGATGTGATTCTATCTCTCTTTCACCTTGCAGGTCTCAGGGATGGGAGGGGCTTATTCGGAGGTGAAAGACTCAGATGCACAGGGTCAGGCATCCCAGGCAGTATCAGGAGTCCAGGCACAGCCTCTCAGGAAAGCTGGAAGGGAACACCCATGACTGGTAGTGCCCCTCCCCTGTCCCTGTACCTGCTGCCAGCTCTGGAGGACCCCATCAGGGTCCCCAGATGTACAATTTTCTGACTTCCATTTTGAGAGTCAGCAGAAGGGGAGGTTGTTGTCTCTGAGGAGGGTAGCTTCAGTTAAGCAGAGAAAGAAGTCCCAGAACTGGCCAAAAAACAAGAGAGATGTGGAAGGACGGTGACCTCCCAACACCGAGGGGAGGCGCAGACTGCACCAAGCCACTCCCTGCTGACACCCCTGGAAAAAGGAGAGTGGGGTGTCAAGGACTGGGGAGGTGGGAGTGAAGAGGTCCGCAAGGCTTAGGGAGTGAGCAGGAAGGGTTGGAGGGCAGCTGGGAGGTGGGAAGGAAGGGATGGGAAAAAAGCAGAGAGGTCGGGGGTGGTTCCTCCTCAGAGAGGAGGCCCCGCCCCACATTGACGCTGCGTCAGCCCTGGACAACCACGGCAGGGTTCCCGGATGTGCTTTCCCGACGGCCATCTTGGGAATCTGACGGATCGGAGGCATTTGTGAGGAGGCTCGAATCAAGTTAGCGGGGGGAAGAGTCTTAGACCTGGCCAGTCCTCAAGGTGAGGGCCCTGAGGAAGAACTGAGGGACCTCCCACCATAGAGAGAAGAAACCCCGGCCTGTACTGCACTGCCGTGGGACTGGTAGGTCCCAGACAGGGAAATGGCCCCAGAAGAAGGGAGGAGGTGCCGGCCCTCTAGGGAATAAATAGGAAGACATTGAGGAGGGCTGGGGGAACCCCCACCTCAGAGGGCAGATTCCCAGAGATTCCCACCCTGCTCCTCAAGAATCAGCCCTCGTAGAGCTCCCCAGTCAGCTCAGGCGGGGTGGCAGCCATCTTATTTCTGGGTGAGGGGCGTAGGGGAGGCGGAGGCCTTGGTCTGAGGGTCCCATGGCAAGTCAGCACGGAGAGCTGCCTCTGGTTGGCAGAGGGAAGATTCCCAGGCCCTGCTGGGGATAAGACTGAGGAGTCACATGTGCATCAGAACGGACTTGAGGCTACCCCGACTGCCCCCATGGTAGAGTGCTGGGAGGTGGCTGCCACCGCCCTACCTCCCACTGCTCTCAGGGATGTGGAGGTTGTTCTGAGGTTTTGCCTAGGCCAGCAGAGTGGTGGGGGCTCGGCCCTCTCTGAGAAGCCGTGAAGTTGCTAATTAAATTCTGAGGGGGCCATGCAGTCCAGAACTATGAGGCTCTGGGATTCTGGCCAGCCCCAGCTGTCAGCCCTGGCAGGCCCAAGACCCTACTTGCAGTCTTTAGCCTGAGGGGCTCCCTCACTTCCTCTTGCAGGTGCTCCAGGAACCAGGTGGTGATGAACTGGGTGTGAGGCACACAGCCTAAAGTCAGCACAGCAGAGGAGGCCCAGGCAGTGCCAGGAGTCAAGGTGAGTGCACACCCTGGCTGTGTACCAAGGGCCCTACCCCCACAAACAGAGGAGACCCCACAGCACCCGGCCCTACCCACCTTTTGTCACTCCTGGGGTCTCAGGCTCCGCCTGCCAGCTGTGCCCTGAGGTGTGTTCCCACATCCTCCTACAGGTTCCCAGCAGACAAACTCCCTAGGAAGACAGGAGACCTGTGAGGCCCTAGAGCACCACCTTAAGAGAAGAAGAGCTGTAAGGTGGCCTTTATCAGAGCCATCATGGGTGAGTTTCTCAGCTGAGGCCACTCACACTGTCACTCTCTTCCACAGGCCTGTTGGAGCTCATCGTCCATATCCCTGTTGATACGTTTACCTGCTGCTCCTGAAGAAGTCGTTATGCCTCCCGTTCCAGGCGTTCCATTCCGCAGCGTTGACAACGACACCCCGACCTCAGTTGAGTTAGAAGACTGGGTAGATGCACAGGATCCCACAGATGAGGAAGAGGAGGAAGCCTCCTCCATTTCCTCTTCCACTTTGTACTTAGTATTTTCCCCCTCTTCTTTCTCCCCATCCTCTTCTCTGATTCTTGGTGGTCCTGAGGAGGAGCAGGTGCCCTCTGGTGTGATACCAAGTCTTACCGAGAGCATTCCCAGTAGTCCTCCACAGAGTCCTCCACAGGATCCTTCCCAGAGTCCTCTGAGCTCCTGCTGCTCCTCTTTTTCATGGAGCTCATTCAGTGAGGAGTCCAGCAGCCAGAAAGGGAAGGATACAGGCACCTGTCAGGGCCTGCCAGACAGTGAGTCCTCTTTCACATATACACTAGATGAAAAGGTGGCCGAGTTAGTGGAGTTCCTGTTCCTCAAATACGAAGCAGAGGAGCCTGTAACAGAGGCAGAGATGCTGATGATCGTCATCAAGTACAAAGATTACTTTCCTGTGATACTCAAGAGAGCCCGTGACTTCATGGAGCTTCTTTTTGGCCTTGCCCTGATAGAAGTGGGCCCTGACCACTTCTGTGTGTTTGCAAACACAGTAGGCCTCACCGATGAGGGTAGTGATGATGAGGGCATGCCCGAGAACAGCCTCCTGATTATTATTCTGAGTGTGATCTTCATAAAGGGCAACTGTGCCTCTGAGGAGGTCATCTGGGAAGTGCTGAATGCAGTAGGGGTATATGCTGGGAGGGAGCACTTCATCTATGGGGAGCCTAGGGAGCTCCTCACTAAAGTTTGGGTGCAGGGACATTACCTGGAGTATCGGGAGGTGCCCCACAGTTCTCCTCCATATTATGAATTCCTGTGGGGTCCGAGAGCCCATTCAGAAAGCATCAAGAAGAAAGTACTAGAGTTTTTAGCCAAGCTGAACAACACTGTTCCTAGTTCCTTTCCATCCTGGTACAAGGATGCTTTGAAAGATGTGGAAGAGAGAGTCCAGGCCACAGTTGATACCGCAGATGATGCCACTGTCATGGCCAGTGAAAGCCTCAGTGTCATGTCCAGCAACGTCTCCTTTTCTGAGTGAAGTCTAGGATAGTTTCTTCCCCTTGTGTTTGAACAGGGCAGTTTAGGTTCTAGGTAGTGGAGGGCCAGGTGGGGCTCGAGAAACGTAGTGTTCTTTGCATTTCTGTCCCATATGGGTGATGTAGAGACTTAACCTGTTTTTCAGTATTTTCTAAATGCTTTTCCTTTGAATAGCAGGTAGTTAGCTTCAGAGTGTTAATTTATGAATATTAGTCACACATGTATTGCTCTTCATCTGGTTTAAGAGTAACAGGTTGATATTTTGTTAAAAAAATGGAAATACCTTCTTCCTTATTTTGTGATCTGTAACAGGGTAGTATGGTATTGTAATAGGCATTTTTTTTTTTACAATGTGCAATAACTCAGCAGTTAAATAGTGGAACAAAATTGAAGGGTGGTCAGTAGTTTCATTTCCTTGTCCTGCTTATTCTTTTGTTCTTGAAAATTAAATATATATACCTGACTTTGCTTAGCTTGTTGAAGAAAGTAGCAGAAATTAAATCTTAATAAAAGAAAGCCCCACTGACTCCTTTATTTGCTGAACATTCTTTTAGTATTTGCTTGTGGAAGTCACTGTTAGTATTGGGGATACTAATAAAAGCGTGACTTATCTCTACACATAAAACAGTAGAGTCTAGGAGCAGAAGCCATATTAAGAAGGTGGTAAGATGTTCTCTACAATCTAAAGAACAAGTTAAAAAGGGGCTGGGGAGGTGAGACTCCAGATGCAAGCCTTCAAGTATAAAGGTCTTGAGATAAGGCAGCTTGGGGCTTTGGAAAACTGCAGTTGCTTCTCTGGGAGCTGGTAGTTACGAAGCTGGGTGGTGGCAGGGACCAGACTCTCAGAGGGTGAGGGAAGAGCCTGGAATGGAAAATTGCTCTGAGCAGTTGCTTCTGGGTGGAGGATGAAGCAGAGAGGAGTCTCCACCTGGGGAAGTCACGGAAGGTGTCCTGTGGCTCTGTAACTGGTGAGCTTGAACACAGTGCGAGGACTAGGTGATTGATACCCGTCATCTGCAAGAGTTTCCTGAGAAATGTGACAATTCCTTGAAGTGGTGCCCAGAAGCCTCTAGGCTGGCACTCACTTACCTGGCATGGGAGAGCCAGAGCCTACTCCATGGAAAGGCCATTGAATTAGGTTATTTTGCATTGAATGTGGGCAACTCCAAGCAAGGGCTAGATTTTTAGTGGAGGATACATAAAAATAGTGCTTTGGATCGACGAGCACTGGGGAAGGCGAAAAGGAGTTGGTCCTTGACTCAAATTCCGGGATCATTGAGTTGCATTCCACTTGGGTAATTCTCCACTTACCCAAGTTATACAGTATATCATTTTGGAAAGAAAATGTACTGAGTTTTATTTATGAAGCCAGATTTTTGGTTGAGTTGGTACTCCATGACGTATTCAGCTAAATATGCTTTGAGATGTTTTGGATCATAAAACAAGAGTGAAATTTTTCATAAAAGACAGTGGTACCCTTGAGGTTATAATCATATTGATAACAACTGCCATTTGTTAAAATTCCAGTATATGCTTGGCACTGTGCCAGGTGTTTTACTCACATTATAAACATCCGGCAATTCTACAAGGCAGGGCTTATGAAACCCCTTTTACAGATGAAAAACCTGAGGCTCATAGTCCTTGATAAATTCAGTAAGATCACACTGCTAGAAAGTGACAGTGCTGGCACTTGAGCCTTGCTCTGAATTCATCTTGACTCATACTGTTCCTCTCTTCCCAGCCTGAGGAAGGCCTTTGCGTTTTAAGCTACTTCTCTGCACACTTGCTATCATCTCTCAGATGACATAAAGATGAACCCTGTGTCCAAGGTATTCAGGTAGTCTGGGAGAAGAATGGTGATAATGAGAATAAATACAATTTGGGGATCATTGTGGGCTTTGTTTACCTGCTCCTGTTCTGAGCCCTAGGTTTCTTGAGAGCTGACTCTGTCCAGCCTCAGCACTTTCCCACTTAACAGCACCCTCCTTCTGATCTCTCCTGTGTGCTCTCTTGAGCAACTCTGGAACCTGTCCTGCTGACCAGCTCGTCCCTACAATCTCTCTGTGAAGGCTGTGCGCTGCTTCCAGTGTTAACAGCCCAGAATCGCAGTCCTTCCCCTGACATAGACGCCTCCTCATCCCTGCAGAAGTTCCCTGACTGATCCATCCCTCCCCGCCGGCTCCTGTGTGATAAAAGTAATTCAATGTAAATTTTCAGTTTGGATAGTGACAATTCCATATCTGTCCTGGGCATCTTCAAACACTCTCAAAATACTCCCACATAGGGTGGTGAGTAGAATCTGATTTGCCACATAACATACTGATTCTAGGCATGTAATCCTAGGGTAAGAGAGTTTTTGAGATCATCCTAATATTTGATATTTGTATTAGGATTTTAATATATGATATTTGTAGTAACATTGTTTGAAGCAGGCCACTGAAGAGATACACAGATGAATGAGCTATACTAGATGGTCAAAAACCAAAGCTTCCTTCATAAACTTGGTATATGAGATGAGACTATGGGAATCCCTTTGTAAATAAATGACAAGGAGTTGAATTTCTAAAAAACAGAAAAATAACAAAATCCTGAATACTGCCTAGGAGGTGACAAGGGTTCCTTGGCTAGCTCTGATGAGCAAAGAAAACAACGGTTGACCATCTTTCCATTGTCCTTTGCATACCTGCCACACAGGAAAATCCTGGTTTGCAGTGTGCCACAGGCACATGTGCAGTTGTTCAAGAATGTTCAGTTATATGAAGGGTAGCAGAGGCTCTCAGGGTAGGATATACACCAAAAGGCAGGAGAGGATTCTCAGCCTAAAGAAATTATGTTTGTTATAAAAAGGACGGTGCAGTAAAGTGCTGAGAGAATAAGGTTGACCCTCCTTGCCAAGACTTACAGAATTGTTTTAAAACCTATTGTTGTAATGCTTTCTTTGAAACCGCCAATCACCTAGTAGGTGCAATAAAAACGGGAAGATTTCAAGGCAGTGCTGGCTTTCTCATAAACAATTCCAAGAAATTAAAAGATTTACTGTCATAAATTATAATAGGTGCTTTTAATTGCGCACCATAATGGCTTATGTGAGACATTACAATTGCCAATCTCCTTCTTGTCTAACTTGTCTTCCTGATTGGTTCATTTGCAATTAGACAGAAGCCAGTGTATCCTTCCAATGCTTTTGTTTCTTTTCAGCAGTTAACATCTGTTATGATGTAAAGCTACAAGTTGAAAGCAGCTAGGATACCTGGGTAATGTGAGAGCCAAGACTCACTGTGTATTAGTTTATTATACCGTAACAACATACCACAGACTGGGTGACTTAAACAATACCCATGTATTTTCTCACATTTCTGGAGGCTAAAAATCCAACAACAAGATTTTTGCCGGTTGATTTCTTCTGTGGCCTGTCCTTGACTTGCAGATGGCCACTTTCTCACTGAATTTTTACATGGTTGTCCCTTGGTCTGTGTGTCTGTATCCTAATCTCCTCTTCTTATGAGGACACCTACCAGTAATATTGAATAAGACCCTAGTAATAAGACCTCATTTTAACTTAATTACCTCTTCAAAGGCTCTGTCTCCAAATACAGTGACATTCTGAGGTACTGGGGATTTAAGACTTGGATATATGCCTTTGGAGGGAGAGGTGGAACTCAGCCCATAACACGCTGTCAACTAAAATCGGAATTTAAACATGTTAGGCCATGTAAATTTCAGGAAATTTTTTCATTTCATCAGCTTACTGTTACTTTATCTGACTACTACACCGCTATTCTTCCTTTTCTTAGGCTTACTTTAATGCTTTTCTCGCAAATAAATACTGCATATATTATTGTTGCAAAAAATTCTAAAAATACACAGAAAGCACATTTCTTCCCTTTGTAAAGTTTCTCCAAGATTCAGCTCTTACTCAGAAGTTCGCACAATTAACAATGTGGTGTGTAAATTTTAGAAGCTGATTTCCAGATTTTAAATGACAGATGTGGTAATACAGAAACACACACACACAGAGATTACATATATATTTTTATATGTGTGTCTATAAATATAACTATACATGGGTAATGATATACATATAGATATGTGAGTTAAATATATCTATATTTAACTTTGCACTATCATAGGTTAAATTCCATTTATATTAAAATGTGGCATTATTTGGAGATAGGATTATTTCAGAGGCAATTAAGTTAAAATGAGGTTATTAATGCTGGCCCTAATTAAATATCATGGGAGTCATTATTAAGAGGAGAAATTTGGACATAGAGATATGAGTAGAGGGATGACAATGTGAGCATGCATGGATTGAAGACAGCCATCTACAAGGCAAGGAGAGAGGCCCGGAAAACATTCTTCCCTCACAGCCCTCAGCAGGAACCAACCTTGTGAACACCTTGCTCTTTGACTACCAGACTCCAAAACTATGAGACAATAAATGTCTGTTGTTTATGTCATCCAGGTTGAGGTACTTTGCTATGGCAGGCCTAACAAACCAATACACTCACTTAATTCAAATGGATCCAAAATCTTTGCCTCACAGCACATATACATCTATCTTACTTTTGGACCTACTCCCTAGAATTCCCATTTATTTCTTGCATTAACACACTGAACAAATCTCCTCCTCATGAACACACATGTGCTTCTCTTTTGCAGCTATAATAAATACAATCAGCATATTTAAGCATAAATTCTGGGATAAATGCATATAATTACTTATAAGGAATGCATATTAATGTGAAAACTGAGTGAGTGTGAAAAGAGTATGAATATTTTGTATTTTTTATAATGTTGAGGGCTTTCTCCCAAAATGTTTCACCAGTTAATTTCCTCACACATTTGTCCATGGGGAAATGATCCATTTTTATAAGCATTTTATCACAATGTTAAATGTTGGTCAAACTTATGGGTGCAAACACTAGGTGACCTTGGGTGTGACGAGGAATTTTTCAGATGAAACACTAAAAATACCAGCAATCTAAGATAAAGAGAAAAAATGGACTCTAATAAAATTAAATACTTCCACTGTGAAAAGATACTGCTAAGATAATGAAAAGACAAGCAAGAGAAAGGGATAAGTATTCTGTGATACATGTATCTGATAAAAGATATGTATTTTAATATGCACAAAACTCTGAAAACCCAATCATAAGAAAACAGAAACCCAATTTAAAATGGGCAAAAAATGTCTGAACAGGCACCCCACCAAAGAATAACTATATAGGGATGGAAAATAAGCATGTATAAGAAAACTGTTCAATGTCATATGGCATTAGAGAATTGCAAATGAAAGCACCTAGGAGATAGCACTCTACACCCAGGAGAATGGCTGAATTCCCAAACACTGAAACATCAAATGTTGACATGCATGTTGAGCAACAGGAACTTTCAGGCACTGTTAGTGAGACAGACCTGGAGGAATCGTGAATGCATATTGCTAAGTGAAAGAAGAATAGCTGAAAAGGAGACGTAATGTATGATTCCAGTCATACAATATTGCTGAACAGGCAACTATGAATACACTAAAAATATCAGTAGTTTCCACAGGCTGATGGGTTGGGGGTAGGACATGGGGGATTAATAAATAGGTGGAGTATGCAGGAGATTTAGGACGGTGAAACAACTCTGTATGATACTGGAATCATGAATACTTGCCATTACACACGTATCAAAACGTATAGCATCCCCAATGTTGAGTGAGTCCTGATGTAAACTGTGGACTTTACTTAATAATGAGGCATCATTGGAGGTCAAATCAACTGTAACAAACATGCCATAATAATACAAAATGTGAATAATAGGAGACACTGTGTGTGCGTGTGTGTGTGTGTGTGTGTGTGCGTGCACACATGGGGCAGGGCAGGAGGATGGTGTAGATATGTAGGAATTCTCTGTACTTTTGAGGAGGTTTTCTCTTTGTATTTTTGGATTAACAATGCTGCAAAAATGAAGTCTATTCGTTTTTTAAAAGATGCAAATGATTTGAACAGACATTTTACCCAAGAGGGTACACCCATTGCAAAGAGGCATATAACGTCATTTGTCATTAGGGAGATGCAAACAAAAAACAAAAAAAACTGGAATGCATACTTATTTGAATGACTGCAATCTGACAATCTAAAATGCCAAATGTAAGAGAGGATATGGAACAACGGGAATTCTCACTCCTTGCTAGTTGTGATGAAAAATGATACAGCCACACTTTTAAACTCATATTTTATGGACTTATTCATATGACAAATTGTGAAGGTTAAAACAATGTGAACTGAAAAGAGTGCATAGTTACTAGGAGCTGTGGAGAAATGTAGTGACTGACCTCAAACCGGATGCACATGGGACTTTGAGGGTGATGGAACTGGTCAGTATGATACTTGGGAGGTAGATGTAGGACTCAATGCATTTGCCAAAACACATATAACTTCACATCATAGTTAAATCTGATGTGTGTATATTAAAAAAATAATCACGAATTGGATTTTTAAAAGGATCCCGGGCTGCTGAACAGATGATGGGTTTTTCTGGGACAAGAATAAGAAAAGAAGCAACAATAAGGAAGCCTTTGGCATAGGCTAGGTGAGAGCTGATACTAACTTCACACACAGCAGTGAAGTGGAAGGATTTGGAATGGATTTTAGAAGAAAGGTTGCTGTCTGGACAGAAGAGGGAGGGAGTACAGGCCCTGGGAGGCCCAATCCCACTGTGGATGGATGCGATTCTCCCTCTCTTCTACCTTGCAGGTCTCAGGGATGGGAGGGGCTTATTTGGAGGTGAAAGACTCAGATGGCCAGAGGCAGGCAGCCCAGGCAGTTTCAGGAGTCCAGGCGCAGCCCCTAGGAAGGCTGGAAGGGAATGCCCATGGATGACAGTGCCCCTCCCCTGTCCCTGTGCCTGCGGCCAGCTCTGGAGGACATCAGGGATGCCAGATGTACAACTTTCTGACTTCCATTTTAGGAGTCAACCAGAGGGGACTATTTCTCAGAGGAGGTCAGCTTCAGTTAAGCAGAGGGAGGAACCCCAGGGCTGGCCATTCAACGAGAAGAGAACTCTGTGGAAGGACAGTGACCTCCCACCACGAAGCACCCGGCACTACCCACCTACTCCCAGTTTCCGAGTCTGGGGCTCTGCCTGCCATCTGTGCCCCAAGGTGCTGTCTCACATCCTCCTACAGGTTCCTAGGGAACAAACCCCTTATGAAGACAGGACACCTGTGAGGCCCTACAGCACCACCTTAAGAGAAGAAGAGTTGTAAGTTAGCCTTTGTCAGAGCCATCATGGATGAGTTTCTCAGCTGAGGCCACTCATACTGTCCCTCCCTCCCTCATGCCTCTGGGATCCCATCCTCCCCATCCCTGCTCAAAGGATGCTACTTCTGAACAAGAGTCGTCACACCTCTTTTCCCAAGCCTTCCCTGCCTCCACTTTGAGCAAGACTTCCAGACCCCAATTCTGATACAGGTCTTGGTAGATGCACAGGATTCCACAGAAGAGGAGGAGGAGGAAGCCTCCTCCATTTCCTCTTCCTCTTTCCACTTTTTATTCCCCTCCTGCTCTTCCTCCTCCTCCTCTTCCTCATTCTCTACTCTGATTCTGGATGCTCCAGAGGACAAGGACATGCCTGCTGCTGGGTTTCCAATTCTTCCCCAGAGTGCTCCCAGGATTCCTCTTCATGATCCTACCCAGAGACCTCTGAGCTCCTGCTCTTTCTCCTCTTTGTGAGGCCCATTGGATGAGGAGTCCAGCAGGCAAAAAGTGGAGGATGCGGCTACATGGCATGCCTTGTCAGTGAATCCTTGCTCACATATGCACTGGATGAAAAGGTGCCTGAGTTGGTGCAGTTTCTTCTCCTCAAATATCAAATAAAGGAGCCTGTCACAAAGGCTGAGATGCTGACGACTGTCATCAAGAAGTATAAGGACTGCTTTCCTGTGATCTTCGGAAAAGCTCATGAGTTCATGGAACTAATGTTTGGCATTGCCCTGACTGAGATGGACACCAACAACCACTCCTATGTCTTTGAAAACACAGTAGAACTCTGCGACCAGGGGAGGCTGAGTGATGGCCAGGGAATGTCCAAGAACCACCTCCTAATTCTTATTCTGAGTGTGGTCTTCATAAAGGGCAGCTGTGCCTCTGAGAAGGTCATTTGGGAAGTGCTGAATTCGATAGGGGTGTATGCTGGGAGGGAGCCCTTCATTTATGGGAAGCCCAGGGAGCTCCTCACTATAGATTGGGTGCAGAGAAAGTATCTGGAGTACCGGGAGGTGCCCAACAATGCTCGTCCACAGTATGAATTATTGTGAGGTCTAAGAGCCCATTCAGAAATCAGCAAGACGAAAGTCCTAGAGTGTTTAGGCAGCTAGACAGTACCATTGCTAGTTCCTTTCCAACCTGGTACATGGATGCTTTGAAAGATGTGGAAGGCAGAGCCCAGGCCATCATTGACACCACAGATGAGGCTACTTCCATGGCCCATGCAAGCCCACTATCATGTCCACCAACTTCTGTCCTGAGTCAAGTCTGAGGCAGATTCCCACTCTGTGTTTGAAGAGGGCAGTCAAGGTTCTAGGCAGGGGAGGACGAGAGTGGAGCTGGAAGGACCACAGTGTTCTTTGTGTTCCTGTTTCATATGAGTGACTTAGAATTTAACATTTTGTGTGTGTGGGGGTGGTGGGCAGTATTTTTCAAATGCTTCCCCTTTTGGTTGGCTTAATTCACTTCAGAATCTTAGTTCATGAAAATCGTCACACATGTACAGCTGTTTATCTGGTTTAAGAGTAAGGATTTCATAGTTTGTAAGGAAAAAAATTGAAAACCTTCTGTCTTATGATCTGGAACAGTAGAATGTGGTGTCGGGATTGGATTGGAATTTTCTTTGAAATGTGAAAGAACTCGGTATTTAAATCATGGAACAAAATAAAGGATTGTTAATTTTTGACATTCCTCATCCTCCTTATTGTGTTGTTCTAGACAATTAAAGCTATATATCTGGGTTTGTTTGGCTTATTCAAGAAAGTAGCAGAATTTAATTTTTTTTGTTTTGTTTTTTTGTTTTTTTTTTTGAGATGGAGTCTGGCTCTGTCGCCCAGGCTGGCGTGCAGTGGCGCTACCTCTCGGCTCACTGCAAGCTCCGCCTCCTGGGTTCACGCCATTCTCCTGCCTCAGCCTCCTGAGTAGCTGGGACTACAGGCGCCTGCCACCACGCCCAGCTAATTTTTTTTGTATTTTTAGTAGAGACGGGGTTTCACCGTGTTAGCCAGGATGGTCTCGATCTTCTGACCTCGTGATCTGCCCGTCTCGGCCTCCCAAAGTGCTAGGATTACAGGCGTGAGCCACGGCGCCTGGCCGAATTTAAATCTCTAATAAATAAAATCACCACTGACTCCTTTACTTGCTGAACGTTACTTCAGCATTTGCTTGTGGAAAGCACTGTTCTTAGTGGGGATACTATCAAAAAAAGGTTTATTCCTACCATAACACGGTAAAGTCCAGGTTCAGAAGCCATATCAGGAAGGGTAAGATTTTCTCTATGATCTAAAGAATGAGTTTAAACAGTGGGGACATGAGACTTTAGTTGGGGCCTTCAAGTAAAAAGTCCCTGAGCTAAGGCAGTTTGGGGCTTCAGGAAACTGCAGGTGATTCTGTGGGGGCTGATCGTCATGAAGCTGGGTGGTGGCAGGGCCACCTTCTCACCTTCTCTCACCTTCTCTCACCTTCTCTCAGAAGATGAGAGAAAAGCCTGGAAAGGAAAACCACTTGAGCGGTTCCCTCTGGGTGGAGGATGAAGCGGAGAGGAGTCTCCACACAGAGAATTAATGGAAGGTGTTCTGTGGCTCTGTAACTGGTGAGCCTGAACACAGTGCAAGGACTAGGTGACTGATACCCATCATCTGCAAGTTTTCCTGAGAATTTTGGTTATAATTCCTTGATGTGGTGCTCAGAAGCCTCTAGGCTGGCACTCATTTGCCAGGCCTGGGAGAGCCCAAGCCCATTCCATTGACAGGACTTTTAGTTGGGTTCTTTTGAATGTAATGTGGACAAGTCTAAGCAAGGTCTAGATTTCTCGTGGAGCTTAAATAAAACTAGTGGTTTGGATGGATGATCAGTGGGGAAGGTGAAAAGGAATTGGTCCTTAACTTAAAATCTACAATCTTTGAGCTGCATTCAGTTGTGGAAGCCTCTCCTTTCTTGAATGATACAGTATATCCTTTTAGAAAGAAAATGCCCTGAGGTATATTTATGAAGCCAAACTTTTGGTTCAGTTCATATTCCTTGACATATTCAGCTAGATGTTCTATGAGACGTTTTGGATAATGAAAACAAGAGCTGAATTTTTCTCAAAAGACAGTAGTAGACTTTGGGGTTATAATCATATTGATGACAACTGCCATTTATTAAAATTCCAAGGTATGCCAAGCTGTGTGCCAGGTGTTTTGCTCACACTACATACATTCCAGCCATTCTACAGAACAGGGATTATCAAACCCATTTTACAGACGAAGAAGCTGAGGTTTATAGTTCATGACAAATTCCCCAAGATCACGTGATGATCGCATGATTAGAAAGTGACTGGGCTGGGACTTGAGTTCTGAATTCATCTAGAGCCACACTGTCCCCACTCCTCTCAGCCTGAGCATAGCCTTCTTCCTGTTAAGTCACTTCTCTTCACACTTCCTAATGTCTTTCAGGTAACATAAAGGAGAAACCTGTGACAAAGTATTTAGATAGGCCTAGAGAAGAAAGGTGACAATGAGAATCAATACCTTTCAAGGATCGTTTTGGGCTTTCTTTACCTAAATTCTTCCTGTTATGAGCCCTAGGTTTCTTGAGAGCTGACTCTGTCTGGGTGCCAGTACTTTTGTCCAGCCCCAGGGCTTTCCCACCTTACAACACCCTCCATTCGATCTCCCCTGGGCGCTCTCCTGTGTAACTCTGGACCCTGGCCTGCTGAGTAACTTCTCACTGTGGTCTCGCACTCTGAAGCCTGTGCCCAGCCCTCAGCGCAAGAGCCCAGAGACATCTGCCCTTCCCCTGACATAGACCACTGTTTGTCCCTGGAGAAGTTCCCTGACCGATCCATCCCTCCCGCTGGCTCCTCTGTGATAACGGCCCTCGATGTGAATATCCACTTTGGATAGTGACATTTCCATACCTACGCTGGGCATCTTCAACACACTCTCCACATATTTCCAAATAGGCCGCAGAGTAAAATCTGATTGTCACATAACATATGGGGTTTAGGGATGTAATCCTAAGGTCAGATATAGCCTATTTGAAATCTTCCTAATATTTGATACTTGTAGTATGATTTTAATGAGATGCATTATCTGAAACAGGGCACTGAACACAAACAGAGATGAATAAGTTTGTGTAGATGATCAAATGCCAATCTTGCCTTCATAAACTTTGTAGGTGAGGAAAGGCTATAGACATCGCTTTCTAAATGATCTACAGGAAGGTGAATTTCTAAAAAAAAACAAAACGGTAACAAAATCTTGAAGACTGCCTAGGAGGTGACAAGGGTACTTTGGGGGACATGCCATCTCTGATGAGAAATAAACAATAATTAAACATCCTTCCACTGTCTCTCGTCTGTGTACCTGCCCCACAGGAAAATCGTGGCTTGCAGTGAGCCACAGGCACGTGTATAGCTGTTCAGGAATGTTCTGTCATATGGAGGGTAGCAGAGGCTCACAGGGTAGGTTATTTTTCACACACCAAAAATATGAGAGAATTCTCAGTCTAAAGAAATTATATAGGTTATTAAAAGGACAGTGCCAAGTGATATTGAGGGATTAAGGTTGACCCTCCCTGCAAAGACTTACAGAATTGTCTTAAAACTGGATGTAATCCTGAATTTGAAACCACCAGTCACCTCGTAGGTGCAAGAAAAAGTCGCAAGATTTCAAGGCTATGCGGACATTCCCAGAAACAATTCCAAGACATGAAGAGAATTACTGTCCTCAAGTATAATAGTTGCTTTTCTTTGAGCACCGTAATGACATATGGGAGAGACTACAAGTGCCCATCTCCATCTTGTCTAGCTCGCCTTCCTGGCGGGTTCATTTATAGTTAGACAGAAGCCAGTGCATCGTTCCCATGCTTTCGTTTCTGTTCAGCGCTAAACATCTGTTGTGACATGGAGGGGCAAGTTGAAAGCAGCTTGGATTGTTGGCTGAGGGGAAAGTGAGGGCCCGCTGTGGATTAGTTTATTATGCCATACCAGGTTACCACAGACTGGGTGACTTAAACAATAGAATTGTATTTTCTCCCATTTCTGGAGGCTAAATAGCTAAGATCAAGATGTGGGCCAGTTTGATTTCTTCCCTGGCCTCCCCGTGGCTTGCTGATGACCACTTTCTCACTGAATTCTTACATGGATGTTCTTTGGTCTGTGTGTCGGTATCTTAATCTGCTCTTTTATGAGAACACCAGTCATCTTGAATATGATCCTAATCATGAGATCTCATTTTACCTTAGCTGCCTCTTCAAGGGTTCTGTCTCCAAATACAGTGATATTCTGCAGTACTGGGGGTTGAGGCTTGGATATATGAACTCGGAAAGAGGGGCGCAATTCAGCCCATAACACCCTGTCAACTTAAATCAGAATTTCTGTGCACAAAAATAAGCTCGTGTTAAGCCATTTAACTTTCAGGGAGTTTTTTCTTTTCCATCAGGTTACTGTTAATGTGACTACTGGAGGGCTCCTCTTCCTTTTCTTAGGGTCATTTCAATATTTGACTTAAAAGTAAATAGTGCATGTATTTTTGTTGCAAAAAATTCTAAAAAGACATAGAAATTGCATTGCTTTCTTTACAAAGTTCCTCCAAAACTCAGCCTCCTACTCAGAAGTTTCCACACGTAACAATGTGGCCGTGTAAATTTTAAAATATGATTTTCGATTTCAGGCTTTCATAAAGATAGATGTGCTATTTTATATATACACATATATGTACATATACACACACATGTGTAATGATATAATGATATACATATAGATCTGCCACTTACCTCTGCCACTATAATAGATTCAATTGCCTCTTCCACAAAATTCTACACTGAAATAAAAATGTGGCATTGATTTCGAGATAGGATTATTTCAAAGGCAATCAAGTCAAAATGAAGTTATTAATGCTGGCCTTATTGGAAGTCAGTATAAAAAGGGGATATTTAGACATAGAGATATGAGTATGGAGATGACAATGTGAGTAGACGTGGAGGGAAGACAGCTAGGTACAAGGCAATGAGAGAGGCCTGGAAAGCATCCCCCAATCACAGCCTCATAAGGAATCAATCTTGTGTACACCTTGCTCTTGGGCTACCAGATTCCAAAACTGTGAGACAATGAAATTCTGTTGTTTTGTCATCCAGGTTGTGGTACTTTGCTATTGCAACCCTAACATGCCATGATACTCACTTATTAAAATGTATCCAGCATCTTTCCATGTCAGCACATAGAGATCTGCCTTACTTTGGGAACTTTTCCCGAGAATGCCAATTTATTTCTGTGCATTAACAAACTGAACCAACCTCCTCCTGATGAACACATATTTGCTTTTTCTTTGTGGCTAAAATTAGGATAAATATAATCAATATATTTGATCATAAATCCTGGGACAAGTGCATAAAATTCCTTATAAGGAATACATATCAATGTAGAAGTTGTGTAGAAGTGAACAGGGTATGAATAATTTTATACTTTTTCAAATGTTGCTGACTCTTTCCACCAAAGGTCTCACCAATTAGTTTCCCTACACATTTGTTGATGTGGAAATGATTCATTTGTTGACAAACATATTTTATCAGAATTTTAAACCTTATTGAAACTTATGGGTGAAAATCCTAGGGGAGTTTGGTTTTGGTAATGACATTTTCAGATGCATCACCAAAATTTTGGTCAAACTTATAGGTGCAAACCCTAGTTGACCTTAAGTTTGGTGGTGACTTTTTCAGATGCAACACCAAAAGTACCAACATCTAAGAAAAGAGATATAAATTGGGCTTCATTAAAATTAACAACTTCTACTCTAAAAGACTGCTAAGAGAAAAGACAAGCCAGAGACTGGGATAAATGTTTTGTGAAACACATATCTGATAAAAGTTATATATTTAAATATGCACAAAACGCTAAAACCCAATCATAAGAAAACAGAAAGCCTAATTGAAAATGGCCAAAAATTCTAAACAGGTACCCCACCAAAGATATATGTGAATAGAAAGTAATCGGACACAACTGTCCAATTTCTGATATGGTTTGGCTCTGTGTCCCCACCGAAATCTGAACTCAAATTTTAATCCCCACATGTCGAGGGAGGGAGATGATTGGATCATGGGGGCAGTTTCACCCATGCTGTTCCCCTTGTAGTGAGTGAGTTCTCACAAGATCTGATTGTTTTGTACGTGTTTCGAAGTTCCTCCTTTATGCTTCTTCCTCCTGCCGCCTTGAGAAAAAGGTACCTGCTTCCCCTTCGCATTCCATCATGATCATAAGTTTCCTGAAGCCTCCCCCAGCCGTGTGGAACTGGGAGTCAACTAAACCTCTTTCTTTTATCAATTATTCAGTCTCAGGCATTTCTTTATAGCCATGTGGAAACAGAATAATACAATGACATATATCATTAAAGAATCGCAAATTGAAACAACTAAGATATAACACTACAGACCCAGAAGAGTGGCTGAAACCCAAAACACTGAACCAACAAATGTTCACACGTGTGTTGAGCAACAGGAACTTTCAATCACTGTTAGTGGGACAGACCTGAAGGAATCGTGAAAGCCTATTGCTAAGTGAAAGAAGAAAATATAAAAAGGCGACATAATATATGATTCCGGTCATACGATATTCTGGAACAGGCAAGATGAATACACTAAAAATACTAGTGGTTTCCGAGGGCTGAGGGGTTGGAGTTGAGGAATGGAGGATTAATCAATAGGTGGAGTACACAGGAGATTTAGGTTGGTGAAACAATTCTGTATGATACTGTAATGATGAATACTTGCCATTGCACACTTATCAAAAACCATAACATCCACAATGTTGAATGAGTCCTGATGTAAACTGTGGAATTTACTTACTAAATAGGTATCAATACAGATCCATCAGTTGTAGCAAACATGCTATAATAATACAAATTGTAAATAATAGGAGACACTGTGTGTGTGTGTGTTCGTGTGTGTGTGTGGGTGTGTGTGTGCGTGAGGCAGAGCAGGGAGGGTGGTGTAGATCTGTGGGAACTCTAATTTTGACGAAGTTTTCTCTCTGTATTTTTGGATTAGCAATGCTCTAAAAATGAAGCCTATTTTAAAGAAAAATCATGTAAATAATTTGAACACTTTATCAAAGAGGATATACATATTGGAAAGAGGCATGTAACGTCATTTGTCATTAGGGAGATACAAACAAAAACCAAAGAAGTTTGCAATACACACTTATTACAATGGCTAAAATCCAACAGTCTAAAATACCCCATGTAACAGAGGATATGGAACAACAGGAATTCTCATTCCTTGCTAGTTGTGATGAAAACTGATACAGCTGCACTTTTAAATCAGTATTTTATGCACCTCCTCTTATGACATGGTGAAAGCTAAAAGTATAGGAACTGAAAGAAGAACATAGTTGCCAGGGGCTTTGCAGAAGTGCAGTGACTGACCTCAAATGGGATGCACAGGAGAATTTTAAGTTGATCATACTGGTCATTACGATACTCGGGTGGTACATATGGGCCTCCATGCATTTGTCAAAATACGTATAACTTCACATAATAGTTACATTTGATGTGTGTTTTTGAAAAAAAATTTTAACTTTTACTTTAAGAGATAGAAGTGCAGGTGTGTTACATAGGTAAATTGTGTCATGGGGGTTTCTTGTACAGATTATTTCACCACCCATCTATTAAGCCCAGCACCCATTTGTTATTTTTCCTGATCCTCTCCCTCCTCTCACTCTCCACCCTCTGAAAGGCCCCAGTGTGTGTTGTTCCCCTCTACGTGTCCATCTGTTCTCCTCTCTAGCTCCCACTTATAAGTGAGAACACGTAGTATTTGGTTTTCTGTTACTGTGTTAGTTCACTTAGAATAATGGCCTCTAACTCCATCCATGCCATGGATTGGGACTTTTTTTAAGTAGCAACAACAAAAAAGACTTTAACCTAGTCTAGGTGAGAGAGAATGTTAACATCACATACAGCAGTAGTAACGGAGATTGAAAAAGTGGAAGGATTTGGAATGGATTTTAGAGTTTGAAGGAACAAAAGTTGCTGTTGGATTGGATTTGGGATAAGATGAAGGGAGAAATCAAGCACAAAAGTAAAAATTGTGCCCCTTTGATGGTAACAAATATCAAATGAAGAGATACTTTGGTTTTTCAATTTTTTGACAGCCTTCATGTGTATTTTGTAATCACTCTGACACATGCACAAACGTTTCTTATTCCTTGAAATCTGGGAATGCCCTCCCCTCCTTCAACCTGGTGCCCCACAATTCTACAATCATGGCACCTATGGTAAACCTCCACTGTCAGTGGCAGCATGTTCACTGAAGGCTGAATCTAAGTGAGAAATAGGAACTGAAGGTGAGTCATTTGGGGCATGTTTGGAGAAGGGTTGTGTTCACTCCTTTAAAAGGCCCCTGACACTCCCCACTGATTCAATTCCAAGAACATTAGTCCCTCTCTCTTCTGGAAGGGAGACTTATTTCCAATACCAGGAGGTAAAAGGATAGGCTGCCATTTTCTTTTTACCATCCATAAGAAATACTCCCTTCTTGGGACCTCAGAAGAAAAGCTCCATGAGGATAATTCCCAAGGACATGTGGGCCAGAGCTGGAATTTACACACCAGCTGCCTCCCAGTCCGGGAGAAGAGCTTCCTTGTCTGTGGGTTTACACCTTGAGTGCGAGGTTTGATGATCCACCAATCCTGGCTGTGAGCAGAGGCCAACTGCCCCTGGGACACGGAGACAAAGCTAAGGAAGGAAGTCAGCTCATGAACAGCTGAGTTGATCCTGACCACAGTGGGTGGAGAAAAACCCCAATTCTCAGGGTAATCTCTGGCAAAGCCACAAATCAACCGTTTTTGAAATCTCAGGGCTCATGAATCCTTCTGAGGGTCCTGTCAGGAGTAAGAGCAGCTGAAAAGAAGTATGTGGATCTCTTATCCATGTGGAGAGGGAGATAGCCCTCTACTCCTATCATGTGAGCAACCTGACATTGCCACTAAGTTAGTAAAGTGTTTGTGGATCTGGTCAGGGTGTCTGTCATCAACACAACAGCCCTCCGTCAGGACTTTCTGGAATAGAACTGTTCTGGTTATATTTCTTGACCCACCAGAGTTCCAGAGGTCAGCAGGAGGATGGTTCAAGTAAGAGGGGGATAAATCCATCATTGTCCCAGGTAGCCTTCCCCCAGCTACTATTGAGATCTAAGTTCTACTCTCAAAAAGCAAAGGCTTATGAAAGCAGCTAGGCCTTCTATGGGTGAGACAAGGGGGAGAGAGGAGGTGCCATTTCCTCTGTTCCTCTTTGACTCATATCGTCTCGCTCCTCTTGTTACTGAAGTGACCACTGACCTCAGAGTCTTTCAGTTCTTTCAACTCCAGCCTTACATAATCTATACAAAGACTTATTTATTATTCTGTGCATTTCTGTGTTTTCGAAGTTTTTATAATGAACATTTTAAAAGTAGGTTTTGAATTTCCCTGTAATTGCATTTTTGTATAATATGAAAAAGGGTTCCACTTACATTAAGGTTTTTTATACGGATATTTAGTTGTTCCACTGATACTTATTTCAACAAGACAGTCTCCAGTTCTAAAGCTGCAACACATTTTAATCAATTAAGCTTGCTTTTATACATGTTTTGTTGGTTTTGTTTTTCAGGACTTTCCATTCAGTTCCATTGGTCTATCTGTTAATCCCTGCACTCAAACCTCCAACGCTTCATACAATAGCTCCTTTGTAATTCTTACTATCTGTTGGATGAATTGCACTTTCTCAAGAGTGTATTGACTATGCTTGGCTGTTTGCATGTCTTTACATTTTAGAATCAGGTGATTCATAGATGCCTTCACGCGCAAAGGCATTTGGTTGTTTTGATTTGGGATTACAATTATTCTATCGATTCCGTTTTAAGGAAAACTATTGAAACTTCATTCCCATGAATTTATTTTCTGTTCCTGTCGGTCTTCATTAATATTTTTAAATAACATGTTAATGGTTTTTCTGTAACATTTTAATTTTGTTGGTTAGTTTTTTTGAGGTACTTAATGTTTGGAATGATAGGTTAGAGGTTATATTTTCTTTATTTTCATATTCATTGTTGCTGCAGGAAAACAAAGTTTATTTTTCCTATGTTGATTTTATACTTAGGAAACTCATATATTTTCATCTATTGACAAGCTGGGTGGTATGCTTGTTGGTGGTGGTATTCTGCCCTTGCTGGTGGTATGCCCATTTGAGCATAGACTCTGCGGCTTCTGCCCCAGTGAAGCACTTCAGACAGCAACTCCCATCAGAGTGTCGTTGTCAGTGGACAAGGAACACCTCAGTGTCTCTTGCAGAGCAGTTGCTTTACATCACAGCGACAGAGAACAATGATATGGGCCTCGTACCAGTCCCCAGACGTTGAGCATACAGCCCAAGAGTACTGACCTGAGCTTTTGCCCCTAACATCTTCTAGAAATGAAGCCTCTTGACAGAACCCACCACCGTCAAACACTCAAGGGCTTCAACGAGTATAAAAGAATAAAAAACCCATTCAAGGTCTAGTAACTTCAAATAGCAAAGGAACATCAGCCCACACAGATAAGAAAGAACCAGCAGAAGAACTCTAGCAACTCCAAAAACCAGAGCATCTTCTTCCTTCCTCACTACCACACTAGTTCTCCAGCAATGGTTCTAAAGCAGGGTGAAATGGCTACAATGAGAGACAGAGTTTAGAATCTGGATAGGGACACAGATCATTGAGATTCAGGAGAAAGTCAAAACCAAATCCAAGGAATCTAAGGAATCCAATAAAATGACAGAAAAGCTGAAAGATGAAATTGCCATTTTAAGAAGGAACCAAGCAGAACAGATAAGGCTGAAAAACTTACTGAAGGAATCTCATAATACAAGTAAAAGTAGGAACAACAGAATTAACCCAGCAGAGGAAAAATCTCTGAGCCTGAAAACTAGTTCTCTGAATCAACTCAGTCAGAAAAAAATTATATAGAAAAAAGAATATAAAAGAATGCCTCAAACCTCCAAGAAATTTGAGATTATGTAGTGAGACCAATCCTGCAACCTATTGGCATCGCTAAAAGACAGGGAGAAAGAACAAGCAACTTGGAAAACAAATTTGAAGGTATCATTCACAAAAATTACTCCACCCTTGTTGGATGGTCAACATTTAAATTCAGGAAATCCAGAGAATCCCTGTGAGATACTATACAAGACAACCATCCCCAAGTCACATGGTCATCATATTCTCCAATGTCAAGATGAAAGAAAAAATATCAAAGGCAGCTAGAGAGAAAGAACAGGTCACCAACAAAAGGAATGTCATCAGAGTGGTCATCAGGGTGGATAAATGCCAGGTGATATTTATCCTGGTAAATATCAACACTACTCCCTGAGTAAATAATCCTTTACATAGTACTTGCATATGTTTATGGGTTACACGAGGTATTTTGTTATAGGCTTGCTATGTGTAATAATAATCACATCAGAGTAAATGGGTGATCCATCAGCATAGACATTTATCCTTTGTGTTTCAAACAATCCAATTACACTCTTTCAGTTATTTCAAAAAGTACAATTAAATCATTTTGACTATGGTCACCCTGTCGTGATCTCAAATACTAGGTCTTATTGATTCTCTCTAACAGTTTTTTGTAAACATCAGCCATCCTCACTTCTCCCCCACACCCTGTACATTTCTCAGCCTCAGGTAACCATCCTTCTACACTCTATGTCCACAAATTCCATTGTTTTGATTTTTAGCTTCCACATATAAGCGAGAACATGTGAAGTTTGTCTTTCTGTGCCTGGCTTATTTCACTTATCATAATGACCTCCAGTGCCATCCATGTGGATGCAAATGACAGGGTCTCATTGCTTTTATGGCTGAATAGTACTCCAATGTGTATATGTAAATACAATTTCTTTATCCAGTCATCTGCTGATGGACACTTTGGTTGCTTCCTAATATTGGCTATTGTTAATCGTGCTGCAGTGAACATGGTTGTGCAGGTATCACTTCAGTGTACTGATTTCCTTCATTTTGGGTAAATACCAAGGAGTGGGATTACTGGATAGTATGGTAGTTTTGTTTTCATTTTTAGAAGAGTCTCCAAGCTGTTCTCCATAGTGGTTTTAGCAACATGCATTCCCACCAACAGTATAAATAAACTGTGATACACCTATACAATGGATTACTATGCAGCCATAAGAAGAAAAGGCCTATCAGCCATGGAAAGACAGGGATGAACATAAAAAGCATGTTGCTAAGGGAAAGAAGTTAATCTGATACCATGGTTATAAATTACTCCTATTTCAGTTATCCGAGCTATGGTGTCCTTTTTATGTTAAGATTCCTGGCCAGGCACGGTGGCTCATGCCTGTAATCCCAGCAGTTTGGGAGGCTGAGGTAGGCGGATCACCAGAGGTCAGGAGTTCAAGACCAGCCTGTTCAGTATGGTGAAACCCCATCTCTACCAAAAATACAAAAAAAAAAAAAAAATTAGCCAGCTGTGGTGGCATGCACCTGTAATGGCAGCTACTCCTGAGGCTGAGGCACAAGAATTGCTTGAACCCGGGAGGCGGAGGTTGTAGTGAGCCGAGATCACGCCATTACACTCCAACCTGGGCGATAGAGTGAGACTCCATCTTAAAAAAATAAATAAATAAATAAAATAAAAAATAAATAAAAAGTAAAAAGATTCCTGCATGACAAGTTTGGATTGATCCAATACGTCAATTATATTTGATACAATCTCATTCTTACATTGACTTTTTTGTTTGTGCACGTCCCCGATCAAAACACATAGGTTGTAACCTAATCCCCAATATTTGGCATTTTCGTTATGGCAACCCAAACTGACTACCACACTCCTCTATATTCTCTGACTCTCTTTCCAGTACTCTCACTAGAAATTGGGCTTTTAGTACAGTCCACTATGCCATCCGCCTGCTTTGTATGGGTCTGCCTCCCTGGCTAAAATAGTGAGAGCATATAAAGAGAAAAATAACAGAGAAGTTTTCTCCCGTACTTTTTCAAACAAAGGTCTTCTTGACAGAGGGAAGGATGTTCCTCACTCAGAGTTTTAGATGCCTGAGCAGCTGGTGCTAGTGCTCTCATTGGACGATTACACCTTCAGGAATGGGGTTGGCTTGCCTGGAGGCCAACCTTGAAGAAGAAAGGAATTTCTCATGTTCTCTTTGTCTTTTAGGAATCTCCTATCCTATTTCTTCAAACACAAAGGTTTTTCTAGAAAAAATGAAAACATTAATTGCCTTAGAACACTTTCTGTCTCTGTATCATGTGCAATTCTTCAATTTTGTATGCCTTTAAGTCCAGGCTGGAAGACAGAGAAGGAAAAAAAGTAAAGGAAACTAACCAACCTATCAAAAAATTACTTTGAATTCTAGTTTCCTTACCTAATTATCCAGCTTCTATTTACTATTTTTACATAAAGTTTTTGCTTTAGAATAGTTTTAGATTCACAGAAAACTTACAAAATAATAACTTCAAGATCAAGATGTTGGCTGGTTTGATTTCTTCTCTGGCCTCTCTGTGGCTTGCAGACAGCCACTTTCTCACTGAATTCTTACATGGTTGTTCCTTGGTCTGTGTGTCTGTATCTTAATCTGCACTTCTTATGAGGATACCTGTTATATTGAATATGAACCTAAACTTAAGATCTCATTTTACCTTAATTACCTCTTCAAAGTTTCTGTCTTCAAATACAGTCACATTCTGGGATACTGAGTTTTAAGACTTGGATATATGAATTTTTGGGGTGAGTCACAATTCAGCCCGTAACACCCTGCCAACTAAATCAGAATTTACATGCCAAAAAATAAACTTGTCTTGTTAAGTCACATAAATTTCAAGGATTTTTTTTCTTGGTGTTCCATGAGCTTACTGATACTTTATCTTCCTACTGGACTGCTCCTCATGCTTTTCTTAGGCTTATTTCAATACTTTCCTTACAAATAAATACTGCATATATTTCTGATGCAAAATTTAAAAAATAGGTAGAAATCACAATTCTCCCCTTTGGAAAGTTCCTCCAAAACTCATCCCCCTATTGAGAAGTTTCCACAATTAACCCTGTAGTGTTTAAATTTAAAAGCTGATTTAGAATTTTGAGAAAGATAGATGTGGTTTTTTAATATAATTTATACATATATGAGCATGCGTGTGTGTTTATATCTACACATGGGTAATAATATACATATAGGTCTGCCACTTCCCTTTCCACTATTATAGGTTCAGTTGCATCCCCACTAAAATCTTACGTTGAAATTTACATGTGGCATTATTTGGAGACAGGATTACCTCAGAGGCAAGTAAGTTAAAAATGTGGTTATTAAAGAAGAGCTGGTACTATTCCAACTGAAATCATTCCAAAAAAATTGAAAAGGAGGAACGTCTCCCTAACTCATTCTATGAGGCCAACACCATCCTCATACCAAAACCTGGCAGAGACAAAAAAAAAAAAAGAAACATCAGGCCAATATCCTTAACAAACAGTGATGCAAAAATGCTCATCAAAATGCTGGCAAACCATATCCAGCAGCACATCAAAAAGCTTATCCACCAGGATCAAGTAGGCTTGATTTCTGGAATGCAAGGTTGGTTCAACATATGCAAATCAACAAATGTGATTCATCAAATAAACAGAAATAAAGATAAAAACCACATGATTTTCTCAATTGATGCAAAAAAAGCTTTTGATAAAATTCAACATTTTTTCTTATTAAATACTCTCAATAAATTAGGTGTTGAGGGAACATACCTCAAAATAATAAGAGCCATATATGACAAACTCACAGCCAATATTATACTGAATGGACAAAAGCTGGAAGTATTCCTCTTGAAAATTAGCAAAAGACAGGGATGCCCTCTCTCACCACTGTTATTCAACATAGTGTTGGGAGTTCTAGCCAGGACACTCAGGCAAGAGAAATAAATAAAGTGTATTCAAATAGGAAGAGAGGAAGTCAAACTATCTTTGTTTGCAGATGACATGATCATATATCTAGAAAACCCCATTGTCTCAGGTCAAAAGCTTCTTAAGCTGATAAGCAACTTCAGCAAAGTCTCAGGATACAAAATCAATGTACAGAAATCACTAACATTTGTATATACCAACAACAGGCAAGCTGAGAGCCAAATCATGAATGAACTTTCATTCCGAATTGCCACAAAAGGAATAATATAGCTAGGAATACAACTAACAAGGGAAGTGAAGTATCTCTACAAGGAGAAAGACAAATCCCTGCTCAAACAAATCAGGGATGACACAAGCAAATGGAAAAACATTCCATCCTAATGGATAGGAAGAATCAGTATCGTGAAAATGGCCATACTGCCCAAAGCAATTTATAGATTCAGTGCTATTCCCACTAAACTTTCACTGACATTCTTCACACAACTAGAAACAAAAATCTATTTTGAGATTCGTATGTAACCAAAAAAGAGCCCAAATAGCCAAGGCAATCCTAAGCAAAAAGAATAAAGCTGGAGGCATCATGCTACCTCACTTCAAACTACACTACAAGGCTACAGTAACCAAACAGCACGGTACTGGTACAAGAACTGACACATAGACCAATGGAAAATAATAGAGAAGCCAGAAATAAGACTGCACACCTAAAACCATCTGATCTTTGACAAACGTGACAAAAACAACCAATTGGTAAAGAACTCCGTATTTAATAAACGGTGATGGAAGAACCAGCTAGCCTTAAGCAGAAAATTGAAACCACATCCCTTCCTTACACCATATACAAAAATAACTCAAGGTGGATTAAAGACTTAAATGTAAAACCCAAAACCATAAAAACCTTAGAAAAAACCTAGGCAATACCATTCAGGACATAGGCACGGGAGAAAATTTCATGACAAAGGTGCTAAAAATAGTTGCAACAAAAGCAAGCATTGACAAATGGGATGTATTTAAAGTAAAGAACTTCTGCAGAGCAAGAGAAACTATCAACAGATTAAACAGACAACCTACAGAATGGGAGAAAATTTTTGCAATCTGTGCATCTGATGAAGATCTATATCCAGCATCTATAAAGAATTTAAACAAATTTAAATGAAAAAAAACCCATTAAAAGGTGGGCAAAGGACATGCACACTTTCCAAAAGAAGACATACATGCTGCCAACAAGCATATGAAAAAAAGCTTAACATCACTAATCACTAGAGAAATGCCAAACACAAGTACAGTGAGACACCACCTCACACCAGACAGAATGGCTATTACTAAAATGTCAAAAAATAAGAGATCGTGGTGAGGTTGTGGAAAAAAAGGAATATTTTTACTCTGTTGGTGGAAGTGTCAATTAGTTCAACCATTGTGGAAAATACTCTGTCAAATTCTCAAAGACGTAGAGACTGAAATAGCATTCACCGCAGCCAGCAAACCAATTACTGGGTATACATTTAAAGGAATATAAATGGTTCTATTATTAAGACACATACAAGTGTATGTTCAGTGAGGCACTATTCACAATAGCAAAGACACAGAATCAACCCAAATGCCCATCAATGATAGACTGGATAAAGAAAATGTGGTATATATACACCATGGAATACTATGCAGCCATAAAAAGGAAGGAGATCAGGTGTTTTGCAGGAAAATAGATGAAGCTGGAGGCATTATCCTTGGCAAACTAACAGAGGAACAGAAAACCAAATGTCAAATGTTCTCACTTATAAATGGGAGCTAAATGTTGTGAACACAAGGACACATAGAGGGGAACAATGCACACTAAGGCCTACCAGAGGGCAGAGGGTGGGAAGAGGGAGAGGCTCAGGAAAAAATAACTAATTGATATTGGCTTAATACCTGGGTGATGAAATAATATGTACAACAAACCTTCATGACACACATTTGCATACATAAAAAGCCTGCACATCCTGCACATGTATCCTGAACTTAAACTAATAGTTAAAAAATGTGGTTATTAATGCCGGCCCTAATCCAATATGATGGGAGTCATCATAAAAAGGGAAAATTTGGACACAGTGCTATGAGTAGAGTGATGATAACATGAACATACATGGAGTGAAGACAGCCATCTACAAGGCAAGGAGAGAGACTGGAAAACATCCTGCCCTCACAGCCCTCAGCAGGAAACAACCTTGTATACACCTTGCTCTTGGACTACCAGATTCCAAAACTGTGAGAAAGTCACAAAACTCTGGAAATCCAATCATGAGAAAAAAGAAAACCAAATATAACATGGGCAAGATAATCTGAAAAGATACACCAGCAAAGAATATATAGGAATGGAAAATAAGCACATAACACTGTCAAATGTCCTATGTCATTATAGATATGCAAATTAAAACAACTAGGAGATAGCCCTCTACCCCCAGGAGAATGGCTGACATCCAAAACACTGCAACATCAAACGCTGACATGCATGTTGAGCAACAGGAACTTTCAGTGGTTGTTAGTGGGATGGACTTGGAGGAATCGTGAAAGCCTATTGCTAAGTGAAAGAAGAAAATTCTAAAAAGGCTACGTAATGTACAATTTCAATCATATCATATTCTGGAACAGGCAATGATGAATACATTAAAAATATTACTGCTTTCCAGGAGCTGATGGTTGGGGTTGGTGTACGGGGGATTGATCATTAGGTGGAACACACAGGAGATCTAAGATGGTGAAACAATTCTGTGTAATACTCTAATGATGCATACTTGCCATTACACCCTTCTCAAAATCTATAGTACCCTCAGCGTTAAGAGTGAGTCCTGACATAAACCGTGGACTTAATAATGAGGTAATACAGTTCCATCAGTTGCAGCAAACATGTCATAATAACACAAAATATAAATAAAAAGAGACAGTTTGTGTGTGTGTACAGCAAGCAGGGCAGGGCGGTGGTGTAGATATAAGAACTCTAAATTTGATGAAGTTTTCTCTTTGTATTTTTGGATTAGCAATGCTCTCAAAATGAAGTTTATTCATCTACAAAAAGATGCAAATGATTTGAATAGACACTTTACCAAAGAGGCTATACCAATGGGGAAAAAAAGCATATAAAAAGATGACAAATTTCATATGTCATTAGGAAGATGCAAACGAAAACCAAAGAAGATTCCAATACATGCTTATGAGAATGGCTAAAACCTGAAAATCTAAAATACTAAATGTAAGAGAGGATATAGAATAACAGAAATTCTCATTCCTTGCTAGCTGTGATAAAAAAAAGAGTACAGGCGCGCTGTTAAGTCAGTATCTTATGAACCTAGTCATATGACAAATTGGAAGAGTTAAAACTACAGGAACTGAAAACAGAAGAGAGTTGCCAGGAGCTTTGTGGAGTGCAGTGATTGACTTCAAACGGGATGCACAGGAGAATTTTAGGCAGGTGGAACTGGTCAGTATGATACTTGGTTGGTAGATATGGGACTCCATGCATTTTCCAAAATACATATAACTTCACATTCTAGTTAAATCTGATGTGTGTATTTAAAACGATAATCACGTATTGGTTTTCAAAAGGATCATGGGCTGCTGAAAAGACAATGGTTTTTTCAGGAACAAGGATAGGAAAAGAAGCAACAATAATGAAGCCTTTAACATAGGCTATGGGAGCGATGATGTTAACTTCACACTCAGCAGTAAAGTGGAAAAATTTGGAATGGATTTTAGCGGCTGAAGGAACAAATGTTGCCGTCTGGACAGGAGAGGGAGGGAGTGGAGGCCCCGTAAGAACTAAAACCTTGAGGAAGACTGAGGGGCCTTCCTACTCCATTTCAGACAGGGGCAGTGGAGCCCTGTGTTGGGCATGGGAGGTCTTATACCACTGTGGATGGATGTGATTCTCCCTCTCTTGCACCTTGCAGGTCTCAGGGATTGGAGGGGCTTATATGGAGGTGAAAGACTCAGATGCACAGGGTCAGGCATCCCAGGCAGTATCAGGAGTCCAGGCACAGCCTCTCAGGAAGGCAGGAAGAGAACACCCACGACTAGTAGTGCCCCCTGTCCTGTCCCTGTGCCTGCTGCCAGCTCTGGAGGAGCCCATCAGGGTCCCCAAATGTACAATTTTCTGACTTCCACTTTGGGAGTCAGCTGGAGGGGAGGTTTTCTCTGAGGAGAGCAGCTTCAGTTAAGCAGATGGAGAAGCTCCAGGACCGGCCAATAATCAAGAAGAGAACTCTGTGGAAGGACGATGACCTCCCATCAGGGAGGGGAGGCCCAGGCTGCAAAGAGACACTCCCTGCTGTCAGCCCTAGAAAAAGGGGCAGGAGGAGGGTGTCAGGGACTGGGGAGGTGGGAGGAAAGAGGTCAGCAAGGCTTAGGGAGTGAGCAGGAAGGGGTGGAGGGCCACCAGGAAGTGGTCAGGAAAGGGTGGAAGGAGACTGACACGTGGAGGTTGGCTCCTCTGCAGAGTGGAGGCCCCGCCACACGCTGCCCCTGCTGTCAGCTCTGGTCAATCCCGGCAGGGTTCCTGGATGTGCTTTCCCGACTTGCATTTTGTGAGTCCGAAGGACATGAGGCACTTTGTGAGGAGGCTCGTCTCAGTTCAGCAGAGAGAAGTCTTAGACCTGGCCAATCCTCAAGGTAAGGGCCCTGAGGAAGAACTGAGCGAACTCCCACCACAGAGAGAAGAAACCGTAGCGGGTGCTGCCCCTGCCGTGGGACTTGTAGGTCCCAGAGAGGAAAATGGCCGCTGGGGGCTGAGGGGTCCTCACGACAGAAGAAGGGAGGAGGTGCCAGCCCTCTAGGGAATAAATAGGAAGACTTTGAGGAAGACTCGGGGAACCCCCACCTCAGAGGACAGATTCCTGGAGATTCCCACCCTGCTCATCGTATCAGCCCTCTTAGAGCTCCCCAGTCAGCTCAGGCTGAGCCGCAGCCCTCTCATTTCTGGGTGAGGGGTGGAGGGGAGGGGAGAGGCCTTGGTCTGGGGGTCCCATGGCAAGTCAGCAGGGGAGCTGCCTCCAGTTGGCAGTTGGCAGAGGCTGCCACCGCACCACCTCCCACTGCTCTCAGGGATGTGGAGTTTGCTCTGAGGTTTTGCCTCAGACCAGCAGAGTGGTGGGGGTCTGGCCCTGTCTAAGAAGCTGTGAGGTTGCTAATTAAATTCTGAGGGAGCTATGCAGCCCAGAACTATGGAGCTCTGTGAGTCTGGCCAGCCCCAGCTGTCAGCCCTGGGAGACCCAAGGCTCTGCTTGCAGTCTTTAGCCTGAGGGGCTCCCTCACTTGCTCTTGCAGGTGCTCCAGGAACCAGGATGTGAAGACCTGGGTCTGAGTTGCACTTCCTAAAGTCAGCACAGCAGGGGAGGCCCCGGAAGTGCCAGGAGTCAAGGTGAGTGCACACCCTGACTTTGTTACAAAGGCTCTACCCCTACAAACAGAGGAGACTCTTCAGCACCCAGCCGTAACCACCTACTGTCATTTCTGGTGCCTCAGGCTCTGCCTTTCAGCTGTGCCCTGAGGTGATTTCTCACATCCTCTTACAGGTGCCCAGGGGACAATCTCTCTAGGAAGACAGGTGACCTGTGAGGCCCTAGAGCACGACCTTAAGAGAAGAGGAGCTGTAAGTCGGCCTTTGGCAGAGCCATCATGGGTGAGTTTATCAGCTGAGGCCACTCACAGTGTCACTCTCTTCCACAGGCCTGTTGGATCCCATCATCCATATCCCTGTTGATATGTTTACCTGCTGCTCCTGAAGAAGTCGTTATGCCTCTCTTTCCAAGCGTTCCATTCCCCAACTTTGCGGAAGACTCCCAGTACCCAGTTGTAATAGAGGATTGGATAGATGCACAGGATCCCACAGATGAGGAAGAGGAGGAAGCCTCCATTTCCTCTTCTACTTTCTACTTAGTATTTTCCTCCTCTTCCTCCTCCTCATCCTCTTCTCTGATTCTTGGTGGCCCTGAGGAGGAGGAGGAGCACTCTGCTGGGATGTCAAGTCTTCTCCAGAGCACTCCCAAGAGTCCTCCACAGGGTCCTTCCCAATGTCCTCCCCAGAATCCTCTGAGCTCCTGCTCTTCCTCTGTTTCATGGAGCCCAATGAATGAAGAGTCCAGCAGCCAAAAAGAGGAGGATGCAGTACCTGTCCTGGCCTGCCAGACAGTGAGTTCTTTTTCACATATACACTAGATGAAAAGGTGGCCGAGTTAGTGGAGTTCCTGCTCCTCAAATATCAAAGAAAGGAGCCTATAACAGAGTCAGAGACGCTGACGATTGTCATCACGAAGTACAAAGACTACTTTCCTGTGATACTCGAGAAAGCCTGTGAGTTCATAGAGCTTCTTTTTGGCCTTTCCCTGATAGAAGTGGGCCCTGACCATTTCTATGTGTTTGCAAACACAGTAGACCTCGCCGATGAGGGTAGTGATGACACGGGCAGGCCTGAGAACTGCCTCCTGATTCTTATTCTGAGTGTGATCTTCATAAAGGGCAGCTGTGCCCCTGAGGAGGTCATCTGGGAAGTGCTGAAGGCAATAGGGGTGTATGCTGGGAGGGAGCACTTCGTCTACGGGGAGCCCATGGAGCTCCTCACTAAACTTTGGGTGCAGGAACATTACCTGGAGTATTGGGAGGTGCCCAACAGTTCTCCTCCACGTTATGAATTCCTGTGGGGTCCAAAAGCCCATTCAGAAAGCACCAAGCAGAAAGTACTAGGGTTTTTGGCCAAGCTATACAATAGTATCCCTATTTCCTTTCCATCCTGGTACAAGGATGCTTTGAAAGATGTGGAAGAGAGAGCCCAGGCCACAATTTCCACCACAGATGATGCCACTGCCATGCCCAGTGCAAGCTTCAGTTTCATGTCCAGCAACTTCTCCTGTCCTGAATGAAGTCTGGGGTAGTTTCTTCCCTTTGTGTTTGAAGAAGGCAGTTGAGGTCCTACATAGTGAAGGGCCCAGGTGGAGCTGGAGAGAAAACAGCGTTCTCTGCGTTTCTGTTTCATGTGGGTGGTTTATAGATTTACCTGTTTTTCTTTTGGTTATTTTCAAATGCTTTTATTTTAATAGCAGGTTTAATTGGTTTCAGAATCTTAGTTTATTAATGTTACTTATGTATTGCCATTTATCTGACTTAAAAGCAAGAATTTTATATTTTGTTAAAAAGATGGGAAAACCTTCTCTTATTTTGTGATCTGTAACAGGATAGTATGGTATTATAATAGGAATTTTCTTTAAAATGTGAAAGTACTCAGCAGTTCAATAGTTGAACAAAATAAAGGATGGCTAATATTTGCATCTCCTCATACCCTTTATTTTCTTGTTCTTAAAAATTAAATATGTATCCCTTGCTTGGCTTGGCATATTCAAAAAAGTAGCAGAAATTAACTCTGAATACAAGAAAGCCTCACTGACTCCTTTATTTGCTGAACACTATTTAAGCATATGCTTTTGGAAGGCACTCTTCATAGTGGGGATAGTGTGAAAAGCATGACGTATCCCTACCCATAAAACAGGAGATTCTTGGAGCAGAAGCCATATCAAGAAGCTGGTAAGGTGCTCTTTACAATTTAAAGAACAACTTAAAAAAGGACTGGGCCGCAATAAACATACGTGTGCATGTGTCTTTATAGCAGCATGATTTATAGTCCTTTGGGTATATACCCAGTAATGGGATGGCTGGGTCAAATGGTATTTCTAGTTCTAGATCCCTGAGGAATCGCCACACTGACTTCCACAATGGTTGAACTAGTTTACAGTCCCACCAACAGTCTAAAAGTGTTCCTATTTCTCCACATCCTCTCCAGCACCTGTTGTTTCCTGACTTTTGAATGATTGCCATTCTAACTGGTGTGAGATGGTATCTCATTGTGGTTTTGATTTGCATTTCTCTGATGGCCAGTGATGATGAGCATTTTTTCATGTGTCTTTTGGCTGCATAAATGTCTTCTTTTCAGAAGTGTCTGTTCGTATCCTTTGCCCACTTTTTGATGGGGTTGTTTGTTTTTTTCTTGTAAATTTGTTTGAGTTCATTGTAGATTCTGGATATTAGCCCTTTGTCAGATGAGTAGGTTGCGAAAATTTTCTCCCATTTTGTAGGTTGCCTGTTCACTCTGATGGTAGTTTCTTTTGCTGTGCAGAAGCTCTTTAATTAGATCCCATTTGTCAATTTTGGCTTTTGTTGCCATTGCTTTTGGTGTTTTAGACATGAAGTCCTTGCCCATGCCTATGCCCTGAATGGTAATGCCTAGGTTTTCTTCTAGGGTTTTTATGGCTTTAGGTCTAACATTTAAGTCTTTAATCCATCTTGAATTAATTTTTGTATAAGGTGTAAGGAAGGGATCCAGTTTCAGCTTTCTACATATGGCTAGCCAGTTTTCCCAGCACCATTTATTAAATAGGGAATCCTTTCCCCATTGCTTGTTTTTCTCAGGTTTGTCAAAGATCAGATAGTTGTAGATATGCAGCATTATTTCTGAGGGCTCTGTTCTGTTCCATTGATCTATATCTCTGTTTTAGTACCAGTACCATGCTGTTTTGGTTACTGTAGCCTTGTAGTATAGTTTGAAGTCAGGTAGCGTGATGCCTCCAGCTTTGTTCTTTAGTATGTTTATTGCGGCACTATTCACAATAGCAAAGACTTGGAACCAACCCAAATGTCCAACAATGATAGACTGGATTAAGAAAATGTGGCACATATACCCCATGGAATACTATGCAGCCATAAAAAATGATGAGTTCATGTCCTTTGTAGGGACAGGGATGAAATTGGAAATCATCATTCTCAGTAAACTATTGCAAGGACAAAAAACCAAACCCACATGTTCTCACTCATAGATGGGAATTGAACAATGAGAACACATGGACACAGGAAGGGGACATCACACACCGGAGCCTGTTGTGGGGTCGGGGGAGAGGGGAGGGATAGCATTAGGAGATATACCTAATGCTAAATGACGAGTTAATGGGTGCAGCACACCAGCATGGCACATGTATACATATGTAACTAACCTGCACATTGTGCACATGTACCCTAAAACTTAAAGTATCATAATAATAATAAAAAAAAGAAGTACTGGATAAACCCATCCAGAAGCTTATGTATGTTCAGGTTTTCTCTTATGTGAAATAATAAATGCCATTATCATTTAATTAAAAAAAAGAAAAAAAAGAAAAAAAAGTAGAAGTTTTTTACTTATATCAGGAGCAAAATAAATAGGAATACCAGTATAGAGCTTTCAGATATTAAAAGGACAGTAAGGGAATATTACTACAAATTTCATGCCTATAAGTTTTACAACTTTGACGAAATTGAAAATTTCCTTGAGAGATGCAAACTACAAAACCACCTTTGAGAAGAAATAGATCATATGAATATATTATTTGTTAAATTAAATAAACTTATAATTGAAAACAAAACAAAACAAAAAAAGGACTGGGGACGTTAGAAGCCAATGTGAGCCTTCCAGTATAAAGGCCCTGAGCTAAGGCAGCTTGGGGCTTTGGAAAATTGCAGTTGCTTCTGTGGGAGCTGATTGTTATGAAGCTGGGTGTTGGCAGCAACCAGACTCTCAGAAGGTGAGAGAAAAACGTGGAATGGAAAATTGCTCTGAGCAGTTGCTTCTGGGTGGAGGATGAGGCAGAGAGGAGTCTCCACATAGGGAAGTAATGGAAGGTGTCCTGCAGCTCTCTAACTGGTGAGCCTGAACACGGTGCAAGAACTAGGTGATTGATACCCATCATCTGCAAGGGTTTCCTGAGAAATAGAATGACAATCCCTTGAAGTGCTTCCCAGAACACTCTAGGCTGGCACTTACCTCCCTGGCCTAGGAGAGCCAGAGCCCACTTCATAGAAAGGACATTTAATTAGGTTATTTTGAATGTAAGTTGGCCAACTCTAAGCAAGGGCTATTTTTAGTGGAGGACAAATAAAAGTAGTGGTTTGGATGGACGAGCATTGGGGAAGGTGAAAAGGAGTTGGTCCTTGACTCAAATTCTAGGATCACTGAGTTGCATTCCACCTGGGGAATTCTCCCCTTACCCAAATTATACAATATACCATTTCAGAAAGAAAATGTGCTGAGTTTTATTTCTGAAGCTGAATTTTTGGTTGAGTTGGTACTCCATGACATATTCAACTACATATGCTGACATATTTTGGATAACAAAAACAGCTGAATTTTCACAAAAGACAGTGGTAGCCTTTGGGGTTATAATCATATTGATAACAACTGCCATTTGTTAAATTTCCAATATATGTCAGGCATTGTTTCAGGTGTTTACTCACATTACGTACATTCCAGCAATTCTACAAGGCAGAGGCTTATGAAACCCCTTTTACAGATGAAGAACCTGAGGCTCATAGTGCTTGATAAATTCCACAAGATCGCATCGCTAGAGAGTGACAGGGCTGGGACTTGAGCCCTGCTCTGAATTCATCTAGACTCATACTGTCCCCACTATTCCCAGCCTGAGGAAGGCTCATATCTCTTGTTTAATTCCCCAATATCACATTGCTAGAAAGTGACTCGGACTTGAGCCCTGCCCTGAATTTTATCTAGGCCCACACTGTCCCCACTTCTCCCAGCCCGAGGACAGCCTTTAACCTAAGTCACTTCTCTTCATGCTTCTTAATGTCTCTCAAGTAACATAAAGATGAGCCCTGTGGCCAAAGTTGTAAGTTAGGCCTAAAGAATGAAGGTGATAATGTGAATAAAGTACAATTCAGGGATCATTATTGGCTTTCTTTACCTAAAGTCCTCCTGTTCGAAGCCCAAGGTTTCTTGAGAACTGACTATGTCCAGGTGCTGGCAGTTTTGTCCAGCCCCAGTACTTTCCCACATTACAGCACTGTCCTTTTGATCTTCCCTGTATGTTCTCTTGTCCAGGGGACTAGCTTGTCACTAATGTCTCTCTCTCTGAATGCTGTGCCCTGCTCCCAATGCAAAAGCCCTGAATCACCTGCCCTTCCCCAAGATAGACCATTCTTACTCTGTGCAGAAGTTCCCTGAGTCATCCATCCCTCCCCCTGAGTCCTCTGTGATAACAGCCCTTCGATGTGACTATTCACTTTGGATAGTGACATTTCAATACTTACCCTGGGCATCTTCAACACACTGTCAATGTATTTCCACATAGACCGGTGAGTAGAATCTGATTTGCCACATAATATACTGGTTTTAGAGATGTAATTCTAAAATCACAGATAGGGTATTTGAAAGAATCCTAACGTGATATTTGTGGTAGGATTTTAATAAGAGGCATTATTTGAAACAGTGCACTGAACCCAAACATAGTTGAATGAGCTTTCATAGGTGATCAAAAACCAACGTTTCCTTCATAATCTTTGTAGATGAAGAAAGTCTATAAAATCACTTTGTAAATGATCTACTGGAAGCTGAATTTAAAAAAAATAATAATAATAATAATAACAAAATCACAAAGACTGCCTAGGAGGTGACAAGGGTTCCATGGCAGAGATGCTAGCTCTAATGAGAAAAACCAACAATGGTTAACCATCTTTCCTCTCTCTCTCGTCTGTATATCTGCCTCGCAGGAAATCCTGGTTTGCAGTATGCCACAGGCACATGTACAGCTGATCAGAAATGTTTAGTCATGTGGAGGGAAGCAGAGGCTCTCAGAGTAGGATATTTGTCATACACCAAAATGAATGAGAAAATTCTCAGCCTAACGAAATCATATAGGTTATAAAAAGGACAGTGCAGAAAAGTGCTATTGAAGGAATAAGGTTGACCCTCCCTGCCAAGACTTAAGGAATTGTTTTAAAGCTAGATGTAATCCTGTATTTCAAATTGCCTGTCACCTCATAAGAACAAGAATAAGTTGGAAGATTTCAAGGCAATTCTAGCATTCCCATAAACCATTCCAATAAAATAAAAGACTTACTGTCATGAATTATAAAAGCTGCTTTTAATTAAGCAGCATAATGGCTTATGGGAGAGATTACAAGTGCCCATCGCTTTTTTGTCTACCTTGTCTTCCTGAGTCGTTCATTTGTAGTTAGACAGAAGCCAGTGCATCATTCGAATGTTTTCATGTCTGTTTAAGAGTTAACATATGTTGTGATGTGGAGCTATGGGGTAAAATCAGCTTGGATTCCTGGGTGACATGAGAGCCAGGATCCACTGTGTATGAGTTTATTATACCATAACAACATGCCACAGACTGGGTGACTTAAAAATGGAAATGTATTTTCTCACATTTCTGGAAGCTGGATTATCCAAGATCAATATGTTGGCCAGTTTGATTTCTTCTGTGGCTTCTCCTTGGCTTGCAGATGACAACCTTCTCACTGAATTCTTATGTGGTTGTCCCTTGGTCTTTGTGTCTGTGTCCTAATCTCCTCTTCTTATAAGGACACCAGTCATATTGAATCAGGTCCTACTTATAAGACCTTACTATATCTTAATGGCCTCTTCAAAGGCTCTATCTTCAAATACAGTGACATTCTGAGGTACTAGGGGTTATGACCTGGATAAATGAATTTGGGGAGAGAGCTGCAATTCAGCCCATAGCACCATGTCAACTCAGGTTAGAATTTATGTGCACAAAAATAAACTTGGGTTAAGCCATTTTAATTTCAGCAATTTTTTTGTTCCATCAGCTTACTGTTACTTTATCTGACTACTACACTGCTCCTCTTCCTTTTCTTGGACTTACTTTAATATTTTTTCTTCTAAATAAATACTGCATATATTCTTGTGGCAAAAAATTCTTAAAATACATAGAAATCACATTTCTTTCCTTTAGAAAGTTTCTCCAAAATTCAGCCCCCTACTCAGAAGTTTCCACAATTAACAATGTGGTATGTAAATTTTAAAAGATTATTTTAGGCTTTTAGAAATACAGATGTGCTAATATATATATATGCAAATATTATATATAATAGCACACATGTATATGCTGTGTATATATATATACATGTATACATATAAAACTATACATGTGTAATAATATGCATAAAGATCTGCTGCTTGCCTTTGCTACTATTATAGGTTCAATTTCATCTTCTCCCAAATTCTACATTGAAATTAAAATGTGACATTATTTAGAGATAGAATTATTTCAGACGCAATCAAGTTAAAATTAGGTTATTAATGCTGGCCCTAATCAAATATGATGGGAGTCATTATAAAAAGGGGAAATTTAGACACAGAGATGAATAGAGGGATGACAATGAGCACGCATGGACTGAAGACAGCCCATGCCTCTACAAAGCAAGGAGAGAGGCCTGGAAAACATCCTTCCCTCACAGCCCTCAGAAGGAATCAACCTTGCGAATGCCTTGCTCTTTGATTACCAGACTCCCAAACTATGAGACAATAAATTTTTGTTGTTTATGTCATCCAGGTTGTGGTACTTTGCTATGGCAGTCCTAATAAACCAACATAATCACTTATTAAAATGGATCTGGCTGGGCGCGGTGGCTCACGCCTGTAATCCCAGCACTTTGGGAGGCCGAGGCGGGTGGAACTCCTCACCTGAGGTCAGGAGTTCGAGACCAGCCTGGCCAACGTGGTGAAACCCTGTCTCTACTAAAAATACAAAAATTAGCTGGGCATGGTGGCTTACACTTGTAATCCCAGCTACTCGGGAGGCTGAGGCAGGAGAATTGTTTGAACCTGGGAAGCGGAGGTTGCAGTAAGCCGAGATCATGCCACTGCACTCCAGCCTGGGCGACAAGAGTGAAACTCTGCCAAAAAAAAAAAAAAAGATCTAAGATCTTTCCATGACAGCACATACAGACTAAGATCTTTCCATGACAGCACATATAGATCTATCTCACTATTGGGATTACTTCCTAGAATTCCATTTTATTTCTGTGCAATAACCAGTTGAACAATTTTCCTCCTGAAGAACACACACGTGTTTCTCTTTTGTGGCTATAATTAAAATAAATAAATTCAACATATTTGAGCATAAATTCTGGGACAAATGCCTATAGTTCCTTATAAGGAATGCACATTCATATGGAAACTGAGTCAGTGTGAACAGAGTATGAATATCTTATACTTTATAATGTTGATGGCTTTTTCCCCAAAATGTTTAACCAGTTAATTTCCCCCATATATTTGTCTATGGGGAAACTATTCATTTATTCACAAACGTATTTTATCACAGTTTTAAATATTGGTCAAACTTATGGGTGCAAACCCTAGGTGACTTGGTTTTGGTGATGAATTTTGTAGATGCAACACCAACATTTTGGTCAAACTTATAGATGCAAATCCTGGGTGACCTTGGGTTTTCTGATGACTTTCTCAGACGCAACACCAAAAGTACCAACCATTTGAGAAACAAGAGATAAATTGAACTTCACGACAATTAAAAATTTCTACTCTGAAATGACACTGCTGAGATAATGAAAAGACAAGCCAGAAACTTGGATAAATGTTTTGTGAAACACGTTTGATAAAATATATGTATTCAAATGTGCACAAAACTCTGAAAACCCAACCATCAGAAAACAGAAAACCCAATTTAAAGTAGGCAAAAAAAAAAAATCGGAACGGGCACCCCACCAAAAAATAAATATATAGGAATGGAAAATAAGCATATACAATAAAACTGTTCAGTGTCATATAGCATTAGAGAATTGCAAATTAAAGCACCTAGGAGATAGCACTCTACACCCAGGAGAATGGCTGAATTCCCAAACACTGAAATGTCAAATGCTGACACATATGTTGAGCAACAGGAACTTTCAGGCATTGTTTAAGTGGGAAAGACCTGGAGGAATCATGTAAACATATTGCTAAGAGAAAGAAGAAAATCTAAACAGGCTACATAATGTATGATTACAATCATACAATATTCTGGAACAGGTAACTATGAATACACTAAAAATAGTAGTGGTTTCCAGGGCCTTAGTGGCTGGGGTTGGGGCACAGGGGATTAATAAATAGGTGGAGTACACAGGAGATCTAGGATGGTGAAACAATTCTTTGTGATACTGTGATGAATACTTGCCATTACACACTTATCAAAACTTTTAGCATCTCCAAAGTTAGGGAGTCCAGATGTGAGCTGCTGACTTTACTTAATAATGAGGTATCAATACAGGTCCATCTGTTGTAGCAAACATGCCATAATAATACAAAATATATATCATAGGAGACACTGTGCGTGTGTGTGTGTGTGTGTGTGTGTGTGTGTGTGTGTGAAGTGGGCAGGGCAGGAAGAGTGGTGTACATATGTAGGAACTCTGTAATTTTTATGAAATTTTGTTTTTGTTTTTTTTTTTTGCAGTCAGAGTGCAAATCATTATTAGGTGGATTTGGAAGGTCAAAGATCCAACACCAACATAGTTTGGATTTTAAGCACAAAAACTCTATTTTCTGTAACAAAGCACAGTTTCTTATTTCAAAAAATCCAGTTTTTCTTTTTTTTTCTTGGTAAGATGATTCTTTTCTTTCTCTTTTTTTTTTATTATACTTTAAGTTTTAGGGTACATGTGCACAACGTGCAGGTTAGTTACATATGTATACATGTGCCATGTTGGTGTGCTGCACTCATTAACTCATCATTTAACATTAGGTATTTCTCCTAATGCTATCACTCCCCCCACCCCCACCCCGCGACAGGCCCTGGTGTGTGATGTTCCCCTTCCTGTGTCCATGTGTTCTCATTGTTCAATTCCCATCTATGAGTGAGAACATGCGGTGTTTGGTTTTTTGTCCTTGCAACAGTTTGCTGAGAATGATGGTTTCCAGCTTCATCCATGTCCCTACAAAGGACAAGAACTCATCATTTTTTATGGCTGCCTAGTATTCCATGGTGTATATGTGCCACATTTTCTTAATCCAGTCTATCATTGTTGGACATTTGGCTTGGTTCCAAGTCTTTGCTATTGTAAATAGTGCTGCAATAAACATACGTGTGCATGTGTCTTTATAGCAGCATGATTTATAATCCTTTGGGTATATACCCAGTAATGGGATGGCTGGGTCAAATGGTATGTCTAGATTCCTGAGGAACCGCCACACTGACTTCCACAATGGTTGAACTAGTTTACAGTCCCACCAACAGTCTAAAAGTGTTCCTATTTCTCCACATCCTCTCCAGCACCTGTTGTTTCCTGACTTTTGAATGATTGCCATTCTAACTGGTGTGAGATGGTATCTCATTGTGGTTTTGATTTGCATTTATCTGATGGCCAGTGATGATGAGCATTTTTTCATATGTCTGTTGGCTGCATAAATGTCTTCTTTTGAGAAGTGTCTGTTCATATCCTTCGCCCACTTTTTGATGGGGTTGTTTTTTTCTTGTAAATTTGTTTGAGTTCATTGTAGATTCTGGATATTAGCCCTTTGTCAAATGAGTAGATGGCAAAAATTTTCTCCCATTCTGTAGGTTGCCTGTTCACTCTGATGGTAGTTTCTTTTGCTGAAATTTTCTCTTTATATTTTTGGATTAACAGTGCTCTAAAAATGAAGTCTATTAGTTTTTTAAAATATGCACATCATTTGAACAGATACTTTAGCAAAGAGGATATACCATTCAGAAAGAGGAATATAAAAAGATGGCCAACATAATTTGTTATTAGGAAGATGCACACAAAAACTAAAGAAGATTCCAATACATGCTTATTAGAATGGCTAAAATTCGAGAATCTAAAATACCAAATATGAGCGGATATGGAACAACAGGAATTCTCGTTCCCTGCTATTTGTGATGAAAAATGATACAGCTAGGTTTATAAGTCAGTATTTTATCAGCCTATTCATAATGACAAATTTGGAAAGTTAAACCCATAGGAACTGAAAACAGAACAAAGTTGCTAGGGACTTTGGAGAAGTGCAGTGTTTGACCTCAAACGGAATGCACAGTGGAATTTTAGGTTGATCGAACTCGTCATTATAATACTTGAATGGTAGATATGGACCTCCATGCATTTGCCTAAATAAATAAAGCTTTACATAGCAGTTAAATTTGATGTATGTATTTAAAATGTTTATTTAACTTTTATCTTAAACTCAGAGATGCAAGTGTAGGTTTGTTACATATGTCAACTTGTGTCATAGGGATATTTGTACAGATTATTTCATCACCCAGCTATTAAGCCTAGTACCCACTCATTATTTTTCCTGATCTTCTCCCTCCTCCCACCCTCCATCCCCGCCAAAGACCCTAGTGTGTGTTGTTCCCCTTTATGTGTTCATGGTGTTTTCATCATTTAGCTCCTACTTATAAGTAAGTACATGCGGTATTTGGTTTTCTGTTCCTGTGTTTGCTAAGGATAATGGCCTCCAGCTCCATCTATGTCATGGATTGGATTTTCAAAAGGATCATAGCCTGCTGAAAAGACAGTGGATTTTACAGGGACAATGATAGAAAAAGTAGCAACAACAAAGGCGCCTTTAGCCTAGCCTAAGTGAAAGAAAATATTAACTTCACACACAGCAGTAGTAATGGAGATTGAAAAAGTGGAAGGATTTGAAATGGATTTTAGCAGTTGAAGGAACAAAGTTGCTGTTGGTTTTGATTTGGGATAAGATAAATGTAGGCATCAAGCACAACAAGAAAAACTCTGCCATCTTTGATGTTAACAAAAATCAAATTGAGCCATACTTTGTTCTTTCAATTTTTTGTCAGCCTTCATGTGTATTTTGTAACCTGTCAGAAACATGCACAAATGTTTCTTCTTCTTTGAAATCTGGGAATTCCCTCCCTTCCTGCAACCCTGTGCCCAACAATTCTATATTCATGGCAACTATGGTACACCTTCACTGGCAGAAGCAGCATGTTCACTGAAGGCTGAATCTAAAGTGACAATAAGGGACTGAAGGTGAGTCATTTGGGGGATGTTTAGAGAATGGTTGTGTTCGCTCATTTCAAAGGTCCCTGACACGCCCCACTGATGCCATCACAAGAACCTTAGTGCCTCTTGCTTCTGGACAGGAGACTTACTTCCGATATCAGTAGGTAAAATGATAGATTGCCATTTTCTTTTCACCTTCCATAAGAAGTGCTCCTTTCTTGGGACCTCAGAAGAACAACTCCATGTGGATAATTTCCAAGGACATGGGGCCCAGAGCTGGAACTCAGCCTACCAGCTGCCTCCCAGTCTGGAAGATCTTCCTTCTCTGTGGGTTTCCACCTTGAGCACTGAGGTTTGATACACCAATCCTGGCTGTGAGCAGAGGCCAACTGCCCTTGGGACCTTGAGCCAAAGCTGAGGAAGGAAATCAGCTCATGAACGGCTGAGTTGATCCTGGCCATAGTGGATGGAGAGAAGCCCAACCCTCAGTGAAATCTCTGGCAAAGCCACATGTCAACCTCTTTTGGAATCTCAGGGCCCCTCAATCCTTCTGAGGGCTCTGTCAGGAGTAAGAACAGCTGAAAGGAAGTATGTGGAGCTCTTATCCATGTGGAGAGGGAGATAGGCCTCTACTCCTATTATGTAGGCAACCTGGCACAGCCATTATGTCAGGAAAGTGTTTGTGGACCTGGTCAGGGTGTCTATCATCAACACAACATCCCTCTGTCATGACTTTCTGGAATAGAACTGCTAAAGTTACATCTCTTAGATCCCCAGAGTTCCAGAGGTCAGCAGGAGGATGGGTCAAGTAAGAGGGGGAATTAATATATCATTATCCCAGGTAGCATTTCTCCAGCCACTATTGATTTCCAAATCCTGTTCTCAGAAAGCAAAGGCTCATTAAAGTAGCAAAGCCTTCTATGGCTGGGACAAGGGGGCAGAAGGAGCTGCCATTTCATCTCTTCCTCTTTGACTCATATCATCTTGTTTCCTTCTGTTACTGGTGTGACCAATGACCCCAGCCTGTTTCAGTTCTTTCACCTCTAGCCTTACTGATGCTCTAATTTGCTCATACTGCTGACTCACTAAAAGATCATCTATACAAAGTCTTATTTGTTTTTTCATGTATGTTTGTGTATATTTGATTTTTTTAATAGGAAGCTGAGGCAGGAGAATCGCTTTAACCTGGGAGGCGGAGGTTACAGTGAGTCAAGATCGCTCCACTGCACTCCAGCCTGGGTGACAGAGCAAGACTCCATCTCAAAAAAAAAAAAAAAAAAGCACACAATATCTGTAAGGTGTGATAAAGCAAAGTGCAAAAAAAAATGAAATATGCCTATAATATGAAAATTCTAACTGTGAAATGTTGATAAAGTTACCTATGTAAACTATGAAACATGAGCCACAACTTTACCTATTAAAAAGTACTACAAAATCTCAAGTTTTCATAAAGAACAAGAAGGAAAAGTTATAAACACCCTCACAAAACTGATGATTCTTTAATTTCATCAGATGTTCTGCCCACCCCACCAGGCCATGTTGAAATACTTGTTTTTATGGGCATGAGACCACTCACTTGGTATTGCTTGGATTTTCTGCTTATTTGTTCAGTTTTTTTACCCCATGGTCAGCTCTATTTTTAAAATAACTCCAGTTATTTTAAAAGCAAGCAAACAGTTGTATAATTGTATTCCACAGAAAAACTCTGAAAATTTGCTCAGTGAATAAATTGTACTTGTTGATAAAAAGGACTAGGAAACACCAAGTATTTCATCTCTCTCTCTCTTTATTTCTCTCTCTCTCTCTCTCTCTCTCTCACACACACACACACACACACACACTCTTGTTCTGTCTCACGAAACCTAGGGCAAAAATATAGCCATTATCAACATGGGAAAGTGTACATTTTCTAAACTAGACTATTTCACAACATTTAAAATTTATAAAAATAAATAAAATTACCAAAACAAAACAAAAACAAAAAAAGTAAACATTTTTAAAGTAGGTTTTGAATTTGTCTGTAATTGCCTTTTGTGTATAGCGTGAAAAAGGGGTCCACTTACACTAGAGTTTTTATATGGATATTCAGGTGTTCCAATGACACTTATTTCAACAAGACTGTCTCTTGCGCTAGAGCTGCATATTTTTTTTTAATCAGTTAAGTGTGCGTTTATACATGTTTTGTTGGTTTCATTTTTCAGGACTCTCCATTCAGTTCCATTGGTCTGTCAATCCCTGCACCTAGATCTCAAACTCTTAACTGCAATAGTTTCTTTGTAATTCCTAATATCTGGTAGACTTATTGCTCTTTTTCAATAGTGTATTGACTATGCGTGGTCCTCTGAATGCCTTCCTATTTTAGAATCAGGTGATTAATACATGCATTTATGTCTAAAGCCCTTTGGTTGTTTTGGTTTGGGATTGCAATCAATCTGTGGATTCCTTCTTTGGGAGAACTATTGAAACTTCATGGCCGCGAATTTATTTTATTCTATGGTCATGTGAATCTTCATTAGTATTTTAAAATAACATTTTAATGGTTTTTTTTCTGTAACTTTTATTTTGGTTAAGTTTTTTAAGGTACTTGATATTTGGTATAATAGTTTAGAAGTTATATTTACTTTCATTTTCATATTGTTGCTGCAAGAAAATGGAGTTCATTTTTTTGTTATTGATTTTATACATAGGAAACATATATTTTCATCTATTGATAATCTTAGCCATGCCACTGTTGCTGGTTGTATGCCCATTTGAGTATAGACGCGCTGCCACTGCCCCACTGAAACACTTTAGCCAGCAACCGCCATCAGAGTGTTGTTGCCGGTGGACAAGGAGCACCTCAGCATTTCTAGCATAGCAGTTGCCTAACCTCAAGGGGACAGAGAACAAAGATGTGGGCCTGGTACCAGTCCCCAGTTAGAGCATGCAGACCAGGGGTATTAACCTGAGCTTTTGCCTTCTAAAATCTTCCAGAAATGAAGCTAGTTGACTAAACCCACCTTATACAACAAACCCTCAAGGGCATCAAGGAATAGAAAAGAAAAAAAAACATCCAAAGTACAGCAACTTCAACTAATGAAGGAACATCTGTCCACACAGATGAGAAAGGAGCAGCACAAGAACTATAGCATCTCCAAAAACCAGAGCATCTTCTTTTTTTCCACACAACCACACTAGTTCTCCAGCAGTGGTTCTTAACCAGGGTGAAATGGCTACAAAGACAGGCATAGAATTCAGAATCTGGAAGCGACACAGATCGTTGAGATTCAGGAGAAAGTAAAAACCTAATCCAAATAATCTAAGGAATCCAATAAAATGACAGAAAAGCTGAAAGATGAAATCACCATTTTGAGAAGAAACCAAACAGAACTGATAAGGCTAAAAAACTCACTGAAATAATTTTATAATACAACTGAAAGTATTAACAACAGAATTGGCCCAGCAGAGGAAAGAATCTCTGAGCTTGAAAACCAGTTATCTGAATCAACTCAGTCAGAAAAAAATATAGAAAAAAGAATAAAAGATAATGAACAAAATCTCCAAGAAATTTGAGATTACGTAATGAGACCAATACTGCAACTTATTGGCATCCCTGAAATAGAGAAAGAATAAGCAACTTGGAAAACATATTTGAGGATATAATTCACAAAAATTTCTCTAACCTTGCTGGACTGGTCAACATTCAAATTCAGAAAATCCAGAGAACCCCTGAGAGATACTGTACAAGACAACCATCTCCAAGTTACATAGTCATCAGATCCTCCAAGGTCAACATGAAGGAAAAAATATTAAAGGCAGCTAGAGAGAAGGGGCAGGTCACCAACAAAGGTAACCCCATCAGGGTAAACCTATCAGCAGAAACTCTACAAGCCAGAAGAGACTGGGGACCTATATTCAGCATTTTTTTTTACTTCCAACTTTTATTTTAAGTTCAGGGGTACATGTGTAGGATGTGCAGGTTTGTTACATAGTTAAACATGTGCCATAGTGATTAGCTGTACAGATAATCCTATCACCTAGGTATTAAGCCCAGCATCCATTAGCTATTCCTCCTGATGCTCTCCCTTCTCCCACCCCAACCCTCCGACACGCCCCAGTGTGTATTGTTCTTCTCCCAATATCCATGTATTCTCATTGTTCAGCTCCCACTTATAAGTGAGAACATGTGGTGTTCAGTTTTCTGTTCTTTTCATTAATTTGCTGAGGATAACGGCTTCCAGCTTCATCCAAGTCCCTGCAAAGGACAATATCCCATTCCTTTTTATGGTTGCATAGTATTCTATGGTGTATATGTACCACGTTTTCTTTATTCAGTCTATCATTGATGCGCATCTGGGTTGATTTCATGTCTTTCTTATTGTGAACAGTGCTGCAATGAACATATGTGTCATGTATCTTTGTAATAGAATAATTTATATTCATTTGGGCATATACCCAGTAATGCTAGGCCAAATGGTATTTCTGGTTGTAGATCTTTGAGGACTTGCCACACTGTTTTCCACAATGGTTGAACTAATTTACATTCCCACCGACAACGTAGAAGCATTCCTATTTCTCCGCATTCTTGACTCTCCAGCATTCTTGACTTTTTAATAATGGCTGTTCTGACTGGCCTGAGATAGTATCTCATTGTGGTTTTGATTTGTGTTTCTCTAATGATCAGTGATGAGCTTCTTTTCATAAGTTTGTTGGCTGCATTAATGTCTTCTTTTGAGAAGTGTCTGCTCATGTTCTTTGCCCACTTTTTAAGGGTTTTTTTTTTCTTGTAAATTTCAGTTTCTTGTAGATTTTGGATATTAAACCTTTGTTGGATGGATAGATTACAAAATTTTTCTTTCATTCTGCAGGTAGCCTGTTCATGCTGATGGTAGTTTATTTTGCTGTGCAGAAGCTCTTTAGTTTAATTAGATTCCATTTGTCAATTTTTGCTTTTGTTGTAATTGCTTTTGGTGATTTCATCATGAAATCTATGCCCGTGCCTATTTCCTGAAATAGGGTGTGCTGCGCTGCAGGGAATCCCCCTCATCTGGTCTTCCCTGACTCTCCAGAGCTAGCAGGCAGAAAAGACTAAGATCACTGACACATGATACCACAGCTGCTCCTCCTCCCAGGGACTCCTCTCAGGGTTATCAGTGTTCTGTCCAAAACCCCTGGCTAGGAATGCGGAAATTTCCACAGAGAGGCCCCGCCCTGTGAGGAGGAGTCCACTTAAAGAAGCAGTCTGAACACGAACTGGTCCACCTGTTGTGCTGCGCTGTAGGTAGCCGCTCTCAGTCTGGACCTCCCTGTCTTGCTGGCACCCACAGCAAGGGAAAGCGGCTGACTGGAGCCGCAGTGATGGTGTCTGCCTCTTCCACCCCAAGAACTTGGTCTTCTTAGGCAGTTTCTAGCCGGATACGCTGGCTGGTGGGGTTTCCAAGCCAGTGGGATTTAGCTTGTGGAGTTTCCTAGGAGCGAGGCCGCTTGGCTCCCGGGCTTCAGCCCCCTCCCAAAGAGAGAGGATGGATCTCTTGCCTCAGGGAAGTTTCCAGAGCCAGAGAACGCAAATACTCCTGTGTCTCAGTGCCTGCTCAAAGCGGCCACATACCCAAGCATCCGCAGTGATTCTCCACAACTTTGTGCTTGTAACTCAAGACTCTGGTAGCGTAGGCTCAGGAGGGGACCTCCTGGTCTGCAGGTTGCAAGGATCTGTGGGAAAAGCCTGGTTTTCAGGGAGGGGAAACACAATCCCTCACCTTCTCCCTTGGCTGGGGGAGGGAGTTCCCTTTGCTGCTTGCAGCTCCTGGGTGGGGTCTTGCTCCACCCTGTTATTGCTCACTCTCCATGGTTGTGCCGACCACCTATTCAGTCCCAGTAAGAGAACTTTGGTACCTCAGCTGAAGATGCAGAGTTCACTCACAGTTTTTGTCCTTCCTGATGGGAGTCACAGAGCAGTGCTGCCCCTATTAGGTCATCTTGGCTCCACCCCCTTAAGAAGTTATTCGAAACTAATGAAAACAAAGACACAACATACCAGAATCTCTGGGACACAGCGAAAGCAGTGTTAACAGGAAATTTATAGCACTAAATGCCCACGTCAAACAGCTAGAAAGATCTTAAGTTGACAATCTAATGCCACAACAAAAAGAACTAGAGAACCAACAGAAAACAAACCCCAAATCTAGCAGAAGACAAGAAATAACCAAGATCAGAGCTGAACTGAAGGAGATAGAGACATAAAAACCCCTTAAAAAACAACAAATCTAGGAGGTGATTTTTGGAAAAAATTAATAAAATAGATAAATCACTATCTAGTCTAATAAAAAAGAAATGAGAGAAGATTAAAAGGAACACAATCAGAAATGATTAGGGGGATATCACCACTGACCCCAAAGAAATACAAACAACTATCAGATAAATCAGAGAATATTATAAACACCTCTATGCATGTAAACTAGAAAATCTAGATGAAATGGATGCATTCCTGATCACATACACCCTCCCAAGACTGAACCAGGAAGAAATTGAATCCCTGAAAAGATCAATAATGAGTTCTGAAATTGAGACTGTAATAAATAGCCTACCAACTGAAAAAAGCCCAGGACCAGATGGACTCACAGCTGAATTCTACCAGAGGTAGAAGGATGAGCTGGTACCACTCCTACTGAAACTATTCCAAAAAAAATTGAGAAGGAGGGATTACTCCCTAACTCATTATATGAGACCAGCATCATTCTGACACCAAAACCTGGTGGAGAGACGACAAAAAAAGAAAACTTCAGGCCAATATCCTTGATGAACATCAATGCAAAAATCCTCATCAAAATACTGGCAAACCAAATCCAGCAGCACATCAAAACACTTATCCACCACGATCAAGTAGGCTTCATCCCCAAGATGCAATGTTGGCTCAATATATGCAAATCAATAAATGTGATTCATCACATATATAGAAGTAAAGATTAAAACCACATGATTATCTGTATATATACAGAAGAGGCCTTCAATAAAATTCAATATCCCTTCATGTTAAATACTCTTAGCAAACTAGGTATTGAAGGAACATACCTCAAAATAATAAGAGTCATACATGAAAAACCCACAGCCAATGTCATAATGAATGGACAAAAGGTGGAAGCATTCCCCTTGAAAACCAGCAAAAGACAAAGATATCCTCTCTCACCACTCCTATTCCACATCCTATTGGAAGTTCTGGCCAGGGCAATCAGTCAAGATAAATAAATAAAGGTATTAAATAGGAAGAGAGGAAGTCAAACTATCTTTGTTTGAAGATGACATGATGTGATCCTATATCTAGAAAACCCCATTGTCTCAGGCCAAAAACTTCTTAAGCTGATAAGCAACTTGGACAAATTCTTAGGATACAGAATCAATGTGCAAACATTTCTAGCATTCCTATACACCAAGAACAGGCAAACTGAGAGCCAAATCATGAATCAAATACCATTCACAACTGAAACGAAAAGAATAAAATACCTAGGAATACAGCTATCAAGAGAAGTGAAGGACTTCTTCAAGGAGAACTACAAACCACTGCTCAAAGAAGTCAGAAATAACACAATCAAATGGAAAATCATTCAATGCTCATGGATAGAGAGAATCAATATTGTGAAAATCGCCATACTGCCCAAAGCAATTTATAAATTCAATGCTATTCCCATTAAACTACCACTGACATTCTTCACAGAATTAGAAATCAGTATTTTAAAATTTATATGGAACCAAGAAAGAACCTGAATAGCCCAGACAATCCTAAGCAAAAAGAACAAAGCTGGAGGAATCATACTCAAACTATACTACAAGGCTACAGTAACCCCAACAGCATAATACTGATAAAAAGAACAACAACAACAACAACAAAAAAGAAAACAGACACATAGACCAATGGAACAAAATAGAGAACTCTGAAATAAGACTGCACACATACGACCATGTGATGTTTGACAAATCTGACAAAGACAAGCAATTCAAAAGTTTTCCCTATTTGATAAATTGTGCTGAGAGAACTGGCAAACCATATGCAGAAAATTGAAACTGGACCCCTTCCTTACATCATATACAAAAATCAACTCAAGATGGATTAAAGACTAAAACACAAAACTATAAAAACCTTTGAAAAAAATCTAGGCAGTACTATTCAAGACATAGGCATATGCAAAGATTTCATGATGATAATGCCAAAAGCAATTGCAACAAAAGCAAAAGTTGGCAAATGGAATCTAATTAAACTGAAGAGCTCCTGCACAGCAAAAGAAACTACCAACAGAGTGTACAGGCAACCTACAGAATGGGAGAATATTTTTGCAATCTATCCATCCAACAAAGGTCTAATATCCAGAATCTACAAGGAACTTAAGCAAATTTACAAGATAAAAAAACCATTAAAAAATGGGCAAAGGTCACGAACAGGCACTTCTCAAAAGAAGACATTCATGCAGCCAACAAACATACGAAAAAAAGCTCAACATCACTGATCATTAGAGAAATACAAATCAAAACCACAATGAGATACCACCTCACACCAGTCAGAATGGCTATTAAGAAAAAGTCAAAAAATAAGGGATTCTGGCAAGGTCGTGGAGAAAAATGAACGCTTTTACACTGTTCGTGGGAGTGTAAATGAGTTCAGTCATTGTGGAAGACAATGTGGCAATTTCTCAAAGACCTGGGGACAGAAATACCATTCGACTGACCCAGCAATCCCACTACTGGGTATATACCCAAAGGAATATAAGTAATTCTGTTATAAAGACACATGCATGTGTATGTTCATTGCAGCACTATTCACAATAGAAAAGAAATGGAATCAACCTAATGCCCACCAATGATCGACTGGATAAAGAAAATATGGTACATTTACACCATGAAATACTATGCAGCCATAAAAAGAATGAGATCGTGTCCTTTGCAGGGACTTGGTTGAAAGAGGAAGCCATTATCCTCATCAAACTAACACAGAAACAGAAAATAAAATACTGACAAATGGTACCTAATTAAACTAAAGAGCTTCTGCACAGACAGAGAAACTATCAACAGAATAAACAGACAATTTGCAGAATGGAAGAAAATATTTGCAAAGGATTCATTCAATAAAGTTTTAATATAAAGAATATGTAAGGAACTTTAATGAACAAAAAAACAAACAACCCCATTAAAAATCAGGCAAAGGACATGAACACATACTTCTGTAAAGAATACATACGCATGGCCAACAAGCATATAAAAAAAGCCTCAACATCACTAATCATCAGAGAAATGCAAATCAAAACCACAATGAGATACCATCTCAAACCAGTGAGAATGGCTGTTATTGAAAAGTCAAAAAATAACAGATGCTGGAAAGATTGTGGTGAAAAGGGAATGCTGAAGCACTGCTGGTGGGAATGTAAACTAGTTAGGCACTGTGGAAAGGAGTTTGGAGCTTTCTCAAAGAACTTAAAACAGGGCTACCATTTGACCCAGCAATCCCATTATTGGTATAACCCCAGAGGAATATACATCATTCTACTATAAAGACAGATGCACCGTATGCTCATTGTGAACTATTCACAGTAGGAAAGACATAAAATTAAGCTAAATGCCCATGAACAGTGGACTGCATAAAAAGTGTGGTATATCTACACCATGGAATAATAGGCAGTCCTAAAATAGAATGATACAGGGCTGTATATGAAAGACAAACCCCAAATGCCATTTTGCCCTTTGCAGCTACATGGATGGAGCTGGAGCTTATTATCCTAAACAAAGTGAGGAGGAAACAGAAAACTGATACCTTATGTTCTCACTTATAATTGGGAGCTAAAGACTGAGTACACGTAGACACAAAGAAGGGAACAATAGAATCCAGAGCCTACTTAAGGATGGAGGGTGGGAGGAGGGTGAGGATTTAAAAACTATTTGCCAGATACTATGCTTATTACCTGGGTGACAAAATAATCTGTATGCTAAACCCCCATGACATGCAATTTACCTATATAATAAACCCAAACATGTACACCCTGAACCTCACATAAAAGTTGGAAATGAAAAGAAGAAACTACCTTCTGTCATAAAGACATGGTAAACTTATACTTCCTTTAGAAAAGTAAAAAGCTTATTGTTAGTTCTTTTGAGTGTTTTTCATACACAGTCTAATCATCTATTAGTATTGAAAGGTTTGTGTCTTGCTTTCTGACTGCTATCATTTTTATTTCTTCTGCTTTACATTACTGCACTGGCTACTATCTCTGTTACACTCTATTACATAGAATAGAAATGATGATTAGCAAGAACCCTAGTTTAGTTCTCAAGGTCAAAGTAGAAGCTTTCAACTTTCCCTCAATACATATGATGCTTGTGGTAGGTATTTCATACATATCCTTTATGGAGTTTGCCAACATTTTTAAGTTTCATAAACCTCATTTGTTCTATGAAAGGGCAATATATGTAAGACAACCCCCAAACGTAGAGAAAGCCAAAAAATAAAAATAAAAGAAAGGAGGAGACAAGTCCAGCTTGTCATTTTAGTTTGGTTTTATTGGGGGAACTCATGGACAGAAGCATGGTCTTGGGCAGCCATAAGACAGGTATGTCTCTGAACAATAACCTCCCAGACCTAGTGGCTATATAACATAGGGGAGGGGCACATGTACTTCTGGGAGAATGGCTGGGAATTTACCTAAGGCCAATGCCATGGTTTACAGTAAGTAGGAGTTTATCAAGGTTGATTTGCTCTAAGGGCACAATTTTTGGTAAGTACAACAAAAGAAACAATAGATAAATTTGAAATCTCAGAGGCATTCCCCAAGGCCTGGGTTGAGTAGAAGTCAACATGGCAGATTAGCTTCCAAGATGGAGTTACTTCAACCTCCACATCATTTTAGAATTGTTTTAGGATTATCAGAAAATTGCAATGATAGTGATGATGTCCCACACTCAGTTTTTCCTATTAATAATATCTTACCTTAGTATGATACAGCCATATTAATTAATGAGCCAATATTGATACATGTTATTAACAAACATCCATACTTTATGCAGATTTCCTTACTTTTCACCGCGTGTTATTTCTTTTTTTATCCCCTGAGATTACCCCCATTACTTTTAGTGATCATGTATCTTTAGACTCCCCTTGGTTGTGCTAGCTGCTGAGACTTCTCTCGATTTTGTTGACTTTCATATGTTTGAGGAGTACTGATCATGTTGTTACCTCGTGGTGAATCTGTACAGGTCTGCAGCAACCTCAATTCTTTCCTCCTCAGAAGAAATAATTTGACTGAGGGGCATAAGGCAGAAGGAAAGACTGAGGCATGTTTTAGAGCAGGAGTGGATATTAAAAAGCTTCAGAGCAGGAATGAAAGGAGAAGTAAATTACACTTGGAAGAGGGCCAGGTGGGCAACTTGAGAGATCAAGTGCATGGTTTGACCATTTGACTTAGGGTCTTATCGGGAAGCTGCTAATCACCAGTTTCAGATGTTTTCTATCTATTGGAGGACTGCCTTTCCCTGGCACTGGCTGCGACCAATTATTTTAGAGACGCAGTTAACAACCGCCTGACCATCACCTGATGGTTTCCAGACATTCCTGGTGGGTGGTGGGTGTAAGGTCAGCCCAGAGTAAGGACAAGACAGAGAGAGCAAGACCCAAGTTCAGGCAAGCTTTTATTGAACCTGCCGGCTGCTTTACCACAGACAAAGGAGGCAGCAGCAACCAGCTTACAGAATGAGGGGTTTATATTGGAGAGGGAGTTTGAGGGAGTTCTTTGGTATGGCCGCATACCAGGGTTGTTTGCTGGTTAATTCTGCCACAAATCACCTTGTGATGTTTATGGTACCAGAGGGTGTACAGTTTGTTTATGCTTCCCACAACCTCCCCCTGTGCGGTTGGATGGTTTGTAATTGGGGTTTGCTTTATAGCAGCCAGGCCTGATAATTAAAGTCTGCTGGCTTCACCACGGTGCCTAGATAAGGGCTTAGAAGAGGCTTGGGGCAGCACAGAGAGGAGTTGCAGAGTGGGGAGCAGTGGGTAGCACCAAGAAGCTTCCTGGGGCAGTTTGTCCCTAACAGTGGGTGACTCTCCTGCCCTGCTTATGTCTGCCTGACTCCCTACTATAACTGTGTACTTTATAGATGGCCCCAAACTGGAATTTGTTTGATATTTTTCTAATGATTCGATGTGGGTTATGTTTTTTCAGGAAAGCCACAAAGGTGAAGTGCCGTTCTCATCATGTCATATCTTGCAGTGTATAGTATCAATGTGACTTACCACTATCACCTTACTAAGGTTGTTTGTCAGGCTTGTCCATGGTATATTAGTTCTTTTAATCTTCTGTCACACTGTCCTCTTTGGATAGAGACAGGAGCCCATGATGTGCCAGTCATCAGATGAGGACTCAGGGAGAACTGCAGAGACACCTAACCCGCATAGAGGAAGCCCCAAAGAATCCAGCTTCACACCTGCTCTTATCTCTGAAAGGTCTTAGTTTATGGTGGCCCACTGACATATCAGGGAACTAGAGATCTTGGCAATAGGGTACCTCCAACCCTACAACACAGTCATTGTGTTTGTAGTCTTCAGCCTGGCGGGGGACAGGGCTAAGTTTCTCCCACAGGGGTTCCAGTAAATGGGGGTGAGTCCTTGGTCTGAAGCAGTGTCCTAAGGTCATATAGCAAAGGAGGCCCAGGCAGTGCCAAAAGTGAAGGTGACATAACACCCTGACAGTACACCAAGACACTACCCCCAAAACAGAGGCGGCCCCACAGTGCTTGCCCCATCCACCCACTGTCAGCCCTGGAGCCTCAGGCTTTGCCTGCCAGCCGCACCCTGAGGCACTTTCTCATGTCCTCCTACTGGGAGACAAATCCTCTAACAAGACAGGAGACCTGTGAGGCCATAGAGCATCACTGTAAGAGAAGATCTGTAAGTCAACCTTTGTCAGAGTCAGAATGAGTAAATTTCTCAGCTGAGGCCATTCAAACTGTCCACCTCTCTCCCAGGCCTGTACGAACCCAACACTCACACTCCTGCTCACACCTCTACCTGCTGCTACTGATAAGAATAATCATGGTTTGTTTTGCAGTATTCATGCCTCACTTTTGAGCAAGACTTTCAGCACCCAATTGAGATATAGGAAGGACTTGGTGGATGCATAGGTTCCCACTGATGATGAGGAGGAGGAAGCCTTCTCCCTTTCCTCTTCCTTTTTCTACTTCTCCTTTCCCTTCTCCTCTTCTACCCCCTCCTCCTCCTCCTCTGCACTGATTCTTGGATCTCCAAAGGAGGAGGATGTGGCTACTTCTGGGATGCCAAGTCCTCCCCAGAGCCCTCCCCAGATTCCTCTCTAGAGTCCTCCAAGCTCCTGCTCCTCCTCCTCTACTTCGTGGAGCACACCTGATGAAGACTCCAGCATCCAAGAAGAGGAGCAGACTTCAAGCACCTTGTAGTTCTCAATGGACATGGAATCCTTGTCCAGAGACCGGCTAGAAGTGAAGGTGACTCATTTAGTATATTTCCTGATTCTCAAGTATCTATTTAAGGAGCCCACCACAAAAGTGGAAATGTTCAAGGTTGTCAAAAGATACAAGAACTGATTTCTCCCTGCCCTTCAAGGGAGCCTCCAAGTGCTTGGAGGTGGTCTCTGGCATTGACATGAAGGAAGTGGACCGCATCAGCCACTCCTATGTCCTTGTTAACTCGCTGGACCTCACCTATGATGAGATGCTGGCTGACAGCCAGAGCATGCTGAAAAATGGCCTCCTGATCATTGTCCTGGGTGTGATATTCATACAGGGTAACGGTGCCTCTGGGGAAGACATCTAGGATTTCCAGAATATGCTGGGCATGTATGCTGGAAAGGAGCATTTCATCTATGGGGAGCTCAGAAAGCTCATCACCATAGATGGGTGCAAGCAAATTACCTAAAATACTGATAGGTGCCTAGCAGTGATCCTCCATGCTATGAATTTCTGTGTGGTCCAAGAGCCCAGGCTGAAACCAGCAAGACGAAAGTTCTAGAATTTTTAGCCAAAGTCAAAGGGACTGACCTCTTGTCCTCAGGCTGACATGATGAGTTTTTGAGAGATGAGGAAGAGAGAGTCTGGGCCAGGATTGGACCCATGGACAGTACTGTTGTCATAATCATTGCACAGCGTTGGTCAGCAGCTTCTCCTGATTCTCGACTCTGTTTGAAGAGGGCAGTCAAGGTTCTAAGTAGGGGAGGGCGAGGGTCAACCTGGTAAATACACAGTGTGCAACAAGTTGTGTTTCTCCTCTGTATGGTGGACATGGAGCTTTATCTTTGTTTTCTTTTTGGTATTTTGAAATGCTGTTCCTTTTAATAGAAGATGTATTAGCTTTAGAATCCAAGTTTATGAAATTATATTGGCCAAACGTTTATTGATATTTTTAAGTTTAAGAACAATAGCTTTGATATTTTGCAAAACAAATTGGGAAACCTGTCATCTTTTATTGTGATCTAGTACAACATTCCCCAGCATTGGAATAGCAATTTCCTTGGAAATGTGAAAGATCCCAGTAGTAAAACATAGGGATTTAATAACAGAGGAAAAATGTAAAGGATGGTTCAGTCTTGGGTTCACCTATCCGTTTATATCCATTCTTCTGGAAAATTAAATATTTAAATATGGATTTGCTTGGGTTTCTCAAGAAAGTAGGATAAATGTTAATAAATCTCAAAACATGGAAGCCCATGCTCACTGCATCCTTAATTCCCTAAACGTGAATGGTGCATTTGCGCTTTAGGGTCCTGTGTTAGTAGTGGGCATCTCAGGATAAACAAGACCCTACACACAGACTGGTAGAGTCTAGGAGCAGCAGTAAGGAAGATGATGAATTGCCTTTTAATGCCTAAAGAACAAGTAAAAAGAAGAAGTAAGGAGATAAAACTCCAGATGGGAGGAGCCACATATAAATGCCTTGAGCCTAGGCAGTCTGCGGCTTTGGGAACCTGCAGTTCCTTCTTTGGGAGTTTTGTGATCTGGGTGTTGAGTGGGTGGGAGGGATAATGCAACATATTGTAGGAAAGTTTACGTGAACAGACTTGGGGAATCTCGGAGTCTTTGTTACAAGCTATAAGCTTCAGCGTGGTCTGGGTAGGCAGGTCTACTGAAGGAGGGGACCAGTGGTGTGTAAGACACCCGACACTGCCTTGAAGTCACCCTATGTCCTACCAGGATGAGCATGGCTGGATCCCTGGCATTATTCTAGGTTAACTACATCTCCTGACTATTCTAGTGGTCTACGACACCCTTGTGGGTGTCCCAGTCCCGGCACCATCTCACTGCCTGCTAGAGACTGGGATGTTTCCCCTCTGTGGTAGACCTCTTTAATGGAGGCTGGGGCTTTGTGAGTGAGTGGGGTTGGTTACTGATGACCAGTAAGCGAAGAGGCAGGAACACTGAGGGTCAGTGGAAGGCACTGTGCAGCTGCAAAGAGGGCAGATTTAATTGGGAATACGCTGGGACTAATTATCTCAGTGACTTTGTAGATTAAGGGTTGGGGATGGACATGCCTGGAAAATAGCCCAAATGATGTCCTCAGTTCAGAGTGCTCCCCTTGGAATCTGGGCTATTGGCACCCTGGATTGAGGGTGGGTGTCCTGTGGCTATCACTGCTGGCCTACGTTGCCACCAGATATTGTCTGAGATAGAGGATTGGACCAAGATGCAGACGTGTGCAGGGTAGATGGGAAACCTATGAGGATGGCACACACTTTCTTGTTAAACTAATGGGTATGTGTGGAGTGCAAAGCAGGATGCATCATGTGTTATGCTGTTGAGAGCATCCCCATAGCCAAGATAGTGTTTGGGCTTTAAGATGAGAAATCCATAATGACATGCTCAGTGATAGTTTCTCTTGGGAATTCTTAAGTTACATGAGCAGTTGTGGCACTGCAGGTTTCTTCCCTGGAAGCAAAAGACCCAGGTAGAGCTCAGATGTCACATTTTGAATCAACACATGTGATCTTCTGCTAATTTGATTCCTTCCTTCCTTCCTTCCTTCCTTCCTCCCTCCATCCCTCCCTTCCTTCTTTTCCTTTCTTCTTTCCTTCCATCCTTCCTTCTTTCATTCCTTCTTTCTTTCTTTCATCAATTTTTAAATACATTCAGAGTAAAGACACCAAGAAGACAAAACAAAGAAAAATGACAAGACATGTAATTCAAGCTGTGGGTGGGACAAAGTGGTAAGGAGATGGAGAGAATTTTAGGAAATTAGGAACTGTGAAGTCGTGCGGTAGTGTGTGATGGCTATGAGTTCTGAAGATTACTGACTAGGTAGAAGCTGTTTCTTCTAGCTGAGATTGAGGATAAAGGAAGAAAAGTTGGTGGCAACTTGCATTAGGGTAGAGATGAGGAAGGGTGTGGTAGATGAGGTCACTGTGGGCCATGTAGATAATGAAGTTATGCTAGTTGTCCAGGTAAAGCTGCTCAGTGGGCAATAGGAAACATGGGGCTGATATCAAAAGAGGGTCCTGGGCTGAAGATTAAGCTAGCCTGTATCAAGTGTTGTGTAGATTGAAGTATATATGCTGTGGGATGCAATCTCCTCTCCTGCAAACATAATAATTTTGTGATTTTGCAAGCAAAATCATAAAACAATAATACATCCCAGTAAGACTTGAAAGGAATGGAATGCTCACCTAGAGTTCTACAAATTAGATAAATTTTCCCTGTCTTTTTATATGTTATGTATCATGTATATAACATATAAAAAGACAGAAAAACTCATATATATCTATATCTATATCTATCTATCTATCTATCTATCTATCTATCTATCTATCTATCTATATAAAACACCCAACACTGCCTTAAAATCACTCTATGTCCTATCAGGATGAGCATGGCTGGATCCCTGGCATTATTCTAGGTTAGCTACATCTCCTGACTATCTTAGTGGTCTAGGACACCCTTGTGGGTGTCCCAGTCCCAGCACCATCTCACTGCCTGCTAGAGACTGGGATGTTTTCCCCTCTGTAGTAGACCACTTTCATGGAGGCTGGAGCTTTGTGAGTGAACAATAGCCATAGAGAGATATATATATATATATATCCATGCTTGCAGTAGTTGTTGCTCACATTATAAAGTTATATAGCATGAGTTTTTAATTCCACATCTGCTATCTCAGTACTTTTCAGGCTCTCCAAAACTGAGCTTATAAGCACCAATGCCCAGATACTTATCTCTTCCATCCTAGTGTTTTTTTTTTTTTTAGGCAGCTAACAGCTCTTTAGTATCTCAAATTTTGCATAGCAAACAGAGCAAGGTGTTGGAGGCAATCTTGGGCCTAGGTACTCAGAGGGCAAATTTCCATGATGTATCCTATACCTAAGTGGTAGACAGTGGTTGCAAAAATTTTAGATATGGCATCTCATATTTCAATTGAATCCTTGGAAAGAAATCCAATTTTTCAATATAAGGAAGATAGAGCAGCACACTTGAACTAAAGAATGTAATCCCAGAGTCCTGTCCACTGAGCTTTCTTTCTTCCTCATGCCCTCAGGGTGTTGGGCCCTGACATCCAACCACTGTACTCTAGGCTTCCCATGGTCACAGCTTCCAGAAGAGCCTTCCTCATACATCGACTTCCTCATGTTCCTATACAGTAATCTATCTTTATTGACCCTATTATACCCAATGCACTGAATATCAGTTTTGTTGCCTGGCTTTCCAGCACTGCCAAGAACTTGTCATTTTTGCCCTTTCTGAAAATAACTGTGATATATTGCTTTCTATGTCTGTACAATTTCCTATACTTTTAGCTGTGTCCCACGCCATTACTACTCACAATATTGTTTTGTTTTAGTTTCGGATTAACATCTGATATTTCAGCTTCTCTGATTTTTTCAAAGAGCAGATTTGTTTCCACTGAACACCATTGTTTTCTAATTTTGATTTCATTATTCCCATCACTCTTCTTGCCTTGGGTTCAATTTACTGTTCTTTTAATAGTTTCTTACATGAACGCTTATTGATTTGAGTTCACTCATTTTTTCTGACAGAAGCATATCATGACATAAATTTCCCTGTAAGCGCTGGTTTAGCTAAATCTCACAAGCTCTGCTATGCTACAGTTTCATTTTCATTCTGTTGAAAATATTTCCTTATTTTCCTCAATAATTCTTTTGCAACACGGTTTAGTAAAATATATTGTTTAATCTCCGATTATCTTGGACTTTGTTTTCTTTTGTCTAAGTCTATTATGGATAGATAACCTATTTTATATAATTTTAATTATTTAAGAATTTTAAGTGTTGTTTTGTAGTCTATCTTGGTGAATATGCCATGTACACTTGAAAATAGTATCTATTCTGCTGTTGGAGTGTCTTATTTAGAAATTTCAAGATCAATTTGATTAATATTCTTTTTTAGTTCCTTCCATATTCTTACACATTTTCTAATTTTCTGATCATTTACTCAGAGAGCAGTGTTGATAATTTCCTGGATAATTGTAGTTTTGGCTATTTCTCCTTTCCTGTTCTCTTGTTTTTTATTTTTTTGTTTTGTTTTTATTATTTTTAATTGTTGTGGGTACATAGTGGGTACATATGTTTATGGGTTACAGAAGATATTTTGATATAGGCTTGCTGTGTGTAATAAATCACATCAGGGTATATGGGTTATCCATCAGCACATGCATTTACCATTTGTGTTACAGACAATCCAGTAATACTCTTTTAGTTATTTTAAAATGTATAATTAAATACTCTTGACTATAGTCACCCTGTCGTGATAGCAAATAGTAGGACTTATTGATTCCCTCTAACTCTTTTTTGTAACCATTAACCATCCTCACTTCTCCCCTGACCCCCTCCTACCTTTCCCAGTGTCTGGTAACCATCCTTCTACACTCTATCACCATCAATTCAATTATTTTAAATTTTAGCTCCTACAAATAAGTGAGAACATGTGAAGTTTGTCTTTCTGTGCCTTGCTTATTTCACGGAGCATAATGACCTCCACTTCCATCCATGTCATTGCCAATGACAGGATCTCATTATTTTTTTTGGCTTAATAGTGCTCCATTGTGTATATGTACCACAGTTTCTTTATCCGTTCATCTGCTGATGGACACTTAGGTTGCTTCCAAATCTTGGCTATTGTGAATAGCACTGCAGCAAACATTGCTGTGCAGATATGTCTTCAATGTATTGAATTCCTCTATTGTGGGTACATACCTAGAAGTGGGATTACTGGAGAGTATGGTAGCTCTATTTTTATTTTTGGAGAACCTTCAAACTGTTCATAGTGGTTTTACTAATGTACCTTCTCACCAACAATGTAGGAGGGTTCATATCTTTGCCAGCATTTGTTACTGCCTGACCTTTTGATAAAAGCCATTTTTACTGGTGTGAGATGGTATTTCATTGGAGTTTGGATTTATGTTTTTCTGATGATCAAGGGTACTGAGCCCCATTTCATGTACCTGTTTGCATTTACCTGTCTTTTTTTGACAAATGTCTATTCAGATCTTTTCTCCATTTTTCAATTTGATTATTAGATTTTATCCTACAGAGTTGTTTGATCTTCTTATATATTCTGGTTGTTACTTCCTTGTCAGATGAGTAGTTTGCAAATATGCTCTCCCATTCTGTGGGTTGCCTCTTCACTTTGCTAATTGTTTCCTTTGCTATGTAAAACCTTTTTAAGATGATGCAATCCAATTTGTCTATTTTTCCTTTTGCTGCCTGTGCTTGTGGAGTATTACTGAAGAAATCCTTGGAAATTCCAATATCTTGCAGATTTTCCCATTTTTTTTACAAGTTTCATAGGTTGAGGTCTTCAGGTTAAGTCTTTAGTCAATTTTGATTTGATTTTTGTATATGGCAAGAGTTAACGGTCTAGTTTCATTCTTCTTTATATGGATACCAGTTTTTCTAGCACTTATAAATTAAGTCTTTCCTTTCCCCAGTTTATGTTCTTGGCACCTTTGTAAAAAATGAGGTCACTGTCACTGTCAATGTATGGATTTATTTTTGTGTTTCTATATTCTGTTCCACTGGTCTGTGTGTCTGTTTTTAAACCAGTACCATGCCATTTCATCACTATAGCTCTGTAGTATAATTTGAAGTCGGGTAATGTGAGTCCTCCAGTTTTGTTCTTTTTGCTTAGAATAGCTTTTGCTTTTCTGGATTTTTTGTTGTTCCATAGAAATTTTAGGATTTTTCTTTTTTAATTTTGTGGAGAATATCATTGGTATTTTGAAAACGATTATATTGAAACTGTAGATTGCTTCAGGTAGTATGGATATTTTTAAAATATTGATTATTCCAATCTATAAACATAGAATATCTTTCCATTTTTGTGTCTTCTTCAATTTATTTTACCAGTGTTTTATAGTTTTCCTTCTAAAGCTCTTTCACTTCTTTGTTTATGTTAATTTCTAGGTATTTTATTTTATTTTTAACTATCATAAATGGGATTAATTTCTTAATTTCTTTTTCAGATGATTCATGACTGGCATATAGAAAAGCTACTGATTTTTGTATGTTGATATTGTATCATGCAAATTTACTGAATTTTTTAAATCAGTTCTATATTTTGGTTGAGTCTTAGGTGTTTCCAAATATTAGATTATATCATCTGCAAACAAGGATATACTTTCTTCCTTTCCAATTTGAATGCCTTTTATTTCTTTATCTTTTCTGATTGCTCTACCTGGGAATTCCAATATTATGTTGAATAACAGTGGTTGAAGTGGGCATCCATGTCGTGTTCCAGATCTTAGAGGAAGGACTTCTAGTCTTTCGCCATTCAGTATGATACTAGCTGTGGGTCTTTCATATATAGCTTTTATTATGTTGAAGCATGTTCCTTCTATACCCAGTTTTTCAGGGATTTTATTATGAAGTGGTGCTGAATTTCATCAAATTCTTTTTCAGCATCAATTGATATGATCATATGGTTTTCGTCTTTCATTCTGTTGACATGATGTATCACATGTATTGATTTGCATATGTTGAACCATTCTTGCATCCCTGAGATAAATTCCACTTGTTCATTTTTAATGTGTTGTTAAATTTGGTTTTCTTCCATTTCATTGAGGATTTTTACATCAATATTCATCAGTGGTACTGGCCTGCAGTTGTCTTTTTTTGAATGTGTTTTTGTCTGGTTTTGTTATCGAGATAATACTGGCCCAATAGAGTTTGGAAGCATTCCCTTCTCCTCTGCTTTTCAGAATTCATTGAGTATGTTTGATATTATTTATTCTTGTGTTTGGTAAAATATATTGGTGAAGCCACCGGGTCCTGGGCTTTTCTTTACTGGGAGTTTTTTTGTTGTTGTCAGAGATTCAATATCATTCTTTTCAAGTTTTGAATTTCTTCATGGTTCAAACCTGGAAGGCTTTTATGTCTGGGAATTTAGCCATTTCCTCTAGATGTTCTTATTTATTGGTATGTAATTGCTTATAGTAGCCAACTAACGATTCTTTGAATTTCAGTGGTATTGGATGTAATGTCTTCTTTTTCATCTCAAATTTATTTGGGTCTTCTCTATATTCTTCTTAGTTAGTCTAGGTAAAGATTTGTCAATTTTGTTTATCTTTTCAAGAAGACCAACTTTTTGTTTAATTGATCTTCTGTATTGTTTTTGATATTTCAATTTATCTCTACTTTGATTTTTATTATTTCTTTTCTTCTACTAACTTGGGGCTTAGTTTGTTCTTACTTTTCTAGTTACTTAAGATGGATCATTAGGTTCTTTTTTGGAATTTTTCTTCTTTTATTGTTGTAGACACTTATAGCTATAATCTTCCTCTTGTATTAGTTCATTCTTGCATTGCTATAAAGAACTACCTGAGACTGGATAATTTATAAAGAAAAGAGGTTTAATTGACTTATGGTTTTGTGGGCTGTACAGAAAGCATGGCTCAGAAGACCTCAGGAAACTTACAATCATGGAGGAAGGTGAAAGGGAAGCATACATGTCCTACATGGCTGGAGGAGGAAGAGAGGGTTAAGGGAGAAGTGCTGCACACTTTTAAACAACCAGATCTAATGAAAACTCACGCACTGTCATGAGAACAGCAAGGGGAAAGTCCACTCCCATGATTCCACTGCATCCTACCAAGCCCTTCTTCCAACACTGGGGATTAAAATTCAACATGAGATTTTGGTGAGGACGCAGAGTCAAAACATATTGCCTCTTATTACTGCTTTCACTGTATCCCATCGGTTTTAGTATGTTGAGTTTCCATTATCATTGTTTCAAAACATTTTAAAATTTCCTTGTTATTGTCTTTATTGATTCACTGATCATTCAAAAGCATATACCATGTGTTTGTATAGTTTCTAAAATTCCTCTTGTTATTTATTTCTAGTTTCATTCCACTGAGGTCAGAGAAGATGCTTGATATTATTTATTTTGTTAAATGTTTTGAGATTCCTTTGTGACCTACCATAAGGTCTGTTCCTGAGAACAATGTGTATTGTGCAGCTGTGGGATGAAATGTTCTGTAAATACCTATTAGGCCCAGTTTGCCTATAGGGCAGATTAAATCTCATGGTTCTTTGTTGATTTTCTGTCTGGAAGATCTGTTCAATGCTGAACTTGGGGTGTTGAATTCTTCAGCTATTGTTGTATTGGGGTCTATCTCTTTCTTAGCTTTAATGACATTTCCTTTATATAACTAGGTGGTCCAGTGTTGGATACATATATATTGACAACAGGTAGATTCTCTTTCAGAATTGACTCTTTTATCATTCTATATTGAACTTGTTTGTCTCTTGTCATACTTTTCCTCCTAAAATCTATTTTGTCTGATATAAATGTAGCTACTCCTGCTTTTTTTTTTTTTTTCTTTAGCATGGAGTAACTTTTTCCATCCCTTTATTTTCAGTCTCTGTGTGTCTTTATAGGTGAAGTGTGGTTTTTTTGTAGGCAACAGATCTCTGGGTCTTGCTTTTTTTTTTTTTTTTTAATCCATTCAGTCACTCTATATCTTCTAATTGGAGAGTTTAGTCCACTTACATTCAATGTTATTATTGATCAGTAAGAACAAATTTCTGTCATTTTGCTGTAAGTTTTCTGAGTTTTTGTGTAGCCTTCACTTCCTTCTTTTTTCCATCCTGTTTTTGTTTCTGTGAAGATAATTATCTCTGGTGATATGATTTAATTTATTGCTTTTCATTTTTTGTGTAGCTGTTGTATGTTTTCAGATTCAAGGTTACTGTGAGGCTTGTGAATACCATATTAGAATCCATTACTTGAAACTGATAACAACACAGTTTACATTAAAAATCTAAAAAGCAAATAGAAAGCTAATAAAACTCTACACTATAACTTTATCCCCCTGCTTTTTAAACTTTTTATTATCTGTGCTTATATCATGTTTTACTCTCTATCTTGAAAACTTATTGTAGTTATTATTTATGATTGGTTTATTGTTCAATCTTTCTACTTAAGATCAAATTAGTGTACACAGTTACAGTGTTATAGTATTCTGTGTTTTTCTGTGTACTTACTACTGCTTGTGAGTTTTGTATCTCCTAATGATGTTTTATTGCTCATTAACATCATTTTTATTCTGATTTGAGGTACTGTTCCCTTTAGCATTTCTTATAGGACAGGTCTTGTGTTGATCAAATCCCTCAGGTTACATTAATATTTGTCTGGGACAGTCTTTATTTCTCCTTCATGTTTGATGAATTTTTTGATCCTGAATATACTACTCTAGGGTAAAAGTTCTTTTCTTTGGCCCTTTAAATATGTCATGCCGCTCTCTCCTGGCCTGCAAGGTTTCTACTGAAAAGTCGGCTGCCAGTCATGTTGAAGTGCAATTGTATGTTATTTGCCTCTTTTCTCTTGCTGCTTTTAGAATTCGTTCTTTGTCCTTGGCCTTTGGTAGTTTGATTATTAAACTCCTTAAGGTAGTCTTCTTTGGATTAAATCTGCTTGTTGTTCTAAATGCTTCTTGTACTTGGATATTGATATGTTTCTCTGAGTTTGGAAAGTTCTCTGTTATGTTCTCTTTGAATAAACGTTATAGCCCACCCCCCACCCCCCTCCACCCCTGCCTTAAGGCCAATAACTCTTAGATTTTCCCTTTTGTGGTTATTTTGTACATATTGTATGTGTGCTTCACTTTTAAAAATATTTTTACTTTTGTCTCCTCTGACTATGTATTTTTACATAGTGTGTCTTCAAGCTCACTAATTATTCTGCTTAATTCTGCTATTAAAAGGCTCAGATACATTCTTCAGTATGTCAATTGCATTTTTCAGCTCCCATATTTCCACTTTATTCTTTTTAATTCAGTCTCTTTGTTAAATTTATTTATCTGATAGGATTCTGAATTCCTTCTCTATGTTATCTTGATTTATTTTGTTTCCTTAGAACAGCTATTTTGAATTGTCTTGTCAAAGAGGTCATATATCTCAGGATTTGTCCCTGGTGCCTCATGTAGTTTATTTGGTGAGGTCATGTTTTCCTATGTGGTCTTGATTCTTGTGGATGTTTGTCAGTGTCTGGACCTTGAATAGTTAGATATTTATTGTAGTCTTTGTAGTCTGGGCTTCTTTGTACTCATCCTTCTTGTTAAAGATTTCAGGTATTCAAAAGGACTTGAGTATTATGATCTAGGCCATATCTGCATTAGGGGACACCCCAAGCCCAGTAACTCTGTGGTTCTTGAAGACTCATAGAAGTATTGCCTTGAAGAAGATCTGGAATAATTCTCTGGATTACTAGGCACAGACTCTTGTTTTCCTTCCTTACAATATCCTAAACAACCAAAGTATCTTTCTGTCTCTATTCTGAGCCTCCTGGAACTGAGGGAAAGGTGGCACAAACACCCCTGTGGCCACCACTACTGGAATGGTACTTGATCAGACTTGAAACCTGCACAGCATGGGTCTTACACAACACCCACAGTAACCACTACCTGGCCACTGCCTATGTTTGCTTAAAGCTCTAAGTCTCTACAATCAGCAGGTGCCAAAGCCAGCCAGGCTTATGTCCTTTTTTTCAGGGCAGCAAGTTCCCCAGCCACAGGCAGATCCAAAAGTGCTTTCCGGAGTCAGGGAATGGAATCAAAAACTTTAGAATTCTACCTGGTGTTCTATTGTCCAGTGGCTGGACTGGCACTCAAACCACAAGAGGCAATCTTTCCCACTCTTTCCTCCCGTTTTCACAGGCTGAGAAGCCTCAATGCATGGCCACGACCACCACTGGCCCTCTAGGAGTACTGCCAGGCTACTGCCAAAGTTCCCTTAAGGCCCAAGGACTCTACAGTCAGATTGTGTTGAATGCTACATGGCCTAAGACTCATCCTTCAGGGCATTGGGCTCCCCTATGGCTGACGGCAGGTCCAGAAATTCTGTTCAACAGCCAAAGCCTGGAATTGGTGACCTCAAGAGCCTGCTTGGTGCTGTATTCTCCTGTAGCTGAGGTGGTACCTAAGATACAGGACAAAGTCTCAAGCAGAAAGTGTCTCTCCCTGTACCCATCACATCTAGGAATGTGTTGAGTCTCACATGAAGCTAGCAAGTCTCAAAGTCTCACCCAGGGCCCATGGCACATTACCCAGAAATTGCTGCTGGTTATTCAGGGCCCAAGTGCTCCTTAGTCAGCAGGTAATGGGTCTTGCTAGGAAAGAGTCCTTCTATTCAAGGCAATGGGTTCCCTTCTGCCCCACAGTGTGTCTAGAAGTGTCTTCTGGGAGCTAGGGCCTGAAAAAGGAGCCTCGTGATTCTGAATAATGCCCTACCTTACTGTGACTTAGCTAGTATCCATGGTACAAGACATCGTCCTCTTTATTCTTCCCTCTCCTCTCCTCAGGAGGAAGGAAGGGGTATCTTTTGGCTCTGTGAGCTATGCAGCCTGAGTTTGGGGGAGGGGTGGTACAAGCACTCCTTTAGATGCTCCAGCTCGTGTCTCAGTGGGTCAAATGCTTTCCATGTCCACTGGCACTGAGTCTAGTTGATTACTCAGACTCACCTGGAAATTGTAGTCCTTCTGGCCTAGACTGCCTTTCAAGTTCATTTAGAGCCTCAGAGCACTTTGGTTTGTGGTGGCGACGCTTGACAGAACTCACGTTAGGCCGGGCGCGGTGGCTCACGCCTGTAATCCCAGCACTTTGGGAGGCCGAGGTGGGCGGATCACGAGGTCAGGAGATCGAGACCACGGTGAAACCCCATCTCTACTAAAAATACAAAAAATTAGCCGGGCGCAGTGGCGGGCGCCTGTAGTCCCAGCTACTCGGGAGGCTGAGGCAGGAGAATGGCGTGAACCCGGGAGGCGGAGCTTGCAGTGAGCTGAGATTGCACCACTGCACTCCAGCCTGGGCGACAGAGCGAGACTCCGTCTCAAAAAAAAAAAAAAAAAAAAAAAAAAAGAACTCACGTTAATGACCACTGGGATGAGTGATTTTCCTCTGGCTAGAGCTGGTTTGAATGCTCCCTCCATGGGAGGGCACTGGCTGAATATGAACCAAATTTCCTTTGTTCTCTGACACAGCAGCACTGAGTTCAATTCAACATCTCATAATCCCTGTGCTCTCCCTCTGTTAAGGACACAGACATTCTCTTCACCAAGCAGCTAATGTTAGGGCATGAGGGCGGCATAGCATAGGGAATTCAAGATTGTCTTTTCTACCCTTTTCCAGTGCTTCCTTCAGTGAGGACCCAGAAGAAATGCAGAAGGACCTCTCATAACAGACATGCCAAACCTCACAGAAATGTGGCCTTATTGTCTGCCCTGAGAGGCCCCAGTGAATGAATGTCAAGCAGCACAACCCTCTCCTTCCTTCTGGCTTCCTTTTCTGAAGTGTCAGGGAGATGGTGGCCTTAGCCCAAGGGTGCCATCCTCAGGTCAGTAGAAGGGAGGGGATGTACATCTTGGCTGGAGTAAATACGAATACATTTAAGACACTTGAGGGTACATCTCACTGTAGTACACAGGGAACCACATAATATTCAGCCTGTTTCGTCTATAAGCCCTGGGGAGACAATGATTTATTTATATTGAGTAAGTTCAATGTATCATTTTTTCCTGTTTGAATCATGCATTTAATTTGCATTTCTCTAATGGCTAATGATATAGAAGAAAAATTACCATGTTCATATAACATCCATATGTCAACTTTAGTGAGTTGTGTGTTGATGTATTTTGCCTATTTTAAAAATTGAGCTGTTGTTTTCTGATTTTTGAATTTAAAAAAAATCCTTCATGTATTCTGCATACAGGTCCTTTGTTGTATATTTGATTTGTAAATATTTTCTTGCAGTCTTTATCTTTGGCACAGACTTGTAAAATGATAAACATCATATGTCATTAGGGAATTAAAAATTAAGACAACATTGAGGTACCATTACATATCTATTTGAGTAGCTAAAACCCAAAACATTGAAAACATCAAATGCTTCCACGTGGAAGCCACCAAGGTTTGGGCCTTGCACCCTCTGAAACAATGGCCGGAGAAGTACCTTGGCTTCTTTTAGCCATGGCTGGGATAAAGAACACCAAGTCCCAATGCTGCACCGAGCAACAGCAGGGCCCTGGGCCTAACTCAAGAAACCATTTTTTCCTCCTAGGCCTCCAGGTCTGTAATGGGACTGGCTTCCATGAAGGTCTCTGACATGCCCTGGAGAGAGTTTTCCAATCGTATTGGAAATTTACATTTGGCTCCTTGTTACTCATGCAAATTTCTGCAGCCAGCTTGAATTCCTCTCCAGAAAATGGGTTTTTCTCTTCTACCATATGGTCAGGCTGCAAATTTTCCAAACCTTTTGCTCTGCTTCCGTTTTAAATGTAATTTCCAATTTCAGATCATCTCTCTCAAGTTCAAAGTTCCACAGATCTCTAAGGAAATGGTCTTTGCTCCATTTCCCAAGAAGTTCCTCAACACCATCTAAGACCACCTCAGCCTGGATTTCATTGTCTGTATCACTATTAGCATTTTGCTCAAAGCGATAGCTCAAAACCTCTCAAAAAACAAATCATACAGCTTTAATAGTCACCCTGAGGAATTCCACAAAACATTCAAAAAACAAATAACATCAATTCTGCTATATAAATTCCAAAGAAAAACATAAAACAGAAAAGGGAGCATCTTCCAAGTTATATGAGTCCAGCATTACTCTGATAACAAAACCAGACAAATGTAATACAAAAAAACCTACAGTGTAGTATGGCTTTTGAACACAGATGCAAAATCCTTAAAAACAAGTCAGCAAAACCATACTTCAGTATATGTAAAGAATAAAACACTAGGACAAGAAAGTTTAATACAGCAATGCAAGTCTGGCATACATTTGAAAATCAATCAGTGCAATCCACATTAATTATAGTTTATAAAAGGAAAATACATCATCATAAAACTTTATATAAAATGTATTTGACAAAACTCAACTTTCATTAATGACAAAAAAAACTTTCAACAAACTAGGAATAGAAGAAAACTGTTTCAAAATATTTTTAAAATGTACAAAATTCCTACAGGAAACATAAAAACTGAATATTTTCCCCCTTGGATTGAAAACTGGCAGGGCTATCCACTCTTACAACTCCTACTCAACATCATACTGGAAATCCTACCTAGTGCAATATAATGACAAATAAATAAAAAGGAAGCATATTGAAGAAAAGATAAATAAAATTGTTCTAGATTTGTAGATAACATATTTACTTACATAAAAATTCCAAGGAATCTATAGAAAATCTCTTTGGATTAATAAGTGAGTTTATTAATGCCATGAGATGTAAGGTCAACACAACATAGTCAATCTTAAATTAAATAGTAGTGATGAACAATTGGAAACTGATATTTTTAAAAAGCAATGCCATTCATAACAGCTTTAAAATAATGAAATACTTAAGTATAAAGATAATAAAACATGATATCAAGGGAAAAAACTCCAAAAAACTGTGGTGAGAAGTTAAGGAAGACAAATAAATGGAGAGACATACCGTGGTAATGGATTGGACGCATAAGATAGTTAAAAAAATCAATTCCGCGCAAATTGATGAACAGACTTATAATTCCAATCAAAATCCTAGCCCAATGTTTTGCATCTATGGACAAGCTTTATCTAAATTTTATGTGAAAATACAAATAAACTACCAAAGTAACTTTTAAAGAGAAGAATAAGTTGGAGAAGTTACACTACCTCATTATAAAAGTTGCCGTAAAGCCCCAGTAATCATTGCATTATGGAGTTGATGGTCATCACAGAGATCAATAGAACAGAATAGAGTTCAGAAATAGATCCATTCAAAGGTGAACAATTGATTTTAACAATGATGTGTAGGTAACTTAGTAGAAATAGTCTTTTCAATATAGTGTTGGAACAATTGGACATCTTTAGGGTAAATAAAAACAAAAAACCCCATTTAAACATCATGATAGTTTATGTACAAGTTAACTCAAAGTGGATGATAAATTTAAAAGTAAAATTTAAAAGTATTTAACTTATAGAGAAAAACAGGTTTCATGATCTGGGTTTAGGAAAATAGATAGACACCAAAATCATAATTCATAGAATAAAAATATGATTTAAAAGATTTAATCTAAATTTTAAAATTTGTTATATGAAAACACAGCTAAGAGAAGGAAAATACAAGGTATAGACTGTGAGAAAATATTTGCAAATTACATATTCAACAAAGAACTTGTGTCTAGAACATATGAAGAACTTTCAAAATTCAATAGTAAGAAAGCAATTAACCTAACTTAAAAACGATCACAATATTTAACAGACAGTTCAGAGAAGATATATGAGTAATAAGTAAGTACATGAAATGATGTTCAACATAATTACCTATTAGGAAAATAAAAATTACAACCATGGTGAAAATACTTTTACACACTTATTAGAATGGTTTTATATATATATATATATATATGGCTATATAAGGTGATATATACATATACACACATATGTACATATCTACATATACTAATAATGTTAAATATTGGCAATAATGCAAATCAACCAGAACCCTCATACTGGTGGTAATGCTATGGTACAGCTAATCTGGAAAACATCTGGCAGTTTCTTATAATGGTAAACACACACTTACAATATGAGCCAACGATTCCATTCCTGGAAATTTATCCTGGAAAACTAAAATGTATATGTACACACACAAAAAAACTGTACACAAACTGTTTATAGCAATTGCATTTATAATTACCAAAACTAAAGACAACCCAGATATATTTCAATAAGTTCATGGATAAACAAACTATGGTAATGTATACCATAGAGTACTTGTTAGCAATAAAAATGTGTGAATAATTGATACATGCAACTTGGATAAATCTCAAAGACATGATGGAGTGAAAGAAACTAGCTTTCAAAATATTATGTGGTATATGATTACATTTATATAACATTCTCTAAAAGATAAACTATTGTGACAGAAAACAGATCAATGATTGTGGATTGTGGTTATGGGTGGGGAGTGATGATTAAAAGACAACACAAGGCCAGGCGCAGCAGCTCACGCCTGTAATCCAAGCACTTTGGGAGACCGAGGTGGGTGGATCACCTGAGGTCAGGAGTTTGAGACCAACCTGGCCAACATGAAGAAACCCCATCTTTACTAAAAATACAAAAATTAGCTGGGCATGGTGGCACATGCCTGTTATCCCAGGTACTCAGGAGGCTGAGGTAGGAGAATCTCTTGAACCCAGGAAGCGGAGGTTGCAATAAGCTGAGATCACACCACTGCACTCCAGCCTGGGCAGCAGAGTAAAACTTTGCCTAAAAAAAAGAAAAGCAACACGAAGGATTTTGGGGGGTGGTGTGAGTGTTCTATATATGGATTGTGGTCATGGTTACACAGATCTGTACATGTGTTAAAATTCATAGAACTGTCCAAAAAAGTAAATTTCTATGTATATCAGCTTTACACACACACATACACACACACACACACACACGTTGCATCCTGAGCAAAATAACAGATTAGTACCATGTTCAGAGATGTGGAGGGAGCAGAGGTGCTTGTCTTGATCATAATTTATCTCCTTTCTGGTTCCTGAAAAAAATCCAGATAATGACTTATGACAGTGGACTAATGCAAACTTAATCAAGTAGCAGCCCTAATTACAACGATTGTGCCATCTGTGGTATCTTCACTAAAGCCTATTAACAGTCTTAGGTTTGTGAACATAGGTATTGGTGTGGCAAATATATTATGTTTCATATTCATCACGAAGTAAAATATGAAGCATTCCAGAGATACGTTAGCTCTCTGGCTCTTTGCAATATAATAGAGTCCAAAAATATCTGGACACATCTGGCTATTCCACAGAACATCACGTTGCTTTACTATATTGAAGCACTTGAGCAAGGGAAGTCAAGTGACCCTGTGGCCACAACTACCAATCATAAACTAGATAATTCCATTCCTGGATTTCATAAAGTCTACCAGGTCCAGTCACAATCTCTAATAAGAAGAAATGGGATGGCGCACAGCAAAGGATACAAATAAGCTGAGCAAACAGATATCTAATACCCAACCATAGTAGGGTCTCACTCAGATCATGCTCAGAGATTGATGCCTCTCATTCAGACTACACCTATTGTCTTTTTGGAGTGTCCTTGTGTCCAGGTGGAAAAAAAAAAGATGTCAGATATGGGACATTGGTGCAAACTGAAAATGGGCTGCTGCTATTTGCATTCTTTCTCAGGCTTACCTTGAAATAAAGTGGTAATGGGAAATCCTCCCAATTAGAAAAGTTTTTGTCAGTGCATCTGGTAACTCACTTTATTTGGAGAGAGATGTGGCATGATATAGGGGTAGGTTTCAATAAATAGATGAGCCCCACTAAGTGGCTTAGTTGGTTCGTCAGTAGCCCAGACGGAGCAAGGTGCAAGACTGAATATGTGTTGGACTTATGTGAGTGAATACAAAGTGTAAAGGTCTTTTTTTTTTTTTTTAACATTAGTCCACCTAAACAGCATCTGTTCCATTAGAAGAACTAAATATCCACTGGACAGATAACCTAGCAAATTACTGATAGTCAAGCTTTTTCCTCAGCTACCACTAAAATGCTGACAACAAAGACAGATGTCAATGCCCTAATATGGCACTAACTTTTGAGGATATGAACAACTAGTCTGTGGCAAGTTGAATCGCATTGAAGAACTTTCTACTTGAAAAGTGAAGCAATATATTCTCTCATATATATGTATACACACACACACACATACACGTATATATACATATATACACACATATACATATATATATACACACATATATATGTAATTATTATTATAATTATATATATATATAATTTTCTGGGTATGGGTTTACATTTTCTGACCACAGGCCCTTGACCCAAACTGTTATCTGAAGCCTCGCAGTGGGTCTGATTTCTCACTGTGAGAACCTGCATAACATTACCTTGGATGAAGGGGCCCATTTTACGGCAAAGGAGGTGCGGCAGTAGGCACATGATCATGAGATCCACTAGTTTTATAATATAATGCACTCCTCAGGAACTGACAGACTAATACAGTGGCAAATGACCTTCTAAAGATGTTGCTGAGGCATCACTGTGGGAATGAGACCCCTTATTCATGGGCGTTATTCTGCAGGATATGTTTTATTCTTTGAATCTACGGACAAGATACGGTTCTGTGTCTTCACTAGATAGTATACACAGGTGCAGGAAGAAAGGGGTGGAATTAAGAGTAGCTGTCTTCACCATTACTCCCAATTATGAACTTGGGGGATGTGTTTTGCCAGTCTCCTCGATTTTAGGCTCTGTGAGTGTAGAGATTCTGGTTCTCACAGTGGGATCACTTCCACAGTAGAAACAGTAAGATTCCTGCTGCATATAAAGCTTACAGCCACTGCCTGGCTACTTTGGGCTTCTTCTGCAAGTATACCAACAGATATCGAAAATAGTTATTATATTGGCAGTAGTAATTAATCCTGATCATCATGAGGAGGTAAGAGTGTTGCTATGTAATGTGGGCAGCAAAGAGTATGTTTGGCATTCAGGTGATCTATTGTGGCATCTCTTGGTACTTCCATGCTCTGTCTTAACTATGAACGGGAAAGTGCAGTAACCACAGATCTAATAAGGGAACGGACACTGGGCTTCAGACCTCTCAGAGATTAGGGTCAAAGTCATCCCACGAGGAAAGCCACCTAGACCAACAGAAGTGATAGCTGAAGTTAAGGAAAATCTGGAATCAGTGGTGGGAAAGGAGATACATATTAAACATGTACCTTAAATTTACTAAATAAATACATAAATACCAGGAATTGTGCTAGAGAATGTATGCTCAAATGTACTGAACTTAATATTAAGAAGCAAAAAGGCCTGAATGGCAGAAGGGATGGACGGTAGTAGATATTGTGATGTCATGCTTCCCAAAACCCATTTATTCAGTGAGTGGATTCATTCTTCTAGCTGCTGAAAATGATCAGAGCCACCTTGCCTGGAAATGTACATCACCTAGTGTGGTGGTCCATAACTAATGGCTGAATGATAGAAGGATATAAAAGGCTGGCTCACTTACTTCAAGTGAGGATAACACAAAGGTAATGTTTATGCTCCAGATATTTTGCTCATGAGGCATCTAGACTAGACTTTTTGTAAAACAGCTTTATTGAAGTATAATTGATATACAAAAAACTACACATATTTACGTGTATAATCTGATGAGTTTGGATATGGTCAAACATCAATGGTACCATCATCATGATCAATGTAATAGACATATGCAAACCTCCCAAAGTTTCTTTGTATTCCTTTGGTTTTTTTTTATGTGTGTGTGTGTGTGTGTGTGTGTTTGGTAGTAAGAACAGTAGTTAACATGAGCTCAATGCTCTTAACAAATTTTGAAGTGTACAATATTATATTGGTAACTGCAGGCACTTTGTCATATAGTAGATCACTAGAACTTATTTAACAAAACTAAAGCATTATGCCCATTGAACAACACCTCCTCATTTTCCCAATTCTCCCTCTATCCCCTGGCAACCACACTGTATATGTTCTGTATATGAGTTTGACTATTATAGATAATTATGTAAGAGGAATCATGCAATATCTTTCTATGACTGGCTTATTTTACTTAGAATAATATTTTGCAGGTTCATCTAAGTAGCTACAAATGGCAAAGTTTCCTTCTTTTTAAAGGCTGAATTCCATCGTATGTATATTCCACATTTAAAAATGTATTTTTCTATTGATGGACATTTGGGATACTTCCACTTCTTGGCTATTATGAATAATGCTTTAATGAATATGAAAGCACAGATATCTCTTCAAGATCTTGATTTCAACTCTTTTGGAAATATAGCCATAAGTTGAACTGCTGGAACACATGGTAGTTCTATTTTAATTTTTTGAGAAATTAGATGAGGATGTCTACTATTACCGCTTCTATGCAATATAGTCAGTCTATTAATCTTAGCCAGAGCAATTAGGCGAGAATAGATAAAAGGAATACAAATTAGAAAATGAAAAGAAGTAAAATAATCTGTGTTTGCAGATGACATGATCTCACATGTAGAAAACCTTAAAGACCCCACAAAAAATCTGTTAAACTAATAAACTAATACAGCAAAGTGGCAAAATACAAAATCAACATACAAAATCAATTACATTTCTATACACAAATAACAAACCATCAAAAAGAACACTAAAAAACAATTTCACTTATAAGAGCATAGAAACAATATTTAGAAATGAAGTTACTGAAGAAGTGAAAGACTTGTACACTGAAAACTGCAAAACATTGATAAAAGAAATTGAATGAGACAAATAAATGGAAAGGTATTTTCTGTTCATGGATTTAAATACTTAATAATGTTAAAAAGGTCCATATTACCAAATGCAACCTACAGATTCAATGCTACTCCCATCAAAATTCCACTGACATTATTTAGAGAAAAAAAAAAACCCATAATCCTAAAATTCACATAGGATCACAAAAGACCCAGAGTAGCCAAAGGAATCTTAAGAAAAAAGAATAAAGCTGAAAACATCACATTTTCTGACTTCAAACTATCCTACAAAGCTGCAATAATTAAAATAGTATGGTACTGGCATAAGAAAAACATAAATCCGATGGAAAAGAATAGAGAGCTCAGAAGTAAATCCACACATATACAGTCAACTGATCTTATACAAGAGTGTCAAGAACATGCAGCGGAGAAAAGATTGTTTTTAAAACAAACAGTTTTGAAAACTAGACATACACATGCAAAATAATAAAACCAAACCTTTATCTAAAACAATAAAAAAGTAAACTAAAAATAGATAAAAGACTTAAAGGTAAAACCTGAAAATGTGAAACTCCTAGAAGAAAAGATGGGGAAAAAAGCTTCTTGTCATTGGCTGGCAATAATTTCTTTGGTATGACCCCAAAAGCAAAGGCAACAAAGGCAAAAATAGATAAGTGGGACTACATAAAACAAAAATATTCCACACAGCAAAAGAAACAATGAACAACAAAAAAGGCAACCTAAAGAATGGAAGAAAATATTTTTAAATCATATATGAGATAAGGAGTTTGTTGTATTATGCTTATATATACAGATTGGTTTTTTTTTTTTTCCTGTTACGCAGAAGCACCAAGAATTTATTTCTCAGAGTACCAGGGATGCAGGAGAATTTCTTCTAAGCAGATCACAGCCCTGCTCCTGTAGCAGCCAGAGCACAGGACACTTTTTGTCTGACTCCTTTTCATGATGGGGGGCTACCAGGGCAGTTTTATCCCTGCTAAGAACAGGCCAAGAAATCACACACTCAGTGCAACTAAGTGAATCCCTCTCTCCTCACTTTGTTCTCAGCGAGAAGGGGACTTGGCTTGGATAGATGAAGGATCAAGTCCCAAGGTAATAAAGGCCACAGACTTTTAATAACTATTTTCCTTCTGAGAGCTTCAGAAGGCACTGTCAGGTATTCCCCATCAGCCAGCCCTTCCTACAGCACTGCTGCATGGAATGTAACAAAGTAATCCAGCTCAACACAATTAACCTCCCTTTCAATCCGAGTCTTAGCCCCAAGCTACCATACCATGCCTCGTGTGAACACTGCTAGACCTCAAATACAAAGTTAACTGATAATTCAAGGTGTCGATCTGCCTAAGTCCTTTGGATATAACTATCTTTTTTCATATATATATATATATATATATATATATATATATATAAAAGTTCTAGGGTACATGTGCACAATGAGCAGGTTTGTTACATATGTATACATGTGCCACGTTGGTGTGCTGCACCCATTAACTCGTCATTTACATTAGGTATATCTCCTAATGCTATCCCTCCCCCCTCCCCCCACCCCACAACAGGCCCTGATGTGTGATGTTCCCCTTCCTGTGTCCAAGTGTTCTCATTGTTCAATTCCCACCTATGAGTGAGAACATGCAGTGTTTGGTTTTTTTGTCCTTGCAATAGTTTGCTGAGAATGATGGTTTCCAGCTTCATCCACATCCCCACAAAGGACATGAACTCATCATTTTTTATGGCTGCATAGTATTCCATGGTGTATATGTGCCACATTTTCTTAATCCAGTCTATCATTGTTGGACATTTGAGGTGGTTCCAAGTCTTTGCTATTGTGAATAGTGCCTCAATAAACATACGTGTGCATGTGTCTTTATAGCAGCATGATTTATAATCCTTTGGGTATATACCCAGTAATGGGATGGCTGGATCAAATGGTATTTCTAGTTCTAGATCCCTGAGGAATCGCCATGCTGACTTCACAATGGTTGAACTAGTTTACAGTCCCACCAACAGTGTAAAAGTGTTCCTATTTCTCCACATCCTCTCCAGCACCTGTTGTTTCCTGACTTTTTAATGATCACTATTGTAACTGGTACAAGATGATATCTCACTGTGGATTTGATTTGCATTTATCTGATGGCCAGTGATGATGAGTATTTTTTCATGTGTCTGTTGGCTGCATAAATGTCTTCTTTTGAGAAGTGTCTGTTCATATCCTTTGCCCACTTGTTGATGGGGTTGTTTTTTCTTGTAAATTTGTTTGAGTTCTTTGTAGATTCTGGATATTAGCCCTTTGTCAAATGAGTAGATGGCAAAAATTTTTTCCCATTCTGTAGGTTGCCTGTTCACTCTGATGGTAGTTTCTTTTGCTGTGCAGAAGCTCTTTAGTTTAATTAGATCCCATTTGTCTATTTTGGCTTTTGTTGCCATTGCTTTTGGTGTTTTAGACATGAAGTCCTTGCCCATGCCTATGTCCTGAATGGTATTGCCTAGCTTTTCTTCTAGGGTTTTTATGGTTTTAGGTCTAACATTTAAGTCTCTAATCCATCTTGAATTAATTTTTGTATAAGGTATAAGGAAGGGATTCAGTTTCAGCTTTCTACATATGGCTAGCCAATTTTCCCAGCACCATTTGTTAAATAGGGAATCCTTTTCCCATTTCTTGTTTTTGTCAGGTTTGTCAAAGATCAGATAGTTGTAGATGTGTGGTATTATTTCTGAGGGCTCTGTTCTGTTCCATTGGTCTATATCTCTGTTTTGGTACCAGTATCATGCTGTTTTGGTTATTGTAGCCTTGTAGTATAGTTTGAAGTCAGGTAGCATGATGCCTCCAGCTTTGTTCTCTTGGTTTACGATTGACTTGGCAACGCAGGCTCTTTTTTGGTTCCATATGAACTTTAAAGTAGTGTTTTCCAATTCTGTGAAGAAAGTCATAGGTAGCTTGATGGAGATGGCATTGAATCTATAAATTACCTTGGGCAGTATGGCCATTTTCACGATATTGATTCTTCCTATCCACGAGCATGGAATGTTCTTCCATTTGTTTGTGTCCTCTTTTAATTCGTTGAGCAGTGGTTTGTAGTTCTCCTTGAAGAGGTCCTTCACATCCCTTGTAAGTTGGATTCCTAGGTATTTTATTCTCTTTGAAGCAATTGTGAATGGGAGTTCACTCATGGTTTGGCTCTCTGTTTGCCTGTTATTGGTGTATAGGAATGCTTGTGATTTTCGCACACTGATTTTGTATACTGAGACTTTGCTGAAGTTGCTTATCAGCTTAAGGAGATTTTAGGCAGAGACAATGGGGTTTTCTAGATATACAATCACATCATCTGCAAACAGGGACAATTCGACTTCCTCTTTTCCTAATTGAATACCCTTTATTTCTTTCTCCTGCCTGATTGCCCTGGCCTGAACTTTCAACACTATGTTGAATAGGAGTGGTGAAAGAGGGCATCCCTGTCTTGTGCCAGTTTTCAAAGAGAATGCTTCCAGTTTTTGCCCATTCATTATGATATTGGCTGTGGGTTTGTCATAAATAGCTCTTATTATTTTGAGATACATCCCATCAATATCTAATTTATTGAGAGTTTTTAGCATGAAGGGTTATTGAATTTTATTGAAGGCCTTTTCTGCATCTATTGAGATAATCATGTGGTTTCAGATTCACCAAAGTTGAAATGAAGGAAAAAATGTTAACGGCAGCCAGAGAGAAAGGTTGGGTTACCCACAAAGGGAAGCCCATCAGACAAACAGCTGATCTCTTGGCAGAAACTCTACAAGTCAGAAGAGAGTGGGGGCCAATATTCAACATTCTTAAAGAAAAGAATTTTCAACCCAGAATTTCATATCCAGCCAAACTAAGCTTCATAAGTGAAGGAGAAATAAAATACTTTACAGACAAGCAAATGCTGAGAGATTTTGTCACCACCAGGCCTGCCCTAAAAGAGCTACTGAAGGAAGCACTAAACATGGAAAGGAAAAGCCGGTACCAGCCACTGCAAAAACATGCCAAATTGTAAAGACCATCGAGGCTAGGAAGAAACTGCATCAACTAACAAGCAAAATAACCAGCTGACATCATAATGACAGGATCAAATTCACACATAAAAATATTGACCTTAAATGTAAATGGGCTAAATGCTCCAATTAAAAGACACAGACTGGCAAATTGGATAAAGAGTCAAGACCCATCAGTGTGCTGTATTCAGGAAACCCATCTCACGTTCAGAGACACACATAGGTTCAAAATAAAGGGATGGAGGAAGATCTACCAAGCAAATGGAAAACAAAAAAAGGCAGGGGTTGCAATCCTAGTCTCTGATGAAACAGACTTTAAACCAACAAAGATCAAAAGAGACAAAGAAGGCCATTACATAATGGTAAAGGGATCAATTCAACAAGAAGAGCTAACTATCCTAAATAGATATGCACCCAGTACAGGAGCACCCAGATTCATAAAGCAAGTCCTTAGAGACCTACAAAGAGACTTAGACTCCAACACAATAATAATGGGAGACTTTAACACCCCACTGTCAACATTAGACAGATCATTGAGACAGAAAGTTAACAAGGATATCCAGGAATTGAACTCAGCTCTGCACCAAGTGGACCTAATAGACATCTACAGAACTCTCTACCCCAAATCAACAGAATATACATTCTTCTCAGCACCACACCACACCTATTCCAAAACTGACCACATAGTTGGAAGTAAAAGACTCCTCAGCAAATGTAAAAGAACAGAAATTATAACAAACTATCTCTCAGACCACAGTGCAATCAAACAAGAACTCAGGATTAAGAAACTCACTCAAAACCGCTCAACTACATGGAAACTGAACAACCTGCTCCTGAATGACTACTGGGTACATAACGAAATGAAGGCAGAAATAAAGATGTTCTTTGAAACCAACGAGAACAAAGACACAACATACCAGAATCTCTGGGACACATTTAAAGCAGTGTGTGGAGGGAAATTTATAGCACTAAATGCCCACAAGACAAAGCAGGAAAGATCTAAAATGGACACCCTAACATCACAATTAAAAGAACTAGAGAAGCAAGAGCAAACACATTCAAAAGCTAGCAGAAGGCAAGAAATAACTAAGATCAGAGCAGAACTGAAGGAGATACAGACCCAAAAAAACCTTCAAAACATCAATGAATCCAGGAGCTGGTTTTTTGAAAAGATCAACAAAATTGATAGACTGCTAGCAAGACTAATAAAGAAGAAAAGAGAGAAGAATCAAATAGACACAATAAAAAATGATAAAGGGGATATCACCACCAATCCCACAGAAATACAAACTACCATCAGAGAATACTACAAACACCTCTACGCAAATAAACTAGAAAATCTAGAAGAAATGGATCAATTCCTCGACACATACACCCTCCCAAGACTAAACCAGGAAGAAGTTGAATCTCTGAATAGACCAATAACAGGCTCTGAAATTGAAGCAATAATTAATAGCTTACCAACCAAAAAAGGTCCAGGACCAGATGAATTCACAGCCGAATTCTACCAGAGGTACAAGGAGGAGCTGGTAACATTCCTTCTGAAACTATTCCAATCAATAGAAAAAGAGGGAATCCTCCCTAACTCATTTTATGAGGCCAGCATTATCCTGACACCAAAGCCTGGCAGAGACACAAGAAAAAGAGAATTTTAGACCAATATCCCTGATCAACATCAATGCAAAAATCCTCAATAAAATACTGACAAACCGAATCCAGCAGCACATCGAAAAGCTTATCCACCATGACCAAGTGGGCTTCATCCCTGGGATGCAAGGCTGCTTCAACATATGCAAATCAATAAACGTAATCCAGCATGTAAACAGAACCAAATACAGATTGGTTTTTATCCATGGTTCCTGCCTTGTAACTGCCACAGACCTTATTACAGTATTTTGTCATAATGTTGGGGCACTTTAAGCACTAGAAGCAGACATCAGGAAATAGAATATGTCTTTCTGACCCTCTCCTGTCCTTTTACCTTTTGAAAAGCAGGACTCTAATGTGATCGTGAGTCAAAAAACCCTCATTTCAGAGAGGGTTCTGCCCATACTTTGGAGGCAGGACTGCTGTACAGACAAACCAAGAAGACTCTTAAAAGACATGCCTTGCTGTGTTTCCCAAATCAGTCTTAGCATAATGCCCTTTTGTCCAGTCATATTTCTACACAGTTTTTAATCATGCTCACGTAATGACACCTCTATAAAAATCAAAACGAACAGGTTCAGGAGCTTCTAGATAGCTGCGCAGGCAGAGGTGCCTGGAGTGTGGTACACTCAGGGAGGGCATAGAAGCTACATGCCCCTTCCCTCACATCTCACCCTACTCATCTTTTCATCTCTATCCTTTGTTAATATCCTTTATATTAAGCCAGTAAATGTAAATAAGTATTTTCCTGAGTTCTGTGACCTGCTCCATCAAATTAATTGAACCCAAAGTAGGGATCATGGGAAACCCAACTTGAAGCCTGTGGGTCAGTTCTGGAGACCTGCACATGTGACTAGTGTCCTAGAAAGGGCAGTCTTGGGAACTGAGCCCTCAACTTGTGGGATGGGAAACTATTTCCAGGTAGATAGCATCAGAATTGAATTGGAGGACACCCAGTTGGTGTTGTTTACAAAATTAATTGCTCACTTGGTGGTAGGTAAAACTTAACTCTCCCCAACATTTGGTCACAGAATTCTTCTGTGTTAATGGTGGTTGTGGTGTCAGAGCAGAGGAAATCATGGTTTGAGAATTTTTCCCAAACTAGGCTAACTTTCAGAAAAGATAAGGAACTCCTACAATTCAATAGCCAAAAACCAAATAATCCAATTAAACAATGGGCAAAGGACCTGAACAGGTATTTCTCCAAAGAAGACATACAAATGTCCAACAAGTATATAAAAATATGCTCAACATGATTAATTATCAGAGAAGTGCAAATCAACACTATAGTGAGATATCACTTCATACTTTTTAGGATAGCCATCTGTCTACCTATCTATATATAAAATATGTATATATATTATATACTTGTGTGTATATATATATATATATATCAAACTAGTGTTAGGCAAAATATGGAGGAAGTGAAACCCTTGTACCCTGTTGGTGGGAATGTGAAATGGTGTGGTAGCTATGGAAAATAGTATGGGGCTTCCTGGACTAGATTTTTGCTAAGTCTACACATTTGCTGGGTTCCACTACTTTTTATCTTGCTTCATTTCCTCACTTACAGGTGTTTACTAAAGAATATCCTTTAATAAGTCACTGTTCCAACATTCCCTAGTTTAGAGTCTGATTTTCAGAAACTAGACTTAAGAAATTTTTAGACTGTGAGTTAAGATCCAGTGGAGAAAGAAAGAATGAAGATGTTTTTGATAGTTGATGAAACAAGGCCCAAGAAGGGAAAAGATAAGGATATAATCTCAAGCATAGGTAGATTATATCCCAGTTACCAAAAGGAAAATTACATCCCACTAATTACCTGAATTTGGAGAGTCACAAAAGTTGATGGAGACTATGAAAACTCTATGAGGAACAGTAGTTGAGACTGGGACCAGGAGTAGCCCATTAGGCTTCTTTGCTGCATTTCTTTCACTGAGTGCACTCTGTGCATGCAGGCTGACTAGAGACATGATCTATAAACCATGGAAAGAGAAGTGGTATCCCATGGCACAGGCTCACCTGCAGGACAGCTGCACTAAGCTGATCTGTTATTTGTTTCAATATTATGCTCATTTAACTATACAAATGTCATGAAGTTACCTAACACACATCAGAAGCTAGAATTCAAGGATAGCCCTATTCTATTTATACTGTAAATTAGTAAGTAGTCATTATGAGATTATGTTCATGATACTTACTAATAAAGGTACTTCATCCCCAACCCTCTGTCTTTACTTTTAGGAAAACAAAATAGATTTTCTAACAGTCAGCATTGAACAAATGAGAAATATAATTGTTTTTTATATACATATATTTATCAAATATATATATTTATACCATATATACATATTTATCAAATATATACATTTATCAAATATACATTTATCAAATATATACATTTATCAAATAAATGTACTTATCAAATATATATTTATCAAATAAATGTACTTATCAAATATATACATTTATCAAATAAATGTACTTATCAAATATATACATTTATCAAATAAATGTATTTATCAAATATATACATTTATCAAATAAATGTATTTATCAAATATATACATTTATCAAATAAATGTATTTATCAAATATATACATTTATCAAATAAATGTATTTATCAAATATATACATTTATCAAATAAATTTATCAAATATATACATTTATCAATGTATTTATCAAATATATACATTTATCAAATATATATATTTATCAAATACATATTTATCATATGTATTTATCAAATATAGATAGTTATCAAATATATATATATATGATACAAAGCTCAGAATCTCATATTCATTAGCTGCCTAAAGCATGAACCACAAACATGCTCACTTGTTGTGTATCTAACTCACTGGCTTTAAAAAACAACAAGCCATGCATGGTGTCTATAGTCCCAGCTACTTCTACTTGGGAGGCAGAGGTGAGAGGATCAATTGAGTCCAGGAGTTGGAGGCTGTGCTGTGATCACGCCACTGCACTCCTGCCTGAATGACAGAGCCAGACCCCATCTTTTTTCTTTTTTTTTTTTTTTTTTTTCAGTTGGAGTCTTGCTCTGTTGCCCAGGCTGGAATGCAGTAGTGTGATCTCGGCTCACTACAACCTCCGTCTCCCAGGCGCAAGAGAGCCTCTTGACTCAGCCTTCCTAGTAGCTGGGACTGAAAGTATGCGCTACCATGCCTGGCTATTTTTTTTTTTTTTTTTTGTATTTTTGGTAGAGATGGGGTTTCTCCATATTGCCCAGGCTGGAATCGAGCTCTTGACCTCAACTGATCCACCCGCCTCAGCCTCCCAAGGTACTGGGATTACAGGCATGAGACACTGTGCCAAGCCCAGACCCCATATTTAAAAAAGGAAAAGAAACCTAGAAATGAGGTCTGGGTCTGGCGATAACTAGCATTGTGAAGCCTTTGAGGCATACTTTACTCATTCATGAAATAATGAGTGTGGCTAGTTTCATGTGTTTCCTAACTATTTTTTGATGCTCTCCTGCTTATGGGAGGTAAGTGCTGATCACCAAAATCTCTCTTGGCACCAATGTTGCTCTCAGTGTAATTGTCCATTGTTGCATGGAGCATCACTCATATCCTGCAATTCTCATCCTAAACCTGTGAAGTGACTGTCCCTGTCCTTCTTTTACCATGTGGGTCAAAGGGGTTGACTTTCCCAAGATAGCAGTCAGAATTCAAAGCAAGGCTGAAACTGCAGTTATATTGTTATGCATCTCTGACCTGGGCAAGCTTTTCTATCTCGAAAGTTATGAAGGCTTATCATGGCTTTGCTTTTATGTAATATTATAGCTTTACTATCATGACTTATGTTATTCAGAGTCCATAGTGGGGCATTTCACTCTCCTAGAGTCTCTAGGAGTACATGGTGTTCAAATGGCAAGGGCTATATATACTCAAGTGTTACATCTTATTAAAAATACAAGAACAAAAGAAAACAAACTTATAAAACTTAAATCCACCACAGGATTCCACAGTACTCTGGCAACTGGAAGCAAACAAACTCTCAAATTATGATTTGTCAAGGACTGTGTATATTTCCCCAATTATGTTGTTTTCAGCTACATATTGAGTATGGTGAACACAATATCTGTGCATCCTTAGGAGTTAGAGTTGTAGTTTAAAAAATAAGTGGTTTTAATAAAGTAATGTATTTGGGAAATTTTGAAGGAAATCGTATTTCACAGCATTCCCAGTAATGATATATCAAGTACTAGTCCTTTAGTTTTATGAAAAACAAGTTTCAATAAGATATTTTTCCACTCCTGAAAGCATTTCTGATATTATAAAGGTTCTTGTTATAAGTGAATATATTGCTTGGTAACAGATTTACTGATTGCATCGATCTGTTTGAAAGAGCCTCAAGGTCCTAACTACAGCTTCCAGCCAAGATGGTTCTGTAGGTACATTCAGTAAAATCCCCACTTGGCTCCCAACATAACAATGATGGATTTTTTTTAAAGCAATCACTCTTGAAAACCAAGATACACATCTCCATAAACCAGAAATGGAACATAACATGCAGCCTGCTAGGCTCCTGGAAAAGAAATATGCAAAAGCACCATCTTGCCTGCCTCCTCACCACCCTACCTTCAACAAAGAAGCTGAATGAAAGCATGATCACAGCCAAGGGCTGTGAGTGTGTATCTCAATGGCTAAAGGATGCAAGCACCTGCACTACCAGGAACTAGGGCAAGCCACAGGCAGAGGTAATGAATTTGTGTCATCTTCAATATTGCTGCAGGGAAGGACTATTGAGTTGCCATTATCAGGCCCATTTCTGGACATGCGGTTCCCAGGAGACTGTGTGGAGGCAACCACAAAACTACCAAAGAACAGAAGAAAGGATGTATTTTAACCAGAGAAAAGAGCAGGATGTGAGAAACAATATACAAATCAAATGGTTAAATATGTAGATAACAATTATTACTGACTATAAAATATAGTAATAGCTCATTTTTGTGCTAAAATAAAAATGAACTCAATCCTGTCTCCACAATTGCTAGGTCATCATTGTTTCCAATCTACTGTTCACGCCTACATATATGTAGTTCCACAAGTGTTGGATGCAGGAATGATCTGAAAGGGCTTGAACCATCAAATTGTTACTTATTCATGAAATGAATGCATATAGCTATATCAGAGGACAACTGTATGACTAAGAGTACTTTAAAATAATGTTCCCATAGAGCACAATGTTGATTAAAGCATAGGTAATAAAAATGAAGTTTACATATACAATATTAAACATAACTACATTCTGCAGCAACTGTTTAGAACTAAGACCAAAACATTTTTCCAGGAGAGTATTTTATCACTGACTTTGTTTAGAATTGCCAGTGGATAGTGACAGTAAAAAACAGACCAATCCTCAGTCAACTTTACTGGTTTCAAATTGTCTACAAACAATATATCCCATATTGTCTGCACCCTGGGCAATGGTTCCCACTGCTATAATTCTTTCAACTCTATCAGTGGTGATATTCTCTTTCAATTATCTTCTTTTTGGCAAATTGTTTTGCAATTCAGGGGAATGAAGTACTCTTCTGAGGGGTCCTTTGCTGCGCACAGTATTTACTATAGTCTTGGCCTCAATATGATGCTCAATTCCCTTTACACAATCTCTAGCTGATCTTATCTCTTCTGCTGGCTGTAATCACCACTCATATGTTGTGTTGTTAATCTATAAACAAAGCCTAGATTATTTTCATGAGAGCTCATATACACACAAGCCTGATGGGCAATCTTTATTTAGATGGATCACAAGCAAGGGGTGCCATAAATGCTGGAGCTAAAGCAGGTAAAGAAACCTAACAGAACACACCATCTTGCCTGCCTCCTCACCACCCTACTCTCAACAAAGAAGCTGAAGAAAAACGTAATCACAGCCAAGGGCTATAAGTGTGTACCCCAGTGGCTATTGTGTATCGAACACAGTAGCACACAGCTGAGTGTTTACTGTTAGAACTGTTATTCCTCAGTTCAGAAATCTGAAAATAAGCCAAGTCTAAGATGTAACCTCATGATCTTCAGAAGGAGCCTTCACATGACATTTAAAAAGAGCACCAGAAAAGTAAGAAGAAAGTCTGAGAATAAGTTACAGATGCCAAGGGAAGAGTGTAATTTGAGAAGAAGGTAAACAGTAAGATCAAGAGATCAAGTAGATTCTGTCTGAAACGGAATTAAAGTTTGTATCATTGAAAAGGGGATTTTCAGAAAACTGGATGTGTGTGTATGAGAGGAAGAATACACAACTATTATAGATTATCTGATGCAATAATTTTGTAGGATAAATACTAAGAAACTGACACTCAGGTAAATTATGTAGCTTTCCTACATAGGTATTTAGAGGGAAAAAAAGGTGAAAAGTCACTTATGCTTCTTGAGAAAACTTTATCCAACATTTGGAATTTTTTAAAAATAACTTTTATTTTAGGTTTGGGCGTACATGTGAAGGTTTGTTATGTAGGTAAACAGGTGTCAAGGGGGGTTGTTGTACATATTATTTCATCACCCAGGTATTATGCTTAGTACCCAATAGTTATGCTTTCTACTTTTCCCTCTCCTCCCACCATCCCTCCTCAAGTAGAACCCAGTGTCTGTTGTTTCCTTGTGTTCATAAGTTCTTATCATTTAGATCCCACTTATAACTGAGAACATGAGATATTTGGTTTTCTGTCCCTGCGTAAGTTTGCTAGTAATAGCCTCCAGCTTCATCCTAGTTCCTGCTAAATACATGATCTCATTCTTCTTTATGGATATATCATATTCCACGGTATACGTGTACCACATTTTCTTTATCCAATCTATTGTTAAAGGACATTTAGGTTGATTTCATGTCTTTGCTATTGTGAATACTACTGCAATGAACATTTATGTTCATGTGTCTTTATGGTAGAATGATTTGTATTCCTCTGGGTATATACTCAGTAATGGGATTGCTGGGTCTATGGTAGTTCTGCTTTTAGCTCTGTGATCACACAGGTATAGGATAAAAATATAACATCAGGAAAAATATAGCTCATTTGATAATCAATAAAGGAGTACTAGTGCATTAGTCACAACTCCTCAATATAAGATGGCAGACAACTCACTTCAAATGTCCTAGGTTAAAAAGGGGGATTCGTAGCTTGATAGTACTGAAATGTCCAGGAGTGCTTCTGGCTGCATACACAAAAACGGCTGGATTCAGGGGTGCAGCAATGCCATCAAGATGAGTTCCACACTCTCCTCCACGTACCTCTTTCCCAGCAATCACATTTCTTTGTGTTTATTCAAATGAGCTGAAAGCTTATGCCCATGTACATGCCTGCACATGAATGCTTATAACATCTGTATTCATAATTGCTCATACTTGGAAGCAATGAAGTTGTCCTTCAAAAGGTGAATGAATAAACATACTGTGGCATATTCATGCAATGGAATATTATTCAGTGATAACAAGAAATGAGCTATGAAGGCACGATGAAACATAGAGAACTGCAAAAAGCATATTTCTAAGGGACATAACCCAATCTCAAAAGGCTGTATACCATATAATTGCAACTGCAAGTGGTCCCCAACTTATGATGACTCGACTTATAATGTTTTGACTTTGGAAAACAGAGTGGAGGATCCTCAAAAAATTAGAAATAGAACAACTGGATGATTCAGCAATTCCACTACTGGGTATATATCCAAAGGAATTGAAATCAATATGTTGAAGAGTTATCTGCACTCTCATTTTTATTGAAGCACTATTCAGAGTAGCCAAGGTATGAAATCAACTTAAATATCCATGGATAAATAAAGAATATGTGGTTATATATATAGAATGAAATATTATTTATCCTCTAAAAAGAATGAATTCCTGTCATTTTTAGTAACATGGATGAATCAGGAGGACAAACTGTTAAGTAAAATAAGCCAGACACAGAAAGACAAATACTGCATGATGTTATTCATATGTGGAATTTGATGAAGTTGAAGTAGAGAAATAGTGGTTACTAGAGGTTGGAGGGAGGAAGGGATGGGAGATGGGAAGAGGTGTATCAGCTGGTACAAAATTAATCATAGATGGGAAAAGTAAGTTCTGGTGTTCTATTGCACAGTAGGGTGACTATAGTTAACAATATTGTATTTTATATTTCAAAACAACTAAAAGAGAGGCTTTTGAATGTTCTCACCACAAAGAAATGGTAACTGTTTAAGGCAATGGATGAGCTATTTACTCTGATTTAATTGTTATATAATGTATATATGTATTGAAACATCACAGTGTATACCATAAACATGTACAATTATTATGTGTCAATTATAAACACAATGTTTTAAAAAGATGCTGCAAAAGCAACATGCTTTAAGTATGCTTCTTGATTTATCATGCTGTTACATCCAGAGAAACTCATCTGCATGAAGCCCATTGTAATTTGAGGGGCATCTGTCTGACATTCTGAAAAAGGCAAGACTATGGAGATAGTAGAAAGATCGGTTATTGTCAGGAGTTCAGGCTAAGACTGGATTGAGGGGAGGGAGGTATGGATGAATAGATGGAACACGTTGGATTTTTAGTGAAACTATTCCGTATGATATTGTAGACGTGGATTCATGTCACTATATACTTGTCAAAACCCACTGATACACCACACAAACAGTGAAACTTAATGTAAACCAGGGACATTAGTTAACAATAATATATTAATATTGTTCATTAATTGTGGTAAATAGAGCATACTAAAACAACATGTTAATAATAGGAGAAACTGTGGGTAGGTTCGTTCTGTAAACCTAAAACTGCTCTAAAAATAAAACCTACCAATTAAAAAATCAAATAATTATGTTATTAATTTATTCACCTATTAATTCATTTGATAAATATTTTTTGAGTAAATACTATGTGCCAGACACTATACCTATATTTAGGGGTTACATAAGCAAAGAAGACATGGTGCCTGCCCCCAAGTAGCGTATATTGCAATGTCAGACATTGTTAACTAAGCATGTGCTCACCCTGTAATCTGGTTAGTGTTACATAGGAGTGAGTATAAAGTGCTATGGGGCCACATAGAAGCAGCAGCCAATTTATTGTTGGAGAATCAGGGAAGGTTTCCTGGAGAAAATAACTTCAAGACAGCCATTTCCAAACTAAATCAATGTATCTCTTTCTGCACCCATGCCCCCTAACTAACTAATCTCCTTCTCTTGGATTTAGCCGAATTCAAGGTAGGGGGTATATGTGAATGCCTTTTACTTGCAACTGCATGTAATTAGGTCCAGAAAGAATTTTCACATTATATGTAACAAACGCTGCTGAGTCCCAAAGCTTGCTCAAATGGAGCCTGAAAACAGGTACTTGGAGAGCAGCTGGGAATCTGGCACAAGACAGGGATCAGAGATTAGAGATCAAGGGGGGAAAAAGCAAAGCAGAGTAAATCGTAACAGGAGAGTGGATAATCTGGGAAAATGTCACTGACATAAGGTTATTTCTGCCTATGGCTGATCTTGACAGAATTCCTGATGGGGTTATCGTGCCAAGGGGACTGATCCATTTGAAGGGCCCTACAGCAAACAGACAGTACTCTAAAATATCAAAATTAGTCATAATGATTGTTCAGTCTACCCAACATCTGTGTCATTTTTATGGCAGTAACACCTTACTGTGCAGAACCGAGTGCAAAATAAAAATGTTAAAATTATTTGTTTGCAAATTATTATCAGTTTCAAAATGGTGGTAGCAAAGAATTAAACCAAGTGCAGAGCCCTTTTAAGTGCAAAACTCTGTACAACTATACCAGTCACACGCTTATAAAGCTTGCCCTGATCCCATCCCTCCTTACACAGTCAGTCATCTTGCAAATGCTTGAACTCGGCTAATGAACCTTTAAAATTTGGTGGCTCTGGGACTTTGACAAAACCGAGAGGGCATCAAAATTCATTTAATCTAGATGGTAAATGTTTAACCCTAGCATTCTCCTCATTAAGGGGGAGCATGATCAGTGGGAACAGCTGGTCCTGACATTTTTATCACCTGAATTCTGAAGCTACATCTAATTTTGCCAAATAGATATATTCAAAGGAGCCATATTTCTCCTCTAGCTTGGGAATAAATAATAATAGGCAGTGCCTGGCATATAATAGACACTCAAGACCTTGTTGAATGAATGAATGGAATCATCATATCTTACATCTCTGTACCTTTCAGTCCTGTATTTCCACTGCAAGGTTTACTTCTTAAGAAAATAGGTCAAAATGCATACAAGTGATTGCATATGAAGTTACTTATCACAACACTTTTATAATTGTACACATTTTGATATGACCTAACATTTCTTTAGTTTTTTGACATGGGCAAACAATTTCTGCATTATATTAACTGAAAACAAAGATACAAAACTCAATGTAAGACTAAAGTACAAAAGTCAAATACAAGAATGTAGAGGAAAAAAAAGTGCCAAAATGACAGCACTGTTTTTTCCTGAATGACGGATTAGAGGTACTTTTTCCCCAGAAAGTTTATGCGTTGTTACATATGGTAGGATTTTTTTAAAAATATACGTACGTGAGCATTACTCTTTATTTTGTTTTTCTTTTTTTTTTTCAACATCCAGAAGTCCTCACTCTTTTTTATTTTGGTTCTTTAACCAGTTATCTGTATTTCACATCCCATTTCAATGAATCCTACTGATTTCTATCCTGTCCTCAACCACTTATTTCCTGTAACATTAATTACCTTTAGTGTCCCTCTTTCAAGATCACTTTTAGATCCTCCCATATAACTCCTTATGCTGAAACAGTTTTATTTTTTAATACTCAATTTTTTTATTGTTATACTTTAAGTTCTAGGGTACATGTGCACAACGTGCAGGTTTGTTACATACATATACATGTACCATGTTGGTGTGCTGCACCCGTTAACTGGTCATTTACATTAGATATTTCTCCTAATGCTATCCCTCCCCCCTCCCCCCTCTCCCCACCCCACGACAGGCCCCGGTGCGTGATGTTCCCCACCCTGTGTCCAAGTGTTCTCATTATTCAATTCCCACATATGAGTGAGAACATGTGGTGTTTGGTTTTCTGTCCTTGTGATAGTTTGCTCAGAATGATGGTTTCCAGCTTCATCCATGTCCCTACAAAGGACATGAACTCATCCTTTTTTATGGCTGCATAGTGTTTGTTTTTCTTTTCCCCACGATTCAAGCAGGTGGTTCAATCCTTTGTAATTCCTTGCCTCAAGCACTTTTTGTAGGATCCAGTACCAAAGCAGCTTATATTTATAGACATGTCCTATTGTTTATAGAAGCTTAAACCTACTGAAGAGTCATGAGTAGGTTTACATAAATGGAGTCATAAAAAAAAGTGAAAGAAATATGCCTTTGAAAGTCGAGAAAGGGAGGGGAGAGATCTCTTCAGTCTTGGAAGGACAGACCTATGAGTCCCAAGGTAGGAGGGACCTGAACACCTCTTAGTAAAGGAGTTGTGTGAAGGTGGCAAGACCCCACATGTAGAACAACGTCTATTACCATAATAGGTCAGAGGAGAGGTGAGAAGCTAATCTTCCATAACCTTTTTTTGGCAGCTCTTTAAATCCTGGTATTATCCTGGCAGTAGGAATTGGATCCATAAATGATGGGATTTTCTGCCAACACAGAGGAAAAATAACTTGGAGAGAAAATTATGTTGATTGAAGGGAAATAATGATATTTTGATTCATTCTAATTGTATATATTTTCTAAAATTTCTACAAAAATTATGCATTGATTTGTTGTCAGAAATAAGCAAGCAGCAATAACAAAACCACATAAAATATTTTCACACTTATTTTACATTTTGAACTAGGTTGGGCCCCTGGATGAACAACCAAGATCAAGATATGCATTTTGCAGAAATAAAAGTGGAAAAACTCAAAATATTTTCACATCCATGATTGTGTGTGATTGTCACAACAGTCTTATGAAATTGACAGAGCTGCTTTTACTGTCCCTATTTTTCAGAAGAGAAAACTAAAACTCAAAAAACTGAAGTACCTCGTCCATGGCTACAAAAATAAATTGATTAAAACCAGGATACAACAGGTTAAGGGTCAACATTGTATCATGGTGAGAAGAGCATCAGTTGTGGAGTCAGAGAGACTTAGGAGCATATGTTGGCTCCACCATTCCCAGATATGTGACCTTGTTTCCAATCTGTAAAATGGGGATAACAGCTCCCTTACAGAATAAAAATGGGAAAGTAAAACGCCATCATGTTACTAATACACCCAGTACATACTAAATATTCAGATAATTGCTAATACCTCTTCCATTTCCCAGCTGTTCCAATTCAATATTCTGACCTGGTTAGATTTCAGCATTTCTTAAAGTATGACCTACAGGCCATCAACTGGAGAACTTGATAAACTAATCATTCTCTTAGTTTAGTCCTACTGAATCAGAACTTCTAGGGTTGAGGCCCAAGACTCTGGATTTCATTATGCTTTTTAAATTATTCATATACACAATAATGCTTGAGAATCACTGTGATTCTCCATACCATCTAATGATGAAGAATACAGCCGGTTTTTACAACTTATCTCACTGGGAAATAACTTTTGTTAAATTCATCTCCTGTGTCTATCTTTCCTGTTATATAGGGGCATTCGTGTACTAGGCTTAACTTGGTAAACACTCATTTGTGTTAATTAAATATTCAGAAAATATTTTAACAGATGAAATCCCTAATCAAACACTGAAATTCAAGTCTATTATGCCAGCACAAGGAAGAATTCTCCTTCACTGATCTCTCTGCTAAGGTTGACAAGAGACTGAAATATGACATGTGTATTTCATTTAGCACCCAAACTTCAAAGCTCACTTTCTTGTTTCACAAGGAGAGCTGTCTGGTTGTTAGCTTCATCCAGGCAAGTGCGGCGGCCTGAACATTTGTGTCCTCCTACATTTTATCTGTTGAAATCCTAACTCCCTAATGTGATACTTTTAGAAGATCCTTTGGGTGGTGATTAGATCATGAGGGCAGAGCGTTCATGAATTGAATTAATGCCGTTTAAAAGAGACCGAGGAAACTTATTTGCCTCCATCTATCATATGAGGACCCAGTAAGAAGGTACCATCAGTAAAACAGAAAATATACTATCACCAGATAGAATCTGCCAATGCCTTGATCTTGAACTTAGACTCCAGAACTGTGAGAAATAGACTTTTGTTGTTCGTAGGCTACCAATTTGTGATAGCCGCCCAAAAGGACTGAGACAGCAAATAACATAATTTGAGTTTTTAGGTTCAATATAAGGTGAAATCAACACCAAGGATAGCACTCAGAAAGCTGTCAACGTTTTAAGTGAGCCCTCAGAACAAGAAAAGTAGTGGCCCTACATAGTTATCCAGAGTTATTTTGTAGGAACTCTTAATGACGTGACATTTGTCTCTCTAAAAAAAGTACTTCTTAAATTTTAATGTGCAAAGGACTGACCTACAGATCTAGTTAAAATGCAGATTCTGATTCAGAAGGGGTAGGGTGGATCTCAGAATTCTGTACAAGCTCCTAAGTGATATAAATGCTGGTATCACGTGGACCACATTTTGAGTAGCAGGGAATTATAGCGCCCTAGTGACCCTACTTCTTAATTTTTCCGATTTTTCTTCAATGTACTTTTAGTAATTATTTTTTATTGACAAATAATCATTGTGTATATTTATCAGGTACAATGTGAGGTTGTGATCTATGTATACATTGAAAAAAGATCTAATAAACCTAACTAACATATCCATCACCTCACCGACTTGTTATTTTTGTGTGTGGTGAGAATGTTAAACTTTGATTAGCAACTTTGCAATATACAATATATTTAAGTTGAGCTCCTAAACCGTGTTACTTCTTGGTTATTTTGCATCTAATTCTTTTATCCTCAAATGAGGATTGTTCATATATATGATGCTAAAATTACCTTGTAGTAACCTCAAAGATAAAAACCGTGTACTCTTTGTTCAAATAAATGTTTATGGCACTCTTATTGTGTACTGAGCACTGTAATAGGTGTGTTTACTTAAATTTTCTCACGTGATTAATATAACTTATTTTAAGCAAGAACTATTATCTCCATTTCACACCTATAAAAACTGAGGCTCAGGGGTAATAAACAATTTATTCAAGGTTACATAGTTATTAAATGGAACATACAGATTTAAAAAAATGACTTCAAATCCGGTTTGCTTTCAATCATAAAAGTACATAATTATCATTGTATAATCAGTGACTCTCCTCTTCTTCAGCAAGAGGCATAGAGTAGGAAAAGAAGTGTACATTTGATAATTTTGCTGAATAGATATTGAATAGAGCAACTAGCATTTTGTTATTTAGTTGAATATTGTACTAAACTGAAAATCTGTTTGTGGTGAAGGTGGTGAAATTTAAACTAAACATGATTTCTTGGGATGTTCATTTTTCCCCAGGCTTGTCTTGTGGAATATGCTTTTCTAAACTTTTATTTTAGGTTCAGGGGTATATGTGCAGGTTTGTTATATAGGTGAACTGCATGTCATGGAGATCCGGTATAGAAATTATTACCCAGGTAATAAGCACAGTATTTGACAGGTATTTTTTCTGATCCTCTCCCTCCTCCCACCCTTTACCATTAAGTAGGGCCCAGTGTCTGTCTTTTCCCTCTTAGCGTCCATGATTTCTCATTGTTTAGCTCCCACTTATAAGTGAGAACATGCGGTATTTGGTTTTCTGTCCCTGCATTAGTTTGCTTAGGATAATGGCCTCCAGCTGCATCCATGTCCCTGTAAAGGACGTGATCTCATTCTTGTTTATTGCTGCATAGTATTCCATGGTATATATGTATCACATTTTTTTTTATCCAGTCCACTGTTGATGTGTACTTAGGTTGATTCCACATCTTTGCTATTGTGAATAGTGTTGTGATGAGCATATGAGTGCATGTGTCTTTTTACCAGAATGATCTATTTTCTTTTGGATATATGTCCAGTAATGGGATTGCTGGGTTGAATTGTAGTACTGTTTTAAGTTCTTTGAGAAGTCTCTAAACTGCTTTCCACAGTGGCTTAACTAATTTACATTCCCATCAACAGTGTATATGCCTTCCCGTTTGGCCACGGCCTCACCAGCACCTGTTTGAACAGGTTTACATTAATTACTGTATTCATTCAAATAGCAATGTATTGCAAACCTACGTAGACAACAGAATTGGGGTTACAACTATCCGCCTGCAAATAATGCAGAGTTTCTACCCTAAAGAAGAGCATAATTTTGTATAAAAAGAGGGAGAATGAAGTGTAAGAAGACTATTGTAATAGAAGTATGAGTGATGGGGGTGTTCAGAAAGTGCTAAAGAGCACAGAGAAGGAAGGCTCTAAGTGGGGAGAATTTAGAAAAGACTGTGAAGGCATTAACTTGTGGGTTACATCTCAAAGGATGGGGAGAGGAGTACAAAAGACAAGGGGGATGGCATTATGTATTACTGTGCACCAAATGGTCTGAAAAGCATCAGAATGCAGAAACACATGAATGAGCATAGTCTATTCTGGACTAGATGCATTTCAGGATTATTGGTCCATGAAGTGCAATGAGGCAATGAGTGATGAGAAATAAGGCTGGAAATAAAAGTAGAAGCCACATATGTAAGGCTGTGCATGTCCTGCTTAGGAACTTATAATTTATCTAGTAGGCTATTATTTCTCAAAGTGTGTTCCTCAGACACCTATGGGTACTCATGACACTTTCAGGGAGTCTGCAAAGGCAGAACTATTTTCCAATTAATACATATACACTATTTGTCTTTTTCACTCTGCTGACACTTTCACTGGTGATTCAACAGCAATGATGGGTAACACTCCTGCCACATTCACAAAAATCAAGACTAGCACCAGGGCCAGGCATGTTGGCTCACGCCTGTAATCCCAACACTTTGGGAGGCTGAAGCGGGCAGATCCCTTGAGGACAGGAGTTCGAAACCAGCTTGGTCAACATGGTGAAACCCCATCTCTACTAAATATATAAAAATTAGCAGGGCGTGGTGGCGCGTGCCTGTAATCCCAGCTACTTGGGAGGCTGAGGCAGGAGAACTGCTTGAACCTGGGAGGTGGAGGTTGCAGTGAGCCGAGATCACACCACTGCACTCTAGCCTGGGCAACAAAGCAAGACACCATCTCAAAACAACAACAACAACAAAAACCAAAACAAACAAAAAAAAGCCCACTAGCACCAAAGTGCAAATGTGTACTGTAGAACATACTAGTAATCCTGTATTCTTCACTGTTAGGTATTCATAGTTAAAAAAAAAAAAAAAAGTTTCACATGGGAATGCTCTTAATAAAGCAGTGAAAACTATTCATTTTATTAAATTTCAACCTTGAGCACATGTGTTTTTAACATTCTGTGTGAGGAACTGGAAAGTATGCATTGATCATGTCTGCTGCAGACTGAAGTATGATGGTTGACTCTAGGAAAGGCACTGGTATGATTTTTAGAATTGTGAGCTGAACTAGATGCATTTTTCATGAAACACTGTTTTTGCTTTAAAGAATGACTGACAAGCAAACCGGCTATTCAGACTGGGCGTTTGGTAGATATTTTCTCAAAAATATATGAAGTGAGCCTATCACCTCAATGACAACAAATGACAGTGTTTGTTGTCAATGATAAAATGTAAGCTTTCAGTGAAAATTAAAATTTTGGAAAACTTCTATCTACTATAGTGAGCTTGACGGCTTCTTCATACTTAAATACTTTTCTGCTGAGATTGGTGATGATATTAAAATATGTGAATGTTTGATGTTTATAATGGAATGTGTCAACATTTGAAAGATCTATATATCCTAGTGAGCCAATATTTTCAAAATGTCCAGTGGTTGGTGTGACCAAATTATGCATAGGTAATATCCATTCAAAGTATAAGACAGGCCAAGGGACTTTAATGTAACAAAGTACAAAAAGTTCATTAATATGACATCAAATACCACATTATTGCCAGCCCTTAAGAAATGACTTCTTGTGTAGTTTTACCATAGTATCCAAGAATAATAACCAAAATGATATGAAGAGGCTATTTTCCAACTACATATATGTGGGAGGCTAATTTTTTATGTAATTCAACCCAAATGATATATTGCAAGAGACTGAATGCAGGATTAGATATGAGAAACCAGTTTTCCTCTATGAAGCCAGATATTAAATAAATTAGTTAGAAAAATATAAAACAATCTCACTTTTCTTCATTTTTGTTTTGAAAAACATAGTTATTTTTAGTAAAGTATTTATTTTAACTGTCAATGGGTTTATTATTGTTACTTTTCTTTTAATTTATAATATGGTTTTTGTCCTTAATACTTATTAGGAGGGTCATAAAACAAATTTAAAAAGGGTCATAAAACCAAAACGTTTTAAAACTGCTGCTGTAGGTGATAGAAAGCTACTGAAAGCTTCAATGTAAGGGGGGTCAAATTTAACGTAAAGAGGCCAAATTTGATTTTTAGAAACATCACTCTGACTGCTCTTCGAGACTGCATGCAAGGTATCTTACTGTTAATTTCTAATTTTTGGAAGAATACCATTTTATATAATATAAACATTAAACATATTCAAACTGCAGCAAGGTTTGCAGTGGATGGGTCATTTTTCCAATAAGAAACAATGTGATTTTGAACTAGAAAGGTGAAGTAACTTGCCCTTGGTTACTCAAAATATCCATGCCAGGATTTGAACTCAAATATGTCTGACACCAAAATCTATATTTTTTCCCATTACACTGTACTGTTTTTTTAATTCTTTATTACAAAACATAAGTATTTCCTTCACTTTGACTATTAGAGAAGTCATTCTTTTATTAACAAGAACTTCAAAAAGTTATTTCTTATTCTCTTGCTTTACCTTGCATTCTTCATGTGACAGAAGCCAGAGGAATAGTTATTTCCAGGCAAGCACACAATCAATCACTGGACAAAAAAAAATTACTTGAAACAGTAACATTTTTCCAGAGCAAGGCCACTATAAGAAAAATAAGGTAAAACTGCACCCATGTGCTCCCCCAACAGACACATACCTGGACAGGTATGATGCATACATAGTTACAAAGAGGTAATTGTGTTGGTTTCCTGTTGCTTCTATAGCAATTCACCAAAATCTTAGTGGTTTAAAACAAGAAAGATATATTATCTTATAGTTACGGGCATCAGAAGCATAACAGAGGTCTCATTCTTCTAATATTAGGCATTGGTTGAGTGTGTTCTTTCTGGAGATTCTAGGAGATCATCCATTTTCTTGCCTTTCTTAGCTCCTAGAAGTTGCCGGCATTCCTTGGCTCATAGTCCCCTCCCATCTTCAGAGCCAGAAATTATACCACTCTGACCTCTACTTTCATCATCACATCTCCTCCTCAGACTCTGACTCTCCTGTCTCCCTTTTTCACATATAAAAACTCTTGTGATTACATTAGCAATCAACTGATTAGCAGCCTCAATTCTATGTACAACTTTAATTCTTCCTTGCCATGTAACAATATACTCCAGGTTTCAGAAATTACAAAGCTAGACATCTTTGTAATATTACATCTTTGTAATATTTTGCCCACCACAGTACATTTTCTGCACTGTCCATACCCCCATTTAAGAATATAGAAAAGCAGACTATTGGCCTAATTTCACTTGACATCACCTCCTCCAAACATACACACACACCAAACACACACACACCACACACACACCACACACACACACACACATAAACTTCTAAGTAGTTTTGGTTTTGGCATCTTTAGTTTTCTTTACTATACAAATGTCACTCCAAATTATGTTGCACATCTTTTCTTGTCTTTCTTTCTGACCTAGTACTATCTAGAAATACAGACCTGGATGATAAGAAGTTGATTGTCCTAAATTCTGCTGAGGATGTTATTGCTAATTCATTCTTGAACAGACTGAATGAGATGAGTCTCTTTCAGTTTGCAATTGAAGAGAATAAATTTCATGTCAGCAAAATCCATAAAAATTCTTAGGGTGTTTTCCTCAATTTGGTACCTTGTCTTTTTGCTTGATCAGTACTTTTTTCAAACTAGACATATTAGCTGGAGAGGAGTTAGGCAAGAAGATGACCCTGACGCTGTATTATCTGAAGAAAGGACTGATTCTTTTTCAACAAATCTAAAATATGGCAATAAACTTGTGTTACTGACTCCATAGCCACTCATTTATCCGTATCCAATCCACTCATATTCCTTCCAAATGGCACTAGTATTTTTTTGGTTCTACTTTTTGTTGTATTTTTTAAATTTTTTATTTAAAGCACTCTAACATTTAAAATGTCTACACAATAGTATATCAAATAGATAGATATAATTTGACTTCTCTAAACATCCATCTGCTTTTTGGGGTAATGGACGTCTAAGTTGTTTCCAGTGTGTCCCTAATCATGTCCCTAATTACACACACTTTCTGCAATCAGCACTTTAGAGTCAGGGTTTCCAGTTTCAGCCCTATTGATAATTATTTTCTGTGGGGGGGGGGGTTTCCTATAGGTGTAAGATGTTTAGCAACATTCCTGGCCTCTATCCACCAGATGCCCGTAGCACCCTCACAGTTGTAACAAACAAAAACATCTCCAGATATTGCCAAATATATCCTGGGGTCAAAGTTGCCTTTGATTGAGTATCATTGCCTTAGAATATATTTGTTCCTTTAGTGGCATTATTTCTTTGTGACAGATTTCCAGGATCAGAATTTATGGGTCAAATAAAAATCTTTGCATAGTTCTTGATATATTAGCAGATTACTTTCCCAAAGGGTGTATCCTCTTTCCCTGTCCACCAGTAAAATCGGAATGACCCAATTCTGCATTAACTGCAGGAGTCTCAGTTAATATCACTTTATTTTTGTTAATTTGCTGATGCAAACTCTTACTTTACTATTATTATGTTTTATTTTAGTTTTCTTTCCTTGAATACTTAAGAATAAAATGCTGTTTATGTATGTTTACCATTTGTAATTTTTATTTTGTGAAATGTCATTTAAGTTCCTCAGTCTCTTCATGTTATAGGGTTTCTGGGAGTAACAAAAGAGTAAAAAAATATAGCAAAAAGGCCCTTTACAGAACTGAGGTAGTCTTTTGTAAGTGAGGGCTAATTCATAATTTTTAAAAAAAAAGTTTATGGTCTGCATTTATTCAAGACTGTGGTATTATTTAGGAAAAATAAAGCAATATCTGAAATGACTAGTAAATCTTATTTTATGATTTCTCAGTCACCAATGGGCTTCATTTTGGGGAAAGGTGGGCTAAATTTTCAAAATTTGCTATCTAATGTGCATTATGGTAGCTGGTTGATAATTCTGCAACTTTAAATAGATATCCTTGTTGATTAAGACTCTTTTGAGGTTCTGAAGTTTGTTTAGTCATTCTTTGACCTTGTAAGGTATTCAGTTGCAATTTTTTTTATTATACTCTAAGTTTTAGGGTACATGTGCACAACGTGCAGGTTTGTTACATATGTATACATGTGCCATGTTGGTGTGCTGCACCCATTAACTGGTCACTTAACATTAGGTATATCTCCTAATGCTATCCCTCCCTCCTCCCCCCACCCCACAACAGGCCCCGGTGTGTGAGGTTTCCCTTCCTGTGTCCATGTATTCTCATTGTTCAATTCAATACTGCCTTCTTGAGAAGACATTTGTTCTTCGTATATATAATAATCAGAAATGTTTTTAAAACAAATTATGTACTACCTTGCCCACTTATTTTTAAAAATACCTCTCTTCTCCACTCTTGCCATCTCACATCACTACTAGTTTATTTCTCCTTCCACTTCCTAGAACAATGCAAATGCTATTGACCAATTATTTTCTGTCTACTAGACCTGGCCAGGAAAGACTGAATTGTTCAATATATAGAGGGTTGAAGTTAGGGACAGAGAGGGGCCCTGGATTTATTTTTCTCTGAGCCTCAATTTTTTCCAGTATACTTTGAGGGATGCTGAAACGAGATCTCAGGTTCCGTAATAGACTCAGTGAGGTCAGTGGCACAGCAAAGCCCCTGGATATTCTCACTGCTCTGGTCTGTTACTGTCATAGATCTAGAAAGTTCCTGTGGAGAAGCCACATCAAACTTGAGCAACAACACAAATGCCAAGGTTCTTTATGAGCAAAAACTGGAATTACTCAGAAACTCATTCTCAAACTATATAGTCAAATAAAAATCTTTGTATAGTTCTTTCCCAAAGGGTGTATCCTCTTTCCCTGCCCCCGATAAAATATATATCTACCGTGTCAGAAAGCATTTATAAGTTGATATGAAATGCAAATTTTATGTTCAGCAACTATCAGAATTAATACTTTGGAGAATGTTACATAACCCATCTATTTCATAAATTTTCTTTATATTAACTTTTTTCATTAGCCAAGACTTTTGATGCTGTATTTTACAAAATTTTGTGGTCTTTTAGTTAAAATTCAGACTGATTTAACTTGAATATGAAATGTTTCTTTAACACAACTCCAAATTACAGCTAAGTGAACTTTTAAACTACAGTATCACATTTTTAGAAGAAAAAAATGTAATAACTAGACAATCTTGTTGAACCTTCTGTCATAATGATATTTCTGCCCTGACTTGATTACTTGACTTCATTTTGCCAAGTTTATTGCCCGAAAAGGATACCAAAAAAAAAAAAAACCCACAAATCGCTACCTGTAACAAATGTTATAGATTTAATATCTCCACGAAGGCAGCTTCAACACTGGTTCTTGGGTTGTTACTCTAAGGAAAAGCAGCCATTCACTTTTCTTGTCTTTTATTTTTCTAAAACTGAGTCAAGCAGTTGAATCAGACAATCTGTAGGCTCTTGCTAACAAAAAAATAATAAGAAGCTGATACCCAGGACCAATGACCCATACGCCTATTAACAACCTATGCGATGCTCTTGGCTATGTCTTACACTACACCAGTGCACAGCACAGAAGAAAGTAATTACAGGGTGCAGGTATTTATGCAAGTGAAAATGTGTATGGGAGGCAAAGGGTCATAAAACCCGAGAAATCTCTAACAATGGGTGATGTTGGGAAAAAGGGAAAAGACTCTTTTCCTAGGATGGTTTGAATGCTGGTCTGGAGATGGAGAGAAGCTTGGGGTCATTTAAAAGCTTTCAGAATGGTTATGTAGCACCAGGTTTTGACAGAAATGAGCAGTGTTTCTCTTTGTCTCCTAGATGCTGGAAACATTTGGTAAAGGAGTAAGAGATCTTTGATTCCAGAAGACTTCCATTGGAGGAATTGCTGGGCCACTTAAAAATGCTAAAATCTCAGTTTCTTCTCTATTAAACAAAGATCAACTTGGTTGATTGGGAATTTCCACATTCTTACTTCTTATTTCCTTTAAACTCCACGTCAATGTTTACACATAGAGAAGCCTCTGTATTAAAAAGGATATCATCTTCATTTTAAGCATCATTTGACTCTGGGGATGTTCGTTGTTCCTCTATCTTAAAAACCACTTTTTACAGTATTTATACTATCCTCACAATGCAACAGTGACCCTCATCGTTCTTTGGGTTAGCTCATTTTAGGCATTCTGCTTTTTCAAGCTAAACTGCTTGTGGGATTCCATCTGTTTAGTAACATTTGGTATATAATTAAACTAGAAAAAAAAAGACAACCTGGGGGAATCCCTGGGCAAAGTTTAACTAAATGCCCTTTTCCCATTCCATCTCTTTAAAGAAGTTCAGGAAATTAGAGGAGAAACTCTGATCCTGTTGCTTTCTTTAAAGGTTGGAGAGTTTTACTTCTTACTAGAGTCTCCGGTTGTAATAAGGCAGATCCTTAAGATAGAGTGATATCTCCAAGAGTAAGTCCATCATCACTCATCTGAGTAACACTCAGCCAGATAGATCATAAGCTTTGAAGCAAAGATCTGGATTTAAGTCTTGCATCTGCTGTTTACTTGCCATGTGTTATCAAACCTTACAACTCCGAATATCAGTTCCATATGTAAGATGGAAATAATGTCCCATAATAACCTTCTAGAAGCCTTGTGAGAATCAACTCAGGATAAAAAAAAATGTAAAGCAACAGCAAAATGTTTGGCGTGTAAGAGGCCAATTAATATTGGTTGAATATATAAATGCAATAATGACTCTGGAAGGTAGCTATTGTAATTCTCACTTTACAGATGAATAAACAAGTTCAGAGACATTAAGTTACTTGTCCAAGGCCACACAGCGCTCAGGCCTTTAACCAAAGTGTTATACCCTTGACCCCTCTTTTCTCCTCAATCCTGTCCTCTCCCCAAATCTAACCCATTAGCAAACCTGCCCTAAAATTTGTTCTAAAATCCTGACATTTGTCATCATCTCTGCTACAATCATCCTATTCCAAGTCTCACACATTATCTCTCATCTGTTTATTTCAACAACCTCTTTTAACTCTTGGTTTTAACTCTTACCTTCTCTGGTATCTGTTCCCAATACAGCAGATGGGATGATCTTTTTAAACCATAAAGCAGGCCACGCCAGTTTCCTGCTTAACACTAGACAATGGCTCCCATCTGCACTTAAAATCAAATCCAAACTCCTTAGCAGAAGCTTCAGGACTCTGTATTATCAGATCTTTGTCTGTGCCTCTAATTTGGTCTCTTACTACTCTTTCACCTTGTTCACTGTTTCAATTTCACCAGCCTAATTGCCGCTTCTTATGCAGCCAAAATGCTTTCCTGCCTCAGAGCTTTTACCATTCCTCTGTTTGGAAGGCACTTGTACCAGAACTTCCCAAGGTTTACCCTCATCATTCAGGTCTCTGATCAAATGTTACCTCTCCAAGAGGCCTTCTCAGACCACCTTACCTGAAACAACATCATGGTCACACTCAGTCCTTGACTCCTCACCCTGCCTTATTTTCTCTCTAGCTCTTACCACTATCTAAAATGACTGTATTTTACTCCATTTTTTACTTGGTTATATTCTGCTTCACCTTACTCCCAAAAGATATGCCTCTTTCATGTAAAAAAGACAAAATAAAACAAAAAAAAAACAAAAACAGAAACAAAAAAAGTCATTTAAGTGGAAGGGTGAATTAGCAAAATATATTTTGTTTTTTTAAGATCCCAGTCTAATCATATGAGTCCTTAAAAGGTGACAACTTTTCCTGGCTGCAGTCAGACATATGTGAAAACAGAAGAAGGGTCAGAGAGATGTGATATTGCTGCCTTTGAAGATGGAAGAAGGGGAGCCACAAAGCAAGGAATGCTGGGAGACTCTAGAAACTAGAAAAGGCAAGGAAACAGATTTTCCCCTAGATACTCCAGAAATAAACACAGCCCTGCCTATGCTGCGATATCATCCCAGTGAGATTTGTATCAGACTTCTGACCTACAGAACTATAAAATAATAAATTTGTGCTCCTTTAAATTGCTGAAAAAAAAAAGGATTAATTAGCAAAACCATTTGATCCCAGACAACTGATGAGTTTCCCACGGTAGAAACAATAAAAAGGCAGGCATTTTTACAAGCATTCAAACCCTCAGGACACCATTTAGCAAAGAGAAAAATCATCCAACCTTCTGCTCACTCAGGAATCAGGGGTAGGAATAGCACGGTTGATTTCCTCTCATTTTAGCGATTAGTTGTAAACTTTTCTCCACCAAGTCTTTTGTCAAAGCTACTAATAAGAAGCCAAATTGACTCATTTGATCTTTACCTTTTCTCTCCAGCCCGGCGCAGTGCATATTGAAGGTGCTAATGAACCGCAAACTGGCTCAGTGCACAATCACAGGAGGCCAAAGGAGAAGCACGGCAGAGCAGAGATTCCCAAACATGTTGGCTAATGTGGCTTGTATTTCTTACAAAATTTCTTGTCTAAAAACACAAAGATGTAAGGTTTGGTTTATTTATCCTTGAATATCTGCTGATACAGGGAGATGACCAGCCTAATAGGAATTAGCAAGAAATGGAGAAGTGACTCAGAACCAGCCTAACCACCTAAATGACCAAGGAAATCAAACTGTTCAATATTAGCATCAACAGGCTTCACACCTAAGTAAGCCAGGGCTTCACCAATACTTTAGTAAGGGAGGGGTGTTGTTTATATCAGTCTCATACTGTTGTAAGGTCTGTGTGTTATTGTCATTACTGTATACATATAAACGGCTTAGTAAATAATATAATGTACTTCGTAATGATTTGTTTACTTAACTAATTCTGAAGATTCATTTATCCAGTGGCTGAAATCACTCCCTAGAGTGGGTATTTAACACTGGCAAAATGCACTCTCACAATTAAAGCCATACCTGAAGTTCACAGTAGCTGCAGAGAGCTGGTTTTATCCTATGAACCTGGGATTGGAGCTCTTCTATCAGCCAAAATATTTTGCGATACTGTTTGGCATAGACACAAACATGCTGGAAGACTGTCAAAGGGAATTTTCTCACCAATAAGAGTATTCTTTCATATACGTAGGAAAAAATGGCATGGCTTGTTTGTTTATAAATCTCATACTGCTTGCCACCACTTGAGCAGTAATTCTGAAAAGTGAAATGTTGGTAAGCATGTAATTCATTTGGAGCTCTGAGTTTTCCCATTTGGTGGCATACAGTGAGCAAAAAAACTAATAGTAGGTCAGACTCCGTGCTGTGTTGGCAAGACATCCTCAGCGCCCCAGATTTCACTCCCAGTGTGAGATTTACACTGTACAGCAGCCACTGCAATGCACCTCTTTTTGCATTTCTATTTAAACAAGTGTTTGGATAAATGCTCTGATGTCACCGCTCAAAATAAAGATTGCTGCAAGACCCAAATGCAAGGAGTTGTTTAACATTCTGTGCACATACCCCTGCAAAGTCAGCACATTCTCAAAGTGATTTCATAGCTCAAACCTTCATTGTAAGAGAACAGTTAGGTCCCCCACATAAATTGGCTGTCTCTGGAGCATTTCCTCTTGGTCCCTAATTTGTCATGTTACAGAATTAGAGCGCTGTGTCTTTACTTCCCAGGCCAGTGTGCTCATCTGTTCCAAGGATGTCTATCTTGCTAGTCATCAGTGCTTTTGTCCTATGAGAGTGTATTCTTATTGTCCACCAGTGAAGTCATGGTTCTTTAACTGAGGATAAAAATTACCTTTTTATTCATCTACACTTAATTACACACCACAACACATAGTCACAACAATAGCTGTTCTTTTAGGGCCTCTACTTTACGCTAGGAGCCAGAGTTGTGTACATAATTCACGGGGTTCAGTATGAAATGAAAACACAGGACCTGTTCAAAATTATTAAGCATTTCAAGATAATGACAGTAGAGTATTAAATCAAATGCTGAACCCTTCTAAATGCAGGGCCCTGTGTGATTACTCAGATAATGTGCCCATTAACCATTCCTAACTCCTCCCAGACTCCCACTACGCTTCCCAGATTCTGGTAATGATTCTTCTACTATCTATGTTCATGGGTTTAATTGTTCTGATTTTTAGATCCCACAAATAAAACCTACTATTTGATAGCACAATAGGGTTACTATAGTCAATAATAACTTAATTGTATATTTTTAAATAATTTAAAGAGTGCAACTGGATTTTTTAAAAATTCAAAGAATAAATGCTCAAGGGGATGGTTACCCCATTCTCCATGATGTGCTTATTTCACATTGCATGCCTGTATCAAAATACCTCATGTAACCCATAAATATAGGCACCTACTATATACCCACAAAAATAAAAAAAATTAGAAGATAATGTGCTTATAAGCCAGCCCTGCTAAAAGTGAATTTATTTATTTATTTATTTATTTATTTATTTATTTATTTATTTACTTATTTTTTGTGGCTATATAATACCGGTACATATTTATGGACTACTTGTGAAATTTTGATATGAGCATACAATGTGTAATGATCAAATCAGGGTAATTGGGATATCCATCATCTCAAGCATTTATAATTCTTTTATGTTAAGAGCAACCATTTTTACTTTACTAGTTATTTTGAAAATGCAGTAAGTTATTGCAAACTATAGTTGCTCTATTGAGCTATCAAAATTAGATCTTATTCCTTCTATCTAACTGTATTTTTGTACCCATTAACCATCCCCTCATATTCCCTCTCCACACTACCCTTTCCAGCCTCTGGTAACTATCACTCTACCTTCTATCTCGATGAGATCTATTTTTAATCTCTCATATATGGTTAAGCACTTGTGATATTTGTCTTTCTTTTCCTGGCTTATTTTGCTTAACATAATGCTTTCCTGCTCCATCCATGTTGTTGCAAATGACAGGATTTCATTTTTTATGGCTGAATAATATTCCATTGTGTATATGTAAACCAAAATTATCTCTGTTTTCCAAGGATGGAAACCAAACTCAGTGAGGTAACACGTCAGAAATTACACAGCAAGAAAGGGATAGTACCAGACCCATTGACTCAAAAACCTATCTTCTTCCTATTATAGTAAAGGTTAGCAAACTATTGCTTACGGGCCAAATCTGTCCACAAGCTAAAAATGGTTTTTACATCCCTCATTTGTTAAGAAAAACAAAAGAAGTATAATATTTCATGACACTTGAAAATTACATACAATTCCAATTTCAGTGTCCGTAAATATTAATTTGTTGGAACACAGTCATGCCAATTCTTTACTTACTACCCAACTATTCTTGCACGATAACAGCAGAGTTCAATATTTGTGCCTAAGACCAAAGCCTAAAATATTCATCTTTTACAGAAAGTTTTCCTACATGCAGCCAGTGAGCACAGACTCATTTGAATGAAAAATAAAATGTATATATGTATATTTAATTGGATATTTCACTATCCTAGGCGTCCTCATTTTGTAGGGCTGCCCTAACAAAGTACCACAAACTGGGTGGCTTAACACAACAGACATGTGTTGTCTCACAGTTCTGAAGGGTAGATGCTGGAGGGCAAAGGGTTGGCAGGGTTGGTTTCCTTATGAGGGCTGTGAGGGGGAATCTGTTCCATGCCTCTTTCCCAGCTGCTGATGGTTGCCTGTGATCTCTGACATCATCAGGCATCACATTGATTTCTGCCTTCATGTTCACATGATATTCTTCTTTTGTCTCTGTGTCCAAATTTTCCCTTTTACAAGGGCACCAGTCATATCAGATTAGAGTCTTCCCTAATGACCTAATCACAACTAAATCATCTGGGAAGTTTCAATTGCAAATATAGTGACATTCAAAGGTAACTTTAGGCGAAATTCTACTGAGGGTTGGAACTTCAACTTTTTTTATTTTATTTATTTTATTTATTTATTTATTTATTTATTTATTTTATTTATTTATTTTTTCCAGAGGGAGGCACAATTCAAGTGATAACACTTAGGATAAATTTTAAAAAGTAGGCAATCAAAAAAATAAATGAGCAAACAATGTACAATCATGTATCATTCCTCCATTTATTTTCCCACCCCTTGCAATCATGCAAGAAATATTTATGGCACCTTTCCAAATCAATGTTCTCCATTTTTCAACCTTTATCTTATCAAATTTCTCAGATCTGGGGAGCATCTTTGATATGCATTCAACTCTGCCTCCAAACTCCTTTGCTCTAGTTTGTATCACTCAAATCAGGTGATGCAATATAGGTCTTTTTCCTCACCCATGTTCTGAACATTAGGATATACACCATGATGGGGTTTTACACTTTATTCATCTTGTCCACTTAAATCTCATTTTATCCTTAAGACGTATGTTTGTATTTTCTGTTGGATACCATATACTTGAAAATAGAATGATACTTTATCAGAAACCCAAGGCTATCAAGCTGTTCATTGTCTCAGTTGAATTTTCAGCAAATGCCTTTTGTAATTCTAAAGCATTATGGTGTGCCTTCAATTCCTGGCACACTACTGCAGACTGTATCGTCCCTGCAACTGCTGGATACTTATCTAGCACTTTGACACTCAGGAATCACTTTCATCTTCAAAGCACTGCTTCCTGACTTAATTAATCTTTCTAATTTCCAATGAAGTAAGTGTGCTATCCATCCTTTTACTTTATATTAAGGGCAAGTGCAGTAAGAGGAATCATTTATATAGCATTGCTGATCCTTCTTAATGAGTGAGGATCTAGTTATCTTTGCCTGAGTTGAGAAAGCAAGTAAGGTTTTCGTCCCAGAGCCACAGAATTCCTAATTATCCTTACATGGACTCACTACTCAACAAATACAAATACCCAGCAGAGAGTGATTGCTTAATAAACATTCGGTGATTGAATGGAAGTAGGAATCAAAGCACATTTTAATATCTAGGATGCATCAAGCACCAAGTAAAGTCATGTATATACTCAGTTTGCTTTTCTCTCTTTTTATTTTAAGCGTTTTTGGGCACACATTTGATAAATAAAAATTGTATATAGTTTGTGTGTATATATATGCATATATTAAATATATATAATTATATACATTATCAGGTTTTTTGTTTTCCTCAATTAAGATGACAGTACATATATGCTAGGAATTTATAAAATGACTTCCCCATACTGCCCACCTCATCTCTGCTGTTTCACTACCACAGTCTCTGGCACAACCCCATTATATAGAGATTTCAATTATTGTGTGTCATGTCTAAAGTGCTTTCAAAGCTTTAGTGTATAAGATAAAACCCTCAATCTAATTTTTGCTGAAGGTACAATGCTAGGTAGTCATGATCCCTTTATCCTTGATCTGTCATTCCTTTTCACTGTTTGGCTACAGTTAAGCAGATCAGAGGTAGGAACATGAGCAAAGGGCAAACTGTGATATGGCCTGCCACACACTGAAAAAATGACCACCTAAACATGAATAGGCAGAGCTGATCTGCTCCTTGTTCTCAGGAATTTGAACTGAAAACAATGCAGGGAGTGAGGTCATTAACAAAGAGCTAAATCTGAAAGGCAAAGAATCCATGAACAAGTATAGCGTTATGAGAGTTATGAGGGAAGTAGAGCAAGTGCAAATACGTGGGACCAAGGGTTTTCCCTCTCATTCATTTCATGTTCTAGATTTCAGCACCTTGTTCTCTATGTTGCTCTCTAATCATATGATTATCATCAATTTGGCTATTTCAAAATCCATATAGATGACACTACTACACCCTGGACTGTTAGCTACTTGACCTTCTCACTTCCAATTTTCTTGGCCTCCATTCCACCTTGAACACTCATTTCACAATTAAAATGATCAGACTTACAACTCCTTGACTCCAAAGACTGAACTAACATGAATAAAGTATTCAGTGTGGATTATTACAATAGTCAAGGGAAAATAGGATGGTTGCTCCTACTAGTGAGCAAGCAGTAGAAATGGTTATAGAAATGATACATTTACAATAAGTTTATAATCTTTAATAACATAATATACTATGGAATATATTTTGAGGTTAGAGCCAACAAAATTTGCTGATGCACCGGATAGTGGTGGTGGTGCTGAGGAAAGTCATAAAGGATGGCAACACATTTGTCCTGAGAAACTGGGTGAATGGTGATACCATTTATTAAGGTGAAGAAACAGTACTGGGGGAAATAACTCAGAGTTCATTTTTCGACAAGAGGAAATGTCAAGTAGGAAATTGCACATAGGAATATGTGTTCAAAAGATATGTCAAATTTGAAAGGCAGTAGCATATAGAGAACAGTTAAATCTATGAATCTGAAATCGCCTAGGTAGTCAGTGTAGAAAGCAAAAATAAGTGAATAAAGAACTAAGCTCTGGGACACTCAAACTTTGAGCATTTTGGAAGACAGGAAGTAGAATATCCTTTCCCGGATAATGATGAGTATCTCATGAGTTACCAGGGTGGTAAGATGTGAATCAAAGGACATGAACAGAAAAACGAAGACAGTAAAAAGAAAATAGTGTAAAAAAAGCAAGTCACTCTGTTTTCTGGCTGGAAAGTTATATGAGTCAGCTCACCAGTGAGTATATTAATAAGTATATATTAGTGTATTAATAAAATCACCGTGATTGGATACTTGAATGTGTTGGGGTCAACAGTGCTCACAAAAACAAATCAAATCTATACACATATCAAACAACAACAACAATATACACTTGCTATACCTGTTCGGCTTGATATAGATACTATTTAGAAGTCAACTAAGAGCAATAGTAATATAATTCATATCCTCAGTTTTATTTTACAACACTTAAACTCAACTTTTACCAAGAGAAAGACTACTTATAACTAGATAGTTTAAAAGAAAATATCAAATTTCTAACATACCTTAACAATGTTACCTACTTTAATTTCATTAGAAACCACTCATTTTTCAGTTTAAATCAAGAATAAGTACTTCTCAACCAGGCGCGGTGGCTCATGCTCATAATCTCAGCACTCTGCGAGGCTTAGGCGGGTGGGTCATTTGAAGTCAGGAGTTTGAAATAAGCCTGGCCAATATGGTGAAACCCCATCTCTACTAAAAATACAAAAATTAGCCGGGCGTGGTGGGGCATGCCTGTACTCCCAGCTACTTGGGAGGCTGACGCAGGAGAACCGGAACCCGAGAGGCGGAGGTTGCAGTGAGCCGAGATCAAACCACTGCACTCCAGCCTGGGAAATACAGCGAGACTCCGTCTCCAGAAAAAAAAAAAAAAAAAAAGTACTTCTCCTCTGTGCTGCAGACATCTACCTTGTGTCTTTATTGAATCATTAGAAATTACAGTTATCTGCTTATGTCTTACGTGCCTTCTATCCCCACTATCATATACATTCTTTAAAAATGAAAACTATGCTAGTATATCCATTTGTGAACTTAGCTTTTATCCCAGAGCCTAGACCAGTGCATTCACTTATCAAAAACCATGTTGAACACTCACTAACTCCATCTTTAGGAAACTCCATTGTTCACAGGTTTTCCTTTGTAAAAAGCTTAGGAAAAGAAAGCCAATTACTTCTCAAATTGAATGCCATACTAGACCTTCTAGTTAAGAAGAAAGCAAATTTAAAAGATAGCTGCATTATATAATGGAAAAGTGCGAGGAGCCCTTGGCTTCTATTTCTCTTTTATTATTATTATTATTATTATTATTATATTATTATTATTATACTTTAAGTTCTAGGGTACATGTGCACAACGTGCAGGTTTGTTACATATGTATACATGTGCCATGTTGGTGTGCTGCACCCATTAACTCGTCATTTAGCATTAGGTATATCTCCTAATGCTATCCCTCCCCACTCCCCTCACCCCACAACAGTCCTATTTCTCTATGTCTTTAAAAGTTTTTATGATTCAGGGCTAAATACTTTTTCAAATGGAAGAATTTAAACTAAAAGACTATGATTATTTTAGCTATCAACTTATCCTGCATGCTAATTGTGACTTCCAATATTTCATGACTCTATTTGAATAAAAAAACAAAAGGGATTTTTATTCTACACCAGTATTAAAATCTGGGGAAATCATTATTGAGAAATTGGCATATGAATATATGCAGGACACTTATCCAGGCACTGCATTTTCCTTTGGCAGACTGTAGGGGTCAGGGTAATCTGCAACAGTCCTTCTGATGTTACAACTCCTCACTTATGGGTTAGTTCACTTTCATCTTCACTTCTCTAGCTGCAATTTATTCCATCATTATACTAAGATAAAAAGCGAAAGCAGAAAGCCTTTATATTAGGGGAACATTCTTGATATTTCTTGCTTTTATGTTCAAAAGAAATTTTATGTGTCAAGCTTTCTCCCATACATTTTGTTTTATTTTATAGTTAGACGAAAATATTACACAAAAAAACACACATAGATCAATGATTTTTCCATATGGTTTTCAATTTTACACAAGCAATTCTTATATATGGGAGGTATTAGGTTATCTTGCAGAGAGTATTTAAATGAGGTAAAAAACCAGTTAGCTGAAATCCACATACTGTACTTGATTTTAGCCAATCATTTATTCAATCAATTATTTCAACCTCTTCTTCCTCCCATGCTAATAAAAGAATCAACAATGACTGATACAAATTTGAGTCCCTTTCTTACAGAAAGGGGCAAGAGAAGATGCCGAAGGATGCATATACTATGTTTTTTAGTGTAGTGTTGCAATTTTTAGTGCAATATTGCCAATTCTAAAAACATTGCAAATAAAAAATAAAGGACTAGATTGGGACCACGCCTTCTTCATCAAATAAAACAAAACCAAAGAAATCATTCACCAGTTGGTTCATTTCCCCAGAGAACGCTTCACTGATGGTATCATGAGAACCAATGAAAAAATCAGATTTGTTTTATAGATAATTATTTTGAAAGCATATGCTTCAGTATGCAGGTAGTCCATAACACACATGTTAACTATAGTTACTAGAGTTCCTCCACCAGTTTTTAGGGTTAAATAGGTTTATTTCTACTGTGGGCTTAAATAGATATTCAGTTAAATCATTTAAACGTCTTCGGATTTGAGAGGCTGCACATCTTAAGCCCTATAGTAAAGGTGGAAAAGGAGGCCTGGGATAGATTATCTGCATAGTGTATGATTAATTTCTACTTACATTTGTTCAACTGTATAAATTGCTAACAACTATGTAGTACTGGACTCTCTGGAGTTATACATCACTAGTCATTATTATGCTACTTGTGTTCAAGTAAATACATGAATTACATGTGCACTAATTTCTGAGTTTGTTCTTAAATGAGTTTTTATAAAAGTCACTTGAATTTATAATGATGACTGACCTCCAGGAAATGCAACTGTTGAGATACAAAGAAGACTGTCCAGAGACTGAGAGAAAGACTAACCTTCATTAAGCAAATATTATGTTTCCAGATATGGCTGTTCAGTTTTTCCTTTATTGCTCTAAAATACACAGATATTTTAATTCCAGAAGACACTCAAGAGTTTGTAACCTGGCTGGTGAAAAGACTCTGAAGAATACTAAGTAGAGAGATACATGTAAAGAATAATACATATTTTTAAAAATACTGCATTAGATAAGGGTTTTCTAGACTTCTGTCCTCTGCTTTCATGCTCTGACATGGATCTTGGGGTACTGTCAAAGACCAAGAAAGCTGATAATGTTATCTGAGAACTTCAGCAAACTCAGAGCCAGAGCCTATGTTCCTGTTTTTCTTTTCCTAGTTTTTCAGATATTTGTGAAGTTGGCAATCTATTCTGAATCCCCTAAACAGGCACAGGTGTTTTGTACCTGTCTAGACCTGCTTGGAATTGAAAATATTCCTCAGGAACCATTCTGTGCTTACCAAAATCCTTGAAGTCCTGCTAGAGTGAAATTCACATTCAGTTGTAATGGTGAGATACAATAAAATCTAATGGAAACTTAAATAACTATTAATGGTTGCAAAGAGAATCAGGAACAGAGGGAGAATGAGAATCAGTGGGCAGAATTATGGTTCTCTCATTGTACCCTCACCTTGAACTGATTACTATAGCATCTCTAGAGGCCAGACTAGGATTGAATTGAAGCCTCAATATTTACCACTTGGGCAAATTGCTAAACTTCTTTGAGCCCCAGTTTTTCATCTGTAAGGTAATAAGAACCTGTGGTACTCAGAATAATGTCCACCCAAATATTTCCATGCCCTAATCCCCAAAGCCTGTGAATGTTGTTACATATCAGAAGAGGAATTGCAGATGCGATTAATTTAAGAATCATAAGAGATGAGGAAATTATCCCGGATTATCTGGTAGACCCCATGTAGTTCCATAGGTCCCTAAAAGGAAAGAAAGAGAATCTGAGAGATGGCATCATGAGAGGGATTCAGCTCACCATTGTTGGCATTGAAGATGGAGGAGGGAACTGTGAACCCCAAATATCTGAGACAGGTCTCAGTCAATTTAGGAAGTTTATTTTGCTAATGTTAAGGATGTGTGCTTGTGACACAGCCTCAGGAGGTACTAATGACCTGTGCCCAAGGTGGTCAGGACACAACTTCGTTTCATACATTTGAGGCAGACATGAGACATCAACAATCAAATATATGTAAGATATACATTGATTCCTTCTGGAAAGGTGGGACAACTCAAAACGGTGAGGGGGCTTTCTGGCCATTGGTAGGTAAGAGACAAATGGTTGCATTCCTTTGAGTTTTTGATTAGCCTTTCCAAAGGAGACAACCAGATATGAATTTATCTCAGTGAGCAGAGGGATGACTTTGAGTTCTGTCTGTCCTTTGTACACATGGAAATTCCCTGTGAGGGTGGTATGTAGCCTTTTAAAAAAAAATCTTAGTAGCTATCTTTTTTAGGAATAGAATCAGAGGCAGGCCTGCCTTTAGCAGCTCCAAGCTGGATTTTTCCCTTTGCCTTAGTGATTTTGGGGTCCCAAGATTTATTTTCCTTTCACATTTCCCCTCTTTTCTTTTTAAAATCTATCAGAGAAAGCATTTTAGAATAAAATGTGTCTCTGCTCTCAGGTTTCATCTGATCTCTCGTGGCTAAGATGTTTTTTTTCCTTGACAGGTAGGCCCCACATTATTAGGAAAGCTCATTTTCAGCAGGGTGTGAAGTCTCACGTCCTATAAAGAGAAAATAAGGGGAGGAAGGGAGAAAAACAAAAACAAAGAAAGAACAATCCCGGAAAATTGACGTAGGCCATATTACTCTGAAGTCCATATGGTTGTCTTGCATCATTGTGCCTTCAACATTAATGGTTAATTTATAGAGAAACTGAACTTATTTTATTTCTCAAAATTGGTGCTTACAATCTCATGAACCCACCTCTTCCATGATAGTCCCTGGGCTTTCAGAAGTTGAATAGCTTTAATTTCTGGCCCTGTGTCTCATGAATGCAGTTTATTTTGATTGGCATCTTCTACTGGGTCTGAAGATGAGGCTTTAACTGCTGTCAGTTTAAGATTTAGCAGGACGTAATGTACTTTTTAGACTCAGGAGTCAAAGCCCTGTAACTTAATGGCACAAAGACTTTAAAAGCACAAACAGAAAGTTACATGGATGTAATAAACTTATGTATTTTTTTATTTCAGTTATTTCTAAGCAAGTCAAACTTAGTAATAACATCGCAATTATTTTGATAGAGTGTAAGATCTGTTTATTAGGCCAGTTACGAAAAGGCAAAAAGAAAAGACCTTCTGCAGTGTTACTGCTGTTCCCTATAGAGAATATTATGTTGGAAGGAAAGATTTTCTTTAAACTTTTTAAGATATAATTTTTTTGTGTGTTTGTTTTTTAGCATTAGGCCACAACAGTTAGAACCTGAAAGGAAAAAAATTCCAGGAGCTGAAAGTGAGTTAAAAAATAGAGTTTTTATTTCAGGCCTTTTAAAATGGGAGAGAAAGTTGAAAATAGTGAGACTTAATAAAAGTTGAACGTTGCATTAAAAAAATTACATTGTCTTTTAATTTATTAAGATTAAAGCAACATCTTAGAAAATTTCATAGTTTGAACCAATTCTTTAGCGCATAAGTTTTTTAATCAAACCCAATCTCTAGAAAAACCATTATAATTTTCCTTTAATTCTAGACAATTCAATCATATAAAAGTATTTTTAATAAATGTTCTTATTATGACTTATACAGATCATTCATGACATGCTTGGATTTTTTGGTTTGTCCTGAACATCTCTCTTTCTTAAACAACCAGTCATTTTCTTTTAGGACAAAATTTACCATACGAGATTCTTTCTCATATAAAATTATTTTTCTTTAAGCTTTCTTACCAAAAATACTTCTTTATTTCCATAATTTTCTCTATATCTCTCTTATTTCTTGGTTCCTTTTACCTTGTTTTATATATAACCTTTAAATAAGCTTTGAATTAGACAAGAGTTATTCACCTTTTAAAAAGGACACACATTCTTCTAGAAACAATGTTTTTCTACAATATATTTTATTGGAAAATATCCAAGTAATGAAATATCAATGATTTAACTTAATATCACTTTAGATTCTAAATTAGGACAAGTTTGTCTACAAGTATTTATCCCATTACATTTACTGAATTATTTTAATAGCTTACTTAGATTGTTTATGAAAACTATAATAGTCATTATTTATGTTATGAAAATGCCATGCAAAACTGAGACAGTGAAATAAATTTGACCTAATGGACTCTATCTTGCTTCTAACCACGAGGCTGTCCTTTTATTTCTGGGCATAGGTCAAACTAACTTTGGGAGGAACTTAGTTTATAGTTTTGCTTTAAAACAAAGATGATAACTGTCCTTTCCAAAAACAAACTCTCTTCCTGCCTGGGGACTAGACTGCCTAAAGCCACAAGATTAGAAGTCATGGTTTAGGATTCATGCCTCTGGAGGCTGTGAGATTCTAAATCTCCCCAAACTGTTCTTGGGGATAATATCACTATTCTAAACTGTAAGATCAGTGCTTGAGATATTTTACTGATTCTGCACTCCACTGACCTACTGGCACCTCCCAGATCAATGATCTGGCTCATCTGGTCTTGAATCAGTGTAGGAGGATAGTTTCTACTTTCTATGATCTCATCTCTGACCCAACCAATCAGAACTCCTGATTCACTGGTCCCCTGCGCACTAAAGTGTCCATAAAAACTCTGATCCCCAAATTCTCGAGGATACTGATTTCAGTAATAAAAAAACTCAGGTGTACTGCACAGTGGCTCTGCGTGAATTACTCTTCTCTATTGTAATTCCCCTGTCTTGATAAATCAGCCCTTTCTAGGCAGTGGGCAAGGTGAACTCATTGGGTGGTTACAGTTACTTCATTGTCACCCATTTTATAGCCTGTGAATTTCAGGTGTTTACCTATGTAGCAACCTTAAGATTAAATATATGGTTGTTTTACAGAATAATTGAATAGTTAACTATTTTCATTAAACCAATATTAATATCTTATTTATCAAAAATTATACAAGCAAAGATCCTTCTGTTTTGGGCTTGGTCTATAGTTTTGTATCCCTTATGCCAAATTTTGACACTTGTAGTGTTTGGCAGGAATAAGTATGAAATTGCTTGAACAATAAATGCAAACAAAAATGTATACTGAAAATTCTTGAGACATTTCTAGTATTACTTTACCAATAATTTTAAGGCTAGCTTATTAAAACTTTTACTTACATCACATGAACTTGAAGAGCATTTGGGTTTATTATTTAATTATGAGTACTCCTGATATGGTTTGGCCCTGTGTCCCCACCCAAATCTCACATCGAACTGTAATACCCACATGTCAAGGAAGGGAACTGCAGTCCTGATGGGCTGAGGGAAAAAAGTTATTGGATCATGGGGATGGTTTCCCCCATGCTTTTCTCATGATAGTGAGTGAATTCTCACGAGATCCAGTCGTTTCAAAAGTGGCAGTTTTTTCCTGTACTCTCACTTCTCTCTCCTGCCACCTTGTGAAGAAGGTGCCTGCTTCCCCTATGCCTTTCACTATGATTGTAAGTTTTCTGAGGCCTCCCCAGCCATATGGAACTGTGAGTCAGTTAAACCTCTTTCCTTCATAAACTACCCAGTCTCAGGGAAGTTCTTTATAGCAGTGTGAAAATTGACTAATAAAGTAAATTGGTACTGCAGAGAGTGGGGTACTGCTATAAAGAAAAGATAACTTGAACATGTGGAAGTTACATTGGAACTGGATAACAGTCAGAGGGTGAAACAGTTTGGAGGGCTCAAAAGAAGATAGGAAGAGGTGGGAAAGTTTGGAACTTCCTATAAACTTCTTGAATGGTTTTGACTAAAATGCTGATAATGATGTGGACAATAAAGTCCAGGCTGGGGTAGTCTCAGACCGAGATGAGGAATTTCTTGAGAACCGAAGAAAAGGTCACTCTTGTTGTGCTTTAGCAAAGAGACTGGTGGCATTTTGCCCTTGCCCTAGAGACCTATGGAACTTAGAACTTGAGAGACATGATCTGAAATTGGGACTTATGTTCGAAAAGGAAGCAGAGCATAAAAGTTTGAAAAGTTTGCAGCCTGATTATGTGATAGAAAAGAAAAACCTATTTTCTATGGAGAAATTTAAGCCTGCTGCAGAAATTTGCATAAGTAACCAGCAGCCAAATGTAAATTGCCAAGACAATGGGGGAAAATGTCTCCAGGGCATGTCAGAGGTCTTGGCAGCAGCCACTCCTACCACAAGCACTGAGGCATAGGAGGAAAAAAATGGTTTTGTGAGTCAAGCCCAGGGCCCCCCCTGCTCTGTGCAGCCTCGTGACTTGGTGTCCTGCATCCTAGCCCCTCCAGCTCCAGCTGTGGCTAAAAGGTGCCAAAGTACAGCTGGGTCAATTGCTTCAGAGGGTGCAAAGTCCAAGCCTTGGTGGCCTCCATATAGTGTTGACCCTGCGGGTGCACAGAAGACAAGAATTGAGGTTTGAGAACCTCCTAGGTATCAGAGGATATATGGACACACCTGGATCTCCAGGCAGAAGTCTGCTGCGGAGGCAGAGCTCTCATGGAGAACCTCTTCTAGGGTGGTGCAGAAAAGAAATGTGAGATTTGAGCCCCCACACAGAGTCCCCACAGGGGCACTGCCTAGTAGAGCTGTGAGAAAAGGGCAACCCTCTTCCAGACCCCAAAATGGTAGATCCACTGATATTTGCACTGTGTGCTAGGAAAAGCTGCAGACACTCAACACCAGCCATGAAAGCAGCCAGGGATGGAGGCTGTACCATGCAGAGCCACAGAGACAGAGCTGCTCAAGGCTGTGCAAGTCTACCTCTTGCATTAGCATGCCCTGTATGTAAGACATGGAGTCAAAGAAAATTATTTTGGAGCTTTAAGATTTAATGACTGCCCTGTTGGATTTCAGACTTCCTTGAGGTCTGTGACCCCTTTGTTTTGACAAATTTCTCCCACTTGGAATGGAAACATTTACCCAATGCCTGTACCCCCTTTGTTTCTTGGATGTAACTTACTGTTTCTTTTCTTTTTTTTTTTTTTTTTTTTTTTTTACAGGATCATAGGTGGAAGGAACTTGTCTCAGATGAGATTTTGGACTTGGACTTTTAAGTTAATGCTGGAATGAGTTAAGACTTTGAGGGGCTGTTGGGAAGGCATGATAAGTTTTGAAATGTGAGGACATGAGATTTGGGAGGGGCTAGGAATGGAACAATATGGTTAGGCCTTGTGTCTCCACCCAAATCTCACCTTGAATTATAATACCCATAATCTTCTTTGTCTAGGGAGAGACCTGGAGTGAGATGATTGGATTATAGGGGCAGATTCCCCCATGCTATTCTCATGATAGTGAGTTATCAGGAGATGTGATGGTTTTAAAAATGGCAGTATTTTTTTCCCACACTCTCACTTCTCTCTCCTGCCACCTTGTGAAGAAGGTGCCTGTTTCCTTTTCACCTTCCACTATGATTGTAATTTTCCTGAGGCCACCCCAGCCATATGGAACTGTGAGTCAATTAAACCTCTTTCCTTTATAAATTATCCAGTTTCAGTGAAGTTCTTTACAGCAGTGTGAAAACTGACCAAGACAACTCTTTAAGCCAAATTTGTACCTTCTGGCCAAAATGCAATGAAATACATGTATGTATACATAAACACACACATACACACTCATACAACCAAAGATCCTATAGCTTTTACTTCAGAACTCTAGTCATGAGATATTAATACAAACTCATTTGTTTGCAAAATAGTAACAGGAAGAAATGGTTGGATGCAAATAGTGGATTGTATCTAAGCAGAAAGCCAACAGCAGCTTTAAAGCAGGCAGAAAAGAAAATAGAGAAAAAGAGAACTTAGGAACTCTATAGTTTGTGGGTCGACCTTAGGACTCTTTTTTCTTGGTGTAAATGTGCACGAAGACCATTATTTCCATCTAACACAAATTCTAGCAAGTAGAACCGTAAAAGCAACAGGGTGCCCAAAAGGGGAACATTCTCCTTGTTTTCTCCTCATTCGTAGATTATTTGTTTCCCACTTTTCTTTCTTAAAAGGAGGAACTGAGCTGTGGCCTAGGCTTTTTGTGGGTTGAAGTGTGTGCTGGTTGTGGGACTCCACAGTGTGTTACCTCTTAGTCATTTCTGCCCTCTTACCTGTCTCAGTGTCTCTCTCCAGAGGTCTAAGCACCTCTAGGAGGGCTGAAAGAGCAAAGTGACCAGCTCCCATGTCTGCTTCCTGGACAAGCCTTTTTAAAACTAATTTTGTTGGCAGTTCCCTGTAGGGCTGCTACATGTCACAGAGGCTCAATGATGTGGTTTGGATCTGCGTCCCCACCTAAATCTCATCTTGTAGATCACATAATTCTCATGTGTTGTGGGAGGGACCCAGTGGGAAATGACTGAATCACGGGGGCTGGTCTTTCCCATGCTGTTCTTGTGATAGTGAATGGGTCTCACGAGATCTGATGGTTTTAAAAATGGGAGTCTCCTGCACAAGCTCTCTCTTTGCCTGCTGCCATCCACATAAGATGCTTCTCCTTGCCTTCCACCATGATTGTGAGGCCTCCCAAGCCACATGAAACTGTAAGTCCATTAAACCCTGTATAAATTACTCAGTCTCAAGTATGTCTTTATCAGCAGTGTGAATAAGGACTAATACAGTAAACTGGTACCAGTCGAGTCGGGGGCTGCTGAAAACATACCTAAAAATGTGGAAGCAACTTTGGAACTGGATAACAGGCAGAGGTTGGAACAGTTTGGAGGGCTCAGAAGAAGACAGGAAAATGTGGGAAAGTTTGGAACTTCCTAGAGACTTGTTGAATGGCTTTGCCCAAAATGCTGATAGTGATATGGACAATAAAGTCCAGGCTGAGTTGGTTTCAGATGGAGATAAGGAACTTGTTGGGAACTGGAGCAAAGGTGACTCCTGTTATGTTTTAGCAAAGACACTATGGCATTTTGCCCCTGCCCTAGAGATGTGTGGAACTTTGAACTTTAGAGAGATTATTTATGATATCTGGCAGAAGAAATTTCTAAGCAGCAAAACGGTCAAGAAATGACTTTGGTGCTGTTAAGGTATTCAACTTTATAAGGGAAGCAGAGCATAAAAGTTCAGAAAATTTGCAGCCTGATATTGCAATAAAAAAGAAAATCCCATTTCTGAGGAGAAATCCAAGCTGGCTGCAGAAATTTGCATAAGTAAAAAGGAGCCAAATGTTAATCCTCAGGACAATGGGGAAAGATCTCCAGGGCATGTCAGAGGTTTCATGGCAGCCCCTTCCATCACAGGCCTGGAGGCTTGGGAGGAAAAAGTGGTTTCGTGGGCCGAGCTCAGGGTCCCCATGCTGTGTACAGCCTATGGACTTTGTGCCCTGTGTCTCAGCCACTCCAGCCATGACTAAAATGTGCCAAGGTACAGCTTGGGCTGTTGCTTCGGAGGGTGGAAGCCACAAGCCTTGGCAGCTTCCACGTGGTGTTGAGCCTGTGAGTACACAGAAGTCAAGAATTGAGGTTTTGATTAGCTATAGATTTGACTAATTATTATTGACAATGGGTGTATTTCCTCATGGATATATATATATATATATATATATATATATAATTATAAATAGTTATGGGTATAATTAGTCATAGTCAGTTATAGTAATAGATAGGTAGAATCTTAGAGTTATATTTCTTTGACCCATAATGTAATCTAGTCACAGAAATATCTTTAGGTCTTCCAAAGCTTTCATCAAACAGGGTGACTGGGCAGCATGTTTTTTCTATTTGATTCTACCACATTACATTCATTTATTGTTACTTACAGAGAATCTAAGGTACAATATCTTTAGACAGAAACTCATGTATATAAACTCCTGGGAGGTTTCTTGTGCTCCTGCACCCATTTGTTATGTTCAAACACCAGGAGGTTCATGACGAATAAAAAGCCAACCACCTGTGCAATTTGGATTCCTAGAAAGTGCTTCCACTCAGAATCCCTGGCTCCTGTCCAGTTCTAAGGGAAAGTGAACAAAACAAACAACAACGACAAAGAAAAAAAAAGTAAAAAATATATAAGGAAACTTGATCATTCCAATTTCAGTACCTCTGAATCACTCCTGTCTGAACCTTTAGTCCAGTGTTCCCTCAATGAAAAATGTTTCCATGACCTTGAAATTCAGATATGCCTTTTGTCCAACCCGGAAAGTAAGACAGGCATACAAAGAAGTTGATAACATCATCTATCTACCTTTCAAGTTCCTACACATTTACCAAGTCCTGGTCAAAATCCTACCTCCTCCAATAAGTCTTTCCAGATGTTTAAAGTCAGGATTCATCTATTCTTTTTTCACAGGGCTCTGTTTGTAGATCTAGTGTAGCACTGAGTACATTCTTGCTTGCATTGGCTTTAATATTAATGTCTGTGTTTGCCTCTGTGGACTATGAGCTTCTAGAGAACAGAGGTGCATGCTTAATTTGTTTCTCTATGCACTAGAGAATGGCGGTGGTTCTAAATTATTGGAGTGTGTCATTCTTGTGACACAATTAACATTACTAACAATGGAATATCAAAGTTTACGATGACATATTCTGCTTTGGTATATACACATGCATGTGTGTATGTTGTATGTGTATGAAAACAAACCTGCACATTCTGTACATGTATCCCAGAACTTAAAGTAAAATAAAAAAAAAAGAAACAAAACAAAACAAAACAAAAAGGGTGGCCCGTATAGGCCTCAATGAAAAGGTGGCATTTGACTTGAAAGAGGCTCAGTGCCATGGATGTACAGGGAAGAATGATCCCAGGATGAAGAAGCAGGCAGTGCAAAGGCCCTAATTAGAGACTGAGCCCGGCATGATCCAGGGACAGTAAGGAGTCCAGTGTGGTTGAAGTGGAGTGAATTGAAACCTCACTTCTCCATGCACCCACCACGTCCTGCACCCCAATACACTGCTGCCCTCCCTCTATCCTCCCCACTGTTACCTTGCCATGCTATCACCTGCACATTGTCACTTTTCTCTCATGGGACTTGGACAACTAACTCCCTCTCTAGGGATAGTTTCTGCCTCAGATTGCTGAGACTCACCTGCCTCTCCTTTTATACTTAAGCACTCCACTGTGGCTCATTCAAGCCCTGCATTCCAGTGCCGGGCGAGGTTATTCTCCCATGCAGAGGCCATCCAGCACTGCTCCCTGGTCACTTGCTGACTGTGGCACAGGCAGCAGTGCCTCAACCTGGCCTCAGGAAGGAAGCTGGGGAGTTGCTTGTGGTTCCTGGATGTTCAGGGGAGAGGAAAGAACACAGACTCGGGAACTCCAGAATGCAGCGCTTCGCTGAGGAAACAAAGACTGACAGCTAGATCCCTGTCGACAGGCACCTGCCACCTTTGCCTGTCAGGCACTGCATCAGACTCTAGCTCATTTGACCCACCTGAGAGACAAAGATCAGAAAACTCATAGGGCATTCCCAAGCTCACACAGTTTGTGAGGTTTGGACCTGGGATTTGCATGAGGCTCCTGGGCCTCATAAATGCTCATAACTGCTGTGCTGTGCTCACTTAAGCCCCATGTCACCTGTGTGTAAAATGAGACTAGACATTGTTTACCTTTCCATCTGCCTCTAAACGGTTGTGAATTTGGTCAAAAGACGAAGTCTAGAGGAAGAGTTTCTCTGCCACTCTTTTCTAGCTTGCTTTTTTTTAATAGCTCAGATTAGTTGTAGGTGGTATACTTGTTTAAAACAGAAATCGTGACCTTTATTGTTATATGAGGTTTCAAGCTTAATATCTGAAATGCAGAAAGACATTGGGTGTGTTTATTTGTGAATCTACAATCTCAATACATTCCCTTCTCTCTACATAAGACTTTCTAGCAATATACTGAACTCTCTTTCCAATGCGAATGCTCACGTTTTCTTTAGGCATCTTCTTTTCACTGCCTGTCATTCATTCTTCCTAGGGGATATCTCCATCTAGCAGAGGGAAGTCCAGCTACCAAAATGAAATCTGAAGTTGGCTTCTGTGTAACTTATCTATCTGATCTTCAACCCTTACAGCAGCAGCCTGAACTAAAGGACATAATTGGAATATTCCTTCCAAGTTAATAGATCTGCCTACCACCCAAGAAAGAGTGAGTCTCTTCTAAAACAATAAGCACTAGCTGTCAAACATCCTCTCCAAGTCTCATACGTTACTAGACATTTCAAATGCAAAACTCTGCACTAGGCAGAGGCCTGAGATTGGCTACTTTGTTCTTGGTTTACTCTGTAAACAGCATAGCCAGCAGCAGCCTCATGCTAAGTACACACTTGAAAGAATTTGATCCAATGCCTTCAGTACTTACTTCACAGGATGTTTCAGAAGGGAATCTGCGGCCAAATGATTTTCCATCAGATATGTGCTCATCCTTCTGTCTCGCCCATGTCCAATTATCCTGAGGATATTAGCTTTTGCTTTCTTTTTTCTGTTCTCTGTACATACGCAGTAATTCACCTAAGGGACTGGATTTCAACTTACTCCTGTTCCTGACCTTGATTGCCAATCACCCTCTCCCTAGCCCCTGTTACTAGACAGCTGGAATTCACTTTTCTAAAGGAATCGGTTACTTAATGTTGCCTACCATGACACTGGTTTACTTAACTTTCAGCAAAGTCTCAACAGAGGTGCACAATCCAAGGAGCAATGGCACAGGGCAGGGCTTAATCTCCTTTCATATTTTGACCTTGCCTTTCAGCAGCTTCAATCAGCCCTTATCTATAAAACTGAGGCTATCCCATATTCTTTCCCACAATCCTAAAATATCTCACTCTGAAATTATATCTCAGACAAGCAGCATTTATGCCATGTGTCTCCTGAACAACCTTGCTCAGCAACACGTTCCAGATGGGATTTCTGTTCCTTTCTTATTTCTCACTTCTCATGGAATAGTTAGGCCAGTGTTTTCCAAACATTAGGTCATAGTAGTAACCCCCAATAAATATCAGCTACTGTCATTATTATGAAGCCATGCATTGAGTACAATAACATAACCCTCATTGAATATAATATGAAGTAGGTGGATACTTTAAAGATTTTTTTTTTTTTTTTTTGAGACGGAGGAGTTTTGCTCTTGTTGCCCAGGCTGGAGCGCAATGATGTGATCTCAGCTCACCGCAACCTCCACCTCCCAGGTTCAAGAAATTCTCCTGCCTCAGCCTCCCAAGTAGCTGGGATTACAGGCGTGTGCCACCACACCCAGCTAATTTTGTGTTTTTAGTAGTGACGGGGTTTCTCCATGTTGGTCAGGCTGGTCTTGAACTCCCGACCTCAGGTGATCCGCCCACCTTGGCCTCCCAAAGTGCTGGGATTATAGGCGTTAGCAACCACACCCGGCCGATACTTTAAAGACTTTTGTGTGATGAAGTTCAGAGAAGTAAACTGAACTCTTGGGCATTATAGCTACAGAGGTAAAATTTGAATAGAAGTCTTAGTGACTCTAAAATGTATGTTCTCTACCACTATGCTATTCGTTTTCCATAAACGTCTGAACACAGAGGAAATAATCTTGTCTCAACTTGAGATACTGCCACATGCTTATGAGATTACAGAGCTAGTAAATATAAGAAAACATCTGATGTGTTTTTGAAACTCCCACCTTTAGATGGAGACACTCACTATCTTACCAAATGTATTCTAAAGGGAAAAATCAGTATGCTTCAATTATGAAATTTAATGAGAAACACTGGTACATAAAACAGAAGTCATAGGTATGATGTGGAGATAGACACTGACTCACTTGTCCCCAGAATCTCTACCTTTGGTGAATTAAGGGAAATATCTCTTGAAGCGATCCTTCTCTGACCTGGGGATAGCTTTGGTTATTGGAAGAAAATCTCCAAGAGAATAATTGAGGACTACTGTGTGTCTTGAATTTTTATAAGCCATGAGGTGGGATGGGAAATTGAGTTATGGGACTAGATCAATATTAACACAACCCTCTAGGCTCATTAATATTCCACTAGCATCCATTGGATTAAAAATTTGGAGTCTCCCTCCATTAGACTTCCTGAGAAATGTACTTCTCTTTGATTTTATGGCCCTTATTGCTGTCTTTTTTTGTGTCTGGTAAATAATGAGTACTAATTAAAGTGTTTCAAAGCAAGAAATCTATGAGAAATATGATTGTAAATCCATTTTGTTAAATAGAAGAAAACATTTGTAAACAAAAAAACAGGAATGTGAATGGCTAGATAGAAAGGATTCAGGAATGATGAGTGTCTTGAAAATTTAATAGAAATGCAGCTATCTCCTCTGGAAAATAAACAAACAAAAAACTTCTAACATAAATAACTTTCTACCTATTCAGTCAAGAATGATTCCATTTTTAGTCTTAAAGTGGAGAAGCCAATGAATCAACATTTTGGTCAAATTGCTTTTAAGAAGTCTCATTACATCCCATGTAGAGATAATTTGCCCAAGATGCTACAGTTAGTAAACAACAATTTCTGGATGCAGGCCCTACTCCTGTGATTTGAAAGAGAGTAGATGTTGGAAAGCCTATTCTCTTTTCACTATACTCTGCCAGGAAAAAAAAAAACTGTCGGCTACTGTGCAAACACATGAGAGGGTGGGTCTTATTTTGTCTGAGGAGGTTAGAGCAATTTCCAAGAAGTTATTATTGGAGTTAACTCTTAAAGAATGAAAAAGGATTTTCCAAGAAGACAGGGCAGGGAAGGTGATATGGTTTGGCTGTGTCCCCACCCAAATCTCATCTTGAATTATAGCTCCCATAATATCCACGTGTCGTACGAGGGACCCGGTGGGAGGTAATTGGATCATGATGGTGGCTTCCCCTATGCTGTTCTCATGGTAATGAATAAGTCTCACAAGATCTGATATTTTTACAAGGGGAATCTCTTTCACTTCGTTCTCATTTTCTTTTTGCTGGCTGCCATGTAAGACATCCCTTTGCTCTTCCTTCATCTTCCACCATGATTGTGAGGCCTCTCCAGCCATGCTGAACTGTGAGTCAGTTACACCTTTTTCCTTTATAAATTACTCAACCTCGGGTATGTCTTTATTAGCAGTGGGAAAGTGGGAAAATGAACTAATACAGAAGGATGTCAAAAATATGTGTATTTGAAAAATACTCCTGCATGCGTAAATGGAAAAGGAGTGACAATCTGTTGTGTTCATTCAAGGATCTGCAAGTAACTGGTATGGCTGAAGTCCATGTTGCACATGGGAGAGTAGGGCCTCTTCGGGTTGCAGAGGCTATACTTTGGTCTGAATGTTTGTGCTCTCCCCTATTCATATGCTGAAATCCTAACCCAAGGCAATGGTATTAGAAGACGGAATCTTTGGGGGTGGTTATGTCATGAAGGGGGAGCTTTCATGAATGGGCTTAGTGATCTTATACAAGAAGGCCCCAAAGAGAACTATCACTTCTTCTACCATGTGAGGACACTCCTACAAGATGTTATCTCTGAGCTAGAAGGTGGATTCTCATCAGAAACCAAATCTAAGGTGCTCTGAGCTTGGACTTTTCAAATTTCAGATAATAAATACATTTCTCTTCTTTGTATGCTGCCCAGTTTATGATACTTTGTTGTAGCAGACCAAAAAGACTAAGATAGGTTGATAGGGGCTAGACAACAAAGGGTCTTAGGTGCCAGGCTAGTGAATTTAAATTCCCTAGGTAATGGGAATCTATTGAAGGGTTTTGATCATGAAGTGGAAAAGTAAGATTTATATATCGGCTTCAGTGTGGAGAATGAAAAGTAGGGGAGAAAGACCACGTAGAAATCTAGACAGTCTAGACAAGGGCAGAGAAATGATTAAATTCAGCAGCAAAAGTAATGGAAGTAACAGAGAAGTAAGCAGAGTAGAAATTTGGAAAATCTCAATAGACTTAACAAGATCTAGTGACTGCATTTGGAGGATGAGATGGAGGGGGAAGAAGGAATTGAGGGTGACTGCAGTTTAGACTGACTTGGTGGTCAGACTGAACATTGGTATCATCTGTCAAGAGAGAGAATACATCAACAGAAGCAGGTCCAGAGATGAGAGAGTACAATTTTGATAGCAGAATGGAATCACACTGAGGACTTGATTGGGTCTGAATCCCAATTTTGCCATTCACAACTTAGGCAAATTATTTAAGCATCTTGAGCCTCTGCTTTTCATTTGTTTGCTTGTTTTTGATCTTTAAGTGTCTAATTAGAGCATGTATGGTTTGGATCTGTATCCCCGCCCAAATCTCACGTCGGATTGTAATCCCCAATATTGGAGGTGGGTCCTCGTGGGAGGTGATTGAATCATGGAGGTGGTTTCTTCTGAATGGTTTACCACCATCCCCTTGGTGATATTCTTATGATAGTGAATGAGCTATCATGAGATCTGGTTGTTTAAAAATATGTAGCACCTCCACCCTCTCTTCCTGCTTCTTTTTCCATGTGAAGTGTTGGCTCCCCCTTTGCCTTCTGCCATGAGTAAAAGCTCCCTGAGACCTCCTCAGAAGCAGATGCCACCATACTTCCTGTACAGCCTGCAGAACCGCGAGCCAATTAAATCCCTTTTCTTTATAAATTACCCAGTCTTAGATATGTCTTCATAGCAATGCAAGAATGTACTAATACAGAGCAAATACCTCGCAACATTGATGGATAATTTAAGTGAGAAAAATATATGTTAGTTACATGTTTTGCACAAATACTGGCTCATTTAGAAAAAGCTCAAGATATATATGTTGGACTTATTGAGAGTTTGAGATTCCAGTAATACACCCAGACAGAGAAGTTGGTTAAAATCAGGATCACTCTACTCCAGGCCTTCCTAGAGACCCTGGAAAAACAGAAAAAATCAAGGCCATTTGATTTGAAAAATAAGATCCACCTGCCTCGGCCTCCCAAAATGCTGAGATTTCAGGCGTGAGCCACCGTGCCTGGCCTGGTTTTGCTTTCTTTAGGGTAAAACATTTTTTCTTCCCTAAAAATATAAGATACAAAAATACAAAATATTCATTAAAAAATTGAAAACCAGGAAAGTGCAATGGAAAATAATTTAAATTACACAAATCCTCACCATATAAAACTACTGCTAACCTTCTGGTGTATTTCTTCCTGTTTTTTCTATTCTATAGTATCCTCTTCCATTGATAGGTGTCTGTATTCTTATGAAGTCTCACTATCACAATTTACTTTAGTTATTAATATGATACAGAAGTTTTGCATTTATTATTTCTCAAACATGTCCTGGCTGGTCTAATATATTAACTGTTTAGATGAACCTTAACATTTTTGTCACGTTATAGAAATTCCATTTTGATTTTTCTCTGGAGTCATGTTAAATTTATAAATGTATTTGTGAAGAATGGATATCTTTACAATATTGAGTCTTATAATCTAAGGCTATAATATATCTTTATTAATACAAGATTTATTTTGTATCTAGGTGAGCTTGCTATGATATTTAAATACTCTGTGACTAAATTCCCTCAACTATTAAGTTGTACCCACCTCGCAGTATTGCTGAAAGGATTAAATGAGTTAATACATGTAGTTTGAAATGCAGTTTGAAGTACTTTGAACAGCATCTAGCATACAGTAAGCGCTCAAAAACTGTGTTGTCTTTTTTGTTATTCTTTCCCCTAGTAAAATTTATAGTTTTTTTCATATATGCTCTACACATTCCTTGTTATGTTTATTCTTGGAATTTTACATTTTGATTTTATTGGTAGAGTTGTTTTTCTGAAATTATGCATTGATTTTCTGAAATTCAAATTTAATTGGGTTGCCTGAATGACTTTTTTCCTTTTGGTTAAATCTGGCAATACTACATCATTGAGAATGAGGTATTTTCCATTATATTTTTCACTGATTATTTTGAGGAAACAGAGAAGGCTTTCCTCATTTTTTATGTCTATTGCTTTAGATCAGTGGTTCTGGAATTATTAACATGAGCCCTAATCACGTGATGGGGCTTCTTAAGTCATGGCTTTCTGGGCCTCAGCCCCAGAGTCTCTGATTCAACAGACCTGGGGTAGATTCTGAACCAATGTTCAGAATTCTTTTTAAATTTTTTTAAGATTTTTTTTAAATTTCTTGTGGGTACATATTAGGTAATCACATATATATTAATGGAGGTACAGGAGATATTTTGATACAGGGATGCAGTGTAAAATAAGAACATTATGGAGAATGGGGTATCCACTCCCTCAAGCATTTATCCTTTGAGTTACAAATGATCCAATTACATTCTTTAAGTTACTTTAAAACATATAATTACATTATTCTTTATTACAGTCACCCTATTGTGCTATCAAGTAGTAGATCTTATTCATCCTTTATATTTTTTGTACCCATTAACTATCCACACCTCCCCTACAATACGCCACTACCCTTCCCAGCCTCTGGTAACCATCCTTCTACTCTTTATGTCCATAAGTTCAAGACATACACATTGCAAACAGGCGTACGAAAATGTGCTCAACATCATTGATCATCAGAGAAATGCAAATCAAAACTACAATGAGCTATCATCTCACCCCAGTTAAAATGAAAATTGGTATTCTAACAATGCTCAGGTGATGCTGACGCTGCTGGTCTGGGGACCACACTTTGGGAATTGCTGCCTTAGTGGAAGTCTTATTTCTGATTTCTCATACTTTATCAATGAATTATCTTGCTTTGGTTTTCTTGTATTTTGTTTTGGTAAATATTCAAATGATCTTCAATTAATAATAATATTGTCTCCAGATGTCTGATATCTTATGTTAGCTTTAATTTTCAGAGTAATGCCAAATAAGTTTAGTCCTGGTATGTGTTTTTGTCTTCTTCCCGACTTGCATAGGAATGCTGATAGTATTTCCACAGTACATGTACTGTGGCAATTGCTTGAAAGATATTTTTCAGTCATTTAAAAATGATTCATTTTTAAATTGTCATCTTCCTGGTTTTATAGAAAGTTTAATACCTTTTAATAATTATCTACATTTTCATATTTTTCCATTGTCCTATTCATGCTACATATTATATAGTTTCTAATATTAACTCAAATTTACATTTGCAGCCTTGAAAACTGTCTCATCTCATATTTTATTTCCAGGATATTGTTGGTGGTAATCTTGGCAGAGTGAATTCGTATTTGGTTTTGCAGGAGAGAAAGGGAAATGAAGTCAGCTTGCTTCTACATGACCATAGATAGTGGAATCACCATAGCTTTTTTTTTTTTTTACTTTATTTTGTTTTTAGTATTGTACATGGGGCTTTATATTTCCACCTAAAATTCAAATTGAAACATCTGATAATTTTATTGGAGAAGATTTTATCTTTGAATGACATACATGAAATAAGAATTATTTTTTTAAGTCTGAACTATAATCTTGAGATTAAAACTTTTCATTCCAATAATATGTTACAGGATATTCTTATGATTCTGTTTACTCAGAAATACAACGTTATTAAAATGTTGTTCTCTTGCTTAGACAGATAGCAGGTATTGAGTAAAGAATATTCACCACATTAAAAAGTCCATTAGAATCAAGTTTAATTGTTTTTGATTGCTCTTAGTTAAAAAAAATTGTGATACTTAATGGACATGTGTCATTGATCATTGGAAAGTTTTTTCCAATAAATGTCTTTTGTAGTTGACTGTGTCACAGAATTTAAGCCTGAGAATAGTAAAAACGTCCAGAAGGAATTAGGTGGTAACCTATAAGTATATGGCAGCTCAAGTCTAGAACAAGTCAGATTTTCCTCATACTTCAATTCTGAATTTGAATTGAAGTCAATTCAATTCAAAACAACTGAACTGACCTAAAAAAAGATGTAAATGATTGGAGAAGAGCTGAATTACAAAGTGAATATGCTTCTGATATGGCACGACTTCTGGCCTCTGTTATTATTGCCAATGGTATGGATATGTTTTGTCGTGTGTGTGTGTGTTCACACGCATGTGTGAGTGTGTGTCATGCAGATGTGCTTTGACAAAATGAAAAAGAAGAATCTGCTCTGTACTCACATTATCATTGAGAAAATTTGCCTTGTATATGCTAGCATTTTTGACTCCTATTGTCAGTAAGAAAAACATGTATTAATAATAAAAGCGTGTATGATTTCCATGATGGCTTAGAGAAAGCAAAGCATACTCCAAAGGATATTTTTAAAGGACAGTGATCCTGGTGTGGCAGAGATGCATGATTAACATAACAGAATGCCAGCCAGAATCACATTTTGCCTATTGTAAAAGTGGTTCCTCTGTTACCTTACATTTCTGCCTACTCAGGCACTCCAATAGCTTTGTTTTGAATTACCTTTACCTTTCTGTTATCCCCTTTACTTGGCAACTCTCATTTTAATTACCCAGAGAAACATCTATGCATTTTTCTCCCAGGAGACTTTTGAATAGTAATAATATACCATTAGCCATCTTTGGAGAAAAGGCAAGTACTTATCGAGAATTATGTTACTCATATTCCTCTGAGTTGTCTGTTTCTTACCCAAGTTCTATTTAGGATTTCAAGATACAATCCTGACTCATACTTTTTAGAAGAAAACAGCCCATGGGCTGGTACTAAGAAGAAAACTATTCTCCTATTTTCAAAACACTCTTGGAAAATAGTTATAGCCCAACCACATATCACACTGTGCACGTGTATAATTCTTTACAATTCATCTGTTTGCTCCTTACAAAAATGTTTTCAGGATATTAAGGAAGACATTGGGATTGATTCCCATTTTTCATTGCAAGAAACCTAATTACATTAAGAGAAGCTATTTTAGGATAGGAGAAAGGAGCGGGTGACTGGCTTTTATCACACACCAAGTACATGACAAATTCAGAACTCCAACCTAGGATTCTAGTTTCTTACCCACACATTCTCCTTCTCTAAATTGGAAATTATTTTTCTACTTTATTCCTTAAATGATAAAGATCACTTACATCTGACTGGGCATTTTATTTATTTTTATTTATTTTTATTTATTTATTTATTTATTTTTAGCAATATTGATATTTTTATTTCTTTTTTTCTTTTTTCTTTTTTTAAATTTTATTATTATTATACTTTAAGTTTTAGGGTACATGTGCACAACGTGCAGGTTTGTTACATATGTATACCTGTGCCATGTTGGTGTGCTGCACCCATTAACTCGTCATTTAGCATTAGGTATATCTCCCAATGCTATCCCTCCCCCCTCCCCCCCACCCCACAACAGGAAGGGGAACATCACACACCGGGGACTGTTGACTGGGCATTTTATTGGTGTCTTTCCACAACTTATCCAGTGTATGTATTTGAAATGCATCTTCTTTACGGTCATGAGCACTTTCATGAAGAGACAAGTGAGACTGAATGCTAAAACAGCGGCCATTTGAACAAGTGAAAAGAGACTTGTTAATTGGACACTGCTTTGGTTTGAGCTGCTGTTGCTGCTACTACTACTGCTACTCCTAAAGAGACAATAACAGAACTTGTACACACTGATGGCAGCAGTAAGCAGGATACAGGAATATAATTAGAAGTCAGCACCTCAGGAAGGGGAGACTCCTTGGGGGGCATCCCATTACTAAAGGAAAACTGTTAGCAGCTATGATGAGGCTAGGAAAGGCATTCTGAGTATTTTAGCAATTGCAGGGCAAGGAACAGGAAGCAGTTGAGGAAGAGGAAAAAGCTGAAAATATACTTCCGCTAATCTCCAGTTTATTTATCTTTTCTCCAGATAGCACTCAGCAGTGTTACTTGCATCATGGGTAGGAATGGTTTTAGGAACAGTTGGCCTCTCTTGAATCAAAAGGTACTGGAGGGGCAGAAAGCATCGCTGTGTGTGTGAAGCTTGAGCTTGGGTGTTGCATATGGTTTCAAAAACTGCCTCTGCTATTTTCAAGCTGTGTGAATGGGGAAAATTACTTACATCTCTCAGTCTTTGTTTTCTTAGCTTTCAAATGTATATAATAATAACTAGGTCAGAGAAAATCTTATTTGCTCATATTACTGTGCCGCTCCTGCTAACCCCCAATATTTACTGACATGTTAGAATGAGATTCTCCAGTGCCAGGGCTCAGAAAACACCACCTCAAAATATGACTCTAGAAGACCAGAATATACCACACCAAAATAGAGTTCTTTGGCATATTTTTAGCTAGTTATTCTGAGAAACTACAGACACCGGAGTAACTCTGAAAAACTACCCTTTTGTAAAGAAAATTTGCATGTATAAAAGAAATCTACATTAGCAAAAGTATCTGTATCAGGAAGAGGGCTGCTGCAAGACAACTTTTATTACCTAAGAGACTTTTTTTTTTAAACTACATAACATGATAATCTTTATGCACCATACATTTCTCCCCTTAACCTCCCATAACTTGTGGCTACCACAACCTCAGAAGTCCCAATCACCCATTCCTTTCTGTAGCTCAGGATGTTATTATGTAAGTTTTAATCATCTGGCTCTTCTTTGAGTCTTATGTTTTATGTAACTCCCATGTGGATGCAAGCATTTAAATATGTTCTTACTCCTGTAGCCCAGCCAAAGAATCAAGGAGGGTGGAAGGAAGTAACTTTTTCCTCTTTGACAACAGAGATTAAGCATATAGGGATGGTGGTGGTGTGTGGAGGTGATACTATTATTTACAAGGACTAACCATATGAGGGTGTGTATGAAGGGTTTGCTATTATTTATAGATGAATTGTCACATGTCAGTCACTATTCTAAATGATGAAAGAGTTCAGGAAATGCCACCCCAAAATATACAACTTTGAATATCAAACTGAGGGCAGTCAGGAAACAGCAAACGCATGGAGGAGATTTTTCTGAATTTCCCTTATCTGCCTATAGACAGATTCTACAAAATGAATGCAAATGTCATGATTCCTTTCTCCAGGAAGAATTAACTTGGATTAAAGGTGAGGAAAATGGATGTCTACACCACTCGCAGACGGGCTGCCACCTATTCTTCTAAGGACCCCCTTATCTTTCCTCCAAATCATTTACTTTCCCTTATGAAGAAGGCATATAAGCTTCTATATCTCACTGGGTTTTGGGGTATTCACTTTTCTTTTTCTGTGATGCCCCCATGCACGTAATAAATTTGGGACCTTTTGTCCTGCTAATATGTCTATTGTCCGTTTATTTCAAAGACGCAATTATCAAACCCTCAGAGGGTAGAAGAAAAGTTCTGTCTCCCCTACAGTGACTTCTAAATAAGAACTTACTTATTCCTTAAAACATGTGTACATCCTTAATTTACAGATGAGAAAATTGAAGTAAAGAGAAGTTAGATAACTTGTCCAAGGTCGCAGAGCTATTAAATGGCAGACGCAAAATCTGAACCCAGAAGTCTTACCCTTAACCTTAATGCTAACTACATTACTTTTCCCAGTCTTAAATATTTTTAAAAAATGTGTCACCTATGTGCATGCGACAAACAAGTAGCACCTTTGTGAGATTTACTAAGCATCAAATGGCCAGAAATCAACAAAATTATCTTCACATTCTACCTTATTCATTTTAAAGCTTCTTAATGCTTATAGGGAAAATACCCTATTCTTGAAATTTACAGCCCACTCTAAACAATGCTTTATTGCTTTATTATTTCTTCGTGAAAATCCTGCTTAAAATAATTATAATTTCTACATTATAATTATTTCATATGTATTCAGTTACTGACATCTCCATTGACTTTCATTACACTGTCTCCTTAGTCATCTAAGCTGACTATGTTTCTACAATAAACTCAAAAATCTGATTTCTCAGATCGGCTTTATTTCTCTAATCCACCTTGTTCACTCCCTTTTTTCCTGCTCCACTACCAATATCCTCTTTAAAACACATGTATGTTCTTCATATTGACATCAAACAACAATTCTGTCTTACTTTACCCTTGTTTAAAAACAAGACAAAAACTGGAAAACTATAGTTCTGAACATAAACTAAGTATTTGGAAAACATTATTTAAAATTACTTTTTTTCTAATACATTATGCTAAAGGAGTAGCAACTTTGACTTACTACAAGCTTAGCACACTCAGTTGAGTGGTTTAAGTATCCTTAGGGATTCAAGTGTTACTTAAAGTAGTTTTATCTTGTAATTATAAAATAATATGGAATCACAAAAATATCAATGATTTCACTTGCTCATGTTTATTAACTCACTTTAAAATCATATATCCCAGTATGCAGAATTATATCAGCTATTACACAGGGCTTTTAAAATATATGCAGGGCATATTTTTGTGAGTTTAAGTTACACATATGTAGTCAAAATTTATTAAGCATATTTTAAGTTCCATGCAATAGGAAAGGTACAATATGCTAGTCTTTTTAGCATATAATCTGACAATAATTATAATCAGTATATTTTAAGGGATGTTACAGTTTAAAAAATTCTAGGTTAATTATCATTCAGGAATGGAAAGTACATAACTTCTGTCTTACACACACACACATACACACATCCAATTGTAATAGGTGTCACTAATAAATCATGGCTATCTTTTCTAGTAAGCTTTGAAGAAGCCTCAGAATTCTCCTCAATCCTGTGCACTTGGCAACTACTATCAATTGATTGAAGTTTGCACAATAGGTGAAACTCATTTGTCATTCCTACTGTTACTAAAAATAATCTTATATATCTATTTTTAAAAGATTGGTCTTTTGTAGAGAATTATAAAAGAACGCATGATAGGAATAATACAAATAGAAACTAGCCCAACTGATGACAATAGTTGATCTACTTAAACATTGGCAAGGTCCTTACATAACATTTTAAATGAATAAAGCAAGATAAATTAAATCCTGGATGTTAAGGCAACTTCGGTTATGTACATTCCATATGCTTTCCAAATTTTAATAAAAAATATGCAATGACCAGTGGTTTCCCAAGTTCAAGGAGTAATGAAGTATATGTAAATATAACAGTCTGTACTTGGAAAGGGCATGCAACTATTTTCACTAATTCTCAAAATTTAGGACAGCTTTCTGAAAGAAGCATTAAGAATTTTAAAGAATTGTGAGTATGTGGCCAAATCAAAGATGTCAAATCTCTTTAGAAATACACCAAAGTACAGAAAAATAGGAAAGAGAAAAATAGTCAGTCAGAGCTTAAGTAACAGGTCTCTTTAATGACATTTGAAATATGACGTGTCCAGTACCCTATCCCAAGAAGAGCTCATAGTTGTAGATTCAGACCTAATAATTACTAAAAAAAGTACTGTACTTTATTTATAATAAAGAAATTCAAATGAAAATAAAATTTTGATAACAAAAATAGCAAGAATTATTTTGAAGATGATAGTAAGACCAATTAACATATAGGCTTCCATAACAGGTGACATGATAAACAGGTAAAATCATTATGGGAAGCAATATAACACTATATATCAAGAATATTAAAAACATTCACACTATTTAATGTAGACTTGATCCATTCTAGGAATCTCTTCGAGAGAAATAATTACAGGTAAAGCTGGCCTATGTGCTCCACTTAAAAAAATACAGAATGGCAAAATGGGTAAAAAACCACCAACCAAATATCTGCTGTCTTCAAGAGACTCACCTAACACTTAAGGATTCATATAAACTCAATGTAAATAGGTAGAAAAAGATGTGCCATGCAATTAAAAACCAAAAACAAAAAAGAGTAGCTATTCTTATATCAGACAAAAAATATGTTAAATCAACAACAGTAAAAAAGATGACATTGTATAATCATAAAGGATCAGTCTAATAATATATTACAGTCTTAAATTAATGTGCACCTAACACTGGAACTCCCAGATATATAAAACAATTACTACTAGACCTAGAAATGAGATAGACAGCAACACAGTAATAGCGGGGGATTTCAATACTCCACTGACAGCACTAGATAGATCAAGACAGAAAGTCAACAAAGATACAATGGACTTAACCTATACCCTAGAACAAAAGGACTTAACAAATATTTACAGAACACTCTTTCCAACAACTGCAGAATACACATTCTAGTCATCAGCACATGGAACATTCTACAAGATAGAACATATGATAGGCCACAAAACAAACCTCAATACATTTAAGAAAATTAAAAATATATTAAGTATCTTCTCAGACCACAGAGGAATAAAACTGGAAATCAAAAAAAGGAACCCTCAAAATTATACAAATACATGGAAATTAAATAATCTGCTCTTGAATGACTTGGGGTTAATAATGAAATGAGGATAGACATTTAAAAATTATTTGAAAGGAATGATAATAGTGGCAAAAGTTATCAAAACCTCTGGGATACAGCAGAAGCAGTGCTAAGAGGAATGTTCATAGCATGAAATGCATACCTCAAAAAGTCTGAAAGAACTCAAGTTGAAAACCTAATGTCATACCTCGAGCAACTAGAGAAACAAGAACAAACTAAACCCAAAACGAGCAGAAGAAAAGAAATAACAAAGATCAGAGCAGAAGTAAATGAATTTGAAACAAAAAAATACAAAAGCAAATTAAACAAAAAGGTGTTTTTTAAAAGATAAAATTGATAGACCATTTGTGAGATTAACCAAGAAAATAAGAGAAAAGATCCAAATAGGCTCAATTAAAAATAAAACTGGGGATATTACAGCAAACACCACAGAAATACAAAATATTTTTCAAGGCTAGTAGGAACACCTTTACGTGCATGGACTAGAAAATCTAGAGGAAATGGATAAAGTCCTGGAAATGTACAACCCACACAGATTAAATCAGGAAGAAATAGAAACCCTGAATAGACCAATAACAAGCAGCAAGATTGAATCAGTAAAAATAAAATAAAAATAGTCAACAAAAAAAGGCCAGGACCAGATGTGCTCACAGCTGAATTTTACCAGATATTCAAAGAAGAATTGGTACCAATTCTACAGACACTATTTCAAAAGAAAGAAAAGGAAACAATCCTCCCTAAAGTATTCTATAAAGCCAGTATCACTCTAATACCAAAACCAGGAAAGGACATAAACTGAATCAAACAACACCTCAAAAAAAATAGTACATCATGATGAAGTGGGTCTCATCATCCCAGGCATGCAGAGATGGGTTGACATATGCAAGTTAATAAATGTAATACATCACAAAAACAAAATTAAAGACAAAAACCATATGATCCTCTTAATAAACGCAGAAAAAAACCGTTGATACAATCCAGAATCTTGTTATGATGAAATACTTCAACAAAATAGGCATAGAAACTATTTACTTCAAAGTAATAAAAGGCATGTATGACAAACCCACAGTCAACATTATTCTGAATGGGGAAAAATTGAAAGCATTCCCCCTGAGACCTGGAACAAGTCAATAATTCTCATTTTTACCATTTCTTTTTTTTTTAATTTTTTATTATACTTTAAGTTCTAGTGTACATGTGCACAACGTGCAGGTTTGTTACATATGTATACATGTGCCATGTTGGTGTGCTGCACCCATTAACTCGTCATTTACATTAGGTATATCTCCTAATGCTATCCCTCCCCCCTCCCCCCACCCCACAACAGGCCCCGGTGTGGGATGTTCCCCTTCCTGTGTCCAAGTGTTCTCATTGTTCAATTCCCACCTATGAGTGAGAACATGCTGTGTTTGGTTTTTTTTGTCCTTGCGATAGTTTGCTGAGAATGATGGTTTCCAGCTTCATCCATGTCCCTACAAATCAACATAGTACTGGAAGTCCTAGTCAGAGAAATCTGGCAAGAGAAGGAAATAAAGGGCATCCGAATTGGAAAAGAGAAAGTCAAACTGTTGCTGTTTGCTGCTGATACATTCGTATACCTAGAAAACCATGAAGACTCATCCAAAAGGCTCCTAGATCTGATAAACAAATTCAGCGAAGTCTTAGGCTACAAATTCAATGTACACAGATCAGTAGCACTGCTATACACCAACAACAACCAAGTGGGCAATCAATCAAATCAATAATTCCATCCCTTTTACAACAGCTGCAGAAAAATAAAAATATCTAGGAAAATGCTTAACCAAGGAGGTGAAAGATATCTACAAGGAAAACTACAAAACACTATTGAAAGTAAACATGGATGACAGAAACAAATGGAAATACATCCCATGCTCATGGATGGGAAGAATCAATATTGTGAAAATGACCATAGTGCCAAAAGCAATCTACAGATTTTATGAAATTCCTATCAAAATACCATCCTCATTTTTTAAAAAATCTAAAATTTATATAAAACCACAAAAGCCTATAAAGCCTAAGCAATACTAAGCAAAAAGAACAAATCTGGAGGAATCACATTATCAAACCTCAAATTGTACTACAAGGGTATAGTTACCAAAGCAGCATTGTAGTGCTATAAAAATAGGCACTTAGACGAATGGAACAGAATAGAGAACCCAGAAATATACCCAAATACATATTGCCAACTGATCTTCAACAAAGCCTAAAAAAACATAAACTGGAGAAAGGACCCCCGATTCATTAAACGCTGCTAGGAAAACTGGCTAGCCACATGTCACATGTAGAAGAATAAAACTGGATCTCCGTCTCTCACTGTACATAAAAATCAACTCAAGGTGGATCAAAGACTTAAATCTAAGACCTTAAACCATAAAAATCTCCGAGGATAATATTGGAAAATCTCTTCTGAACATTGGCCTAGGCAAAGAATTCATGACTAAGACTCCAAAAGCAAAGGCAACAAAAACAAATATAAATGGGACCTCATTAAACCAAAAAGCTTCTGCATAGCAAAATAAATAATCATCAGAATAAACAGACTACCCACAGAGCAGGAGAAAATATTTGCAAATTATGCATCCAAAAAAATGACTAGTATCCAGAATCTACAAGGAACTCAAATCAGCAAGAAAAAAACAACAAATAATCCCATCAAAAAGCAGCCAAAGGATGTGAATAGACATTCCTCAAAAGAAGATTTAAATCAAGTTTAGCCTAAAGCTTCCTCCTTACATATTTTATGTTTGGCCTAAAGGTTTCTCTATACATCATAAACTATACCTAAATAGAGTTAAAAACAGACTATAGCCTACTCTTGTGCCAATCACTGAGTTTTGGCCGAAGGTGGCCACATATTCAAACCATATTCAAATAAGGCAAACACTGAGCTATAACCAATCCAGTCGTTTCTGTACTTCAGTTCTAGTTTTATACCTCACTTTCCTTTTTCTGTCTATAAATGTTTTTCCTCCATGTAGCTGTGCTGGAGTCTGTAAGACGACTTTGGCTCAGAAAGCTGCCCAATTCGCAAATTGATGTTTCTCGTCTTCCCTCACCTGAGGTCAACCAGGCGGCTGTCCCCTTGCAATGTCTAAGGTTGACCAGATATCTCTCGCCTTCCTTTGACTAAGGTCTACCAGATGTCTCTCACCTGCCCATATCTAAGGTCGACCAGATAGCTCAGGCCTTCTCACGTCAAAGATCTACCATATGTCTCTCGCCTTCCCATGCCTGAGCTTGGCCATATGTCTCTCGACGCCCCATGCCTGAGGTCGACCAGGTGGCTGCTGCCTTTCAATGTCTAAGGTTGACCAGATGTCTCTTGCCTTCCCATGTCTGAGGTTGACCAGGTGGCTGTCCCCTTGCAATATCTAAGGTGTACCAGATGTCTCTCGTCTTCCCTTGACTAAGGTCTACCAGATTTCTCTTACCTTCCCATACCTAAGGTCAACCAGATAGCTCAGGCCTTTTCACGTGAAAGATCTACCATATGTCTCTCGCTGACCCATACCTGAGGTCGACCAGGTGGCTATCCCCTTGCAATGTCTAAGGTCGACCAGATGTCTCTTGCCTTCCCACACCTGAGGTCGACCAGGTGGCTGTCCCTTTGCAATGTCTAAGGTGGACCAGATGTCTCTCACCTTCCTTTGACTAAGGTCTATGAGATGTTTCTCACCTTCCCATATCTAAGGTCAACCAGATAGCTCGGGCCTCCTCATGTGAAAGATCTATCATATGTCTCTCGCCATCTCATACCTGAGGTCGACCAGGTGGCTGTCCCCTTGCAATGTCTAAGGTCGACCAGATATCTCTTGCTTTCCCATGGCTGAGGTAGACCAGATGGTTGTCCCCTTGCACTGTCTAAGGTGGACCAGATGTCTCTTTTCCATGCCAAAGGTTGACAAGTTGGCTCTCTCCATGCCATGTCTAAGATCTACCAGATGTCTCTCACCTTCCCATACATAAGGTTGACCAGATGGCTCTCCCCTTGCCATGGCTAAAGACTACTACGTCTTTCGCTTTCCAAAGCCACTGACTGACGAGATGACTCACGTGTTGCCATATCAAAAAACTACCACATATTTTTTGCCTCCCAAAGACAAAGATCGATGAGATGGCTTGCCTCTTGACCTATCTAAGCATACCAGATGTGCCTCCCCTTCCCATGACGAAGGTCTACCACATTTCTCTCACCTTCCCATATCTATGGTTGACCAGATGTCTCTCGCATTCCCATGCCTGAGCTCAAGCATATATCTCTTGACTTCTCATGCCTGAGGTCGACCAGGGGGCTATCCCCTTGCAAAGTCTAAGATGGACCAGTTGTCTCTTGCCTTCCCATGCCTGAGGTCAACCAGGTGGCTGTCTCCTTGCAATGTCTAAGGTTGACCAGATGTCTCTCGCCTTCCCATACCTGAGGTTGACCAGGTGTCTGTACCCTTGCAATGTCTAAGGTGGATCAGATGTCTCTCACCTTCCCATGCTTGAAGTTGACCTGGTGGCCGTCCCCTTGTAATGTGTAAGTTTAACCAGATGTGTCTTGCCTTCCCCATGCCTGAGGTCAACCAGGTGGCTGTCCCCTTGCAATGTCTAAGGTGGACCACATGTCTCTTGCCTTTCCTTGACTAAGGTCTATGAGATGTCTCTCACCTTCCCATATCTAAGGTCCCCCAGATAGCTCAGGCCTTCTCACATCAAAGATGTGCCATATGTCCCTCTCACCTTCCCATGCCTGAGGTCGACCAGGTGTCTGTCCCCTTGCAATGTCTAAGGTGGACCAGATGTCTCTCGCCTTCCCATGCCAAAGGTTGACAAGATGACTGTATCTGTGCCATGTCTAAGTTCTTCCAGATATCTCTTCCTTTCCCATGCCTAAGGTCCATTGGATGGCTCTCCCCTTTCCATGCCTGAGATTGAGCTGATGGCTCTCTCTTTGCCTTGTCTAAGGTCTACCAGATGTTTCTTGCCTTCCCAGGCCTAAGATTGACCAAATGGTTCTCCTCTTTCTATGCCTGAGATTGAGCTGATGGCTTTCCCTTTGCCATGTCTAAGGTCTCCCAGATGTCTCTTGCCTTCCTATGCTTATGGTTGACCAAATGGCTCTCCCTTTCCCATGCCTAAGGTCGACCAGATGTCTTTCGCCTTTCCATGCCTGAATTTGACCAGATGGTTCTTGCCTAGAATCCTAGAATATGGTGTCTTTAAGGTTCATGAAAGGACGGAAAGGATCCTGAGAAACACTTTTGAATACACGTTTTTGATAACTTTAGAAATCACATAATTTGGACTGGATAAGAATTCCTGGAACTTTCATGAAAAGACTTACTGGTTTATAAAACAGCTAACCCAAGCAATAGAAACATTAATTGAATTCCAAGGAAATAGTTTGCCATATTTTCATGCTAAATCAGTCAGTACTAAAATTGTTTAAATATACAGTTTGAATGAATTTCATGCTTTAAGTCAAATTACCTAATGATAACCTATCAGTTATCAGTGCTATGTACCTAAATTGGAGAAACAACTGGTATTCAAGAGGACATAAATCCAATGTTAAGCGTGGACTCATGTAGAACCCTGATGGTTGCCTTGTCCTTTCTGAGTCCTGAAAACTATTTATTGAAAGTTCTCCATTCTGTGACTCACCATGGAGAAGATAAAATGATCTAAATTAAACATATGTATATGAGTATATGTGTGTGCATGTATATGTATATATGTGTGTATATATGTGTGTGTGTATGTGTGTATATATATATATAGTTACTTCTAAATTGCTAAAATATTTTATGACCAATGTTTGGTTTGTCAAAACCATATTCCCAAGCAATCAAAATTCCTATCCACAATCAGGTAGTACATTCCAATACCTGATGCGCTATTTAAATATTTATAGAGAGATTCTATTCCATTGTCATTTTAAATGAATGGTTTTTTTCTGGTTGTATAAAAGCTTTCTCATGCAAGAGGGCTGTTATAACAGTAGCTCATTATGCCACACTGTATTTACTCCAGCAAAGAAAAATTTTCATGGTTTACTGATTGAGGACAATCAACCCCTTCACATTCTAGAATCCAAAGGCTGGATCTTCTGAGAACATCCAAGAAAGACTGCCCTTGTCATCCACACTGCTGGAAAACTTCAGGACCTTGAACCTTAGTCTCATAGTCTCACAACTCAGAAGGGTCCCTCCACACTCTTGGAACTGTACATCCATTGGAAACCTTAAGGTTAACCTAACCAGGGAAGTTTCTCTCCAGAAGAAGATGGCATCCAGGAGGTGGACATCTTTTTCCCAAGATCACAGAACAAGACTTCTCTACTATCATGAGACTCTTATCTTTCATTTTTTCCTCTTGCTTATGCACGTGTGAACAACAGAAATGAAAAGGGGGTCTGTTCAGCCATCCCATTACTGGGTATGTACCCAAAGGATTATAAATCATGCTGCTATAAAGACATATGCACACGTATGTTTACTGTGGCACTATTCACAATAGCAAAGACTTGGAACCAACCCAAATGTCCAACAATGATAGACTGGATTAAGAAAATATGGCACATACACACCATGGAATACTATGCAGCCATAAAAAAGGGATGAGTTCATGTCCTTTGTAGGGACATGGATGAAGCTGGAAACCATCATTCTCAGCAGACTATCGCAAGGACAAAAAACCAAACACCGCATGTTCTCACTCATAGGTGGGAATTGAACAATGAGAACACTTGGACACAGGGCGGGGAACATCACACACCAGGGCCTGTCGTGGGGTGGGGGGAGGGGGGAGGGATAGCATTAGGAGATATACCTAATGTAAATGATGAGTTAATAGGTGCAGCACACCAACATGGCACGTGTATACATATGTAACAAACCTGCACATTGTGCATATGTACACTAGAACTTAAAATATAATAATAATAAAAAAGGAAAGGGGGTCTGTTGTGTGCATTAATGGGGTATAATTTTATTTGTGAATAATTTTGCAGCCAACCTTACACATGGAAAACATACCTTGATAGATGGAAGATGAAGGCACAATGTAGGTGAGAAATTATAATGGTACATATTGCGCCTGATAATCAGTCAGAAGCAGAACATTAGTCCACTCCTCTTAACCGACATCATGGTTAAAGAGAACATTGCCAGGACGTCTTCACTATTCTAGAAGAGCATCATTTGCTAGGTCCTTTTTCCTTGGGTTGAAGTAAATGAGACAATTAGGAATGTATCACTCATGATAGGCTTTATAGCAGATTCTACTGTAAAGGCTAAGGTTACATGACAGATTTTAAATTCTATTATGAAAGTTATGTTAAATAACAAAATCTCTCTAGATTACTTACTGGTTAAACAGAGAAGTGTCTATGCAGCTGCTGGCCCTCCTTGTTGCCCACGGAGAAACACATTACATTGGTTATTATAGAAATTCAGTTATAGAATATTAATGAAGAAACTGCTTAATTAAAGCAAGTAGACTCTATCTAACTCATTCATTGATCAATTTGATTTTAGTTGGTTTGGTTTATGTGGACACTGGCTAAGAAGCATACTCCAAACTCTTGATATTATCCTCCTGATAGTCATAATAATAGTCACCCTGGTATGCTATATTCTTTCAGAACGTTTCAATTTCTTAATGCAGCCATCTCTAGAATGTCAAATGGTCTCTCTTCAACTGGAATAACAAGAGCTGAAAGACATGTTATGACCATGAGGTCACCATAACCTATGAATGATGTGCTGAGACTGGAAACTCAAAATGATGGTAACTGAGAGTGGCACTAAGGCCCTCTGTTTTGGTCACGCTCTCCCTTAAGCTAGAACCTGTCCAAAGGGGGAAATTTTTAAAGAAAATTATGGGAAGTCATTGTTTTGAACTGAGCTCATGCACTAGGCCCCATCAGACCACACAAAACCAAAATGGACTCACTTATACTAAATGTGACAATCAAACTAAGACTTTAAGAGAACACATAGGGCCTAGAACAGACAGAGTTTTGTTTTCCTCCTGTAAACAGGATATTCCAGCATAAGGAGGGTACCTCCTACTCTAACCCTGATAAAAAATTAAAATGAAGTCCTTGTTCCCACCTTACAAAACCCACTGTTCTGCTATTTCCCCATGGGCTTCAAGACCAAATAAGTACACTTACAATGATGATAGTGACATCAATGACTACAGTTTGGGTCAATTTCTCAAAATTTAGAGGACGACCAAAAGGGAGAAATTGTTAAGCCAAGTTTAGCATAAAGCTGCCTCCCCACATATTTTAACTTTGGCCTAAAAATTTTGCTGTACACTTCTCATGAACTATAACCTAAATAGATTTGTAAACAAACTGTAGCCTACTCTTGTGCCAGTCCCCAAGTTTTGGCCAATCAGAGGTGGCCAACTATTTAAACCACATTCAAACAAGGCAAATGCCGAGCTGTAACCAATTCAGCTGTTTCTGTAGCTCACTTCCATTTTCTGTATGTCACTTTCCTTTTTATGTCCATAAATCTTCTTCAAGCAGGTGGCTGTGCTGGAGTCTCTGAGCCTACTATGGCTTGGGAGGCTGCCCAAATTGGGAATTGTTCTTTCCTCAATTAAACTTTTAAAAAATTTAATTGGGCTAAAGTTTTTCTTTTAACAGAGATATACAAACAACCAACAAACACATGAAACAAATGCTCAATATCACTAATCATCAGGGAAATGCAAATTAAAACCACAATGAGGCCGGGTGCAGTGGCTCACGTTTGTAATCCCAGCACTTTGGGAGGCCGAGGCAGGTGGATCACCTGAGGTCAAGAGTTTGAGACCAGCCAGCTGAAACCCCATCTCTACTAACAATACAAAAATTAGCTGGGCGTAGTAGTGCACGCCTATAATCCCAGCTACTCAGGAGGCCGAGGCAGGAGAATTGCTTGAACCCGGGAGACGGGGGTTGCAGTGAGCTGAGATCGTGCCACTGCACTCCATCCTGGGTGACGGAGCAAGACTCTGTCTTAAAAAAAAAAAAAAACAAAAAAAACAAAAACAAAAACAAACAAACAAGCAAAAAAAAACCCGCAATGAAATACCACCTTACTCCTACAAGAATGGCCATAATTAAAAAGTCAAAAAAAGAAAAAAGATGTTGGAGTGGATGTGGTAAACAGGCAACACTTACGCACTGCTGGTAGGAATGTAAACTAGCACAACCACTATGGAAAGCAATACAGAGATTCCTTAAAGAACTAAAAGTAGATCTACCATTTGATCCAGCAATCCCACTAATGGGTATCTACCCAAAGGAAAAGAAGTCATTATATAAAAAAGACACACGCACATGCTTGTTTATAGCAGCACAATTCATAATTGCAAAGATATGGAACCAACTTAAGTGCCCATAAACCAATGGGCAGATAAAGAAAATGTGGTATATATATACCATGGAAAGCTACTCAGCCATAAAAAGGAATGAAATAATGTCTTTTGCAGCAACTTGGAAGGAGCTGGAAGCCATTATTCTAAATGAAGTAAATCAGGAACGGAAAACCAAAAATTGTATGTTCTCACTTTTAAGTGGGAACTAAGCTATGAGGAGGCAAAGACATACAGAGTGATATAATGGACTCTGGGGACTGAGAGGGGAAGAGTGAGAGGGGAGTGAGGGACAAAAGACTATATGTTGGGTACAATGTATACTGGTCAGGTGATGAGTGCACTAAAATCTCAGAATTAATCATTAAGAACTCACCCATATAATCAATAACAACCGCCTGTACCTCAAAAGCTATTGAAATAAAAAGTAATAATAATTAGAGATAAAACGAATAACTTACAGGCAACATTGGCTATTAAAACATTACTGATAAAATTAAAAAGTCAAGAAACAAGAGAATACTAAACATAGAAAAAAGGTTACATATATTAAAGTATATCCTATGATAGAATACTACTCAGTATTAACATAGTATTTACAAAAAATAGTAATAACATTAAAAGTCCTTATGTTATTATACCATCTAAAAAATATAAGATACAATTGTGTGTACAGTATGATCCTGACTATGATACAATATAAAAAGCATAAAAAATATTGGCAAGATGTTAACAGCAGTTACATCTCAGTAGAAAATTTGTTTATTATTATTTTTCTACTTGCTTATAACTTTCAGCACACACAAAAAAATCTAGACTTATTTTCAAGATGGCAGAATAAATCCACATGGAAAATTTTAAAAACAGGCAGAGTATCAAAAGAGATTAGCTCCAAAGAAACATCACTCAGACTGACAGCAGACTTCTCATTCACGGCGGTATATGTCAGAAGACAGAAACATGCCTTCAAAATGCTGCAGGGAAATATCTCGCAAAATATAATTGTATATTCAGCTAATCTGTCATTCAAGAATGAAGATATAATGAAGAATATTTCAGCAGATATACAAGACCAAGCAACTCTAACTAGTAAAATGCACAAAATAAAACAAAAATAAAAAGAAACAGTTTTACTCTAACATAAAGAAAAGTGAACTCCTAAAGAAGGAATGAGACATAAGAAAAAAAGGTGTGAAAGGAAATCATAAAAAACCAGAAGAAAAACACACAAGTAATTTTTAAAACTTGACGATAAAAGTGCAACACCTAAAACAATGTAGATATTCTGTTTTACCTATTTAACTTTTAGATTAACTGATATTTCTCTTTCCTGCGGTAAAATCTTTCCATTTTTGGTTGATAACCACAGCACATACACACTTGTGCATCTAACAGACTATTCTCTACTTTGCCCATGTACTTTAGCTCACCACTATTCATTTGTGTGTTGCCAAGGGTCAGTTGCGTTTGATCCAAAACCTGTTTCATCTGTTCTTCTTGTAATTACTGTACCTAAATTAATCAATTATATTAGCGTTATGAAACGGGGTTGTTTCTATAGTAACTGAATATAATGCTTTGGAAAAACCTTCTAGAAGCAAGTTATTTTAGAAAAAAGATACTATCAAATTTAATGTGGTTCAGACAAGTTTAAAATCTTGGTAAAAATAATGTCAACACCCAGAAGGATTTTACATTCACATTGATTCATTTAAATTTTCACTACTTTCAAAATGAATACACACTAAAACTCATGGAGATGCATTGTTGATGTGGTTTACGAAGAGAAGAGAAGACAGACTATATTCAAAGGAACCACACAAAGACATTATTGGACTTTGTCAAATGGATTTTATCCACATATATTGATATGACCTAAGTTTTCCCCCTTTTAGTTTGTTAATATGGCAAGTTCATTGGTTTTCAAATATTAAACTAATCTTGTATTTCAGGAATAAACTGTACTGGATAATGTCTTTTTCATATGTATTCTGATTTTAGTTGCTAGAATTATGGCAATTGCATTGGCATGTAGTTTGCTTTTCTTGTCATATCTTTGATTGGGTTGATATTAAGGTAATAAAGGCCTTATAGAAGGAGTTGGGAATTGTTTCCTCTTCTGCAGTTTTCTGGAAGAGATTGTGATGAATTAATATTTATTCTTTAGTGTTTGGTAATTAATTAATGTCTTCATACATAAAGTGTGTTTCTTATAAGAAGCATATATATAGTCAAGTCTTGCTTTTACATCCAGTCTGACAGTCTCTGCTTTTCAATTGGACTGTTTAGAACATTTATATTGGATATGATTTTTGATATACTTAGGGGTTCCTTTTCTTTGTTGCCTTCCCACAAATATAAGGAGTTTTCAGTAATGCCCCAACGAAAGCAGTGTTTTTGTCTTCCCCCGCAGATTAAGGCTTTTGTTCTACTGTTGAGAGAAGAGAAAAGCATCTGGGGGCAGTTTTTCCCCTGTGGAACTGAACTACCCTTTTTGTGTCCCAAGTCTGCAACAAAATAGCCATTTCTTTAGATCTCTTTCCAGTCTTTTCTGTTTGGACCAGTGCGGTTGGTGGTGAAAGAGGCTATAAGTGGATTTGAACTCCATCAATTTTTCTGACCCTTTTAGAGAATTCACACTCTCCCACCAATCTGATCTTGGCCTTCATTAATTTGACAGACATTCTCCCTGAATTCTTCTTCCCACTATCTGATTAGATCTACCCCAGTTGGGAAAGAGTTCATGACTACAGACACTGAAGTCACCTTCTATCCTCAGGTTTTGAGTAGGGTGGTTGCTCTGCAACCTCGGCTCTCTCTGTTTGAATATCAATTTAAAGTAAACTTGTCTCTTTTTCATCGTAAATTTAGGAGTGATGCTCCTTCCATTCAGCTCTCTAGTTCTCATAACAGAAGCTGGAAATCCTTTGGTGTACACCTTTAACTTATCACAAACTACTTTCAAGTGATATTATACTATTCCACATATAGTTTAAGAACCTTATAATAGCACAGTATAATTTCGTTTGTTCTAGTTTTTGTGCTATTATTGTTATAGATGTTAATTGTACATATGTTATAAACACCACACAACATGACATTAGAATTTGATACGTGCTATGATGAGGAAATATAAGCAGCTATGGGAATAACCATAAGAAGCGTGGCAGGGCGAGGTGGCTCACGCCTGTAATCCTAGCACTCTGGGAAGCCCAGCCGGGTCGATCACCTGACGTCAGGAGTTCAAGACCAGCCTGGCCAACATAGTGAAACCCCATCTCCACTAAAAATACAAAAATTAGCCAGGCATGGTGGCACACCATGGCTGTAGTGCCTGTAGTGCCTGTAGTGCCAGCTACTCAGGAGGCCGAGGCAGGAGAATCGCTTGAACCCGGGAGGCAGAGGTTGTAGTGAGCCGAGATTGCACCACTGCACTCCAGCCTGGACGACAGAGCGAGACTCTGTCTCAAAAAAAAAAAAAAAAAGAAGAGTTCCCCCAGATATGGGAAGAAGACTATCAGAAAAGCATTCTCAGAAAATGATATCAAGTCTTATAATTGAAAGATGAATAAAAGTTATCCAGATAAAGTGGAGTGGGCAGGGAGGAGATAATGCTAGGCTGAGATAGTGGCTTGGGGTGAGGCTGGAGAGATTGGGGGGATCAGAATATATGGTACCTGTAGGTTATGGTAAAGAGTTTAAACTTTAAGCACAGTAGTAACCTATGAAAAAGTTTTAAGTAGAAGAAACATCTGATCCAATTAATATTTTTAATAGATTATATTGGCTTCTATGAGGAGAATAGGTTGTTACACAGGGTGCATAAGGAGTCCAAGTAGATAGAGGTAGCCATTGAAATACAGGAGTGGGGACAGTCTAGTATGAGGAAATAGCAAGAACAAAGGTCCCAAGGTAATAAGGAGCTCGGCTGAAAAACAGGAAGGTGGCTGTTTGCCTTAAGTGTGGTTAGTAAGGAGGAGGGTGCTATCATCAGATAAGATTAGACAAAGAGTCAGAGACCAGATTATATAGGGATCAGTAGAACAAGTTTAGATTTTCTGTTTTTATTTTAAAAGAAAAATAAAAGATATGAGCAGGTTGGGGGAAAGGGGAAGAATGAGGAGAATTATTTTTATTTTTCCTGTGCTGTTTTTGTGTGCACACATTTCCATTTACAACAGGTTATGCATACTACTCTTACACTAGAGAGTGAATTTATATTTTTTAGACAAAAAAACAGCAATAGGAAATGGCTGAAAAGTTTTTATCCAATGGTCATAATCTAACTTGCACTTTTAAATTTTACATGCATTTTATTTTTTTTTTTTGAATAAAAGCGTTATAAAAAAAGAACAGAGAGTTCTTATAAACTCCTCACCTAGCTTCCTATAAAGTTAGCATCACATACAATTATAGTACAGCAATAAAAAATACCAGAAAATTAACCTCAATAGCAATACTATTAACTGTTATACAGATCTTATTTAAATATCACCAATTGCACTACTAAGGCCTTTTTTAGGTTGTTTTGGTCTAGGATCTCACATTGCATTTTATTTTGATGTTCCCTTTAGCATTCTGCATTCTGTAAGAGTTCCTCAGAGCTACTTTGTTTTTTGTGATCTTGGCATTTTCCAGAGCACTGGCCAATTGTTTTGTATTATTAGTAGTGAATGGGTAAATAACTACCATTCTAAACCTAGTTTCCCATCATGGCTTCCAATCTGAATAAATGGAACCACAATTCATCCAGTTGTGCAAAGCAAGAAACCTAGAAGTTATCCTTTGTCACCTCTCTTGCTCAGCAAATCCCCTTAATCAATTAAGGCTTAACGCCTATTAATTATAATTCTTAAATCATCTCCCACATCAGGGAGATAGTTTTCTCCATTTTGTCATCCCTTCTAATCTAAAGAAACCATCACTGGTAATCTAAACTAATGCAACAGCTTCCTAACTAGTTTCTTTCCTTCCACTCTTGTATTTCTCCAACTCATTATCCATATTTCCTCTTAAAAATAACTGACAGAACTCATCCAATGTTTCTCACCCCAAAGTATATCACTACCCTTCACCCATCCTACAAGGCAGAAACCTTGGAGTTCTTCCTTATATCTCATATTTTCTCACCCAACCATATTCAATTCATCACCAATTTTATTGACTTTTATTCCAATATATAGCAAATATTTATTTATTTTTATGACTATCTAGTTTGAGTCACATTAGCTCTTATGTCATCTAATTTAACAGTCTCTTCTCTATTTTGCCTAACTCATATCTTGCTTTTCACCAATCCATTCTCTAGGTTAAATCCAGAAAACCCTTTAAAATGTAAATCAAATTACCAAGAAAAAATAATAACTCCACAATAGAGAAACTTGGCAGACACCATTGTAATCAAATGATACAGGTTAACATCACCAGTACCAAGATGGATTAACATCATGCACCTGCTGATATGATGTACTGATATGGGCGCAACATCATTTTGTAATATTTTTATTAAAAATGAAAAAGCTCACTAGAATCATGAAAACACATTAGACAAATGCAAAGTGAGTACTATGCTACAAAACAATTGGTCAGTGCTCTTGAAAATGCCAAGGTCACAAAAAAACAAAGTAACTCTGGGGAACTCTTATAGAATGAAGAATGCTAAAGGGAACATCAAAATAAAATGCAATCTGATATACTAGTCCAAAACAACCTAAAAAAAGGCCTCAGTAGTGCAACTGGTGAAATTTAAATAAGATCTGTATAACAGTTAATAGAATTGCTATTGAGGTTAATTTTCTGTTTTTTTAAATTGCTGTACTATAATTGTATGTGATGCTAACTTTATAGGAAGCTAGGTGAAGAGTTTATAAGATCTCTCTGCTCTTTCTTATAACTTTTTATCCAAAAAATAAAAATTAAAATGCATGTAAAATGTAAAAGTGCAAGTTAGATTATGACCATTGGATAAAAACCTTAAAACTTTTCAGCCATTTTTCTCATTGCTGGTTTTTGTTTGTTTGTTTGTTTGTTTGTTTTTGCTTCTGTGGGAGACAGAGTAGTAAGGATGGGGTAGATTTCTCCTGATAGAGAAAGGTTAAACACGTACTGTTAAAACACGGCTTTCCAGCAGTATATTGTAGAGTCCGGCAGGTTAACATTTTTTCATGGTTTTTAAAAGCAAGACATAAGGAATTTTGTCAAGAGATACAGTTCCTGCTCATGCATGTTACTAATTCTTTTTTTTAAACTTATATTTGAAGTTCAGGGGTACATGTACAGGTGTGTTACACGGGTAAACTTGTGTCATGGGGGTTTGTTGAATAGATTATTTCATCACCCGGGTATTAAGCCTAGTACCCGTTAGTTATTTTTCCTGATCCTCTCCCTCCTCCCAGCCTCCACCCTCCAGTAGGCCACAGAGTGTTGTTTCCCACTATGTGTCCATGTTATCCTTCGATAAAATGTGTGATGTTGCTTTAGCTAGCACCACCGGAATCCCTGCTGGCTTTCTATTTCAGCATGAGAAGCTCTTAAAAGCAGGCCACAACCCCATAAGGTAAACATTTAAAAATCAATTGACGTAACAAATATCATACCATTCACACATTATATGGAGGCAAAGTCAGGCCAGGCAAAACTTCCTGTTGAAGAGAACACATTGTGTAACCACCTGAAAACTTCGACACCACCAGGAAAAGAATGTAAAGGCCACAGTGGGGAGAAAAGCTTGAATGTACTTATAACTAGAAGTAAAGTAACGTTTACCCCTTTCTAAATATTCTATGACAACAACATCTGTATCTTTTTAAGAAGAGACGGATTTTAATCATTTGCAGAGGATGAAATGGAGATGGGACTCAGAGGTAAGGGAAAAATACAAGCTGTGAAAGACATTGAACCACATTAAGAACAAGCTAATACTTCCTTTTTGTTTCCTGGTAACAAAAAATACTATTCACTTATTTTTCCCCTCTTCCTTTATTTCATTAATTTAGCAAATATAGAGAGAACTTCTAACGTGTGTACTTTGTTTCTGCTGTCTATGGCTTGACAGATGGCAAATTGCATAATTGTCTATCTAAAATTATAGCATATAAATCAGTGGAAAGATCTAGGACTCTTTGATATCAATTAGAGATAGTATAGAACACACTGGTAAATAAGAATAGAGAGGGAATCCAGAAATGTATCTTAGCCATTCTAGTAGTTCTTTGGAGTCTGGCATGTACCATGTGATTTAATAATTATTATAACAAAATGAAATAAGGAACAAATTATTAATGACATATCATAGACTTTGAAGCAGGTAAAAATTAATTTCTATTAAACCGTAAAGAAAGCACAAAACCTTTTAGGAATCCTAGACTCTTTACTTAAAATTAATTAAGATCAAACAACTAGTCAATACAGTAAGACCTACCACTACCCTCAAACTTTCATCAAATATTTAATAGAATGCACTGTCTTTTTATTCACAACAGTTGACTTTTTACCACTCATTGAAATGTACATCTTGAATGGAAGCTTACAATACTATTCAGACTAAGCAATAACTTTTTTGTTCAAAAGCCTGGATATATCAAATGTAGATGGCCTGAATTATCTAGATTAATACTTATTTAACTTCTTATGTGTAGACACAAATTGTTTTATTGTTGCAAATAGTCTTGAATAAATTTCCCCTAATAATATCTATTACTCAGATATCCACAGTAAAATATTTTAAATACATGTTTTTTTAAAAAATTTACTAATGAAACCTGAAGTGTTTTATTTATTTTATTTTCCATATGCCTTACATTTTGCTAAGATGAAATAAAATTTTTTCCCAGAGAAGCAAATCTCCACCTGCTTCATGCTACCAAGGAATACTAAATATGATAGACAAGAATGCCCTGTAAATGACAAGTGAAGAGGGTTTCTGCCTACCTGAAGTGCTAATAAAACCCAAATAATCAAGACTTTTTCTCTAGGTAAAGTCACTTTGTCTTTGGTGGCCAGTAAGATAAGATTGACAAAGCATCTGTTTAGCTATTGAACTCTCAAACTCTATGAGTGCGGGTCTTGTTTCAGTACTTGGCTGTTCCTCAACTATGACCAATTTCCAAAACCCGAGGTTAATCCACATGAAATCCCATAGGATCTAGAATAATGATCGATATAAAGATTTTCAAATATAATATGCTTAATTAGGGAGTATATTCATGATCGGCTTGTTCATATTTCCTAATTTTGATTCACTGAGAAATACAATTTTAAATGGGAAATATTCCTTCTTAGAAACTAGCAACCAATCCAGCTGGTTCATTTTTCTTTTCTTCTCCACATGAGGCCAGTTGCAAAAAAATTACTCTAGGCTGTGTGTGTTTTTAAGTGACCTGCATTCAAATGTGTACTACTTTCAGTGCATTTGAGCTACTCAAAAAGAAAATAAACGAATGGCCCTCTCTTGAACACCCCTTAAGAAGCAGGCAAGTTATTAACAGATCTGTTTAAGTGCTTTTGCATATGCTAAAGGACTGAGAACGGGAGCATGCACATTCTCAAAATCTGCACAGCCATGAAGAAGAACTGATTCTTGACTGAGACTCTGGGGAACTGGGGACTGGAGGTCCTGCCTATATTGTTTTTCTTTGTGAATTTTAAATTTGATTTGGTTGAATCCCAAGAAGGAATAATGGTGACAGTTTCTGCTTCTTAGATCAGGAATAAGTATAGCTGCACTTGAGCAAAACATGTAGAAGTACAATGGAAACTAAGAGACAATTCACAGAACAAGAAATAAGAATTGCTATTATGGATGGAAAAATGTTCAGTCCGCAGTAATCATAAAAGGAATTGAAAATAAAAGCACTATATCATTTTTCATTGATCAAATTAGCAAAAATTAAAAAAAAAACACGTTTTGTTGGCAAGGGGGAGATAAGAAGGGCACTTTTATATATCACTTATGGGAATGCCAACCAATAGAAAGTTACTGTGAAAAAAAAATGACAAAACATACATGAGCCTTTCACCTGCTTATATCCTTTGATTCTGGCATTTAGAATTAACACAATTTGAAAAAGGTGATGGTTAGATAAGTAATTTCCCTTACACAGAGACCTACTCCTAGCTGACCCACAGACTGAAGCCACTGACTGCTCTGTTGGGACATTTGGCTCACATTGCTGGTGAGGGTTTGAAAGAGGTCAACGCTATAGTGATTGCACTTGGATCCTTAGGGATTTTTATCTTTGAAATATTATTTTAAAATATAAAAATAAAATGGATAAAGCAATGCACAGATGAATAGTTCTTTAAGTCAAAGTCCATTGAAAATGCTTAGATCTGCTGTTTTATCTCTTGGAAAGTGAATTTATTTAATTGAAGTAAATCTCCAAATATCGGATTAGTAAGGGGTGCTTGATAGCAAGTCAAAAAGAAACTGTTCTTCCCACATATAGTAAAGGACATATTAGAATAACTTGAGTTCATTTTAATCAAGTAAGCAGCTTCAGAGGATGGATTCTTGAAGGCAGCCTTAGAAATGTCAATAATGTAAATGCTTACCAAGAAATGCATCCACACGTTTCCCTGCCTGGCAGCTGGGGTTATTGTGAACACTCTTCACCCTGCTTCACTGCACACCTACAATTAAATTACACTTTTCATCCCTGTATGGGCTCTCATTTGGTATCCCAAGGGGACTGGATTTAAAAGGATAGACCCTATGCACAGCCAGAATGGTCCTGATAGAGATAATACTAATCTTTAAAAATATACAAAACGTATCATAGGTCTTGGAGACCAATGAATCATATGTGTCTAACTGATGGAAAAAAACCGCAAAACCATAATGTAAAAACTCTTGAGCATAGTCCTGCATTCTCATTGCCGACTGAACACTAAATAATAGCTTGGGAAGAATGATATGAGGATAAAACTGTCACGATGCATTGCTGCAAGAAAGGATTAAGTAGCCCTACTAATTAAGAGTCTGTCATTTTGACATGAAGAAAAAAATCACAAGAGGTGCCAGATATCTGGGAAAGACATGTGCTTGTCATTTCAATACAGAGACAAGGGAAAACCAGCTTGATTAGAAGAGGGCACGTTGGAAAATTAGAGTCCTTTGCTTTTTTATAGCTTGTACTCCTGAAAACATTATTTTTTGAAAAATCAAAAGCTGCCCATTAACAGGCCCTGTAAGAGTCTTTAGACAGCTAACAGTGTTTAATAGCAGCCATGCCTTAGGTCAATTCATACATCGGTGGTATTGTACAGTGTTTTGAGTCTATTATACCTGACATATGGAACATCTCTTTTTTGACTTAAATGTAATGTGGCTTCTAAGACATACAAGTATTTTGATGCCAGACTGTCAGATCTGTAGACTTGCTAGAGTATGGTGACCATGGCAATGCAGCTGTATGAGAGTTACGTGACCACCTTATCCTGCATTTCCTTTAAGGCTTGTAAAAGTGTTTTTATTCAGGTACTTTTAATACATTGTTCAATTAAATAGTGTCCATTTTCTGGATATGAAAGCTAACGATCAGGGTGCTTAAGCAACTTGCCAAAGGTCACACAGTACAGAATTGGAGAATAAGAATTTTCCCTAGGTTTGTCAGATATTTACGAAGCCTACATGGTTACCCCTATTGTACAATGACTCTGTAAGAATACTGGCATAAAGACAAGAGTCTGAACCTGGAGTCTAGTGTGATATAATTTGACTCTGTGTCTCCACTCAAATCTCATGTTGAATTGTAACTCCCAGTGTTGGGGGAGGCACCTGTTAGGAGGTGATTGGATCATGGGGGCAAATTTCACCCTCGCTGTTCTTGTGATAGTGAGTGAGTTCCCATGAGATCTGGTTCTTTCAAAGTGTGGAGGACTTAGCACTTTGCTCTCTATCTCGCTGTCACCATGTGAAGATGTGTTTGCTTCCCCTTCACCTTCTACTGTTAGATATGAGTTCTAAATTTCTTTTTGAAGAATCAATGTCAGTATGCTCAATTATTTGCCTTCTACTTTTAAACTTAACTTCCTCATAAAGCAACCTTTTTCGATTACCTGCTCCACCCTGACTCATTTCAATCACCTGCTCCACCCTGACTCATTCTGATCACCCGCTCCACCCTGACTCATTCTGATTACCTGCTCCACCCTGACTCAATCCGATTACCTGCTCCACCCTGACTCATTTCGATTACCTGCTATGTCATAACCATTTTTCCCGCCAAACCACTCACCCCGTCAATCTCTTTAAATTAGCCAATCAGAATTAGTTTAGCCTGTGCTGTCTAACCCTAGCCAATAGGGGAAAGACACAGCAGCAGGGGCCACATGCATCAGGGATAAGAACCCCTTCTCATCCCTTGTCCAAGTGTGCACTCACCATTGCTCCATCTGTAAGGGCGCACCCTTCTATAGAAGTAACTTGCCTTGCTGAGAATTAAAAAGAAAAATTTATATTTGAGTGCTATTTGTTTTGTGGCACCGAAACATTATTTATAACACTACCATGATTGTCAGTTTCCTGGGGCCTCCCAGCCATACTTTCTGTATAGCCTGAAGAACTGTGAGTCAATCAAGTCTCTTTTCTTCATAAATTACTCAGTCTCAGATAGTTCTTTATAACAAAGTGAGAACAAACTAAAACAGAAAATTGGTACCAGGAAAGTGGGGCATTACTGTACAGATACCTGAAAATGTGGAAGTGACTTTGGAACTGGGTAACAGGCAGAGGTTGTAACAGTTTGGAGGAATCAGAAGACAGGAAAATGAGGGAGTTTGGAACTTCCTAAAGACTTGTTGAATGGCTGTGACCAAAATGCTGATAGTGATATGGACATTGAAGTCCAGGTTCAGGTGGTCTTAGATGGAGATGAGGAACTTATTGGGAAATGGAGTAAAAGTCACTCTTGCTATGCTTTAGCAAAGAGAATGGTGGCATCATTCCCCTGTTCTAGGTATCTGCAACTTAGAACTTCAGAGAGAGAATTTCCGGTATCTGGAGGAAAAAATTTCTAAGCAGCAAAGTGTTCAAGTTGTGGCCTGGCTGTTTCTAAATGCCTTTATGCTCATTTGCATTAAAAATTACCTGAAACTAAAACTTTTTTTGAAAAGAGAAGCAAAGCATAAAAGTTTGAAAAATTTGCAGCTTGACCATGTGGTAGAAAAGAAAAACATATTCTCTGGGGAGAAATTTAACACTGCAGAAATTTGCATAAGTAACCAAGAGCCAAATGTTAATCACCAAGACAATGGGGACAATGCCTCCAGGGTATTTCAGAAACATTCGCGGCAACCCCTCCCATCACAGTCCCAGAAGTATATAAGAGAAAAATGGTTTCATTGGCCAGGGCCAGTGTCCTGCTGCTGTGTGCAGCCTCAGGACATGATGCCCTGCATTCCAGCCACTCCAGGTTCAGCTCCAACCACAGCTAAAAGGGGCCAAGATACGGCTCAAACTGTTACTTCAGAGGGTGCAAGTCCAAAGCCTTGGCGGCTTCCTCATGGTGGGCCTACCGGTGCACAGAAGGCAAGGGTTGAGGTTTGGGAGCATCTGCCTAGATTTCAGAGGATGTATGAAAATGCCACACCACATGGAAGTCACCAAGGCTTGGGGCTTGCACCCTCTGAAGCAATGACCTGAGCTCTACGTTGGCCTCTTAGCACCAAGTCCTGAGACTGCATAAAGCAGCAAGGCTCTCGGATCGGCCCACAAAATCATGTTTTCCTCATAGGCCTCCTGGCCTGTGATACCTTAAAAACCTCTGACATGTCCTGGAGACATTTTCCCCATTGTCTTGGTGATTAACATTTGGTTCCTCATTACTTATGCAAATTTCTGCAGCCACTCAAGTCACCTCTTGAACACTTTGGTGCTTGGAAATTTCTTCCGCCAGACACCTAAATCATCTCCCTCAAATACAAAGTTCCACAGAACTCTAGGGCAGGGTCAAAATGCCACCAGTCTCTTTGCTAAAACATAGCAAGAGTCACCTTTATTCCAGTCCCCAAAAAGTTCCTCATCTCCGTCTGAGACCACCTCAACCTGGATTTTATTGTCCATATTACTTTCAGCATTTTTGTCAAAGCCATTCAACAAGTCTCTAGGAAGTTCCAAATGTTCCCAAAGACAAGGAACTTCCAAATGTTCCCAAAGACAAGGAACTTCCAAAAGTTCCCAAATCTTCCTGTCTGCTTCTGAGCCCTCCAAACCGTTCCAACCTCTGCCTGTTACCCAGCTCCACAATCACTTCCACATTTTCAGGAATTTTTACAGCAGTACTCCACTATCTGCTACCAGTTTACTATATTAGTCCATTTTCACACTGCTATGAAGAAATATCCAAGACTGGGTAGTTGATAAAGAAAAGAGGTTTAAGGCCGGGCGCGGTGGCTCACACCTGTAATCCCAGCACTTTGGGAGGCCGAGGCGGGTGGATCACGAGGTCAGGAGATCAAGACCATCCTGGCTAACACGGTGAAACCCCGTCTCTACTAAAAATACTAAAAATTAGCCAGGCGTGGTGGCGGGCGCCTGTAGTCCCAGCTACTCGGGAGGCTGAGGCAGGAGAATGGCGTGAACCCAGGAGGCGGAGCTTGCAGTGAGCCGAGATCGCGCCACTGCACTCCAGCCTGGGCAACAGAGCGAGACTCCGTCTCAAAAAAAAAAAAAAAAAAAAAGAAAAGAGGTTTAATTGACTCACAGCTCCACACGGCTGGGAAGGCCTCAGGAAATGTACAATCATGGCAGAAGATACCTCTTCATAGGGCAGCAAGAGAGAGAATGAGGGCCAAGCAAAGGGGGCTCTTATAAAACCTTATAAAACCGTCATCCCCATGATTTAATTACCTCCCACCAGGTCCCTCCCATCACGTGTGCGGATTATGGCAACTACAATTCAAGATGAGATTTGGGCGGGGACACAACCAAACCATATAAGAAGGCATGACTGTGTTCTTAAATGTGAGAAGGACATGAGATTTGGGAGGGGCCAGAGGTTGAAAGATATCATTTGGCTCTGTGTCTCCACCCAAATATGTCAAATTGTAATTCCCAATGTTTGCCAAGGGACCTGGTGGGAGGTAATTGGATCCTGGGGACACATTTCCCCTTGCTGTTCTTCTGATAACAAGTGAGTTCTCATGAGATCTGGTTCTTTAAATGCATGCAGCACTTCCCCATTTGCTCACTCTCTCTCCTGTCACAATGTGAATATGTACTTGCTTCCTTTTTGCCTTGTACCATAATTGTAAGTTTCTTGAAGCCTTCCAGCCATGCTTCCTGTACAGCCTGTGGAATTGTGCATCACTTACACCTCTTTTCTTCATAAATTACCCAGTCACGGGTAGTTTTTTATAGAAGTGTAAGAATGAACTAATACAGGTTTCAGCTCTTTTATTGACTCAATGGTTGATCTTAAGGAAACCAGCCTTTTAATGATTGTTTCCTTGTTCCCCTGTCCACTTGTCATTTTATGGGTCACTTCACTTCCTTTTCAACACAGCCCATGATGTTCATTGGCTTCTATTTCTCTCATTTCACCAGCATGATCTTTAAATACTTTTGGAATAAGAATTAATAAACAAAGAGGTTGCATTACTTCCCACAGGCTTGTAGGATAATTACAGAGAAAAAATCCCTCAGAGAGTTATATCAATCAGGGCAAGAGGAAAATATCAGAATTTGATACCTACAGTCCCTTCTTATGGATATTAGTTTTATTCCCTGAGTCTGTCATCATTAGTGAGCCCTCTGGAATTTGGTTAGTAGAGTAGAAGTGAAGAAAGCCCTAAACAGATTATTTCATTAATTGTGTCATATATGCTAATATTCTCTTGCATTAGCTGTGATAATTGTAAGTTGACTGCAATAACAATGAGATTACTGCTGAAAATTGGTGGGGTTGATCTCATAAAGCAGAATGGGCAAAATTACCAAAGATGGCAAATAACTCTTTATCCATGTCTTCCTGTGGAAGAGAACAAAGAAAGCAGGCTATCTTGTAGACTACTAAGAAACCATTTCCATCTAAGTAGAATTTGTGTTATATAACTAGATGATAGGTTGTACTACCAACAACTATCCACACTAGTAGCGATGAAAAATCTGATATACACCATTAAAAGGGTGGTAGATAGCATTAAATGTGGGGCAGGTAGAAACATAAACTTGTTAAGCATCCCGAGATGCCAGAGGGAACTCCACAAGGCTCTTCACAAAATTAATCAGATTTTCATCCAAAAACAGCCCTGCATTATGGGTACTTTTGTCTTCATTTTGCAGATGAAATTAATAAGGAGCATAGCATTTACCAACTTGCCCATTGCTGTAATTTAAATGTGTCTTCCAAATTTTATGTGTTAAAAACTTAATTACCAAATTCATATGTTGATTGAAGATGGGACCATTTGAAGATAACTAAGATTAGCTATGATCATCAGGGTGGATCCATCATGCTAAGCCTGGTGGCCTTACAAGAAGTGAGAGAAAGGCCTGAGCTCATATGCATTTTCTTACCCTTTGGCCATCTGATGCCTTCTGCCATGTAAGCAAGAGGGCCTTCACAAGATTCCAGTGCCCTGCCCTTAAGACTTCCCAGCCTCCAGAACCATAAGCTAAATAAACTCCTTTTCCATATAAATTACCTAGTTTCAGGCAGTCTGTTACAGCAGCAGAAAACAAACTAAGACACCTAGAATCCAACAGCCAATTATGACAAAGCTATCATATGACTTTAGAAGCCTTTGCTCTTTCCACTACACAATGCCAAATCATCTGGGCTCTCTCAGCTGATCCTCCTTAGCTTTTGTGATTGAAGGCACACATTTAACAGATGGGGAGAGGTGCAGTTTGTGGCTTTATAACAGAGTGCAGTACTCCCCTATGTGCACACAACTTATCATGTCCCTCATAATCACTAGGAGCCAACCAACTAACGAAACTCACCTAGGTTTAGAATCAGGGAAAATAAAAGTGCTACACAGACACTGGCAAAAGCTGGTTCGATATTTAATCAACTCCCTTAACAGCCCTTTGAAGAAGACAGACTGCAATATCAGCCTCTTGATAGATGAGGAAACTGAGCCAAAGAAAGTTGAAGTGACTTGTCCAGCATCACTGAGACATTAGTTACAGAGCTAGGAAGAACCAAACAGCTCTGGACTGTTCTTTCAACTTCCTGTCGAGAACATTCCACATCAAACACAAAATACTGAAATACACAAACCAGCCACATAGGGTAATTATTCCTTGTAAGTAAGATATGATAAAAATATATGCTTCACAAAATGAAAAAAGGTAGCTTTGTTTCTATGACAGTCATTCAAAGTTTGGGGAGGGAACTGACTATTCAAGATGAGCCTGAACTTGAATTTCACAAATTAATTAGTTTTTTCTACAAATGATTTTATCAAGATATTCCCTACTGATGTTCTGAAGTTTGGAAGAGGTATGTCCAGAATAAATATTCTTTGTCCATCAGAGTCCCAAATGTGAATAATAAATAAAGTGCTATTATAGAAACCCAAGCATCAGGCCAAATTCCTTTTTCTTTCTGCCACTGAAATACAAGCCTGTTGAGGGGTGGGGGACAAGGGGAGGGAGAGCATTAGGACAAATCCCTAATGCATGTGGGTCTTAAAACCTAGATGACGGGTTGATAGGTGCAGCAAACCACCATGGCACATGTATACCTATGTGACAAACCTGTACGTTCTGCACATGTATCCCAGATCTTAAAGTAAAATTCAAAAAAAAGAAAGAAATACAAGTCTGAAAACAGACTACAATTCCTATTTTATACAGTTCAATTTGACTCCCTCACTCATCTTATTTGACCTTTTTGGTTCTTTATAAACATATTTAGAATAAATTCCAGTGCTGAGCACTTGGAGAGCACTTAAAACCTGAGTTGACACATGGATGGAATGATAGTTTTGATTCAGGATATAATAATAATGATAATACCACTACTGTTATAAGCTCTTATTATACATCGGCCACTATGAGTTGTACTTGATATGCATTGCTTCATTTAATCCTCATAGAAAATCCCACAGGGAGAGGTACCATTATTTATTTTCATTGATAGTTTACAGATATAAAAACTGAGGCACAGCGTGTCAACATATTTCATACAACTATAAGAGTCAGAGCAGGTGTTCAAACTCAAGACCCTGATTCTAATGCCTCAGGTCTCAACTAATGTTCAAGACAATTATTCTGCCAAGAAGACTATACAGAAATACAGAGCCAATGTGTCTGCAAAATAAAGCAGTCCAAATTCCTAAGCAAAGATGAGACTGGGATGTTAGCCAATATGCTGTATTAGTCCTCAAACTCTGCAAAAAAGACTGTGAGTCATTGACTATCAGTCAACAGGCATTTACTCAGCATATACCCTGTGTAAAGCTCTAGACAAGGAACTGAATGGATAGCCAGAAAGACTAGAAGAGAGGGCAAAAATAGCCAACTTACAGAGGTTTGACTTGCAGAAAGGAAGAATTGACCACAAAAACTATTCCTAAAGTAAAATTGAGGCTGTATCTATACAAATGAATACATTGGAAAATATAAGTTCAGCCATTCATTTATTATGAAGATATCAGTTGAATTAAAAAAATGTAGTTAGAAACTGTTTTAGTAATAGTGTATAAGAACTGCTTGATTAAACTCATATTACCCCAAACCAGTATGCCTGTGTGTGTGTGTATATGTATATGTTTGGGTAGATAATATTAAAACTACTTTAGGTTGGTTTATGACTAATTTGCATTTATATCTGTTATTTAATGAGTCTTATAATTGAAATGTATCTATGCATTTGGATTATAAATGAGTAGAAAATTCCTAGAAAAAGATAAAATATAGAACATAAAGAGTTCAGCTTCCCCTTTTGTGCTGATTATTTACCAAGACACACAGAAAAAAAGGAAATATAGTTGAAGTAGTCTGTGAAATATAACTTATACAGCTGATATCTGTAAAGAGTGGTTTTTCAATTTAACTTTTCTACATTAAATTTGCACCTTACTTTTGATGTATAGCGCATGATTCTACCATGCTAAAGTACTGAAAAACTAAGTAGGTACAATTAAGGAGACAATTAATTTACAACAACATCTAAAGAAATAAAATACTCAGAAGTAAATGTAAACCGGTAAAAGACCTGTACAATTAAAACTATAAAACATTGATGAAAGAAATTGAAGAAGACACAAATAAATGGAAAAATATCCCATGTTCTTGGACTGAAAAAAATAATATTGTTAAGATGTCTGTATTACCCAAAGCTATCTACAGATTCAATGCAATCTCTATCAAATTTCCTATATCATTTTTCATAGGAATAGAAAAAAACACAAACAATTCAATAGCAAGAAAACAAATAACCCAATTAAAAAACAGGCAAAGGATCTGAACAGACATTTCTCAAAAGAAAAGATAAAAATAGCCAAGAGAGATATGAAAAAGATGCCCAACATCAATAATCATCAGGAAAATTCAAATCAAAACCACAGCGAGATATTACCTAACACCTGTTGGAATGGCTATTATCTAAAATAAAAATAATAAGTGTTTATGTGGATGTGGAGAAAAGGGAATCTTTGTACAGTGTTGGTGGGAAAGTAAATTAGTCCAGCCACTTGGAAAAAGCATGATATTTTGTCAAATAAACTAAAAATAGAATTACAATATGAAATAGCAGTCCCACTTCAGGGTATATATCCAAAGGAATTGAAATTGGTATGCCAAAGAGATATCTGCACTCTCATAATTATTGCAGCACTATTCACAATAGCCAAGATATGGAATCATCCAAAGTGCCCATCAATATGTGAATTTTTTAAAAAAGTGATATGTGCATTCTCAATGGAATACAATCCAGCCTTACAGAAGGAGAAAATACGTCATTCATAATAACATAGTTGGAACTGGAAGACATGGTAAGTGAAGTAAGCCAGGTGCAGAAAGACATATGCTCCATAATGTCACTTATATGTGAATGTAAAAATGTTTATCTCATAAAAACAGATAAGAGAAAGGTGTCCCAGAGGTTAGTGGGAAGCAAAGGGATGGGAAAATGGCAGATGTTGATTAAAAGATAGAAGGTTTCAGTTAGACTGGAGTCATAAATTGTACTGATCTATTGTACTGCATGATAATCACAGTTAATAATAAGGTATCATATATTTCAAAATTGCTAAAATAATAGAATTGTTTTTTTGAGACAGTGTCTCACTCCATCACTCTGGCTAGAGTGCAGTGGTGTAATCTCAGCTCACTGCAACCTCCACATGCCAGGTTCAAGCAATTCTGCTGCCTCAGCCACCCAAGCAGCTGGGAATACAGGCATGCAACACCATGCCCAGCTATTTTTTCATATTATTATTTTTAGTAGAGACGGGGTTTTGCCATGTTGGCCAGGCTGGTCTCAAACTCCTGACCTCAAGTGATCTACCTGTCTTGGCCTCCCAAAGTGCTAGGATTATAGGCATGGGCCACCACACCTGGCCAATAATAGATTTTTTATATTCTCACCATAAAAGAAAATGATGTTACTGAGGTGAAAGGTATCTTACTTAGTGTATTAGTCTGTTTTCATGCTGCTAATAAAGACATACCTGAGACTGGGAAACTTAAAAAAAAAGAGGTTTAATGGACTTACAGTTCCACATAGATGGGGAGGCCTCACAATTATGATGGAAGACAAGGAAGGAGGAGCAAGTTACATCTTACATGGATGGTGGCAGACAGAGAGGGAGCTTGTGCGGGGGAACTCCTCTTTATAAAACCATCAGATCTCATGAGACTTATTCATTATGAGAACAGAAGGAGAAAGACCCAACCCCCATGATTCAACTACCTCCCACTTGGTCCCTCCCATGACACATCATAATTGTGGGAGTTAAAATTCAAGATGAGATTTGGTTGGGGACACAGCCCAACTATATCACTTAGCTTCATTGACTCTACAAATGTATACATAGATCAAAACATCAAATTGTACCCTATAAATAAATACAATTATTATTTGTCAATTACAAATAAATAAAAAGTGCTATAACAATAATACTTTGTGATTGAAAACAAAATGCCACTAGCTCATGCCCAGAATAAAAGTAGGTACAGGCAGCACTTACACATGCTGTGATTGGTAAATGCTGTTTTAACCACTAATAAATACATCACTCACGTTCATAATTCTTTGAAGACTCTATCTTTAACTCAGGTTTCTTTATGTCTTGTAGATCAGCATATGTAATGTGCATTTGATACTTTTTTAAGCCAAGTGTTGCTACTGTTAGGCTGGAATAAACAATAAACATCAGTCATACAGAAACATAAAAAATGAAGATGTAATCGTAGAGTAATGATTCTCTTGCTTTTTAAATTATCTGTGCAGTGTGTGTAAATTTCAATTAACTTATTTTTTTGAAAATACTAATGCCTAGACTTCATCCTACAGATTATGACTTAACTGTCTGGATTTAGACATGAGCACAAGGATCTTTTATTTTTTTAATTTCCCAGGTGCGTTCTTTTGTGCACCAAGGTCTAAAAATTGCTAATAAATAAAAATTAGAATTTTTGAGTGGCCGATAATAATGGCTCTTCTCAGCTTGGATACTTGTATAACTGTGGAAAAGATATAATTCACTGAGGAGTAATACCAGCTTTTCAATCCAGGCCCATACTTTTATAAGAATTATCTTGGCCTTTTGAAATATTTATCTTCTTAAAATGTAAATGATTGCATAAGAGCCATTTTATTTATTACCTTCATGTTTCAGATTAAAAAAAAACACTGTTTGCTGAGATATTATGAGTTTAAAAATATTGCAAATTATAAAATAACACTTAAAACTTCTTTAGCTGACACAAAAGAGTTATTGAAAAGTGCAAATTAGAATCTATGAAAGCCTCCACCATCTTTTGTTTGTATAATTTCGTGAATGCTTAATATGTGCTAGACACTGCAAAAGCTAGACACTCAGCAATAAACAAAATTTCTGCCCCCATAGTACTCATATTCTAGTTGGAAGGGTGTACAAAAAAAGATAAATATCTCAGATGATTAAAAGTTCTATGGAAAAATAAACTGAAGCAAATTGTTAGAAAAAGGAGAGGAGCCAGAGAAAGATGGCTTAAATAGAGAAGCTTCCATGTATCCTCCTCCCCATAGGAACACCAGATTAAATAACCATCTACACACACACACACACACACACACACAGAAAAATCATCTTTATGAGAACCAAAAAATAGGTGAGCAATCACGGTACTTGGTTTAAACTACATATCACTAAAATCAGCACTGAAACGTGTAGGAAAGACAGTCTTCAATTGCTTTTGCAACTCCTCTTTACATCTCCTGTCAGCAACCATGTGGTGTGGAGAATTGGTGTACTTATGGTAGGGAGAATGCAGTGATTGTAGGACTTTGTGTTGGAACTCAGTGCTACCCTATCATAGAGGAAGGCAACACTTGAAACGACACAGCAAATACCCCCAGTAGGAGCATTTAGGTCAGCGCTCACCAGAGGGGAATCTTTTATACCAGTGGTACAAATGTGAGTTTTGTCTAGCATTGCCACAATGGGCTAAAGTGCTCTGGGGTCCTAAGTAAACTTGAAAGGCTGTCTAGACCATAAGGACAGCAACTCCTAGGCAAGTTCTGCTGGTGTTCTCGGCTCAGACCCAGTGGACATGGAGGGCATACAACCTAGTGAGATATTACTTGGGGTGGCCATGGGAGTGCTTGTGCCACTCCTTCCCCAGCCCCAGGCAGTTCAGCTTGCAGGAACACAAGTGACTCCTTCTTTCCACTTGCGGAGAGGAGAGGGCAGAGTAAAGAGTACTTTGTCTTGCAACTTGGATACCAGTTCAACTACAGTAAGATAGGGCACCAGCTGGAGTCATGAGGCTCCCATTCCAAGTCTTACCTACTAGACAACATTTCTAGACACACCCTGGGCCAGAAAGGAAACTCTGGCCTTTAAAGAAAGGACTCAGACCTGGCAGGATCCATCACCTTTAACTAAAGAGTTCTTGGGACCTGGAATAATTAGCAGTGATATGCAGGTAGTCTGCCATACGCCTTGGATGAGACTCTGAGACATGCTGACTTCAAGTATGACTAGGCATAATCACAGATGAGGTGGCTATGAGGAAGGACTCCCCTATGTGAGATAAGCAGTGGGGAGCAGAAAGGGAACTTTGTCAGGCAGCTGAGGTTCCAGCTCAGCCATAGTGGGGTAGAGCCCATGCAGAATACTGGGTCCCTGATTCCAGGCCTTGGATTTTGGATGGCATTTCTGGACCTGTCCTGGGCCAGAGGGAAGGCCACTGCCCTGAAGGGAGAGTCCCAGGCCTGGCAGAATTTACCACAATTTGAGAGAAGTGCCTTTGGGCCTTAAGTGAACATCGGTGGTAGCCTAGCTATATGCCCCATGGGCCTGTGTGATAGTTGACATGGGGAGAGACTCCTCTGCCTGTTGAAAGGGGTGGGAAGAGTGGAAGGACTTTGTCTTCTGGTGTGGATCCCAATTCTAACACACTGAAATAAATGATTTTATTTTTTTTATGATAAAATAAAATAAAAAATGATTTTACTTACCAGGTAGATACCTAAGGTTTATATAGATAATATAAAAAATGATTTTATTTACCAGGTAGATACCTAAGGTTTCTGACTGCAGGCCCTGGATTCCCGATGGTACCTCGGGACTTGCCTGGGCCTGCGGAAGCTTTCTGCCCTGAAGGGAACGCACAATCCTGGATGGATTTACCACATGCTCATTGTAGACCCTGAGTTCCTTGAGCAAACAAAAGTGGTAGCCAACTTTTGGTTATAGTGGGCCTTGGGCAAGATCCATTACTCTGCTCTCTTCTGGCCTGATTCAGCACAGTCCTAGTAGTGGTACCCACAGAGGTATTTGTATCATTCCTCCCCAAGCTCCCAACAGCTCAAGAGGGAGAGAGAGATGGAGAGGGGGAGGGAGAGGGAGAGGGAGAGGGAAAGGGAAGAGAAGAGAAGAGAAGAGAAGAAGAAAGAAGAGAGAAGACAGAGGAGAGAAGAGAGAGGAGAGAGACTCATTTGTTTTGGAGAAAGTAATGGGAGAGAACAAGAATGCTTGCCTGCTAATCCAGAAAATTCTTCCAGATTTTATCCAATACTACTAAGGCAGTACATTTACAGGTCTGCAAAAGCTACAACATTACTAGGTTTGGGGTGCCCCTCAATGCAGATACGCCAGCAGTGACCAGAAACTTAGCTCACAACGCCCAAGTCCCTTCGAATACCTGGAAAACCTTCCAAAGAAGGAAGCCTAGACTGTGAAGACTACAGTGAATACCTAACTCTTAAATGTCCAGACACCACTGAACATCCATAATCATCGAGACCATCCAGGAAAGCATGACTTCACAAAATAAACTATATATGTCACTAGCAACCAGTCCTGGAAAGACAGAGTTATCTGACCTTTCAGACATAGGATTCAAAATAGCTATTTTGAGGAAACAATGTAATTCAAGACAACACAGTGGAAGAATTGAGAATCCTATCAGATACATTTAACAAAGAGACTAAAACAGAAATTTTCCAGAAAATCTGGAGTTGAAAAATGTAATTAATCTGGGTGCAGTGAGTCATGCCTGTAATCACAACACTTTGAGAGGCTGAGACTGGTGGATTGCTTGAGCTCAAGTTTGAGACCAGCCTGGCCAACATGGAGAAACCCAGTCTCTACAAAAACTACAAAAATTAGCCAGGCGTGGTGGTGGGTGCCTGTAGTGCCAGCTACTTAGAGGTCTGAGGTGGGAGAATCACTTGAATCTGGAAGGTTGAGGCTGCAGTCAGCCAAGATCGTGCCATAGCACTACAGCTTGGGTAACAAAGTGAGACCCTGCCTAAAAAAAAAAAAGGAAAAGAAAAATGTAATTCACATAATAATACATCAAAGTCTCTTAACAGAATTGATGAAGTGAATAAAGAGGTAGTAAGCTCAAAGACAGGCTATTTGAAAATAGTCAGTGGAGACAAAAGAATAAGAATAGAAAACAACAAAGTACAACTACACGATCTAGAAAACAGCTTCAAAAGGGCAAATCTAAGAGTTATTGGCCTTGAAGTGAAGGTGAGGAGAGAAGTCAGCATAGAGAGTATTCAAAGGGTGAATAATAGAGAACGTCATAAACCTAGAGAAAGATATCAATATTCAAGTGTAAGAAGGCTATAGAACACCAAGCAGATTTAAACCAAAGAAGACTACTTCAAGGCATTTAACGATCAAACTCACGAAGATCAAGGATTGAAAAATGATCCTAAAAGTAGCAAGATATACAAAAGAAATCAAATACAATGGAGCTCCAATATGTCTGGAAGTAGAGTTTTTATTGGAAATCTTACAGGCCACGATAGAGTGGCATGACATATGAATAAGTTCATTCTCACACTGCTATAAAGAAATACCTGAGACTGGGTAATTTATACAAAAAGAGGCTTAATTGGCTCATGGTTCTGCAGGCTATACAACTGTACAGGAAGCATGATGCTGGCATCTGCTTGGCTTCTGGAAAGGCCTCCGAAGACTTACAATCATGGCAGAAGGTGAAGGGGAAGCCAGCAATTCTCTTCTCACATTGTCAGAGCAGGAGAGTGAGGGATGAGGTGCTATACACTTTTTTTTTTTTTTTTTTTTTTGAGGCAGAGCCTCACTCTGCTGCCCAGGCTGGAGTGCAGTGGCACAATCTCGGCTCACTGCAAGCTTCGCCTCCCTGGTTCATGCCATTCTCCTGCCTCAGCCTCCCAAGTAGCTGGGATTACAGGTGCCTACCACCATGCCTGGCTAATTTTTTGTATTTTTTTAGCAGAGACGGGGTTTCACCATGTTAGCCAGGATGGTCTTAATTTCCTGAGCTCGTGATCTGCCCGCCTCAGCCTCCCAAAGTGCTAGGATTACAGGCGTGAGCCACTGCGCCCGGCCGAGGTGCTACACACTTTTAAACGACCAGATTTTGTCAGAACTCTGTCGTGAGAACAGCACTAGAGGGATGGTGCTAAACCATTAGAAACCACCCCAGTGACCCAATCACCTCCCACCAGGCCCCACCTCCAACATTGATGATTACAATTTGATATAAGATTGGGCAGGGACACAGATTAAAACCATATTATTTTGCCCCTAGCTCCTCCCAAATCTCATGTCCTTCTCACATTTCAAAGGACAATCATGCCTTCCCAACAACCCTCCAAAATCTTAAGTCAGTAAAGCATTAACTCAAAAGTCCACAGTCCAAAGTCTCATCTGAGACAAGGAAAGTCCTTTCTACCCATGAACCTGTAAAATCAAAAACAAGTTAGTTACTTCCAAGATGTAATGTAGGTTGATATGGTTTGGCTGTGTCTCTACCCAAATCTCATCTTGAATTGTAGTTCCCATTATCTCCATGTGTCTTGGCAGGGACCAGGTAGAAATAATTGAATGATGGGGGTGGTTTCCCCCATCCTGTTCTTGTGACAGTGAGTTAGTTCTCAAGAGATCTGATAGCTTATTGGGGGCTTCTCCCTTCACTGGGCACTCATTTTTCTTTCTCCTGCTGCCAAGTGAAGAAGGACGTGTTTGCCTCCACTTCTGCCATAACTGTAAGTTTCCTGAAGCATCCCCAGCCATGCAGAACTGTGAGTCAATTAAACCTCTTTTCAAGTTACCCAGTGTCAGATATGTCTTCATTAGCAGCGTGAGATTTGACTAATACAGTAAATTGGTACCAGGTAGTGAAGTTCTGTTGGAAAGATATCTGAAAATGTGGAAGCAACTTTGGAACTGGGCAACAGGATGAGGTTGGAAGGTTTTGGAAGGCTCAGAAGAAGACAGGAAAATGTGGGATAGTTTGGGACTTCCTAGAGACTTTTTGAATTGCTTTCCCCAAAATGTTGCTAGAGATATGGAAAATAAAGTCCTGGCTGAGGTGGTCTCACATGGAGATGAGAAACTTGTTGGGAACTGGAGCAAAGGTGACTCTTCTTATGTGTTACCAAAGGGACTGATGGAATTTTCCCCTTGCCCTAGAGATCTGTGGAACTTTGAACTTGAGAGAGATGATTTAGGGTATCTGGCAGAAGAAATTTCTAAGCAGCAAAGCATCCAAGAGGAAGCAGAGCATAAAAGTTTGGAAACTTTGCAACCTAACAATGTGATAAAAAAGAAAACCCAATTTTCTGGAGAGAAATTCAAGCCAGCTGCAGAAATTTGCATTATTAACGAGGAGATGAATGTTAATCACCAAAACAATGGGGAAAATGTCTCCAAGGCATGTTGGAGGCCTTCATGGCAGCCCCTCCCATCAGAGGCCTAGAGGCCTAGAAGGAAAAATATGGTTTTGTGGGTCGGGCCAAGGGGACCCCTGCTCTATGCAGCCTGGGGACATGGTATTCTGCTTCCCAGCTGCTTCAGCTCCAGCTGTGGCTAAAAGGGGCCAAGATACAGCTCAGCCCATTGCTTCAGTGGGTGCAAGCCCCAAGTCCCAAGCCAGAAGGTGGCTTACACTTGAATCTGGCCATGCAGGTACACAGAATTCAAGAACTGAGGTTGGAGTTCCTCCACCTAGATTTCAGAGGATGTATGGAAATGCCTGGATGTCCAAGCAAGAGTTTGCTGCAGGGGCAGAGCCCTCATGAAGATCCTTTGCTAGGGCAGTACAGAAGGGAAATTGAGGTGTGAGCCCCTACACAAAGTTCCCACTGGGGTACTGCCCCGTGGAGCTATGAGAAGAAGGCCATTGTCCGCCACACTCCAGTATGGTAGATCCACAGACAGCTTGCACTGTGCACCTGGAAAAACTACAGACACTGAATGCCAGCCCAGAAAAGTAGACAGCACGGGGGCTGTAGCATGCAAATCCACAGGGGTGAAGCTTCCCAAGGCCGTGAGAGCTCACCTCTTGCATCAGAGTTACTTGGATTTGAGACATGGAGTCAAAGGAGATCATTTTGAAACTTTAAGTTTTAATGACTGCTCTATTGGATTTTGGACCTGCAGGGGGCCTGTAGCCCCTTTGTTTTGGACAATTTCTCCTATTTGGGACAGTTGTATTTACCCAAAGCTTGTACCCTCGTTTTATCTAGGAAGTAACTAACTTGCTTTTGACTTTACAGAATCATAAACAAAAGGGACTTGTCCTGTCTCAGATGAGACTTCAGACTTGGACTTTTTAGTTAATGCTGGAATGAGATAAGATTTCTTGGGACTGTTGGAAGGGCATGATTGTGTTTTAAATGGTGAGGACATGAGATTTTGGAGGGGCCCAAGGCAGAATAATAAGATTTGGCCGTGTACCTACCCAAATCTCATTTTGAATTGTAGCTCCCATAATTCCTATGTGTCATGGGAGAGACAAAGTCAAGATAATTGAATCACGGGGGCGGTTTCTTCCACCCTGTTCTCATGATAGTGAGTTAGTTTTCATGAGATCTGTTGGTTTTATAAGCGGCTCCCCCCTTTGCTTGGCACAATTTTTTCCCTCCTGTCATGATATGAAGAAAGATGTGCTTGCTTCCCCTTCTGCAATCACTATAAGTTTCCTGAGACCTCCCCAACCATGCACAATTGTGAGTCAATTTAACCTCTTTTCTTTGTAAATTACTCAGTCTCGGGTATGTCTTCATTAGCAGCATGAGAACAGACCAATACAGGCATACAGGCATTGGGTAAATACTCTCACTACAAAAGGAAGCAGTTGGCCAAAATAAAGGGGCTACAGGCCGTGTTCAAGTCCATAATGAAGCAGGACAATAATTACATCTCAAAGCGCCAAAATAATCTTCTTTGATTCCATGTCTCACATTCAGGCCACAGTGATTTCCCAAGGCCTTGGGAAGCTTCACCGTGAGGACTTGTAGGGTACTTCCCCCATGGCTGTTTCATTGGCTGGCATTGAGTGCCTACAGCTTTTCCAGGTGCAAGCTGTTGGTGGCTCTACCATTTCAATTTCTGGAGGACAGTGGCCCTCTTCTCATAGCTTCACTAGGCAGTGCCCCAGTGGGGACTCTATGCAGGGGTTCTTCACATTTTCCCTTCGCACTGCCCTAGTAGAGGTTCTCTGAAGTAGGCATCTATCTGGACATCCCTGAAGCAGGCATCTGTATGGACATCCATGCTTTTCCATACATCCTCTAAAATCTAGGCTTCCAAGCCTCAACTCTTGAATTTGGCACACCCAGACTTAACACCACATGGAAGCTTCCAAGACTTAGGGCTTGCATTGTCTGAAGCAGCAGCCTGAGCTATACCTGGGCGCTTTTGAGCCCTGGCTAGAGCTATAGTGGATGGAATGCAGGGAGCGGTGTCTCGAGGATGCATAGGACAGCAGGCCCTGGGCCTGGCCCACAAAACCATTCTACCCTTTAAGGCCTCCAGGCGTGTAATGGGAGGGGCTGCTACAAAGTTCTCTAAAAAGCCTTCTAGGCCTCCCCATTATCTTGGATATAGGTATTTGGCTTTTTTACTTATGCGAATTTCTCAGCCAGCCTAAACTCTTCATATAAAAATGAGTTTTTCTTTTCTAATACATGGCCAAGCTACAAATCTTCCACATTTCTACACTCTGCTTCCATTTTCAATATAAGTTCCAGTTTCTGGTAATGTCTTTGCTCACTTATATAAGCATAGGTTGTTATAAGCAACCAGGCTACATCTTGAACACTCTGCTGCTTAGAAACGTCTTCCACCAGAAACCCTAAATTATCATTCTCAAGGTAGAAGTCCCACAGATCCCTACAGCAGGGGCACAATGCTACCAGTCTCTTTGCTGAAGCATAGCAAAAGTGACCTTCACTCCAGTTTTTAATAAGTTTCTCATTTTCATCTGAGACCTCCTCAGCATGGACTTCATTGTCTATATCACTATCAGTATTTTGGTCACTATTCAACAAGTCTCTAGGAAGTTCCAAATTCTCCCTCATGTTCCTGTATTCCTCTGATTCCTCTAAGCTTTTCCAACTTCTGCCTGCTACAAAATTGCCAAGTTGCTTCCACATTTTCAGGTATCTTTATAATAATGTCCCTCTCCTTGGTATGAATTTTCTGTATTAGTCCATCCAGATACTACTATAAAAAATACCTGAGACTGGATAATTAATAAAGACAAGAGGTTTAATTGGTTCACAGTTTATCAGTCTGTACAGGAAGGACGATCATCTGCTTTGCTTCTGGGGAGGCCTCAGGAAACTTACAATCATGGTAGAAGGTGAAGGAGGAGCCAGCACTTATCACATGTGCAGGAGAAAGACGGAGAGTGGGGAGGTGCTACACACTTATAAACAACCAGATCTCATGAGAACTCTATTATGAGAACAGCAGTAGGGGATGGTGCTAAACCATTAGAAACTGTCCCTGTGATCCAATCACCTCCCATCAGACCACATTGGGGTTTACAATTTGACATGAGATTTGGGTGCAGACGCAGATCCAAACTGTATCAACATATTTAAAGTGCTGAAGAAAAAAAAAACTTATAACCCAGAAGAGTATATCTGGTGAAAATATCCTTCAAATATGAAGGAGAAATAAAGTATTTCCCAGACAAACAAATGCTGAGTTACTTTATCACCATGAGACCCATATTAAAAGAAATGCTAAAGGAAATTTATAGTCTGAAATAAATGGACATTGAGTGATATGGTTTGGCTGTGACCATACCCAAATCTCACCTTGAATTGCAATAATTCCCATGTGTCAAGGGCGGGGCCAGGTAGCAGTAATTGAATCATGGGGGCAGTTTCCCACATAGTGTTCTTGTGGTAGTGAATAAGTCTCACAAGATCTGATGGTTTTATAAAGGGGAGTTCCCCTGCACATGGTCTCTTGCCTGCCACCATAGAAGACGTGCTTTTCTCCTCTTTGCCTCCCACCATGATTGTGAGGCCTCCCCAGCCATGTGGAACTGTGAGTCAATTAAACTCTTTCCTTTATAAATTACTCAGTACTGGGTATGTCTTTCTTAGATGTGTGAGAACAGACTAATACAATGAGCAATAAGAAACAATCTGAAGATATAACACTCACTGCTAATAGTAAGATGCAGAAAAACACAGAATAGTATAATAGTGTAATTGTGGTGTATAAACTACTCATATTTTAAGCAGAAAAATAAAATGGTGAACTAAACAAAAATAATAAGTACATGCATCTGCAGTGAACCCATTTTTGACAAAGATACCAAGAACACACATTGTGAAAAGGACAGTCTTTTTAGCAAATTGTGCTGAGAAAACAGGATATGCATATGCAGAAGAATGAAACTAGTACCGTATCATTCATCATAAACAAAAATCAAAGCGATTTAGATACTTAAATAGATGACCTCAAAGTATGAAAATGCCAAAAAAAATGTGGGGAAACACTACAGCACATTGTACTGGCTAAAGATTTCTTCAGTAAAACCCTGCAATCACAGGCAAGCAAAGCACAAATGGACAAATGGGATTACATGAAATTAAGAAGCTCTGGCAAAGCAAAGGAAACAAAGTGAAGAGACAATTCATAGAATGGGGGAATATATTTGCAAATTCTCCATCTGACAAGAGTTTAATAACCAGAATATATATGGCATTTAAACAACTACAAAAATATAATAATTCAATTTAAAAATAGGCAAAATTTCTGGATAGACATTTCTCTAAAGAAGACAAACACATGGCAAACAGGTATATGAAAAGGTCCTCAGCATCATTTATTACCAGAGAAATGCTAGTCAAAACTATAATGAGATATTATCACCCCATTTAAAATGGCTTTTAGCCAAAAGATAGGCAATAAATGCTGGTGAGGATGTGGAGAAAAGGGAACCCTTGTAGACTCTTGGTAGGAATGGAAGTTAGTACAACCACTATGGAGAACAGTTGGAGGTTCCTCAAAAAACTAAAAATAGAACTACCATATGATCAAGAAATCCCATTGCTAGGTGTATACTTGAAAGAACGGAAAACAGTTCTTTGAATATGTATCTGCACTTTCATGTTTCTTGTAGCACTATTCACAATAGCAAAGATTTGGAAGTAACCTAAGGTCCATCAACAGAGGAATATGATCTTATATATAAAAAATCTAAAATCTCTACCAAAAATATTGTTAGAACTGATAAATTAATTCAGTAAAGTTGCAGGATACAAAATAAACATACAAAAATCAGTAGCATTTCTATATAACAATAGTAAACTTGCTGAAAAAGAAATCAAGAAAGTAATCACATTTCCAATATCTTAAATAATAACTAGTAATAAGTCTAGCTAAGGAGGTGAAAGATTTCTACAATATGAGCTATAAAACACTGATGAAAAAATTGAACAGGAGACAAACACACACACACACACACACACACAAACATGGAAACACATTCTATGATCATGGGCTGGAGATCATATAGTTTTTGACTAAAATATAATGGTAATAAACATGATGAGAAGTGATTTGACTCAGGACATACAGTAGTTTTCCCTTATCCTCAGTTCCACTTTCCACAGCTTCAGTTGCCAGCAGTCAATCACAGTTAAAAATATTACATTACTACTTTTGTGCTTTGGGACCATCTATTATTAAGTAAAATATAAGTTACTTGACTAAAAACACTGTGACCCCATCACAGTCAATCGGATAAACCAAGACTGTTAATAAGTGATTAATGACAATCTGAGCAGGACAGAGCAGGGTGGTGTTAAATTTAAATGTGTTACTAAGAATGCCACTCAACTGAAAATTTATGAGATGTTTATTTCTGGAATTTTCTATTTATATCATAATGCCTATGTCATTCACCTCAATCTTATCATGTAGTCATTTAATCATCTCACATCATCACAAGAAAAAGGGTGAGTAGAGTACAATAAGATATTTTGAGAGAGAGAGAGAGAGTGATACCACATTCACATAACTTGCATTACAATATATTGCTATAATTGTTCTATTTTATTATTGGTTATGCTGTTCATCTCAGCATGCCTAATTTATAAATTACACTATCATAGGTGTGTATGTACAGGAAAAAACATAGTTTATATAAAGTTTGTAACTATCTGTGGTTTCAGGCATCTCATGGGGGTCCTGGGATTTATCCCATGGGAACAAGAGAGGAGTATTATAATTTAAATATAAAGTCAACAGGGTTGCCGATGAATTGTACATGAGGCAATAAAGAAAAGAAACTCCGATATCCAGGTAAATGTTGGTACCATTATTAAATGAACGGAAGCTGGGGGAGGGGTACGTTTCAAAAGGCTGTGTTAAACAGTAGTTTAGTTTTGAACATGTTAAATTTAAAATGCTTATTAGACATCCAAGTGGGAATATCAAGTAGACAGCTGAATACAGAGTGTGAAGTATAGCAGGGAAGTCTGGGCCAGAAGGATATATTTGGAAGTGTGTCAGTTAACGTAACTTCAGCTGCAAGTAACAGAATAACCAACTGAACATATTTCTAACAATCAGGAGAAGTTACTCTCTTGTACAACAAGAAATTAAGAGATGAGAAGTTTCAGATTTAATAAGTTTAGCAATTCACCGAATCATCAAGATCCAAGTTTCTTTTTTTCTGCTTTACCATATTCAATGTGGTGATTTATAATGCCATAGTTAAAAGATGACTACAGTAGTTGTGTCATATGCAGATGAACATATTAAAAGCAGAGAAAGAGAATGTTTCAGGAAAAGGGAGTGATAAATTGTACTAAATATTAATCATTGTTCAAGCAAAATGGGATATGAGAACTGATTATTGGATTTAAAGACAAAAATCCTTGATGACCACGACAAGAATAATTTCAGTGGATTGTGAAGAAAAAAAATCTGATGGTAGTGGTTTCAAGAAAGAAGTGGTGAGGAGGCAGAAGACAACTCTTTTGAGGAGTTCTAGGTAACATGAGTGAGCTTTTAAAGTAGTCTGAAATTCAGGTGAAATGATTGGGCTGGATATATACTATTGGAAGACAGCCATCATAGATAGGAACATTGAGAGTGAATTTGAGAGAGAATGCCTCTAAAATCATAGAGACTGTTAGAGCAAAAAGGAAACTCTACATCCTCATCTGGATATTAAGAGGACTTCATGAAATAATCTGTAAACCTGTTTTCAGTAGTAGGATTGATAAATACTATATTGTTTTCTGAATAGCCTTCTAAACATTTGGAGTCTTTTCCAAACACATTCTGATACAGCATGTGGGGCATAGTAAAGGAGGTAGTGCAGAATACTATGGAGGCTGCTATCCTTTTTAATTTACTTTTAAATTTCAAATTAATATAAGCTTAGCCTATCAAGTTAAAAAAAAATTCACAGATATATAAAGAAAAAAACCCAATCTCCTTCTGTATCACTATAAATACTTTTTTAGCCAGGCGCAGTGGCTCACGCCTGTAATCCCAGCACTTTGGGAGGCTGAGACAGGCGGATCACGAGGTCAGGAGACCGACATCATCCTGGCTAACACAGTGAAATCCCATCTCTACTAAAAATACAAAAAATTAGCCAGGCACGGTGGCGGGCGCCTGTAGTCCCAGCTACTCGGGAGGCTGAGGTGAGAGAATGGTGTGAACCTGGGAGGCAGAGCTTGCAGTGAGCCGAGATCATGCCACTGCACTCCAGCCTGGGCGACAGAGCAAGACTCCGTCTCAAAAAAAAAAACAAAAACAAAAACAAAAAAAAAAAAAACTTTTTAAATGATTGTATACAGATATAGATTTTTATTTGCCTATCAATCTATCTATCTACGTGTGCACCGTACACTCTTTTCCTTTTTTTTTTTTTTTTTTTTTTTCTGAGATGGAGTCTCGCTCTGTCGCCTAGGCTGGGGTGCAACGGCACAATATCGGCTCACCGCAACCTCTGCCTCCCAGGCAAGTAATTCCCTGCTTCAGCCTCTCGAGTAGCTGGGATTACAGCCACTCACCATCACACCTGGCTAATGTTTGTATTTTTAGTAGAGACGAGGTTTCACCATCTTGGCCAGGCTGGTCTTGAACACCTGACCTCATGATCCACCTGCCTCGGCCTCCCAAAGTGCTGGAATTAGAGGCGTGAGCCCCCGCGCCCAGCCTATTTTCCTTTTTATTCACTGAGTTTGCACTAAATCATGCTTCACAGAGAGCCCTTTTAGTCGATAGCTGCAGATTCAGCTCATTTTAAAAATACCTACATAGTATCATATCAATTTTTCCTAATTTTAAGTCTTTGGCAGTTGTTTTGTTTGTTGTTGTTGTCGCTGTTGTTCTGTGTGAGTTTGGGCCACTACAAAGAACACAGTTAGACAACATACGTAACATTTTTTCTTATGTTTGTGTGATAGATATGCAACAGTGAAAATGCTAAGTCAAAAATTATGTGCATTTTTACCTTTTAATAGAAACTGCCAGATTCCTTCTAAAAAAATATATGTAGCAATTCACGTTTCCTTTAATGATATAAGAGGGTGCCTGTGTTCTTGGGACTTCCTAATAAGTATACCCCCTCTCCATTCTAATACGTCAGCTGCGGGACCGACCCTCAGCACTGTCAGTACAAGTCACTGTCTTAGCGGTCCATCTCTATGTGCAGCTCTACATCATGTCCCTTGAATGAACTAGGGCTTATCAAGGTTGGAGAAACATTGCTTTATTAGTTCTTCTGTATTCACAGAGGCTGAGGCCCCCAGCACTGGGTCAAAGGACAGGTTTACGCCAGGTCTCTGGGTCCAAATTTAACAAGTATTCCCAAATTTACAGTTGGAAGATTAAAACTAATTATTTGAAGCAAGCTAGAAAGTTACATAATAATACTATATCCAAGTGAGAATCAGTAACTGAGAGCCAAATTTGGGTACTTCCATCTTCAGAAAATGACATAGAAAAGAAATGAAGCAATTGTCCTTACAGAGCAATTTCACAAAACTACATTTATTTGCCATTGTGTAGACCGTCTTACACACAACGTTAAACCTACCCCAGATTGCCTAAACCTGGAAATGAAGACATTTAGTAAACTCATAATTTTAGCTTCCTCCCATGTTTTATCAATATAATAACAATGTTGCCAGTAACACATGTGAAATAAATGTTTGTAGATAGACAATTACAATGCCCAATAAGATGATATCTCCATTACTTATATGCCTCACAAATAGAAACTTAAATGCACAGGGAAATCAATACAATAAAAAAATCAATGCTCAGTTTATTCTTAAAGTGAGCAGACCAAAGAATGATTTCAAAAGTATGGAAGTGCAATATGATCAGGAGAATTAAAAATTCAGAACATCCTGTATTCATACACTCAATGCAAATGCAACATTGATTTTTACAAAGCTTAATGTGGTTGTGTGTCTGTGTGTGTGTGTGCATATGACGTGTGTCATCCATATTGTAAAAATTAAAAATAATTTTCCTAACTGCCCAAGTTAAGTCAACAATAGGTGCTTCGTTGGTAGATATCTTTTGAAGAGAGGATTTCATAAAAAGATATGGGGGTAAAAATCAATTGTTCCTGTCCCACCAACATATTCTCTCAAAGGTAGTGGCTGGTTAACAATGAAAAACTTTGAGGAGCAAAGAATCCATCAGCTGAGTTTAAAGCCATTCCCAATATGCATATTTATATCTGCACACAAATCTAAAAGTCCTCCATATTAAGCCTTCTCAAATTGCTCTATTCCCTTCACTGTACGTGCCCCTGAATATCACACACTCAGGGTGACTTCGAAAAAAACTCCAGCCTATGTGAATAGACACCTTAATTCTTGATTTTCCCTGGTGTGACATCTTTAGTACATACCACCACATCATGCACAGATCAGGGGCTAGAGGGTTATTGTGAAAAATCAAAAAATTATGAATTGTAGTTACTATGGTAGTTTTCTTTTTACTTTATTTCCTTTTGTGAATTTCCTGTGGGCTTCTCTTTTTGTGATTAAGTTTTCTTTATTTGTTTTTATTTCTTTGATTGTTTTTAGATGAAATACTTAAAAGTAAAAAAAGAAGTTTAAGCTTCATAGGCACACAGAGAGCCCTAGGTTGAATCTTCAACTTGCTGTTTTCTAGTTGTAATATGATCTTGAATAGTTTCATCGTTTCTTCATCTGTTAAATGGGATAATAAGAGCCCATCTCACAGAGTTATTATGAAGGGTAATTGAAATAATGCATGTGAAATTGTAGAAAAATAAAAGAGAAATAAAGGAACAAGAGATTTACAAAACAAAAAATAATAAAATGTCAATAGTAAGTTCTGATCTATCAATAATTACTTTGAATGTAAAGTAGGTTGTGATGTGGCAGGGTATGTAAAACAGGTTAATTTTTACTGCTATTCACATAACTATGCTCCATTGCTCTAAAGCAAGCTAACCACAAAAGTGGAAGTCAGGAATGAAATGACTTACGTGGCCTTTTCTGCAGTAAATTCTAAATCCATATTCAAGGACCACTGACTCACCCAACACACTGTGATAATAGATACATCTTATTTTGCTACCCAGAAGAAACATCATTTTTAAAGGAAGTGGAGTAGAGTGGAAAAAAGGTAATGACCACTAGCTACTGGAGGACAAAGAATAAAAAAATTGGTAATTACAGACTGTGAGAAAATGTTACGAAAGAAGTAAACAGGTGATAAGATCATGGACAACGGGAGGGAGGACGCAAAATTAGACAATCAGAGAAAATCTTTAGATAAGTAATATTTGACCTGAAACTGAAAGTTAACAAAGAGCTCGATGTTTAATAAATGAAGCAATCAAGATGAACTAAGTGTAGTGAAAAAGGAGCAAAAGCTGCCAAGGTAAAGTCAGTGAGGTAAAAGGGGAACATAGCGAGTTGAATTTTGTAGACATGATAAGGTATTTAAATTTTTTATTAAATGCGATGGGAAACCATGGGAGAGTTTGAGAAAAACATTAACATAATTTGATTTACGTTTTGAAAAATAGTACTCTACCTGATGCTCTTTCTTAATAATGTGTTCTTTTGTTTTTCCATGTCTTTCTTCTAGAATCAGAGCTTTTCTTATTTTATGGTTTAGATTAGTTTGTCTTCCTAAAGGGCCAACTCCTAGACTGCTTGATGCTACTTTTTTTCACAAGATCTGTGCGGAGGGCTAATCATCCTTGGACGTTGTGTCAGAAGGCAAAGTACTTGAATAATTTAGGAATGGAATGCTTCCATGAATCTTACACATAAATTAAAACAAAGAGGAGCTGTTGGCCTGCAATATCAAGTTGTTATGACACTCCCTTCTTGTATGGACAAAGTATCAAGGTTACTTGAAACATGCCCAAACTTTTTATGTTAAAAAATAAAAAAGCATTTTTTGCATTATGTGCTAAATACTATATAATTGACTTATTTATGCAATGCCATAAAATTTCCCTTATGCGGGTTCTTTGCAGTTATCTCTGGAGATTGCTAATCTCTTCCATTCCCTAGTCTTGCCTTTTCCAGAATGGCATATAAACAAAATCATACAGTATATATCCTTTTGAAACTGGTTTCTTCCACTTAGAATAATATTTTAAGGTTTATCCAACTAGTTGTATATATCAATTGCCTGTTCCCTTTTATTGCTGAGTGGTTAGTTCCACTAATAGATGTACTAGTCAGTTGATCCCTTCAACAGTTGATGGAAATGAGATGTTTTTTTCCAGTTTTGGCAGTTATGAATAGAGCTGCTCTAAACATTTGTTCACATTTTTGGGATTGTCCAGTCATTCAGTAATTGTGTTTACCTTTTTAAGAAGCTGATTTTTTCTAGAATCACTGGATCATTTTGCCTTTCTGTCAGCAGTGTATGAATGATCCAGTTTCTGCCTGTCATCACTAGTACTGGGAGCTATCTGAAGAGAAATTCTGTGCTCAAACATTGTAACACTTAATATAGTTAAGATGTCAATGTCCCCAAATTGATTATAGTTTAACACAATCTCGAAGTCCCAATAGGATTTTTTTGTAGATATAGACAAGCTGATTCTGAAATATATACAGAAAGTAAAGGAACTAGAATAATCAAAACACTTCAGAAAAAAATGGCTGTTTTTAAAGGCTGAACCACAATGTGATTAACACAAGAAGAAATGAAAGTGTAAAAATATTTGATTTTTAATATCGTCAGAAATTCAGTCAGTTTTCAATTTTCCCACTTATCTGCAAAATGTTTCTTTTATCTTAAGTTTCTAACAGTAACCAAATAAGTTTTACACAATCCAATTAAGAAAAGAAAATTAAAAATAAATTCATCACATGAAGATAGCCACAAACATCCATTTAAAATGTTAGAAAATTGAATGCAGCAATCTACTAAAAGGACAATATGTTATGACCAAGTAGGATGATCCCAGGAATGAGAAGTTTGCTTAATATTTGAAAATGAGGCCGGGCGCAGTTGCTCATGCCTGTAATCACAGCACTTTGGGAGGCTGAGGTGGGCAGATCACAATGTCAGGAGATCGAGACCATCCCGGCTAACACGGTGAAACCCCCCATCTCTACTAAAAATACAAAAAATTAGCCGGGCGTGGTGGCGGGCACCTACAGTCCCAGCTACTCGGGAGGCTGAGGCAGGAGAATGGCATGAACTCAGGAGGCGGAGCTTGCAGTGCGCCGAGATCGTGCCACTGCACTCCAGCCTGGGCGAAAGGGCGACACTCCGTCTCAAAAAAAAAAAAAAAAAAAAAAATATATATATATATATATATATATATATATTTGAAAATGAATTAATTGACCAGATGAACAGAATAAAGGAGAAAAGCCATATGATGATTTTAATAGATGCAGAAAAAGATTGTTATGAAATTGAACACCTCTTTGTGATAAAATTCTCAGTAAACTTAGAATAAACGTTAACTTCCTAAATTTGATAAAATATATCTATAAAAATGTTCAGCTTAACTTCACAATGATAACTTAATGATTTCTTATACTATCAGAAATAGGACAAGAATGTCTAATTTCCCAACTTTAGCATTTTATTGGATGGCTTAAACAGCAAGAAAAAGAGATAGATGACATAGGGATGGAACAGGGTTAATTAACACTGTCGTTAATTACAGAAGAAATGACTGCATACATAGAAAATTTAAAGATTTCTACAAACAAAATACTAGACTAATAAACTTTTGCATGCTCACTTGATAGAAGGTCAATATAAAAATTCCTTTTTTTTTTTTTTTTTTTTTGAGATGGAGTCTCGCTTTGTCGCCCAGGCTGGAGTGCAGTGGCGTGATCTCGGCTCACTGCAAGCTCCACCTCCCGGGTTCATGTCATTCTCCTGCCTCAGCCTCCCTAGTAGCTGGGACTACAGGCGCCCGCCACTGCGCCTGGCTAATTTTTTGTATTCTGTTTTTAGTAGAGACGGGGTTTCACCATGGTCTCGATCTCCTGACCTCGTGATCCGCCCACCTCGGCCTCCCAAAGTGCTGGGATTACAGGTGTGAGCCACCATGCCCGGCCAAAAATTGCTTTTTTATAAATAGTCAATAAGATATTAGAAAATGAAATCTTAAAAAGTACATTTATAACAATATCAATATATTAGAAATAATTATATGAGTAATAAAAGAAAAATAAAAATAAGAAAATTAAGGAAAAACGTGGCAGAACTCTACATGCAAGATTACAAATGTTACTCAGAAAAATTAGCTGTATATAAAATATACATGGATTGGAAGACAATCTTAAGATTTCTATTCTTCCCAAATTAATCTGTAGCTTCAATGTATTCCCAGCCAAAGCCTAGGCAGGCATTTTTACAGAGATTAACAAACTCACTTTAAAATTCAAATTAAAATTCAAGGGCCTAGAACAGCCAAACCCATTTTGACAAGGAAGAAGAAAGTTAGAGGACTTCATCCATCCATCTTCAATATATATTTTAAAGGCATAATAATATAGAAAATGTAGCATTGGCTTAAGGATAAACAAATAGATTAAAGAAGAGAATAGACATTCTTGAAACAGACCCACACATACGCAGTCAATTGATTTCCAACAATAGTCCTAATAAAATTAAATGGGAAGAGGAAAGTGTTTTCAACAAATGGTGCTGGATGAACTGGATATTAATGCTAAAAAATTAATGAATCAACAACATCACCTACCTTACACCTTATAGAAAACTTAGTTTAAGATGGATTACAAACTTACATGTAAAAGTTAAAATAAAGTTGTTAGAAGAAAATACATATTTGATATTATGATTAGCAAATCTTTATTAGGACACAAATGGCATTATGCTGAAAATAATATAAAAAGAAATAAATTGGACACAGTAAAAAAAAAAATCCCTGCTTATAGAAGGATGTCATTAAGAAAAAAAAAGCTGTTTCTAGCACTTTGGGAAGCCAAGGCAGGTGGATCCCTTGAGGTCAGAAGTTTGAGACCAGCCTGGCCAACATGATGAAACCCTGTCTCTACTAAAAATACAACAATTAGCTGGGTGTGGTGGTGCATGCCTGTAATCACAGCTATTTGGGTGGCTGAGGCAGGAAGATCGCTTGAGCCAGGAGGCAGAGGTTGCAGTGAGCCAAGGTCTTGCCAGTGCACTCTGGCCTGGGCAACAGGATGAGACTCCATCTCAAAAAAAAAAAAAAAAAAGGAAAAGAAAAAGGTAAATCATAAACTAGGCAAAATATTTGAAATTCCTGCATCTGACAAAGTGTATGAATGTTTAAAAAATTCTTGAAAATTAATAATAACAAAAATGGAAAAAAATGTTTGAACACTTTAAAAAATAATATACAAGAATAGCCCATAAGTTTATCAACAAATATTTAAGATTATATTAATTTAGGAAAATGTAAGTTGAACCACAAAAAGATATCACTATACCCACATTGGAATGACACACATTAAAATTAATAAAAATAGAAGATTTTGGCAAAGATATGGAATAAGTGAAACTTTCATACATTGCTACTGGGACTGGAAAACAGTGTGTCCATATTGGAAAAAAATGTTTAGCAACTTCAAATAAAGTTAAAGCTATATCTGACATTATGACAGCAGCTCTCCTCCCAGGAGAAGTGAATGCCGATATAGTTCTAGAGACTTGTGCAGAAATATTTACGGCAGTATTACTCATAATAGCCCCAAACTGAAAACAGCGCAAATGTCCATCTGGTGCGTTCATGGAATTGAATACCACTCAGCAGTAAAATAACAAAGTAATCATACATGAATGAATCACAAAATTTTACTCTAAGCAAAGGAAACAAAATAATGAAGTACATATGCCATGATTTTATTAAAGCTCAAGAAAAGATGCATCAAATTTATGGCAATGAATATAACAGTAGCTCTTTCTGGGGACAGTGGTTGACCGTAAAAAGACAGAAATACATTTCTGTAGCATTAGAAAGTTTCTAAGAAAAGAACCAAGTTGGCTGACCAGATACAGCAAAAAGAACAGCTCCCACTGAGAGACCAGACCATCAAGAAGACTGGCACACTCCAAGCAGAACATCAGAAGGAGGGCATTGAGAGTGGATGGAGGAAAGATGCTGACCTTGGACTGAAAGGGGAGGAACCTCCAGTTTCTGACAAGTTCCTCATTTCCATCTGAGGCCACCTCAGCCCAGACTTCACTGTCCAGATCATTATCAGCATTTTGGTCAAAACCATTCAACAAGTCTCTAGGAAGTTCCAAACTTTCTCACATCTTCCTGTCTTCTTCTGAGCCCTCCAAACTGTTCCAACCTCTGCTTGTTACCCAGTTCCAAAGTCGCTTCCACATTTTCAAGTATCAATATAGCAGTACCGCACTCTGTGGTACCAATTTGCTGTATTAGTCTGTTTTCACACTGCTATAAAGATACTACCAAAGACTAGGTCATTTATAAAGGAAACAGGTTTAATTGACTCACAGTTCAGCATGGCTCGGGAGGCCTTAGGAAACTTATAATTATGGTAGATGGCGAAGAGAAAGAAAGGCACCTTCTTCAGAAGGCAGCAGGAAGAACTACATTCAGGGGAATTGCTGGACATTTATGAAACCATCAGATCTTCTGAATTCACTCACTATCATGAGAACGGCATAGGCGAAACTGCCCACGTGATTCAATTACCTTCACATTTTCTCTCCCTTGACATGTGGGGATTATGAAGATTATGGGGATTACAATTCAAGATGAGATTTGGGTGGGGATACAAAGCCCAAGCATATCACCATTGGAGGGCTCCAACAGACAGGCTCTGTCCAATGTGCACCAAATCACCCACAGCCTACCCTCACTGCAGCCTATCACCACTTCTTTGCTGGCATGCATTTGCCCACAGCCGCCCCCCCCCCCTCCACCAATTGCTTTGAGAATGCAAGCACAGGTGAGCCTCAGTTGGTCTTTGAAATAATAAATGAGATTGATAGAACACTAGTTAGATTAATAAAGAAAAAGAGAAAATACAAATAACTACAATCATAAATGGCAAAGGGGACATTACCAACTCCACAGAAATACAAAATCCCTCAGAGACTATTACAAACATCTCTATGCACACAAACTAGAATACCTAGAATAAATGGATAAATTCCTGAAAATACACAACCTCCCAAGATTGAACATGGAAGAACTGAAACCCTGAATAGTTCAATAATGTGTTCTGAATTTGAATCAGTAATAAAATGCTTACCAAAAAGAAAAAGCCCTGGCCCAGATGGATTCACAGCCAAATTCTACCAGACATATAAAGAAAAGTTGGCACTAATCCTAGTGAAGCTATTTCAAAAAATTGAGAAGGAGAGACTCTTGCCTAACTCATTCTATGAGGGCATCATCATTCTTATAACAAAACCTGGCAGAGACACAAGAAAGAAAACTTCAGGCCAATATCCTTGATGAACATAGATGCAAAAATCAGCAACAAAATACTAGCAAACTGAATCCAGCAGCACATCAAAAAGCTAATCCACCATGATCAAGTAGGCTTTATTCCTACTCGATCTTTATTCAAGATTGGTTCAACATACACAAATCAATAAATGTGATTCATCATGTGAACAGAACTAACAACAAAAACCACATGATATCAACAGATGCAGAAAAGGTTTGGAAAAAATTTAACATCTCTTCATGATAAGAACCCTCAACAAAATAGGTATTAAAGGAATACCTCAAAATAATACGAGCCATCTATGACAAACCCACAGCCAATATCATACTGAATTAGCGAAAGCTGGAGGCATTTCTGTTAAGAACTGGAACAAGACAAGGATGACCACTCTTACGACTCATACTCAACATAGTACTGGAAGTCCTAGCCAGAGCAATCAGGCAAGAGAATGAAATAAAAGGCATCTAAATAGGAGAAGAAGAAGTCAAACTCTCTCTCTTCACAGAAAATGTTTATTTATATCTTGAAAACCCCATGGTTTCTGCCTGAAAGCTCCTAGATCTGATATACAACTTTGGTAATGTTTCTGGATACAAAATCGATGTACAAAAATCAGTTGCATTTCTATACATGAATAATGTACAAGGTGACAGAAAAATCATAATGCAATCCCAATCACAACATTCACAACAGGCACACACACGGAATGAAATACCTAGGAATACAGCTAGTAAGAGAGGTAAAAGATCTGTACAACGAGAATTACAAAATACTGATGAGAGATATCAGAGATGACATAAATGGAAAAACATTTTATGCTCATGGATAGGAAGAATCAAGATTGTTAAAATGGCCATACTTCCCAAAGCAATTCATACATTCAATGCGGTTTCTATAAAACTACTAATGACACTTTTCACAAAATTAGAAAAATACCATCCCAAACACCTCATGTTCTCACTCCTAAGTGGGAGTTGAACAATGAGAACACATGGACACAAGGAGGGGAACATCATACACCGGGGCCTGTCGGGGAGTCGGGGGGAAGGGGAGGGAGAGCATTAGGACAAATACCTAATGCATGCGGGGCTTAAAACCTACATGACAGGTTGATGGGTGCAGCAAGCCACCATGACACATGTATATCTATGTAACAAATCTGCATGTTCTGCATATATATCCCAGAAATTAAAGTATGGTAATGAAAAGAATTAAAAACTATGCTAAAATTCATATGGAACCATAAAAGTAGCTTAATAGTCAAAGCAAACTTAAGCAAAAAGAACAAAGCTGAAGGCATCAAATTACCTGATTTCAAACTATAGTACAACGCTGCAATAACCAAAACTACATGGTACTGGCACAGAAGCAGACACATAGACCAAGGGAATAGGTTGAAGAACACAGAAGTAAAGCCACACACCTACAAACATTTGATATTCGACATAGTTAACAAAAACAAACAATCCGGAAAAGACTTCCTATTGAATAAATGGCACTAGAATAACTGGCTAGCCATGTACAGAAGATTGAAACTGGATCATTCACTTTCAACATATACAAAAATTAACTCAAGATGCATTAAAGACTTAAATGTAAAACCTAATACTATAAAAACCTTAGAAGAAAACCTAGGACATGCTATTCTGGACACAGGCCCTGCAAAGATTTCATGACAAAGACACCAAAAGCAATTGCAACAAAAACAAAAATTGACAAGTGGTACCTAATTAAATTCAAGAGTGTCTCCACAGCAAAACAAAACAAAACAAACAAACTATCAACAGAGTAAACAGACAGTCTACAGAATGGAAGAAAATATTTGGAAACTATGCATCTGACAAAGATCTAATATCCAGAATCTATAAGAATCTTAAATTAATAAGCAAAAAACAACCCCATTAAAAAATGGGCACAGGATATGAATAGACACTTCTCAAATGGAGACATGCATGCAGTCATCAAGCATATGAAAAAAATCTAACATCACTAATCATTAGACTAATGCAAGTTAAAACCACAGTGAGCTACCATCTCACACTATTCAGAAGGGCTATTACTAAAAAGCCAAAAATAACTGTTGTGGGCAAGGTTGTGGGAAAAAGGGAACACAGACATTGACGGTGGGAATGTAAACTAGTTCAGCCCCTGTGGAAATCGGTTTGGAGATTTCTTACAAAATTTAAGACAGAACTACTATCCAGCCAAACAATCCAATTACTGGGTACATACCCAAAGAAATATTGATTATTCTACCATAAAGACATATGCACATGCATGTTCATTGCAGCACTATTCACAAGAGCAAAGACATGGAATCAACATGTTGATTGGATAATGAAAACTTGATACGGATACACCATGAAATACTATGCAGCCATATAAGAGAATGAGCTCATGTCTTTTGCAGCAACATGGATGGAGCCGGAGACCATTATTCTGAGTGAATTAATGTAGGAGAAGAAAACCAAATACTACATGTTCTCACTTTTAAGTTGGAAGAAAACATTGAATACACATGGACACAAAGAAGGGTAAAATAGACACCAGGGCCTACTTGAGGGTGGAGGGTGGGAGGAGAATGAGGTTTGAAAAATGACCTATCAGGTACTATGGTTATCACCCGGGTGACAAAATAATCTGTACACCAAACACCCGTGACATGCAATTTACACAAACCCATACATGAACTCCCTGAACCTAAAAGATGGAAGAAAAATAAAGGTTTTATATATTGATGTGGGTGATTATTATTCAAATGCAAGTGTTCCCCAAATTTATCTAACTATACACTTACAGTCTCTGCATTTGAATATATGTAAATTATACCTTGATTAAAAAACTTTGAAAATGTTAATGATTTATTAATTATGTAAACCATTTACATAATTCCAAAGACAAATTTCTTGTTTTCATCTCAATGCCTTTCCATTTATTTTGTTTGTTACAGCTTTTCTCTAATAGGTTCTTTAAGGGCTCATGGAAACAATATTCTATGATTTCTTCCATGCCATAAAAAGTTTACTTTGGCCTTTTTCATTGAAGATCAGTTTGGTTGGGTACAAAGTGCCCAGGTCATATTTTCTTTTCTCAAGTAGAAGAAATATATTACTTTCTTACTGTCTGTTATAAACAATTACTGTTGAGAAGTTTGATGACAGTTCAATTTTCTTGTTCTTACTAGAGATCTTGCTACCTGGATATCTGATTATTTTATTTCCTCTTAATGTCTTCTCATTTTTACTAGAGTGTATTATGTTCCTGACCACTTTCAGTTGATTTTCCTATGTAAACTATGTGTCTTTTCAATAATAATTTCAAATCTTAATTTATTATATAAAATCTCTCGATTTAAAATTTCTGTTGGTTTATCTTGGTTTATATTAATTTTCTCCATTTGTTGTGGAGATGTGGAAGAATCTTATACATAAAATATCTGTTATTATTGTCTATATGTATCACTGTTTCTTGAAAATGTTTTTATCTTGTTTTCTTTTAAAAGAAAAAAATCCTCATTTTCATATTTTCTTTTTCTTAAAGGATTTTTATGACTTCTATTATTTCCAGTTAATTATTCAATTCTAGTATATTTTTTTCATTTTGAATTACTTTATGATAGCTTTTACTAATTTTCCTTTCTTAAATATGTTATTTCTGCTTTTGAAAATTCTACCTTATGTTGTTTTAAAAATATTTTCTACAGATTTTTTTTGGAAAATTGCTTATACTTTATCTGTTTTGTGAGCATGCCTTCCTAGTGTGCCTTCATTGTCCACAGGGACATTATTCTGCTCACTATTATCTTTTTTTCTTATAAATAGCATCTTATGTGATTCTACCATACTAAATTTCTGTTGCTGATGTTTAAGTGATGGTCTTTTTTTCTTAAAAGAAAAAATGGAAAGATGAAGAAAAAGGTGGAGTAGGCAACTCCAAGGGGCCATCCCATTACAAAAGCATTAGAAAATTAAATAAAAACCCTCAGAATCAACTTTGTCACAACTTTGGAAAATAATCAAAGATTTAGACCAACCAAGCATGTGCTGAATCAATTTAAAAAGCCACTTTTAAAACAGTGGGAAATATTTTTAGCGTTTTAATTTTGCCTTGCCCTGTCCTTCTGCTCAGCTAAGTCATTATCTTGAAGTTTCTCACGATTATCTTTTTAAACATTCTTTCTTCTCTTTTTTGTCTCTCCTCTCCTTCCAGACTAATTTGTTCTGCCAAATTAAGACCTCCTTCAGGGCAGAAAATCAGTGGTCATTTCTCAAAAATACTGTGAGGGAAATGAACAATCTGCAGCTGCCTTGGTTAAAAACTATTCCTGAGCACCAAAAGCCTGGGAGGAAAATCTGTGGAGATAATGTTTTTGCAGATATTGGGGCACTGAAAAACACCCACGTAAGCCAGGAAATTGAGAAAGCCATGCCCACGTCTAGCACAGGAAGCATTGTCACAATAAACCTGAGAAGACTCTAGGCTTTCACCTCTGGCTGATTTCTAGGCTGGATTCAAAGAAGGGAAGGCTATAGCAAAGTTGTGAATGTCCTGAGAGGTTGCCCCTACACAGAGCCAATCTGTACAGCCTTTCATCTGTTTTGGTGTGTGTGTGTGTGTGTGTTTATCTTTCCTTTCTGGTATTCAGTGAAATCTCCGTCAAAATACTAGTTGAATTTAAGACAAAGGAACAGAGACTTTGGAAATCATGAGTAATAAAAAATGCAGACTTCACGAAGACATTTTAGAATATTTCTAAATAGTCAGCTACAGTCTACAAAAAGCAATAAATAAATAAATAAATAAATAGAGGATCTGATTTACACACATACAACATTATAATATTAAAAATGCTTGCTCTTCAACAAATCTTTATGAAGCCTACTAAGGTGCAAGAAAGTGTGGCCCATTTGCAGAAGAATGAATAGAAACTGTTCTTGAGGAAGCACACCCATTTGACGTATGTGGCAAATATTTCAAATCAGCTGTCTTAAATATGCTGAATTAGCTAAACTAAACTATGTACAAAGAGCTAAAGGAAACCACTAGGCAAATGCTGTGTGAGCAAACAGAGAATATTAATAAGATAGAAATTATACAAATAAATCAAAATATATTCTGGAGCTTAAAAGTTCTATAACTGAAGTGGGAAATCACTGGAAGGTTTCAACAACAGAATTGAGTATGGAGAATAAAGAAACAGTGAAATATGTGATTCCACAATTGACTTTGTTCAGTCTGAGGCACAGACGTTAAAAAGAAATGAATAAAGAGAAATAAACAAAGGCTGAAAGACCTTTGGTACATCATCAAGCACACTCTTACATGCACAATAGGAATCCAGGTAGGAGAGGAGAGACAAATAGAAGAAGAAAGAATACTTTAAAATATTTTAGTGAGAAAATTGCAAAATTTTATAAAAGGCCACACACTCAAGAAACTTAATGAACTCCAAGAAGGATAAACATTATGAGATCTACAACAAGACACATTATAATCAAAGGGGTATGGCGGGGAGGCGGGAATGGTTAATGGGTACAAAAAATAGTTAGAAGGAATGAACGGGGCCTAGTATTTGATAACACAACAGGGTGTCCATAGTCAATAATATTTTAACTGTACATTTTAAAATAACTAAAAGAATATAATTGGATTATTTGTAACATCAATGATAGATGCTTGAGAAACGCTTGAGGGGATGGATACCCCATTTTCCATAGTGTGATCATCATGCGTTGCATGCCTATATCAAAACATCTCATGTACCCCATAAATATATATACCTACAGTGTAACCCCCCCAAAACTAAAAAGTTACTTTAAAAATTGTCAAAGGCTATGCTCAAAAAAGATCTTGACATCTGTAAGAGAGAAGCAATTTACCACTTACAAACCATCCTCAATAATATTAACAGCAGATTTCTTATCAGAAACAATGGAGACCAGAAGGCAGTAAAAGGACTTTTCTTTTTAATTATACTTTAAGTTTTAGGGTGCATGTGCACAAAACCCAAATGTCCAACAACGATAGACTGGATTAAGAAAATGTGGCACATATACACCATGGAATACTATGCAGCCATAAAAAAGGATGAGTTCATGTCCTTTGTAGGGACATGGATGAAGCTGGAAACCATCATTCTGAGCAAACTATCACAAGGACAAAAAACCAAACACTGCATGTTCTCACTCATAGGTGGGAATTGAACAATGAAAAGGACATTTTTAAAGTGCTGAAAAAGAAAAAAAAATGAACCTCTGAACCAGGAATTCTTTGTTCCACAAAACTGTCCTTCAAAAATGAGAAACGAAGGCATTCCCAGATAAGCAAAAGATGAGGAAGGTAATTGCTAGCAGAGCTGCCCTATAAGAAATGCTAAAAGGAGTGTTTTTTAGCCTACACTAAACAGAAATTTGAAGTTATAGGAAAAAATGTATAACTGTAGCAAAAGGTAACTAATGGGTAAATATAAAAGCCAATACTATCGTATTTTTTGGTTCATAACTCTTTGTATTCCCCAAGTGATTTAAAACACAATGCATACAAATAACTATAAATCCATGTCAGTGGGTACACAATATGTAATGATGTAATTTGCGACAACCACAATATGAAGGGAAAGGAAGGATTGAGGTGTATGAAAGTATATTTTGTAGCTATTGAAGCTAAGTTAATATCAATGCCAGTTATGTCATTATCAACTTAGAATGTTAACATTAATCTCCAAGGTAACCACAAATAAAGTATCTAAAATTATGCACAAAGGAATGAGAATAAAAATGGCATACTGCAAAAAATAAATATGAAATAAGGCAGTACTGGAATGAGAATGAACAGGTATAAGATATATGTAAAACAAACAGAAAAACATTAGATGTAAACCCATCCTTTCTGATAACTGCTGACTCTGTTCCTCTTTCCCTCTTGGATTGGATATACTGTTTTCTTTGTCACTATCATCTCTGTCCTATTCAATTTGGATTCTACTTCCAGAAGTTCCTTCTCAGTGTGTAGCTTTTTGTTATCATTGTTGTTAATGAACATATTGATTGCTTATTTTTGAGATTTCATAGGGCTTATATCACTCTAGCACAATAAGATCTTTCTATGGTCCCTTTGCACTCTCACCTGTGAATTGGAGCCAATGTAGCTCCTGGTCAGTATTAATTAGTTTACTGAGTTCAGCATTGTAATAACTACCCTTTGGTGATCAGGGACATTTTTCTGCTTACTCCTGCAGAGTTTGCCTTATCAAATGGTTCTTCATGAGATGGCTCTTCCCACCCACTCTTATTTTGGGTTTCATGGTAAGTCCTGTCACCTGATTTTATTACAGATTTTGTTTGTGAGTTTCAAATATTTGTGTCCAAGTTACTCTGCCTTGTGAAACGATTCCTTGTTCACAGACACAACAAACACACACACACTCTATTATGGCTGTCATCTTCCTAGAATGTTCTCCTTCAGATTTCCTCTGACCTGGTCTATCTAGGTTTTGTAGCTAAAGAAGGAGCTAGATTAGGCACCTAACCAAAGTACAGTTTCAGTGGCTAGGGGCAATAGATCTAAAAGAAAAAACATTGCTACTCATGTGAATCTGTTGGATACTAAGAGGTTTTGAAATTGTGAACTATGTTTTTCAAAACTGAATATGCATCTCTCAAATAATCACCTCTACTTTTCTTTCCTTTAGTTGGGCATAGATTTGCATACAGGGCTTTTCAACTGATTGCTGAACTTGGAAATAGTGTTGAAATCTCAGTTAGGCATGCATTTGCAGCTCACTAAGATTTCCCATTGGTAGCTTATTTCATGCGCCAATAGTTTATTTAACATTTTTTCTGGTTCTTGAAACACAGTGTCATCTGTTTGAAACTATTGTTTTGGTTGTTCAGTGAGTCCTTGCCTGAATAATTTGACATACTCAGCAGCTCTGTTTAAAGAAATGACTCTGTTTAAGGTCTTTTCTTCTTCAGAAGCATAATATGTGTCAGAGGGGAATTAGGAAGAAATTACCATTGTTTAATGAATACTAAAGTAAAATCGGATTAAACATCTCTACAAATAGCCAGATCCCATGGGCCTCTTGACTGTAAAGATTGTGGAAGGTAATTATATAGTGTAATTAAATTATTTTAATTCAATTTCAAACATTGTTTTATGAATAGAACATATTCCCTGTTACGAATAGGGAATACCTTTCTTTCAGCTAAATCCTCCTTTGGGATACAAGGGAATTTGTCATTTAAATATGAGCAATAAGGGACAAAGACTTTTTAAAAAAATCCCTTGTTTTGATCTATCCAATCTGTAAATTTGGGGATTAATTTTAGCATTTGTAAGTCATGTTATTGGCCTGAAACCAAATTAAACCTTTCGAAACTTGGCTCAGTATAAACATTCAATCATTGTAGACTAAAAAAGGCAGATTTACTGTTTTGTGGTTTTCTTACCAGTTACCAAGAGGCACTTTCAACTCAGTCTTAGATAGGATTTTTAAAAATATCTAAACCTGCTTCTTATTGCCATTTGAATTGTTAGTAGAGCATGGACAGTCATTGGAGTGTTTGAAGAAATGTGTGACTAAATTCCAAACTCATTAGCCGTACGTCCAGGGTAAATATGTTTCATCACTCTGAATCTCAATTTCCTCATTTGCAAAATGAGGAGTATGACTAGATGACTTCTTTATCAGCTCTAACATTCTGTAGACCCCCAATAAAACAACTACCAACAAAAACAACTACCATGAAAGTAATTGGGCAGATATTATAACTACACTTTATAGATGAGAAAATTGGGACTTAGTGGCACAGCTAGGAAGTAGAGAAGCAAAGATTCTGAACCAGAACCCTCTGAAGCTCAATCTATTATTGTCTGGGCTGTATAATAGTACTCTCCTATGTGATTAAGGTCTATATTCATGTATACAAAAATATAATTATTGCTATTTTCTGTGACTGACTTTTCACTATAGCTTTCTCTGTGCAAACCAAAAGCTAGTGGTAGAGAAGAGAATACTATGAACACTTGTAAGACTAGAAACATAACACTGAAAGCAGTGTAGAGGCAACAAGGATCCCTTCAATGTGGGAACTTAAAATCTATTAATCTAGTTTGTGGACAGTTTAAAATAAAATAAATAGAGCATGAAGTCGTGAGTGTCAGAAGACAACCACTCACTTTTTGAAGGATCCTCAAGGATTAATATGCCACCATTCTACCTTGGACAGACTCTTTTAAAGGCAAAGAAACATCTTTGGAACATCGATTTGTTTATATATCTTTCTCCATTTACTGAAATTAATCCCCTTCTAAAGAGATACTGTATCTATTTATCTCTGTGTGCCTAGCACCTGGCCAAGTGACTGGTACTTAGAAAGCTGAAAGAATAAAATGTATGTATTTAGGGATGGGGTAGTGGAAGACAATTTATTTTTAACAGCAACAACAGCAGTGATAGCTATCAATTACTTAATGTATATTTATCAAATGCCTACTATGTGCCAAGGCATCCTTGTCTATGATACAATGAATGAAACAGACACAAATATCTGCCTCATGGAGATTACATTGAGGGAGCTAAGAAAACAAACAAAAAAGAAGTAAAAGAGGTTGTACATAGATGTTGATAAATGCAATGAAGAAAAAGAAAGCAGGGAAGGAGGTGGCGGACTGACAGAATATGAGATTGCATCTCTAAGAAGGAAGGTCAGGAAAGGCTTCACTGTAAAGATCACTTTCAAACCAATTGGACCCATTTGCCAACAACACCATACCATAAGCTTAACATACATGTATTAGTTTACTAGAACTTTCTGTAACAAACTTCCACAAATTGGGTGGGTGGCTCAAACAACAAAAATTTATTGTCTCCTTAACTAGCGGCTGGATTTCCAAGATCAAGGTATCAGCAGGATAGAGTTTGTCTGAGGGCTGAGAGAAAAGGATCTGTTCTAGGTCTCCTTGGCTTGTAGATGGTCCTCTTCAACCTGTGTCTCCTTATGTCATCTTCCCTCTATGCATATCTGTGTCCAAATTTACACTTTTTATAAGGGCACCAGTTGTACTGGATTAGGGCCCACACTAAAGACCTCATTTTAATGTGATTATCTCTGTAAAGACAATATCTCCAAATACAGTCATGTTCTGAGGTTCTGGGGGTTAGGACATCAACATAAACATTTTTAGGAGGAAAGAATTCAACCCAAAATGGTGCATTTTGTCATTTAATCCTCGCAATAACTCTGCGAGGTTAGTATTGCTATTCTTATTTTCTATGTGAGAATACTGAGACTCAAAATATTTAAGATCACAGGGGTAGTAAACTAGCAGAGCTTGGACTAGGATTCAGATATATTTGACACCAGAAGCCTTGCTGTTAACCAATATACTACTATACTTTTCCCACTCATACCTAGTCCTGAATTATCTTCCTAAAGCAAGAACAGGAGGCTGGCAGTATAACTCTTTTTGAAACATTCATTTACTCAAAATATATTTATAGAACACAGGCTAAGTACCATGCACTGTGTTAAGGACTAGTGATTCAAATAGTGGTAAAATAAAATAAACCATACTACTCTTTTCATAGAGCTTGTATTTAATCAAGTGAAACAAAAAATTACATTTATAAATGGATAATTTTAAACCAAGGTAAGTTCTCTGAAAGAAAAAAAGTAATAATTACATAAGTGTTTGTAACTCGAGAACTTGACCTAGATTGGGATGAGAGAAGTCTTCCCCGGAAACTACTTGAATTATATCTAAAGAGTGAGTAGGTATTAATTATGGAAAGACTGAAATGGGAAATGGGAGCTAGGTGAAAAGAAGAAAGTTCTAGACAGATGTAACCGCATGTGCCAAAGTACAGTCAAGAACCTGAGTTTTTAGTATAACTGAAGCTTAGAGAAACAGAAGGGGCATGTTGCAAGGTTGGAAGCAGGAAGGTAACAAATAGCTTCCAGGCTACACGAAGACTTTCAATCTTTATCTTAAGAGAATGAGATTCTACTGAAGGGGTTTGGGGAGGATGTGTAGTGTGATATTTTTATTTTGGAAGATCGCTCTGGCTGTAGTGAAGAAAATTGATCACTGAAGAACCAAATTAGAAGCATGACAAGGGATTAAAAAACTATTGTAATAGATTGTAAGAGTAGCTTGTAATAGTGCAGAAATAATAGAAGATAGAGAACAGTAGATAGATTTAAGAAATATTTAAGAGGTAAAATTGTGATAATATGATAACAGATTTAATGTTAAGATTGAATGAGAAGGATGGCAAAAGATGACTCAGTTTTCTGGATTGAGTCAATGGATAGATATAGGTATCGTTCACAAAGATGAGAAACGGTGGGAGAGGATCAGGTTGAAGGTGGGGGAAATCTTAGATTTAAAAAAGGATATGTTAAATTTGAGGAAAAGAAAGGATATTGAGAGAGTACTAGATACATAGGTCCACAGCTATGAGGAAAAACCAGTCCTGGAAATGTAAAGTTGGGAGTCATCAGCATAGAGGTGGTAATCAAAACAGAATAAAATCCAGATTAGCTTTTCATTTTCTAGCTCATTTTCTGAAAATATTGTGGGAATGGAAAATCTGTAGCAAAATAGAAAGCTCACTGGACTCAGTCAGGAAATTGGGGCTGTGATTAGAGATCCCACTGTAATTCACATTGTGTTACCCGGAAAATTATTTTCTATGGGAACGTAATTTACACAAATAAGAAGGGAAGGGGATAGACTCTTTAAACATCACGACTCTCAACTCAAATTTTCTGTGCTTCGGTGAAAGTTACAAATATGTGGATCATCCACCAACATATAAAGTTCATGGAGAAAAGCAATAGTTTCTGGACTAGATTCCAGACACGAAGCTACTTACCAGAGGCTAAATTATGATTCTGCTTGTCATATTTTTTTCTCACATGTTTGGAAAGTTTATAGTCTTGCTCTGAATTAAGATAAACCAAGGTAGACAATGGTCTCAGTTGTAATGGGGCTATGTACACAATGATCAAGAATAGATGTTTTATAGTGCTAGTAAAGGTCAAGGGAGATTAAGATTATGGGCCTTTCTTATTTCCTTTTTGCTTTTCAGGGGATACATAATTATTTTCCAAGCCATAGTTTTAAGATCATCTCTAGACATTATAATACATTTATTTTAATTACTTATACATCGCATACTTTCTAAACACCAGAATGCAGTGCTAGACATGCTGGATACAAGGATGAATGATACTTTGTATTTTACATTCACCCATGGATGGAGAAAAATAAAGAAATACATGAATAGAAAGAAACACATGAAGGAATACATAACCACTCATTGGGTAAAATCAGAAGTGCTGTTGAAAGCTAATTGAAAGAGGGTATATCTACCTTAATGTAAAGAATAAGGATAATTTTGCTATATAAAGATTGGAGGGGTGGTAATGTGAAGAAGGGAACTATTCAAGTCAACGTATTAATTTGTGGAAGTTCTAGGAAGAGACACAGAGAGTATGGAGTATTTTAGGAAACAAGAGTAGGAGTACAACCATTTTTATTAGGTACGTTAAAAACTAGCATTTAGACAAAAATATTTTGATTCATTGTATTGTGCCAAGATAATTTTCAACTTGCCTTTAACTTTTGCAAATGGAATTATATTCAAGAAATATCATGAAGGGGACACAACCCGCCAGCTTCATTAAATTTCTGAAATGCTTCTGGGAAAAATTAATATATGTGGATACCAGCCCGAATCATTTGGACTGAGCAGACTTCACTAACACACAAAACCTCTCAAATATAGGGATATTAAAAGTTTTTAATAAAGCAATGTTGATGATGGTGGTTAGAGAATTATGTATCCTTTTCCTTGTTACCTTCTCTCATTTGTTATTTCAAAGTCAATATGGTTATAAGAGCCTTTCAGAGCAAAACTTAAAACCTCAGGGCTAGGTGGCCATTTGGCAAATTCTCCTATGTATATTTTAGCAAACTCAAGTGGATAGAAACAAAATAAACTTCATTCCAGTGTAAAGTTTACTTACCCTTTGAAGAAGGTGATGCTAAATATTAGTACTGAGTAAACTCCAGTCCTCTTGTTGATCATCTCAGATGTTGGATAACTGGCAAAACCAAGATTGAAACCTTTTTTTTCATTGCTTGTTTCTATTTCCAAGAAAAATTTTATCAATAAGGTAAAGAAATAATGAGGCCTCACATGTACACAGTCCTTTATGACTTGCAAAGCCATTTCACATCTACTGTTTCAACTGGCCTCTATATTCTCTCTGCAAGTATGGCAGAAAAGAGTTTAAGGTCCTTATTTCACAGAAAAGAAACACTGAAGCTCCAGAAGTTCATTTGTTTAATGTGACAATCAGGACTGAGGCCAAGACTAGCACTCCAAAATATGGACCATTATCACAGTGCTTGAACATAACAAATAACGTACAGTGCTTACAATGTTATTTTGTTAAGCAATTCTACCCTAACACTCTGATTTCCTAAAGTGTCACAGACCTGAAATTCTATGACATTCTGCAAGGACGAAATTTAATAACACTATGTCTTACAGGCATAATTGTCAACTGTATAATATCAGATTTATAAAATTACACTCTCACATTTTATTCTCATGGGCCTCAAAATGTGCTGTAAGATTGTGTGTGTATGTGTGTTTGTGTTTGTGTGTGTGTTTATTTCTATGGTTATCTATGAATAAATAATTTAAGCATGCCATGTAATTATACTCCACTACTTATTATCTATATAATCTTATACCTAGGTATGGCCATATTATGTCAGCCCTCCTGTGTGGGTTTGTGGTCATTATGTCATTGGCACCAACTTTAACTGTAATAGCCCAAATAGTAGAGCAGAGGAATAAGGCAGAATTGATGCTTTGTTGATGCCTTCTTGCCAAATGAAAGCCAAATGATGTCATCGCATATCATCTAAATAAAGATTTCATGGGATTCCTGGGCAAGATGGCCAAATAGGAACAGCTCTGGTCTGCAGCTCCCAGCGAGATCAAGGCAGAAGGTGGGTGGTTTCTGCATTTCCAACTGAGGTACCAGGTTCATCTCATTGGGACTGGTTAGACAGTGGGTGCGGCTCACAGAGGGTGAGCAGAAGCAGGGTGGGGCGTCGCCTCACCCAGGAAGTGCAAGGGGTCAGGGAACTCCCTCCTTTAGCCAAGGGAAGCCTGTGTAGCATTCACTGGGACCTGCCTCTCTGTTGCGCTCTAAAAGTGCTAAGGCTTGAGCATGGTCTGGTTGCGACCTTTTTCTAGGAGGAGCACACATTTAGGAATGAGTAACTCTTACAGAGAGTTCAGGGATACTCACAGCAAGATAAAGCCAAGTTAACAAAAGCAAATCAACAGAGATGTTCCTGAGCTGCCTTTGAATTCACATAATAAATATGACAGGAGATAGGGTAGTTAGAGAGTGTGATTCAGGATAGTTAGGTGGTTTGAGTAGGGTTGTACACGGTGACAGATTTCTTTTTGGTTTCTTTTTTCCATTCTGCTTTCACTGGCCTGAATTAGGTGTTGATATGATAATGCAAAGTAGGACACGGCTGTGATTGGACTAAGAAACAGCTCCTGGCAGGCCTTCGGTTACCACAGGAGTAGCTTATCAGTAATGATAGTCACATCTCTTCCAGAGATGCAGAGAGGGCAACTCTCAACTTATTCCACGTGTGTTCACTGCCTCTGCCAGCCCATAAGAAATATAGTATGCAGGAATCGCGGATGGAAAAATTACCTCCTGACTATCAGGACCATGGCAGTAGCCTTTTTAACTGGTCTCCTTGTTTCTATCGTCCCCTACCCCCACCCTGAAGCAGTCTATTCTTTTTTTTTTTTTTTTTTTGAGACGAAGTTTCGCTCTTTTGCAATGGCGCGATCTCGGCTCACCACAACCTCCACCTCCTGGGTTCAAGTGATTCTCCTGCCTCAGCCTCCCTAGTAGCTGGGATTACAGGTATGTGCCACCATGCCTGACTAATTTTGTGTTTTGGGTAGAGACGGGGTTTCTCCATGTTGGTCAGACTGGTCTTGAACTCCCAACCTGAGGTGATCCGCCCGCATCAGCCTCCCAAAGTGCTGGGATTACAGGCATGAGCCACTGCGCCTGGCCAGAAGTCTATTCTTTATATAGCAGGAACAGGGATTTTTTGTTGTTGTTGTTTTTAAGAGACAAGGTCTCTTTATGTTGCCCAGGCTCACCCTTGAACTCCTGGGCTGAAGCAACCCTCCCACATCAGCCTACTGAGTAGCTGGGACTACAGGCATACATTCACGCTCAGTTCAAAGTGACCTTTTAAAAAGGGCAATAAGCTCAAAGTAGCTCTGTGTCTAAAACCCTCCAATGACTTATAGGTAAACTTAGAATAAATCACAAAAGCCTGAAAGTAGACTATAAGCTGCTATGAGATCCAGTGTGTTGTCATCTATCCCATCTCATCACCCACCCTTCTCTAACTTGGTTACTCTCTTCCAGCTACACAGACTTTCTTGCTCTTCTTGAAACATAACACAGTTATTCACATCCTTGGATCTGGGTGTAAGTGCTGGATCTCTGCCTGGAAGATTCTCCCCTCAGAAATCCACTGAGTGACTCCTAGTGATTTCAGTCTTAGCTTAAATGTCACCTCTTTCCCTGATGGTGTAATCTCAAGTGCATCAGTCAACCCAGCCCCACTCCAGATTCCTTGTTGGCACAAAATGGCACTGGTACAGAGAATATTCCAAACCAAAGGGAATTGGTAAAATCCAGAGCCTTTGCACTATACTTTCTGGCTTCATCTACCTCATATAAAAAGTAGAATTTGATTTCTACTCCTAAAACGGATTCCTGTAATTCCCGTGATTCTTTCCTTTCATCATTCTATTACCATAGGGACTTCAATTTCAGTTATTTATAATGTAAGTATCCACTGTTTAAAAGAGGCTGCACTATCAAACAACAATTTAAAAGCCACTAATCTGGTTTAATTTTTACTTCCTTTTCCAGATGAGAAGGCCGTGGGAAGCAAAGGCAGTTGCCTCAAGTACCCACTCAGTTAGAGGAAAAGTCAGAATCAAAACCCAATTGTCTCTCCTCCTACTCTTGAGTTCTTTCCACAACCACAGACTGTGGTATGCATCAAAGAATATTTTGTATAAAACTCTCAGTAGCTATAAATATGAAGTCATTGCAAACTGTCAGTGAAACAATAAGGATTTTGTTGTACTGTGTTTTGTCTTGTTTAGGAAATAGAAAAACATGACATAGGTTTAATATATGGATTATAAAAGAAATTTCCATAAAGGTGTTTAGATGTGAACTAAATTATCCAATATTTCAAAGGGCAGAAGGTAGTGTATATTTAGTATATGTTAAATATAGTTTCTTCTTCAATACATCTTTGAATAGTTATTCACTTCCTTCTAATTTGCCATGACCTCATTATTATTCCAATATAATAGAGAAACAAAGGACATAACTGGCAACTTTTTTGGATTATTCATTATGAACTGTTTCTGAAGAGTTGTACACATATAATGAAGGTCTGAGGATTTATTTTTCTTCTGATTTGGAAAAGTGTCCTGCAAAGACTTCAAAATGTGTACTTTTACTTTGTAAAAAGGCTTATTATGAGCACAGAAAAAATATCCATCTTTTTCTGGACATACACGAAACAGCATAAATTATATCAGTGAAATAATACTAATTCAGTAAAACATGGCTCAGCAAACTACAATCAAAACATTAGAAGAAATTCAAAATACGAAACAATGAATAAAAGACATCACTTATTCTGAAGATTTCAGGCAGGAGGTGATGAAACATGTCTTATTGTTTCTGGAGACCGTTAGGTGACTTACTGTAAAAATACAAGCAGATGGTTGGAAATCTGGGATCTGTAGTAAGCAAGAAAACAAATCTCACTGAAAAATTGAGTAAAGAATAGAAGCAATGAGCAGAGCACTACTTTTCATGTTAAGACAAAGATTCATTTCTTACAAGGTCTGAGATCTCACCACAGGCTTGTGTTAATGGTCAACACACATCAAGAAGAGAGAATTTACTGGGCGGGAAAACACAGAGATGGTCCCCAAAGACACTGTTACCATGATAAGCAAGCTTCCTGCCATAGTCACAACCGCCTCCCACTTCTGAAAGTTTACCCATTGTTTTTTTGGATATTTATAGCTTGTTATGAGCACTGACATTACTATTGAGGGATACTACAATGTAGGGGGGTAAGAGTATGGTGCTAGAGCCAGAAGGTGGGATTTAAGTCTTGCTAGCAATACAAAATTGGGCAAGAAATTTAACTTCTCTTTGCTTTAGTTTCTTTATCTATGAAAAGGGGCAGTAATGAGTTCCTAAGAGTAATTAAGCCTATTAATCTGTTTTTACATATTAGTTGATTAGAATCATGGATAACACATGATTGCATTGTCAGCTATAACCATAATTATTACATAATCACTACTGACCCAGAAATTACCTCAAGAATTTTACAAGAGTACATACATGTGTGCTTGTGCACATACACATACATACAAACTGTTTCTTGATAACCTGTCATACACCAGGCACTATGTTTAAAATGTAACAAATGATTTTGTTCACTATTCACTAATGATTTGTTCACAGATAATTTTATTCAACTGCATAATAAAAGGGATTATACTGATAATAACAATGACTGTTAGTAAAACAGCAAGTGTCAATGTTTCATAAGTGCTTACTCTGCATCTTGTGTTACAGTAAGTGCTCTGCTCTGCATGAATTATGTCATTAATCTTCAAAACTACATTCTGTGTTATGTACTGTCACTATGTCTGCTTAATTGCATGAGAAAAAATGAAGTAGACAGATGTTTAGTGTCTTGCTTAAGGTATTAATAATACATCTGGTGACTGGTAGAGCCTGGATTCAAATCCAATTCTGCTGACTTTAGAGTCCATACTTCCAACAACCACCTATCAGTGTCAACGACTTCCCCTATCTTGAGAGCCTGCAATCTCCTCCAAGGCATTCATAGTCAAGCCTCAAAGTGAGATGTTAATTTGCTTTCCAAGGTTTCTGTGACACTAAGTTTACCTGGCTCTTTTCCTATCTCACCAGTTCCTCCTCAGTGTCCTTTGCTGGTTTCTCCTCATATCCCTGCACAATAAGTGTTTGAAGGGCCCAGAGCTCACTCCCTGGACCTCTTTGCTTTTTTATCTACACTTGCTCCTTTGGTGATCTTGTCCAATTGCATGGCTTTAAGAATAATCTATAGTTGAAAGACTCCCACATTTATAATCTTGCCAGTTGTTCTCCTAAACACCAAGCTAGTATACCCAATAGCCTAGTTAACACCTCTGCTTGAACATCCAATAGGTATCTCAAACATAAAATATTCAAACCAAGTTCCTGATTTTCCCTTCAAATCTGCTCCTTTCTCAATCTTTCCTACTTCAGAATTTGCAATTGCATCCTTTCCATTGATCTGTCCAAAATCCTTAGTCATCCTGACTCTTCTTTTCCCACCACTCCCCTGCATGTTAACTCATGAACAAACATTCTCAATTCTACAAATGAGATATTTCTTGAGTCCATAAATTTCTCACTATTCTCACCACTAGGATGTGAGCCCAACCTACCATTATCTGTCATCTGGACAACTGCAATTAACTCTACCACTGATTTCTAGCTTGCGTTCCGGCCATCTAAACAGCATTCTTTTTGCAGTAGTGTTTTCTACACGTAAGACTCTGTTCTACGTGCTTTACCTACATTAACTCAATTTTGATACAACCCTATGAGATAAGTTCTACTTTTCTTCCCATTTTACAGATAATGAAATAAATGCTCAGATACGTGAGGTAATCTGGCCAAGGAGAAATTGTACAACAATCTTAGTCATACTCCTTCCACAGGGCCTTGAAGCTTGAGCAATCTAGTAATTTCATTATTAGGGCTTTGTGTGAGAAAATAAAGTTACACAAAATAGATGTCTGAAGGCATTCATTAAAATATTAACTATAATTGGGAAATTTCAGCAACAATTTAAAGGTATCCAAACAGAAGAATGGTTAAATAAATCAGAATATATTATACTGATATAATAAAATATTAAACTATCAACTCTATGGGGATGGTTTAATATCAAACTATCAGGGCCCTGGGCCCAGCCCAGGAAACTATTTTTTTTTCCTCCTAGGCCTCCTGGCCTGTGATGGGAGGGGCTGCCGTGAAGATCTCTGAAATGCCCTGGAGACACTTTCTCCATAGTCTTAGCTATTAACATTCGGCTTCTCTTGACTGAAGCGTATCATCCTCTTGATTTACATGTATTGAGATTACAGGGTATGTTATGAACAAATACTTCATGTGTGGGATAGTACCAGTTTGAAGCTACATTTAGCCCACTATGCGAATTTAAAAATGTCTCAGGAGGTGGTAGGGTAGGTACTATTTGGCGTCTCTTTGAATGAGTCAGTTGAATTATATACACTCAAGAGGGCTTTCTGAAGATATATTTGCCTGGAAATTTTGAAGAGGGACAAGTTCCCAAAAAGGATAGCATAAAAATCTGCATTGATGTCTTATCCTGGCTCCATGGACTCTAGTTTGAGCACTATGGATAGTCTGCAGGAAGAAACTAAAATAATTGTTCCATGAAGAGCTCCTGTGCACCAGGCACAAACATTTCCCCTGAGCTGTCTACTCTACTCCCTTCACGCTTTGCCTGGAAAGCCCCTATATACATTTCTGGTTCCAGCTTACCTGTCATTTCCCCTTAGAAGTCCTGCCTGCCAGCCCAACCTTTATGTTTCCTTAGTATCTTTTTCACTTATCATAGCACTTATCACATTTTACTGTAATTATTTAATTTTTGTCTTCCTCTAGACTATAAACTTCTAGAGGATGAGGGCATGTCTGTTTCAAAAACTACATCTGTCTTGTTTAGTTTTGATTATGCAACTCCTAGCATTATCTTTGAATCACAGTGGGTCATCAATAAAACAGTAATAGTGTAACCAAATTATTTTCTAATTCAAAAGCTATATTACTTTGCCATCTAAAGGAATACTGGAAAACAAAGAGAATATTAACTGAAGCCCTAAAAGAAGTGACAGGGAATTATATTGCATACCATTCAGAACTATGTTCTAAAAATCTTCACACAACTGTCCTGAGTATCACTAATCAATGTTTAATGTTCACTATTCTCCTTTTGTTTTGCACAAGAAAAGCAAATAATCCTAACTAAACCAAAACCAAGCAACCAACCAAGCAATCTACATCTGTTTTTCTCCTTTGTGTCTTCTCTGCCTTCTTTCCTATTTTAGACCTTCCACTCTTAAGAAAATAACTCCAGGTAATTCTAGGTTTTCTTTACTGGCCACAATTTAATAGCTCAAGCATATTGCCCCTATCAGTTGCAACAAATGCTTAGACAATTCATTTGCTAGAATAACAAAAGACGCTTTATACTTAAGAGATTGGAGTGAAGGATGGGACAGGGGTGGATTAGTCAAGATAGGAGAGGCAATGTTGCTAACAAATATGATCTGCTCTCAGACCAGTTAATTGCAAGCTAGAAAGTTTTCTGACAAGCAGTTACGTAGGAGCTCAAGCTGCTTCTATCCTGGGGCTTGCGGTTTCCCTGGTATCAAATAGCCAGTGGGAGGTTGCGGCAGTATGTGGACAAGCCACACTAGTTCCATCAACTTTGGCCTGTATGTGACATTTATAACTTCCACTCACATTCTAATGGCCAGAACCAGGCACATGGCCAATCTAATTGCAAAGGAGACTTAAAAATGTAAAAGTGAAGATGGTTATCAGTGAGCACTAACATTCCCTTTCACATGAGACAAGGAGAGGCCAAGAATATGATTCATGAATAGACTTGCCTTTGTCATAGAAATACGGTACAGAACAAGATATTTTTGAGTTTCTGTCAATGTTATTTTACTGTTATTTTCTTATTAAAATGTGATTTTATTTATTATTTATTACAATGTTGTAAGAAAGATTTTCTAAATATTATTTAATATCTTTCACAATCAAATTTAAGTATGAACCAGTGTGTCCCACTCTCTCTATATGTGATGGAGAGAAAATGGCAGTTTAAGAAAATGAAAGTAAAATAACTGACAACCATCTTAAGATCAATGTTTTAGTTGTCTACTGCTATGTAACAAATTATTCCAAAATTTAACAGGTTGAGTAAACAAACATCTTAAAGTTTCTGTGGCCCAAAAATCTGGCAACAACTGGGTGCTTATGATTCAAGTATTCCATGGCGTTGCAGTCAAGCTGTTAGCTGGGATTGGGAGTCTTAGCTGAATGCTTGATCAGGGAAAGAGGTAAGATATTTCTAAGCTCACTCATGTGATTGTTGGCAGTACTTAATTGTTTGTAACTATAAACCTTTCTGCAGGGCTAAATCACAACAGAGCAACTGGCTTCCCTGAGGGTGACTGATCCAAGACAATGAGATAAATCAACTAAGTCAGAAGTCATAGTATTTAAATAACTTAATCTCAGAAGCGATATACCATAATGTATACCATATTTTATTTGTTAGAAGTGAAACAATAAGTCCAGCCCACACACAACAGGAGATTATAACACATGAAAATTAATGCTAGGAGGATGGGGTCATTGGAGATATATCTTGGAGGCTGCATATTAGTAATTTTCAAAACAAAATCTTTACAAAATTTTTTAAAAAATTTATATACCACTTGAAACTGTAAAGCCACTAGAAGAAACCAGGGAAAATTCTTTATGACATTGGACTGAGCAAGTATGTTTTGGATAAGACCCCAAAAGCACAGGAAAGAAAAGCAAAAATAGACAAAGGGAATTGTATCAAACCAAAAAGCTCTATACAACAAAGTAAGCAATTAACAAAGTGAAGAGAAAACTCATGGACTGGGAGAAAATATATGCAGATTACACATCTGAGAAAGAGGTAATATCTAAAATACATAAGGAACTCAACGCAACGGCAAGAAAACAAAAACCAATTAGAAAATTGGCAAACTATCTGAGCAGACATTTCTCAAAAGAAGAGATAGACATGATCAACAGATATGTGAAAAAATGCTCAACATCTCTAGTCATCAGAGAAATGAAAATTAAAACCATGAGATATCGCCTCACAACTGTTAGAATGGCTATGATAAAAAGGACAAGTAATAACAAGTGTTTGTGAGAATGTGGAGAAAAGGGAACCCTTGTACACTGTTAGTGGGAATGTAAAATAGTGCAGACACTTTGGAAAATGGTATGGGAATTTCTCAAAAAATTCAAAATAGAATTACCATATCATGGAGCAATCCCACTTCAGGGTATATATCCAAAGGTATTAAAGTCAATATGCTGAAGAGATGTGTGCATTTTTATTTCATGTTTATGTCATGTTTATTTCAGCATTTTTCACAATAGCCAAGTTATGGAATCAACCTAATTGTCCATCAATGGATGAATGGATAAAGAACATGTGGCATATTTATACAATGGAGTACTATCCAGGATTAATAATAGAGAAAAAGTTTGTCATTTACAATGACATGGATGAAACTGGAGGACATTATGCTAAGTGAAATAAGCCAGGCACAGTATACAATTGTATTAGTCCATTTTCATACTGCTATATAGAACTACCCGAGACTGGGTAATTTATAAACTAAAGAGGTTTAATTGACTCACAGTTCTACATGGCTGGGGAGGCCTCAGGAAACCTGCAATTACGTCAGAAGGCTAAGGGGAAGCAAGGCATGTCTTATGTGGTGGCAGGAGACAGAGAGTGAGATGGAGAATGTGTCACACTTTTAAACCATCAGATCTCATGAGAACTTACTCTCATGAGGATACCATGGGGGAAACTGCTCCAGTGATCCAATCACCTCACACCAGGCCCCTCCTCTAACACTTGGGGATTACAATTCAAGAGATTTGGGTGGGTACACAGAACCAAACCATATTATTCTGCCCCGACCTCTCCCATATCTCATGTCCTTCGCACATTTCAAACTGATCATGCCTTCTTGGCAGTCCCTTAAAGTCTTAACTTATTCATTAACTCAAAAGTACAGGTCCAAATTCTCATCTGAGACAAGGGAAGTCCTTGCTGCTACCTATGAGCCTGTAAAATAAAAAACAAGTTAGCTACTTCCAAGATACAACCCCCCACCAAGGCTTGGGGCTTGCATCTGAAGCAAAGGCCTGAGCTGTACCTTAGCCCCCTATAAGCCATGGCTGTAGCTGGAGTGACTGGAACACAGAGCACCATGTCCCAAGACTGCACAGAGCAGTGAGGCACCCAGCTGAGGAAAACATTTTTTCCACCTAGGCCTCTGGGCTTGTGATGGGAGGGGCTGCTGTGAAGACCTCTGAAATGCCTGGGAGACACTTTCCCCATTGTCTTGGCTATTAACATTCGGCTTCTCTTGATTTATGCAAATTTCTTCAGCTGGCTTGAATTTCTCCCCAGAAAAATGGGATTTTCTTTTCTACCACATGGTCAGGCTGCAAATTCTCCCAACTTTTATGCTCTGCTCCCCTTTTAAACATAAGTCTCAGTTTCACACCATCTCTTTGTGAATTAATATGACTGTATACATTCAGAGAAAGCCAGGTGAAATCTTAAACACTTTGCTGCTTACCTATTTAACAAATGGTGCTGGGAAACCTGGCTAGCCATATGCAGAAAACTGAAACTGGACCCCTTCCTTACACCTTATACAAAAATTAACTCAAGATGGATTAAAGACTTAAATGTAAAACCCCAAACCATAAAAACCCTAGAACAAAACCTAGACAATACCATTCAGAACATGGGCATGGGAAAAGACTTCATGACTAAAACACCAAAAGCAATGGCAACAAAAGCCAAAATTGACAAGGATCTAATTAAACTAGAGAGCTTCCGCACAGCAAAAGAAACTCTCATCAGAGTGAAAAGGCAACCTACAGAATGGGAGATTTTTTTTTGCAATCTACCCATTTGACAAAGGTCTAATATCCAGAATCTACAAGGAACTTTTAAACAAGTTTACAAGAAAGAAACCAAACAACTCCATCCAAAAGTGGGCAAAGGATATGAACAGAAACTTCTCAAAAGAAGACATTTATGCAGCCAACAAACATACGAAAAAAAAGACTCATTATCACTGGTCATTACAGAAATGCAAATTAAAACCACAGTGAGATACCATCTCACTCCAGTTAGAATGGTAATTATTAAAAAGTCAGGAAACAACAGATGCTGGCAAGGCTGAGGAGAATAGGAACGCTTTTACACTGTTGGTGGGAGTGTAAATTAGTTCAACCTTTTTGGAAGACAGTGTAGCAATTCCTCAAGTATCTAGAACTAGAAATACCATTTGACCCGGCAATCCCATTACTGGGTATATACCCAAAGGATTATAAATCATTCTACTATAAAGACATATGCACACGTATGTTTATTGAAGCACTATTTACAATAGAAAAGACTTGGAACTAACCCAAATGCCCATCAATGATAGCCAGGATAAAGAAACTGTGGCACATATACACCATGGAATACTATGCAGCCATAAAAAAGAATGAGTTCATGTCCTTTGCAGGGACATGGATGAAGCTGGAAGCCATCATTCTTAGCAAACTAACACAGGAACAGAAAACCAAACACCACATGTTCCCACTCGTAAGTGGGAGTAAAACAATGAGAACACATGGACACAGGGAGGGGGACATCACACACTGGGGACTGTCAGGGGGTAGGGGGAAAGGGGAGGGAGAGCAATAGGACAAATACATAAGGCATGTGGGGCTTAAAACCTAGATGATGGGTTGATAGTTGCAGCAAACCACTATGGTACATATATACCTATGTAACAAACCTGCACGTTCTACGCATGTATTCCAGAACTTAAAATTAAAAAAGAAAAAGAAATTTCTTCTGCCAGATACCCTAAATCATCTCTCTCAAGGTCAAAGTTCCACAGATCTTCAAGGCTGAGGCAAAATGCTGCCAGTCTCTTTGCTAAAACATAGCAAGTGTGACCTTTATCGCAGTGCCCAATAAGTTCCTCATCTCCATCTGAGACCACCTCAGCCTGGATGTCATTGTCCATTTCACTATTATCATTTTGGTCAAAACCATCCAATAAGTCTCTGGGAAGTTCCAAACTTTCCCACATCTCCCTATATTCTTCTGAACCCTCCAAACTGTTCCGACCTCTGCGCATTACCCAGTTCCAAAGTTGCCTCCATATTTTCAGGTGTCTTTAGAGCAGTGCCCCAAACTCCAGTACCAATTTTCTGTATTAGTCTGTTTTCACACTGCTATAAAGAACTACCTGATACTGGGTAATTTATAAAGGAAAGACATTTAATTGAAGTATATTTCTGCACGGCTCTGGGGCGGGGGTTGTTCAGGAAAATTACAATCATGTCAGAAGGCTAAGGGGAAGCAAGACACATCTTACATGGCAGCAGGAGAGCAAGAGGAGGGAAGTACCACACTTTTAAACCATCATACCTCATGAGAAATCACTCACTATCAGGAGAACAGCATGGGGGAAACTGTCCCCATGATCCAATCACCTCCCACCAGGTCCCTCCCTCAACATGTGGGGATTACAATTTGAGATGAGATTTGGGTGGGAACACAGAGCCAAACCATATCAATGATCTTATATGCAGAACCTAAAAATGCTGATCTAACTGAAACAGAGTCTAGAAAAGTGATTACCAGTTGCTGAGGAGTGGGGAATGGAGAGGGCTGGGGAAAGAGAAGCTGTTAATCAAGAGTACAAACTCTCAGTTTGACTGGAGGAGTAAGATAAATATATTGCACTGCATGGAGATAAATCAACTGAGTCAGAAGTCACAATATTTTAATAACTTAGCCTCAGAAGTAACATACCATAACTTCTGCTATATTTTGTTAGAAGTGAGTCAATAAGTTTAGCTCACACTCAGTGGGAGAGACCATGGTTAATAAAAATGTATATTACAAAATTGCTAGAATAACATATTTTAAATATTTTCATCACAAAAAGAGATCAGTTAGCGTGATAACGGACACATTATTAGCTTGGTTGACTCTTTCTTCAATGTATACATAGATAAAAATGTCATATTATACCTCATAAGTATATACCATTATTATTTGTTCATTAAAAAAATCTTATTTTTAAAACTAAAGTGTTAATGCTGTTTTCTGAGGTATTAGAATAAAATATCTTAGTTAAATACTGTAGCCATGAAACTAAAATACACATTGTTGAAATGTCAATAAAGCCAGATATTATAAATTTCCTCTGAAATAAAACTCATGTTCTGAGAGATTTTCAATATGTAATTTACAGCTCCTATCCTAACTGATAATTGTGTTCTTGCTTTCCAGATAGAGACTTTGAAAAAAAAATATTTTTGACATTGCTACCTTGGGAATATGAAGATAAAAAACCAGTTTGTGATGTCGCATTTAGTTATGAAAAGCCATCCGCTTTTGAAAGGCATTTCAAATTTTCTGTTCTAGCAGGTTTCCTTCAGAGCACTATTGAGGTGATAGCCCATCATGCTATAAAAATCCCAGAAGGATTTTCCTGACACATTGAGCAAAAGGCAATTCTGAACCAAAAAAAAAAAGAGAGAGAGAGTATATTCTACTTTGCCAAAGAACCTACTTTTTTTAACTTTTATTTCAAGTTCATGGGTGCATGTGCAGGTTTGTTATATAGGTAAACTTGTGTCTTAGGGGTTTGTTGTATAGATCATTTCATCACCCAGTTATTAAGCCTAGTACCCATTAGTTACTTTTCTGATCATCTCCTTCCTCCGACCCTCCAATAGGCCCCAGTGTATGTTGTTTCCCTCTATGTGTCCATGCGTCCTCATCATTTAGCTCCCATGTGTAAGTGAAAACATGAGGTATTTGGTTTTCTGTTCCTGTGTTAGTTTGCTAAGGATAATGGCCTCCAACTCCAGCCATGTCCCTGCAAAGGACACGATCTTGTTCTTACTTTTACGGGTCATCAAGTTAGCTCACATTTTTAAAAAGTCTTTCTAATGTCAAAAAAGCACTATCTTCTGAAGAGATAATTATAATTCTATGGGCAAAGACAGAAATCAAAATGTCCAAAGTCACTTAATGATTATATACATGAAATATGTTTCCTAATAAGATTTTTTTAAAATGGAACGCACACGCGTGCACACACACTGACAGAACTTTTATTCTGCAATTTTTTCATTATTCAGCCAATCTCAATCCTTTACTTTGCCACAGGAATAATCTTTTTCTTTTTTTTTTTTTTTTGAGAAGGAGTCCCCTTCTGTTGCCAGGCCAGAGTGCAGTGGCGCTATCTCAGCTCACTGCAACCTCCACCTCCTGGGTTCAAGTGATTCTCCTGCCTCAGCCTCCCAAGTAGCTGAGACTGCAGGCACGTGCCACCATGCCCAGCTAATTTTTGTATTTTTAGTAGAGACAGGGTTTCACCATGTTGGCCAGGATGGTCTCGATCTCTTGACCTTGTAATCTGCCCGCCTCAACTAGGAATAATCTTTCTACACAGAGGTCTGATTGTGTCACTCTCTGGCTTCTAATCTGTCAATGATTCCAAACTGTCAAATTCCTTAGAATGTTTAAGTCTCCTTATGGGCTGTATAGGCTCATACCGTAAACTTTTGTTCCAAGAACTACTGCAGGAACATATCAGGAAAGCCCAGAGAATCCACAGATCCTTTCAAGGAAGTGGCTTCCCACTGCAGGCTCCATGAGACAGCCAAAAAACCACGAATGCCCAAGTTTGAAAGGGGGAAAGTCTATCTCGAACACACATCTTCACTGCAAAGCCTGAAGGTTTAGATCATGGGAGAAGGATTGGACCTTACCTGGAGCTGAGATGAATTTAGAGACCTGAGCGAAATATAAGGGTAAAGGAAGCAGTGGAAAGAGCTCTGTGGACACTCTCCGTCCCCAGGGAAGCCATTCCTGACTTGTCTCATAGGGGTCCCTGGGGAGGCCTGCCAGTGGAATTGGAGGAAGACCAGAAGGAGAAAGAAACTTGCAGCTCAACTTTGTAACAGTTTTGACTGAACACAAAGTTTCCTAGACAGAATCCTGAGTACAGGGTGAACAGAGGGTACAGATATGAGTACAGAAACCACAGCAGAAAGGGAGGCATGAAACCTGAAAGCCACGCTTGCTTCTCAGCAGGGAGGCTTGTAGACTAGGGCAAATTCTCAGCCCTGCTTAGCAGCTGCCTGGAAATAAACTTGGTGCTGTTGGAGGAGCGAGCACAGTGGCAGTGAGACCAGCTATTCAGGCTGTGTGGGAGCTGAGTGAGGCCTGTCACTGCTGGCTTTATCCCACTTCCCTTGTGACCTGTATGATGCAGCAGAAGCATCCATAATCCCCCTCAGAACATAACTCCTGAGAACCACAACCCCTCCCGGACAGCAGCCGCAGCAAGCCCCACCCAAAAAGAGCCTGAGAACAGACATACGGAAACCTGCCTCCACGTGATGGTCTTTCTCTACCCACCCTGGTAACCAAACACAAAGAACATCATCTCTTGGGAGCTCTACAGCCTTGCCCACTGCCTGAGAAACCCAAATACTTATCCAGGAGACCCTAGGGCAAGCTTATATCCTCCCTATGCTACCACAGCTGGTGCTTTCTTGAAAGTACCACCTCCTGGCTGGAGACCAACCGACACAAAACTAGCACACTAAACAAAACTACACCCAAAGGCCCTCACAGAGTCCACTGCACTCCCTGCTACCTCCACCAGAGCAGGTGCTGGTATCCATGCTTAGAGACCTGAAGATGGATCACATCACAGGACTCTTTGCAGATACTCCCCAGTACCAGCCCAGAGCCCTGTAGCTTCACTGGGAGGCTAGACACACAAGATAAATAATCACTGCAGTTCGGCTCTCAGAAAGCTACATCCCTAGGGGGATGGGGAGAGTACCACATCAAGGGGGCACCCTGTGGGACAAAAGAATCTGAACAGCAGCCCTTGAGTCCTAGATCTTCCCTTTGACATAGTCTACCCAAATGAGATGGAACCAGAAAAACAATTATGTTAATATGACAAAAGAAGGTTATTTTACACAACCAAAAGATCACACAAGTTCACAAGCAATGGATCCAAACCAAGAAGAAGTCTCTGAATTGCCAAAAAAATAATAATCATAATTCAGAAGGTGGATTATTAAGCTACTCAAAGAGGCACAAGAGAAAGGTGAATACCAACTTAATTTAAAAGATAGAGGATATGGACCGAAAAATCTCCAGAAGAATAGATACCATAAATAAAAAACAATCACAAATTCTGGAAATGAAGGACACACTTAGAGAAATGCAAAATATACTGGAACATCTCCGCAATAGAATTGTAAAAATAGAAGAAATAACTTGAGAGCTCAAAGACAAGGCTTTCAAATTAACCCAATATGCCAAAGACAAAGAAAAAAGAATAAAAAAAAATGAACAAAGCCTCCAAGAAGTTTGGGATTATGTTAAATGACCAAACCCAAGAATAATTGGTGTTCCCAAGGAAGAAAAGAAATCTAAAAGTTTGGAAAGCATATTTGAGGGAATAATTGAGAAATACTTCCCTGGCCTTTCTAGAGATCTAGACATCCAAATATAAGAAGCTCAAAGAATACCTGGGAAATTCTTCACAAAAAGATCATTGCTTAGGCACATAGTCATCAGGTTATCTAAAGTCAAGATGAAGAAAGAATCTTAAGAGCTGTGAGGCAAAAGTATCAGGTAACCTATAAAGGAAAACCTATAAGATTAATAGCAGATTTCTAAGCAGAAACATTATAAGCTAGTGTTTATTGGGGTCCTATCTTTAGCCTCCTTAAACAAAACAATGATCAGCAAAGAATTTTGTATCCAGAATAAACTAAGCTTCATAAATGAAGGAAAGATACGGTCATGGGCCGGTCGCAGTGGCTTATGCCTGTAATTCCAGCACTTTGGGAGGCAGTGGTGGGTGGACCACCTGAGATCAGGAGTTCGAGACCAGCCTGACCAACATGGTGAAACCTGTCTCTACTAAAAATACAAAAAAATTAGCCAGGCATGGTGCCACATGCCTGTAACCCCAGCTACTCAGGAGGCTGAGGCAGGAGAATCACCTGAATCCGGGAGGCAGAGGTTGCAGTGACCTGAGATCATGCCATTGTATTCCTGCCTGGACAAGAAGAGTGAAACTCTGTCAAAAAAAAAAAAAAGAAAAGAAAAGAAAAAGAGAATTCACCACTACCTAGCCAGCACTACAAGAACTGTTAAAAGGAGCTCTAAATCTTGAAACAAATTCTCAAAATACACCAAAATAAAACCTCCTTAAAGTATAAATCTCACAGGACCTATAAAAACATGACATAATTTTAAAAAAAAGGTATTCAGGAAACAACTAGCACAATTCATATAATAGTACCTTAATTCTCAATACTAACATTGACTGTAAATGGTCTAAATGCTCAACTTGAAAGATACAGAGTGACAGAATGGATAAGAATTCCTCAATCAAGTATCCGCTGTCTTCAAGAGACTTGCCGAACACATAAGGTCTCACATAAACTTAAGATAAAGGGGCAGAAAAAAGTATTCCATGCAAATGGACACCAAAATCAAGAAAGAGTAGCTATTCTTATATCAAACAAAACAGACATTAAAGCAACAACAGTTGAAAATGACAAAGAGAGACATTATATAATGATAAAAGGACTAGTCCAACAGGAAAATATCACAATCCTAAATAAATATGCACCTAACACACTGGAACTCCCAAATTTATAGAACAATTTCTAATCGACAGCAACACAATAATAGTGGGAAACTTCAATATTCCATTGATAGCACTAGACAGATCATCACGGCAGAAAGACAGATCATCAAGGTAGAAAGTAAACAAACAATGGACTTAAACTATACTCTAGAACAAATGGATTGAACAGATATTTACAGAACATTCTATACAACTGCAGAATATACATTCTAATCATAAGCACATGGCTCATTCTCCAAGATAGACCATATGATAGGCCACAAAACAAGTCTAAATACATTTTTAAAAATTGAAATTATATCAAGTACTATCTCAGACTACAGTGGAATAAAATTGGAAATAAACTCCAAAAGGAAATCTCAAAACCAGGCAAATACATGAAAATTAAATAACTTGCTCCTGAATGATCATGGGGTCAGCAATGAAATCAACATAGTATTGAAAAAATGCTTTGAACTGAACAATAATAGTGACATAACCTATCAAAACCTCTAGGATACAGCAAAAGGAGTGCTAAGAGGAAAGTTCACAGCATCAAATGCCTACATCAAAAAGTCTAAAAGAACACAAATGGAAAATCTATAGTCACACCTCGAGGAACTAGAGAAACAAGAACAAATCAAACCCAAACCCAACAGAAGAAAAGAAATAACAAAGATCAGGGCAGGATTAAATGAAATTGAAACAAACAAAAAATAATAGTAAAAAAGATAAAGGAAAAATTGCTAGTTGTTTGAAACGATAAACAAAATTGATAGGTCATTAGTGAGATTAACCAAGAAAAGAAGAGAGATCAAAATAAGCTCAATTAAAAACAAAATGGGAGATAGATACTACAACTGATACCATAGAAATACAAAGATCATTCAAGGCTACTATGAACACCTTTATGCACACAAACCAGAAAACTTAGAGGAGATTGATAAATTCCTGGAAAGATAAAACTCTAGTTCTAGAGTAATCCAGGAAGAAATAGAAACTTTGAGTAGACCAATAAGAAGCAGCAACACTGAAATTGCAATAAAAATCTGCCAAAAAACCGGGACCAGAGGGATTCACATCTGAATTGTCAGATATTCAAGGACGTATTGGTACCAATCCTATTGACACTTTCCCACAAGATAGAGAAAAAGGGAATCCTTCCTAAATTATTCTATGAAGCCAGTACCACCCTAACACCAAAACCAGGAAAGGACATAACAAACAAAACTACAGACCAATATCCCTGATGAACATAGATGCAAAAATCCTCAACAAAATACTAGCTAACCAAATCCAACAGCATATCAAAAAGATAATCCACCATGATCAAGTGGGTTTCATACCAGGGATGCAGGGATGATTTAACATATGCCAGTCAATAAATGTAATACACCACATAAAGAGAATGAAAAACAAAAATCACATAATTATCTCAATAGATGCAGAAAAAGCTTTTGACAAAATCCAGCATTGATTTATAATTAAAACCCTCAGCAAAATAGGCATAAAATGGACATATCTTAAGGTAGTAAAAGCCGTCTATGACAAACCCACAGTCAACATTATATTGAATAGAAAAGTTGAAAGCATTTCCCCTGAGAACTGAAACAAGACGAGGATGCCCACTTTCACCACTTCTATTCAGTGTAGTACTGGAAGTTCTAGCCAGAGCAATCAGACAAAGGAACAAAATAAAGTACATCCACATGAGGTAAAGAGGAAGTCAAACTGTTGCTGTTCACTGATTATAAGGTCTTATACCTAGAAAACCCTAAAGACTCATCCAAAAAGCTCATAGAACTGATAAATGAATTCAGTAAAGTTTCAGGATACAAAATTAACGTACAAAAATCAGTAGCACTGTTATACAACAACAGCAACCAACCTGAGAATAAAATAAGGAACACAACTCCTTTTACAATAGTTGCTAAATAAACAAACAAACAAACAAACTTAGGAATATACCTAATCAAGGAGGTGAAAGATGTCTACAAAGAAAACTACAAACCTCTGCTGACAAAATCATAGAATACACAACCAAATGAAAACACATCCCATGCTCATGGGTGGATAGAATCAATACTGTGAAAATGACTATACTGCCAAAAGCGATCTACAAATTCCATGTAATTCCCATAAAAATACCACGATTATTCTTCACAGAACTAGAAACAGACAATCCTAGAATTCATATGGAACCAAAAAAGAGCCTACATCGCCAAAGCAAAACTAAGAAAAAGAACAAATCTGGAGGCATCACATTACCTGACTTCAAACTATGCTATAAGTCTATAGTCACCAAAAGAGCATGGTACTGATATAAAAACAGGCACATAGACCAATGGAACAGCATAGAGAACTAAGAAATAAAGCCAAATACTTACAGCCAACTCATCTTCCACAAAGCAAACAAAAACATAAAGTGGAGGAAAGGACACCCTATTCAACAAATGGTGCTGGGATAATTGGCAAGCCATATGCAGAAGAATGAAACTGGATCCTCATCTCTCACCTTATCAAAAAACCAACTCAAGATGGATCAAAGACTTAAATCTAACACCTGAAACCAAAAAATTCTAGAAGATAACATTGGAAAAACCCTACTAGACATTGGCTTAGCCAAAGACTTCATGACCAAGGACCCAAAAGCAAATGCAACAAAAACAAAGATAAATAGATGAGACTTAATTAAACTAAAAAGCTTCTGCACAGTAAAAGATATAATCAGCAGAGTTAACAGACAACCCACAGAGTGGGAGAAAATCTTTGCAAACTATGCGTCTGACAAAGTACTAATATTCAGAATCTACAAGGAACCCAAACAAATCAGCAAGAAAAAAACAATCTCATCAAAAAGTGAGCAAAGGACAAGAATAGACAATTCTCAAAACAAGACTTAAAAAATGGCAAACAAACGTATAAAAAATGTTCAACATCACTAATTATCACGGAAATGCAAGTCAAAACCACAATGTGATACCACCTTACTCCTGCAAGAATAGCCATAATCAAAAGATCAAAAAATAATAGATGTTGGTGTGGTAGTGGAGAAAAAAAAAAAAAAGAACACTTTTACACTGCTGGTGGGAATGAAAGCTAATACAACCACTATGGAAAACAGTGTGGAGATTCCTTAAATAACTAAAAGTAGATCTACCATTTGATCCAGCAATCCCACTACTGGGTATTTATCCAGAGGAAAAGAAGTCAGTATACAAAAAATATACTTGCACACGCATGTTTATAGCAGCAGAATTCACAATTGCAAAAATATGGAACCAGCCCAAATTCCCATCAATCAACAAGTAGATAAAGAATGTGTGGTATATGTATATACCATCGAATGCTACTCAGCCATAAAAAGGAACAGTGTAATGGCTTTCACAGCATTCCTGGATGGAATTGGAGGCTATTATTCTAAGTAAAGTAACTCAGGAATTGGAAAAAAAAAAAAAAAAAACATTGTATGTTCTCTCTTATATGTGGGAGCTAAGCTATGAGGATGCAAAGGCATAAGAATGATGCAGTGGACTTGGGGCACTCGGGAAAGCGTGGGAGCGGGATGAGGGATAAGACTAAACATTGGGTAGAGTGTATACTGCTAGAGTGATGGGTGCACCAAAATCTCAGGAATCACCGCTAAAGAATTTGTTCATGTAACCAAACACCGCCTGTTCCCCAAGAACCTACTGAAATAAAAAATAAAAACTAAAAATAGAAAAAATAAAATTGGGATATACAAATAAAAATTTAAAATAATGAGTGCACACAAAAGAATAGGCAGAGCAATAGAGCAGCATAAATCATTGAGACATATATGTAACTTGATTCACTAGATATAGGAATTTAGATTTTGTTGAAAGCGGCATTTTAAATCAGAGAGGGAAAGGAATTTCTTACTAAGTGGTATTGGTAGAAGTGACTAATAATTTAAGAAGAAAATAAAACGAATTCTTACCTCACTACTTATACTAGCATACAACTAATAAAATGCTAGAAAACAATGTGTGGTTTTAAAATACTTACGAACTTTGTATTTATTTATTTATTTATTTATTTATTTTTTGAGATGGAGTCTCACTCTGTCACCCAGGCTGGAGTGCAGTGGCGCGATCTCAGCTCACTGCAAGCCTCACCTCCCGGGTTCATACCATTCTCCTGCCTCAGCCTCCCAAGTAGCTGGGACTACAGGCGCCCGCCACCATGCCTGGCTAATTTTTATGTATTTTTAGTAGAGACGGGGTTTCACCATGTTAGCCAGGATGGTCTCGATCTCCTGACCTCGTGATCTGCCCGCCTCGGCCTCCCAAAGTGCTGGGATTACAGGTGTGAGCCACCGCTCCCGGCCTACTGATGAACTTTTTAAACACAACACAGAAGACCAAGAATGCATAAAGGAAAGCATAGCTACATGTAGCTACATAATTCAGTATAAAACTCTTAATCAAATGAAAAACCATAGATTTTGTCTTCTAGTGTAATCCCGCTTTACCTGTCACCCATAAAAACCAGCAATGTTATTTCTGTATCTTCATTCAAGTCATTGATAACGTCACTAACCACAACCAAACCAAGATCAATGTCCTACATCATGCTACTAAAAACCTTGCCCCATGGTGTCATTGTATTTTCTATCAGTTATGTTCCAGTAACTTTCCAGTTATTTTCCAGTAAGTAGCCAATTGTATAAGCACTCAGATTGCATATCTTTATCTTATCTATAAGATTATGAGAGCCCTATTTAATGACTTGATAAAGTACAAATAAGTTTTCCCCACTTCTTTCAAATACTCACCCAGCAACTAGATTAAACATAGAAAATAAATCAGTTTTATTTACTGCGTTCTTAATCATCACATACTGCCTCCTTTCCTGTGTGCCCCAAAATCCTAAAGCGAACAAGTAATAGGAGATTTTGTCAGTTCTACCTTCAACTTTATTACTAATCTACCCTTTTCTCACCACGTGCATCACTATTACCCTGGTCTGAACCATCTTCGTCTCTTACTTGAAATACTACAGAAGCTACCTAACTTATCTCCATACTTATATTTTCCTCTCTTAATACAGATATCAAAATTACCATTTCAAACAGTCATAGCAATCCATTTCTTTGCTCAAAGTCCTCTAACACCATAGAAGAAAATTCCAAGCCCTAACTATGACCTACATGTCCCCATACAGTCTGGCCCCTGACTCCCTAATCTGACATCATCTCCTACTATACCCCTCACTCACTCCACTCTAGCCACCATGGCTTTCTTGCTGTTCTCCATACATAACAAGTTCATTCCTACCTTAGGGCCTTTGTACACAGTCTTCCTTCATGGATAGCTCTTCTCCAAGATTTTCACGATTGATAACTTCTCATCATTCAGTTCTGCTCAAATGTCATTCATTGCCTCATATATCTTCCCAGATCATCCTAATAGCTCCTCCCTCCGGTAGTACACTATATTGTCTTACTCTGATTTATTACTATCATAGAGTTTAACATCCTCTGAGATTATATTTTTAAATAATTTACTTGTTTCTCATGAGTCTTCCTACTATAATGTGATATTCATGAAGACAGAGTCCATGTCCATTTTACAGCACCATATCCCCAATTCCTATTATGCTGCCTAGCACGTAACAAACGCTCAAGAAATATTTGTTAAGTGAATGAGTGAATAAAATAAGCCAATGACTGAAGTAAGTCACGGCAGGAATAAAGAAGTTTATAAATTAAAAAATTGATTAAGCTATAGTGATATTAATTCAATTTCATCCTCTTTCTTACATGCTAAAACTACATTTTTGCTTTGTTCCGTGACTCTGGGAGACATCTTTTAATAACTACAAACATTTCTCAGATCCCAAAGAATGTACCCTATTGTGCTTTCATATCATAATCTTCTCTCCCTTCTGCACCTCTATCATATTTGTCTAGAAAGTTTTGAGTAGCAAGATAAGTAAATGACTATAGTTACCAGCCTTGGGACACTCAGCTCATTATGCAAATGAAGTAAGCCTAATATTCAGAGCATGCCACATCACTTTCTATTTTAAAGCCGTATATTATCATATGATGAAATTAAAATAATAGTTCTCAAATGATATTAATAACCAGGAGAAAATCCATGAAAAATATATAGAGAAAAGATGCTTAAATAGCATATTACTAACTAGTTTGATCCAAATAGCTCTTATTGGAACCACTAAATATTGTATGATTTTGCCTGAATACATATTTCATTTTAATCACAGAATAATGCGGCAATTGCGGTACAACATTTATACCTTCCTTTTGAAGGAAAATGTCTTTTAATATTAATTGTTATAAGAATAGATGAAGCAGTGTGGCAAAGCATAATTGCAAATATATTAATATTTTAATAAAAATTATAATTGTCAGCCAATTTGTATTAGATAAAACTGAAAAATCATTGAACTTTTCTTTCAAATTAATAAAATTGTCTCCAATCTTTACACTATTCTGGCTTATTAATACATTTCTTATTTCTTTTGGAGAATGCTAACAATCGTGCAGATAAAGTAGTTGCAGCCAGATCTGTTCTTCTGAGGGGTCTCAGGGTGTAATGAGAGGAAAAAATAATTTGCCAAGAGTCAGAAAGAATACTTGGTTTCAATGTCTAGACCTGCCACTGCCTTCACATGTAACATTTAACAGATTGCTCTAACTCTTGGATTCTGTTTAGTTGTCTCTAAAATGGGGTTACTAATATCTACCTTCTAAGGTTTCTATTTGAATAAAAAGTAAGAGTAATAAATATATTTTATTAACTTTGCTTCACCAGCAAATGTGTGGGACTGAAATTTTCTCTGAAGGAACAACTTGCAATTACATAATGACATATAATGTTTCCTTGATACCATTAACTGTCTTCTACTGTTTAAGAAATAAAAACTTAATATGCATGAAGGACATTATGAACCATAGTCAATTATCAGCTGTATAGCTTCATAATATTTAATCATGTCACCATTTATTGGTACGCTATTCATTTACTCATCAAATATTCATTGTACAACATTCATTTAGTCATAGCAGACTGAGCTCTTGTTTCTGTTTCTGCTCCTTGAAATCTCACTAAAGTTATGGTACACACAAATGGAAATGGTACAAATCCACAAAGACAAAGAACATGGTAAAGGAGACAACAGATAAAGATGTCACTGCATTTTAAAGATTGGTAGCAAAGTGGTTAGTGATTTAGTAAAGACCAGGGAGCTGAAATTGAAATATCTGCAGACAAGAAAGAGCAGCAGCAAGAAGTCAGTCAATTTGACTGCAGAACCCCAAGAAGCTCAGGTTTCGTGGCAACAGCTATAGCAGAAGGTGATATAAGGAACAGGGCTGAAAGTAGGAGAATTGTATGAAATTTTGTGTACAGCAGAGTTAAGCTCCTCACGTATCCTGTTCTCCTCTTCAACTCACACACCCTTCCCTTGGACAGGATTACTATACATACTGACTTGAGGGTACCATTTAAATAAAGAGCAAAGTTCACACACGATCATCCTAGAATGAAAAACACCATTCGACAAAGCTTGCCTATGCCCACAGAACTCCCAATTCATGTTTTAATAATTATTTTTAAGTATAAAATTACATGAAATTATCTCACATGAAAGAGACAAAAGGACTTCAAAACAGAACATTTCAAAGGTAAAAAAGCAACCTATTAATGCTATTCTTGAAGAAAGAGGAGAAGATATTGTATAAATCATTCATGAAACTGGAACAGGATGATATAAAAAGTGATCAGAGAACAAGAAATAACTCTTAGGAATGTGTGTGCTTGTGTGTATTTGCATGTATGTCAATGTGTGTATTTAATATATATTATTTAATTTATTATTATTATACTATTTATTTATTATTTATTTAATATATATTATATATATAAATTGAAAATTTCTTCGAAATATAAGACAATAAAGTTCAAATTTTTTGCCAAAAAGTAGGGTAAAAATATAAGCCTGGGTAACAGGAAAGAAAAGGTTAAAAAATTAAAGGATCAATTTGTGAGCCACAATATCTTCCTAATAAGACTAGAGAGGTGAAAGAAAACGGAGGAGTGGAAATTGTCAAACATCTATAATTGAGAGTATTTCCTAGAACTGAAGGGCTTGCCTTTTCAGATTGAAAGTGGCCAATGTAATAAATCCAAAAGGCTTATAGATAGGCACATTGAGGAATTTTAGATCACCACTTCTATTTGTTTCCTACTTTAATTGTAACAAAGTGTCACAAACCTGATGGCTTAAAACAAAAAAAAAAAGTTATTCTCTCATATCTCTGCTGGGAAGCAACTGAAATCGGTTACACTGGGCTAAGTTCAAGATACTGGCAGGACTTTTATCTTCTGGAGTCTCTCAGAGAAAATTTGTTTCTATAGCTTTTCTAGCTTCTGGATGCTGTTTACACTCCTTCCCTCATGACCCTTTTCTTCCTTAACTCCAACTTCTTGCTTCTGTAATCACATCTCCTATTTCTCTAGGCACATCTCTTTGACTGGGTGTGGCAGCTCAAAACTGGAATCCCAGCACTTTGGGAGGCCAAGGTGGGAGAGTCACTTGAGGCCAGGAGTTCAAAATCATCAAGATAAGCCTGGACAAAATAGTAAGACCCTATCTCTATAAAAATGAAAAATAAAAAAGAAATTAAGCTAAATTAAAAATCCCTCTAATTACCTCTTGTAAGGATCCTTGTGATTATATTGGACCCTCCTAGATAATCTAGAATAATCTCCCCATCTCAATATCCTTAATTAAATCACCTCAGCAAGTCCCTTTTATCATATATTTAATATGATAACAGTTACATGATTCAGGAATTAGGATGTGGGCAACTTTCAGAGAGCATTATTCAGCCTACCACACAGCCATAATGAAAAATATTTTTAAAGCCTTCTAGGGATGGGATAGATGGTCAAAAAATGTAATAAGAACCAGAAATCTGAACATCATCAGAACTTGCAACTGTACTACTGAAACCTGGAAGTGGGGAGAAAGACTCTGAAGTAGAATTTCACGCTCAGTCAACCTATAAATTAAGAGATTTTTAGAGCTGCAAAATCTCTAGAAATTCACCTTGCCCACTTCCACTGAGCATATGGCTTAACCCTAACAAGATAATAAACTAGGCAATAGGAACACATGAGATCTAGGAAAGAGGCCATCCAACCTAAGAGTGAGATGAGAGAAGTCCCAGGTGGTGGTGAAGGGAAGTGTCAGAATGACAGTTTGGTTGCAGGTTTAGGGAGCAACTAATACAGACTGAAGCCCAAGAGATGGTGAGCTTGAGTTGTGAGGAAGAATTCCTAAAAAGTAGAAAAGAAGAACTGATAGAGTGACAAACTATTCAAGAATTTGAATACAATTTTGAGCAGAATGCTACGGTAATGTTTGGGATTTTGGAAAATCAGGTAAAGGTACATGGAAAATTAAGCTAGTAAAAAAAAATCAGGCATATTCCATACCAGACAACACAAAATGATACATGAAAAGGAATAAAATAATTGTACACTTCATAGTTCAGCAGTGAGTAATATTTACATGGTAAAAATGTAATAATTCACTGCTACTTTAACCAAAAATTTTGACATAAGTATTTTGGGAAGATAAAGGTGAGGAGTGGAGGTTGTAACATAAAGAATTGTACAGATTATGCCAATAATTGAACCCTTGTAAACGGATGGTAAGAATGTAAATTAGTACAGTCACTAGAGAAACAGCAAAGAGGTTTTTAAAGCTTAATAATATAATTTTCATATGATCTAGTAATCCTGTGTTTGGGTATTTACCAGAAAGATTAATTTGTCTAAGAGATGTCTGCACATTCTGGAATATTCATTGCAGCACTACTCAAATGGTGAAGAATTGAAATCAACCTAAGTGTCTTTCAACAAAAGAATGGATAAAGAACATGTGGTACATATACACAATAGAGTGCTATTCAGCCTTACAAGTGAAGAAAATTCTGTCATTTGTGACAACATGGATGGAATTCAAGAACATTATGCTAAATGAAAGAAGCCAGGCACAGAGAGACAATTACTACATTATCTCATTTATATGTAGAATCTAAAACAATGAAATCAGTAGAAGCAGAGAATATAATGCTGGTTACAGAGGCTGGGGAGTGGGGAGAATGGGGAGATATTGGTCAAAAGGTGCAAAGCCTCAGACTTAAGGAATTAAGGTTTTTAGGATCTATTGCATAATGTGGTGAATACAGTTCATAACAGTGTATTGTGCATTTCAAGCTAAGAGAGTACATTTCAAATGTTCTCATCACAAAAAAAAGATTTGATGTGTCGGATATGCTAATTAGCTTGGCTTATTTCATATTGTGTTCATAAGTCATCACATTGCTTTGTACCCCACATATACAAAATTTCAAATTGTCAATTTATATAAAAATAAAAAATAATTTATATTTCTATCAACAGTGTACAAAGGTTCCCTTTTGTCCACATTCTTGCCAGTAGTATCAAAACATCTCATGTATCCTGTAAATATATACACCTACCATGTACCCACCAAAATTAAAAATATAAAAAAAAATAAAATAAAATAAAAATAATGATTGATAATTCCATAAATATCAGCACATGCTTATTCTTTACAAAAACTAGAAGTAAATACCAGAAGAAAGAGTCAAAAGTCTCTGAGGTATGTGGCTTAGGTTGAAGAGGGCTGTGACAAGGGACTGCTATATGTTGTTATGTCTGTTGGTACTACTTTGTTATCTCAACAATACGCATGGATTCCTTTAGAAAATAAAAGTAAGGCACTACCACAAAGAAACATTAATGGAGTACTTACTTTAAGTCAGACACCATGTTAGGGTCTGGGAACATTGTCACTATGGCAGTTCCCTGCCCACATGTATCTTTGCATTCCTCTCAGTGGCCTTGTCCTCGGTGCTGTACAAATCCCTGGCTCTAAAGATTTCGTAGTTTTATGAGACAGATCTGAATAACATTTTTATGACCTGATATTCAATAAGCACTTTTATCCCCTAAAACAGTACACAATTTACATTATGGTAATCCAGAACATTATACAAAAATTATTTAAATCCAAAAATAACCTATGAGTTGTACTGAAAGCACAGCTTTGCTCTATTCTCCCTACAAAAAAGCATTTGCAATAGGTTTTGATAATCAATAGGCTTAACCTATTTCACATTTATATTTTATTGTACATTAATACAGTTTGGATCACTACACTCAGCCTGAAAGTAACTTTGCATCCTTTAGTTACGCTGCTCTGAAATTCTTCTTCTAACTGCTAGGCTCATGTCATTAATAATAACAACAGCTACCAATTATGGAGCATTTAATCCATCCCAGACAGCATGGTAAGAGATAAATATGTGTTACTTCCATTGATTTTCACACAGTCCAGTGAAGTAATAACTATTATATTTTCATTCTAAAGACACATCTGAGGTTCAGAAAAATTAAACAATTTGCAGTTACAAAGCTAGTGAATGAGTCAGGATTTGTACCCAGACTGTATGGCTGAGAAGCAAACACTAAACTATACTTACTGACTTTCAAACATTTCAGCGGCTCCTGCCGGGTGCAGAGGCCGAGGCGGGCAGATCACTTGAGGTCAGGGGTTCAAAACTAGCCTGGCCAACATGGTGAAACCGCATATCTACTAAAAATACAAAAATTAGCCAGACGTGGTGTGGACACCTGTAATCTCAGCTACGCAGGGGGAGGCTGAGGCAGGAGAATCGCTTGAAACCAGGGTGTGGAGGTTGGTTGCAGTGGGCCGAGATTGTGCCACTGCACTCCAGCCTGGGCAACAGAGTGAGACTCAATCTAAAAAAAAAATATATATATATATATATGCAGTGCCTCTTCACTGACTAAAACTTCAAATAGGAACTCTCCATGGCCCAACTGCTTAAATAATTATCTTTCCAGTGATCCCACTTTGACCTAGTTTCCCCCTAAATGCCATGCTAATATCCATCTGCACAAGCTTGTAAAAACTATTATTATTGACAAACAACTTTTTTTGTCATCAGGTATTACCCTTCCTATAAAATTATCTATTGTATGATAACATAATGGCTATGTCATTCCACTGTGAAATCTTCATATTTTCAAACATATATGGAAGAAGTTAGAAGTAAGTCATATCCCATATGGTATTTTTATGGACATATATATTCAATATTAACTAACTTGCAGACTCTCAAATGTGTAGATCATATTGTATCTGATCTCTACACAATTCAGGAGAAGTTGAAGCACATAGTATATGCTCAATCAGCATTCCTTTAATAGAATTGGCAAAAGGGTTAAATAATTGACTTAAAGCAGTTGACTTGCATTTAATTACTAAGGTTGTTAGGTACAAAATAAATTGACAGAGTATCTTATGTATTTTGTTCATTTTGTTCAAGACACCACACACACACACATTTAGGTAAAAGAACAGTGATCTGGTGAAGTCTTTCTCAACATAGTAATGTGGCTTAAATTATCATATACAAGAAGTGGTAAAATTTAGATCTACCAAGAGCTCATTTCTAAAGCCAGATTTTCAATATCTATAATTTACTAGCATTCTAAAAATGAACACACACAGATGACAATTGATAGCATTTATACCGACACATTCATACCCCGTGCTGAAATTATATCCTCAACACTCTGACACCCTGCCTCTGCTCCAGTAATGTATTAGTCTATTCTCATGCTGCTATTAAACACATACCTAGAACTGGGTAATTTATAAAGGAAAGAGGTTTAATTGACTCACAGTTCCACATGGCTTGGGAGGCCTCACAATTATTGTGGAAGGCAAGGAGGAGAAAGGTACATCTTACATGGCAGCAGACAGGAGAGCATGTGCAGGAGAACTCCCCTTTATAAAACCATCAGATCTTGTGAGACTTATTCACTTTAACGAGAACAGCATGGGAAAAATCCACCTCCATGATTCAATTACCTCTCACTGGGTCCCTCCCACAACACATGGAGATTATTACAATTAGAGGTGAGATTTAGGTGGGGACACAGAGCCAAACCACACCATTCCACCCCTGGCCACTCCCAACTCTCATGTCCTCACATTTCAAAACTAATCATGCCTTCCCAACAGTCCCTCAAAGTCTTAACTCATTTCAGCATTAACCCCAAAAGTCCACAGTCCAAAGTCTCATCTGAGACAAGGCAAGACCCTTCTGCCTATGAGCCTGTAAAATCAAAGGCAAGTTACTTACCTCTTAGACACAATGGGTGTACAGGCATTGGGTAAATACAGCTGTTCCAAATGGGAGAAATTAGCCAAAAGGAAGGGGCTATAGGCCCCATGCAAGTGCAAAATCTAATAGGGCAGTCATTAAAACTTAAAGTTCCAGAATGATTTCCTTTAACTACATCTCTCACATCCAGGTCACATTAATGCAAGAGATGGGTTTCCACAGGCTTGGGCAGATCTGCCCCTTTGACTTGCAGGATACATTTGCCTTCCTGGCTGCTCTCAAGGCTACCGTTGAGTGTCTGCAGCTTTTCCAGGTGCATGATGCAAGTTATCAGTGTATCTGTCATTCTGGGGTCTGGAGGATAGTGGCCCTTTTCTCACAACTCCTGTAGGCAGTGCCCAATTGGAAACTCTGTGTGGAGGCTCGCACCCCATACTCCTCTTCCACGCTGCCCTGGTAGAGGTTCTCCATGAAGGCACTGCACCTGCAGGAAACTTCTGCCTGGAGATCCAGGCATTTCCATACATCCTCTGAAATCCAGGCGGAGGTTCCCAAACCTCAATTCTTGACTTCTGTGTACCTACAGGCCCAACACCACATGTAAGATGCCAAGGCTTGGGGCTTGCATCTACTGAAGCAATGGCATGAGGTATACGTTAACCCCTGTTAGCCATAGCTAAAGCTGAAGAAGCTGGGATGCAGGGCACCACGTTCAGAGGCTGCATATATCAGTGAGGCCCTGAGCCTGGCCCATGAAACCATTTTTCCCTTATAGTCCTCTGGGCCTGTGATGGAAGAGGCTGCAGTGAATGTCTCTGACATTCTTTGAAAACATTTTCCCCATTGTCTTGGTGATTAACATTCAGTTCCTTATTACTTGCACAAATTTCTGCAGCAGGCTTGAATTTCTCTCAAGAAAATGGGTTTTTCTTTTCTATTGCATCATCAGGATGTAAATTTTCCAAACTTTATGCTCTACTTCCTCTTGAATGCTTTGCTGCTTAGGAATTTCTTCTTCCAGATACCCTAAATCATCTCACTCAAGTTCAAAGTTCCGTAGGTTTCTAGGGCAGGGGCAAAATGCCACCAGTCTCTTCACTAAAGCATAAAAAGTCACGTTTGCTCCAGTTTCCAACAAGTTCCTCATCTCCATCCGAGACCGCCACAGCCTGGACTTTATTATCCATGTCACTATCAGCATTTTGGTCAAAGACATTCAGTAAGTCTCTAGGAAGTTCCAAACCTTCCCGCATTTTCCTGTCTTCTTCTGAGCCCTCCAAACTGTTCCAACCTTGGCCTATTACCCAGTTCCAAAGTTGCTTCCACATTTTCAGGTATCTTTAAAACAGCACCTCACTACCTGGTACCAATTTACTACATTAATCTGTTCTCACACAGCTAATAAAGATGATATGGTTTGGCTGTGTCCCCACCCAAATCTCCTCCTGAATTGCAGCTCCAATAATTGCCACATGTCATGGGAGGAACTCGGTTGGAGGTAATTGAATTATGGAGGTGGGTCTTTTTTGTGCTGTTCTCGTGGTAGTGAATATGTCTCATGAGATCTGATGGTTTTATAAAGGGGAGCTTCCCTACACATGCTGTCTTGCCTGCCGCCATGTAAGAAGTGACTTTGCTCTTCACTCACCTTCCCCCACGATTGTGAGGTCCCTTGGCCATGTGGAACTGTGAGTCTATTAAACCTCTTCCCTTTATAAATTACCCAGTCTTAGGTATGTCTTTATTAGCAGCACGAGAAGAGACTAATACAGTAAATTGGTACCAGTAGAGTGGGGTGCTGCTGTACAGATACCTGAAAATGTGGAAGCAACTTTGGAACTGGGTAACAGGCAGAGGTTAGAACAGTTTGGTGGGCTCAGAAGAGTATAGGAAAATGTGGGAAAGTTTGGAACTCCTAGAGACTTGGAGGGTTCGGAAGACAGGAAGATGTGGGAAAGTTTGAAACTTCCTAGAGACTTGTTGAATGGCTTTGACCAAAATGCTGACAGTGATATGGAACAATAAAATCCAGGCTAAGGTGCTCTCAGATGCAGATAAGGAAATTATTGGGAACTAGAGTAAAGGTCACTCTTTCTATGCAAAGAGACTGGTGGCATTTTACCCCTGCCCTAAAGATCTGTGAAAATTTGAACTGAGAGAGGTGATTTGGGGTATCTGGCAGAATAAATTTCAGAGTGGCAAAGCATTCAAGAGGTGGCAGAGCATAAAAGTGTGAAAAATTTGTAGCCTGATGATGCATTAGAAAAGCAAAACCCATTACCTAGGTAGAAACTAGAGCAGGCTGCAGGAATTTGCATAAGTAACAGGAAGCCAAATGCTAATCACCAAGACAATGAGAAGAATATGTCCAGGGCATGTCAGAGGTCTTCATTGCAGCTCCTCCCATCATGGCCTGGAGGCCTAGGAGGAAAAAATGGTTTCCTGGGCTGATCCCAGGGGGCCCCTTCTCTTTGCAGCCTCCAAACATGATGCCCTCTATCCCAGCTATTTCCGCTCCAGCTGTGGCTAAAAGGGGTCAATGTACAGCTCAGGCTGTTGCTTCAGAGGGTGCAAGCCCCAAGCCTTGGAACCTTACATGTGGTGTTGGGCCTGTGGGTGCACAGAAGTCAATAATTGAAGTTTGAGAATCTCTGCCAAGATTTCAGAGGATGTATGGAAATGCCTGGACTTCCAGGCAGAATTTTGCTGCAGGGGCAGTGCCCTCATAGAGAACCTCTGTTAGGGCAGTGTGGAAGGGAAATGTGGGATGCAAACCCCCACACAGAGCCCTCACTAGGGCACTGCCTAGTGGAGCTGTGAGAAGAGAGTCACCATCCTCCAGCCCCTAGAATGACAGATCCACCGACAGCTTGCACTGTGCACATCGAAAAGCTACAGACACTCAACGCTAGCCTTGAAAGCAGCCAGGAGGGGGGCTGTACCCTGCAAAGCCATAGGGGTGGATCTGCCTAAGACCATGGGAACCCACATCTTGCATCCATTCAACCTGGATGTGAGACATGGAGTCAAAGGAGATCATTTTGGAGATTTAAGATTTGACTGCCCCACTGGATTTCAAACTTTCATGGGGCCTGTAGCCCCTTATTTTGGCCAATTTTTCCCATTTGGAATGGCTGTATTTACCCAATGCCTGTACCCCTCTTGTATCTAGGAAGTAACTAACTTGCTTTTGATTTTCCACGCTCATAGGTGGAAGGGACTTGCTTTGTCTCAGATGAGACTTTGACTCATCTGATTATTACAATAATCCCCACGTGTTGTGGGAGGGACCCAGTAGGAGGTACCTTAATCACGGGGGCAGGTTTTTCCACTGCTGTTCTCATGATAGTGAATACGTCTCACAAGATCTGATTGTTTTATAAAGGGGAGTTCCCCTGCACACAATGCCTGCCACCATGTATGATGTCCCTTTGCTCTTCCTTTGTCTTCTTCCATAACTCTGAGGCCTCCCCAGCCCTGTGGAATTGTGAGTCTATTAAACCTCCTTCCTTTATAAATTACCCAGTCTCAGATATGTCTTTATTAGCAGTGTGAGAATAGACTAATACAAAAGACATACTCAATACTGGAAAATTTATAAAGGAAACAGGTTTAATGGATTCACAGTACCGCATGGCTGGGAGGCCTTACAATCATGGCAGAAATCAAGGAGGATAATGGCACATCTTACATGGCAGAAGGCAAGAGAGCATGTGCAGAGGAATCCCCTTTATAAAACCATCAGATCTTATGGGACTTATTCACTATCACAAGAACAGCATGGGAAAAACCTGACCCCATGATTCAATTACCTCCCACCAGGTCCCTCCCACAACATGTGGGGATTGTTACAAAATTAGAGATGATATTTTGGTGGGGACAGAGAGCCAAACCATATCAAGTAACATGATCATTTTTAGTGGCCTGATCCATTGTCACATGTTCTAACTCCTGGTTATAAGTATTAGAAAATGATCACCATACTTTCTTGTAGGTGACCCTGATCCAATTGCTTTTGCATAGAATGTTTCCTGAAAGTCAAGCACTCCTCCACTCTAACCCCACTTCCTGCAAAGGATTGGCAGCACTGTCTGCACGGTGACTTTGCAGGAGATGAGATACTGTACATTACTGGAATTTATTTTGCTACTTGGTTGACATATTTATTTTAGGAAATGCTTCAGACAATATGTTAAAGGTTGCAGACAGAAGGTCCATTGGCTTTCCTTATTGGAAAATAAAGCATATGTGAGGTCAAAAAAGCACTCGAGATTTCTCTGCAACTGTACTAATGAGAAATGACAAAGGCTGAAAGAAACGATGGAAAATAAATAGCACTGGGGGACTGGTTCAACATCTGATTAAACAGAGTACAGTATTTGTTTTCCTTTTGGCTGTATACTTTTAGGCTAAAGATAAAAATATAGTAATTTCATGTAACTGTGAAAAGGTCATCTGGCTAATTTTATTTTAAGCATAAGAAAGTGGGAAGAGTACTTAACCTTCATTTGTAGATTATCATATTGCTTTATAACATTGCTGGAAGGAAATCCTTACGAGTCAGAGAGAATTTTGACAAAAAAAAAGAAAAAAGAAAAAAAAACAGTGTCCCTAAAATGTCTTGGAATCATTTGTCCTTCGTATGTTTTATGTCCCAATGTATACCTTTATAGAAAAGGTCATGTTATAATAATTAGCAGTAACATTTATTTAAAGCATATATATTAATGTCTTATAAGATTTATGCTACTTTTGATAAGTGCAGCAGTGAACATTTTAATTGCACTATAAATACTAGATGGAGCAATAGATTGCTCAAATAATCATTTTTGCCTTTCAGCTAAAATTTGCACAATGCTACAACATCTAAAAACTAAAATTGGCATCATAATTGACACAGAGTTATTTAGTCAACGTTAAGTATACTCACCACGCAAATGGCAAACCATATAATTACTATTATTTGGGAGATTGTTTTGCTAAGTAGTCAGTTTATAAGGTTAGTACCATTTTCTGTCATATTTTATCTCAAAGTTTAATTGTCTGTGGCTTCATTGCAAATGTGAAGGATTCAAAACGACTAGCGTAAGAATGAAAAAATGGGAAACTAGAAAGTCTTTTAGAACCTGCAGGAATCTCTTTATGCTATTTGTGTTACAGGCGAGCTGTATGAGAATCTCAATTCTTATCCAGTGTCACACTGTGTGGCATATACTTATCAGAATCCATCTAAGCACAAATTGTTTCACATAAGCTTTCCACTATTATCATCATGCCACTGTTTCTGAAAACATAGTGCCATACTATTCTCCAATAAAGGGCATCAGGGCTCCTTGGAAAATAGCTCATTTTAGGACTGGGCTAGGAAATATACAAGATAAGCCTGGAATATCTTGTAGGGTTTGACAGTAAGGACATTCTAAGCAAAATAAATCAAAACAAACAAAAAATGCAGTGAAGGGGGCATATCAAAGACACATTGGAGTCAATTTAAAGAGATGCCAATGGCCAAAACTGAAACAATTTGAGGAAGAAAATAAATAAAGTAGTATTGAATTATAATACGAAGTGTAAATTAAATATCCATGAGTTCATAATGATATAAATAACTATTTGAATAAATAAATGGAAGAAAAGAGACAAATCTACTTTGTAGAAGAATTTCAAACCATTTATGCAAATACTCTACCCTCAATAAAGGGAGAATGATTCACCACTCTTTAAGTGTAGGCTGTCCAAGGTGACTTCCTTCCAAAGAAGATAGTATGGAAAGAGGGAATACAAGAGTGAGTTTACAGTGGAGAAAACTGCCAAATACTTCCTCACTGAATTGGTGAAGATCAACACCAACAGTTATAAGTCACGCTGATAGCGTACCCTTGATATGATGTCATGAAAATGGCACTTTATCTCTGTGGTCTTCCTCCCAGTAACCCATAACCCCAGTCTAACTCATGTAGAAAACACAAGAAAAATCCAAATTAAGGGAGATTCTAGAAAACACCTGGCCAGTACTTTTCAAAATTGTCAAGGTCATCTAAAACAAGGAATATCTGAGATTGTCACAGGCAAGAGAAGCCTAAGGAGACAAGATGACTAATGGCAGTGTACTATCCTTGATGAGACTCTGAAACTGAAAAAGGGCATTCAGTAAAATCTAAGAAAACTTGATTAAGTTTTGGACTTTAGTTTTAAAAAAGATAACACCTGCAAATACCTTCTCCTAGAACAGAATTAGCTCTTCACTGATCTGGCAAAAATTCTGAAAGGAAATCTTTCTTCTCTCTGAAAATTAAAACCAACCTAAATGTTTTTGGAGATATAAACTCCATTTTCTTCCTCACAGGACTGATAGTAAATACTTTTTTGGATCATAACTTTAAGTTTTTGCTTCTCATAAGGATCTTGATGGATAAAGGGAATTACAGTACAAATAACTTATATTGAGTACTGTGAAAGGTACCAATGATTCAAAGCAGAATAAGACAATCCCTACCCTAAAAGTTCCTACAGTCTAACATGTGAGGTGCAAGAAAACTTTATGTAAAATATTTAATTAGAACATACTCAAACTGATATGTCAGAATGAATAAGAGAAGAAAATCTCCTCGTTCTACTGGTGGGAAAGGCTTTACATCAGAAATGACATTTGAGCTGCACATTGATGAATGAGTATAGACGCCGCAGTAACCTAAGGAATAATGTGCACAAACATACTTGTTGTTAATAATTAGAAAAAAAGTGGAAATTGAAGGTTTGAGATGAGAAAAGAGGTAAAGTTGACAGATGATTAGGAACTCATAGATGCTTTAATGTAGCCTTGAAAAAGAGATGGTGTGAATTTCTGGCTTTTAGGTGGTGAAAGAGCTGAGATGTTCATGGGGGTAATGGGAGAGCTGGCTAAGAGTTTACTGTTTTATAGCATGACATTAGTATAGTCATGCTAATGTCATATATAACGGAGATGGACCAGAACAGTCTATCCCAGGACATATAAAAATTCAGCCCTTACTTAGCAATGCCCAAACCAAGTAAATAAAGTCTACCAAAAATAGTTTGTATCTCAAGCATGTAAGTTATTTTGTGTCTCTGAAACATAGAACAGGAAATGAAAAGCAATATATTTAAAAGCTATCATTTTTCAGATACTTAGCCAAGGGTATGCCAAAATAACAGTGAGGTCTGTGTTGAAAGGAAAAACTAACCAGCTTGGGAAAGATCTAAAAAAAGTGTCCCTAAAAATATCCTTATATCTTTTCTCTATCAACTGTTTTATGTGTCATCTTATACCACACAAAATAAGAAAAACAGTAGTTTAGGTGAATGATCTGGTCTAACCAGATTATCTAAATAGCCCTGTCCTCCAAAATATTTACTTATTGTGAGTAAACATGTTTTGCTATACACATTTTATACTGAATGACAGTTCCAGAACTCCATTAGCAAAATCTACCAAAGCCAAAGGTGTTATTTCTAGAATATAAACTCTGACAGTCCTGCAAGCTCCTGAAAATTGGAGACAAGAAACATCTAAAGAAGGGTCTAAATCAACCAGGTCCTAAAAACACCTGGCACAATGGTTCATTCCAGAAGGTAGTCAGACTATAGAGCAACAAGAAAGACACAGTCCCATATAACAGAGAAAACTAGCAAGTTAAATAACTTTTGATATTTCTCAACATTTAGGGCTGTCATTTATTTGTTTAGCACTTTAGAAATTCAAATAATACCGCCATACCTATGTCATTTGATCTTTATAACAGCCCCAAGGAACAGACAGGACAGGGATTTTCCCTCACATTTTATAGATAAGGAAACAGATTCAGCTAAAGTAATTTGCTTTATGTCAAAGAGCTAGTAAATAACAGAACCAGGGTCAGTTCAAAAACTCCTATCCACTATATCCTGCAACCTCATATTTTTGCTTGAGATAGATAGATAGATAATAGATAGATAGACAGACAGAAAGATAGATAGTATATGGGCATGAAGAGTTGAACTTTAATTTTGAGGGTTTTATTCACAATTAACTCTCCATAAATCAGAAAGCTGAGTCCTGAAAATTTTGCTTTCAGACCGTATAGCAAGTAATGTTGGTTTATTCTTTTTCATGGCTCATTTTTTTGTACCTGTTATGCTATCAGAAGCCAATTCATTATCTTGTTCTCAGCTCAGCCTATTTTCCTGTGTCATTTACTATCACCATGACACTTTTCTCTCTGCTTACAGCCACACTCTACCTGAAGTAATTTATCTTTTTTTTTTTTTTTTTTTTTTTTGAGATGGAGTCTCACTCTGTCACCCAAGTTGGAGTGCAATGGTGTGGTCTCGGCTCACTGCAACCTCCGCCTCCTAGGTTCAAGCAATTCTCCTGCCTCAGCTTCCCGAATAGCTGGGATTACAGGCACGTGCTACCGCACCCGGTTAATTTTTGTATTTTTAGTAGAGATAAGATTTCACTATGTTGGCCAGGCTGGTCTCGAAGTCCTGTCCTCGTGATCTGCCCACCTCAGCCTCCCAAAGTGCTGGGATTACAGGCATGAGCCACCACGCCCGGCCAATTTTTTAATCTTTTTAATTTAAAAAGACGTTGACCATACAAATAAGTATAAGAAGGGCATAACAGAAACCTATGTTATCTGCCATCCAGATTTAATGGATACTAACATTTTGCCATAGCTTCTCCAGATGCTTTAATTGAAATAAAACACTACAAAACATTAATCCCCACATCTCCTCAGGGACAAGCATTGTCTTTATGTTAATATGTGCCCATTTCTTTATATTATTTTTCTACAAACAACATAGTTTTTAATCATTTACATAAGTAAAATCATTGTGTATGTATTATTTTGCAACTTTCCTTTTCTACCCCAAATAAATTTATCTAAATATATTTGACACTGTAATTCATTTTAATTGATACATATATTGCTCATTTGGACTGCTGTGTATGATTTCCTTTTATGAAAAATATCATAATTTATTTTTTCCAATATTGAAAGACACTGAAGTTGTGTTCATTTTTTTCTATTATAAACTATGCTGTAATGAACATCTTTGTATGTATTTTTTAGAACACTTATATAAGAGATTCTGTAGGTCACTCAATGAAGAGTGGAAATTTTGGTGTGTAGCATATATTTAATTTTGCTCAGTGTGGTAAATTACTCCCCATAGTGGTTTTTCAAGTTACATTCTCCCCACCAGGGTATCAGAATTCACATTTCCCCACATCCTCTCGGTTGTAGTAATTATCGTTCACCAGCTATTTCTAGATCTCTGTCTTCTACACACATGGAGGCATTGCCCTCTGCCATCCCTTTTGAAGTCAGTCATAGACATACAAATTGTTTTAGGCAATGAAATGTGAGCCAAGCCTTAAGAGCTAGTGAGGAATTCACCATGTTTTCTCTTTGCCTCTGCCTCAGTGAACTTTAATGATCCATATACTGACTTCATCACATTGGGACTCAATGATGATGACATAGAATAAACCCTCTAGTTGACTTGCAATAAACACTAGGTATGAGCCATAAATAAATCATCAATGTTTTATATCATGGTTTGGTAAACTATGGCTTATTGGTCAAATCTGGCCCATTGCATATTTTTATAAACTTTTATAGAAACACAGCCCACAGACATGCCTATTTATTTACATATTGTCTAGGAAGAGTTGAGTAGTTGAGATAAGTTTCAAATATTTACTATTTGTCCCTTTGCAGAAAAAGTTTTCTGAGCCTTGCTTTAAATCACTGAGATTCTGAGGATGCTTATTACTGTAGCATTGCATAGCTCATTCTGACTAATATGTTTACCGCCTTGTGGTATTATCCTACTATAAGCTTTTTGCCAATCTAATGAGTATCTTAAAGTATTCCTTCTCAATGAAGTAAATAATTATTTTTGAAAGCCATAGATATACTGTGCTGATCCTCAGGGTCTTTTAAAGTTATTATTAATAAACTTTATTTTTAGAGTTTTGGCTTACAGAAAAATTGAGTAGTAAGTAGAGATCTTCTACCTATCTTCTCTCCCTGCCTCAGTCTTGTTATAATCTAAAAGATCCTTTTTATTAGGCAGCATGCTGTCACAATGGAGAATTGATCTAGAATTTTTTTAGAACACATAACCCACTTCTTTAAAAAATTATCAAACAAAACTATTTAAAATGTTGCTCTAAACAAGACATTTAATACAGTTTTTGACAGTCTTATTCCTTGGTGGATAGTTGTATCTAAACAGTCTTGCTGTTAGAATATTATTTATTCTTTGTTAATTTTTAACACATATGCACTTTTTATAAACATTAAAGGATAAATTATTGAAAAGCCATATATATTGTGCAATATAAAACTGAAGAATCCACTGCAGCCTAGGGGTAGCTATTAAAATATTATTAATAAGAAGAAAAAAAACCAAATCCTAGAGTACGATAAAGACAATCTAAACAGATCAATCAAATTTTATGAAAATGGATCTCTCAGGGTTTGGGAATACGCAAAAAGGAAGAGTGAGTTGAATTGGTTATTTCTTGCTGCAGCATGTTGCATACGATTCAATGTAGCATTTTACTATCTGAAGCAGCAAGATACAGCAGAAACAACTGGGACAGAGTCAAGAATCCTAATATGAAAGTCTGGTTGTAATGTTTCTTCCCCTGTTCCTGAGCCTTCAATTTATTTAACTGTCTAGGAAAAAAAAGTTGGAATTGATCAGTGGCTCTAACTTCTTCTTCAGGATAACATTTGCTTTCCCCAAATAAACTCTATGTAGCTCTCTGACGTTAAAAAAATGCAGGTATATATTAATTTATTTTGTAAATTGGAATTTGTAATATTTATATTTTATAATGTGGGCCAAACACAATACTAAAAGTCTTTTGATCATACAACAATTTGAAATCATAGCTTCCAATTACAGCAATAACCCTAAGTACCCAGAAACTTGTAATCAAAGGCTATTCCTCTATGGAACCTAAAGTTGTGTGAAACACAGCTTGGAAACTCCTGGACTAGAGCTATCTCTTTGAAAGGCCCTTCTGGTTTTAATATTGAGTTGGTGATGGCTACTGCTGCAGGAATAGGATCATACAACAGTTCAGGTTATAGGCTCAGAAAGTAGGCTGTCATGATTTCAACCCTACTTCTGCTGCTTCCTTATTGTATAACCTTAGGAAAGTTTCCTAGAATCTTTGTACCTCCATTTCTTTGCCTACAATATAAAGATGATGAAACGTCTTCCTGGGAAGAAATGTGAATATTAAATGAGATAGTGCATGTAAAATGCCTGCCACATATAAGCTCCGTATAAATGTCAATTGGTGATATTAGTGTCCTAAAAGGTTATTTCAACCACAATGTCCTAAACCCTTTTATTCACTCACTTTGCCAATCTAAGGACCATTTGAATGCAATTTCCAAATCACTGCTATTGGCAGCTTCCCACAGAGCCTCAGCAGATCTAATTCCATTCATTAGAACAGATGTTGTTGAGGGCCTCCTCAAAGCAAAGTGCTCTGTTAGGTAGAGTAGAAACTACGAGGGTAAATCTGAGTTGTATTTGGTATTTTGAGACATAGGTGAGCATAGCCTTGTGCAGGTCCAAAATTTGACAGAGGTATAAGGGATCCAGGACCTAGGAAATCTTTGTAAAGATAAGGTTAGAGAATAATTTTAAAAGGCAAATGTTACAAGCATATATATGAATATTCACTTCCATGTTTTCATTAAGATTATTCTAATAGTAAATAACACTTACAGAAAGGTTAAGTAAATTGTCAGAGTTTACATAGCTAGGAAGTAGCAGACCTGGGATATAAACCTAGGTGGTAAGGTTGTACACTTACTATTCCAATGGATTACATTACTATTCCTTCTAATGTTTGTTTCTAATATTTGTTTCCCTCTCTGTGAGATGACTGCACTATGCCCTCCAGTTTGTGTAAGTCATGTGACATGATTTTGCCAGTAAAATAATAATAATAAGTGGAGATGATACATGCCATTTTTCAAAGAGAAACTTTAAAAGCTATTGCTTGGTTCTGTCATCACTCCCTTTGCCATCTCATATCAGCCTAGGATGGCCCAGGTAGGGGCTGTTCCTTTAGCCTGGCTCCCAAAACAAAAAGAAGGCACAGAAAGCAAAGTCAAAGCCAATCGTGGAAGACATGTACTGATAATGAGAAATGTGGTTTTTCTGGCTGTTGTCAGCCACTTAGATTTTGAAGTTGTTTGCAGTAGCAGTATAAAAACTAGTGAAAAACAAAACACAAATGGATATAACCAACAAAGTAGAATGCACTTCAAACTGCCAATGTTATTATTCTGAACTATTAAGCCAGCTTCTAACATTGAATTACTTCATGCCTGGCTTAAAATCTCCTGAGGTTTTTTTTTTTAATTATTATTATTTTCATTAATGCAATGATAAAGTAGTAAAGCCTAAAGTCTAAACTCTTCATCCTGGTGGCACTCAAGGCCTTCTATAGCCTGGCCTTAATAATTTTTCTCTTTTGAGTATCATATCCTTTCCACTTTCCCAATTTTCTCCCACTTTTTCCACCTTCAGATATGCACACAGTGAACACTAGGTCAGGCCATTTCTAGGTTCATCCAGGCCCTTTCACATGCCTATACATTTTTTAATGCCATTACAAATTTCTGGATTCCTTCACCTCCCCTCACTCTCTGTCTTCCCTATAAATTTCTATTAATACACAAAGACCCAGCTCCAATGCTATTCCCCAGGGAGATGTAATTGTTCCCTCTTCTCTGGTCTCATTAAGCTGCATGAGGAAGTTTAACAAGGCAATTCATACATAAAAGGTAATAAAAGATACATGTCTCTCTGCCCCACCCCTCCCCACACCTCGGACTATGAGCTTCTTGAAGACAGGGACTGTGTCTTTATCCATTCCTATATTCTGAAGACCACACTGAGCTTGGCAATTAATAGAGATGACACACATGCTTGCAGTCACGCAGGTTTAGGAAATTAATAAATTTTAAAAATAGGAAACTCTATTACTCAAAATTAATGTCAATTTGGCTTAGACCTGTTACTGCTATTGCCCAAAGAGAAATGCAGATCTCAATGACACAAATAACTAGAGGAATGGTCTGAACATCAGCAAGATGGTAGAATAAAACTTTCCAGGACTCATCTCCTCCCGCTGCAGAAACATCCATTTGAACAACTATGCACACACAAATATACCTGGACAAGAGCTAAGCAAATGAAGTGAGAGATTGCAGTACCTAGAAGTAGCACAGAAATAAGAAGACACGTTGAAGAGGGTAGGAAAGTTTCATATTACTTGCATCACCCCTCCATAACCCCAGGTCGCACAGCATGGATAGCAATACCCTCTGCTTAGGGTAAGTAAAGGGAAGTGAACAATGGACTTTGTCCTCGTCCCCAACATCGGACCCATTCTAATAAAACTCAGCACTGAACAGGCCCCCAGGGTTCAAGACTCCAGACTGGTAACTGTGGACTGAGCCTCTTGAGCCATCCTAGAGCCAGGCCAGACCACAGAGACTTAGGCTCCAGGCCTGCACCAGGCCCAGGCTGGTTACAGTATCCCAGGGACCTGTACCACTCTCAGAAACAGACTTGCCCCACATCCCCAGGTTTTAGGTATACCAAAGTGCTGGGGCAGCTCCTGTGGCCCCAGGGTCCAAGACTTCAAGGTTCCAGACGAGTCAAGAATCAGGTTTGTGTATACAATCTCAGGCTTCAGGCATTCCACAGCCCAGGTCAGGCATCAGGCCAACACCCATGGATGCAGGCTTCAGGCCTACCAGGTACCAACCTGGGCCCTGCAGCTCTACCCTCTCGGCCAGCTCCTGTGGTCCCATGCTCTACCAGACAATTGGTCTAGGTCCATCCCAGTGGACCCCAGTGCTGTGCTCATCCCAAGAACCCAGGCTCCAAGACCACTGTTAGGGACGAAGGTTCCAGGCTGATTCCTATGGCCCCAGTACCTGGGCCAGCATTCACAGGCATAACCTACAGGCCAGCACCCACCCAGTAACCCTTTAGGAGAGTAGCTGCAGACTCATACTCTAGGCTTGTTTCCACCATACCAGGCTCCAGGCCAGACCCTGTGGCTCCAGGCATCAGACCAGCACCCACCCAGTAACCCTTTAGGAGAGTACCTGCAGACTCATACTCTACGTTTGTTTCCACCATACCAGGCTCCAGGCCAGACCCTGTGGCTCCAGGCATCAGGCCAGCACCCAAGATCCCAGGCTCCAGACTAGCCCCCAAAGACTAAGGTTGCATGCCTGTCCCAGCACTAGGCCAACTCCAGTCTCTAGGTCAGTCCCAGTAGTTTCAGACTCCAGTGGATCTAGGGTCAAGGCCTGTTTCAGCAGAACGAAGATCCAGACCCACCCAATTGGACCCCAGTGCCAGGCAGAACTCCATGCACTGACACTCCATAACCACCCCTGTAGACCCAGCCTCTAAATATGTCTCCACGGACACAGGACATAGTCCTTCCCCAGGGCCAGGCCACTTTCCAAGCACCCAGGCTTCAGACCCAGCCCAGGAACAAAGTTCATCCTAGTGCCTGGCTTACCATGCCAGACTCAGTCTCAATGCTTACCCCAGCACAAAGTCAACACCTGTAGACCCACACCTCAGGCTTTACCATGGATACAGGCTCTTGGCCTGCTGCCATGAATCTAATCATCAGATCCACCCCAGAGGATTCAAACTCTAGGCTCAACCATGTGGACCTAGGTGCTAGGCCCATTCATAGGCTGACCCAGACACCATGCCAGCTTGTCCAAGAAGCCCAACAGCAAGTCTGCCTACAGATCACAACAGGTATCCTGCCAAAACTCTCTGAATGAGCTGATTGGTGAAGGACTTTCCCAGGCAGTCAGTCTGCAAAGGTTAAAATAACTCCTTACCTCTTCAAATGTGCAGATATCAACATAAGGCAATAAGAAACAAGAAAACCAAGAACTCATAACACCACCAAAAAATACAGTAATCACCCAGTAGATGCCCCACTAAATAAATGGAGATATGTGAACTGCCTAACAAATAATTCACAATAATTGGTTTAAGGAAGTTCATTAAACTTTGAGAAGAGAGAAATAATTCAATGAAATCAGTAAAATAATAAATGGCCAACAAAATAAATTTATCAGAGAGATTGAACTTAGAACAAAAATCAAACAGAAATCCTAGAGTTGAAACAATTAATGAAATGAAAAATACAGTAGAATGCATCAAAAGCAGAATTAATCAAGCAAATGAAAGAATATGTAAAATCAAAGACAGTTTATTTGTAAGTATATAGTCAGAGGAGAAAAAAAAATAAAGAAATGAAAGAAGAAAGTTTACAGGATTTATGGGATAGCACCAAAACACCAAATGTTTGATTTTAGGAGTTGATGAAGAAAAACAAAAAACAAAGGGGTAGAACAAAACTTTAAAAAGTAGCAGAAAATTCTCCAAAGATGAGAAAAGGTATATCCAGGTACAGGAATATCAAGTGTCTCTATTCAGATTCAATCCAAATGAGATTATACCAAGATGTATTATAACCAAACTACTCAAAGACAAAGAAAGGATCCCGAAAGCTGCAAGAGAAAAGGAGCAAGTGACACATAAGAGAGTTGTAATAAGGGTAGCAGCAGATTTCTCAGCAGAAACCTTACATGTAAGGGGAGAGTGAGATTATACTTTTCTTTCCAATCCAAAGCCCAGAACTACAGGGGCCTGGCCTACCCTGGTGCAGTCTTTAAGCCTGAGTCTATGTTGACTGGACTGGCTCTGCATTGGGTCAGGAGGCTCAGCCCAAAGATGATATATAAACAACATACTTCAAAGTGCTGAAGGAAAATAATCTGCCAACTAAGAATACTTTACCTGAAAAAAACTGTTCTTCAGAGACGAAGAGATAAAGACTTTCTTAAACAAAAGCTGAGGGAGTTTATCACCAACAGACCAGTCTTATAAAAAATGTAAAAGGTAGTTTTTCAAGCTGAAAGAAAACTATGCAGATTAGTATCACAAAAACACATGAAAATATTAAACTCATTCATAAAAGTACACAGTCAAATTCAGAAAATTAAGGCTGTAATGGTGTTGTGCAAACCATTTACATCTTTTGCTTGAAGGTTAAAAGACAAAACTATTAAAATAATAATAGCTGTAATAATTTTTAAGACACACACACAAAATAAAAAGATGCACACTGTGCTATTGAAAACATAAAATTTGTAAGGGGTAAGGTAAAGTAAATAAATTTTTAAAAATGAGATTAAGCATAATATGTTATCAGCTTAAAATAGAATAGCCTGTTTTAACTATAAGATGTTTTATGTAAGCCTCATGGTAACCACAAAGCAAAAACCTTTCGTAGATCCACAAAAGATAAAAAGCAAAATATCAAAGCATACCACTAAAGAAAATTATTTAATTACAAAAGAAGACAGCAAGAGAAGGAAAAAGAAACAAAGGCTCTACAAAACAAAATGGGTTTAAGTCCTTACTCGTCAATAATTACCTTAAATGTAAATGGATTCAATTCATGAATCAAAAGACATAGAGGGTCTGAATGGATAAAAAAGTAGACAAAACAATATACTGCTTACAAGAGACTTGCTTTACCTTTAAGGACACACTAGACTGAAAATGAAGGAATGGAAAAATATATTTCATGCAAATGGAAACCAGTGGTAGTCATATCAGATAAAATACATTTTAAGTTAAAACCTGTAAAAAGAGACAAGGTCATTATATATTGAAAAAGAAGTCAAATTATCAAAAAAAATTATAACAATTATAAATATATATGCAGCCAAGAGCAAAGCACCTCAATAGACAAAGTAAATTTTAATATATCTGAAGAGAGGTTGTAATGTCACAATAGTAGGAGATTTTATACCCCACTTTCAGCCATCCATAAATTGTCCATACAGAAAATCAATAAGGAAACCTCAGACTTTAGATTAAAAGGAAACTACAGAAATATAAAGAACATTCCACCCAACAATGGCATACACTTAAGTCTCAAGTGCACACGGATCATTCTTCCAGATAAATCATATGTTAGGAGACAAAACAAGTCTTAACAAACCTAAGACTTAAAGATCTTAGCAAATCATAACAAATACCTTTTCCAACCAACAATAGTATAAAAGTAGAAATCAGTAACAGAATGAATTTCAGAAACTTTGCAAATGCATGAATATTAAACAACATGCTCCTGAACAACTAACAGGTTAAAGAAGAAATTTGAAGAGAAATTTCAAATAAAAATAGATACATAAAATACCAAAATGTATAAGATTTAGCAAAAGCAGTTCCAACAGAGAAGTTCATAGCAATACACATTTACATAAAAAAGAGAAATATTTGAAATAAATAGACCAATTTTACACCTCAAGGAACTAGAAAAAGAAGAGCAAGCATAGCCTAAAGTGTGTAGAACTAAAGAATATTAAAAATCAGAGAAGAAATAAATGAAAGACTAGAAAGACAATAAAAAGATCAACGTGTTGTTTTTTGAAAAGGTAAACAAAATTGACAAACCTTAGACTAATCAACAAAAAACCCTCAAATAAATAAAATCAAAAATGAAAGAAAAGACATTACAACTGATACCACAAAATTAAAAAAGGATCATAGCCGACTACCATTAACAACTATATGCCAACAAATGAGATAACACTGAAGAAATAGATACATTTCTAGATACAACTTACAACGTATCAAGAGGGGGTCATGGAGAAATATAAAACTTAACAGAATAATAGCAAGTAAGGAGACTGAACAAACAGGAAAAAAAAAACTCTAAAAAAAAAAAAAGACCAAGAAGTGGTGATTCTACCAAACATGTAAAGAACAACTAATACCAATTCTCTTCAAAGCCTTTCAAAAATTGAAGGGAGAGAAAGCTTGCAAACTCAATTTATGAGTCCCACATTACTCTGATAATAAAACCAGACAAGAGTACTACAACAAAAGAAAATGACAGGTTAATATCTCTGATGAACATGGAATCAAAAATTCTCAACAAAATGTCAGAAAACTGGATTTAACAACATAAAAAATATCATTCTCTATGATCAAGTGGGATTTAACCAAGGGATGCAAGCATGGTTCAATATACACAAATCTATAAAAGTGATACGCCACATTAACAGAATGAAGAACAAAATAAATATCACCTCAATAAATGTGGAAAGATCATCTGACAAGGTTCAATATATTTCTATGAGAGAAAGTCTCAACAAATTAGGTATAGAAAGAACATACCTCAAACAAAAAAAAGGCCATATATGACAAGTCCACAGTTTATATCATCCTTAATGGAGGAAACCTAAAAGCTTCTTCTCTAAGATCAGGAAAAAGACAAGGACGTCCACATTTACCACTTATATTCAACACAGTACTAGAAGTCTGATCTACAGAAATCAGGCAAGAAAAATAAATAAAAGCCATCCAAATTGGAAAGGAAGCAGTTAAACTGTTCATGTTTGTAGATGGCATGATCTTATATGTAGAAAATCCTAAAGACTCCACCAAAAAGCTGTTAGAACAAATAAATCCAATAAAGTTGCAGAATGCAAAATCAACATATAAAAACCAGTAGCATTTCTAATACTAACAATTAATTATCATTGATAACAATAGAAATGAAGAAAAAAATCCCATTTCCAATAGCTGCAAAAAAATAGAATATTTAAGAATAAATTTAACAAAAAAGGTGACAATCTTATATACTGAAAACTAAAAAACATTGTTGAAAAAATTAAAGAATATAGAAATAAATGGAAAGATATCTCATGCTCATGGATTAGAAGATTTAATATTGTTAAAATGTCCATACTACCCAAAGTGATCTACAGATTCCATGCTATCCCTATCAAAATTCCGCTGACATTTTTTCACATAAGTTAAAAAAGAAAAAAAAATCCTAAAAACCTTATGGAACCACAAAAGACTCAGAATAACCAAAGCAATCTTGGGCAAAACAACAAAGCTGGAGGCCTCAAAGTACCTGACTTCAAAATATACTATAAAATATAATAAAGTACAGTAGTACCAGCAAGGTACTACTGACATAAAAAAGAGACATACATCAATGGAATAGACTAGAGAACCTAGAAATAAATCTGTACATTTACTGGCAATTTATTTATTTATTTATTTATTTATTTTATTATTTATTTATTTATTTATTGAGATGAAGTTTTTGCCCAGGCTGGAGTGCAATGGCGTGATCTCAGCTCACTGCAACCTCCTCCTCCTGAGTTCAAGTGATTCGCCTGCCTCAGCCTCCTAGGTAGCCGGGATTACAGGCATGCACCACCACGCCTGGCTAGTTTTGTACTTTTGGTGGAAATGGAGTTTCACCACGGTGGTCAAGCTGGTCTCGAACACCTGACCTCAGGTGATCCACCCGCCTCGGCCTCCCAAAGTGCTGGGATTACAGGCATGACCCACCATGCCCAGCCTACTGTCAATTTATTTTTGACAAAGGTGCCATGAATACACAATGGGGAAGGAACAGTTTCTTCAAAAAATGGTGTTGAGAAAACTAGATATCCATATATACAGAAGAATGAAATTAGACCCTTATGTCACACCATATACAAAAATTAACTCAAAATAAATCAAACACTTAAATGTAAGAACTGAAACTATAAAACTACAAGAAGAATACATAAGGGAAAATCTCCATAACATTGGTCTGGACAATGAGTTTTTGGATTTGGCCCCAAAAGCACGGGCAACAAAACCATAAATAGACAAATGGGATTTCATCAAACTAAAAAGCTTCTTTGCAGCAAATGAAACAATCAAGAGAGTGAAGATACTACCTCCAGAATGAGAGAAAATATTTGGAACCTGTATATCTTATCAGGGGTTAATATCCCACAATATAAGGAACTTGTACAACTTTATAAAAAGAAAACAAATCACCACATTAAAAAATGGGCTAAGGGCCTGAATAGAAATTTCTCAACAGAAGACATACAAATGGCCAACAGGGATATAAAGTGTTCAATGTCACTAATCATTAGGGAAATGTAAACTAAAATAACAACACACTATTGTCTCACACATGTTATAATGGCTAGTATCAAAAAGACAAAAGATAACAAGTGTTGATAAGCATGTGGATAAAAGGGAATCAATGCTGTTGGCAGGAGTGTAAATTATTATAGCCATTATGGAAAACAGTATGGAGGTTCCTCAAAAAACTATAAACAGATGATCCAGTAATCCCACTACTGGGTATATATCCAAAGGAAATGAAATCAATTATATGAATGAAATCAATTATATCAATTAATTAATGAAATCATTATATCAAAGAGATAACTGTATTCCATATTCCTGCAGCATTCTTCACAAAAGCCAAGATATGGAATCAATCTAAGTATCCATCAATGGATGAATGAAAGAAAATGTGGTATAGATACACAATGAAATAATCTTTTGCCTTAAAAAAGAAGAAAATCCTGTCAACAACATGGATGAACCTGGAAAGCATTATATTTAGTGAAATGAGCTAGGCACAGAATCACCAATACCTTATAATCTCACTTATATTTGTAATCTCAAATGTTGAACTCATAGAAGCAGAGAGTACAATGGTGGTTATCAGAGCTGTGGGTTGGGCGTGGAGAGATACTTGATAAAGGATATCAAATTTCACTTAGGAAGAATAAGTTTAAACGATCTATTGTATAATACAGTGACTATACTTAATGTATCATTTTTGATTTTTGTTTCTTTTTGAGACACAGCCTTGCTCTGTTGCCCAGGCTGGAGTGCAACGTGCGATATTGGCTCACTGCAACCTCTGCCTCCCGAGTTCAAGCAATTCTCCTGCCCCAGCCTTCCAGGTGGATTACAGGTGCATGCCACCATGCCCAACTAATTTTCTTTTGTATTTTTAGAAGAGATGAGGTTTTGCCATGTTGGCCAGCCCAGTCTCGAACTCCTGACCTCAGGTGATCCACCCACCTCAGCCTCCCAAAGTGCTGGCATTATAGGCATGAGCCACCATGCCCGGCCAATGTATTGTATTTTTTGAAAATTGAGTATATATTTTAAGTGTTCTCACAAGAAATGATAATTATGTGAGGTAATGCATATGCTATTTAGCTAAATTTAGCCATTTTACAATGTATATATATTTCAAAACATGTTATATACAATAAACACATAAAATTTTTGTCAATTAAATATTTTAAAAATACTGAAAGCAGATTCCATATATACAACTATTAAAGTGAGAAAAATAAACTTAAATATGCATATTTATGTATTACTTATATAGAATAGCCTCCTCTTATCCATGGTTTCACTTTGTGCAGTTCAGTTACCAGAGATAAACTGTCGTATGAAAATACTAAATGCAGAATTTCAGAAATAAACAATTAATAGGTTTTAAATTACATGCTGCTCTGAGTAGCATGATAAAATCTTGTGCCATGCCATTCCTTCCTGCCCAGATCTGAATCATCCCTTTGTCCAGCATATTCAAACATACACATTACCTGCTGACTAGTCACCTAGCAGACACCTTGGTTATCAGATTGACTATACTGGTATTGCAGTGCTTGTGTACACATAACCGTTTTTTTGTTTGTTTGTTTGTTTGTTTGTTTGTTTGTTTTTTGAGACGGAGTCTCACTCTGTCACCAGGCTGGAGTGCAGTGGCGTGATATTGGCTCACTGCAACCTCTGCTTCCCGAGTTCAAGTGATTCTCTTGCCTCAGCCTCCCAAGTAGCTGGGATTACAGGTGCTCGCCACCACGCCCAGCTAATTTTTGTATGTTTGGTAGAGACAGGGTTTCACCATGTTGGCCAGTATGGTCTCGACCTCTTGACCTCGTGATCCACCTGCCTCGGCCTCCCAAAGTGCTGGGATTACAGGCATGTGCCACCACGCCCAGCCCAAAGGTTATTAAGAAAATAACCTTTATTTTCTTAATAATGGCCTTAAAGTGCAAGAGTAGTGATGTTGACATAATGTTCTAATTGTTCTACTTTATTTTTAATTATTGTTTTTAATCTCTTACTGTGTCTAATTTATAAATTAAATTTTATCATAGGTGTGCATGTATAGAATAAAACAGCATATATATGATTTGGTACCATCCATGCTTTCAGGCATCTGCTTGGGGTCTTAGAACATATCCCTCATGGATAAATGGGGACTGCTGTATTCCAATCTTCCAAAAGCACTAAGGACATTTGATCTCATGTGTTTTTCCTCTAATCCCTGTCAAGCAATTCCAAAGGACTCCTAGCTGTAGACTGTAAAGGACTAATATAGACAGGAACTAGTCTGGGACCATGACTGCCCTCATGTAAATGAAACCAGATCAGGGTTCATCCTCAAGGCCCAGTGAGGCCTTACAGACACTTACTAGCATCCTGATTCCAAATGTTTCATACCATCCTTCACCTGAATGAGGGGAAGTGGGTAAAAGAAAAAAGATACTTGTTTTCATTTGCCTCACTACCAGGGATTAACAAACTTTTTCTGTAAAAGGCCAGATAGTAAATATTTTGGGCTTTTTAGGCCATAAGGTATCTGTTACTACAACTCAACTCTGCCCTTATACCACGAAAGTCACAATACACAATACATAATAGAATGGAATGGCCGTATTCCCAAAAAACTGTATTTATGGACAATGACATTTGAGTTCTCTATGATTTTCACATGACATATTATCTGGGTTTTTCAGCCACCTAAAATATAAAAATCATCTTTGTTTATCTGCCAGACAAAAACAGGTCATTGGCTATATTTGGCTCATGGTGTGTAGTTTGCAGATTACTACCCTAAGGTAAACACACATTCTGTAGTGTCAAGTAGTGAATTAACTTTATTACTTATAAATTTGACTGGGGTGCTTCTGTTGAAAGACCACACTGCTCCTCATCTCTGTTAATCGCAAAACAAAATTATGCAAGCTTTGCTGAGCTTTAGCTATCGCAGAAGTCTTGATATTTATTTAAAATTTTGAATTAAGTTAGAGTCCTCTTTGCATTTCTCAGTGGTGTGAAATGAAATTTTAATGAGATTTTTCTCATTCCCTGAGAATGTGCAATAGTGCTAGAGCTACACAAACTCTTCTTTATATCCTGGGTCTTACTATGGGAGGTCATGAGACCACTTCCTCTTCATGTCTTTAAAAGGAAGATGGGTTTTGCATATGTCAGGAATTATTTCTAGTTTGTCCTGCCTGGAGGTAGGGGTTGGACTCACTGACTTCCCTAATCCTGTATTATGTAACAGCAGAATAAATTTAGTATCATTACAACAAAATCACCCTAACTGGCTGGTTACTTTCTAAACATTTCAAGTTGGTGCATTCTGGAAGAAGGAACCCTGGATATGCAGTCAGGTGACCTGAGTATAGGTGGCAGTTCCATCACTGCTGACTTGAGCCATACGCCTAAGTCCCTTCATCTGCAAAGTTTTTCTAATAATATGAACCGCCTAATAGGGATGCCATGAGCTTAATGTGCTTAGAATAGTATCTGCTTCATTATAATCACTTAAGAATGTTTGGTTTTAGTATTGTATTATTCTCACCTTCAAAAAGAGTGTTGATCACCCAGTGACTGCAAGTGAGAAGGTGCTCTGAAAACTATGACTGACATGTCATATGTTATCATTAAAGTAATGGCATGTAAAGGCTGTAAAAGCACAGATGGTTCTCCCCATTAGTTCTTCATTTTCATCTTCATTTTTTTCAACTTTGTTCTCCATTTCATTCATTTTCTCTTGGAGTTTGATAAGTATTCCATTAGAGATTTACCTTTTCACCTTTCAAAACTCTTTGGGAGAATAGCGATCTAGGACATAATCAAGCATTGTTAGAGTCCTCTGAAATCCTGAACTTTGGAACTTCAGCCACTTAAACAGAATTTGAATTGGAGATATTTTAGTGAAAGAATGCAACTTTTTTTCTCTTCTTAGAAAGTATGATCTAGACCAAGAGCCCATTATTATGTCTAAATCAAGGAAAGGTGAATGACGAAAAATACACCTTCCTGGATGTATTCTGGATGCGCCTCTCCACAGGCCATAACATCACCATTTGTTAAGAGGGTGGGTGATGTGCACACTTTTGTTGGTCCTACCCTACCTATATCATGTCAAATATGTTAAAGACACTCACATTTTGCATTAATTTTGCAATATAGATTTTTAAATTATTTTAATGAAAGTAAGTCATTCATTTTAAAGTGGCTATAATTCTACACTTGTGTTCTATAATCAGGAGTTCTTGTGAAGTCACAATAACAACTTTAAAAGTTGTTTTCTACTGATGAAAATTAAGTATACTAGCAGGTAACATTTATTAGACAAATACCATCTGTCATGCACACTTCTAAGAACTTTTTGTTAACATACTTCATTTTCATAACAACCTTATGAGCTAGCATTTACTTTATCTTTGTTTTACAGATGAGAAAAACTAGCTCCTTTGTAGCACTGGCCAGATAGTCTGAGCCGGAATCCATACTTTTATGAGGTTACATTTTGTAAATTAATTTTTATTTTTAGTATGATTTTTGCATTAGGCCATTCTTGCATTACTATAAAGAAATATCTGAGACTGGGTTATTCACAAAGAAAAGAGATTTAATTGTCTTACAGTTCTACGGGCTGTACAAGCATTGCTCCAGAATCTCCTTCTAGTAAGGGTCTCGGGAACCTTACATGATTGATCATGAGGGATCCACCCTCATGATCTAAACGCCACCTACCGGGACCCACCTCCATCACTTGGGACTACATTTCAACATGAGATTTGGATGGTACAAATATCCAAAGTATATCACTTTTTGTATTTTTGAAGTTTTTTTTAAAGATTCAGATGTCAAGCATTTTTGTAGGCCCTTACAAAGCTTCTGACACCTAGGTATCATTCCTGTGGTGGCTGATACAAATCAGCGGCCTCGCCAGCCTCATGGACTCCTGCTTGACACATAAGGAGGAAGAAACTTCAGACAAAAGTTCAAGGAAGTCTTTTGGCAAAAGATTTATGCACAAAAGCATAAAAGCAGCCCTGCATGAAACCTCACATCTGATAGTATGACCCGTTTGGAAAGAGAGACAACCTCTGCATTTCTCATGGAGGACAACATGGCTCCAGTGCAAGAGAAACTGCAGTAATCCAGCAGTGCTTGATTACACATAGGGTTTGCCACTTTGGAAGCACCCAGGGTTCCACCCTGCCACAAATCACCACATTCTCATGAAGGTGCTGGTAGCAGAGGCAAGGGCGAGGTACTGCTGTCAAGTGGCTTTTGGAATATTCTACATCAATCAGAGCAACTCGATGGGAAGATCCTTATAGTATCATATCTATGAAAAACTAAGGCATCTTTCGGGAAAGTCGAAGATATGCCTTGGAGGGACTTGGATGGAAGGCTGTGCATTATTTAGGAAAGAATATGAAGCAGTTAATGTTGTGTGATGCTTGTGAATTTGAATTCATTTATATTCAAATTGTGATGAGACATGGAGGAAATTTTCTGGTGAGTAGAGGGAAATTCTGAGAAATTTGTCAAAAGATATTCACAATACACCAAGTTCTTTTATTTTACAATAAGGTTTTTGTAAATCCTCCTGTAAATTATAAAGATTCTTGTATATTTATCTCTTGTATAAAGCAAAATACAACTGTGTTTGCATCCAACCAAGACAGCAGGCAAACAGACTGCTGACTTTAGCAATGTCATATCATTAGACTGTCATATCTAGCAAAGGAGAGCTGCTAACGTTCATTATAATAGCATCCTTAGAAAGAAAGTCTTCCCGTCAAATATTCACTCACGTCCAAATTTGACAACTCTTTCCTTTGGATCATATTGCAAAATACATCTTGCCCCCAAGAGTAGTTGCTTAATAAATGCATTTGCTCTTTAAGCATTATCAATATTCTTTAAACAGAACTCTGTGTAAATCATGGCAATTTATTAGATAAATATATATTACACATCTCAAACATGGAGGGCACTATAAAAAATACAAAGATGAGTGCTGGATCTTAAGGTGTTTATAGTCTAGTGCAGTGATTCTCAAAAGTGCATGGAACTTACGTCAGCCTCCTCTGCCCCTCTTCCCTGAAGAGCTACCAGGAATACATATCACAGACTTTGGAGGTAGGCTTTTTTTTTTTTTTTTTCTCTATCGAGTCGCATGTATCAACTAGAGTGACATACACCTTGGGCATGTTGGGACTGGGTAAATGGCTGTAGACTCCATTGAAGTTTTTCCTTTTCCTCTGGTTTAGTGAGACAGATAAAATGTGCACATGGCATAAAATCCGTTTCAAATTGTGAGTTAGCGCATGTGCGCGCACACACAAACACACAAACACACACACACACACACACACACACACACACAGAGTTGAACCAAACATGTCATGGAATGATATTTGCCCTATGTGTGATGAGCTCTGGTATTTTTCTATTCTATTTCAACTGAAAAAATAATATAAGCCACATGCCAAAAAACTGATCTCTCAAATCACTAATGCATTGCCACCTAAAGTTTGAAACACAGTTTTTCAAGATGTGGTAATGGTTTGGAAGATAGAGATGAGGAAGACAAGGTCATTGAATGTATTCCTGTATTATTATCATAAAAATGATATACTTGTAATTACCATGATGTAGGCGCAATTATAAGTGCTTTTCACGTACTAGGTTATTTAATTCTTACTACAATCCTGTGAGAGGTCTGTGACTGCTAGAGTTGTTTTACAGATAAGGAAATGGAGGCACAGAGAGATTAAGTGATCTGACCAAAGTTACCCAGGATTTGACACAAGGCTTCCTGACACCAGAACCCATGCTTTTGAGACCCCTCTAGCAAGTTTCCAGCCAATCATCTTACATAGCATGCCATAGGTCACCATGAGCTAGGAAGATAGTAAGAATAAATCTACTCCACAACTAGGAAAAATAAATAAATGAAGAGCATATTTCATCACCAGAAATGAGCAATGGCTTCCTGGTATTTAGAAGGCAAAAATAAGGTCTAATCCAGACCCTAGGAGTGACTCTCTTTTAGGGACTCTAGAGGAATTCAAATGACAGAGCGAAGCAGACATGATCAGGGCCAACCACTTTCTTCCCCTATATTTTAAGTCAAGAGGAGAAAATACAAACAGATTCAAATTCCCCTTCCTGAATCTCCTCATTTCAGATTCGAAGAGTCAGGACACAGAAGAAAGCATGGCTTGAAAACACAATGACTATGAAATACATTTCAGATCCACTAACAATTAAATAATGGCATTTGATTAACATCTATGAATAACATTTGTAAATACCTCATTTTTGTTGTAAATACCTTCATTGATTATCATTTAATTTTATCTTCATCGATTTTAATTTGGATTGCCTCTAGCTCATAAACTAGGTAAATATGAAATGTTTAATAAATCACACTATTAAACCTAGCCATCACCCTGGGTTACCCAGTGCACCCATCCCTAATGAGCAGGTTTAATAGTGTACAGGGAAATAACAACAATTGCCTAGTACTTTTAATATGTGCAACGTGCAGAAACAAAGAAATAAAGAAGAAAACCACTAATTTTTTTTGCAGAATAAATCTAAATTATTACTGAACAGGTTGTCTTCACTGCTGTTTCTGAAAACTTGTTTTCATTATGATAATCATATGTATTTGAGTAAACATTACCTAAATAAATTCCAAAATTTTAACAATGCGCAGCCTCACAGGGTATGTGAGGGAAGAAAAGCAAAGTGTTCCTGTTTCTTTCCCTCGTCCTTGTATTCCCAAGTCCCAGAGACCACAACAGGGTGCATCCATGGGTGTCCACAACAGGGTGCATCCATGGGTGTCAAAGTGGCTTTCACCCATATTAACAGGGGGGCCTAGAGGGTAGCAGTACCCACTCTTATCCACATGTGCCCTATCTCACCTGCTGTCAGTATCCTTTGAATTCCATAGACCTTGGGAATTATGCCATAGATACTAGCATGATCTTTATCCATGAAATGGGAAGCTTGGCTTAATGGTCAGGAATCAGTCATGCTTCCCTGTTCTCTGCCTTTTAACTTCCATTATCATCTGTCTCTGGATCCCTCAGATCCCATTTTCTTTCCTAGAGCTTTGAACTGAAGCTTGGAATTGAGTTTGGGACAAAAATGTGTCTCAGCATGGTTACATAGACTGCTTATCATAAGCCAAATGCTAAGGTGAAGCTGTGGAATTGAGTCCTCCAACAACAAGGGGGAAAAAAGGATATCTTACGACATGCCCAGACAACTGGTGGCTATAGTTATGCTTGCTAAGATTTAGATGCATGGGGCTTGGCTTTGGTTAGCTCATTTGGTCTTACTTTCCCAAAAAGGAAACCTCTGTTTGATGGGCATTCTATTTATTCCCATCACCTGGCAGGATTTGCAGAAAAATTGCTGAGAAGTAGAATATTGATCCAGATTTTTACATCACCCATCCCTTTTGTTCTTTTTGATCTGCATCTGGAGACTGCTGGTTTGTTCACTGGAACAAGCAGAGTTAGTTTAAAATGTAGGCAAAAACCTAAAAATAACTGAGTGTAGAATTTAATGACAGATGTATGATAAGTTTTGAATATAATTTCTCTCTCTCCAGTCCTCATTTTTGTTAAAAAACAAAGAGTGATAGGACTGAGTCATTTACAAAATAGACTTTAGTCTTATATTGGCCTGATTATTTGCATAAAGTACAGCAAGAATGATTATTTCTACATAGGCCTTTTGGATTGGCTTTGATGGAATTCTGTTCCACAAGGAATCTCAGATAAAACCTTTTAAAGCCCAGCCCAGCAATGGGTTTGTATCCTCAAATATCTGTGAGTTGGGTAATCCTCTCCTATTAAGGTCCAAAGATAAACTTGGAGCTCCTGGGCCTGTCAGAAAGTGACATTCTTTACTTACCACAGGTCACGAACCCAGTACAGTAACTGCATAGACAAGGGTATGAGGCCAGTTCTCCCAAGGGGCTTTTATCAGCTCTGCAAGTTGAGCTTGACTCCTTAAAGGGAAGCACACCCTTCCAGTCAAAGCCTCAGTAAAACAACCAATTTCTACAATTGAGTCCTGTTGCAAAAGGAAATGGATTCTTATGCACTGATGCAAACAAGTATACTGCCATAAGTTCAGAATGCTCACAACTAGTTTCCAAATTCTGGAGAAGCCAGGCAAAGAGAGAGAGAGAGAGAGACAAATATGCTCCAAATTTTCATCACAGGAGTATACCTTACTCAATTATGAAAAGCTATAAATAGTTCAAAATAAGTTTCTCTGACTCTGAAAAACAAAACAAGGATCAGCAATATTCCATGCAAAAGTCAAAAAGATTGCTTCAGTTTTCTGAGTTCAGTCCATTTAGTTAACTCTTGTTTTGCCTGATATTCATGAAGATTTTAGCTCTTCATAAGTCCTGTACATTTTCCTTTATTCCAATGTCACAATCTCCAAAGTTATGAGAAACTTGTATTTGAGAGCACCTATCAGAGTCCTATAGTTTATTATAAACCACCTTTTGAAAAGGATTAAAATAAGATATCAATTGTCTGTGGATAACAAAATGTCCAGGGTAGTTACAGCTAGAAACAAAATTGACAAAGAAGTTTGGTTATCTCTGTGGTTTACAATAACTTCACATCACAACCTTAATTATGATAGCATATACTTTAAACATTAGAATTTTAGAACAGTTTTGGAACATATATTAGTATTATTCACCAAAATATAACCTAAAGAAGATTAAACACGATGTTGGCAATCTGATGTAACTAAACATATCAAATAATCCTGTTTACTGCTTTTTTGGATACGCCAGAGGCCCTCTGTAGCATCCAAAAGTGAGGTGTCAGGCAAGACAATTTTGAAATTGAAGTTTGAATTTGGGAATCCTGTTAAATATGTTAGATGTTTAAAACACTTGATGTTTTGAAATAGAATTCTAGATTACCATGTTATTTATTTTGCCAAAATGATGACTTCGAAATTTAAAAAAGCAAAAATCTTTTATAATCTTTTACAAATTTTGCTAAAGAGCAGATTAATACCTTAAGAGTACTTTGTTGTGCTTTTATTTCAATGCTAAATTTATGGAGAAACCATATAATACCCTTTTGAATTTAGTCAATATATTCACACACAGAATTTCTTTTGCAAGAATAATTTTAACAATCCTTCCATCATTTGTTTAAATCTCCAGCTTTACCTAATTCAAAACAATCCTTTAACCTTAGGCAAGAACCCTATTTCTGCACCTTCTTATAATTTTTTTACTAAAAACACGTCGTACTGTTCTTACACACCTTGCAGGTAAATCTATTTCCAGTAGTTTAAATTACATGTTATAATGGTAACTCCTAGCAATTTTAACTTTAATGTAAAACCTGGTAAGTTGTTTTAATTATGTGCTAGGTGCAGCCAAGGTTTGACTCCTTCCAGCATGATTAAGGGTGTGGTTAATTCCATATGTCCCCAGGCCTTACCAATTGTGAAGCCGGCAAGTTGAAAGGTTCTCAAAAAACCAAAAAGTCACTTTGTAACCTTAAAATCTTTAGCAAGACTAGTATCAGTCCTGCATAATTTAGTTCACCTATTTACATTTTGATGATATCTGCATTCTACCAAAATCTTTAAGGCTGTTTTTATTTCTCAAAGATTAAAGTCACATGAATTAAAAGGTACCACAGCTTTTATCTTCCTTTTACACAATATTTGATCCAAGTGCTTGTCTTCCTTTGTGCCAATTAAAACTCTTTTTTTATAGACATCACACACACAACATAAAATATAACTACACAGGCAGAAGAAAATCCAGCAGACATAAGATCTTTAATTTGCCATTCTCCTACTTGGATTATTGGCCTCTGGGTGGAGCCCTTTAAGAGACAGAGCTAGGCGAACATGCAGCTTCTAAAGCCTAATAAACAGCCATAGGTAGGAGGCAAAAACAGGTTTTTGAGAGGGATTCATCCACTTTTAATTCCTGGGGTTTAATGAGGGAAACAGAGTTCTCTCCCATCTCATGCATGCCTTAAAAGTGGCAAGGCAAAATAGAGAAAAATAATTCAGTTGACTAAAAAGAAACAAAACACTTTTTTTCCAGCAAAACAGGATCCAAGAAAAGAAAAACATAAAGGCTTTTTCAATATATCTATAAGTTGGATATTCACTTTAAATTAAGCTGAGCACTCTCTAAGAAAATCCTTTTAACTCCCTTATTACCCAACTTCAGCCACAACAAGCAGCCAATATTTCTGGCTTTCAAACGCTACTGAAGGTCACTACACAGGTGAAACCAACATGCCTCAATTAAGGTTATGCTTTAACCACAAGGGTATGAGGTATTTTCAAAGGGGCTAAGCAGTTCTTACAAAATTTAGAACCTTTAAAGGTAACCCAGAGAAAGGAAGATTTAAGAAAAAGACTAGACGTTGTTCATGGAGGGGAAGAGAATCAGCAAGTAGCAAAAGTCACACAGATATCAATCCAAAAGTACTCATTCCCTAAGTCAGGTTTGAACCTGGCTGTTACTATAAAACGGTGGAGGCTAAACAAAACATTGCTACGTGGTTACAGGTCACTCTCCCGAGGATGTAAAACAAGATGGAGGCCTGCAGCAAAGTTTGCTACTGACCTTACAGAAAGTCATGCAGAGCACACCAAATTGGCTACAGCTTAAGACCAACCTGAAAAATCTTTTTTTATAATTAAAACTTTACAGAGAATATAAACAGTGATAGTTGGGTCCTGGCCTAGTAAAACTTTTTCTAAAAAGAAAAAAAAAGTGTCACATAAAAGTTAACTTCTGACAGGGTAAAGAAAAACAAGTTAAAGTTCAGGGTTGGAAAGATGCCTGGGGGAAGAACCTCTTGTTCTTTTTTTTTTTTTTTTTTTTGAGAGGGAGTCTCACTCTGTCACCCAGGCTGGAGTGCAGCCATCTCGGCTCACTGCAACCTCCGCCTCCCAGGTTCCAGCTATTCTCCTGCCTCAGCCTCTCCAGTAGCTGGGACTACAGGCGCATGCCACCATGCCTGGCTAGTTTTTGTATTTTTTTAAGTAGAGACAGGGTTTTACCATATTGGCCAGGCTGGTCTCGAACTCTTGACCTGCTGATCCACCCACCTCAGCCTCCCAAAGTGCTGGGATTTCAGGTGTGAGCCAGCACGCTCAGCCTAATCTCTTATTCTTATGCCAATGGATTCCTCTAACAGGGAGAGAAACTTAGGGGAGATGGGGAGCCATTGGTTCACCCGTGAACCCTGAAAAGAGAAGGAAAAGGAAAAGGCCGACATTCCTGACCCCCAGGAGTGATGTGGGGGAAGGCATAATTTCCTCCACTCTCCCAAGATATCTGAGCACAAAAAGGCTTAGAAGCGAAAGGAAAAAAGATTTTTTCTTTGCATGTTACTCACCTTTCCTCGAGCCCCATATCTGGATGCCAAAAATGTTGCAGAACTTTCTCCTTAGTTCAGCTAAAACTGGCCTCTTGTCACACAACCAGGAATGATTAAGCTTGTGGATACATAGAAGGGTGAGGAAAATGGAATTTATTGGGTGGAAAGGAAAAAGGAAAAATTAACTCAGCAAAGCGAGAGTCCTGCTAGCAGGTTTCCTGCCTCACAAAATGATTCTGAGATCACCACACAGGAACAGGAGAGGCCAGGCTCCTACCCCCTACAAATGGGATGAACTTCCTGAGGCTCCACCCTGTCCTCCCAGTGTGCAGGTGGGCATTATTCAGAAATAATCAGTTGGGAAAGGGCAGGCTTCATCTGGAACCAGCAGTCCAGTTTTTCAGCCTTCAGGCTGTTTTAGGATTGAAGGTGGGGTTTTCCTGGGGATCTTTGGCTGTCTTCCTGTCTCTATCACCGTCATAGTTATATAAATGTTATGTAATAGTGAATATGAGCTCCATAAAATGTAACAAGCTGAGGAAGTATAAATTATCAAGATCAACATAAATACAATTGACCTAAAGATCATTCATGCTTTGAAGCAGCACAAGACTGTTAAGAGAATTTAGGAATACTAATGTGCATTTCTTATTTTTTCAGGTTGATGAATTATACCAGTGTGTGGCAACTCTGGCCAAATGTTAGAATCACCTGTGGGAGCTTCAAAAATAATGCCTATGCCTGTGCCCTAATCCCAGACCAATTGAATCAACATCTATGGAAGATGATCCCTGGATATCAGCATTTCTCAAAGCTCTCCAACAGATTTTATAGAGTAACTTAATTTAAGATCCCATAAGGGAAGGAAACGGCAAACTCATATCTTTTAGTGCGACTTTCAGAAACAGAATGCATTGCCCAAGTAGTTTGCCACTGGTTCCTATGCTTAAGGCAAATCCTAGGTAACAAGCATGTGAAATTTACATGCCTAACTGCTCTTTTTGAGTTTTCTAACACTCCAAGAAGTTTTAAATGTATCTAAATGTTTCTCCGAGAATCTTAGGAATTCTATCCCTGCCAGTACAGATAGTCAAGTCTTAGGAATGTAACTAATTTCTTTCATTCTCTGGTCTTCCAACAATCATGTTAATTTATTTTAAAAAATGCATTAAAGAGAAGTACATGGTCACAATTAATATTATGGATTCTTTTGTCTGTTTTCCTAACTTCTGATACCTGTTCTTCAATTGGCTAACTATATGACTTTAAAAGGTACTTAATTTCTCTGAGTCACAATTTTTTCATCTGTAAAAATCTTATTAGATGGTTACCTGTGGTCGATATTTTAATACAGGAAAAGTGTTGTGAACAAGGCCTGCAACATACTAAGATACTCAATAATTGTTAGCTTTTTGAGCATGCAAAATTAGGGCTTCAGATGTTTGCTACCTACCAGGATAAAACAATTGTGTTAGGTCTGCTGTAGGATGTCAATAGCTACCTATTAATTAAGCCCGGAAAAGCAGAACAGGAATTGAAGAGTTTACAGTTAAAAAAAGTCAAGAAACATACAATCGTTGGGTAAAACATTGCCTAATGTGTACAGAAAATCAATGCATTACTACCATATACACACATATACAAAATCTTTTTTTAAAGATGCTATAATGAAAATATTCTAACTAAGCACAGAATATTGTTTGAAGTGAGTAGTTCTAAACTCTCACTGCACAATAAATGACTGAGTTTCTAAAAAATATCAGTCCTGTGGTCCCCTACCAAGATATTATGATTTGTCAGACTTGGTGAGACATCTGTACATGGGATTTATTTTAAAGCTAAAAAGTTTATTCTAATGTGCAATCAGAGTTAAGAACTACTAATTTAGGTCATTCAACTAGTTTGGGCACTGTGTTTTTAACTGAACAATTTAGGCATATATTTTGAACTTTACTAGAGTGGATATTCACTGATATCCTAAACTTTTTATCTAGAATTTACAACGCATGAAAGTATGGCTTGTGAAAGTTTAGGAAGCAACATGATATTTCTTTCAGAAAAATTCTTTCAATCTTCCAAGCAACATAGAGTTCTTAAAGCTATTGAATTAATGATACTCCACTACAGCATCTTAATGGAGACATACTCATTTCATAACTATCATCTTACATGATGCATGGCTTTCACCATTAATGCAAAAAAAAATACTGTTGGGAGCAGAGCCAAAAGGCAGAATAGATAGAACACCAAATTTAACAACTATCTACACAAAAAAAATCACGTTTATAAAAAACAAAAATCAGGTAAGCATTCATATAACTTGGTTTTAACTTCGTAATACCGAAAGAAGCACTGGAAAAAAGAGGAAAGACATCTTGAACTGTGGACACCACCCCTCCCCCATACCTTGACAGTGGCTGCAAGGTGAGGAAAATCTGTGCACTTGGAAAGGGAGAACACAGCAATTGTGAGATTTTTTTCAATGAACTCAGTGCTGTCCTGTCACAGCAGAAAGCAGAATTGTGATGTACATAACTGATCCCTACCCAGGGAGAAAGCGTATGGATCAGCCCAAGCCAGAGGGAAATCACCGATCCCAGCAGTGGGAACTTGAGTTCCAGCAAGCCTCGCAACCTCAGGCTTGAGTGCCCTGGGTCCCTAAATAAACTTGAAGGGCAGTCTAGGCCACAAGGACTGCAACTCCTCCGTGAGCCCAAGTGTAGAGCTGGGCTCAGAGCCAGTGGACTTGGGGGGTGGGCACACGACTTACTGAGACATCAGCTGGGGTAGCTAAGGGAAGGCTTGTGCAACCTCTACCACAGCACCAGCTGCACGTCTCACGGGTCAAAAGAGACACCTTTCTTCTGCTTGAGGAGAGGAGAAGGAAGAGGAAAGAAGACTTTGTCATGCATCTTGGATACCAACTCCGCCACTGTAAGATAGCGTACTGGGCAGAGTCATGAGGCCCCTATTCCAGGCCCTAGCTCCTGAATGACATTTCAAGACACATCCTGGGCCAGAAGGAATCTACAGCCTTGAAGTGAAGGACACAGTCCTGGCAGGACCCATTACTGGCTGAATAAAGAGCCCCTGGGCCTTGAATAACCAGCAGCAATAACCAAGCAGTACGTCATGGGACTTGGCACTCTGAGACTTACTGGAATCAGGTGAGACCCAGGACATTCCCAGCTCTCGTGGTTACAAGGCGAGACTCCTTTTGCTTGAAAGAAAGAGGAGGGGAAAGTGAAGGAAACTTTGTCTTGCACCCTAGGTATGAGCTTGGCCACAGGAGTACGGAGCATCAAGTGGGCCCTTAGGGTCCCCAATTCCAGGACTTGAATCTTGGATGACATTTCTGGATCTGCCCTGGGCAGGTGGAGACCCCACTGCCCTGAAGGGTGAGACCAGGCCAGGCAGCATTCACCACAGGCAGCGTTCACCAAAAGATGATTAAAAAGCCCTTGGGCCTAAAGTGAACATTGATAGAGGCCTAGCAGTACACCCCACGGGCCTGTGGTGGTGCTGGACATGAGGTGAGACTCCTTTGCATGTGGAAAGGGAAGGGAAGAATATGCAGGACTGTGTCTCATGGTTTGAGTGCCCCCTCAGCCACTGGGCAATACAACACCAGGTAGAAATCTAAGGTTACTAACTTCAGTTTTTAGCTCCAGAACAGCATCTCTGGAACCACCTGGGGTCTAGGAGAGCTTGTCTCACTGAAAGGAAGAAGAATAACCTGTCTGGCTTCCCTGCCTGCTGATTTTACAGCCTTAGGGCCTTCAGTGAACACAAATGGTAGCCAGGCCATGATTACAGTGAACGCTGAGTGAGACCCAGTGCTCTGCTAGCTTCAGGTCTCACCCAGTGTGTTCTCAGTGGTCACAGGGATGCTTGTGTCAAAGACTTTCCCTACCCACAACGTCAAGCGGCTCAGCACAGAGAAAGAGACTCCATTTGTCTTGGAGAAACTAAGGGAAATGAACAAGATCCTCTGCCTTATAATCCAAAAAATTCTTCTGGATCTCAAACAAGACCACTAAGATGGTACCTGTATGGGTCTGCAAGAACCACAGCTTTACTGTAATTGGGGTGTCCCGCAATGAAGACATTGCTTAGATCACAACACCTAGGTTATTTCGAATGCCTGGAAAACTTTCCCAAGAAAGATGGATATGAATAAGCACAGACTATGGAGATTACAATAAATACCTTACTTTTTAATGTCTAGGCAGCAACAAACATCTGCAGATATCAACATCATCCAGAAAAACTTGACCTAACCAAATTAACTAAATAAGGCCCCCAGAGAACAACCAAGGAAAAATAGAGACATACCTTTCAGACCGAGAATTCAAAATAGCTGCGTTGAAGAAGCTCAAAGAAATTCAAGATAACACAGAGAAGGAATTTAGAATTCTATCAGATAAATTTAACAGAGATTGAAACAATTTAAAAGAATCAAGCTGAAATTCTGCACTTGAAAAATGCAACTGACATACTGAAGAATGCATCAGAGTCTCTTTATAACAGATTTGATCAAGCAGAAGAAAGAATTAGTGAGCTTGAAGACAAGCTATTTAAAAATACACAGTCAGAAGAGGCAAAAAGGAACAAAAAAGAATGAGGCACACCTGCAAGATAAAGAAAACAGCCTCAAACAGGAAAATCTACGAGATATTGGCCTTAAAGAGGAAGTAGAGAAAGAGATAGGAGTATAAAGTTTACTCAAAGGGATAATAACAACTCCTCAAACCTAGAGAAAGATATTAATATTCAAGGACAAGAAGGATACAGAAAACCCAGTGGATTTAACCTAATGACTACCTCAAGACATTAAATAATCAAATTCCCAAAGGATAAAAAAAAAGGATCCTAAAAAATAGCAGGAAAAAGGAGACATGTAACCCACAATGAAGCTCCAATATGTCCAGCAGCAGACTTTTCAGTGGAAACTTTACAGGCCAGAAGAGAGTGGCATGACATATTTAAATTGCTGAAGGAAAAAAACTTTTACCCTAGAATAGTATATCCAGCAAAAAATAATCTTCGAATATGAAGGAGAAATGAAGACTTTCCCAGACAAACAAAAGCTGAAGGGTCTCATCAACACCAGACAGGCCCTACAAGAAATGTTAAAGGGGGTACTTCAATCAGAAAGAAAAGGAAATTAACGAGCAGTAAGAAATTATCTGAAGGTACAAAATGCACTGCTTTCAGTAAGTACACAGAACAAACACAGAATACTATAAAACTGTAACTATGATATGTAAACTACTCTTGTCTTAAATAAAAAGATTAACCAATCAAAAATAGTAATTATAATAACTTTTCTAGACATACACTGTAAAATAAGATATAAACAGAAATCACAGAAAGTTTAAAAGCAAGAAGTTAAAGTTAAGATGTACAATTTGTATTAGTTTTCTTTTCATTTGTTTATGAAAGCAGTGTTGACTTCTTAAAAGCTTAAAATAATGGGTTATAAGATAGTATTTGCAAGCCTCATGGTAACCTCAAATAAAAAAAAAACATAACGGATATACAAAAAATCCAAAGCAAGAAACTAAATTGTATCACCAGAGAAAATCACCTTCACTAAAATGAAGTCAGGAAGAAAGGAAAAAAGAAAGAGAATACCAAAAACAACCAGAAAACACATAACAAAAAGGCATGAGTAAGTCCTTACTGATCAATAATACAATAACATTGAATGTAAATAAACTCTCCAATGAACAGACATACAGTGGCTGAATGGATGATAAAACATGATGTAATGGTTTATTGCCTATAAGAAACACACTTCACCTATAAAGACACACATAGGCTAAAAATAAAGGAACGAAAAAAGATGTTCCATGCCAATGGAAACCAAAAAAGAGCAGGAGTAGCTATACTTATATGAGATACAGCAGATTTCAAGACAAAAACTATAAGAAAAGACAAAGTCACCCTATAATGATAAAGGGGTCAATTCCTCAAAATGATATAACAACTATATATAAGTATGTACGCATTCACCCAACACTGAAGCACCCAGACATATAAAGGAAATAATATTACAGCTAAAGAGAGAGATAGGCCCTAATACAATAATAGCTGGATACTTCAACACCCCGCTTTCAGCACTGGACAGATCTTCCAGACAGAAAATAAAGAAACATGGAACTTATTCTGCACTGTAGAACAAATGGACCTAATAGATATTTACAGAACGTTTTTTTCAAACAGCTACAGAATACACATTCTTTTCCTCAGCACATGGATTATTCTCAAGGATAAACCGTATGTTAAGTCCCAAAAATGTCTTAAAACATTCAAAAAACTAAAACAACATCAAGCATCTTCTGTGACCACAAATGGATTAAAACTACAAATCTACAACAAGAAGAATTTTGGAAAATATACAAATACATGGAAATTAAACAGTATGTTCCTGAATGGCCAGAAGGTCAATTAAAAAATTAAAAAGGAAATTGAAAAAAATCCTTGAAACAAGTGGTAATGGAAACACAACATACCAAAACCTATGAGATACAGCAAAAGCAGTACTAAGAGGGAAGTTTACAGGTATATGTGCCTATATCAGAAAAAGAAAAACTTCAAATATATACTCGAATGATGCATCTAAAATAACTAAGAGAATCAAAATCAATCAAAACCTAAAATTAGTAGAAGAAAATGAATAATAAAAACTAGAGCGGAGATAAGTGAAATTGAAACAACAAAATACAAAAGATCAATAAAACAAAAAGACATTTTTTGAAAAGATGAACAAAATTGATAAACTTTAGCCAGACTAAGAAAAAAACAAGGGAGCTCCAAATAAATAAAACCAGAGATGAAAAAGAAAACATTAAAACTAATACTTCAGAAATTTAAAAGATCATTAGTGGCTGGTGTGAGAAACTATATGCCAATAAATTGAAAAATCTAGAAGAAATGGACACCTTTCTAGACACATACAACCTAGGAAGGTTGAACCATGAAGAAATCTAAAACCAGAACAAACCAATAACAAGTAATGAGATTGAAGGTTTAATAAAAAGTCCCACCACAAAGAAAATTCTGGAACTCAAGGGATTCACTGCTGACTTGTACCAAACATTTAAAGCAGAACTAATACCAATCATATTCACACTATTCAGAAAACTAAAGAAGGAGAGAACACCTCCAAACTCAATCTACAAGGCTAGTATTAACATGATATGAAAAACAGAAAAAGACACATTGAAAAAAGAAAAGTATAGGCAAATATAACTGATGAATATTGATCCAAAAATCCTCAACAAAATACTAGAAAACCAAATTCAACAACACAATAAAAAGATCATTCATCACGACCAAGTGGGATTTATCCCAGGGATTCAAGGATGGTTCTACATATGTAAATCAATCAATGTGATACATCAAATCACAGAATGAAGGAAAAAAAACATATGATCATTTCAATTGATGCTGAAAAAACATTTCATAAAATTCAACATCACTTGTTGATTAAAACCCTCGAAAAGCTTGCTATAGTAGGAACATACCTCAGCATAATAAAAGCCATATGCTACAGACCCACAGCTTGTATCGCTTGTATCATATTGAGTGGAGGGAAAACTGAAAGCCTTTCCTCTAAGATCTGGAATGCAAGGTTGCCCATTTTCACCACTGTTATTCAACATAGTACTGGAAGTCCTATCTAGAGCAATCAGACAAGACAAAGAAATAAATGACATCCAAGCTGAAAAGAAAGAAATGAAATTATCCTTCTTTGAGGATGATGTCATCTTATATTTGAAAAAAAACCCTGAAGACTCCATTAAAAAACTACTAGAACTAATAAATTCTGTAAAGTTGCAGGATACAAAATCAGCATACAAAATTCAGTAGCATTTCTATATGCCAACAGTGAACAATGTGAAAAAAAAGTAATCCCATTTACAATAGCCACACATAAAATTAAATACCTAGGAATTAACCATAGAAGTAAAAGACCTGAAAAATGAAAAATACAAAACACTGATGAAAGGAATCAAAGAGGACACAAAAATGGAAAGGTATTCCATATTCATGGATTGAAAGGATAAATATTGTTGAAATGTCCATACTACCCAAAGCAATCTACAGATTCAATGCACTGTCTTTCAAAATACCAATGACATTCTTCAAAGAAATAGAAAAAAAAGTATCATAAAATTGATATGAAATCCCACAAGATTCAGAATAGCCAAAGCTATCCCAGAAAGAACAAATCTAGAGGAATCACATTACATGACTTCCAATTATGCTACAGAGCTATAGTATAATAACCAAAATAATATGGTTCTGGCATAAAAAGAGACACAAAGATCAATGCAACAGAATAAAGAGCCCAGAAACAAATCCATGCACCTACAGTGAACTCATTTTTAACAACAATTCCAAGAACATACATTGGGGAAAGGGCAGTGTCCTCAATAAATTATGCTGGGAAAACTGGATATTCATATGCAGAAGAATGAAATTAGAACCCTATCTCTTGCCACATATAAAAGTGAAATACAAATGGATTAAATACTTAAATCTAAGACCTGAAACTATGAAACTACTCAAAGAAAACATGGTGAGAAACTCTCCAGGACATTTGGCTGGGCAAAGACTTCTTGTATAATACCCCACCTGCACAGGTAACCAAAGCAAAAATGGACAAATGGGATCTCATCAAGTTAAACAGTTTCTGCACAGCAAAGGAACCAGTCACCAAAGAGACAATCCACAGAATGGGAGAAAATATTTGCAAACTACATATCTGACAAGGGATTAATAACCAGAATATATAAGGAGCTCAAACAACTCTACAGGAAAAAATCTAATAATCCAGTAAAAAATGGGCAGAAGATTTGAATAGACATTTCTCAAAAGAAGACATACAAATGGCAAACAGGTATATGACTAGGTGCTCAAAAACATTGATCATCATAGAAATACAAATCAAACTTACAATTAGATATCATGTCCCTGCAGTTAAAATGGCCTGTAACCAAAAGACAGGCAACAGCAAAAGCTGGCAAGAATGTGGACAAAAAGAGAGCCCTCGTACGCTGTTGGTGGGAATGTAAATTAGTACAACCACTGTGAAGACAAATTTGGAGTTTCCCCCAAAACTGAAAATAGAGCTATCATAGGATCCAGCAATACCACTTCTAGGTATATTCCCAAAAGAAAGAAAATCAGTACATCAAAGAAATAGCTGCACTCCCATGTTTTTTGCAGCACTGTTCACAACAGCCAAGATTTGGAAGCAATCTAAGTGTCCATCAACCAAATGAATAGATAAAGACAATGTGGCATATATACACAATGGAGTGCTATTCACCCATAAAAAATGAATGAGATTCTGTCATTTGCAACAACATGGATAGAACTGGGGGTCATTATGTTAAGTGAAATAAGCCAAGCACAGGAAAAAAAATCACATGTTCTCACTAATCTGTGGAAGCTAAAAATTAAAACAATTGATCTCATGCAGATAGAGAGTAGAAGAATGATTGCCAGAGGCTGGAAAGGGTAATGGGGACAGCGGGAGTGGGCATGGTTAATGGGTACAGAAGTATAGTTAGATTGATGAATTGGACCTAGTATTTGCTAGTACAACAGGGTGACTATAGTAAAAAATGATTTAATTGTGCATTTTAAAATAACTAAAGTGGTAAAACTGGATTGTTTGAAACACAAAGGATAAATGCTTGAGGTGATGGATACCCCATTTGCCCCGATATGACTTTTACACATTGCATACCTGCATCAAAATATTTCATGTAACCCAGAAATATATACATCTACTATACACAAGATTAAAAAAAGAGAAACATTCCCATAAGCAGAAAAAATATTGATTTCCAGAAGCAGTGACTTCGGTAAACGTGACCTTGGTAGGTCATCCTTGGTGAGAACTATCTCTTTCATGTTTGTTTTGTTGGAGAATTGTGATTACACGCTAAACCAAGGATTATAGAATTGTCAAAGTAAAGCAGTAAATGTAGTGCACACGTTAAATTTTACATTGTGAACAAAATGAGAAGCAGTGAAGGAACTATGATTATTCAATAGCCAAAAATTCCAAATTATCGAATTGCTTTTGCAAGTTAAAGAAATATTTCAGGAATTTTATTTATACAAGCATAATGTTAAAGGCTGTCCATGATAATTACTAGCTTTGTGAACTTGAAGTTATTTAACTTCTTTGTGATTCATTGTTTTATATACAAAGGCAATGATAATGGTATTGCCACATAAAGTTATTATGAAACTTAAATGGAATTGTATATAAAATGACTTTATCACAGTGTCTGACACATAATATATACTAAAAAAATTGTTAGAATTCCATAATCATTACCTCATTACCATTATTTGAACTCTATAAAGAAGTAAAATATATGGTCCCTGTTCTTCAAGAGTTTTGAATCAACCTTGGGAGAAAATTATATTAAATTGAAATAATAGCTTTGGTCTACATTTCAAATAAAGCAATAGTGAGCTTGAGGCATACTATTAATTGTAACACAAATCATATGGAAAATCATTGCCCTGGCAAGTCAGGAGGAGATGGCTTGGAATAATTAATACAATACTCCCTTGAAAATTTTGTTCTACTCTCTCTTGCATCTGTTACTTAATATCCATGTCTTTAAGCAAATCACACCACTTCTCCAGGCCTGGTTTTACCCACCTGTAAATGAAGTGATTGGAATTTTCTAGAAATAACCTTCTAGGAGTCTTTGTTAGAATTAGACAAAGATTCAGATATGAATAAACTGCCATCAGACCACAGTTAGAGGAAATTATTAAAGATGGAAAATATCACATGTATCAAGGATAGAGTGAATAAATCTTGCTGGCTAGAATGCAGTGTTCAAGTGAGAAAATACTGGGAACTCAAGCAGACAATTTAGTTTCTGGAGACATTTGAATGTCTTTCTAAGAAGTCTGGACTTCATTCCATATGCAGTGGGCAGAGTTTTAGGAAGATGAAATCATATTGGTAAATAAGGATTTGGGCCAGGAAATTGGCAGAAAAAAACAGTTATGAAGTTATTATCATAGTCTGAACCTAAGCTGGAACTAAGTGAGCAACAGGAAAATATAAAGACAGTCATGCAAGGTGTTATGAAGTGATATGCACTTGATTGTTGACTGGATAGAACAGATAGAGTTGACAGCAGATGATAGAAGATTGGAGGTAAGGAACTGCTGGTGAGTTAGAAAGGATAGCTAGTTTGGAGAAAGGGAAAAGGGATGAATAATTAAACCTTAGAAATGTTTGATTTTTCAGTCAAAAACATGATCCCAGTAAACATAGACCAAGGACAAGTGGAGAATGGAAAATAGGAGAAGGTTTAATGGAGCTGTAAACTTGGGAGTTATCTGCATAGAGACGGTAGCTTAAATAAAATTAATAGAATAAATCTCCAAAAAGAGATTAGCACATGATTGTGCACAAGCAGTACAGTCAGCTTTATTTTTTAATAATTCAAATGAAAGGGGCATTATTTAGCTAACATTGGTGAAAGCAATAAAATGAAAATACTACACCTTAGGGAACTAGAATAAGAATTTTTCACTAGGTGTTTGTCTTCATTATTTTATTGGCTAAAGTCAGTGTCTTAATTTGGGTTCCTACAAAAGTCAACTCTGAGGCAAAGATTTCACTGTAAGTTGCTTATTTGGGCAGTCATCACAGAAAGCACTGGAGACAATGAGGAAAGGAGAAAGGGAAGGGAGGAGAGTCAATAAAATCTATGTTGATGACGAGGTTACCACTGTGGGCAAATGGGACTCCATCATGTTGGCCATCCTCTGAGGGGCTGTGTGGATCATGTCTCAGAATTATTCTACCAAGAAATGAGGAAGCTGGGATATTTATTCAATGATTTCTGTTCCTCATTTGTTGAGGGTAACTCCTGGCATGATACTGACATAGCACTTCCAGTCTGCCCCTGTCCAGGATGATCGGAGAACACTCTCAGACAGAGAAGTAAGAATGCATACCTGTATTGTGACTCTTCAGAAGCCTCCAATGTATTATGCATAAGCAGTACAGTCAGCCTTATTTTTTAAAAATTCAAACGAAAGGTGATATGAATGAAATGCCAGCATCTGCCAGAGACAATTGTTAGTGTGTGTTTGTATGCCTTGCCTACATAAAACTGACACAGAAACGAGATGGTAACAGCATTTGTCTAGATAGCAAGAAACCTCATGGTTATGTTGTATTCACAAAAGGTAAGATCACTGTGGCTTTTTGGTTTTTTAATGGATGTTTATATGATACCCACTCAAGAAATCATACAATCAGTTGTACATTTTAAAAACAAATGTACATAACTGGAGTCCATTCTTCCTTTGAAAATAAACACAAATGTATGTATGTGTTTGCAGGCACACACATTAAAGCATCACAGCGTTATGTAGTCATATGTTCATACCTTTTCTATAAAAGAGCTTTCTATTAATATCAAAAGAAGCCATACTTAGGTGATACATAGGGTTGTGGAGAATAACAAACACTGATTTTTGTTTTGACATGTGTATTAGTTCATTTTCATGCTGCTAATAAACATATACCTGAGACTGGGTAATTTATAAAGGAAAGAGGTTTAATGGACTCACAGTTCCATATGGCTTGGGAGGCCTCACAATCATCGTGGAATATGAATGAAGAGCAAAGGGACTCCCATTTACAAAACCAACAGGTCTAGCAAGACTTATTCACTACCAGGAGAACAGTATGGGGAAAACCACCACCACGATTCAATTATTTCCGCCTGGTCCCACCCTTGACGTGTGGAGATTATTACAATTCAAGGTGAGATTTGGGTAGGGACAGAGCCAAACCATATCAACATGACCTTATTGGATGTGTAGACACAGAAACAATTTTCCCAGGGAAAGAAATATAATGGCTTCCTTAGTGGCATCTGGTCATGATATTCTGATTGTTGCATGCCCATAAATATTAGTCATAAGCTGTAAAATAACCCAAAGATGATGATTCTGACAAGCCATCTATTTAATATTAGTGTGGCCACAGACATAAACAAATAACCATCCTTTCCTCACTTGTTAGGCTGGCAATCTGCTAGCCTTTCCTGACAAACTAAAAACAGTTTTCGACAAAGTGTGAAGAAAATGCCTTCATGTGAAAATGGAGCTTCGAACAGTATAATCACTCTGCATATAAGTGTGATATCACTCAGCCGAAAATGCAGCATAGCCACAGTTCATAAGCAGTTTGTGTATTCATTAATGTGGACCAGCTGGCAAGATACCCTGCCAAGCCCCCTAGAAGACTAGATGTGGAAATAATTATGTACCAAGGTAAAAACTGACAAGACTTCTATAGTGATGAACTGACACATACGGAGCTCATAGATGTGGAATTGCAGTAAGTCTTGTTTCACCACAACTGCTTAATATCCACATAATTTGATTTTTAATTTTTTTGGCATTTTGGTTGAGCCATATGTCGTATAATTTGAAGAACTCCATTGAAGAAAAACGAGGTTAAAAAAGAGTCAAAATGAGATGGCATAAGGGAATGCAAAATAATTCACAAAATAATACAAAATCAATATGTTCACGAGGCAATATGACCATTAATCTAGCAAAAGAGCATTGAGAAGTCATCACAGAAGGCACATGAAAACAGATCTTGTAGGGCTGTCCTATAAATCCTAAAGTCTCTTCAATAAATGCTATTGCTACCATGGACATTTATGAAGAGGCTACTGTCAAAAAGCTATATTCTCTGAAGCAGAAATCAACATTCATATGTAAAAAATGCACATATAGCAAAGCAAGCTTTTCTTTTTGAGGAAAAATTATCTGTGGATATAAATATGGCATGCTGAAAAACATGTATATCCAGGTCACCAATGAAATCTTTTTTTGTTTGTTTGTTTGTTTGTTTTTAAACTAATGAAACCTCTGTGATTAGCACTACTGAGTAAAATGGCCATATTTATTTTGATGATAGCCACACAGGTATTTAAGTATTTTCATTTAATTTAAAGCAGTCCCCTCATTCGTCTCTTTTAGATCATCTATAAGTGTGTTGTTGCCAACCAAGGGATGGCTTCACCTTCTAATTCTTGTAACACTTTTGAGAATTACAGAAAAGTTACAGCTTCTTTAATCTCTGGCAGTCAATCAACCCTAATTATACTTGAATAGCGGAAAAGCAGATACCTTGAAAGAAGTTTTTAAAGCTTAGATGGTTTAGAAGCATTGTAAGGAAACTAAATAGCTCAATGATTTCATTTCTCCAACCCAGGCTCCTGTTTCCCATATAGGAGCCATAGTTCTCAGGAGCCGGAAATATCTCAAATATTGATTGCAATTCATTTCCTTCTGAGAAAAATGGGTCCAGGAGACAATTTTTCACACTTAAGAAGTACAGTAATCAAAAACATTTTAAAAATTGAATATTTTAAAAGAAAAATTTGTTTGCAATTTTTTTGATGGAATGTCATATCACCAGTCTTTCCTTTTCTCAGCTAAGAGGATTTCATCTCCAATATTATTATCTCAAAGCACAGCCATGGAGAGAATATGTACCTGTTTTTAAATATGCTTTGGAAAGAATTACACAAAAATGTTAAAGGTTACAATAATTGATAAGAGGATATGGCACAGGAGAAAGTCCATAGAGAATTTAAGATATATACAAATGTTAGAAAACTAAAGATAAAGCCTAGAAAAAAAGAAATTCAAGAATTGAATTGTTTGTAATACAAAGGATAGATGCTTAAGGTGATGGTTATCTTGTTTATCTTGATGTGATTATTATGCATTACATGCCTATATCAAAATATCTGATGTAATCCATTAATGTATACACATATACGCACCTACAAAAAACAGATATAAAAATGAAAATTTAAAATCTAAAAAAGGCGTATGATTATAGAGCAAAGAGGGTAGAAGAGAAAGAGACGGAGGGTGATTTAGCAGAACACTGATGGATAACAGTGGCCTGAAGTCCTCTAAAGTACATTGCACTGGCAGTCCAGCAGAATTGGATTTTAATTTAGGCTCTGTGCATCTAAGCAAACTTAAACATTCACACCACCACTCTCATCTTTGTTTCTCAATCAGCAAAATGAGGGAGTATATACAGTCATATTTTCTTTTCAACTCAAAAGAAAATTTTTGATAATAGAATACTTCATTCATCAAATGTCTGTTTCATGAAGAACACTGTACAGGGTTGGAGATAAATGATAGAAAATACAAACTTCCAACCATTGAGGATCTTGGCCTGATGGAAATTGACAAGGAATCTGGCCTCGAGGTGGGCCAAGTTGTGAGTAGGAATGTGCCAAAAGCTCTGTTCACAATTGGATTGCTTAAGAGGGAGTAGGTGTGCACTGGGAGTGGTAAAGAATGGGGTTGTAAAAGCAAGAATTACTGCCGAGACTCTGAAAGTTCTAAGTGACAAGTTTGGCACAGCTTGATGATAAAATTTTCAATGCTAGAACACAGTCTGGATTTGAGCTGATAATGAGGAGCTTTTCCAGTTTTCAGTAGAGGAAAAAACAAGAAAAGATTGAGAACATACATTTTGACATCAGAAAATCGATTAAAACACATTAGTTGAATATGGAATGTCATGTCATCAAAAACATTCTTTTTCTTTAAGTTTTCTTTTTTGATGGGAAAATTAAACTTGAAAAATAGGCCTAACGTTACAAAGTAGTATTCATATCTTTGAGGTTAATCATTTGACATTCAGCAATCAACGGATAAGCCAAATAAAAAATTTCAATAAGAGGAGATGGTTTAAATGATTATTTGAAAAAATGAATGCTCAAGATCAGCTAATGAAAGGGTAACATAAAAAGGATAGTAAAGAGTAGAAGATTACTACTTCAATAAAAGGGACTTGTTCTACTTGATATCCATGTGGAAAAACAAATCAGATTCATATATTAAGTCATTCTCCCAAATGAATTACAGCTGTACTAATAGATGCTTAGAAGAAAGCTGAGGACACCATATGTAGAATCAAAGGGAGGATGAACTCTTAATAATAAGACCACAAACCCAGGATGATAATCAAAAGATAGATACAGAAGACTCTGCAACTAAATATCATTAAATTTATAAACAAACTATAGAGATTGAGCATATCTAATTGTATTCACTAGTAACATGTTGCAAAGCCATAATACAATGTCACAAGCAGGATATTAACATTGATAGAGTCAGGGTACAGAATAGTTCCATCACCACAAAGATTCTGGCAATTTATTCAAAGGAAAATGATTTCTTTTCCTTTAGGTATATATCTACCAATGTGATTACTGGGTCGACTGGTAGCTCTGTTTTGAGTTCTTTGAGAAATCTCCAGACTACTTTCCACAGTGGCTGGACTAATTTACATTCTCATCAAACTGTAGAGCCACTGACAGCCTGCAACATGCATACGGAACAGCTGCAGACACCAATGGGCAACTCCAACCTGTAAGAGCATCCATGTGGGCTGAACCCAGCAAAGTCATAGCAGCGAGATTGCCTGACATCTTGGGGGACACACTCCCCACCCCAGTGTGTGTGGAATACCAGAAATGAAGTTAAAAGTGATTAGCCTGGAGTCAAATCAGAACAACAAAATGCCTTTGGACACGAAGGCATGTATGAATCACCGTATTCTAAAATATAAAGACATGCAAATAGCCAAGCATAGTCAATACAGTTTTGAAAAAGAGCAGTTCGTCCAACATAGTAAGAATTACAAAGAAGCTATTATAATGAAGAGTTTGAGGTTTGAGTGCAGGGATTAACAGATAGACCAACGGAACTGAATGGAAACTCCTGAAAACCAAAAGCAACAAAACATGTATAAATGCAAGCTTAATTGCTTAAAAAATGTTGCAGCTTTAGAGCAGGAAACTGTCTTGTTGAAATAAATATCAGTGGAACAAATGAATATCCATATAAAAAATTTTAATGTAACTGGAACACTTGTTCATATTATACAAAAAATGCAATTATAGGGAAATTCAAAATCTACTCTAAAAATGTTTATTGTAGAAACTTCATAAACACAGAAATACACAGAATAATAAATAAGTCTTTGTATAGATTATATTTTAGTGAGACAGCAGTATGAGTAAATTAGAGCATCAGTAAGGCTGGAGGTGAAAGAACTGAAAGACTCCGGGGTCAATGGTCACTTTAATAACAAGAGGAGCGAGATGATATGAGTCAAAGAGGAACAGAGGAAATGGCACCTCCTCTCTCCCCCTTGTCTCACCCATAGAAGGCCTAGCTGCTTTCATAAGCCTTTGCTTTTTGAGAGTAGAACTTAGATCTCAGTAGTAGCTGGGGAAGGCTACCTGGGACAATGATGGATTTATTCCCCCTCTTACTTGACCCACCCACCTGCTGACCTCTGGAACTCTGGTGATTCAAGGAATATAACCTAACAGTTCTATTCCAGAACGTCATGACGGAGGGCTGTTGTGTTGATGACAGACACCCTGACCAGGTCCACAAACACTTCACTAACTTAGTGGCAGTGCCAGGCTGCTCACATGATAGGAGTAGAGGCCCATCTCCCTCTCCACATGGATAAGAGCTTCACATACATATTTTCAGCTGTTCTTACTCCTGGCAGGACCCTCAGAAGGATTCATGAGCCCTGAAATTCCAAAAACAGTTGATTGTGGCTTTGCCAGAGATTACCCTGAGGACTGGGGTTCTCTGCACCCACTATGGTCAGGATCAACTCAGCTGTTCATGAGCTGACTTCCTTCCTTAGCTTTGTCTCCGTGTCCCAGGGGCAGTTGGCCTTTGCTCATTGCCAAGATTGGTGGATCATCAAACCTCAGCACTCAAGGTGGAAACCCACAGGCAAGGAAGCTCTTCTCCCAGACTGGGAGGCAGCTGGTGGGTAAACTCTAGCTCTGGCCCACATGTCCTTGGGAATTATCCTCATGGAGCTTTTCTTCTGAGGTCCCAAGAAGGGAGTATTTCTTATGGATGGTAAAAAGAAAATGGCAGCCTATCATTTTACCTCCTGGTATTGGAAATAAGTCTCCTGTCCAGAATAGAGAGGTACTAATGTTCTTGGGATTGAATCAGTGGGTCAATGTCAGGGACCTTTTAAAGGAGTGAACACAACCCATCTCCAAACATGCCCCAAATGATTCACCTTCAGTTCCTATTTCTCACTTAGATTCAGCCTTCAGTGAACATGCTGCCACTGACAGTGAAGGTGTATCATAGTTGCCATGATTGTAGAATTGTGGGGCACCAGGTTGAAGGAGGGGAGGGCATTCCCAGATTTCAAGGAATAAGAAACGTTTGTGCATGTGTCAGAGTGATTACAAAATACACATGAAGGCTGTCAAAAAATTGAAAAACCAAAGTATGTCTTCATTTGATATTTGTTACCATCAAAGGGGCACAATTTTTACTTTTGTGCTTGATTTCTCCCTTCATCTTATCCCAAATCCAATCCAACAGCAACTTTTGTTCCTTCAACCTCTAAAATCCATTCCAAATCCTTCCACTTTTTCAATCTCCATTACTACTGCTGTATGTGATGTTAACATTCTCTCTCACCTAGACTAGGTTAAAGTCTTTTTTGTTGTTGCTACTTAAAAAAAATCCCAATCCATGGCATGGATGGAGTTAGAGGCCATTATTCTAAGTGAACTAACACAGTAACAGAAAACCAAATACTACGTGTTCTCACTTATAAGTGGGAGCTAGAGAGGAGAACAGATGGACACGTAGAGGGGAACAACACACACTGGGGCCTTTCAGAGGGTGGAGAGTGAGAGGAGGGAGAGGATCAGGAAAAATAACAAATGGGTGCTGGGCTTAATAGATGGGTGGTGAAATAATCTGTACAAGAAACCCCCATGACACAATTTACCTATGTAACACACCTGCACTTCTATCTCTTAAAGTAAAAGTTAAAATTTTTTTTCAAAAACACACATCAAATGTAACTATTATGTGAAGTTATACGTATTTTGACAAATGCATGGAGGCCCATATGTACCACCCGAGTATCGTAATGACCAGTTTGATGAACCTAAAATTCTCCTGTGCATCCCATTTGAGGTCAGTCACTGCACTTCTGCAAAGCCCCTGGCAACTATGTTCTTCTTTCAGTTCCTATACTTTTAGCTTTCACCATGTCATAAGAGGAGGTGCATAAAATACTGATTTAAAAGTACAGCTGTATCAGTTTTCATTACAACTAGCAAGGAATGAGAATTCCTGTTGTTCCATATCCTCTCCTACATCGGATATTTTAGACTGTTGGATTTTAGCCATTGTAATAAGTGTGTATTGCAAACTTCTTTGGTTTTTGTTTGTATCTCCCTAATGACAAATGACGTTACATGCCTCTTTCCAATATGTATATCCTCTTTGATAAAGTGTTCAAATTATTTACATGATTTTTCTTTAAAATAGGCTTCATTTTTAGAGCATTGCTAATCCAAAAATAGAGAGAAAACTTCGTCAAAATTACAGAGTTCCCACAGATCTACACCACCCTCCCTGCTCTGCCTCACGCACACACACACCCACACACACACACGAACACACACACACACAGTGTCTCCTATTATTTACAATTTGTATTATTATAGCATGTTTGCTACAACTGATGGATCTGTATTGATACCTATTTAGTAAGTAAATTCCACAGTTTACATCAGGACTCATTCAACATTGTGGATGTTATGGTTTTTGATAAGTGTGCAATGGCAAGTATTCATCATTACAGTATCATACAGAATTGTTTCACCAACCTAAATCTCCTGTGTACTCCACCTATTGATTAATCCTCCATTCCTAAACTCCAACCCCTCAGCCCTCGGAAACCACTAGTATTTTTAGTGTATTCATCTTGCCTGTTCCAGAATATCGTATGACCGGAATCATATATTATGTCGCCTTTTTATATTTTCTTCTTTCACTTAGCAATAGGCTTTCACAATTCCTTCAGGTCTGTCCCACTAACAGTGATTGAAAGTTCCTGTTGCTCAACACACGTGTGAACATTTGTTGGTTCAGTGTTTTGGGTTTCAGCCACTCTTCTGGGTCTGTAGTGTTATATCTTAGTTGTTTCAATTTGCGATTCTTTAATGATATATGTCATTGTATTATTCTGTTTCCACATGGCTATAAAGAAATGCCTGAGACTGAATAATTGATAAAAGAAAGAGGTTTAGTTGACTCCCAGTTCCACACGGCTGGGGGAGGCTTCAGGAAACTTATGATCATGATGGAATGCGAAGGGGAAGCAGGTACCTTTTTCTCAAGGCGGCAGGAGGAAGAAGCATAAAGGAGGAACTTCGAAACACGTACAAAACAATCAGATCTCGTGAGAACTCACTCACTACAAGGGGAACAGCATGGGTGAAACTGCCCCCATGATCCAATCATCTCCCTCCCTCGACATGTGGGGATTAAAATTTGAGTTCAGATTTCGGTGGGGACACAGAGCCAAACCATATCAGAAATTGGACAGTTGTGTCCGATTACTTTCTATTCATGTATATCTTTGGTGGGGTACCTGTTTAGAATTTTCGGCCATTTTCAATTAGGCTTTCTGTTTTCTTATGATTGGGTTTTAGCGTTTTGTGCATATTTAAATATATAACTTTTATCAGATATGTGTTTCACAAAACATTTATCCCAGTCTCTGGCTTGTCTTTTCTCTTAGCAGTCTTTTAGAGTAGAAGTTGTTAATTTTAATGAAGTCCAATTTATATCTCTTTTCTTAGATGTTGGTACTTTTGGTGTTGCATCTGAAAAAGTCACCACCAAACTTAAGGTCAACTAGGGTTTGCACCTATAAGTTTGACCAAAATTTTGGTGATGCATCTGAAAATGTCATTACCAAAACCAAACTCCCCTAGGATTTTCACCCATAAGTTTCAATAAGGTTTAAAATTCTGATAAAATATGTTTGTCAACAAATGAATCATTTCCACATCAACAAATGTGTAGGGAAACTAATTGGTGAGACCTTTGGTGGAAAGAGTCAGCAACATTTGAAAAAGTATAAAATTATTCATACCCTGTTCACTTCTACACAACTTCTACATTGATATGTATTCCTTATAAGGAATTTTATGCACTTGTCCCAGGATTTATGATCAAATATATTGATTATATTTATCCTAATTTTAGCCACAAAGAAAAAGCAAATATGTGTTCATCAGGAGGAGGTTGGTTCAGTTTGTTAATGCACAGAAATAAATTGGCATTCTTGGGAAAAGTTCCCAAAGTAAGGCAGATCTCTATGTGCTGACATGGAAAGATGCTGGATACATTTTAATAAGTGAGTATCATGGCATGTTAGGGTTGCAATAGCAAAGTACCACAACCTGGATGACAAAACAACAGAATTTCATTGTCTCACAGTTTTGGAATCTGGTAGCCCAAGAGCAAGGTGTACACAAGATTGATTCCTTATGAGGCTGTGATTGGGGGATGCTTTCCAGGCCTCTCTCATTGCCTTGTACCTAGCTGTCTTCCCTCCACGTCTACTCACATTGTCATCTCCATACTCATATCTCTATGTCTAAATATCCCCTTTTTATACTGACTTCCAATAAGGCCAGCATTAATAACTTCATTTTGACTTGATTGCCTTTGAAATAATCCTATCTCGAAATCAATGCCACATTTTTATTTCAGTGTAGAATTTTGTGGAAGAGGCAATTGAATCTATTATAGTGGCAGAGGTAAGTGGCAGATCTATATGTATATCATTATATCATTACACATGTGTGTGTATATGTACATATATGTGTATATATAAAATAGCACATCTATCTTTATGAAAGCCTGAAATCGAAAATCATATTTTAAAATTTACACGGCCACATTGTTACGTGTGGAAACTTCTGAGTAGGAGGCTGAGTTTTGGAGGAACTTTGTAAAGAAAGCAATGCAATTTCTATGTCTTTTTAGAATTTTTTGCAACAAAAATACATGCACTATTTACTTTTAAGTCAAATATTGAAATGACCCTAAGAAAAGGAAGAGGAGCCCTCCAGTAGTCACATTAACAGTAACCTGATGGAAAAGAAAAAACTCCCTGAAAGTTAAATGGCTTAACACGAGCTTATTTTTGTGCACAGAAATTCTGATTTAAGTTGACAGGGTGTTATGGGCTGAATTGCGCCCCTCTTTCCGAGTTCATATATCCAAGCCTCAACCCCCAGTACTGCAGAATATCACTGTATTTGGAGACAGAACCCTTGAAGAGGCAGCTAAGGTAAAATGAGATCTTATGATTAGGATCATATTCAAGATGACTGGTGTTCTCATAAAAGAGCAGATTAAGATACCGACACACAGACCAAAGAACATCCATGTAAGAATTCAGTGAGAAAGTGGTCATCAGCAAGCCACGGGGAGGCCAGGGAAGAAATCAAACTGGCCCACATCTTGATCTTAGCTATTTAGCCTCCAGAAATGGGAGAAAATACAATTCTATTGTTTAAGTCACCCAGTCTGTGGTAACCTGGTATGGCATAATAAACTAATCCACAGCGGGCCCTCACTTTCCCCTCAGCCAACAATCCAAGCTGCTTTCAACTTGCCCCTCCATGTCACAACAGATGTTTAGCGCTGAACAGAAACGAAAGCATGGGAATGATGCACTGGCTTCTGTCTAACTATAAATGAACCCGCCAGGAAGGCGAGCTAGACAAGATGGAGATGGGCACTTGTAGTCTCTCCCATATGTCATTACGGTGCTCAAAGAAAAGCAACTATTATACTTGAGGACAGTAATTCTCTTCATGTCTTGGAATTGTTTCTGGGAATGTCCGCATAGCCTTGAAATCTTCCAACTTTTTCTTGCACCTACGAGGTGACTGGTGGTTTCAAATTCAGGATTACATCCAGTTTTAAAACAATTCTGTAAGTCTTTGCAGGGAGGGTCAACCTTAATCCCTCAATATCACTTGGCACTGTCCTTTTAATAACCTATATAATTTCTTTAGACTGAGAATTCTCTCATATTTTTGGTGTGTGAAAAATAACCTACCCTGTGAGCCTCTGCTACCCTCCATATGACAGAACATTCCTGAACAGCTATACACGTGCCTGTGGCTCACTGCAAGCCACGATTTTCCTGTGGGGCAGGTACACAGACGAGAGACAGTGGAAGGATGTTTAATTATTGTTTATTTCTCATCAGAGATGGCATGTCCCCCAAAGTACCCTTGTCACCTCCTAGGCAGTCTTCAAGATTTTGTTACCGTTTTGTTTTTTTTTAGAAATTCACCTTCCTGTAGATCATTTAGAAAGCGATGTCTATAGCCTTTCCTCACCTACAAAGTTTATGAAGGCAAGATTGGCATTTGATCATCTACACAAACTTATTCATCTCTGTTTGTGTTCAGTGCCCTGTTTCAGATAATGCATCTCATTAAAATCATACTACAAGTATCAAATATTAGGAAGATTTCAAATAGGCTATATCTGACCTTAGGATTACATCCCTAAACCCCATATGTTATGTGACAATCAGATTTTACTCTGCGGCCTATTTGGAAATATGTGGAGAGTGTGTTGAAGATGCCCAGCGTAGGTATGGAAATGTCACTATCCAAAGTGGATATTCACATCGAGGGCCGTTATCACAGAGGAGCCAGCGGGAGGGATGGATCGGTCAGGGAACTTCTCCAGGGACAAACAGTGGTCTATGTCAGGGGAAGGGCAGATGTCTCTGGGCTCTTGCGCTGAGGGCTGGGCACAGGCTTCAGAGTGCGAGACCACAGTGAGAAGTTACTCAGCAGGCCAGGGTCCAGAGTTACACAGGAGAGCGCCCAGGGGAGATCGAATGGAGGGTGTTGTAAGGTGGGAAAGCCCTGGGGCTGGACAAAAGTACTGGCACCCAGACAGAGTCAGCTCTCAAGAAACCTAGGGCTCATAACAGGAAGAATTTAGGTAAAGAAAGCCCAAAACGATCCTTGAAAGGTATTGATTCTCATTGTCACCTTTCTTCTCTAGGCCTATCTAAATACTTTGTCACAGGTTTCTCCTTTATGTTACCTGAAAGACATTAGGAAGTGTGAAGAGAAGTGACTTAACAGGAAGAAGGCTATGCTCAGGCTGAGAGGAGTGGGGACAGTGTGGCTCTAGATGAATTCAGAACTCAAGTCCCAGCCCAGTCACTTTCTAATCATGCGATCATCACGTGATCTTGGGGAATTTGTCATGAACTATAAACCTCAGCTTCTTCGTCTGTAAAATGGGTTTGATAATCCCTGTTCTGTAGAATGGCTGGAATGTATGTAGTGTGAGCAAAACACCTGGCACACAGCTTGGCATACCTTGGAATTTTAATAAATGGCAGTTGTCATCAATATGATTATAACCCCAAAGTCTACTACTGTCTTTTGAGAAAAATTCAGCTCTTGTTTTCATTATCCAAAACGTCTCATAGAACATCTAGCTGAATATGTCAAGGAATATGAACTGAACCAAAAGTTTGGCTTCATAAATATACCTCAGGGCATTTTCTTTCTAAAAGGATATACTGTATCATTCAAGAAAGGAGAGGCTTCCACAACTGAATGCAGCTCAAAGATTGTAGATTTTAAGTTAAGGACCAATTCCTTTTCACCTTCCCCACTGATCATCCATCCAAACCACTAGTTTTATTTAAGCTCCACGAGAAATCTAGACCTTGCTTAGACTTGTCCACATTACATTCAAAAGAACCCAACTAAAAGTCCTGTCAATGGAATGGGCTTGGGCTCTCCCAGGCCTGGCAAATGAGTGCCAGCCTAGAGGCTTCTGAGCACCACATCAAGGAATTATAACCAAAATTCTCAGGAAAACTTGCAGATGATGGGTATCAGTCACCTAGTCCTTGCACTGTGTTCAGGCTCACCAGTTACAGAGCCACAGAACACCTTCCATTAATTCTCTGTGTGGAGACTCCTCTCCGCTTCATCCTCCACCCAGAGGGAACCGCTCAAGTGGTTTTCCTTTCCAGGCTTTTCTCTCACCTTCTGAGAGTCTGGGCCCTGCCACCACCCAGCTTCATAACGATCAGCTCCCACAGAAGCACCTACAGTTGCCCAAAGCCCAAAACTGCCTTAGCTCAGCGCCTTTTTAATCAAAGGCTCCGTCTGGAGTCTCACCTCCCCACTCCTTTTTAAACTTGTTCTTTAGATTGTAGAGAAAATCTTACCACATTCCTGACATGGCTTCTGGACCTACACTCTACCGTTTTAGGGTTAGGGATGAGTCTTGCTTTTAATGGTAACTTCACTACTAACAGTAATTTCTATGAGCAAATGCTGATACAATGTTCATCAAATAAATGAGTCACTGACACTTTTATTTATTACAATTTACTTTCTTCTACTTTCTTACATAAGCCAAGCAAACCAGGTATGTATCTTTAGTTTTCAAGAACAACAGACTAAAGGACCTGAGGAAATGCAAACATTAACAATCCTTTACTTTATTCCACTATTTAACTGCAGAGTTCCTTCACAGTTTCAAGAAAATTCCTACAGCAATACTACATTAACCTGTGACACATCACAAAATGAGGCAGAAGGTTTTCCCAACGTGGTGTGTTTGGGTGTGTTTTTGTTTTTACAAAATATCAAACTGTTACTCTTAAACCAGATAAACAGCAATACATGTGCGACTCATGTTCATAAACTAGGATTCTGAAGCTATTCAAACCTGTTATTAATAGGAAAAGCATTTGAAAAATACCCAAAAGTAAAACAGGTGAACCCCTTAACTACCCATACGGAACACAAATGCAAATAGCACCGTGTTCTCTCCAGCCTCAACCGGGCCCTCCACCACGTAGAAACTCGACTGCCCCCTTCAAACTCAGAGGGAAGAATCTGCCCTAGACTTCACTCAGAAGAGAAGCTGGGGGACACGACACTGGAGCTTGCACTTTCTGTGGCAGTCGAATCATCTGTGGTGTCAATTATGGCCTGGGCTCTCTCTTCCACATCTTTCAAAGCATACTTGTAAGAGGATGGAAAGGTAATAGGGACAGTATTGTTTAGCATGGCCAAAAACTCTACTACTTTCCTCTTAATGACTTCTGAATGAGCTCTTGGACCCCACAAGAATTCGTAACGAGGAGGAGAAGAGTTGGGCACCTCCCGGTACTCTAGGTAATGTTCCTGCACCCAAACTTTAGTGAGGAGCTCCCTGGGCTCCCCAAAGGCAAAGTGCTCCCTCCCAGCACGCACCCCTATTCCACTCAGCACATCCCAGATGACCTCCTCAGAGGCATAGGTGCCCTTTATGAAGATGATACTCAGAATAAGAATCAAGAGGCGGTTCTGGGGCATGCCCTGCTCATCACTCAGACTCCCCTCAGAGGTGAGGTCTAATGTGTTTACAAAGACATAGGAGTCGTCAGGGTCCACTTCTCTCAGGCAAATGCCAAAAAGAATCTCTATGAACTCACGGGCTTTCCTGAAGATCACAGGAAAGTAGCCCGTGTACCTGCTGATGACATTCGTCAGCATCTCTGCCTTTGTGATAGGCTGCTTCCCTTGATATTTGAGGAGAAGAAACCGCGCCAACTCATCCACCTTTTCATCCAGTGTATAAGTGAACAAGGGCTCGCTCTCTATCAAGGACTCGCTGTCTGTCAAGGAATCACTCTCTAGCAAGGTGTCTGAGGAACTTGTATATTCATCTACTGGGCTGCTGGACTCTTCACTGAATGGGCTCAATGAAGTGGAGGAGGAGAAGGAGCTCACAGGACTCTGGAGAGAACTCTGAGGACTCTCAGGGGAACTCTTGGAAAGACTCGATGAAGTGGAGGAGGGGAAGGAGCTCACAGGACTCTGGAGAGGAGACTGGGCAGGCCCCTCAGGAGGACTCTGAGGACTCTCATGGGAACTTTGGAGAAGACTCGCTAAAGTGTAGGAGAAGAAGGAGCTGACAGGTCTCTGGAGAGGAGACTGAGCAGGCCCCTCAGGAGGACTCTGAGGACTCTCAGGGAAACTCTGGGGAAGACTCAAAGAAGTGGAGGAAGAGCAGATACTCACAGGACTCTGGAGAGAAGACTGGAAGTCCTCCCCCTGAGGAGGATTCTGAGGAAAGTGGAGAGGAGACATGGAGTCCTTCCACTTAGGAGGACTCTGAGGAATCTGGAGAGGAGACTGGGGATCCGCCCCATCAGGAGGACACGGATGAATCTGGAGAGGAGAGAGGGAGTCCTCCCACTCAGGAGGACTCTGAGGAAACTGGAGAGAAGACAGGGAGTCCTCTCCCTCAAGAGGACTCTGAGGAATTTGGAGAGGAGACAGGGAATCCTCCCCCTCAGGAGCACTCTCAGGACTCTGGAGAGGAGATTGGGAGTGCGTCCCCTCAGGAGGGCTCTGAGGACTATAGAGAGGAGACTGGACAGGCCCCTCAGGAGAACTCTGAGGACTCTCAGGGAAACTCTGGGGAAGACTGGATGGAGTGGAGGAGGAGCAGATGCTCACAGGGCTCTGGAGAGAAGACTGGAATTCCTCCCACTGAAGAGGACTCTGAGGAAAGTAGAGAGGAGACATGGAGTCCTCCCGCTGAGGAGGGCTCTGAGGAAAGTAGTGAGGAGACAGGGAGTCCTCCCCCTGAGGAGGGCTCTGAGGAAAGTAGTGAGGAGACAGGGAGTCCTCCCCCTGAGGGCTCTGAGGAAAGTAGTGAGGAGACAGAGAGTCCTCCCCCTGAGGGCTCTGAGGAAAGTAGTGAGGAGACAGGGAGTCTGCCCCCTGAGGAGGGCTCTGAGGAAAGTAGTGAGGAGACAGGGAGTCCTCCCCCTGAGGAGGGCTCTGAGGAAAGTAGTCAGGAGACAGGGAGTCCTCCCCCTGAGGGCTCTGAGGAAAGTAGTGAGGAGACAGGGAGTCCTCCCCCTGAGGGCTCTGAGGAAAGTAGTCAGGAGACAGGGAGTCCTCCCCCTGAGGAGGGCTCTGAGGAAAGTAGTCAGGAGACAGGGAGTCCTCCCCCTGAGGGCTCTGAGGAAAGTAGTGAGGAGACAGGGAGTCCTCCCCCTGAGGAGGGCTCTGAGGAAAGTAGTGAGGAGACAGGGAGTCTGCCCCCTGAGGAGGGCTCTGAGGAAAGTAGTGAGGAGACAGGGAGTCTGCCCCCTGAGGAGGGCTCTGAGGAAAGTAGTGAGGAGACAAGGAGTCCTCCCACTCAGGAAGACTTGGAACAATCTGGAGAGGAGAATGGGTGTTCTCTCCTTCACGAGGACTCTGAGGAATCTGGTGAGGAGACAAGGATTCCTCCCACTCAGGAAGACTTGGAACAATCTGGAGAGGAGAATGGGTGTTCTCCCCTTCACGAGGACTCTGAGGAATCTTGTGAGGAGACAAGGATTCCTCCCACTCAGGAAGACTTGGAACAATCTGGAGAGGAGAATGGGTGTTCTCCCCTTCACAAGGACTCTGAGGAATCTGGAGAGGAGACTGGGGAAAACCCTCAAAAGTACTTTGAGTACACTCAGGGGAACTCTGGAAAAGACTCAATAAAGTGGAGGACGAGGAGGAGCTCACAGGAATCTGGAGAGGAGACTGGGGAAAACCCTCAAAAGTACTTTGAGTACTCTCAGGGGAACTCTGGAAAAGACTCAATAAAGTGGAGGAGAAAGAGGAGCTCACAGGAACCTGGAGAGGAGACTGGGGAAAACCCTCAAAAGCACTTTGAGCACTCTCAGGAGAACTCTGTAAAATACTCAATAAAGTAGAGGAGAAGGAGGAGGTCATAGGAATCTGGAGAGGAGATTGGGGAAAACCCTCAAAAGTACTGTGAGTTCTCTCAGGGGAACTCTGGAAAAGACTCAGTAAAGTGGAGGAGAAGGAGGGGCTCACAGGAATCTGGAGTGGAGACTGGGGAAAACCCTCAAAAGTACTCTGAGTTCTCTCAGGGGAACTCTGGAAAAGACTCAGTAAAGTGGAGGAGGAGGAGGAGCTCACAGGAATCTGGAGAGGAGACTGTGCAAAACCCTCAGAAGTTCTCTGACCTCTCTCAGGGGAACTCTGGAAAATACTCAATAAAGTGGAGGAGAAGGAGCGGCTCACAGGAATCTGGAGTGGAGACTGGGGAAAACCCTCAAAAGTACTCTGAGTTCTCTCAGGGGAACTCTGGAAAAGACTCAATAAAGTGGAGGAGGAGGAGGGGCTCACAGGAATCTGGAGAGGAGACTGGGGAAAACCCTCAAAAGTACTTTGAACACTCTCAGGAGAACTCTGGAAAATACTCAATAAAGTAGAGGAGAAGGAGGAGGTCATAGGAATCTGGAGAGGAGACTGGGCAAAACCCTCAAAAGTACTCTGAGTTCTCTCAGGGGAACTCTGGAAAAGACTCAGTAAAGTGGAGGAGAAGGAGGGGCTCACAGGAATCTGGAGTGGAGACTGGGGAAAACCCTCAAAAGTACTCTGAGTTCTCTCAGGGGAACTCTGGAAAAGACTCAGTAAAGTGGAGGAGGAGGAGGAGCTCACAGGAATCTGGAGAGGAGACTGTGCAAAACCCTCAGAAGTTCTCTGACCTCTCTCAGGGGAACTCTGGAAAATACTCAATAAAGTGGAGGAGAAGGAGCGGCTCACAGGAATCTGGAGTGGAGACTGTGCAAAACCCTCAGAAGTTCTCTGACCTCTCTCAGGGGAACTCTGGAAAATACTCAATAAAGTGGAGGAGAAGGAGCGGCTCACAGGAATCTGGAGTGGAGACTGTGCAAAACCCTCAAAAGTACTCTGAGTTCTCTCAGGGGAACTCTGGAAAAGACTCACTAAAGTGGAGGAGAAGGAGGGGCTCACAGGAATCTGGAGAGGAGACTGGGGAAAGCCCTCAAAAGTACTCTGAGTTCTCTCAGGGGAACTCTGGAAAATACTCAATAAAGTGGAGGAGGAGGGGCTCACAGGAATCTGGAGAGAAGACTGGGCAAAACCCTCAAAAGTACTCTGAGTTCTCTCAGAGGAACTCTGGAAAAGACTCAATAAAGTGGAGGAGAAGGAGGGGCTCACAGGAATCTGGAGAGGAGACTGGGCAAAACCCTCAAAGGTACTCTGAGTTCTCTCAGGGGAACTCTGGAAAATACTCACTAAAGTGGAGGAGAAGGAGGGGCTCACAGGAATCTGGAGAGGAGACTGGGGAAAACCCTCAAAAGTACTTTGAGTACTGTCAGGGGAACTCTGGAAAATACTTAATAAAGTGGAGGAGAAGGAGGCGCTCACAGGAATCTGGAAAGGAGACTGGGGAAGACCCTCTAAAGGACTTTGATTACCCTCAGGGGCACTCTGGAAAACACTCAATAAAGTGGAGGAGAAGGAGGCACTCACAGGAATCTGGAGAGGAGACTGGGGAAAACCCTCAAAAGGACTTTGAGTACTCTCAGGGGAACTCTGGAAAATACGCACCAAAGTGGAGGAGAAGGAGGCGCTCACAGGAATCTGGAGAGCAGACTGGGGAAAACCCTCAAAAGGACTTTGAGTACTCTCAGGGGAACTCTGGAAAATACTCAATAAAGCGGAGGAGAAGAAGGAACTCGCAGGATTCTGCAGAGGAGACTGGACATCCTCACCCTCAGGAGGGCTCCGAGAAATCTCTAGAGGAGACAGGGAGTCCTTCCCCTCAGGAGAACTCTGAGAATTCTGGAGAGGAGACTGGGTGTCGTCGCCCTCAGGAGAACTCTGGGGAATTTGGAGAGGAGACTGGGAGTCCTTCCCCTCAGGAGGTCTCTGGAGAGGATCCGAGGAGTCCTCCCCCTCAGAACAACTCTGAGGACTCTGGAGAGGATACAGGGTGTCGTCGCTCTCAGGAGAACTCTGGGGAATCTGGAGAGGAGACTGGGAGTCCTTCCCCTCAGGAGGTCTCTGGAGAGGATCCGAGGAGTCCTCCCCCTCAGAACGACTCTGAGGACTCTGGAGAGGATACAGGGTGTCGTCGCTCTCAGGAGAACTCCGGGGAATCTGGAGAGGAGACTGGGAGTCCTCCCCCTCAGGACAACTCTGAGGACTCTCAGAGGAACTCTGGAGAAGACTCGGCATCCCAGCAGCAGGCATATCCTTGTCCCCTGGAGAACGCAGAAGCAGAGAGGAGGATGAGGATGAGAAAGAAGAACAGGAGGAGGAGGAGGGGAATAAAAAGTGGAAAGAGGAAGAGAAAATGGAGGAAGCTTCCTCCTCTTCCTCATCTGGGGGATCCTCTGCATCTACCAACTCCAGTATGAAAATTGCCTTCTGGAAGCCTTGCTCAAAGCTGGGGCGTGGAAGGTTTAGAAAGAGAGGCATGATGAATATTGTTCAGGAGCAGCAGGTAAACGTGTGAACACGAATAGGTATGATGGGATCCCACAGGACTGAGGGAGAGAGGGACAGTGCCAGTGGCCTCAGCTGAGAAACTCACCCATGATGGCTCTGACAAAGGCCCGCTTACAGCTCTTCTTCTCTTAAGGTGGTGCTCTAGGGCCTCACAGGTCGCCTGTCTTCCTAGGGGGTTTGTCTCCTGGGAACCTGTAGAAGGACGTGAGAAAGCACCTCAGGGCACAGCTGGCAGGCAGAGCCTGAGGCACCAGGAATGACAGTGGGTGGCTACAGGCCGGGTGCTGCCAGGTCTGTCCTGTTTCTGGGGGTAGGGCCCTTGGTACACAGTCAGGTCGTGCACTCACCTTGACTCCTGGCACTGCCTGGGCCTCCTCTGCTGTCGTGCTTTTAGGATGTATGTGTCCCTGACACCCAGGTCTTCAACTCCTGCTTCCTGGAGCACCTGCAAGAGGAAGGGAGGGAGCCCCTCAGGCTAAGACGGCAGCTGGGGCTGGCCAGACTCCCAGAGTCCCACAATTCTGAGGTTCGTGACCCCCTCAGAATTCAATTAGCATTGTCACATTTTCTCAGACAGGGCCAGGCCCCCACCACTCTGCTGGCCTGAGGAAAAACCTCAGGCAAACTCCACATCACTGAGAGCAGTGGGAGGTAGTGAGGTGGCAGCCACCTCCCAGCACTCTACCACGGGGGCGGTCCCTGTGGCCTCACGTCTGTTCTGATGCACATGTGACCCCTCAGTCCTCACTCTTGTTCCCAGCAGGGCCTGGGAATCTTCCCTCTGCCAACTGGAGGCAGCTCCCCGTGCTGACTTGCCATGGGACCCCCAGAACAAGGCCTCCCCCTCCCCCTCCCCTACACCCCTCATCCAGCAATGAGAGGGCGGCCGCTCAGCCTCAGCCGCCTGGGGAGCTCTATGGGGGCTGATTTGAGGAGCAGGGTGGGAATCTCTGGGAATCTGTCCTCTGAGGTGGGGGTTCCCCCGGTCCTCCTCAATGCCTTCCTATTTATTCCCTAGAGGGCCGGCATTTCCTCCCTTCTTCTGCCGTGAGGACGCGTCCCTCAGCCCTCGGCTACCATCTTCGTTTCTGCCACCTACAAGTGCCACCGCAGGGATAGGGCAGGCCAGGGCTGCTTCTCTCTGTGGTGGGGTTGTCCCTCACTTCTCGCTCAGGGCCCTCACCTTGAAGACTGGATAGGTCTAAGTCTCTTCCCTCCGCTGACCTGAGACGATCCTCGTCACAAAATGCCTCAGGTCCTTCAGACTCCCAAGATGGCCGCCGGGAAAGCACATCCGGCAAAGCACATCCGGGAACCCTGCCAGGGTTGATCAGGGCTGACAGCCCAGATAGCGTGGGGCGGGGCCTCCTCTCAGAGGAGGAAGCCCCCCGCCCCACGCCCGCTTGTCAGCCTCCTTTCCATCCCTTCCTTCCCACCTCCAGGATGTGCTCCAAACCTTTCTGCTCACTCCCTAAGCCCTGCTGACCTCTTCCCTCCCACCTCCCCAGTCCTTGACACTCACACCCCACCTTTTTCCAGGGCTGACAGCAGGGAGTGGCAGGGTGCAGCCTGTGCCTCCCCCCGTGTTCGGAGGTCACTGTCCTTTGACAGAGTTCTCTTCTTGTTGAGTGGCCAGCCCTGGGGCTACTCCCTCTGTTTAACTGAAGCTGCCCTCCTCAGAGAAAATCTCCCCTCTGGCTGACTCCCAAAATGGAAGTCAGAAATTTGTAAATCTGGGGACCCTGATGGGCTCCTCCATGGCTGGCAGCAGGCACAGGGACAGGACAGGCAGCACTACCAGTCATGGGTGTTCCCTTCCTGCCTTCCTGAGAGGCTGTTCCTGGACTCCTGAAATTGCCTGGGCTCCCTGCCTCTATGCATCTGAGTCTTTCACCTCCGAATAAGCCCCTCCCATCCTTGAGACCTGCAAGGTGCAAGAGAGGTAGAATCACATCCATCCACAGTGGGGTATGGCCTCCCAGACTCCAGGTAGGGCTCCACTGCCCTCCGTCTGAAATGGCGTGGGAGGGACCCTCAGTCTTCCTCAACCTATTATTCCTGATACGGCCTCCACTCCCTCCCTCTTCTCTCCAGGGACTGTTTTTCAGATCAAGGTTCCCATTTCCATGAACCCTCCAAGAGGGACTGGAGCACGCTAGCGTCTCTCCCTAATGGCCCTGCCCAAGGCCTCCTAGCAGTGAAAACGGGCTGGTTTTTGGGGATCCTCCTGTGTCCGTGGTGGGGTAGCTCACCAGTCCGTCCTCTGTATCAGCCTGGGGATGCCTAGAAGGCCCCCCTCCTGATCTTCTGCTCTCATGATCTGAAGTGAGACTCACCTAAGCACAGCCTTCTCCTCTTTCTACACGCTAAGACGTCAGGGGACAGCACTGTGGGTCAACATGCCCCTGGGCCTCCCAGGGATGACAACAGGTGGGGAGCTGGTTTCTGTGGATCCTCTTCTTTGTGGGCAGGAGGTTTCTGCAGTTTTCCCTCAGAGGCCTCATCTGACTACTGGCTGGTCCTGGGTCTTCCTATCCTTCCCAAGATGACAGTATGACACAGGGAAAAAAGTAATGTGACTTTACCCTGAAGAAAACTGACAAACACTAGGTCACCATGGTGATCAAAGTAACATCCTCAGTGACAAATTGTGTTGGTATTATGTGCCGTCGGTATGATAAGAATGGCACTTCACTTCTCTGTTCATCTTCCGAGAAAACGTAACCTACATCAAATCATAAAAAATAATCACTTAATTCCCAATCAAAGGCTATTTTACAAAATACCTGACCATACACCTCCAAACTGTCAATGTTTTCAAAATCAAGAGAAGTCTCAGTGAACTGGCACAGCCAAAGGGCATTTAAAGAGACATGATGAACAAGTGTAATGGAGTATCCTCAGGGTATCTTGGGACAGAAAATAGATTTTCGTGACAAGGAAATAAATGTGAATAAAGTATGTTTATTAATAAACAAAGGATGTTTGCATAGGAATAGTACCAGCTCTTCTTTAATAACCACATTTTAACTTCCTTGCCTCTGAGATAATCCCGTCTCCAAATAATGCCACATGTTAATTTCAACATAAGACTTCAGTGGGGATGCAATTGAATCTATAATAGTGGAAAGGGAAGTGGCAGACCTATATGTATATTATTACCCATGTGTAGTTATAAACACATACATAAGCTCATATATGTATAAATTTTACTTTAAAAACCACATCAATCTTCTCAAAATTCTAAATCAGCTTTTAAATTTAAACATCACACGGTTAATTGTGGAAACTTCTGAATAGGGGGCTGAATTTTGGAGGAACTTTCCAAAAGGGAGAATTGTGATTTCTACCTCTTTTTTTAAGTTTTTGCAACAACAATATATGCAGTATTTATTTGTAAGGAAAGTATTGAAATAAGCCTAAGAAAAGGATGAGGAGCAGTCCAGGAGGCAGATAAAGTAACAGTAAGCTCTTGGAACAACAACAAAAAAATCCTTAATTTTTACATGACTCAACACGTTTACTTTTTTGTACATAAATTCTGAATTTAGTTGGCAGGGTATTATGGGCTGAATTTTGAATCTCCCCAAAATTCATATATCCGTCTTAAAACCCAGTATCCCAGAATGTGACTGTATTTGAAGATAGAAACTTTAAAGAGGTAATTAAGGTAAAATGAGGTCTTAAGGTTAGGCTCATATTCAGTATGACAGGTGTCCTCATAAAAGAGCAGATTAAGATACAGACACACAGACCAAGGAAAAACCATGTAAGAATTCAGTGAGAAAGTGGCCATCAGCAAGCCACGGAGAGGCCAGGAAAGAAATCAAACTGGCCCACATCTTGATCTTAGATATTTAGCCTCCAGAAATGGGAGAAAATTCATTTGTATTGTCTAAGTCACCCAGTCTGTGGTATTCTGTTATGGTATAAGAAACTAATCCACGGCGGGTCCTGGCTTTCACCTCAGCCAGGAATCCAAGCTGTTGTCACCTTATAGCTCCACGTCACAACAGATGTTAAGTGCTGAACAGAAATGAAAGCATGGGAATGATACACTGGCTTCTGTCTAACTACAAATGAACCAGCCAGGAAGGCGAGCTAGACAAGATGGAGATGGGCACTTGCAATCTCTCCCATATGTTATTACGGTGCTCAATGAAAAGCAACTATTATAATTGATGACAGTAAGTGCCTTCATTGCTTGGAATTGTTTCTGGGAATGTCCGCATAGCCTTGAAATCTTCCAACTTTTTCTTGCACCTACAAGGTGACTGGTGGTTTCAAATTCAGGATTACATCCAGTTTTAAAACAATTCTGTAAGTCTTGGCAGGGAGGGTCTACGTTATTCCCTCAACAGCACTTGGCACTGTCCTTTTTAATAACCTGTATAATTTCTTTAGGCTGATAATTCTGTAATATTTTTCGTGTACGGTAAATAATCTACCCTGTGAGCCTCTGCTACCCTCCATATGACGGAACATACCTGAACAGCTATACATGGGCCTGTGGCTCACTGCAAGCCAGGATTTTCTTGTGGGGCAGGTACACAGACAAGAGACAGTGGAAGGATATTTAACTACTGTTTATTTCTCATCAAAACCAGCATGTCCCCCAAAGTATCCTTGTCACCTCCTAAGCAGTCTTCAAGATATTGTTTTGTGTTTTTTAGAAATTCACCTTCTTGTGGATCATTTACAAAGTGACGTCTATAGCCTTTCCTCATCTACAAAGTTTATGAAGGAAAGATTGGCATTTGATCATCTACAAAAGCCTGTTCATCTCTGTTTTCAGTGTCCTGTTTCAAATAATGCATCTCATTAAAATCATACTACAAGTATCAAATATTAGAAAGATTTCAAATAGGCTATTTCTGACCTTAGGATTACATCCCTAAAACCCATATATTATCTGGCAAATCAGATTTTACTCTGCAGCCTGTTTGGTAATACGTTGAGAGTGTGTTGAAGATGCCCAGCCTAGGTATGGAAATGTCACTATCCAAAGCGAATAGTCACATCGAAAGGCCATTATCATAGAGGAACCTGGGGGAGGGATGGATGAGTCAGGGAACTTCTGCAGGCAGTAGGAATGGTCTATCTCAGGGGAAGGCCAGGTGCTTCTAGGTTCTTGCGCTGAGAGTTCAGCAGCCACCTCCAAGCACTCTACACCAGGAGAAATAGGGGCTAGTCTCACGTCTATTCTGGTGCACATGTGACTCCTCAGTCCTCACACTTCAGAGGGTGAGACCGTAATGAGAAGTTAGTCAGCAGGCCAGGTTCCAGAGTTGCACAAGAGACCACACAGGGGAGATCAAAAGGAGCTGGGGGGAGCTGTAATGGGAAAAATTGTTGGGTATGGACAAATCTGTCAGCACCTGGACATTCAGCTCTCAAGAAACCTAGGTCTCAGAACAAGAGGACTTTAGGTAAAGAAAGCCAATAATGTTCCCCGAAGTGTATTTTATTCCCATTTGACCTTCCATCTTGTGGCCTAACTTAATACCTTAGCCACACAGTTCATCTTTATTTCACCTCAGAGACATTAACAAGTGTGAAAAGAAGTGACTTAACAGGCAAAGGCCTTCCTCAGGCTGGGAGGAGTGGGGACAGTGTGGGCCTAAATGAATTCAGACCAGAGCTCAAGTCAAAACCTTGTCACATTCTAGCTATGTGGTCTTGGGAATTTATCAAGCATTATGAGCCTTGGGTTCTTCACCTGCAAAATGAGTTTGATAAGCCCTGTCTTATAGAATTGCTGGAATGTATGTAATGTGAGTAAAACACCTGCCAGAGTGCCTGGCATATGTTGGAATTTTAATAAATGGTAGTTGTTATCAATGATTACCACACCAAAGGTTACCGTCATTTGTGAAATATTCAGCTCTTAGTTTTGTTATCCATAACATCTCAGAGAATATGTAGGTGAATGCATCATGGAATACCAGCTTAACCAAAACTTTGGCTTCATAAATAAAACCCAGTACATTTTTTTCTGAAACGGTATATTGTATAATTTGGAAAAGGCAAGGTATCTTCAGCTAGAATGCAACTCAAAGATGCTAGAATTTGAGTCAAACACCAACTCCTTTACACCTTGCCTTTTGCTCATCCTTCCAAACCACTATTTTCATTTGTCTTCCAGTAAAAATCTAGCCCTTGCTTACAGTTGCCCACATTACAATTGAAATAACCTAATTAAATGTCTTTCAATGGAGTAGGCTCTGGTTCTCCCAGGCCAGTCAAATAAGTGCCAGCCTAGAGGCTTCTGAGCAACATTTCAAGGGATTATCGCCCTATGTCTCAGGAAAGCCTTGCAGATGTTGGGTATCAATCACCTAGTTCTTGCACTGTATTCAAGCTCACCAGTTAGAGAGCTGCAAGACACCTTCTATTAATTCCCCATGTGGAGACTCCTCTCTTCCTCATCCTACACCAGAAGGAACTGCTCAGAACAGTTTTCCATTCCAGGTTTTTCTATCACCTTCTGAGGGTCTGGGCCCTGCCACCAACCAGCTTCATAACCATGAGCTCCCACAGAAGCACCTGAAGTTTCCCGAAGGGCAAAACTGCCTTAGCTCTGGGCCTTTTTACTTGAAGGCTCCATCTGGAGTTTCACCTGCCCACTCCTTTTTAAACTTGTTTTTATGATTGTAGAGAGTATCTTACCATGTTCCTGATACAGCTTCTGAACTTAGACTCTAACATTTTATGGGTAGAGATAAGTCTTGGTTTTCATAGTATCCCCACTACGAAGAGCATGCTCCACAAGCAACTGCTCAAATAATGTTTAGCAAATAGTCACTGAAGCTTTTATTTATTAAGATTTAATTTCTGCTACTTTCTCGAATAAGCCAAGCAAAGCCAGGTATATATCCTTAATTTGGAAGAACAACAGAGTAACATGATAAGGATATGCAAATATCACATACTTTATTCTGTTCCACCATTTAATTGCAGAGTTATTTCAAATTTTAAAGAAAATTCTTATCTGAACACCCTATTATACTGTTTCAGTTCATAAAATAAGACAGATTTTCCCTTTTTTATGAAATATCAAACTCTCTTAAATCAGACAAACAGCAATACAAGTGTGAATAATATTCATAAACTAAGATTCTGAAGTGAATTAAAGCAATTGGAAGGAGAAGCATTTGTAAAATATACCCCCCACAAAAAAATGTTAAACTCTTAAGTCACTCATATGAAACAGAAACAAAAAACACTGTGGTCCCTCCGGTTCCGCTCTGGACCTCCACTGCCTAGAACCTTGTCTGCCCTCTTCAAACACAGAGGGGGAATCTGCTTCAGACATCACTCAGGACAGAAGTTGGTGGACATGACACTGGGGCTTGCACTGGCCATGGCAGTAGCATCATCTGTGGTGTCAATTATGGCCTGGGCTCTGTCTTCCATATCTTTCAAGGCATCCATGTACCAGGATGGAAAGGAACTAGGGATGATACTGGATAGCTTGGATAAAAACTCTAAGACTTTTCTCTTGCTGGCCTCTGAATGGGCTCTTGGACCCCACAAAAATTCATAACGTGGAGGAGCACTGTTGGGCACCTCCCGGTACTCCAGGTACTTTCTCTGCACCCAATGTATAGTGAGCAGCTTTCTGGGATCCCCATATATAAAGTGCTCCCTCCCAGCACACACCCCTATTGCACTCAACACTTCCCAGATGACCTCCTCGGGGACACAGCTGCCCTTTATGAAGATCATACTGAGAATAAGAATCAGGAGACAGTTCTCGGGCATGCCCTGGTCATCAATCAGGCTTCCCTCGTAGGTGAGGTCTAATGTGTCTTCAAAGAAATAGGAGTGGTTTTCGGGGTCCATATCAGTCAGGGCAATGCCAAAAATTAGCTGTATGAACTCATGGGCTTTCCCGAAGATCATGGGAAAATAGTCCTTATACTTCTTGATGACAGTCGTCAGCATCTCTGCCTTTGTGACAGGCTCTTTTGTTTGATATTTGAGGAGAAGAAACTGCATCAACTCAGCCACCTTTTCATCCAGGGCATACCTGGGCAAGGATTCACTTTCTGGCAAGGCATGCCAAGTAGCTGTATCCTCCTCTTCACTGCTGGACTCCTCATCCAATCGGGTCCACAAAAGAGGGGATGAGCAGGAGTTTAGAGGACTCTGGGGAGGACTCTGCGGAGGACCCTGGGGAGAGATCTTGGGAGGACCCTGGGGAGGAATCTCAGGAGGACTCTGGGGAAGAGGTGGCATCCCAGCAGCAGGCATATCCTCATCTTCTGGAACACCCAGAATGAGAGCAGAGGGTAAGGGTGAGGACAAGGGTGAGGATGAGGACAAGGAAGAGGAGGAGGGGAATAAAAAGTGGAAAGAGGAAGAGGAAGTGGAGGAGGCATCCTCCTCTTCCTCATCTATGGAATCCTGTGCATCTACCAAGTCCTCTATCACACTCGGGTTCTGGAAGTCTTCCTCAAAGCTGAGGCGTGGAAGGTTTGGAAAGAGAGGCATGAGGCCTGTTGTTCAGGAGCAGCAGGTAAACGTGTGAGCAGGGAGGGGGATGATGGGATCCCACAGGCCTGAGGAAGAGAGTGACAGTGTGAGTGGCTTCAGCTGAGAAACTCACCTATGACGGTTCTGACAAAGGCTGGCTTACAGCTCTTCTTCTGTTAAGGTGGTGCTCTAGGGCCTCACAGGTCGCCTGTCTTCCTAAGAGGTTTGCTCCCTCAGAACCTGTAGAAGGATGTGAGAAAGCACCTCGGGGCACAGATGCCAGGCAGAACCACAGTCTCCGGGACTGACAGTTGGTGGGTAGGGCCGGGTGCTTTGGGGTCTCCTCTGTTTGTGGGGGTAGGGCCCTTGGTACACAGTCAGGGTGTGCACTCACCTTGACTCCTGGCACTGCCTGGGCCTCCTCTGCTGTGCTGACTTCAGGAAGTGTGCCTCAGACCCAGGTCTTCAACTCCTGGTTCCTGGAGCACCTGCAAGAGGAAGTGAGGGAGCCCCTCAGGCTAAGACTGCAAGCAGTGTCTTGGGCCTCCCAAGGCTGACAGCTGGGGCTGACCAGACTCCCAGAGCCCCACAGTTCTGGACTGCATGGTCCCATCAGAATTTAATTAGCATCCTCACCTTTTCTCAGACAGGGCCATGTCCCTACCACTCTTCTGGCCAAAACTCAGGGCAAACTCCACATCCCTGAGAGCAGCGGGAGGTAGTGAGGTGGCAGCCACCTCCCAGCACTCTACCACGGGGGCAGTCGGGGTGGCCTCACGTCTGTTCTGATGCACGTGGGACCCCTCCGTCCTCACTCTTATCCCCAGCAGGGCCTGGGAATCTTCCCTCTGCCAACTGGAGGCAGCTCCCCGTGCTGACTTGCCATGGGACCCCCAGAACAAGGCCTCCCCCTCCCCCTCCCCTACACCCCTCATCCAGCAATGAGAGGGCGGCTGCTCAGCCTCAGCCGCCTGGGGAGCTCTATGGGGGCTGATTTGAGGAGCAGGGTGGGAATCTCTGGGAATCTGTCCTCTGAGGTGGGGGTTCCCCCAGTCCTCCTCAATGTCTTCCTATTTATTCCCTAGAGGGCCGGCACCTCCTCCCTTCTTCTGCTGTGGGGACGCCTCGGTCAGCCCTCGGCGGCCATCTTCCCGTCTGTGGCCTGCAAGTCCTATGGCAGCGCAGGGCAGACCGGGGCTGCTTCTGTCCTTGGTGCGAAGTCCCTCAGTTCTCCCTTAGGGCCCTTACCTTGAGGATTGGCCAGGTCTAAGACGCTTCCCTCTGCTGACCTGAGTCCAGACTCCTCACAAAATGCCTCAGGTCCTTCAGACTCCCACAGTGCAAGTCGGGAAAGCACATCCGCGAACCCTGCCAAGGTTGACCAGGGCTGACAGCAGAGGCAGCGCGGGGCGGGGCCTCCTCTCCATGGAAAAACCACCCCCCACCTCTCCGCCTCCTCCCACCTTTTCCTGACCACTTCCCCCGCACTCCACTTCTTCCTGCCCTCCTCAGCGCCCCCCGACCCCTTTGTGCCCACCTCCCTACCCCCTCCCACCCGTTCCCGCCCTCCTCCCTGACCCCTCCCTCTCCTTAATGCCCACCTCCCCGCCCCTTCCCACCCTTTCCTGTTCACCTACTGCCCCCTTTCCCCTTTTATTGCCCATATTCCCACCACTCCCACTCCTTCCTGCCCACCTTCCCACTCCCTCCCACCTTTTCCTACCCACCTCCCAACTTCCTCCCACCCCTTCGGGCCTACCAACCTGCCCCCTTCCACCCCTTCTTGCCTACCTCCCCACTCCCACCTATTCCTGTCCACTTCCCTGCCCGTCGCCCACCTCTTCCTGCCCACCTCTCCGTTTTCACCTCTCCATCTGTTTTGTCCAGGGGTGACAGCAAGGAGTGGCTGGGCGACGCCTGGGCCTTCCCTCCGTGTTGGGAGATAGCTACCCTTCCACAGAGTTCCCTTCTTGCTTGTTGGCCAGCCCCGGGGCTCCTTTCTCTGCTTAACTGAAGCTGCCCCGTGTCTGAAATGAGGTGGGAAGGCCCCTCAGCCTTCCTCAAGGTTTTACTCCTTCCAGGGCCGGCACTCCCCACTTCTCCTGTCCCGACAGCAACAGTTGTTCTGTCATCCTCTAAAATCCATTCCAAAACCTTCTACTTTAAGTACTACCGTGTGTGAAGTTAATATAATCTCTCTCCTGACCTATGTCAAAGGCTCCCTTAGTTTTCTTCTTTCCCTATCCTTGTCCCAGAAAAATCCATTGTCTTTTCAGCAGCCTTTGCGTGATCCTTTTAAAAAATTATTTTTAAAATTTTATTAATTTAATGTTACTAATTTTTATTTTAATTTTTATTAATTTTTAAAATACACTCATCAGATTTAACTATTATGTGAAATTATATGTATTTTAGCAAATGAGTGGAGTTCCATATCTACCAACCAAGTGTCACACTGACCAGTTCCATCACCCGAAAAGTCCCCTGTGCATCTCTTTTGAGGTCAGTCAAGGCACTTCTCCAAAGACTCTAGCAACTATGCTCTGTTTGCAGTTCATATAGTTTTAACTTTCACAATTTGTCATATGAGTAGGTTCACAAAACATGGATTTAAAAGTCTGGCTGCATCATTTTTCATCTCAACTAGCAAGGAATGAGAATTCCTCTTGTTGCATATCCCCTCTTCCATTTAGTATTTTAGATTTTCAGATTTCAGCCATTCTAATAAGCCTGTATTTGAATGTCCTTTGTTTTTTGTTTGCATCTTCCTAATGACAAATGACATTGGTCATCTTTTTATATGCCTTTTCCTGATTGGTATATTCTCTTCAAATCATTTGTGTCTTTTTAAAAACTAATAGACATCATTTTTAGAGCATTGCTAATCCAAAAATACAGAGAGAAAACTTCATCAAAGTTACAGAGTTCTCACATATCTACGCCCCCCCCCCCCAATTCCTGCCCTCCTGCCCTGCCCTATGCACGCACACAGACACACACACACACACACACACACAGTGTCTCCTATTATTTATATTTTGTATTATTATGGCATGTTTGCAACAACTGATGGACCTGTATTGATACCTCATTATTAGGTCAAGTCCACAGTTTACATCAGGAATCACTCAACGTTGGGGATGCTGTAGGTTTTGATAAGTGTGTAATGGTGAGTATTCATCATTACAGTATCACACAGACTTGTTACACCATTCTAAATCTCTTGTGTGCTCCACCTATCAATCCCCCTTGCCCCAACCCTAACCCCTCAGCCTCCAGAAACCACTGATATTTTTAGTGTATTCATAATTAACTGTTTCTAAATATCGTATGATTGGAATCATACATTATGTAGCCTTTTAAGATTTTCTTCTTTCACTTAGCCTAATGCTTTTATGATTCCTCCAGGTCTGTCCTACTAATAATGACTGAAAGTTCCTGTTGCTCAACATACAGGTCAACATTTGATGTTTCAGTGTTTTGGATGTCAGCCATTCTCCTGGGTGTAGAGCGCTATCTCCTAGGTGCTTTAATTTGCACTTCTCTAATGCCATATGACATTGAACTCTTTAATATGCTCATTTTAAATTCCTATATATTCATTGTTTGTGTACCTGTTTATAGTTTTTGTCCACTTTAAATCGCGTTTTCTGTTTTCTTATGATTGGGTTTTCAGCGTTTTGTGCATATTTAAATATATATCTTTTATCAGATATGTGTTTCACAAAACATTTATGCCAGTCGCTGGCTTGTCTTTTCATGATCTTAACAGTGACTTTTCAGAGTAAAAGTTTTTAGTTTTAATTAAGTCCAATCTATCTCTTTTTTCTTAGGTAGCTGGTACTTTTAGTGTTGCATCTGAAAAAGCTGTCATCAAAACCAAGGTTACCCAGGGTTTGCACCCATAAGCTTAACCAAATTTTGGTGTTACATCTAAAAAATCATCACCAAACCCAAAGTCACCTAGGGTTTGCCCCCATAAGTTTGACAAACATTTAAAACTCTGATAAAATATGTTTGTGAATAAATGAATCATTTCCCCATAGACAATTATGGGGAATAATAATAATCATTATTATTGAATAATAATAATTTCCTCTGTTAATGTGAGAGAATTAATTGGTGAAATATTTTAGGAAAAAAGTCAGTAACATTTAAAAAATAGAAAATATTCATACTGACTCAGTTTCCTTATTAAAATGCATTCCTTATAAGTAATTTTATGTACTTGTCCCAGAATTTATGCTCAGAGATGTTGATTTTATTTACATGAATTATAGCCACAAAAGATAAACAAATATTTGTTTGTCAGAAGATTTGTTCAATTCATTATTGCACAGAAATAAACTGGAATTCTAGGAAGTAGTTGCAAAAGTAAGATAGATTTATTAACATTTGTGCTGTCATGGAAAGATCTTGGATCCATTTCAATAAATGATTATATTGGCGTGTTAGGGGTGCCATAGCAATGTACCACAGCCTGGATGACATAAACAACAGAAATATATTGTCTCACAGTTTTGGAGTCTGGTAGTCAAAAAGCAAGGTGTATACAAGGTTGATTCCTTCTGAGGGCTGTGATGAAAAGTTATATTCCAGGCCTCTCTCCTTGCCTTGTAGATGGCTGCCTTCAGTCCAAGTATGCTGACATTATCATCCTTCTACTCATATCTCTATGTCCAAATTTCCCCTTTTTAAAATGACTCCCATCATATTTGATTAGGGCCAGCATTAATAACCTCATTTTAACTTGATTGCCTCTGAAATAATCCTATCTCCAAATAATGTCACGTTTTTAATTTCAAGATAGAACTTTAGGGGAATGCAACTGAACCTATCAGAGTGGCAAAGGCAAGTGGCATATTTGTATGTATGTCATTACTCATGTTTAGTTATATTTATACACACATATATAAATATATATACACACATATACATTACCACATCTATCTTTTAAAAACTTGAAATTAGCTTTTAAAATTTACACACCACATTGTGGAAAGTTCTGAGTAGGGGGCTGAATTTTGGAGGAACTTTGCAGAGGAGAGAATTGTGATTTCCATGTATTTTTATCATTTTTTTGCAACAATAATATATGCAGTATTTATTTGTAAGAAAAGCATTAAAGTAAGCCTAATAAAAGGAAGAGGAGCAGTGTAATAGTCAGATAAAGTAACAGTGAGCTAATGGAATGAAAACATTTCCTGAAATTTAAATGATTTAACACAACAAGTTTATTTTTGTGCATAGAAATTCTGATTCAGTTGGCAGGGTGTTATGGGCTGAATTATACCCCTTCCTCCAAATGCATACATACAAAGTCACTGCATTTGGAGATAGAGCCTTTGAAGAGGTAATTAAGGGGAAATGAGGTTTTATGGTTAGGATCTTATTCAATATGACTGGTGTCTTCACACAGAAAGAGGGACAATCATGTAAAAATTCAGTGATAAGGTGGCCATCTGCAAGCCAAAGAGAGCCCACAGAAGAATTCAAACCAGTCAACATCTTGATCTTGGATTTTTTAGTCTCCAGAAATGTGAATAAATACATTTCTATTGTTTAATCACACAGTCTGTAGTATTTAGTTATGGAATAATAAACTAATCCATAGTGGATCATGGCTCTCACGTCACCCAGGAATCCAAGCTGCTTTCACCTTGCAGTTCCACATCACAACAGATGTTAACTGCTGAACAGAAATGAAAACATTGGAATGATACACTGGCTTCTATCTAACTACAAATGAACCAACCATAAAGACAGGGTATACAAGATGGAGATGGGCACTTGTATTCTCTCCCATAAGCTGTTGCTCAATTAAAAGCAACTGTTATAATTTATGATAGTAAGTCTCCTCATTTTTGGAATTGTTTCTGGGAATGCCAACATTACCTTGAAATATTTCAACTTTTTCTTGCACCTACTAGGTGACTGGAGGTTTCAAATACAGAATTGCATCTAGGTTTAAAACAATTTTAGACGTCTTGGCAGGGACAGGCAACCTTATTTCTCAACAGCACTTTTCTGCACTGTCCTTTTAACAATCAATATAGGCCAGGTGTGGTGGCTCATGCCTGTAATTCCAGCAGTTTGGGAGACTGAGGCGGGCAGATCACTTGAGGTCAGGAGTTTGAGACCAGCTTGGACAACATGGTGAAACCCCTGTTTCTTCTAAAAAATACAAAAATTAGCTGGGCTTGGTGGCACGCACATGTAGTCCCAGCTACTTGGGAGGCTGATGCAGGAAAATCACTTGAACTCGGGAGGCAGAGTTTGCAGTGAGCCGAGTTCACACCACTACACTCCAGCCTGGGTGACAGAGCGAGACTCTGTCTCAAAAAATAAAAATAAAAATAACCAATATGTATTAGTCAGGGTTCTCTAGAGGGACAGAACTAATAGGATAGATGTACATATTAAGGGGAGTTTATTAAGGGAGTTAATACAACTCTCCTTCATACAACCAGAAATGCACCGATCCCCAATCCAAATGCTATTACATAAAGTTAACACACTTAAATGCTGATATGAAGTCAACACATCTTATGTCACATGATAAAGGAAAATAAGAAATAAAATAAAGATATTTTCTTAGTACAAGTGTGTACATGCACAGACATGTTTTTAACTAAAGAAAAGAAGGAGAAAATACTCATGACAATTACAGTCCTCGTTTCTGCAACTGGTCACGTGGTCGTAGCTGGTATTGATGACTACCTTCTTCTACTACCCATTCTGTATTCCATTTGCTTTCAGCAAACCCCTTGGCAGGCTGTGGATTTTTTTCCTGGTTGAGTGAACCAAACCTTCATTCCTGAAGGTTCTGGGCCATTGGTAGTCCTACCTGGATTGGGCTGTTGTAGTTTCCCACTGACCTTAATCACAGGGCATGGTAATACTAAGAGATGCCCTAATGGATCTCCTGTATTCCTTGCATACTCTTTCTCACCTCCCTTGCAGAGTAGTGGATTGATTTCATCTTGATAGCCCGGGTCAATCACCCCAGCAAACACTGTAACTCCTTTCTTAGCCTGTTTGCTTAAAAGTAGGAAGAGCCCAGAGTGTCCAGGTGACAACCTTATTTTCCAGTTTAATGGAATCACTGTTGTGTCTCCTGGTGGCAGCGTTTCTCCCTCTGGAAATAAGACCTCTAGGCCACCAGAATGTAATGTCATGCAAATAGGAAGCAAAAGCGTTGCTAGTGGGTCCCTAGGGGTGATGGTGAGTGGTGTTTCCACCCCTTGATTCCTAGACTCATGAATCCTGACTATGGGAGAAACAATACCATATATTGAACACTGATTCAGAGCATACAGGGCCTTCTGGAGAACTTTATCCCAGCCCTGCAAAGTATTGTCACCTAGTTGGCATTGTAACTGTGACTTCAAAAGGCCATTCCACTGTTCTATCAATGCAACTGCTTCAGGATGATGGGGAACATGGTTAAGACCAGCGAATTCCATGAGCATGAGCCCACGGTCACACTTCTTTAGCCATAAAGTGAGTGCCTTGGCCAGAGGCAATGCTGTGTGGAATACCATGACGGTGAATAAGGCATTCTGTGAGTCCACAGATGGTAATCTTGGCAGAAGCACTGTGTGCAGGACAGGCGAACCCATATCTGGAATAAGTGTCTGTTCCAGTGAAGACAAACTGCTGCCCTTTCCATGATGGAAGAGGTCCAATATAATCAACTTGCTACAAGGTAGCTGGCTGATCATCCTGAGGAAAGGTACCATATCGAGGGCTCAGTGTTGGTCTCTGCTGCTGGCAAGTTGGGCACTCAGTAGTGGTCATGGCCAGGTCAGTGTTGGTGAGTGCAAGTCCATGTTGCAGAGCCCATGCATAACCTCCATCCATGCCACTATGGCCACTTTGTTCATGGGCCTATTGGGAGATGACAGGGATGGCTGGGGAAAGAGGCTGAGTGGTGTCCACAGAACGGCTCATACTATCCACTTGATTATTAACATGCTCCTCTGCTGAGGTCACCCATTGGTGAGCACTCACATGGCATACAAATATCTTCACAGTTTTTGACCACTCAGAAAGGTCCATCTGCATACCTTTTCACCAAATTTCTTTGTCACCAATTTTCCAATCATGCTTCTTCCAAGTCCCTGACCTTCCAGCCAAACCATTGGCTACAGCCCATGCATAAGTATATCATCGCACATCTGGCCATTTCTCCTTCCATGCAAAGTGCAAAACCAGGTGCACTGCTCGAAGTTCTGCCCACTTAGAAGTCCCTTCACCACTGTCCTTCAGGGATGTCCTAGAAAGGGGCTGTAGTGCTGCAGCTGTCCACTTTTGGATGGTGCCTGCATATCGTGCCCTAGTTTTCTCTTCCTCCATCAACTGATCATAGGGAACTGTCCACGGGGCCATCAGTGCAGGCTGGGGGAGAGAAGGCAGGGCGGCAGGGGTGGAGACCCTGGGCATTTGTGCCACTTCCTCATGTAACTTACTTGTGTCTTCAGGACCTGCTCAAGCCCAATCACATATACATTATTTCCATTTGATGATGGAATGCTGCTGTGCATGACCCATTTTATGGCTAGATGGGACAGAAAGCACCCAGTTCATGATAGGCAGTTCAGGTTGCATGGTGATTTGACGACCTACAGTCAAATATTCAGTTTCCATGAAAGCCCAGTAACAGGCCAAGAGCTGTCTTTCAAAAGGAGAGTTGTTATCTGCAGAAGATTGAAGGGCCTTGCTCCAAAATCCTAGAGCTCCCTGCTGTGATTCACCAATGGGGGCCTGCCAAAAGGTTTAAACAGCATCCCTATCTGCCACTGATACCTCAAGCAGCATTGGATCTGCTGGATCATATGGCCCAAGTGGCAGAGCAGCTTGCACAGCAGCCTGGACCTGTTGCAGAGCCTTCTCCTCTTCTGAACCTCACTCAAAACTGGCAGCCTTTTGGGTCACTCGATAAGTGAACCAGAGTAACACACCCAAATGAGGAATGTGTTGCTTTCATAATCCAAATAGGCCCTCTAGGCATTGTGCCTCTTTCTTGGAGGGGCCTCATGCAGCAACTTATCCTTCACCTTATAAGGAATATCTCAACTGCCCCCACACCACTACACCCCTAGAAATTTGACTGAGGTAGAAGGTCCCTGAATTTTAGTCAGATTATTTCCCATCCTCTGGAATGCAAATGTCTCACCAGTAAGTCCAGTGTGTTTGCTACTTCTCGCTCACTGGATCCAATCGGCATAATGTCATCAATGTAGTCGACCAGTGTGATATCTTGTGTAAGGGAAAATCGATCAAGGTCTCTCCTAATAAGATTATGACACAAAGCAGGAGAGTGGATGTACCCCTGAGGTACGACGGTAAAGGTATATTGCTGGCCTTGCCAGCTGAAGGCAAATTGCTTCTGGTGGGCCTTATGGACAGGAATGGAGAAAAAGGCATTTGCCAAATCAATGGCTGCATCCCAGGTATCAGGAGATGTGTTAATTTGCTCAAACAATGAAACCACATCTGGTACAGCAGCTGCAATTGGAGTCACCACTTGGGTAAGCTTACGATAATCCACTGTCATTCTCCAAGATCCAACTGTCTTCTGCACAGGCCAAATGGGAGAGTCGAAGGGGGATGTGGTGGGAATCACCACCCCTGTGTATTTCAATTCCTCGATGGTGGCACTCATCTCCACAATCCCTCCAGGGATGCGATATTGTTTTTGATTTATTATTTTTCTAGGTAGAGGCAGCTCTAATATCTTCCACTTGGCCTTTCCCTTCCCTTCATAATAGCCCGTCATAATAGCCTTTCCCTTCATAATAGCCCTCACCCTCCCAGTCAGGGAGCCAATGTGGGGGTTCTGCAAGCTGCTAAGTATGTCTATGCCAATTATACATTCTGGCACTGGGAAAATGGCCACAGGATGAGTCCGGGGACCCACTGGACCATCTGTAAGTCGAACCTGAGCTAAATATTTATTAACTATCTCACCTCCAAAAGCCCCTACTTTAACTGGAGGACCAAAATGTCATTTTGGGTCCCTTGGAATCAATGTCAGCTCAGAGCCAGTGTTCAGTAGTCCCGAAATGTCCAATTATTTCCCTTTCCCCAGTGCACAGTTACCCTAGTAAAAGGCCAGAGGTGTCCTTGGGGAAGGATGGGAGAAAGATTAACAGCATAAATTGTTGATAGTGTAGTGGAGTCCTTCCTCAAGGGGACCCAGCCTCCCCTTCATTCAGGGGGTTCTGGGTCTGCAAACTGGCTCAAGTCTGGAAATTGAGGGGCCGTTATTCTCTGTTTTTATAATTTGAATTAGTTTTTTGTCCACTTAACATGGAAGTTTTCTGCTTGTATAAATTAAGTAGGAATGCAGTAGGCTTCCTATCAATTTCACTTCTAGAAATACTGTGATTAATTAGCCAATGCCAGAGCTCTACAGGAGTCAAACTATTCTGATTGCTGCTTTGCCTCTGCTGTCCATTATGGTAGCTATACCCGCCTTGCCTTTGATGGTCGAGTGCTGCCACTTGACCCCTGCACCTCGGGATACAATTATTCCCACTGCATTTAAATTTTTTAGTTGAGTGACTACAATTCCCACTGTTAGATCTGGCATACAGAGAAGAGCAATCCCTGCAGATCTCTTCAAAGATGCAGGTGCTGCCCTCACAAATCTGTTTCACAAAGGATTGGTCAAGGGTATATCTTCTGGACCCTCTCAGCTGGGATGAGTAGGTCTAAAATGACTAATCCACTCCAGCCTCCCAATTTCCCTAAGCATTTGGATCTCTTCCTCTACATTAAACCAAGGCAAGAAATCAGGCATTTCCAGATTACTCACAGTGGGCCATCTTTTAATCCATATTTCAGCTAGCCAAGCAAGTACACTATTAGAACCTTTTTTTTTTTTTTTTTTTTTTTTGAGACAAAGTCTCACTCTGTCACCCAGGCTGGAGTGCAGTGGCATGATCTTGGCTCACTGCAACCTCTGCCTCCCGGGCTCAAGCAATTCTCTGCCTCAGCCTCTTGAGTAGCTGGGATTACAGGTGCCCACCACCACGCCCAGCTAATTTGTGTATTTTTAGTAGAGACGGGGTTTCACTATCTTGGCCAGGCTAGTCTTGAACTCCTGACCTCATGATCCACCCGCCTCAGCCTCCCAAAGTGCTGGGATTACATGCATGAGCCACTGCGCCCGGCCTTAGAACCTTTTTTAACCCCAAGCTGCAACATTAAATGCAGAATCCCTACTTAGTGGACCCAAATCAATAAATTCAGTCTGATTAAACTCTGTGTTCCTTCCACCATTATCCCACACCCTTAATATCCATTCCCATGCCTGTTCTCCAGATTTCTGCTTATATAAATTAAAAAACTCAAGCAGTTCTTTTCGAGTGTAGTGCACCTCCTCATGGGGTCATACTCTGAACTTCACCTCTAGGCGCCCGCCAGGACTTTAGTCTAGTTATAGGTGTAGAAAAAAACAGGGATTTGGGGGGTGGGTCCTGAGAAGAAGCAACACTATCTTGCCTGGCAACTGCCTCAGAGGAGGCCATCACTGTTGACTCAGGCAGCACAGGGTTTATCTCCTCAGACAAAGGTGGAAATTTCAGGTCTTTCTCTACAGGAGATAAGACTCTCACTCAGGGCAATCCTAGCAGATTTGAGGCTCAGTATCTGCTTCTGGAGCCAGGAGTTAGAATCCCTGAGTTCATCATTTTCTTTCATCCCTTTGTCCAGTGCATTTAGGAGCAACCAACCAACTTCATTATGTTCCTTGATTCTCCACATATGGTCAAAGGTATTAAATATAGGGTCACTAAACTTTTTTCTCACAAGCAGTTAATCAAGAGTGTCAAATGCATTTATTTTGCATAATTCTCTAAACAGTTCACGCCAAAGACTATCGGTGTTCTCCATGCCATTAGAATTACAGTCCTTAGCATTTTTGGGTCTAATCACATTAAGCATCCAACTCCAGAAACCCCAAAACCAATGAAAGACCTCCATCCTTAATATTCTGTTTCTCTAGAACCACTCCTGGTACAAAAATCTGTATTACTCAGGGTTCTCTAGAGGGACAGAACTAATAGGATAGATGTATATATAAAGGGGAGTGTATTATGGAGTTTATTAACTCCCATGATCGTGAGGTCCCACAATAGGCCATCTGCAAGCTGAGGAGCAAGGAAGCCAGTCCGAGTCCCAATGCTGAAGAACTTGGAGTCCGATGTTAGAGGGCAGGAAGCATCCAGCACAGGAAAAAAAAGTGTAGGCTGGGAGGCTAAGCCAGTCTAGCCTTTTCTCATTCTTCTGCCTGCTTTTTATTCTGGTCCTACTGGCAGCTGATTAGATTGTGCCCATGCAGATTAAGGGTGGACCTGCCTTTCCCAGCCCACTGACTCAAATGTTAACCTCCTTTGGCAACACCCTCACAGACACACCCAGGAACAATACTGTGCATCCTTCAATCCAATCAAGTTGACACTCAGTATTAACCATCACACAATATAATCTCTTTAGACTGAGAATTCTCTCACTGCTTTTGGTATATGGTAAATATCCTACCATGAGAGATTCTAATACCCTCTACATGACTGAACTTTCCTGAACAGCTGTACGTGTGCCTGTGGCACACTGCAAACCAAGATTTTCCTGTGGGGCAGGTACACAGAAAAGAGACAATGGAAGGATGGTTAACCATAATTTTCTTTTCTCATCAGAGCTAGCCTGTCTGTCAAGGAACATTTGTCACCTCCTAAGCAGTATTAAGGATTTTGTTATTGTTCTGTTTTTAGAAATTCAGCTCCTTGTAATTTATTTACAAAGTGATTTCCAAAATTTTATCTCATATACCAAGTTTATGAAGGAAGCTTTGCTTTTTGACCACCTAGTATAGCTCATTCATCTGTGTATCTCTTCAGTGGCCTGCTTCAAACAATGTTACTACAAATATCATATATTAAAATCCTAATACAAATATCAAACATTAGGATGATCTCAAAAACTCTATCTCTTACCCTAAGATTACATCTCTAGAACCAGTATATTATGTGGCAAATCAGATTCTACTCACCACCCTATGTGGGAGTATTTTGAGAGTGTTTGAAGATGCCCAGGATAGATATGGAATTGTCACTACCCAAACTGAAAATTTACATCAAAGTGCTGAATTTGAATCAAGGACCAACTCCTTTTCACCTTCCCCGTTGCTCATCCATCCAAACAACTATTTCTATTTATCCTCCACTAAAAATCTAGCCCTTGCTTACAGTTGCCCACATTACATTAAAAATAACCTAATTAAATGACCTTTCAATGGAATGGACTCTGGGTCTCCCAGGCTAGGAAAATGAGTGCCAGCCTAGAAGCTTCCGGGCAGCATTTCAAGGAATTATCACCTTATTTCCCAGGAAACCCTTGCAAATGATGGGTATCAATCACCTAGTCCTTGCACTGTGTTCAAGCTCACCAGTTAGAGAGCTGCAAGAAAGCTTCCATTACTTCACCATATGGAGACTCCTCTCTGCCTCATCATCCACCCAGAAGGAACTGCTCAGAGCAGTTTTCCATTGCAGGCTTTTCTCTCACCTTCTGAGAGTCTGGCCCCTGCCACCACCCAGCTTCATAACAATCAGCTCCCACAGAAGCACCTGCAGTTTCCCGAAGCCCCACACTACCTTAGCTCAGGGACTTTATACTTGAAGACTCCATCTGGAGTCTCACCTCCCCACTTTTTTTAAACTTATGATTGTAGAGAGCATCTTACCACCTTCTTGACATGGCTTCTGCTCCTAGACTCTATTGTTTTATAGGTAAGGCATAACTCTTGCTTTTCACTGTATCCCCACTATTAAGAGTCCCCTCCGCAAGCAAATGCTCACAGAATGTTAGGCAAATAAAGCCATCAGAGATGCTTTTATTTATTAACATTTAATTTCTGCTACTTTCTTGAATGAGCTACGCAAAGCCAGGTCTATTTCTTTAATTTTCAAGAACAACAGTATAAATGGGATAAGGAAATGTAACTATTCACTATCCTTTATTTCGTTCCACTATTTAACTGCTGAGTTCTTACATAATTTAAAGAAAATTCCTAGTACAATAAATACCATGTTATCCTGTTATAGATCACAAAATAAGAGACAAGCTTTTTCCATTTTTTTTTACAAAATATCAAACTGTTACTCTTAAACTAGATAAACAGCAATACATGTGTGACTAATATTTATAAAATAATATTCTGAAGCGAATTCAACCTACTATTAAAAGGAAAATCATTCAAAAAGTACACAAAAGGAAAAGAGGTAAATCTATCTCTCCCATATGGAACAGAAATGTAAAGAACACTGTATTGTTCCCTCAAGCCCCACCCGGGCCCTCCACTACCTAGGACCCTGACTGCCCTCTTCAAACACAGAGGTAAGAAACGGCCCTATACTTCACTCAGGACAGGAGAAGTTTCTGGAGATGACACGGAACCTTGCACTGGCCATGGCAGTAGCATCATTTTTGGTGTCAATTATGGCCTGGGCTCTGTCTTCCACATCTTTCAAAGCATCCTTGGAAGAGACTGGAAAGGAACTAGAGACGGTATTGTTTCACATGACCAAAATCTCACTACTTTCCTCTTGCTAGTTTCTGAATGGGCTCTAGGACCCCACAGGAATTCATAACGTGGAGGAGCACTACTGGGCACATGTCGCTACTCCAGGTAATGTCCCTGCACTCAAACTTTAGTGACAAGCTCCCTGGGCTCCCGATAGATGAAATGCTCCCTCTGAGCACACCCCTATTGCATTCAGCACTTCCCAGATGACCTCCTCAGATGCACAATTGCCCTTTATGAAGATCCCACTCAGAATAAGAATCAGGAGGCGGTTCTGGGGCATGCCCTGCTCATCACTCAGGCTCCCCTCACAGGTGAGGTCTAATGTGTTTACAAAGACATAGAAATGGTCGGGGTCCACTTCTGTCAGGGAAATGCCAAAAAGAATCTCTATGAACTCACGGGCTTTCCTGAAGATCATAGGAAAGTAGCCCGTGTATGTGTTGATGACATTCATCAGCATCTCTGCTTTTGTGAGAGGCTCTTCTGCTTGATATTTGAGGAGAAGAAACTGCACCAACTCGTCCACCTTTTCATCCAGCGTATAAGTGAACAAGGGCTCGCTCTCTGGCAAGCTGTGCCAGGTACCTGTATCTTCATCTTATTGGCTGCTAGGCTCTTCACTGAATGGGCTTCATAAAGTGGAGGAGGAGCAGAAGGACAGGGAACCCTGGAGAGGACCCTGGGGAGGACTCTCAGGAGGATTCTGGGGAAGAGGCAGCATCCCAGCAGACAGCTACTCCTCCTCCTCCTCATGAGCACCAAGAATCAGAGTAGAGGATGAGGAGGAGGAGGAGGAGGAAGAGGAGAAAGAGGAGGAGAAGGAGGAAGAAGAGAAGGAAGAGGAGGGGAATAATAAGTAGAAAGAGGAAGAGGAAATGGAGGAGGTTTTCTCCTCTTCCTCCTCTGTGGAATCCTGTGCATCTACCAAGCTCTCTATCACAGTTTGGTTCTGGAAGTCTTTCTCAAAGTTGCCGCTAGGAACATTTCAAAACACAGGCATAACGTCTTCCTTAGGAGCAGGAGGTAAATGTGTGAGCAGGGATGTGGATGATGGCATCCAACAGGCCTGAGGGAGAGAGGGAGACTGCAAGTGGCCTCAGCTGAGAAACTCACCCATGATGGCTCTGACAAAGGCTGGCTTACAGCTCTTCTTCTCTTAAGGTGGTGCTCTAGGGCCTCACTGGTCACCTGTCATCCTAGGGGGTTTGTCCCCTGGGAACCTGTAGGAGGATGTGAGAAAGCACCTCAGGGCACAGCTGGCAGGCAGAGCCTGAGGCACCAGGAATGGCAGTAGGTGGCTATGGCCAGGTGCTGCCGGGTCTGCTCTGTTTGTGGGGGTAGGGCCCTTGGTACACAGTCAGGGTGTGCACTCACCTTGACTCCTGGCACTGCCTGGGCCTCCTCTGCTGTGCTGACTTCAGGAAGTGTGCCTCAGACCCAGGTCTTCAACTCCTGGTTCCTGGAGCACCTGCAAGAGGAAGTGAGGGAGCCCCTCAGGCTAAAGACTGCAAGCAGAGTCTTGGGCCTCCCAAGGCTGACAGCTGGGGCTGACCAGACTCCCAGAGCCCCACAGTTCTGGACTGCATGGTCCCATCAGAATTTAATTAGCATCCTCACCTTTTCTCAGACAGGGCCATGTCCCTACCACTCTTCTGGCCAAAACTCAGGGCAAACTCCACATCCCTGAGAGCAGTGGGAGGTAGTGAGGTGGCAGCCACCTCCCAGCACTCTACCACGGGGGCAGTCGGGGTGGCCTCACATCTGTTCTGATGCACATGTGACTCCTCAGTCCTCACTCTTATCCCCAGCAGGGCCTGGGAATCTTCCCTCTGCCAACTGGAGGCAGCTCCCTGTGCTGATTTGCCACGGGACCCTCAGACCAAGGCCTTCCCTTTCCCTACACCTCTCACCCAGCAATGAGAGGGCTGCCGCTCAGCCTGAGCTGACTGGGGAGCTCTACGAGGGCTGATATGGAGGAGCATGCTGGGAATCTCTGGGAGTCTGTCCTCTGAGGTGGCGTTTCCCCTTGTCCTTCTCAAAGCCTTCCTATTTATTCCCTAGAGGGCTGGCACCTCCTCCCTTCTTCTGTCATGAAGACCTGTCCCTCAGCCCTTGGTTGCCCTCCTCCTGTCTGCGACCTACAATCTCACAGCAGGTAGAGGGCAGGCAAGAGCTTCTTCTTTGTGGTGGGAGGGCCCTCAGTTCTCCCTTAGGGCCCTTACCTTGAGGATCGGCCAGTTCTAAGAGTCTTCTGTCTGCTGATCTCAACTGAGCCTTCTCACAAAATGCCTCAAATACTTCAGACTCCCAGTGGGGCTAGGTCTCCTCTCTATGGAGGAACCACCCCTCACCTCTCTACCTCCTTCCCACACTTTCCTGACCACCTCCCGGCCCTTCTCCACCCCTTCCTGCCCATCTCCTGGGCCCCCTCCACCCCTTCCTGCCTACCTCCCCGACCCTTTCCACCCCTTCCTGCCCACCTCTCGGTATCCCTCCACCTTTTCCTCCTCACTTCAAACCCCTCGTCCATATTTCCCTGCCCACCTCCCTGCTTTCTCCCCCCACATCCTTTTTCCAGGGCTGACAGCAGGAAGGGGAAGGGTGCAGCCTGTGCCTCCCCTCCATGTTGGAAGGTCACTGTCCTTCCACAGAGTTCTCTTCTCGTTGAGTGGCCAGTCCTGGGGTTCCTCCCTCTGCTTAACTGAAACTGCCCTCCTCAGAGAAAACTTCCCCTCCGGCTGACTCCCAAAATGCAAGTCAGAAAGTTGTAAATCTGGGGACCCTGATGGTGTCCTCCAGAGCTGGCAGCAGGCATAGGGACAGGGGAGGGGCACTACCAGTCATGGGTGTTCCCTTCCTGCCTTCCTGAGAGGCTGTGCCTGGACTCCTGAAACCGCCTGGCCTTCCTGCCTCTGTGCAACTGAGTCTTTCACCTCCGAATAAGCCCCTCCCATCCCTGAGACCTGCAAGGTAGAAGAGAGGGAGAATCACATCCACCCACAGTGGGGTGGGGCCTCCCAGGCCCAAGGCAGGACTCTGGTGTCCTTTTTCTAAAATGGGGTGGGCAGGACTCTCTGTTTTCCTGCAGTTATTATTCCTGACATGGCCTGGGAGCCCTTCCCCTGCTGTCCAGAGACTATGTTCTTCAGATCAAGGTCCCCATTTCCATGAGACGCCCCCCAAGACGAAGTGAAAAGCGCTAGCATCTCTGACTGAGGTGCCTGCCCAAGGCCTCCCAGGGGTGAAAACGGGGCCTGGATTTGTGTGTCCTTCCGTTTCTTGGGAGGGATGTCTCACCAGTCCTTCCTCTGTGTCGTCCTGGGGATGCCTGGAAGGGCCTGAGTCCCTTCACCTCTCATGATCTGAAGTGAGACTCACCTAGGCAGAGCCTTCTCCTCTTTCTACCCTCTAAAATGTCAGGGGGACACCACAGTGGGCCACCATGCCCCAGGGCCTCCCAGGACTGACAGCAGCAGTGGAGCTGGATTCTGTGGATCCTCCTCTTTGTGGGCAGGGAGTCTTGCAGTTATCTCTCAGAGGCTTCATGTGACTACTGGCTGGTCCTGGGTCTCCCTGTTCTTCTCATGATGACAGTATAACATACGGCAAAAAATAATGTAATTTTACCCTGAATAAAGCTAAAAAGCACGATGATGCCATGGTAATCAAGTTAACATCATCAGCGACAAATTTTGTTGGTACTATGTGCTGTCGGTATGATATGATAAGAACGGCACTTCACCTCTCTGTTCATCCTTCCAGGAAACATTACCTACATCAAATCATGACAAAAAAAATCACATAAATCCCAATCAAAGTCAATTTTACAAACTACCTAACCATACGAAACTGTCAAAACTGTCAATGTTTTCAAAATCGAGAAATGTCTCAATCAACCGGTACAGCCAAAGGGCATCGAAGGAACATGATAACTAAATGTAATGGAATATCCTTAGGGGATCCTGGGATAGAAAATAGAATTTCGTGAAAAGTAAGAAAATGTGACTGAAGTATGTTCAATAATAAATAAAGAATGTTTGTTAAAAACAATGTATAAATACTGGCTCGTTAGTTTTAGGAAACCTTACCAAGATAAGGTGTTAATAACAGGAGGCATTGAGTGTGGAACATATGAGAACTTTCTTACTATTGTTATAATTTTCTTGTAAATCTAAAATTATTTAAACATAAAGTTTATCAAATATGAAAAATGTTACCAAACTAGATAAAAGGATATGCATGAAAAACCTATAACAGATACATCTTTTAAGGAAATGTTGGAAGCCTCTAGTTTGAACTTGAGACCTAACCTACAGTTTCTGCTACAAGTATTTCTATTACTTTTTATACTAGAGGTAGTAGCCAGTGTAGTAATCCAAAGAGCAGTAAATGAAGGAATGAGGATTGGCCAGTTGGAAACAAAGCGTTAGTGATTAATGGATGATTAGACTGTGCATGAAAAGAATCCAAAACAACTAAAGATAATTTATTCAACATATAATAGTATATCAGTTTGCTAGTATAAGGTCAATATTCAAAAGAATATCAACTTCGTTTTTTGTCAGGGAAAGAGTACGAAAATGAAAGTAAAGAATACATAATTTTAACCTATAGTACCAAAATATCAAGTATCTTAGGAAAATAATTTAACCAAAAACATTTTAACCAAATAAGACTGGGAGGCAGCTGATGGCTGGTTAAAATATTTTTTGGTTAAAAAAGCTTAACCAAAAAATTTTTACAGACAAAAATATTAAAATGCTGTTGAGGCATATTAACAAAGACCTACCTGAACGTAAAATAAAATAAATTCATGGGCATGAAGATTCAATATTTTAAATATGTTGATTCTTCCCAAAAAGGAATCTACAGATTGATTGCAATCCTAAATCAAAACTGCCAAAGGGCTTTGGACATGAAGGCACGTGTGAATCACCTGATTCTAAAATATAAAGACATGCAAATGGACAAGCATAGTCAATATACACTTGAAAAAGAGTCATTAGTCTACCAGATAGTAAGAATTACAAAGCTACTATAATGAAGAGTTTGAGATTTGGGTGCAGAGATTGACAGATAGACCAAAGGAACTGAATGGAGAGTTCTGAAAAACAAAACCAACAAAACATGTATAAACATGTGCTTAACTGATTTTTAAAACTTGCAGCTTTAGAACAGGAGACAGTCTTCTTGAAATAAGTGTCAGTGGAACAACAGAATATCCATACAAAAACCCTAATGTAAGTGGAACCCTTTTTCATATTAAACAGAAAAAACAATTACAGGGAAATTCAAAACCTACCTTAAAATATGTTTATTATAAAAAACCTCAGAAATACACAGACATACTTAGAATAATAAGTCTTTGTATAAATTATCTTTAAGGAAGTTCGCAGTATGAGTAAATTAGAGCATCTGTAAGGCTGGATTTGAAAGCACTGAAAGAGGCTGGGGTCTTTGGTCACTTCAGTACCAGGGAGAAGTAAGATAAGAGTCAAAGAGGAGCACAGGAAATAGCTACTTCTGCCCCCTTGTCTCAGCCATAAAAGCCTGACTGCTTTCATGAACCTTTGCTTCCTGAGAGCAGGACTTGAAATCTCAATAGTGGCTGGGGGAAGGCTACCTGGGACAACTTTGCATTAATTCCCCCTCTTACTTGGCCAGTCCTCCTGCTGACCTCTGGAACTCCGGGGGTCCAAGAAATATAATGTGAGCAGCTCTACTCCAGAAAGTCAGGAATAGGGGATGTTGTGTTGATGACAGAAACCTGACCGGGTCCACAAATACTTTACTGACTTAAGAGGCAGTGCCAGTTTGCCCAAATGTGATGGGAATAGAGGTTTATTTTCCTCTCCACATAGATAGGAGATTCACATACTTCCTTTCAGCTGTTCTTACTCCTGACAGGACCCTCAGCAGGATTCAGGAACCCTGAGATTCCAAAAAAGGTTGACTTGTGGCTTTGCCAGAGACTTCCCTGAGGGTTGGGGCCCTCTTCATTGACTATGGCCAGGATCAACTCAGCTGTTCATGAGCTGACTTCCTTCTTCAGCTTTGGCTCAGTGTCCCGGGGCAGTGGGACTCTGCTCATAGCCAGGATTGGTGGGCCGAACCTCAGCGCTCAAGGTGGAAACCCACAGACAAGGAAGCTCTTCTCCTAGACTGGGAGGCAGCTGGTGGGTAAATTCCAGCTCTGGTCCCATGTCCTTGGGAATTATCTTCACGGAGTTGTTCTTCTGAGGTCCCAAGAAGGGAGCACTTCTTATGGATGATAAAAAGAAAATGGCAGCCTATCCTTTTACCTCCTGGTATTGGAAATAAGTCTCCTGTCCAGAAGAGAGAGGGACTAACCTTCTTGGGATTGAATCAATGGGGAGTGTCAGGGACCTTTTAAAGGAGTGAACACAACCATTTTCCAAACATGCCCCAAATGACTCACCTTCAGTTCCTTATTCTCACTTAGATTCAGCCTTCAAAGAACATGCTGCCTCTGTCACCGAAGATTTACCATAGTTGCCATGAATATAGATGTTTTGGGCACAGGTTTGGGGGAGGGGAGGGCGTTCCCTGATGTCAAGGAAGAAGGAGCATTTGTGTGTGGTTCAGAGAAGTTATAAAATAAACATGAGGGCTGACAACCTATTAAAAAATAATAGCTCAATGTGACTTTTTTGCTATAGGTGGCACATGTTTTGATATACTTGATGCCTCCCTTTCTCTCAATTTTTATGAAATCCAACAGCAGCATTTGTTACCCCAACCTCTAAAACCCATGTGAAGTCCCTCCACTTCAATTGATCTCCATTGCTACCTCTGTGGCTCATCTCTCACCTAGACTAAGACAAACCCTCTTTTGCTGGTGCCTCTTCTTTCACATTCAGTCCTGTAAAATCCATTCTTTTCTCAGCATCCTTTTGAAAACCCAACGCATGGCTGATTTTTAAAACTTTGTATAGATCAGCGTTCACTATAATGAACATTTTTATTTATCATAGCAAATATAGAGTCTTACATCTACCACTAAAATGTCATAGAGATCCCTTCTTTTAGCCTAAAATTTCTCTTGCTTCACCTTGATAGTCAACCACCACCCCCTACCCAAATCACAGCAAAAACAGTGTGTTTAGTGTGTTTTCTTTATCTACTTTTTTTTTTTTACCATTTCCAGATTTAAAATGCATAGAATAATACAATCCTGTTTCTAGAGTGAGTGTATTTTTTTTTCAAATTAAAATCAGCAATGACTGAGGGTACCTGTTCTTCAGCCTCCTGTTGAGTGTTTGAAATTTTCAGGCGTTTTGATTTTAGCCACTCTAAAAGATGTGTAGTGGTATCCTGTTTTACTTTGTAATTCCCTAGTGACATAAGATGCTAATCATCTTTTTACATTATTATTTGCAATGTGTATATATTATTTGGTGTAGTGTGTATCTATTCAGATCTTTTGTCCATTTTTATTGGATTGCTTTCTTGTTATTGAGTTGAGGGTTCTGAATATATTTTTGATACACATCTTCAGTCAGATTTTTTTTGCAAAACTTTTATCCTCGTTTCTCGTTTTTCCTTTTTGTTCTCTTAACAGAATTTTTTCATTTTTATGAAGCCAAACTTATCAATTTTTTCTATCACAGATGTTCCTTTTTGGGTTGTATCTAAAAAGTTTTCTCAAACCATAGTTACTTAGGTTTTCCCCTGTGGTATCTTCTATGTGTTTCATAGGTTTTTTAAAATTTTATTTTCACATTTAGGTCTGTGATTGAATTTATGTGAGCTTTTGTGAAGAGTTTAAGGTCTGTGCCTAGCTTCATTTTCTCCATGTGGATGTCCACTTGTTCTGGTATAATTAGCTGAAAAGATTATTCTTAATTTAAATGCCTCTGATTCCTTGTCAAAAGTTGGTTGACTATATTTCTGTAGGTCCATTTCTGGGATGTCTATTGCATTTCTTTGACTTTTTTGTCTATTATTTCTTTAATATCACACTGTCTTAATTATTGTAACTTTATAGTAAGACCTGAAGTTGGGAAGTGTTAGTCTTCCCACTGTCTTCTTCTTTAATATTGTGTTGGCTAATCTTAGTCTTTTGCCTTTCCACATGAAACATATTTTAGTCCTTAAAATAAGTTTGTTGGTATCCACAAAACAACATGCTAGGATTTTGACTGGGATTTTAGGCAATCTATAGATCAAGATAGAATTGACATCTTGACAATAATGAGTCTTTCTATCCTTGAAAATTGAATATCCGTTCATTCCATTCATTAGAGTCTTATAGTTTTCTTTAAACAGACCTTGTGCCTACTGTGTTAGGTTTCTAAAACAATTTCCAAAAAGACAATGAAGTTGGAGGAATCACACAACCCAATTATGTTATTTACTATCGACAGAGCAGGAGCACTGTCATCTGGGACAAACATCGCCACTTTAAGTTCCAGCTCCCTTTCTAGCCTCATGCATTTCAAGGAAATCACTTATGTTTTAACAACAAGCAGCCAGAAAGAGCAGACAGTAAAACACAGATAAAACAGCTTGGGTATGGGTGCTGGGGTGGTGGTGGGGGAGGTGGGAGTATCTTAGGTAACTGCCAAACTTCACCCTCATACAATGGGCCCCAGTAAAACAGTGGGCCTTAATAAGCACATTCCTTTCCCTTCAGGTGCACTAAGATTGGGAAGCTAAAAGCAGACTCAGGGAGTATGCCTGCAGCTGCAGGAAGAGGTATGGGAACAGATACAAAACTGTCCCTCCCAGATAAGCACAACAAAGAAACACAAAAGCAGTCCAAGCCTCTGATAACCTCTCCCGCCCTAAATCCTTAAAAGCTCTTAGTCTGTAAGAAAGAGTGCCTCTCACCTAACTCGGCCAGAAGCTCCTCTCAGGTTTGTTTTCCCTAAAATAAACGTGCCTTGACTGTCAAGCCACCTTTTGTGTTTCTTTCCTTTTTCTTTAATTCTTACATTTGGTGCCAAAACCCAGGATGGGTGTTGGGGGCAAAGGCTCTCTTGCAACCCAAGAAGCAGTGGGCAATGGCAGTTCATCCTGAGTTAACTCCTGGATCCTGAGGGTCTCTAGCCACCCACCCCATCTTTTCTCTCACTTCACTTTTCAAGTGATTTGCGTGAGGAGGACAACTAACCTGAAGGGGACTGTGAGGCTCAGGCCGGGGCTACTCCCCAGTGGACTCTCAAAACCCTCAGGTCTCAGGATTCCACCACCAACGACCTGCAGTGGATATTTCACTCCCTAACCCTTGCTCCCTCTTCCTTCTTCCTCTGTCTTTCTCTCTCTCTCTCTCTTCCTCATGTAGCTCCAGTCTAGGAGGCCCTTTACCAATTCCAACTGGAACATCCAACATTGGACACTAATTCAGCCGGCTGGTAAAATTTGCCTTCTCCTGGCTTTCTCCTGGTACCTGAGAAAGTCTGGCCTGCCATCCTGGTCCTCAGAGAACCAGTGGGACTAAGCTAGAGGAAATCTTGGGGATGTGCAGTTTCTTCTCAGATTAACTGTCCTCTTTCAGAAAGAGGATTCTGGGTCCCTGTCTTCTGTCTGGGGATGCCTAGAACAAAACAGACACACTCGGCCTCCTCTCACCAGCTCACATGGGTCACAAACAATCCCACATTCCTACGTCCTTCCCTCTGGGCTGTCTTCTTTGCAACCTCACCAAACCTGGTTTACGGGGACCCTAAAGCCAAAGCGTTTAATTTTCTACTGTAAAATGGCTTGGCCCCAATATAGATTAGATAACGACAGCCAATGGCCCAAAAATGAAACCTTTAACTTTCATACTATCAGGGACCTTACCAACTTCATAACGAGGAATGGCAAATGGCAAGAGGTTCTCTATTTTCAGTCTTTTTTATTTTTACCTTAAATCCCGACCCTCCCTATGTCAAGCTTTCACCCCTCATAAAATCCTTCTTCTTAATAAAAATCCTCCCCAGGTCTCTCCTTCCCCTAAAACCCCTTTCTCCAAAATTCCTTTCAACCCTGCAGATGAACCCCTTCTGTATTCTCAACCCCCTGCACCCGCTCATTGCCCGTGTGAACCCTCTGCCCCAGCAGCCCCTCCTGTCCCCAAGCCTTTAGCCCCTAACCTTGCCCCTCCTACTTCTCCACCTGTTACCCATTCAAAAACTACTCCAACCAGTCAGACAACCTCTGCCATTCTCCCTCTCTGGGAAGTGGCTAGATTTAAAGGCATTGCTCATGTTCATGTCCCTTTCTCCATGTCTAATCTGTCACAAATCAAACAGCATCTGGATTCTTTCTCTGAAAATCCCTCTCCTTTTCACAGGGAATTCCTGCACATAACCTAATCCTTTAATTTAACTTGGCATAACATTTATATAATTCTAACCTCCGCCTGTTAAAAAAAGAGTGCTCAGCTTAATTAAAATGGATATCCAAGCTATAATTATATTCAAAAGACCTTTATCTCTTCATAAATCTTGTTTTCCTGGAAAACGTTTTCCCTCAGTCATCTGAATTCCTTTTCTCCACTCTGTCTTGCCACACTCTTGGTGCATGCATAAGAAACCCTAAAATGACTTCTGGTGGCCTGGGACTCCTTGGGAAAACAGAAAAGGCATCACAAATCCCATTTTGGAAAAAATCTCTGTTTTCCTTATGGAATCCCTGGAATTAGACATAAATAAGTACCTCTCGAAATCTGTCTTTGTCTTCAATCTATGCTTGTTTATTAGGCCCTGGAAACTGTATTCCTAGCTCTGTTCTTAAAGGGCCTCACCTGAAGGCCAATAATCCAACTGGGAAATTACCAAATAAAAAATCTTATAACTACTAGATCTTCTTCTGTTGCCCGTGTGGTTATATATGTGTTATGTGTGCAATGTCTATTTAAAAAAAGCTTTAATTAATTGGCCTAAGAAAAATAAGTGCTTAAATCAAACATCTTTAAGGCAAAAATAAAAGTTGTGGTACCTTTCAGTTCACCTAACTTTAATATTTAAAAATAAAAACAATCTTACGAATTATTGGTAAAATACTAATGTCTTCAAGGTGTAAAAATGTGGTCTACATTATGCAGGTCAGATATTAGGTTTGCTAAATGTTTTAAGGTTGTAACCTGCTTCTTTAGCCTTTAAAAACTGTCAACTTGCCTGTGTCACAATTGGTAAGGCCAGACAGGTATGGAAGTAACCATGCCCCCAACTATGCTGGAAAAAGTCCAACTTCATCTGCATCTAGCACATAATTTAAAAAACTTAACAGGTTATACATGAAAGTTAAAAATTGCTAAAAGTTACCATTATAACATGTAATTAAAGCTACTAAACATGGATTTGGGTGCAAGGTGTATAAAAACAGTAAAAAGTGTTTTTAGTTAAAAATTATAAGAAGGCATAAAAATATACATTTTTCTTAAGAATAAAAAAGTCTTAAAATTAAATAAAATAAAGTGAATGGTTTCAGCAAATTATGAAAACATTGTAAAAATTAATCTTGCAAAAAAACCTGTGTAAACATATTAACTAAACTCAAAAGGGTATTATATGGGTTTTTTTTTTTCTGTAAATTAAACACTAAAATTAAAGCACCACAAAGTTTTCTTAAAATGCTAATCTACTCTTTAGCAAAACTTGTCAAGGGTCTTAACAGGTATATAAAAATCTCGCTTCATGGTCAAACTGGTTAAAATTAAACAGGATTGTCTATAAGGTTTCGTTAAAATTCGGATTAACGTTACTAGCAAACTAATGCAAGGGTAAAATTTAACTTTCTCTCTTAAACAGGATTTTCATGTAATAAAAAGGCTAATAAATGGGTTTTGCTTTTCCAAATTTTTAACTCATCATTTTGGCAAAACAAAACAAACCAACAAAAACCAACTTAGGGTGATCTAAAATTCTATTTCATAATGTCAAGTGTTTTAAATTTTAAACATAATTAATACACTTCCCAAAATCAAACTTTAGTGTCAAGGTTGTCTTTCCTAACCCCTGGCTTTTGGGTACTGCACAGGGCCCCTGAAGCATCTGGAAAAGAGGTAAACAGAATTATTTAACATGCTTAGGTACATACAATTGCAAAAATGAGGTCTAATAGGTTATATTTTAGGGAATAATAATATATGTTCCAAAACTGTATGGTATGTCTAAAGTTCTCGTGTCCAAATATGTGCTATTAATCACAATTAAAGTTGTTATGTTAGGTTATTGTAAGCCACAGAAATAACCAAATTTCTTTGTCAATTGTGTTTCTAATTGTATCCAAACTAGACATTTTGTTATTTACAGACAATCGTTATTTTCTTTTAATTCTCTTCAAAACACGATTTATAATCAAGCTGTGTCACCTTAACAAGCGCTCTCAAATGGAGGTTTCTCACAACAACAACAAAAAATGTACAGAACTCATGAAAAGCTAAAATGTTTATAAATATCAAGCAAAACAAAAGTTAATAAAATGGACTAAACTAATAAAAAACAGAAACAAGTTTTACCTTTTGCTTAAAACACTGCTAATCCTTATTTTATTTTTCAAAGTCAAGAAAACTTGTCTTAAGCTAGCTACAGCCTTTAACAACTAAGCAAAGTATACTCCTGTAAAGTGAATTTAAAGTGTGTTTGTTTCTTTCTGCCTAGTTCCTCTAAAATTTAAAAACTAGTTGTAAGTATTCTTACATTACAACAATATAGTTGTTTGCATAAGCACAATAAGAACCTGTTTTCTTTTGTAACAGAACACAATTAAAAAAAAACTGGTTATTTTACCAAGGCTTTAACTGGAATGGTATGCTCTCCTTTAAAAAATCAAAGAACTGGCCAGGCGTGGTGGCTCACGCCTGTAATCCCAGCACTTTGGGAGACCAAAGCGGGTGGATTACGAGATCAGGAGATCGAGACCATCCTGGCTAACACGGTGAAACCCGATCTCTACTAAAAATACAAAAAAAAATTAGCCGGGCGCGGTGGCGGGCACCTGTAGTCCCAGCTACTCAGGAGGCTGAGGCAGGAGAATGGCGTGAACCCGGGAGGCAGAGCTTGCAGTGAGCCGAGATAGCACCACTGCACTCCCGCCTGGGTGAAAGAGCGAGACTCCATGTCAAAAATAAAAATAAAAATAAATAAATAAAATAAAAATTTAAAAAAAAATCAAAGAACTTATATAGCCAATAAAACCCTTGAAAAACTGACCTCGTATTTTGTGTACACAGTCCCTGTACAGAGTTTCTAATCTATGGTAAGTAAAGAATGTCACTTTCTAACAGGCCAGGAATCCCAAGTGATCTTAGAACCTCAAGAAAAAAAATTTGCCCAACTCATAGGTATTTAATGGTACAAATCCATGGCTAGGCTTGGCTTTTAAAAGTCTTATCTCAAATTCCTTCCATGAAACAAAGTTCCATCAAAGCCAATTTAAAAGGCCTAGTAGCAAATTCTTGCTGCACTGTATATAAATAATTAAGCCAAGTATAATAAAGCAAATGAATCCTACCATAATTTGTCTTTTAATAAAAATGGGAAACTGAAAAAGGAAAATTATGTTTCAAAAACTGTAGCTCACCTGTTGTTAAATTCTAGTCTGGCCTAATGTTTTTCAATTTTTATTATTTGCTGCAGTTTAAACTATATCTGTTACAGAAATTAACTCCCGGATACATCACACTCAAATCAAAGCCTAAAAAGCTAAGAAAGCAACCCCTAACAGCCCAGAAAAAGTCCTAAATATTATGTAAATAAATAAAAAATCATAAAAAATAAGTAATGGAGTAAAAATTACCCATTTTACTCAATCTCACCCCTACCTCACCAAATACTTTTTTTCATTTCTACCTCTCCTTTTTTTTTGAAGGCGGAGTCTCGCTCTGTCGCCCAGGCTGGAGTGCACTGGCGTGATCTCGGCTCACTGCAAGCTCCGCCTCCCGGGTTCACACCATTCTGCTGCCTCAGCCTCCCAAGTAGCTGGGACTACAGGTGCCCACCACCACTCCTGGCTAATTTTTTTGTATTTTTAATAGAGATTGGGTTTCACCATGTTAGCCAGGATGGTCTGGATCTCCTGACCTCGTGATCTGCCCGCCTTGGCCTCCCAAAGTGCTGGAATTACAGGCGTGAGCCACCATGCCCGGCCTCTACCTCTCCTTTTAAGCCAAATATTAAAACATTTTTAATAAAAATTATTTACTATGCCACCCTTGCAGGAATTGCTTTACTCACTCTACTATTTGCAGTAGGACTATATACTATAACACCCTCAAGGTAAAATATCAGACAGAAAATCTCAGTTACTGTAACATTTTGCTCAATTATTATCCTCATAGCAGCAGTAACAGTTACTAACAAAAAATAATGCATAGGCCTTTCCAGTTTTATTTTAGAAAAATACACCTGAGAGGGGTTTTTGGGCGAGTTAGGTTAGAGGCACTCTTTTCGTTTGTTTGTTTGTTTTGTTTTGTTTTTACAGACTAAGAGTTTTTAAGGATTTAGGGCGGGAGAGTTTATCAGAGATTTGGACTGCCTCTGTGTTTCTTTGTTGTGCTTATCTGGGAGGGAGAATTTTGGGTCTGTTCCCATACATCTTCCTGCAGCTGCAGGCATACTCCCTGAGTCTGCTTTTAACTTCTCTTAGTGCACCTGAAGGGAAAGGAATGTGCTTATTAAGGCCCATTGTTTTACTGGGGCCCATTGTATGAAGGTGAAGTTAATAAACCTGTCTTTAGCTGTCAAGCCACCTTTCCTGTTTCTTTCTTCTTTCTTTGATTCTTACAACTGTAAGGCTACAGTAATAACAAAGAAAGTATGGCATTGGTTAAAGGATAGATTTTTTTTTAATGGAACAGAAGAGATAATCCAGAGGAAGGCCCCAGTGAGGTCCATTCAGTGTTTACAAATGTCTCAAGACAACTGAATTGAGAAAATTAGTGGTGGTTTTTTTTTTTCTGAAAACCTTTCTTTTGTTTATATTTTATTTCATCACTTTCTCTCTTCTTCATCCAACCTCCCTTGGCTATTGTCCTTCACTCAAAGGCACCCATTCTTGCTTGTTTTGTGAATGTCTATTTCACTATTCATATATTAATTTACACATATGTGAAAGTATGTAATACTATTGTGTGTGTGTGTTAAATGTACAGAAGTAGTATTTGGTCAGAAATCTTGCTTCGTTTCTTATTTTGAAGGTAAGCCTTATTTGAGCTTCATTTTCATTGCAGCATATAGATTTGGTTTATTTACCAGATACCTGGATAAATTCCTTTTTTATGTAATACTTCATTTTACTTATGAAATCCCCTAGTGGTTACTTTTTACTCTTTGAAATTATGCTCAATTAATATTCATTTACATGTTTCGTTGTGCATTTATATGAGTTTCTGTGGGCCTATATCCAGGAAGGAAATTACAAAGTTGTAGAGTACAAGCGCTGTAGGCTTGATTGCTTTCCAAAAAGGTTGCACTAGCTTGCATTTCTATTAGCAGTACAAGAGTGTTTTTGTTTTTTCACATTGTCATCAGCACTTGATATTGTTTGTTTTTCTACTTTTTGCCAATTAAATGTGTGTAAAGTGGTATTTTAATCAATGCTATGAGTTCAACTGGACATCCACATGCAAAAATATAAAATAAAATTTACCTGAATCACATACTTAATATAAAAATTTTTTTAACATGGATTATAGCTCCATGGATTATAATTAAATTAGAAGCTATAAAACTTATGAGAAAACATAGGAGGAAATCTTTTGAACTGGACTTAGGCGAAGAGATGTAATACCTGAAACTAAATCATGATTCATTTAAGAAAATGATATATTAGACTTCCTCAATTTTAAAAATCTTTTCTTCCCAGGGCTAAGAGTGGAAATGGACTGGATTCTGTGAGGTCCCTGTGTACTTTTCAATTTCTCAAGGTAATCATATTTACTCTTGATCAGGGTCTTCACCCCGGCCCTTCTGCTGACTTGAGGCTGGCTTCCTCACGCCAAGGATATCATCTCCATGAAATGCTCTAAAAGGATGTCAGGGGATAGGGAGAGTTGTTGCTACCTGATACCCATGCATGGGACCTCTCAGGATTCACACGAAGAGGAAGGTTCTCTGAAGCTCAGTCCAACTACAGAGGAAGGCTATCTTTGTCCTTTCTCTGCATTCTCACCTTAATGCATGCTGGAGCTGGAACTTCTCTCTCTCTGCTGACTTGAGTCTAAGGTGAGGAAGGCTCACCTCCCTCAGGCCCCAAAAATGAAGTCTACGGACATCACAACTGGGAAAACCTGCCTTGGGCCACCCAGGGCTAACAGTACGGGGAGGGCAGGGCTAAAGCTCCCTGTATCTGTGGCAGGAGGTCCCCTCAGTCTTTCCTTAGAGTCCTTACCTTGAAGTATGTGGGGTAGAGGACAAGACTATCCATTCGCTGATCTGAAGTTCCACCCCTCAGAAAAAGCCTCACCTCCCTCAGATGCCCAAGATGAAAGTCAGAAAAGTCCTTATCTGTGGCCTTTTTCTGAGGCTACTCAGGTCAAATATCAGGGGCAGGACTAGGCTGGGGCAACCTCTACCTGTGATGGAAGATCTACTCTATTCTTCTTTAGTGTCTTTCCCTTGATGAGTGAAAGCAATTAGAGAAAAAAAATGTCAAATTAAAAAGTATAAAATTTTATAAGAAAATATAGGGTAAATCTTATGACCTGGAATTAGGAAAAGATGCCTCAAAAATAAAACCAAAATTCAAAAAGAAACAATATATCAGACATCCTCAATAATTTTAAAAATTAGTTTTGAGAAAGACACTGTTGAGAGCAGAAAACGTCAAACGACAGGTTGAAAAAAATATTTATAAATTACATATCCAAAAAGCACCTGTATCCAGAATACAGAAAGGGCTTTCAAAATCCAAAAATTAGAAAACATTTTCAAAATGGGCAAAATACACCAATAGACACTTTTCTAGAATTGACATACAAATGTTAAATAAGCACATGAAAAATTATCCTACATCATTAGATTTTACAGAAAAACAAATTAAAATCAAGGTAGATGCATCATATTTTTGAGGACTGCTGAAAAATCCACTGACATTACTAACTGCTAGCAAGGATGAAGAGCATCTTGAACACTATTGTGTTCCCTGTGTGAATGTAAAACTGTGCAGTCACTATCTGGAAATTTCTTTTATTTCCCCCAGACTTCTTTTTTTTAAAATTTATTTTAAGTTCAGGAGTACATGTGCAGGTTTGTTACATGGGTAAACTTGTGTTGTGGGGGTTTGCTGTACAGATTATTTCATCATCCAGATATTAAACCTAGTACCCATTAGTTATTTTTCCTGATCCTCTCCTTCCTGCCACCCTCCAACCTCCAACAGGCTTCTCTGTGTGTTGTTCTTCTCTGTGCATCTATGTGTTCTCATAATTTAGCTCCTACTTATAAGTGAGAACATGCTGTATTTTGTTTTCTGTTCCTGCGTTAGTTTCCTAAGGATAATCGCCTACAGCCCCATCGATGTTCCTGCAAAGAACATGATCTCATTATAAACATACACTTACCATATGACTCAGAAATACCATTACTGTGTGAAATAAATTTGAAAACCTTATGTTCTCACAAAAACCTGTACATTCATTTTTATTATCTTTTTCATTTTAATTTTTTTTTTTTTTTTTTTTTGTAGAGATGAGGTCTCACTATGTTGCCTAGGCTGGTCTTGAACTCCTGGGCTCAAGAGATCCTCCTGCTTCAGCTACCCAGAGTACTGGGATTATAAGCGTGAGCCACCATGCCCAGGCCAGAAACCTATACATGAATGTTTATAGTAGCTCTATTCATACTTCCAAAAGCTGAAAAATATGAAATGTCTTTCTGTAAGTGAATGGATTAACAAATTGAGGTGCATCCACACAATGGAATTCTACAGACCAACAAGGAGGAATCAACTATTGACATGCACAGCAATTTGGGTTGAATCCCCTATGCCTCACCTTTGTAGTCAACTAACAGCCTCCTCCAAGTCCCTAGTAATAGTGATCTGTTTTTCGTATCCTTTTACCTTTTTCGGAATGTCTATAAATCAGATAATACAACGCTTTCATCAAACGAGCGCTATATATTTTTTCCAACTAGCAATAAATGAGAGTAGTTCCTTTTGTTTCACATTATCTCTTATATCTGATATTTTAGGATTTTTTAGCCACTCTAATTAGTATGTAGTAGAATCTTATTGTGGTTTAATTTGCACTTCCCCAAGGATAAATTATGCTGAGCATCTTTTCATATAATTTTGTGCTCTGTATATCTTTTTTATTGAAGTGCATTTTCAAATAGCTTGCATATTTTAAAATGAATAGGCTTTATGTTCTAGAATATTATTATGTTTTACCAAAACAAATTGATAAGAAAATACAGAGTTCTCACATATCCACTAACCTCCCCACAGTTTTCCATATTGTTTACATCTTGTAATGTGGTACACGTACTGCAATTGATGAATGTATGTTAATATATTATTATTAACTAAAATTTACAATTTAGCTAGGGTTCATTCTTTGTTTTACATTCTGTAGATACTGACAAATATATAATGTCATGTATCCACTCTTACAGTATCACATAGAATCGTTTCACCGTCCTAAAATGCCCCTGTGTCCCATCTAGTCATCCCTCTTCCTCCTTCCAACGAACCTCCAACAACAACTTATCCTTGCATTGTCTCTATAGTTTTGCTTGTTCTAGAATATCATAGATTTGGTATGATATACTCTATAGGATTTTTTCACACTTTAAAAACCTTTATGAATAATTTTTTAAAATAAACAAAATAGATAAGGTAGTAGTGAAACCCCATATATCCATTACTCAGATTCTGCAATTTCAAGATTTTTAAGATTCATTTTTAATTTTTTTGCTATAAAAATATATGTACATATTTATGGGGTACATGTGAAATTTGGTTACATGTATAGAATGTGTAATAAACAAGTCTGGGTATTTGGGATATCTGTGACCCAAGTTTTTATCATTTCTATGTGCTGGTGCATTTCATGCTCTCTCTTCTAGCTATTTTGAAAATTATAATACATTGCTGTTACTACAATCACTCTGCTCTGCAATCAACATTTGAAACTATTAATTCTACCTAACTGTATGTTTGTACCCACTAACCAACCTCTCTTCACCACCCCAACCCCTGCTGAAACCATTCACTCACACTCCCCAGTCTCTGGTATCCATCATTCCACTTTTTATCTCCATGTGATCAACACTTTATCTCACACATATGAGTAAGAACATGTGATATTTGTCTTTCTGTGCCTGGTTTACATCATTTAACATAAAGACCTGGAGCTCCATCCATGTTGCTGCAAATAAAACTTCTTTCTTTTCATGGCAGAATAATATTCCATTGTGGATATATACCACATTTTCCTTATCCATTCTCCCTTGGTGGACATCTGGGTAGAATCTGTATCTTTGCTGTTGTGAATGGTGCTTCAGTAAACATGAATATGCAGGTATTCCTTTGATACATTGATTCCTTTCCCTTTGGATAAATAGCCAGTAGTGGATTTGCTGGATCATATGATAGTTCTTTTTTTCAGTTTTCTGAGAAATATCAATACTGTTTTCCATTGCATCTGTACTGATTTACATTCTCACAGCAGTGTATAAGAGTTTCCTTTTTCCCACATCCTCACCAGCATCTGATTTTTTTTGTCTTTTCATAATAGGCATTCTACCTATGGTAAGATAATATCTCATTGTGGTTTTGATTTGTATTTACCTGATGCTTAGAGATATTAAGCATTTTTCCCATACTTCTTGGCCATTAGTATGTGTTTTTTGGATAAATGTGTATTCGTGTCATTTGTCTACTTTTTAATGGGATTTTAAAAAATTGTTGAGTTGTCTGATTTCCTGATATATGCTCAGTAGTAGTCCCTTGTTGGATAAATCATTTGCAAATATTTTCTTCCTTTCAAGACACTGTCTCTTCACTTTGTTTATTGGTTCCTTTGCTGAGCAGAAACTTTTTAGTGTAATATAGTCCCATTTGCCTATTTTTGTGTTTGTTGCATTTGCTTTTGAAATCTTAGCCATATAATCTTTGCCTGGACCAATGTTCTGAAGAGCTTTCCTTATTCTCTTCCAGTAGTTTTACACTTTCAGGTTTTACCTTTAAGTAAAATCTTGAGTTGTCTTATCTCAAGCTGATTTTTGTATATGGTAAAAAGTAGGAGTCCAGTTTCATTCTTCTGCATCTGGTTATCCACATATTCCAGCACCATTACTGAAGAGGCTGCCCTTTCCCCAGTGTACGTTCTTGATGGCTTTGTTGAAGATCAGATGGTTGTAAATATATGGATTTGTTTTTGGGTTTTTCATTTCATTCCATTGTGTCTACTTTTTATATCAATGCCATGCTGTTTTGGTTACTCTAGCTTATACAATATTTTGAAGTCAGGTAGTGTTACGCCTCCAGCTTTTCTCTTTTTGCTGAGGATTACTTTGGTTATTGTGGCTCTTTTTTGGTTCCATACAAATTTTCATATTTTTTTTCTAATTCTGTGAAAAACGGCATTGATATTTTGATGGAAATTGCACTGAATCTCTAGATTTCTTTGGCAGATATGGTTATTTTAATTATATTAATTCTTCTGGTGCATGAGCATGGGATGTCTTTCAATTTCTTTGTGTCCTTTGCAATTATTTTTGACATGTTTTGTAGAGATCTTTTTTCTTGTAAAGATCTTTTACCTCCATTTTAATGACACAATTTTAATACTCTTTCAATTCAGTGTATCTAGCGTCCTCGGATGGCCTTAGACATACCAAAATCAATAGACATCTTTGCTCATCATATCTGTCCAGGGCATCAAATCCATCTGGCCAGATCACATCCATACATTCCTTCTTTAAATATAAAGCTTCAAAATTATCTTTGTACTTTTACAAATAAAGACATTTTAATTATGGTGAAATATATATAATAACAATTTTACTATTACAAATGGTCTCCAACTCAATCCAGGTTGCTGCAAATGCTATGATTTCTAAGTATACAGTTCCATGGCACTAAGTACATTCACATTGTTATGCAACCATCACCACCATCCACTTCCAGAACTACTTTGCATGCCAAACTGACACTCTTTATCCATTAAACAACTCCACATTCCCCACCACCACTCCTACAACTTGTCATTTGCCATTCTACTTTGTCTGCCTTAATTTGTCTATGCTAGATACCTCACATAAGTGGGATTATAAAGTATTTGTCCTTTTATGATTGGTTTATTTAATTTAGCATAATGTCTTCCAGGTTCATTCATGTTGTAGTGTGTCAGAATTTCCTTCATATTTAAGGATGAACAATATTCTACGGGTTGTCTGTACCACATCTTGTTTATTCACTCATCTTTCAGCAGACATTTGGGTTGTTTCCACATTTTTGCTTTGGGAAATAATGTTGCTATATATGTGGGTGTACACATATCTGTTAGAGTTGCCATTTTCACTTCTTTTAGATATATACTCAGAAGTAGAATTACTGGATCACATGGCAATTTTATGTTTAATTTTTTGTGAAACCATTAAACTTTATTCCACATAAACTGTATCATTTTATGTTTATAAACATAAGCTGTCTTTCCATTTATTTGAATCAAGAGGGAGCAAAGTGCCAACTATACTTGTTTTGAACTGTCTAGATTAGTGTCATCACTGTGATGGAACTGGATTGGCTTGCCTTTGGATCCTGCTGACACTACCCTGGTAGGGAAATCAGAGCACATCCTACCTCTGCCAACTGGGGGATGGAAGATCAGCTCTCTGCTAGGCTCATCTACACCATCCTTTGGGAAAATTGTTGCCTGCTTTTGCCAGGTAGAGATGGAAGGCTAACTCCCTGCTAAGCCTTGACAGCATTACCCTGACAAGGGAATCTGAATACCAGCAGTTTCAGCAATAGAGGGGATGTGAGATCATATTCCCAGTCCTCCCTGATAAAACTAAGTGGTAGGAGGGAAGGGCAGAAGAGGTTATTGAGCTTTGTCTTTTCATGTTTGGCTAGAATAGGACACGTATTGCAAAAAGCTTTTCTGTCATTAGGCCAAGCCGTTCCTTCTCTTTTGGCTTTGGGCAATAGGTTTTCCTTGGAAGATTTTTGTCTTTTTTGTTGACAGTTCTGGGTTGGAAATGTCTGCAGTGCCCTATCTGGGATATAGGGGAGACAATAAGAAAACCCCCAAAACTCACTGTCATGTTGTTCCTTAAGTCCTAAATCCCTCTGTAGTTTACCTTTTTTATTCCACCTTTTAGAGTCACTTGATGTTTGTTTGAAATGTTACGTGCAGGGTTTTTAAGTTGTAAGGTGGAGGATATGAGATAAATGGTGCTATGCCATTTTGGTAGCATCAGAAGTGTTTTGGAATATATATTTTTAAAATGCAGATAACAGACAAAAGATTAATATCTGTAATGTCCAAGGGGTCTCCTACTGATGCTAATAAAAACCAATTCAATAGATAAAAATGTAGTGAGCAGATATGTATAGGGTATTCACAAAAAAGTAAATCTAAACAGTCTGCAAGCATGTTCAGACTCATTAGTAGTCAGGGATATGCAAGTTAAAGCAATATGGATATCACTTTACACTCATCAAACAATTAAATAATCAGTAATGACAGCTCTTGGTGGAAATACAAATCAAAAGGAAACTTTCAAATAGAATAGATATACAATTCACTAAAATCTTTTTGGAAAGCTATCTGATAACACTTACTAATATAGAAAGATAGAACCCTCACTTATTAGCAAACTAATTCAGAGGAATCTGTCTCATAGGTACAAAATTCTCTAGGATTCCCGAGGATGTCTTGGAAGTTAATTTGAAAAAAAAAAGACAGAAACAAAGCGAATGGTCATTCATTTAGGGGTAGTCATATGACTTGTAATATACCATACTATGGAATACTATATAGCTATTAAAATAATGAATTAGAGTTACACAAGGTGACTGGAAGAATTTCCACAAGGTAGGCTAATCTGAGAAACGACAAATGCAGGAAAATGTGGAGGATAATATTTCATTTTTTAAAAATAAACCCCCCAAAAAACCCAGCCACACTCATTATTTATGAATGAATGTATGTATGTTGTGTGTTGTTATATAGATACAAACACAAACACAAACATACACACACTATATATATAGTTTTATATATGTGTGGGGGGCAGAAATAAATATGCAATAATATGTATTAGGTTTTTAACAAGGGCTTCCATGGTGTGTGTGTATGTATCTCACAAATACATACACACATATTTATTGATTTGGGTTACCAGGCAGATGCTAAGTTGGGAGAATTGGAAATCAAACAACATAAAGAATAATTTTAAAAAATGAATATGTGAATATGAGCACAGATAATGCATTTATGTAAAATTATATATGTAAATAAAATAAAGTCATAAAAATAAAACAAAATCGATTACTTGTAAGAAACGAGGTTTTAGAGATTGTTGATTATATGAGAAAGGCACCCATATAAGATAATTCCCTCACTTAAATTAGAAGTGTAACAAAATGCGCTTCCCCATGACCTTAAATCATTAAATTCCATGTGGATTTGAGCAAACAACCGATACTTGGAATTACATAAACGAATATTTTTCAGCCTAAGACAAACTTGACCCTTCCTTTGCTGAAGAAGCATCAGATAATCCATCTGAGTTGTAAATGTGGATTATTTAATCTTACCAAAAAAAGCTGCATGCATCCTGACATTTTCTGGTAACAACAAACTTTAATGATATTGTTCTTTATTCTCTATTGAGTAATAATTCAATGAAATATCCAGACTAACTTATATGTATAAGTTATAAGTATATAAAGTTATAACTTACATAAAGTGTAACTATCACCTTAAATGGGAAATTAGTATCCTCCCTCAAATTAATTTATGTAAATTAATGCTGTCCATCACAGTAGTTACTATGCATGTATTCATTCATCATACACTTATTTTTTCAAGATATAGACATTAAGAACCTATGATGTGATAGACTCTGTTCGAGGTGCTCAAAATACAGCAGTTAATATTTCTCACTCTTTTGAATTGCATATTATACTGGAGTGCAATACAATTAGCAAATGAGCCAGATAGTTACCAGAGAGTTTTAAGTATTATAAAGAAAAACCAAGGTGAGGAAAATATTCATGGAGTGAGGGTGGTGCCTGTTTCAGGTGTCAAGGAAAGGCTCTGTGAGTAGTTAACATTGGAGGAGAGACTTGAGTAAAGTGGGGTGGAGTCATCTGGAGTATAGGAAAGAACATTCCAGGCATTAAGATCAGCAAGGATCCAAGTTCTTAGGCAGGAACAAGCCTGACATGTTCAAGAAGCTGTGTAACGTTTCCATAACTAAAGCTTCATGCAGGAAGGAGGGAGCTACAGCACGGGATACAAGAAACGGACAAGAACTAGAAGAAGCAGACACTACTAGGACATAAAAGGAGTTTGGTTTATATTCCAAACATGACAGGGTGCTACAGAAACCTGACGCGAAAATGTGGAAAATATAGAGGTTTGTGGAGAACTGAAGGGACCCAGTTAACCTGGAAGCTGGGAAAGAATTCTAAAGGTAATCTACAATAAAAAAGCAGCTTTGATTAGCTAATCAATTCGCACCTGTAGGCAAAAATCAGTGGATTTGGGCCACTACTTACAGATAAGCAGATCTATTTCTGGAGCCCAGTCTCCTTATCAATGCCAAGTTCTGAAAGCCTGTTTTTTTTCACAATTACATTCTAATGTGATAATTATTTAGTCCAAGAGTTCTTAACTTGGGAGACAAGGGCTTATTTAAGCACATAAAAGGGTCGATGATCCCCTGAAATTACATGCAGATTTTACTGAATAAACTAATGGCTGCCTCTACAGCATGAATTTTTCTGGCAAGTGAGTCCATGGCTCTCATGAAATTCTCCAAAGAACTTCTCATCCAAAACGTTCAGGGATGCTGGACAGATCCACTGAAGTTCTCTCTTTGTCAGGGTGTTTGCATTTGCAATTACTTGTTTTCTCTCTCCCTGGCATAGACATATCAGTAATGAAAGCCAAATTGTAGTATAATTTTTGCTTTAAAGCTGCTCCCTTCCACATATGTGTGAGAACATGCAGTATTTATCTTTCTGTGTCTGATTTATTTCACTTAACATAACGTCCTCCAGGCTCATCCATGTTGCTGTGAATAACAGGACTTCCTTCTTTTTATGGCTCAATAGTATAACATTATGTGTCAGTACCTCATTTTCTTTATCTATTCACCTATTGATGAACACTTAGGTTGATTCCACATGTTGGCTATCGTGAATAATGCTGCAATGAACATGAGAATCTTTTTCAACATATTGATATAGTTTTTTTTGGATATATACCTTTATTTGATTATGGCACATTGTACACATGTATTGAAATATCACACTGTACCCAATAAATATGTATAATTGTGTGTCAGTTAAAAGTAATCATTAAATATTTTAAAAAGCCGACTCTCTCAGTTGGTAGCATTCAGTGGATCCAGAATTAAAGTATAGAAAAGGGCCATCCTTTTTTGCAAATATGGCAAATATTCCTCTGTTGGGAAACTTTTTAAAGCTCTGGTAGAAAAACTTTGAGATGTTTTAAGAAGGACTCCTAAATTATGTAGCACTAAATTCGCCTCACATGTGGTCATGGTCACCTTACTTCAGGCAATGCAACTCCCTCACAAGGATGTGCTCCATTGTCTAGCATCACGGTGTGCATATTACTTGGGCTTGTCTTTCGCTTTCTAAGTTATGAAAAACCAAAGCCAACTAACAAAGATGGATTCATCCAGCCACATGTTCACAAGATGATGGGTACATGTCTCAGAAATATTAGATCAAGGGTTAGGTCTGATGTCCATCTATATCACAACCTGGACACCTTTAGCCTTTCTTGGGTACTATGATGAATACTGATCAATACTGTTATTGCTCCAGATGGTTTCTTAGAAGTTTAAAAGCCATCCATTGATGTTCTAGTCGCCAACTTGGATGCACTGTTTTTGTTTCTTTCAATTTCTCCTGTAGTTCTATTTCAGATATGCTTACTGAAAAATATGTAATCCATAAACAAGAGAATAGAAAGAAAGATAATACTCCAAAGCCTTATTTTCCCCATGCATGGATGTTAGATGATACAATAAAACCTAAAATTAACTATTTTCAATTTAGCTACCTGTTTTATACATGGTTCATGAAATGAAAAGCGTAAGTTTAATGTTGCTACTTACATTTTGAACCTGCATGTGGTTAAAAATGGAACCTTCTTAAGATTCTCAGTCGCAGAATATATTAGGAACTGGGCATTTTTCTAGCTTTCGGTTAGGTATTGATTTTTCAAACTTTCACCAAAATAAAATATGCTTTTCATTTATTCTTTCTACACATGTTATGTTATATCATATATATATATTATAGCTGTGAAAGATATATGAAAATGTCTAGATGTTCTTGAGTATAGTCTCAGTTCACAAGTATTTCTAACTTATTGAACAATGTTTTGGGAAAAATTAATAAGGTAATGACTATTAGTTATTAATACATTATTAGTTTTAGTGAATAAATGATTAGTAGTTTTAAAATATTGATTGAATAGGATTTTCTAGATATAAGAGCTTTAATAAGGTATTGAACACTCCCATCAACCATAAGAAGACCACTCCATCTACATGAACCTCACCTTCTATATCTTGAAACTGAGAACATTGTGTCTAATTGAATGAGGAAAATGCATAGAGCACAGCAGTACATAACATACTGATCCAGAGAAAAAAAAACAACTATCTTCTAGCCAAAGACCTATAACCTTGTCTAGCTAGTGTCAGTTGCACACTGTTGGATTAGTGGACAGCCAACTACACAATGTGAATTTTTCAGTGTTACCTGTCTTACCACTTAGCAAATCTGTACATATGCTCCTGAGAGTGAGCACTCTCAAAATCTAGATGTTCTTAAACTTGGTCTTCTGAAATACTTATATTTTGCTCTTGAATGTCTGAAAATTCCAGTTAGGGAAAGATGAAGAAATTAGTTCCCAAATGTACCTATGACTAACTCCCATGTGAGCACAAGATGACATATTTTTAAAGTTATTAACACTATCTGTGTGATCTCACCCTTGCCTACCTCTTCAGTTGTATATTTTTACATGGTGACTTTAATTACTCAAAACAGACCAACTCTTTCCCAATTTTGGACTTGTCCACATGCAGAATCTTTTGACTGGAACATTCATCACCGTATTAATCTGTTTTCTGGCTGCTGATAAAGGCATACTCAAGACTGGACAATTTACAAAAGATAAGGTTTAATTGGACTTACAGTTCCACGTGGCTGGGGAAGCCTCACAATCATGGAAGAAGGCAACGAGGTGCAAGTCCCATCCTACACGGATGGCAGCAGGCAAAGAGAGAATGAGGAACATGAAAAAGCAGAAACCCCTGATCAAACCATCAGATCTCCTGAGACTTATTCATTACCATGAGAATAGTATGGGGGTACCACCCCCACGATTCAATTATCTCCTACCGGGTCCCTCCCACAACATGTAGGAATTATGAGAATACAATTCAAGATGAGATTTAGGCAGGGAAACAGAGCCAAACCATTTCAATCACCTTAGTTACTCCTACTCAGATTTCAGGTCTTAGCTTGAAATCACTACCTCACAGGTAGTTTTCTTGACCATTCCCATCCACTTAACTTACATCTAGTATGTTTATCTCCCATAATTCCTTTTTCTTTCTCTTCATAGGACATACCATAAATTGTAATCATCTGTGTGTGTGCAACCACTAAATATCTATCGTATATAATAACCATTAAATATCAATCTCCCTTCCTGGGCTATAAATTACATAAAGACAGAGATCATGACTATCTTATTCACCCATAATCTATCGCAGGGCTTAGAACAAAATTGGCTCAAAATAATCTGCCAACTTAATGAGTGATTAAATCAATCTAGTCCCATGCAAACTAGATTCAAGTCCACTATCACCTTTTATATAAGGTTGGCACATGTACAAAAGCAAAGTCACATACATCCTTATTGTGGGATAAGAGTGTGATGGTAATATAAGTTGGGACCCTCATGGTTCAAACATGGTCTAGCCTTGTAACTAAATACACTTAGTCTATTGGCAAAAAAAGAATCATTAACTTCTGTTTATCAGGAAACATAAGAGGGGGTTCAATTAATCATAACCACTTTTCCTCATCGCTTTGCCTTTCCTCAGCTCTTACCTCTCAAACCATCACCTTAAAACACCCACAAAACCTTACCCTGCATGATTTTTTAAAATTACTTTTCTCTTTTTTTCTGTAACACTGTTCTTTTTTTTTTTTAATTATACTTTAAGTTTTAGGGTACATGTGCACATTGTGCAGGTTAGTTACATATGTATACATGTGCCATGCTGGTGCGCTGCACCCACTAACTCGTCATCTAGCATTAGGTATATCTCCCGATGCTATCCCTCCCCCCTACCCCCACCCCACAACAGTCCCCAGAGTGTGATATTCCCCTTCCTGTGTCCATGTGATCTCATTGTTCAATTCCCACCTATGAGTGAGAATATGCGGTGTTTGGTTTTTTGTTCTTGCGATAGTTTACTGAGAATGATGATTTCCCATTTCATCCATGTCCCTACAAAGGACATGAACTCATCATTTTTTATGGCTGCATAGTATTCCACGGTGTGTATGTGCCACATTTTCTTAATCCAATCTATCATTGTTGGACATTTGGGTTGGTTCCAAGTCTTTGCTATTGTGAATAATGCCGCAATAAACATACGTGTGCATGTGTCTTTATAGCAGCACGATTTATAGTCCTTTGGGTATATACCCAGTAATGGGATGGCTGGGTCAAATGGTACTTCCAGTTCTAGATCCCTGAGGAATCGCCACACTGACTTCCACAATGGTTGAACTAGTTTACAGTCCCACCAACAGTGTAAAAGTGTTCCTATTTCTCCACATCCTCTCCAGCACCTGTTGTTTCCTGACTTTTTAATGATTGCCATTCTAACTGGTGTGAGATGGTATCTCATTGTGGTTTTGATTTGCATTTCTCTGATGGCCAGTGATGATGAGCATTTTTTCATGTGTCTGTTGGCTGCATAAATGTCTTCTTTTGAGAAGTGTCTGTTCATGTCCTTCGCCCACTTTTTGATGGGGTTGTTTGTTTTTTTCTTGTAAATTTGTTTGAGTTCATTGTAGATTCTGGATATTAGCCCTTTGTCAGATGAGTAGGTTGCAAAAATTTTCTCCCATTTCGTAGGTTGCCTGTTCACTCTGAGGGTAGTGTCTTTTGCTGTGCAGAAGCTCCTTAGTTTAGTTAGATCCCATTTGTCAAGTTTGTCTTTTGCTGCCATTGCTTTTGGTGTTTTGGCACCAGCCGCTTGGTCTGTAACACTTTTCTTATGTGCCACCTAATCTCTGGATTCTTCATAGTGAAAGTCCAGAAATCTGTCTTATAAAAACAAGTGTCTCAGAAAGAGAAATAAATTTAGCAGAAAAATATAATTTTCTTTAGCAGGAGGAATTCAGTTTGTCCATTCCATATAAAGTAAAAATAAATCATTAGATAAGATGCAAATAAAAACATTACCAAAGTATTACTTCCAGATGGAGGAGAGATAAACAAAAATGGCTCTAATTAAATCTTTTAACAAGATGTCCACAATCTGCACCAAAATACTCCCCGGAGTTTGGTTTTCCAGTAGACATTTACTTCAAAGCACCCAGGCTATATCAAAGGGAATACATAATTTTAATCAGTGTCTGTGGAAGTGTGTGTGATTCAAAAACTGACATGCTTCTTGGAGCACGATTGACCAGAAACCTAGCTTTGCCACTTATTACCTTCAAAGACTTGGGCAAGAAATTTAACCTTTGTTTCCCTCTTTTTAAAAGGCGGATGTAGTCAGCATACCACATACCACAAGGGTTGCCTTTCGAATTACAAATAACACATAGAAATCTGAATAGACCTGTAATAAATAAAGAGATTTACTTAGTCATAAAGAAATCCCACAAGGAAAAGCCCAGGTCCAGTGACTTCACTGGTGAATTTCACTAAAGATTTAAAAACAGAATTACCATGAATCTTTTAGAAAATAGTTTGTAAAGTAGAAACAGATGAAGTGCTACCTGTCTCATTCTGTAATACTAAACCAGATTTTAAAAATTACAAGAAAACTACAAACCAATATCTCATGTGACTATATATTCAAAAATCCTCAGAAATGCTAACAAAATCTAGCAATACAAAAATGGTAATATGACAAGACCAAATCGGATATATCCCAGGAAATCAAGATTAGCTTAACATTCAAAAAGAAATTGATGTAATACACCAAACAAATAGAATAAAGAACAATCATCTTAATAGACGTGGAAAGAAATTTCACCAAATCTAACACACCCTTTCATGACTGAAAAAAGAAAACAACTCAACAAACTAGGAATAGAGAGAAACACCCTCAACTTGACAAAGAGTGCATAAAAAACCCCTGCAGCTAACATGATACTCAAAGATGAAAGACTGAAATCTGTTCTCCTAATATCAAAAACAAGACAACGACCATTTCTATTCAACATAGAGCTGAAAGTATAACCTAGTGCAATTAGGCAAGCAAAAGGAGGAAAAGGCATCCAAATTGGAAAGAAAGAAATAAAACTCTCTCTATTGCAGACTGTGTGATTTGATATATAGAAAATCCTAAAGGATCCGCACATACACACAAAAGTACTATTAGATATAATAAATGAGCTCAGCAAGGTTTCAGAATACAAGCTCAATATACAAAAACTCAGTTGTATTTCTATGAACTAGTAAAAAAATTGAAAATGAAATTAAGATAATTCCATTTACAATAGCAACAGTAAAATAAATACTTAGGATTAAATTTAAGTAAAGAATTACAATGCTTACACAATGAAAACTATAATAGTGATTTGAAAAAAAAAAAAAAAAGACCTAAACAAGTGGAAAGGCATTCTATGTTCATGGATTGGAGGACCTAATATTGTTAAGATGGCAATACTGCTCACATTGATCTGTAGAAACAATGCAAGCCCTACCAAAATTCAAACTGTCAATTTTTGCAGAAATGAATTAGCTGATCATAATTTCATATGGAAATGCAGGGGACCCAGAATACCCATGACAATCTTAATAAAAAAGAACAAAGTTGGAATTGTCATACTTTCTGATTTTGAAATGTACTGCAATGTTACAGTAATTAAAACTGTATGATACTGACACAAGTATAGACATACAGATCAATGAAATAGAAGAGTTCAGAAATAAATTCACACATTTGTGGTCAATTCATTGCCAAGAAGGGTCCTAAGATAGTTCACAATAGGCAAATTCATAGGGATTAAAAAATAGATTAGTGATTGTCAGAGTCTGGGACAAGGAAAAAATGCAGAGTGGTTGCTAACAGGTGTAAAATTTCCTTTCAGGTTATTAAAATGTTCTCGAAATAGTGGTGACAGTTGAACAATCTTGTGAATATACCCAAAACCACTGAACTGTATACTTTTAATAATTAATTTTATGATATACAAATAAAATCTTAATAAGAACATCAGCCTAATTTTTTTAAATATTAAGCAGAACCCACATAAGACAAACTTGTATTTCAATCTAGGCATTAACAGAAACACAGCCCTCACAATCTGATGCAATTAATAGTACTTAAAATAATAATATTTAATATAATATATTAAAAGTGCCAAACAAGGAGTGTAGCACATAGTAAGAATTCAAGCTCTAAAGACAATCATTTTCATCATCAATTTACCTACCATGTCGACAAAGATGCTTCAGTGATCTAGACAGACTGAGACTACCCCCAATATCCAACAGGCCAACTGTCACAGGGACAATGGTTAAATTGGAAGTGATGGAGAAATAAAATGAAAACTGAAGAATCACATGGATTGGAACCAAAACAAACTGTTTTTTAGTTAGTATGTCAAGTCTCAATTTGTAATCACTAATCCTACTTCTATTTGTTGGATGAGTTTGTGGTGAATTAATATTAATTTTTCTTAAAAAAGCTTGGTAAAATTTATTACTGAAGTAATCCGAGTTTGGTCTTTGTGTGTGTGTGGCTTTTTCATTAGAATTTCAATCTTCTGTGATAGTTATATTCAGATTTTCTATTTCTTCTTGAGTCTGATCCAACAATTTTGAGTCTTTCTAGGGAATTAATCAGTTTCATCTAAATGTTCTAATTTTGGGCATAACATTTTCATAGTATTCTCTTATAATCTTTTTATCTTCTTTAAAGTCTGTAGTGATGTCTTCTTTTCAGCACTGGCTTTGGTGATTTGTCTGTGATGGTTGATTTTATATGTCAATTTGTCTGGGGCATACTGCCCAGATATTTGGTTAAACATTATTCTGGATATTTTTGTGAAGTTGATTTTTGGAAGAGATTAATACTTAAATTGGTGAACTTTGAGTGAAATAGATTACCCTCCATAATGTGTGTGGGTATTGTTTAACCATGGAAGGGCCTTAATAGAATAAACATTGACTTACTCTGAGTAAGAAGGAATTTTGCCAGCTGATTGTCTTTGAACTTGGACTATAACACTTTCCTGCATCTCCAGCTTATTTGCCTATCCGGAAGATTTTGAACTTACACCTCCACGTTCAAGTGAACCTTTTTTAAAAAATTTCAGCTTTTATTCTACATATAAGGGGTACAGGTGCAGACTTATTACGTGGTATATTGCACAGTGCTGAGGTTGGAGTATAGATCCTATCACCCAAGTAGCGAGCATAGTACCCAATAGGTGGTTTTCCTACCCATGCCTCCCTTCCTCCCTCCCTGCTCTAGTAGCCTGCTGTTTCTATTGTTCACATGTTTATGTCTATGTGCGCACAGTGTTTATCGTCCACTTATAAGTGAGAACATGTGGTATTTAGTTTTATGTTTCCACATTAACTCTCTTAGCATAATGGCTTCCAGCTCCATTCATGTTGCCATAAAGGATATGATATTATCACTTTTATAGCTGCATAGTATTCCATGATGTATATGTACCACATTTTAAAAAATCCAGTCAACCTTTGATGGGCACCTAGGTTGATTGCATGTCTTTGCTATTGTGAATAGCACCGTGATGAACATATGAGTGCATGTGTCTTTTTGGTAGAATAATTTCTATTCCTTTGGGTATATATCAAGTAATGGGATTGCTCTGTTTTAAGTTCTCTGATAAATCTCCAACTGCTTTCCACAGTGGCTGAAGAAATTTTCATTCCCAACAACGGTGTATAAGCATTCCTTTTTCTCTGCAGCATTGCCAGCGTGTGATATTTTTTGACCTTTTAATAGTAGCCATTCTGACTGGTGTGAGGTGGTATCTCATTGTGGTTTTGATTTGTATTTCTCTGATGATTTGTGATGCTGAGCAATTTTTCGTGTTTGTTGGCCACTTTCATGTCTCCTTTGGAGAAGTGTCTGCTTATGTCCTTTACTAATTTTAATAGGGTTATTTGATTTTTCCTTATTAAGTTCCTTATAGATTCTGGATACTAGACCTTTGTTAGATGCATAGTTTACCAATATGCTGTCCCATTCTGTAGGCTGTTTACTCTGTTTGGCTCTTTAATTTAATTAGGTCCCACTTGTCAATTTTTGGTTTTATTGCTGTTGCTTTTGGGGACTTAGCCATAAATTATTTGCCAAAGTCAATGTCAAAAAAAAGTGTTTCCTAGGTTTTCTTTTAGGATATTTATAGTCTGAGGTCTTCCATTTAAATTTTTAATTCATCTTGAGTTAATTTCTATATATTTAATGAATGGTAGTGGTTCAGTTTCATTCTTCTGCATATGGCTAGCCAGGTATCCCAGCACTATTTATTGAACAAGGGGTCCTTTCCCCATTGCTTGTTTTCGTTGGCCTCGTCAAATATCAGATGATTGGAGGTGTGTGACTTTATTTCTGAGTTTTCTTTTCTGTAAGAGACACATTGGTCTGTGTGTCTCTTTTTATACCACTACCATGTTTTTTTGGTTATTGTAGCCTTATAGTATAGTTTGTAACTGGGTAATGTGAGGCCTCTGACTTTGTTCTTTCTATAAATGTATTTATTTTAATTTTTGTGAGTACATATTAGGTGTATATATTTATGGGGTACATGAGATATTTCGATACAGACATGCAATGCATGATAATTATATCAAAGTAAATGGGGTATACATCACCTCAGGTATTTGTCCTTTCCTTAGTATTGCTTTGGCTATTCAGGCTCTTTTTGGATTCCATATGAATTTTAGAATAGTTTCTTCTACTTCTGTAAAGAATGATGTTGGCAATTTGATAGGGATAACATTGAATCTATAAATCGCTTTGGGCAGTATGACCATCTTAACAATATTAATTCTTTCAATCCATAAACAAGTATTTTTTTTCATTTATTTGTGTTGTCACTGATTTCTTTTCTCTATGCTTTGTAGTTCTCCTTGTAGAGATCTTTCACCCACTTGCTTAGATATATTTCTAGGTATTTCACTTTCGTTTGGCTATTTTAAATGAAATTGTGTTCTTCGTTTGACTCTCAGCCTGGATGTTATTTGTGTATAGAAATGCTACTAATTTTTGTACATTGATTTTGTATCCTGAAACTTTACTAAAGTCGTTTATTAGTTCTAGAAGCCTTTTGGTGGAGTCTTCAGGGTTTCCTATTTATAGAATCATATTGTCAGTGAAGATAGATAGGTTGACTTCTTATTTTTCTGTTTCTACATCTTTCATTTTTTTTTCTCCTTTCTGATTGTTCTGGCTAAGACTTTCAGTAATATGTTGAATAGGAGTTGTGAGAGTGGGTATCCTTGTCTTATTCCAGTTCTGAGAATAATAAGTGAACCATTCATTAAAATAAATATCTCTCTATATAGCTGCCTCTTTAGATACATATGTATGTGTATACATGTGTATGTGTATACATGTGTATGTGTATACATGTGTATGTGTATACATGTGTATGTGTATACATGTGTATACATGTGTATGTGTATACATGTGTATACATGTGTATGTGTATACATGTGTATACATGTGTATGTGTATACATGTGTATACATGTGTATGTGTATACATGTGTATACATGTGTATGTGTATACATGTGTATACATGTGTATGTGTATACATGTGTATACATGTGTATGTGTATACATGTGTATACATGTGTATGTGTATACATGTGTATACATGTGTATGTGTATACATGTGTATACATGTGTATACATGTGTATACATGTGTATACATGTGTATACATGTGTATGTGTATACATGTGTATACATGTGTATGTGTATACATGTGTATACATGTGTATGTGTATACATGTGTATACATGTGTATGTGTATACATGTGTATACATGTGTATGTGTATACATGTGTATACATATAGATGCGTGTATATATATTTATACACACATACTACACACACATATGTATACATACACATACACACATGCATACCCTGTTGGTGGTCCTGTTTCTCTGGATAATCCTGACTATGCAATATCCACTCTCCTAATTTCTTGTTCAGTCTAGGTACAAGGCTGTCAATTTTGTTTTCATTTTCAAAGAATCAACATTTAGCTGCATGGATTTTCTGTATTTACTTTGTTTTTTCTTTTATTAATTTCTGCTTTAATCTTTATATTTACTTTTTCTGTATGCTTTGGATTTAATTTGCTCTTCTTTTTCTATTTCTGAAGGTAGAAGTTGAGATTAATTTACTTACGATCTTTCTTCTTTTCTAATATAAGCATCATAGCTATACATTTCCCTCTAAACACTGCTTTAGCCAGACCTCATAAATTCTGATATTTGGTTTTATTTTTATTCAGCTAAAGACATTCTTCTAATTATCTCTACGATTTATTTTTTAGCCTATGGGTTATTTGAAATGTGTAGTTTAATTTTCAATTGTTTGTGTAATTCACAAATTTATTTATTTGTTGATTTCTAATTTAACTTCATTGTTTTGGAGAACATACTTATCAATATTACACATACTTTCTCTTGGAATATTCAGTCTCCTCTGAAGCATTTGATATCTATAACTATGACTGGACTGTGGCAGTGATTAAGAAATCCATCCATAATGACCTATGAACATTTTCAGAAGGTGCTATGTTGGGATGGTTGGTTATTTCGGATTATGTGGTGTATCATGAATTGAATGAGGTAAATCTGCCCAATAAGTGCTCCATAAGGTAATGAAATTATGATGTGAATGAAACCTACAACTCTTTTGGTTGAATAACGTGAAAGAGGGTAACAAGTGCTTGTTCTCCTCTCATGCAACAGCCTCAGAAACCCAATGTGTCCTACAACACAGTTGGAAATCTAGAGTACAGAATTCCCAACATACTGCCCTATTACTAAATTCTATGATTCTAAAGTTCATCTAATACATAATATAGGTAAATGGGATTTTATTCAGATATTCTCATTCATGTGAAATTACCATCTATTTAGTGTATAGTAAATAATGCACTGGGGTAATTGCTTTTATTTTATTGTACTTAATTCTATAAGCCCAATGAATCAGGTACCATTATCATTATCTTATGAATGAGAAAAATGAGACTCAAGAATTTGTCCATTGGAAGTAAACTACAGCTTCCCATAAAATGAGAGTAATATGACCTATTCCAGAAGAACTAAAGTTAGCAACAACAGTAGTTTATCATAATTTAACAATGGAACTCATTAAATGACAACAACTGTCAAATTATATATAAAGTCAGTGCAAAAACTTGGGTGCACATAGTTACATTCTTACTCTTCTAGGTAATGAAGATATTGTGTTGTTGAGATATTGTTGAACCACAGTAGAATTAACATACTGTAAAAGTAAATGATGAGATATAATTAGTTTTGTTACCATCTTGGGGGGACTTGAGAAAGAGAAGGCACAATAAATAATTAAAATGAGTTTGTGAGTTAAGAGAGAATTACAAGCCTTCTGAGAACACAGGTAGCGTCTTCGTCTGTACTATTAAATATTTTCATCTCATTGTCCTGTTAGGATCCCTTAAGGAGGCAAGACTATTAGAAAAGGTGGGAGTCTCAGTACTCACAGTAAACTGCCAATCATAGAGATTTGTATATTGTAGCAACTTGCCTGTTGTTAAATCTCATCACCCACTCCCCCTCTTAGGCCAGCAAGTTTAGATGTGTAATCAATTGTAATAGAAAGCAACTGTAGATTTCTGAATGCATAAGTACATTATCCTATCAGTTGGAAAAGGAGTGGAAAGTAACTGGAACACATTTATAAAAAAAAAAAAAAAACACTGGTGAGGAAGCAACAAGAATTTAAAAACACCTGGGAACTGGCTATTGAGTAAGCAGTGCAGATCTGATCTGAAAGGGAATAAAGACCAAGAACCACTAAATTGGTGGAAATGAACTTACCTATTATGTGCTAGGAGCTGTCTGTCCTCTCCGTATCTTAGCATCTGGTATCACAACTAAAACATAATACATTTTCAATATATGATGTTAGACCCTGTTTTAGATGCTTAAAATTCATTATTTAACTTACTTTCACTATACCTCTATCACATATGTATTCATATGTATTATAATATCCACTTTACAAATGAGGGCACTCAAGTGCAGATAAGATTCCTAGTCATACAGCTAATGAATGCAAGTGCCAGGATTTGGTCATAAAGAGTTGCCCATAAATCCTTTTTCAATGAAACTATTCTACTTTACAGAGCTTTTTCTCCCCTATAAGAGCTTAATTAATACAACCACAACAAAATAAGTAACTCTTAAATAGTAACTAATTCTATTAGTTTCTCAAAAATAATACAACATACAACATAACAACTATAATAAAACATTAAATAAATGGGAGTCAGGTGTCTACTGGCAAATTTGTTAGCATTTAAAGGTTAGCTAGCTCATAGAAGTTGAATGTCAGTAGAGATATATTCACTTAATACATTTACACCTCAAGCATAACTTCTGTTTTGTCACCATATAAATCCCTTTGTTAAAAATACGACTGGAGCTGAAATGATGATATTTACGACTTTTATTCAGCAAAACTTAAAGCTTAATATTGGCATATAAGACTTTAAAGATAATTTATCATATATTTCTTACCAAAGCCTTATTAAAAGTTTTGCTGTTATGTGTGGAAATTTTTTTCTACCATCATAAAGACTATTCTCATTTATCACTATAAACATAGTTGTACGCAATCAATATCTGTATGCAAGTTTTGCACTCCAAAGAAAACAAGCATTTTACCTCTCTTTTAATTTAGTTCTTTATTTGTATCTAAATGAAATTATAAGTACATTTGCAAAATATCCTTGGCACTAACTGCAAAACTTGGGAAATTATTTTTGAGATTTCCTACAAATCACCACTTTACATTATTCATACCTAAATTAAACCAAGTACGAAAAAGTGCCTCAGACCACCTTTTTATATTACTCAAAATGCTGATGCAGAAGAACTAGCAAAGGAAGTATCAATGAAGAAAATATTGTATCAGTAAACATATACTATATCCTAGAATGGCTGAAAATGTTAGCGCTTAAAAAAATTACCAATTTCTTTTGAGAAATAAAATGTCTTGTGAGCTAATGAGAAAAAAAATGTTCAATTATACTAGAGCGTATTTCCAAAACTTTCCTAGAAGGCTGAATCATATGTTTGGTAATGTTGGCATTGGTTTTTATTACTTCTAAATAAAAATTTCTAGTTAATGCAAATACTATACAGATATTTTAAATTGGAAAGGAAAATAATCTGAAGAAATTATGTGGAATACTGCCTAATAAAAACAGAGATTAAAATATAAAAAATAAATTAAAAGATGTGGTGTATTGAGTGAGAAGGCCTCATATATATGTAACTAAAATCTCAATAGACTCTAGAAAATAGGAGTCAAGGAAATAGTCAAAGAGATAATAATTGATGTTTTTCCACAATTTTTGAAGACATTAAACTTCAAATACAGAAAGACCAACAAATTTTAAGTGAAATAAATGAAAACAAATGCACACCTAAACACATAGCAGTGAAACAGCAGAATACCAAAGGCACACAGAAGATATTAAAAGAATTCAGAGGGAAAAGATAATTCACATATTGCAACTACACTGAGAGCTGACTTTTCAGCAAGGGAATAAGAAGGGATTAAGCCCACCAAGCTAAACTCATACGCCAAATTTAAATATTTTTCAAATGTGAGGGTGAATCAATGACATATTCAGACAATAGAAAGTTTGAAAATTTGCCACCAAGCAATGTAAGTGCCCACTGGAAGAATATTAATACATAGATTTTAGTGTATTCATAAAATTGAATGCTGTACATCAGTAAAACTAAGTGAACTATAATTGCACATATCCACAGGATTGAATTTCAAAAACATGATATCGGATGGAAAAGTGTCAGAATAACTTACACAGTATGACATGATATGTATAAGCTTCAAAATCAGGGACAACTGCAAAATATATTGTTGAGGGATATTAACATCATACACTCCAAAGAGAAGAGAAAGGGAATAAGTACTACAAAGTTCAACGTGGTGGCAATCCCTGGATAAGGGATGCGCTTGAGGAGAGCACATGGAAAGCTTTTTAATTTAATGGTAATATTATATTTCTTAAGACTTCTGAAGGTGTCTGTCTGCTTGTTTACATTGCACTTATATATACTCTTTTGAATGTTTAAAATGAAAACAAACTAACATCAAAAACCCTATGGGGGCACTCTTGGTATGTGGGCAAGGCTTACTAATCAGAGGGATTTGCCTTTGATTATCTGGGTAGGGATTATGCTGGCAGTCATCTAAATGGTATCAAAGTTTTTGCTCTTGAGTCATTCAATTTCTTAAGAGCATGTCTGATATTTCTTCTGGAGTTGTATACCTGCTTGAGGAGCATTCTGTTCATGGGGTGATATATAGTTTGAAGGAAGTTTATTTTTCCCTCACACGTATTCTTTAGAGAAGATGAGCTTTCTCTCCAGGTCAAGGTTGCTATAATTGGACAATGTATGCACAATAAACTTATTCAAGTCAGAAACAATACAAAAATATGTAGCTAGCCACTAATAAGGGAGTATATGGGTTGTCTAAATTAGCTGATAGCAAGTCATTCTTGTGCGCAGAGACAAAAAAATGTACTCCGGCCTAGTAGCTTCTATAACACAGGTTGATGGCCTTACTCCTGTAGAGTAAGGGACAGCCTGCAGAGGCTGTGAATTCATACATTAAACTCAGATCAACCCTCCAATCATATTTTTCTAACTACATAGCCTTGAAACTCTTGTATGTATAAAGCTGGAATTTGTGTGTTTTCTGTTACTCTAATCATCTTGTGAACTAGAGACTGGCCATCATTCATTTACATGATAAAGCGTTTTATGAATAAATTGCCACATTTCTCTATGCCTCTGCAAATGCAGGTGCAATAAATTTCAAGAACGTAGATTTATTCTCAAAATTATAAATGACAGAGAAGAAGCAATAATTTAATGAACTCCACAATGTGTGTGTCAAACAAACCTGGCTCTTATAAGTGAAGTTAGAATGACTTTTGTTGCCACCTAGAGCAATAGCAATCAAAGGGAAAACATAAGACTTATAGTCTAATAAATGTAGAACTCTTCATTATATAGCTAACAACGTAGGAGAGATGAAGTGTTTTAGGGATGTTTATGAAGTCTAAGAGTGTAAATTGAGAGGTTTCATTCCCGGGTCTGCCAGTGATTCACTGTGTGGGCTAGAAGAAGTCACTTTCATGGGAGTAATTTAAGTCTTTATTTATATTTCCAGGGTGCGATACCTTGAGAGGAGAATCTACTTGTGGAATACATTAAACACAAAGAAAATCACAAAGGCTATGAATAATAGGGGATGTATTTCTTTCTTGAACAAAGATGCCACCACTACCACTAACCTCTCCTTCTTGAACAAACGTGACAACACCTACCACTAACCTCTTCTGACATTTCATCACAAGTTCATTCCAAGTTATACAGGATGCTTAAAGTGTATTCAGCTTTGAATTGTTTTTAAAATATATGAAAGTTAAAAGGCTACAGAGAATCTGGAAAAGTAAGAACAGACATCTGAAATTCCATAAAATCACTCAGCTGCTATTACAGTCTCTGTTATAATTTTCATTGTTTCATTGAAACAATGCAACAAAATCATTGAAACAAAAAATTAGCAAGTTTCATTCCTTGCTCGTTTTCATTGTTGCATACATCTTATAAAGTTGTACTTATATTTTATGCATAATGTTGTGTCATGCCTTGTTAATTTATAACAAATAATTTAAGTTTATCTTAATATTATAATTTGTAATATAATTTTAATAGCTGCACAGCATTCAGTCAAGTAATTGTATGAACCAAGTACCAAAACACTACAGTTCATACTATTAAGCAATTTAAATATTCATACACTTCCAACTTTCTCAATACCTAATTATCACACTAGAAATATTTAGGCATTTTCGTGGCCCAAAAATAATACTTCTTTCAATACACATCATTTTAAACACACAGTTCGGTTAAGATCTTTCATACTGAAGCCCAAATAGAAGGATGTTTTATGAGTGTTTTGCGAGTCCTTCATGTGCCAGCAAATATGCTAATAGCAGTCCCTTTTCTCAAACAGATCACATCATATTGGAAAGTTAGCAAAATAGACTGAAAAGGAAGGGTACTATTTCAAAAGCCGTGAAGGGGCATCTAGAAGCAAATGGTCGTCATTGACAAATGTTCCAGAGAGGTCATGTAAGAGGCAAATTGATCAGTCCCAGTCAGTAAACAGATATTACTTGAATGCTTAGTATGTGTCTACTAAGTCTCATTTAGGATCTGGTGGACAAGGCTGAGTCCCTTCCCTCAATAATATTTTATGCTAGTGGGGGCAGAAAGAAAATAAACACATAAACAAATATCTACAGTTGATTTCTTATTTTTTGACTTTTAGGTTCAAGGATACATGTGCAGGTTTGTTATATAGGTAAACTCTGTGTCATGGGGGTTTGGTGTACAGATTATTTCATCACCCAGGTAATATGTATAATAACTATAGATAGCTTTTTGATCAAGTACTAGGGACTATCAAGAATGTAAAATACGGCAATATGTTTGAGAATGTCATGAGATTTAACTCAGGTGGTCAGGAAATTCCTCTTTAAGAAGATGCAATTTGTCTGGAGACCTGAAATATCCAAAAGGAGTCTTTGGATTTGATAATTAAAATGTCTTTGATGGTCTTGCAAAGTACAGCTTTATTTGAGTGGTAGAGACAGGAGTCAGAGAGCACCACGTTGAAGAAAGAGTGATTGGTAAGTAAGAAGAGACAGACAAGAAGCTTCACTCTTGTGAGGCTTAAGTGGAAAGAAAAGAAGAAAGAAGAAAAGAAGTGAGAAGGAAAAGCAGAGTGAAGTTATTATCACATTATTTTTTACAATTCACCTTTAAAGTGGTTCCTGATGCTTCCTCTTACTTAAATTTTTATTTAATATTAAACATATTTATAAACTATAGTTAATTAGCCGGTAGAAAGGCAGATGTTGAAAGTACAGAAAAAAAAGTTAGCAGTGGAGCAAGGTCCATTCTCAATCCCCTTGAATAGAACAATTTATTCATTAAATATTTACTGAGCATTTTTGTGTTTGTTTTGTTTTTGTTCTTGTGGGGCTTTTTTTGATGTGAAAAACACACAAAAGCATAACTACCCATTGACCAATTTTGCAGGAGGACTCATGCTAATACATCAGGCTGAATTTTAGACAGAATGGTTGAAGAAAATAAATGCTGAACAGTCCACTTTAATATGGCAATTTAGTGGGGAGAGGTACTCTCTCCCATTTAGAGACACAAGAAAATATTGCTTCTATGAAAATCTTCTTAACATGGAGATGTTAGTAATGATGCCAAATTTATGAAATGTTCTTAAAGAGGTCTGAACAAAGTTTGCTACATAGAACAAATTCAAAATAATATGTAGTTATATGTTTTTCCAATATCATATACTTTTGAAAAATGCAAAATCTTGTGCTAAATGTAACTTTCACTTTCTTAAATCACTTTTATGTCAATAGTCTTATGAAAATATTTCTTAAAATTAAGTGATATTTTATGACCTGATATTCTCTACTTGTCATTTATTTAGATGGCAAGCTAAAAACTAATTAGAAAGACTATACTTTTGCTGTTAACTTTCTCAGAGGTAAAATATCACTTTTCTTTAGTGGTTTGTGATGCTATGAATGAATACTTTCCAGGTTGGGTATTTCCTGGCCGTTAAATATCAGTTAAGTTTTGGCTGACTTCACCTCCATCTATCAACCTCCCTGCCAATCATTTAACAGCTATAGAATAGGTCTCCTCACACAAATCCTTCAGGAAGAATTTCCAATGTGCACATTCTGACCAGAAGAAAAAATGCAGCAAATTTTTGAGAAAGCGAATCATTTTTAGAGTTCTGAGCACATTATGTTAAACTCAGGGTTTCTCACTGTCAGCACCATCACATTTTAGGCAGTATAATTCTTTCTTGTGTGAGGTTGTCCTTTGTCCAATAAGATGCTTAGAAGCATCTCTATCTCTGTCTCTGCTTATTAAATACCAGTAGCATTCCCTGCTGCCACCAATTATGACAACCGACAATATTTCTAGATATTGCCAAGTATCCCCTAAGTGGCAAAATCTCTTCCAGTTAAGAACCACTGAGTTAAGAACAGTAAGTAATAATCCAGGGAAAATGGATATAAAGATATTAAAAAGCTAGTAAAGCATCTGACATATTAGAAATGCATATAAACAATTCATATTTATAAAATAAAATCTACTGAAGATATAATGAATAAACACTTGTTTTGGTGAGCAAGCTTGGGATTGCAGCTGTGGGCCTGGAAGTGGTAGGAGCTGCAAATCCTGCCCAGGATTAGCTGTAACCACAGCCGGCAGCCAAGACAATAGCAAAGATCAATTTGACCTCAAGATATAATCAAATATGACAGCAGAGTGAATGAAGCTTTTATTTCACTCCATTCTTCTCCATAATCCTTCTTATGCCCATAATCATTATAATTACATAAAATATTTAAAAACCTTTAAAAATTATTTCTTGGAAACCATGAATATGGCAGACTAGAGGCATTTTGTACTCACTTTCTCCATTAAAAAGAACGAAACGGTGAGTCGATAATCACACTTTGAATATATAATTCAAAGGAAATCACTGGAATCCATTAGAAAAGTGATAGGCAATACTTAAAGCAGAGATGGAGAGGGAATCAAGGCAGCCTGCTCATCCAGGATCAGCTGTGAGCTGAGAGAGACTCCAAATACAGAGAAAGGATAGGTGAGAGAGACTCAGTGGTTTACATTCTCACTATAGACTCCTATAATCCCAGCCACAGGAGATCCCTTCAACCATCATGGGCCCTGAAACTAACATAGAAAGCTGCCAGGAGATTGTATGATGGCACTGCTTCAGGGAGAAAGCTCCCGCTGGGTCCCTCACACTTCTTGAGACTTAAGCAGCTACAACAAAGTACCATTTTAGAGCCCTGCCCTCAACAGACTGAGCACTGTCCTGGAGCCCAGTAGCCCAGGGCTGAGGTGCAAGAGAAGCACGAACTGCTGCCCCAGGGACATAGGCATCAGTGACTACAGACTACAGCATCTGGTGCAGAGGTGGGACCAAGGCGTGGGCTGCTGCTTTTAGGACTGAGGCACAAATGAGGCACCACTGCAGAGCCTCACCCCCGATGAACTACATACTGTCCTGGAGCCCAGTGGCATTGAGGCCTAGGTGCAAACTAAATGTCTGATGTTTCCCTGGAGATTCAGACATGAGCGACCACAGGCTACTGCAACCAAGGGAAAGACATGAGCATCGAGGCTGGGCAAGATAGCATTTTAGAGCCTCACCCCCAACAGACTGCACACTGTCTTGGAGCCAAGCAACACTGAGGCTGAGATGCAAAAGAAGAGCTGGCTGTTAACCTGGGGCTTAGACATGAGCATTCATGGGCTACCACACCTGGGGCTGAGGTGGGAGCACCACTGGGGATAAGGCATATGTGGCACATGTGTTTTTCACCCACTGGCCTAGACTGCCATCACTGAAGGTGGCATCCAACACCCAGTGGCAGGGCAGCAGCATGGCCACTGCCATCCTGTCTTTACCAAAGAGATAGAGACCATAAAAAAGGAACGAACAGAAATTCTGGAGCCAAAGAATGCAGTGAATAAACTAAAAAATACACACGAAAGCTTCAACAATATACTCAATCATAACTGACTTATTTTAAGATCACATTTTGCTTGAAGACAGTTTTTTTTGAAATAACACTGTCAGACAAAAATAAAGAGAAAAAGAAAATAATAAAATAAACCTTTGGAATGTATCTAACAACATAAAGTGACCAAATATAAAAATCACTGATAGCCCAGAAGGCAAAGAGAGAAAACATGTTTTCAAAGACCTGTTTATTGAAATAATAGATGACACTTCCTAAGTCGAGCAAGACACTTAGACATTGAGATACAGGAGGCCCATCAATTCCTAAACAGATACAATGTGAAAAGGTCTCTTCCATAGCACATTACAGATAAAATATTTAAAGTTTTTTTTTCTTTTTTTCCAAGATGGCAGATTGGAAGCATTATAAGCATACTTATCCCACTTAGTAAGACAAAATGGCATGTAGAGATTCATGCTGTAAAATTTATTCGAAGAAACAACATAAGAACTTAACAGAAAAACTGAAACCACAGACCCTTTGAATGAAGTGGCAGGCAACAGACTACATCATAAAACAGATGGAAAACCATTAGTCCCCAGAGCATGAGAGAGGGATAGATTGCTGTCATGACATATACTCCCACAGGGGAGCCAGGCAATACAAGTCATGAGGGAGGACTTCAAACCTACTCAGCTCTAGAGGTGATTCAGTGAAAAGTAAGGAATATATAAGAAGGAGCAGCATCGGGACATGCTTTGTGTGCAGTCCCAGATTCCAGCAAGAATGGAGGGAAGCCATTCCTGATCCCACCTCACAGGGGACGTTGCAGAAGTCTAACTCAGGCTGCAGTCACAGTTTGAGAGAAGAGCCCAACTGGGATTTGTGATATAATCCTTAGTAAGGACAAAGCTGATTGGCCAGAACCGAGGGGCAAGTGAGAAGTGTGCTACGGCAACAAGGCACATGAGCTGCATGGCCCTGCTTCACAGGTGGACTGGAAAGGATGCAGCCTGAAAGATATGGTTTCTGTGTCCATAGGGAAAGCTTATGGCCTGGGATGGTTTTAAATTCTGAGCACAGGCCACTTGAAACCCAGTTAGCTGCTGCTGCTAGCAGAACACTGTGGGTATGAAAACTGACTTGCCAAGTGTGTGGGAGCTGAGTGGGGCTTATTGCAACCTGCTGCCTCCCACTTTTCAGGCAGATTTTTCGTGCAGCAGAGGCAGCTGTGTTCCTGCCTGGAACACTACCCCACCAGCCAGGGAACTGCCCTCGGATCCCCACTGGGGCCACTGCTTGCACCTGCACATGGGGAGCCAGAGTGCAGACTTGCCTGACCCAGTTTAATAACTTCTGAGGCACAATGAAACCATCCCAATGCCTCCATGTTCAATTTCAGGCACTAACAAGTCCCTGAGGTATTAAATGCATTGCTTTTCTGCGGTCTTGCCACCTTCAGGAGCTTACTAAGAAAATGAAGAAGAGCCACGATCACTCCTCTCAATTAGCCTCTTCCCTTGGCTGAGAAATGTGTTTCCGGTCTTGAGAACACAGAAGTTTTGCATTTGCTCATGAGAGATCTGAAACCTTCTGACACTGCCCTGCATCTTTTCCATTCCCTCTAAATAGAGAAAACTCTTCTCCTGTCTCCTATCTTCTGCTCTGACATCCATTCACTAACACCTAGGCACAAAAAGCCTAGTTCACCCAATGGCAGAAAAGGCTAAGGTGGGCCTCTTCCAAGCTATGAACAACATTTCAAAGCTTAAGTCCCTACCCTCTTCCAACACAATGTCCTTTTCATTCCTCTAGCTCAGTAGTGCTCAGATTGGGGGTGATTGTGCACCCCATCCCAAGAAGACATTTTGCAGTCTGGAAATATTTTTGGTTGTCACAACTGGGATGGCTCTTGGTGCTATCGACATCTATTGAATAGAAACTAGGAATGCTGCTAATCATTCTAAATTCAGCAAGATGACACCCCCTCAAAAAAACCCAAAGAACTATCTGTCTCAAAATGTCAATAGTAATAAAGGTGAAAAACCCTGTAGCTCATTCCTTAATAGGCCACCCAAAGAGATTTTGGATGTTTTCATTTATAAAATTATGCATATATTTTGGCAAATCAACAGCTGTTTCTCACCACTGATGGTTAGACAAGGGAAAGAATAAGGAGACTGATGTTATAATGAGCTCATTCTATGCCAGGTACAGTGCTCAATACTTCAGATTTATATTATCACATTTAATCTGTGTTAAAAATGTCACAACATGTAGTAACAAGAGTTATTTTTATTTTACAAAGTTAAAAGAAAACTGAATTTTGAACAAATTGAAAGATCGATTCAGATTACAGCATCTGTAAATGGCAGAGCAGAAACTTACTATTAATGATCGCATGGCTTCAGAGCTGATGCCAGCCATCTCAGTCTCACAAAGATCTCCGCATTCACTCATCTTTTACCCTCAAGCATTGTCTTACGTAGAGATTCCTGACTTATTCCAATGGAAAGTCAAAAACAGAAATTTGATATTCAACAAGGAATATTATGTAGGATTTTGCTGTTGTTTCCTGAAAATTTTTCAATATACTGAATAAGCTATGGGAAAGCAAGCGGAAATAGTGTTGGCTTATAAAACCTCTCACCCTGTGACTAACCAAAATGAACAGAAAGGATTCATCAATGCTGAAACTTGAAACAAAACTGAGTCTTAATCAATATAATTCTTGAGGTATGATTCAGATCCAGTATAATTTGGCCCAGATTGAAAGAAGACTCAAAAATCAATATGTAACCCCTATCACTACCTTGGTCCAAATATTCCAATTTGAAGAAGCAAGGAAATTAGACTTGAGCAGATCTGGAGGAAGTGTAGGCTGCACTGCGTGGAGCTTGTTTCTCCACCGCAAATAAGCATCCCTGAGAAACTAAATGCTGGACAAGATGCAAAGCCATACAACCTATGTGATTGCCTCCCTAACTACCTGCCAACCTGTAGTTTATCTTCCTTCTAACCAGACAGAATGTCAGAGAGAAGTAGAAGCAATCTCTTGAGAATCATAGCCACAGCCTTCTGCACAGAAAAATACATAGGGTCAAACAAAACAAAAACCTCAACAACCCTGGACTTTTTATGAAAATGAATTTCTCACTTTGAGAGGGAGTAAACTGAAACACAAAAAGGCCGTTCTTCACCAACAGATGAGAGCATGCCCCCAACACGGTGCTGCTGATGCCAGTGCATAGGAGCCAAAAAATCAAACTAAGCAACTAAGAAACAAACCAACAACTAAGAAAAAAACTTCCTGACTGCAACTACTCACAGCCCCGGATATCTCCTCACTGTCCCCCAAGCCCCCTGTTCCCATAAAGGAGCTAAATGACTGAACAAAGAATAAAAACAATAAATGTGCAAATTGTTCAGTGCATGTTTCAAGGCATTGGTCCAAAAAAATATGCAGACCAGTTCTGGAAGTTGGGCTAAAAAAGACAGATTCTGAAGCTGCAACTGGAAGATTTCTTTAGTAGGTCTGGAGGGGTGATTGATGCTCTGTACTTTTTCACATCCATGTTTGAGAACCACTGTTCAAAGTGGAGAGAGAGGGTTAAGACAAAGATTTTCCTAGAACAGAGATATCAAGGAAAACGTATTCATCTATTTTTGGCAGTGGGGACAATCCATGGCCCCAATTCAAAATATATGAGAAGAAAAACAAATAATAACAGCATAGCACCAATATGTAAAATGCTTTATAACATAGAAGGGAAGAGAACAGGAATACAGCAAGCAAAGACAACTAGCTAAGTAGTATTTGTTGCCAGGTTCTGCAGTAGTGGCTGAAGAACAAAAGTGACCACAGATATTTAACAAGTGGAGAAACTAAAAAATAACTCTAAAATCAATAGGAAACAATAAGGAACATAATCAACCCTATAAAAAATTTAGTAATTTAAAGTATAGGCTTGGGAAACATTAAAACTACACAGGAAATGAAGAGATTTTATAAATATATAGATTATTCATAAAAACATATTTTCACAAATATGTGAAAACAGATCCAACGTTAGGATCACTGTTTTGGAATTAGGCTTACTCACTGTGGGACTGACTTTGGGAAGAAGTAATCATTTCTTCACTTTAACTTATTGTAATTTTGGCCTTAAGAACCAGCCAAAACTTATTTTGAATGTAGCTTTAACAAGAAATATTTATGTGACCCTGTCTCAATGTTTGACTCTTCTCGACTTCAGCTTTGTGCCCTGCAAATTGAAGATAAAATGTGTTCCTGTCTCGCAAAGTGGTTGTGGGAGTTTTATAAATCCCTGAGAAAATACAAAGAAGGTTTCAAGCATCAGATGTGGCTATTAATATTTCATAGAGAAGAATTTAAAGAAACTCTTGTGGCTCTAAAAGTGATATCTGAAAATTTTAAATTGAATGTGCATTTTTAAAATATAAAACAAAAACTTAGCAGAATAAAAATTAGTTGAGATCTTTGGTATTCTTCAGATAAGAAATGAAACAAAACAGGTTAAATAAAATCAGAGAAAAAAACTTAATGTGATGACACACGAGAACAAATATGTAAGTTAAATCAGCTCCCCACTTAATGAGAAGACTCATAGACAAATTAATGATAATAACCAATAGCATTATATTTATACAAACAAACACAAAACTTCCAAAGCAATGTGACTCAGAAAAGTTGAAAGTAAAAATTTTTCACTGAAATTTACCAGATGATATAAACAAAAATGGGAACAGACACCTATTCCTTTAAAAGGCAAAATTTGGAAATGGCACATCTCAACTCACAACTCATTAGAACTCAGTCACATGGCCAAGTGGAGTTGCAAAAGAAGCTGGGAAATGTAGTCTGGTCATTCATGCACCCAGCTAAACATCAAGTATTCTAGTACTGAAAGAGGGTTTGTGGAATAACTAGCAGTCTGTAACAAAGAGTATTGCTTTTAAGTAGGGAACAAAGCAAGGGAGTTTGTGAGAACTAGTACTTCACGTTCCTGTGGAAGTGTCAGGCAATGCATTCAATCAAGGGACAGAATAATAATCATAGATGTCAGAAAGTAGAAGGAAAAATAATTATTATTTGCAGATAATATAAAATTATACCTGCAGAAGTCTAAAAATACCAACTGAAGATGTCGCAGCATCAATAAAAGCACAGAGTAAAATGAAAAATTATTTTAATAACTAATTTCATGTAAACAATAACTACTTAGTAACTGCAATGAGAAAAAAGTCACATTGATAAAAGAACCAGCAGCAGCAACACAGCAACAACAGTAACACTAAATTTAATTCTTAGAAATATACCTGATGTGAATTGGACAGAAGCAATGTGAAGTGGTTATGAAGTCTCCATAGTAAAGCCAAAGTGATACTTCAAAACTGCAAAGCAATTCAATCACCTCTGTTGCTTAAAACTCTCTGTCCACTGAAGTTAGAAAAAATTCAAGTTTCTTTCCATGGCTTAGGCAACTCTGACTTCACGTCCGATAACCTCTTCCTTTGCATCAACTTGCCTCTTCTAGGCAGGAAATGCAGCCACATCAGCGCCCCTTTACTCTCTGAAGATACCAACCTATTTCTTGTCTTAAGACACTTGTAGTAGCTATTTCCTCTTCCTGGAGGGCTCTTCCCCCAGATTTTCCTATGTCAGACTCCTTTCTTATCAATTCGTGTTCTAGCTTAAAAGTCACATAATTCGAAAAACATCTCTGACCACTCTTTGTCAACAATAAACACACCCTCTGCTATGACGTCACTGTCTATTGCACTTTTATATGACAATATCAAATGAAAAACAGTAAATTATACCACATCATAGAGTATAATTAGAATATTCCCAAGAGAATGTTGAATGTCACTATTAGATAATTAGAATGTCATATTTGATATTTATGTGTTAGGTATTAGATTTAGGTATTAAATATTTAGATACTAGATAGATTCATATTGGATAATTAGAATGTCATTGTTACATAATGATTGAAATAATTATAAAATTATATTTGTATAATAGTGTACATTCATATTATCATACATAAAAATAGATATTAGCAGTACAGTATATGACATTGATATAGTTATATGAATGCATTAGAAAATAGAAAATATCTCATTGTATTGTATCTATACACAATATATTCAACAAAATAGTAACCCGGTGACAGACTCAGATAATTGTTAATTTGTCTTTCATACTTTGCTCTGTTATCTGATTTTTAATATATAGATAGATAGATAGATGAATTAATAGACACACTCAGGAGGGAAAAGTTCAATTAGTTAAGATACAAGTACAGAAAACTCTCTAACCGGCTTAAACAAAAAGGAAATTATTAACTCACTCTCAAAATTTCTAAAAGCAGTGCTGTCTTTAGTCATGTAGGAAGGCAATAGAAATTTATTAAGTATATAATTATGTGCCTTTCTGTTTCTGAAATGTAACAGTGAGAAAAACAGTGTCCTCATTTCACTAACATTCTGGAGAAGTTAGAGAGAAAATAAACCTAGAAATAAATATGTTCAATACACTTGGATAAATTTCAGTTTCTTCTAGGCACTACAAAAAGCAAAATTAAGGAAATATGGTAGAGAGTTGCAGTGAAGTTTGCTTTGGTCTGAGTGATCTCTAAAGTCCTTTCAAAAAGAGGTATCATTTCAGTTGAGGTTTAAATGACAAGACAGCTCTGTAATGATATAGGGAGTTCCAAGGAGAATAAACAGCAAAGACAAAAAACCTGGATGGAAAGTATGGTTGGAGTGAAGAGAAAGAGTGGGGGATCAAATAGAGATAAGGATGGAGAGAAAAGCAGGGCCAGATACTAAAAGGCCTTGGAAATGAGGATGGGGAAGGAGAAGAGAATCAGATTTAGCTCCTCCTGGGGCCTCATATGGAGGCATAGGGTGGGAGGGCTGAATCATGCTCACATGAGTGTTCTCTGCGCTTTCAGAGAATAGCTCACATATTATTCCTTTATTTGCTAACTCCTTTGTATGCATTCAAATCACTTATTAATTTCCTTTAAAACTTCACATCAATTCTACAAGGTCACTAATGCTTATTTTACAAATAAAGAAACTATTTGTTTCCTATTGCAGTTATAAAAATTTCCACAAACTCAGTGGCTTAAAACAACACATTAAAACTATAGAAACAATAAACCTGGAAATCAATAATTTCACGATTCAAATCTCTGCCTCAAGGTCACCCCCTCAGAGAGGCTTTATTTGATTACCTTATTTAAAGTACTACTCTCTGCTATTCACTCATCTTTTTCATAGCAACCATCACCACTGAAATCATTTATTCCCATGTTTATTGTTTCTGTAGTTTAAAAGTGTCCTCCCAAAAGCATGTGTTGAAAAATAATCCCCAATGCAACAGTGTTGGGAGGTGGGACCTAATGGGAGGCATTTAGATCATGAGGGCTCCACTTTCACAAATGGATTTATGTTGATTATGATCTCTTGCTCTCTCACCCATATGCCCACATCTTGCCTTCTACCATGTTATAATGCAAGTAAAATGACTTTAGCCAGATGTGGGCCCCTCAGTCTTTGATTTCCCACATTCTATTTATTTGGTTCTATGTGATCCAAATAAATCTCTGTTTATCATAAGTTTGCATAAGTAATTTGTATTATGTCAAAGAACAACATAACAAAATGTGTATAGTTTATTTTACAATATAATAAATATGATTTATAAATATGATTTTATAAAATTACAAAACATTTTATCAAAATACATAATATGTGAAAAAATATATATATATATATAAATATATAATTTAAAATATGTGTGTTAGATTTCTAGGCCTGCCATAACAAAGTACCATAAACTGGCTATCTTAAAACAACAGAAACTTTTTTTTTTTTTCAAGGCAGAGTCTCGCTCTGTCACCAGGCTGGAGTGCAGTGGCGTGATCTCGGCTCACTACAATCTCCACCTCCCGGGTTCAAGCGATTCTGCTGCCTCAGCCTCCCGAGTAGCTGGGACTACAGGCGCACACCACCCTGCCCGGCTAATTTTTTGTATTTTAGTAGAGACGGGGTTTCACCATGGTGGCCAAGATGGTCTCAATCTCCTGATCTCGTGATCTGCCGCCTCGGCCTCCCAAAGTGCTGGGATTACAGGCGTGAGTCACCGCGCCCAGCCACCAACAGAAACGTTTAATCTCACATTTCTGGAGACAAGAAATCCAAAATCTAGATGTTGGCAGGGTTGGTTTCTTCTGGAGGTTCTAAAGGAGAATATGTTCCATGTCATTTTCACAGCTTCTGGTGTTGCTGGAAAACTTTATTGCCTTATAGGTTCATTACTTCAATTTCTACCTCTGTCATCACATGGCATTCTCCCGGCGTGCCTCAGTGTCTGTGTCTCTTTTCCTCTTCTTATACAGACATAAATCATATTAGATTAGGTCTCACCCTAATGACATCTTGATTACGTGTGCAAATAACCTATTTTCCAGTAAGATCACATTCTCAGGTACTGAGGGTTAAAACTTCAATATATCCTTGGGCAATGCAATTCATTGTATAAAAGTAAGATTTAAAATTGTGTTGTTATATTAAGAAGTGTTACTATCACATCGATAAGGCTTTTACAGTATTTTATCTTTTGTTTATCTTTATTTACTATCACTACCAAGACCACAAATAACCCTACAGTGTGCTGTAATAGTAAACAATAATAGAACCTAACCAAGTTAGGAGTCTCCGTGATAATTTCCCAGAAGAAAAAACACACAAACTGAGAACATTCTTCAGTTGGGACGTAATAAGGCAGTGGTGTGTGTGTGTGTGTGTGTGTGTGTGTGTATGAGAAAGATACAGAGTGAGAGAAAATGAGTGAGTGAGAGAGAGAAATAATATACCAGCTAGTAAGTAACAAGTGTGACTGTCCCAAATTAGCCAGAAACCACCAGCACATTCAAATAATTAAATGGTCAGTGTGATAAGGGAGTGAGTGCAGGAGTGTCTGAAAGCAGATGAAGTTAGAGATGTACTCACGAGATACATAATTTTACATACCTTTTAGAATATTCTGGTTTATTTTAAACTTTAGCATAAATTCAACAGAGGAAATTCATACATCACAATGATAATGACTCCACACTGGCAAAGATGCAGCGAATGGGTACATCCACCTACACTATGCTTTTATTCTTAGCAGCATACACATCTTCCTCACCTTTTAAGCCTTAGCTCAGACCTCATCTCCTAAATGAGGACTATCAGAACACTCCCTTTATTACGGGAACATGTTGCCCACCAGCAGCAGTCACAACCTCCCACCTTGCTCTAGTTTTCTTCTTCTTCTTCTTCTTTTGCATAGCGTTTGTCATCCTCTGTCATATTCTATACATCACTTACTTGTTATTATTAGGACTGTTTATTATCTGCCATATACCATTAGAATTTAAGCTTCAAGATTCCAAGAGAGCAAGAAGTCTTATCTATTTTGTCCACTTAATAAATATTATTGAAGTAAATAAATGAATGAATTTGCTTTGCAAATTGATATAACTGGCTGGAAATCATATATTTATATAAAATAAAAACCTTAAATTTTCTATACTTTGATCAAAAATTTCTATCTCTTAGGAAAAATTCTAAAGAGATAATACGAACTTCAAAAAAAGGATTGGTATAGAAATGTTTACTGCATAGCTATGAAAATGTGGAAACAAATGTCTTATATAGGCAAATGCTAAGTAAATACATGAAATTATATATAGCCACTAAAATTATTTTATTTTGAGCCTTTAATGATAAAACGACATGAATATCTTCTTAAACTCTTAATGAAAATGAAAATATTAAAATAGTAAACATTCCTTCCTACTTAACATATTAAATAAAAATAATGAGACAGTTGTTTATTCCAGTGGTTCCTAAATGCATTTATTACTCAAAAATTATTTATTTGGTACCTTACTGTATGTAGGTGCTGGAGATATGACAGTGAAAGCAACAGACAAAATATCCTGCTATTATGGATCTCATATTCTAGTGTGAATTAAAAGTCAATAAAATATGATATAATATCAGGTATTATAAGTGCTGTGAAAAAAACTAAGTAGACTTTAAGGGTAGAGAGGTATGGTAAGAGCTATAAAGAAAATAAGGTAGCCTCTAAGGGTAGAGAATGAAGAAGGTGCTATTTCAGATATGATGGTCAGAGAAACTCTCTTTGGGAAGTTGATATTTGAGTAATGACCAAAATAAACTCAGGGTGCGTGACACAAACTCCTAGAAGAAGAGAAATCCAGGCTATGGGACCAGCAAGTGCAAAGACTCTAGTATAAAAAACAAGCTTGGCATGTTCAAAGAGACACAAGAATGCCTCTGTAGCTAGAGCAGAGAGATCAAGGTAAAAAGTGGTAAGAAATAAAGTGGAAAGTTAGGCAGAATTCAGATAATGCAAAACTTTGTAAACTATGATAGAGAGTTTTGGATTTCATTTCGTTGTAATGGCTATCCACTGGAGAACTTGGTACATAAGAGAGAAATTAATCATCTTATGGTTTAAAGGATAACTCTGACACCTGGGTTGAATTTTAAAAAAATGGTAGCAAGAAAAGAAGCAGGGAGACTTGTACTGGATATTGCATACTATAGTCAATTGGTGAAGCTGGTTTAGAGATGACAGTGGTGAAAGATCACAATAAATAACGACATCCTGGATAACTTTTAAAGATAGTAACAACAGGAATCGCTGATGAATTAGATACAGTAGGTAAGTGAAAAAGAATAATCAAAGTCAATTCTAGCTTCTGGTTAGAGCAACTGCGTTAATAATTGTTTCATTTTTTAATTTTTAATTTTATTTTTAAATTTTTTTACTTTTAACTTTTTGGGGTATATAGTAGGTGTATATATTTATGGAGTGCATGAGATGTTTTGACACAGGCATGGAGTGTGAAATAATCACATCATGGAGAATGGGGTATCCATCCCCTTGAACATTTACCCTTTGTGTTACAAACTATCCCATTACACTCTGTCAATGATTTTAAAATATACAATTAACATAGTATTGACTGCAGTCAGTTAATGGAAGCAATGGGAAAAAATAGAGGAAGAGTAGTTCTGTGTGTGGTTGTATGGGAGCGGTATTGGTGGGGTGCTATCTTACAGAATTATAAGAAACCTTTCAGACTTCCAAGTGGTTATGTCAAACATGTAGTTCAATACAGATGACTAGATTTAAGGGGCTACATCTAGAATAGATTTATAAATTAGAAAATCATCAGTATATTGGCAATAGTTAAAGCTGGGAGGCTGAATGAAATCACCAAGGCAGTGAATATAGATGGAGAAAATATCTAATGATTGAGTGTTGGCTTTCTCTAACATTTAAAGTCTAGGCAGAGAAGAAGGAGCCCAAAAGGAGATGGAGGAATAGCCAGCAGGGTAGGAGGAAAACCAGCCAGGATGACGAAGTATACTGGAAGCCAAGTAAAGAGGACATTTTAAAGAATAGAGAGTGGCAAACTTTACAAAATACTGCTTCTAGCTCAAATAAGATGGGAAGTAAAAATCAGCCATTTAATTCAGCAATGTAAAGATCACTAAGTGTCATTGATAATAGTAAATTTGATGGGTGATGGGTATGAGAGTAGTTGAGTGACTTCAAAGGAAAAGGAAAGGGGAAGAAGTGGACACAGAGTGCAGAGAAATGGGGTTATGCATGGAACAGAATGTAGGTTTCTAGAGAAGATTGTTTGAAGATGGAAGAAATTACATGTCTCTGTACTGAGATGGATGAACTGTAGAGAGGGAGAAAATAATAATGCTGAAGAAGGGGGTTATTTTTAATAGCAAATCTCTTACATAAAGAAGAAAGAATGGGATTCCAAGCACAAATAGAAGATGTTGATTGTAGCAATAAATACAGTTCATCTGAGTTGAAGGCAAGACTCAACTCCGGAGGTGGGGCACGGACACCGAACCAAATTGAGGACTAGCTGAAACAGGGACGGGGTGGAATTACTTTTCCACAAGACATGCCCATCAGTGTGCCATGTCAGTTTACCATTGCCACGGCAACACCCAGAAGTTACTGCCTCTCTCTATGGCAACAACCCACCAACCTGGAAGTTACCAGACTTTTTCTGGAAATTTCTGCATAATCCACCTCTTAGTTGGCATATAATTAAAATGGGTATAAACATAACTGCAGAACTGCCTCTGAGCTGCTATTCTGGGCACACTGCCTATGGTGTGGCTCTGCTCAACAAAGAGCAGTCTCACTGCTATTGCTGTACACTGTTGCTTCAATAAAAGTTACTGTCTAACAGCACCGGCTTGCCCTTGAATTCTTTCCTGAGTGAAGCCAAGAATCCTCGCAGGCTAAGCCCCAATTGTGGGGCTTCCTTGCCCTGCATCATCTGGTGACCAATGAAAGGACAAAGACAGCAAGTGAAAGAATGGTGAGAGACAACGAGAGACAGCAGTTACACGACAGCAAAAGAATGGCAAGAGAATGGTGAGAGGGTGAGAGACAACAGTTGGCAAGACGATAAGCAGAAAGATGATGAGCAGAAAGATGGTGAAGCAGTCTGTGATCTAGCCTGCAAGAGATACAACACTGAGGCTGTAACAATAAAAAGCTGCTAACACAACAGAGCTGTAACACTAGTCAAAGACTCTTCTCAGAGCCATCATTTTCCCTGGCAGGTGTCAGAGTTGAGCAGACAGTCAGAGTTGAGCAGACAGGCAAGTGGTTGTAGTGCCACTGCCTCATGTGAAACTCACTGCTCTGACCAGTAGGCCAGTAGGTTACTGGTCCTTGTGCCCGCCCCCCATGTGACAGCCAAGCTCACCCAAGCTGAGGAAACCTAGAGAGATCTTCACCCGAGTCCCATTTGGAAGATCAATCAGCACCATTTTGGCTCCTACAGATGGGTGAGTGTCCAGTGTACCCCTCTCCAATATCAGAACTAGGGAATAAAATAAAAGCCTTTGGCTAAGTGGTCAGTTAAAAGTCCCCCATTGTTTGAATGCCCTGAAGCACATCCTTGTCACTTCTTCCCCTAGTCCCTTCTCTTCTGACACCATTTTATTGTTTCACCAGTCATTTGATTTTCAGTGCTAAAATGTATGTTTTGTTTGCAGTCTTATATTTGCTTCTGAATTTCTGTTAACTGTATTTGGGCAATTGTTTAAGGCAGGATGCTTGTTTGTGAGAGGTCCTCCATTGTGTTGACTCTGGGGTGCCTGATTTACGTTGTTCTATGACCTCAGCTTGGTGTTGAGTTAAGTGTTGGCTTCTTCCTGGGTGTCCTGGGATTTTCAGCATTTGGTGAGGGGACCCTCGTTAGCTGAAACTTGGGTACTCCAGGTTTTCATCATTGGTATTATAGGTCGCCCCCACCCAATGCTCTGGCGTTTTCAGCATTAACATTCCTTCTACAATGTGAGTTATAGCCCCTTCTCCTAGGGGAATATTGGTCTCACTTTTTTTTTTGCCCTGAAGTTAGAAGTTATTATTTTCCTAATAGCCAGTTTCAAGCCCCTTCCTGTGTGCTGTCTTACAACTACCTTGCTCAAGCCCCTCTTGGTCAAAGAGACTGGAAGTTTCCAGATCCCTGGCTTGCTGGATGACCATCTACAGAGGTAGGCAAGTGGCTGGGCGAACATATTTTTTTAAAGTGTCTCCACTGCTGAGGGGGATTCTCTGGAAAGTTAAGGCCTTTACGGTCTCTGCTTGGGCAACACTGTTTACCCCCCTCTCTTCCTCCCATCCACAGTCGCCATGTGTTTATCCCTCCTCTCTGCTTAATTCTCACTCTCTGTGGAATTTAGGCTCAACATTCTACTGCCCATTTGTAGCTAATAATTTGTTTTTGTAACACCTTGATACCTATATTTAAACTTTCCCTTCAGGAAGTGAAAGTCTAAAAGGGAAAAGCAATAAGGGGCAAGTTGCTTCCCCTCTTACTAGACTTAGAAAAACTTCTACATCTAGCAAAAATCCTTGTTAGTCATGGGACAATGACGAGCATCCCAGAGGACTGACCACTAGGATGTCTTTTCAGCTACCAGGGCAAATTCAAATTCAGCTTAAAGAAAAAGAAACACATTTTCTATTGCAACACTGTTAGGGTTAAATGCAAATTAGAAAACCAACAGATTTGGCCTAAACATGATTTTATACATTACAATGGTACTTTACAATTTGATTTATTCTGTAAAAAAGAAGAAAAGAAGAAGTCCCTTACGTATAGACTTTTCTGGTTCTTTACTGGCTCACATTACTTCCAAGCATCACAAAGCCATACCTAAGGGATCCTCTCCTAGCTGTTCCCCCTAGAAGGCCTATGCCTTTCCCAGAGTCTCTTCAGTCCCACAAATCTGAGGGTATCCCACTAGTTCTCTAATGAAAGATTCTATCCCAAGGTTATCAGGCTCCCTTCCCCCTTATTTGACTAACCTCATTCTATACCCCACCTTGACACAGGGCTTACCCAACCAGTACCACCAGGATTTGGGCCTTATATCAGCCTCTAAAGTCAAACTTATGCCCATTGTTTGAGGTAGTTGAAGGAAATGAGGAAATATTTAGAGTACATGTGCCATTTTCTATGTCTAATTTGAATTTATACAAGGAAAAATTTGGCCAGTTTTCAGAGAAATGTGTTAAGTTGACCATATCCTTTGATTTAACTTATCATGATTTACAAATATTGTTGTCTGCTTGGTCTGCTGTGGGAAAAAAAATGTGGAGGAAAAAGTATGTGGTTAAGCCCATCAATTATAACAAGGTTAGAGAAATAACTCAGGGAAAAGAGGAAAAGCCCACTTTTTCAGGGTCATTTAGTTGAGGAACTCATGAAATTTATTAATGAATACCCAGGCTCCCCAGAAGGGCAAGTTCTCCTGCATATACATTCTATTAGTAAATTTGTTCCTGACATTTGGAGGAAGCTACAAAAATCAGCAATGGGATCTCAAACTCTTCTGAGCCAACTCTTAAAAATAGTCATTAAAGTTTACAACAATAGGGACACAAAAAAGGTGGTAAAAAAATAGCCAAAAACTGCAATTATTAGCAAATGCTTCAAGCCCCCATTCCCCTCTGGGTTACCCATTCAAAGAAAGTGTTGCAAGATTAGAGTCTGGGATGCCCAGACAAGAGGCCCCAACTTGTCACCCACTGGACCAGAATTACTGTGCCTACTATAAGCAAAAGGGCCACCAGCAATAAGAATGTCCTAACTGTCCCTGGTGAGAGAGAGAAAGAAGCTCCCCATCCATCCTAGAGATAACCTTTTCCCATGAGCCCCAAAGAGTTACCTTGCTCAAGTAATTTACTAGAAGTCTTGGATCCCTGACCTGACAGACAGCTTCCAACAGTGGCAGCCACGTGTCCATCTGAACATTTTTCTTCAGTGTTTCCACTGCTGGGTGAGCTCTCCAGCAGCTTGGGGACTCTAGACTCTCCCCTTAAGCAACCCAGTTGGCCCATTCCCTTGCTTGTTTGTTGCTACAGGATCCCCTTCCCTGCCTCTTCCTATCTTCCATATCTATTGGGGCAAATAATATTTGGTCAGGTAAATGGGTCCCAATTTTGTAAATTATATCAATCAAGTTATCTTATGTAGGTTGTTTTATTTAATGTGTTTGTTTAAGTGTATATACAGGTATTTGATGGGTGTTGTGTCTAACATGCTATCAAATTGGATTATAAATAAAAGAGCAATCATAAATTAAATAAGACTAGTCTAAGCTTATTAGTTTGAAGAGAAGGTTGTGTCTTCTAAAATTCAACTTTAAGATTTGTACCTAGGTAAATCACTGATGTTCATAGGCTTTAAAATGATTAAGATGGCTTTAAATGATGACTAGCTTTGCATGATATCTTGGTTCTTTGAGGTGGTTTAGACAAAACTGTTGAAAGTAAAAAAGTTAAATACATGTGACTGGAATAAGTGCTTAAATAGTGAGCTTTGTGTGTGGTTTAAAATCTTAAAATAGTGAAATTGTTCTCATCTAAAAATATGCAAATATCTGGTGGGCACTCTGGGATTTCTTGCTTCCCAGGTTTATATAAAATGTGCCAAATAAATGTATTCTTTATTGGAAAAAATATGTTTTTGTCTAATTCAGAAGTTATTAAAAGGGAGGTTCAAAATATGAGGGAACTAATGAGTAGAAAAAAATTGCAAAAAATAATAAATTTTCTATCCATAACATTCTTTACATTTCTCTTATTTCTTTTTCAAGGAAGTATATTAAAAAACAATGCTGTATGAGGAGGGATACTGTGTAGTAAATTTTTGTCCTAGAGTAAAATAACCGGTTATTTAAGAAAGAGGTAGTATAGAAGTCAGAAATTTCAAGCACATTGTAAATGATCTGTGTAAGTTGTGTTAAGGCTCATAAAGGGGAATCTATAAAAGCATTTTTGTGTGACTAATTTAGATATCATTAAAAGGAAATTGTTAATAACAGACTGTATAAAGAATAGTCTAAATGTTAAAATCAAATTTTCTTAAGGTGTTAATTTGCTAAATTACCAGAATTTTTGCTTTTCAATCCTGTAATCTATTTCTCTTAAAAACTTCTCAGATTCATATAACTCTCCTCTTTAGCTTTATTTTATCAGCTCCTGTGAGTTTTTGCATTGTGAAGCCTCCTATGAACAAACTGAGCTTTGCCATATGTCTAGACCTTGAATTTGAATTAGACTTTGGAGAGATGTATAAGGTGTCTGAGAGGCAGTGACTGTATTTTATTTAGTTTTTTTTCCCTGCGGGGCTGTCATATCATTTTCTCAAGTCCTTCAGTAGATACTAATTTGGTCAATTTAATCTTGGAAAACCTTCATATAGGAAAAGTGAATCCAAAATATTGTCTGGTGTGTAGAAAGTAATTCAAAGACTATTTGCAAATTTTTTCTGCTTTTGAAATAATTTGGACTGCCATGATGTTAAACTGACAGCAGATTTTTTTGGCTGCTCTCGTAGTTCATTGGAAACAATTTCAAACAACATTAACCAATGACAGTTCAAAATAGGCAAAGAAACAGAGTAGGAAAAATTTGTTTATGACAAGATTAGATCAAGAATATCTCATAAAAATATTACCAGCAAATGAAAGCTATTTGAAAAAATTGATCTCTTGTTGGTGGGTGGTTTCTACTCTTGTCTTCTTAGGGGGTGGTTGAATGAATGGTATGCTTTTATTGAACACATATTCATCAATTTTTTTCCTTACACAGTTGCCACTAGTTCTACATAAAATAGTAATAGGGTACAGAGAAGACAGGAAAAGTGGCTTCATTCAACTTTTTTTTTTAATTCAGAAAAACAGCCTTATAGGCACTTTCTCTTCCAATTTGCTCCTCCATTTTTATTTTGTAAATCTCATTTCAATCTATCCAAATAAGATTTCCCCTTTTGAACACTATTTTCATTATCATTATTAGCACTACAAAATTTCCCAGATAAAATGACAATTCAGTTGTAGTAAGGACTATGATCCACTATTTACAATCAAGTTTCTTCTTAGACAAAAAAATTATATATCAGTACCAGAAGTTAAGTAAAAAAGTGTTTTTACCAAGCCTTGAGTACTATATTCTGTGTAAAATTTTTTATTAGGATTCAGTATCTAAAGAACTCACTGTTTAAATACTACATGCTAGATGAACAGTTATAGGTTTGATTTTTAAATGATTGGCATCCAGTTACATGTAATAGTAAGCCTGGCTATCATTTAATGAGTGTTATACTACATGTCAGCACTGTGCTAAGAAGTTTACAGCCATCTCATTTAATGCTCATCTCAATCTTAAGAGACAGACATTTTTAATCTCAGTTTTATATATAAGAAAATCAGTGACCTGAGAGATTTAAGTCATTTGTTCAGAGTGACACAGTTGGTAAGTGACAGAGAAATGCTTTTCTGTCTCCAAGTCCATACTTTGGACTACTCTGATTCATGATGAGTAGTCATCCCAACAAATTCTCCAGGTACTTGGTATATAGGTGGTGGCAGGGGTAGAAATTGAAACAGAAATCAACTTTATAAGTCACATAGCAGCTTAAGTGGATACCCCACAGGAAATTTAAAACCCAATCTTAGATATTCCTGACAACCAGACCTATGTTACTTGCTCCTGGATTTATTGATGAGTGCCTTGGAGAAAAAAAGCATTTGCTTTTTTCTAAGATTGAATAAACGCAAATTTGTGTAGGATTATTTTAATTCTTCATCAGTACATACACATTTATATGAAAGATAGATAGATAGATAGATAGATAGATAGATAGATAGATAGATAGATAGATAGATTCAGAGAAGTTGCCCCCTCTACCTCCTACATACATACTGCTTATTTATTATTAAAACAAAATGTGGGTATGATGTTGAATAATGATTGCTCAGGTGACACAACTGCTTCCTGGAGAGCTGTCACCTGAAAATATCAAAGGACATTACAGGCTTATGTACAAATGAGGAATGGTGTACAGAAGGCTGATCGTGCCTACCTTTCAAAGAATTTTATAACAATGAGAATAACCATTGCATTCCTCTGAATAGAGGCCACTATTGCCTTGAAATTCTCGTAAGTGAGGCATACAGGTATTTAGCTCTTTGCAGTAGGTTCTATTATTATCATCATTTTATAAGTGAGGAAAGCAATATATAGAAAGATTCAGACACAATCCCTCAAGTGTGCCCAGATCATAGTTGATTACTAGCTTAACAGGAATATGAACCCAGGCAGCCTGTCTTCAGAGCATTACTCTTTTTCCCCCACTATGCTCTATTATGTCTTTGTGTATCTATGTTTTTCCCGTCTCATTTATTTTAAAAAAAGATAAACTGCAAATGTGGGATATCAAGGGAAATTCTTTTTTCTAAAACAAAGAGAGGATAAAGATGAAACACTTAAAAAGAAACATGCAAATAATGGAGTATATATCAAGGAAAAAGAAATAGGCTTTGGATGAACTGGGTTTCCTCTAATTTTTAACAGAGAAAATACAAGTTTGCCCTTGCGCTTGCTTTAAACCACTTGGAGCAAATTGAGATAGCAAAGTCCAAAACTGTGAATCACACTGTATGTATACCTTCTTGTCTTAAGTATGATAACCTTTCTTTCTGAATTAAAAGTTGAGACATGTTGTCTAACAAGTCCAAATATAAAATCAGCAAGAAAAAAATCTATGTGGATCTTGCAAAATCTAAGCTGTGTAATGCTTTTGCCTATGTGAATGAAAAAAATATAGAGAGCAGACAGAGTATGAGGGTTTGGACCACTCATCTAGATTTATAATTTTCTCTAATAAGTCATCTGAAAGCACTCTTCATCATAATGATGATGGAGATGATGAAATGTCAAAAACAGGAGAGAGTAAGGCAGATTTAGATTGGTTGATATGTTCCAAGGATGTACTATCTTAAATGCCAGTTTCCACAGGTGTGCTAACATCTGCTGATCTCTGTTGCTGAAAAATAGACAGCTGCGAGTACCAGACTAGGAGAACAGGAAGAGAAAGGGTCTGTATTATCCAGCATCATGCTATGTTTTGTTCACAAATTAATTTCATTTAGTATTATGTGAGGAATGTCATCATCCCCATTTTCCAGATAAGAGAACTGAGGCTGTCAATATATGTGAGATTCTGCTGTAACTAAGGAGGAGCTTCAGGATTGCGGCAAAAAACAAAAAACAAAAACAAAAAAAAAAACTGAGTGTCTTGGAAAACAACAAAATACCACTTCAGGTAGGTCCATCATATTTCTGGACTGAATGAGATCGCCTTCTCAAAAGCTTTCAAAAATCCCTGCATGTTTAGCTCCTATCGAAACTGCAATTAATCATATGATGTTTAATGCTCATCTTCCCCAATAGACTAGCTTATAACCTCTCTACAGGTGGGACCTTTTCTGTCTTATTTCTTCACCTCTAGCATTTATTACACTTCCTGGCACATAGCTGAAACTCAAATATTTACTGAATCAATGAATGGAAAAAGTAGATCAAGTATTAGACCGGGAAGCAAAGTAGAATGTCGTATATAGACATTGCACAGTAACTTATGTTCTCAAAAGCTGGATTCATCAAGTCCATGTCAACTTCCAACACTATCACCAACACTCACCCAAACAACTGCAACCCCTGACACCACTATGTACTATTCACTCAGGCACTTGGACCAGAAAACTTCCAATCCTACTTGACTTCTACCTTAAATCCCTTCATGAATTATTTGGCATATCATACAAGATCTACCTATCCTTCACTATCAAAATCCTGAGATGGAGTGGCACTGAAGAGATAGAAAAAACAGTCTTGAATTTCTAACACTACCCCTTACCTACCCCAGCAATGGTGGCATGGTGTATAGAATGTCTCTGGGAGCTGTAGGAGGAATGGCACAGCAATTGTGAGGTACTGAACTCAATTTTCTCTTGTTACAGTAAAAAGGAAAACCTGAACAAACTCAGCTGACACCCACCCATGGAGAGGGCATTTAAACGAGACCTAGCCAGAGTGAAGGCACTGATTCTAGTGGATGGAAACTGTGCTCCTGAAAACCTTGCCATCGAGGCCTAAACTGCTCTGAGTTTCTGGGTAAACTTGAAAGGCAGTCTAGGCCCTAAAGACCACAACTCTTAGGTGAGTCCTAGTGCTAACTAGGCTCAGAGACAGTGGACTTGAGGAACATACAGCCTACTGATAAACCAGCTGGGGTGGCTAAAGGAGTGCTGGCATCACCATTCCCTTAACACCAAGCTGCAAAGCTTATGGCTACTAAAGTGACCCCTTCCTTCCACTTGACGAGGGGATAGGAAAGAGTGGGAGGGGTTTTGTCTTGCCTGTAGGATATCAGCTCAGCCACAGAATAAGGCACCAGTCAGTGTCGTGAGGCCCCCGTTCCAGGCCCTAGGTCCCAGACCACATTCCTAGACACTCCCAGGGCCAGAAGGGAACACACTGCCTTGAAAAGAATGACTGTCTTGGCAGCATTCCTTACCTGCTCACTGAAGAGCTCTTGGGCCCCAAATAACAAGCACCTATACCCAGATACTGCATCGAGGGCTTTGGGTGAGCCTCTGAAGCTTGCTGGCTTCAGGTGAGGTTCAACACATTCCCAGCTATGGTGGCTGTGAGGCAAAGCTCCTTCTGCTTGAGAAAAGCAAAAGGAAAAGTAAAGGGGACTTTGTCTTACACCTTAGGTACCAGCACAGCCAGAGTGAGGCAGAGCAACAAGCAGGCTCTTGGGGTCCCTAATTCCAGCACTTGTCTCTTGGATGGCATTTCTGGAGCTGCCTGGGCCAGAGAAAAACCCATTTCCCTGAAGAGTGAGTCCCAGACCAGGCATCCCTCACCACAAGCTAACATAAGAGCCCTTGGGCCTTAAGGGAACATAAGTAGTCTGGCAGTACTCCCCACGGCTTGTGTTGGCAGTGGCTAAGGACTGGGGCTCCTCTGCCTTTGGAAAGGGGAGGGAAGAGTGAGAAGGATTGCATCTCATGGTTTGAGTGCCAGCTCAGCTGCTGTACAATAAAACACCAGGTAGACTTAATGTTTTCAGATTCTATTCCCTGACTCCCACACAGCACCTCTGGGCCTACCCAGGGCCTGGGGGAACTCACTCTCCAGAAGGGAAGAAAACAGGCCGGGCTAGCTTTGTCACCTGCTGATTGTAGAGGCCCAGGGCCTTGAGCAAACATAGGCAGTAGCCAGGAAGTGATAAAAGTAGGCCTTGGAAGAGGCCCAGTGCTATGCTGGTTGCAGGTCTCAACCAGGAGAATTGTGGCCACAGGGGTGCTTGTGTCACTCCACCTAAGCTGTAAGGGGCTCAGAACAGAGAGAGAGAGAAAAAAAAAAAATACTGTGTATGTTTGAGAGAAAATAAGGGAAGAGAATCAGGGTCTCTGCCTGATAATCCAGAGAATTCTACTGGATGTTGTCCAAGACATTACAGTGGCACCTCTAGAAGTCTGCAAAAATCATAGCATTAATGGGCATGTGTGTCCTCTAAAGCAGATACAGCTTAGATCACAAAACCCAAGTCCTTTTAAATATCTGGAAGGCCTTCTCAAAAAGGGACAGCTACAAATAAGCCCAGCCAGTGAAGACTTTAATAAATACCTAACTCTTCAATGCCAAGACACTGAAGAACATCTACCAGCATCAACATCATCCAGAAAAACATGACCTCAAAAAAATGAACTAAATAAGGCATCAGGGAACAATCCTGGAGAAATAGACACGTGCGAACTTTGAGACAGAAAATTCAAAATAGCTATGTTGAAGAAATTCAAATAAATTTGTGATAATGCACAGAAGGAATTTAGAATTATATCAGATAAATTTAGCAAAGAGATTGAAATAATTATAAAGAATCAAACAGAAATTACGGAGCTGAAAAAAATGCAACTGGCATACTGGAGGATATGTAAGGGTCTCTTACTAGCAGAATTTATCCAGCAGAAGAATGAATTAGTGAGCTTGAAGACAGGCTGTTTGAAAATACACAGTCAGAGGAGACAAAAGAAAAAAGAACAAAAAACAATGAAGCATGCCTACAGGATCTAGAAAATAGCCTCAAAAGGGCAAACCTAAGCATAACTGGCCTCAAGAGGAGGTAGAGAAAGAAATGGGGTAGAAAGTGTATTCAAAGGGATAATAACGGAGAATTTCTGAAAGCTAGAGAAAGATATCAATATCTAAGGACAAGAAGGTTATAGAACCCCAGGCATATTTAAACCAAAGAAGCCTACCTGAAGGCATTTAATGATCAAACTCCCAAAGATCAATGATAAATAAAGGATCCTAAAAGCAGCAAGAGAAAAGAAACAAATGACACAATGAAGCTCCAATATGTCTGGCAGCAGATTTTTCAGTGAAACCTTACAGGCCAGGAGAAAATGGCATGACTGAGGAAAGAAAAAACCTTTTATGCTAGAATAGGATATCCATTGGAAATACCCTTCAAACACGAGGGAGGATTAAACACTTTCCAAATAAATAAAAACAGAGACCAAATCAACACCAGACCTGTCGTACAAGAAATACTAAAGGGAGTACATCAATCAGAAAAAGAAAGACATTAACGAGCAGTAAGTATCATGTGAAGTTACAAAACTCACTGGTAATAGTAAGTACAAAAACACATATTAAAACACTGTAATTCTGATGTGTAAACTACTATTGTAAGTAGAAAGACTAAATGAAGAACTAATAAAAAATAATAACTGTAACAACTTTTCAAACATTGTACAATAAGATATAAGAAGAAATAACAAGAAGTCACAAAGCGGGGGAAAGTTTTAGGGTAACATGTGCAGGTTAGTTACATATGTATACACGCATAGAGTTTTTATTAGTTTTCTCTTTGCTAGTTTATTTATTTATACAGTGTTAAGTTGCTATCAAGGTAAAATAGTGCATTATAAGATAGTATTTGCAAGCTTAATGGTAACCTCAAATAAAAAAAAATACCATCAGAGAAAACCACCTTAACTAAAAGAAGACAGGAAGGGAAGAAAGAAGGATGAGAAGACCACAAAACAACCAGAAAACAAATAACAAAATGCCAGAAATATGTCTTTACTTATTTCATATTGCATGCCTGTATCAAAACATCTCACATACCTCATAAATATGCACATCCACTCTGTGCCCACAAAAATTAAATATTGAAAATGTAAGTAAAGAATAATAGAAATTAAATGTAAATGGACTAAACTCTAAAATCAAAAGATATAGAGTGGCTGAGTGGATTAAAAACAAGGCCCACCAGGTGCAGTGGCTCATGCCTGTAATCCCAGCACTTTGGGAGGCCAAGGCGGGCGGATCACGAAGTCAACAGATCAAGACCATCCTGGCCAACATGGTGAAACCCTGTCTCTACTAAAAATACAAAAATTAGCTGGGTGTGGTGGTGCACACCTGTAGTCCCAGCTACTAGGGAGGCTGAGGCAGGGGAATTGCTTGAATGCAGGAGGCAGAGGTTGCAGTGAGCTGAGATTGTGCCACTACACTCCAGCCTGGTGACAGAGCAAGACTCCGTCAAAAAAAAAAAAAAAAAAAAAAAGCCCAATGATCTGTTTCTTGCCTACAAGAAACATGCTTCACCTATAAAGACACACACAGTCTGAAAATAAAGATTCAAAAAAGATATTTCATGCCACTGGAAACCAAAAAAGAACAAAAGTAGCTATACTTATATTAGACAAATTAAATTTCAAGACAAAAACTATAAGCAGAGACAAAAACGTCACTATATAATGACAAACTGGTCAATTTTAGCAAGAGGATATAACAATTTTAAATATATATGCATCCAACTTTGGAGCCCACAGATATAAAGCAAATATTATTTATAAAGCAAATATTATTAGAGCTAAGGATAGAGATAGGCCCCAGTACAATAATAGCTGGAGATTTCAATACCTCACTTTCAGCGCTGGACAGGTCTTCTAGACAGAAAATCAAGAAACATCAGGTTTAAGCTATACTATAGACAAATGAATCTAATAGCTATTTGCAGAACATTTCATTCAATGGCTGCAGAATACATATTTTCTTCCTCAGTGCATGGATTATACTCAAGGATATATTATATGTTAAGTCACAAAGTAAATCTTAAGACATATAACAAAATTAAAATAATATCAAGCACCTTCTCCGACCACATGGAATAAAACTAGAAATTAATAACAAGAGAATTTTTGGAACTATGCAGACACATGGAAATTAAACAATATGCTCCTGAATGACCACTGAGTGGATGAAAAAATAAAGAAGGAAATTGACAAATTTTTAGAAAAAAATGATAATGGAAGCACAACATACCAAAACCTATGAGATACAGCAAAACCAGTAATAAGAGGAAAGTTTATAGCTATAAGTTCCTACATCAAATGAGAGGAAAATCCTCAAATAAACAATCTAATGATGAATTATAAAGAACTAGAAAAACAAGAGCAAAACAAACCCAAAATTAGTAGAAGAAAATAATAAAGATCAGAGCAGAAATTAAAAAAAATAAAATTTAAAAAAATAATAGGATAAATGAAACACAAAAGTTGTTTTTTTGAAAAGGTACAAAAACCTGACAAATCTTTAGTCACATTAAGAAAAAGAGAGAAGATATAAATAAAATCAGAAATGAAAAAGAAGACATTGCAACAGCTGATATTGCACAAATTCAAAAGATAATTTGTTGCTACTATGAGCAACTATATGCAAATAAATTGGAAAATCTAGAATAAATGGACAAATTTCTAGACACCTACAATATATCATGGTTGAACCAGGAAGAAATAAAAAACCTGAAATAATCAGTAAAATTCAAGAGATAGAAGCTGTAATAAAACATCTCCCAACAATGAAAAGCCCAGGACCTGATGGCTTGACTGCTTAATTCTACCAAACACATAAAGAAGAAGTAATCAAAATCTTAATCGGTTCCAACAAATAGAGTATAGATTGTTTGCAAACTCATTGTACAAAGCCAGTAATACCCTGATACCAAAATCAGACAAAGATACATCAATAAAAGAAAACTACAGGCCAATGTCTCTGATCCATATTGATGCAAAAATCCTCAAAAAACAATACTCACATACCAAATTCAACAATATATTTAAAGTATCATTTATCATGAACCACTGGGGTTTATCCCTGGGAAGCAAGGATGCTTAACCATATGCAAATTAAGCAATGTGATGCATCATACCAACAGAATGAAAGATAGAAACCATATAATAATCTCAAATGATGCTGAAAAAGCATTTGATAAAATTCAACACATCTTCATGATAAAAAAAAAACCCTCAAAAAACTGAGGAAAGAAGGAACATACTTCAACATAATAAAAACCATGTATGGCAAACCCACAGCTAGTATCATATCGAACAGGGAAAAACAGAAAGCCTTTCCTCTAACACCTGGAAAACAAGGATGCGCACTTTCACCACTGTTAATCAACATAGCACTAGAAGTCCTAGTTAGAGCAATCAGACAAGAGAAATATATGAAGGACATTCAAATTAGAACGGATAAAGTCAAGTAATTCTTGTGTGTAGATGATATACTCTTATATTTGGAAAATCCAAAGACACCACCGAAAAAACCTATCAGAACAGATAAACAAATTCAATGAAGTTGCAGAACACAAGCTCAATATATAAAAATCAGTAGCATTTCTATATGCCAAGAGCAAGTATCTGAAAATGAAATTTAAAAGTAATTCAATTTACAGTGCCACAAATAAAATTAAATACCTAAGAATTAACTTAACCAACAAAGTAAAAAATCTCAATAATAAAAACTATAAAACACTGATGAAAAATTGCAGAAGATACCAAAAAATGTAAAAGTATTCCATGTTTATGGATTGGAAGAATCAATATTGTTAAAATGTCTACACCCAAAGCAATCTACAGATTCGATGCAATGCCTATCAAAATATCAATGATATTCTTCACAGAAATAGAAAAATAATCCTAAAATTTGCATGGAACAACAAAAGACCCAGAATAGCCAAAGCTATCCAAAGCAAAAAGAACATGACTGGATGAATCATATTACCTGACTTTAAATTATGCTACAGAGCTATAATAACCACAACAGCCTGATACTAACATAAAAACAGACACATAGATTAATGAAACAGAATAAAGAACACAGAAACAAATCCACACACCTATAATAAACTCATTTTTGACAAAGATGGCAAGAACATACACTGGAAAAAAAGACAAGACTTCAATAAATAGTGCTGGGAAAACTGGATATGCTTATGATGAAGAATGAAACTGGAGCCCTATTCTCACCATATTTAAAAATCAAATTAAAATGGATTAAGGGCTTTAATATAAGACCTCAAGCTATGAAACTACAACAAGACAACTTTGGGGAAAATCTCCAGGACAATGGTCTGGGCAAATATTTCTTGAGTAATACCACACAGGCACAGGCAACCAAAGCAAAAATGGACATATGGGATCACATCAAGTTAAAAAGTTTCTGCACAGCAAAGGATACAATCAACAGAGTGAAGAGACAGCAGAATGGGAGAAAATATTTGCAAACTACCCATCTGACAAGGGTTTAATAATCAGAATATATAAGGAGGTTAAACAACTTTATAGGAAAAAAATCTAATAACCCTGTCAAATCTAATAATCCTATTCAAATCCTACCAAATATTTGAATAGACATTTCTCAAAATAAGACATACACATGAAAAATAGGCATATGAAAAAGTCCTCAAAATCACTGATCATCAGAGAAATGGAAATCAAAACTACAATTAAACATTATCTTATCCCAGTAAAAATGACTTATATCCAAAAGACAGGCAATAACATGCTGGCGAGGATGTGGAGAAAAGGCAATCCTTGCACACTTTTGGCAGGAATGTAAATTAGTACAACTACTATGGAGAACCATTTGGAGGTTTCTCTAAAAATTACAAATTGTACTACTGTGTGATCCAGCAATCCCACTTCTGGGTATATACCCCTGAAAAAGAAATCAGTATATTGAAGAGATATCTGCACTCCCATGTTTGTTGAAGCACTGTTCACAATAGCTAAGATTTGGAAGCAACCTAAATATCCACCAACAGATAAATGGATAAAGAAAATGTAGTACATGCACACAATGGAGTGCTACTCAGCCATAACAAATAATGAGATCCAGTCATTTGCAAAGACATAGATGGAACTGGAGATTATTACGTTAATTGAAATAAGCCAGGCACAGAAAGACAAACATCGCATGTTCTCACTTATTTGTAGTAATCTAAAAATCAAAACAACTGAACTCAGTTGTTACCTAGTTACCCTAGGTAACAAGGTAACAGTGGAAATGGTTACCCTAGGCAGGGAAAAGTAGTGGGGAATTCAGGGGAGTGTAGGGATGGTTAATGCTTACCAAAAAAATAGGAATAATGAATAAGACCTACTACTGATTACAAAATAGGGTGACTATAGTCGATAATAATTTAATTGTATATTTTAAAATAACTTAAATAATGTAATTGGATTGTTTGTAACTCAAAAGACAAATGCTTGAGGGGATGGACACCCCATTCTCCATGATGTGCTTATTTCACATTGCATGCCTGTATCAACACATCTCATGTACTCCATAAATATAAATACTTACTACGTACCCACAAAAATTATACTTTTTTAAAAGTTGCACAGGATAATCTTGTCTGGTTAAAGAATAATTGCGATTAATAGAAAGGTGGCCTCTCTACTACCTACACCAAAAAAGACCAGAACAACAAGACAAATGGAGCCCATGGAATTCCTACCTCTGCCTGGTACTATTCCCCGAGTCCACTTAGTTATGGACTGATGCTTGTGCTTCAGTTCATGAATCAAAAACAACATAGTCTAGCAGAATTCAGGTGCCCCATCAGCACCTGAGGATGAGCTCTAGAACGAACTTTAAGATGTTGAGCCCCTTGTCACTCAGTCAAAAACAGTGAGAACTACTATTATATTAGGCACTCGTGAATCCGGAAGCGAAGTGTGTACATGCATATGTTTACTAGTCTGACCATGGAGCATGTGCTTCAGGACCTTCACCTGTGAGTGTTCTGCACAAATTTCCTATCCACTTGTATGGGGCTTATGTCACTTAACTTTTCCTTCAGGTATCTGCTGAATAGTCTCAGGTTATCACCGAGGCCTTCTTTGGCCAAGGCCTTGGCTCCAGTGCATTGTCTCCCTCCTTCCCCTGTTTTGTATCCATAGCCCTTATCATTACCTGATATACCATGTGTTTTACTTATTTGTTGTCTGTCTCCTCCTACTAGAATATAAGATCCATGATGGTGACCGTCTGTGTCTGTTTTTATTTTCCACTTATTTCTTTGTATGGCACAAAGTGGACACTCAATAAATATTTTTGAATTGGTGAATAATACAGATGATTACATCATAAAGAATCAATTGGAGGAGAAATGAAAATAAGGAAAATAGGTAGAGAACCAACATGAAGTTTGAAGACATGAGAGTGAAGAGTTGCCACTGACTTTTCTGTGGATGAGGCAATTACTCTAGTACTCCGAGTGAATATATACACTCTGGGGACTAGCCAGATTTGGGTTTGACTTGAAGCTCTGTTTCATAGCTTAAATGATTAAATCTTTCAAAGTTTCAAAGGTTCAGATTCTTTAAGCTTTTCTTAATAGTTCTCTGCCACTTTTTGTTCTTTCCCATTTTTTCTAGAATTTGTGTTTCCTATGATTTTATCAGCTATATTATTCATTAATTTTAAAATATTTATTATCTACCCTGTTGTTTAGCATTATTTGGGAGATTAAATAAGTATATGTGTATGCACACACACACACTCATATGCACACTTATATGCATATCATTTACATCACACATAATAACTGTTGAATAATTGGTAGCTTTCACAATCATTATTATCATCTTTACAAAGATATCCAGGAATCAAATAGAAAAAAGGCGAACAATAGGCAGTTTGGATGAAAGTAAGCATAGGAAAGGCAGAGCACCTACCAAGGGAGAACTAGAAAGACATGAAAAGGCATGTAATAAATTACTTTTTTTTTAGAGGAAGAATTTCTTTACATACAGTTATCACCATAAGCAACATTCAATAGGCACAATTTTAAAAACACACACACAAAGGATTCTGGCACACTTAACTGAAACATCATCAATGTATTGATATATATAATTTAGTTATTAGAAGCAATTGGTGATCTATAAACAGTTATATGTGATGACTACACCATTGTGAACAATATCAAGTGCTATCATCTGACTTCCTCACCAACTATCCATTATAACACTGGTCAGTATAAAATTTCCCCTAACTCTTGCTGGCTTTGTAATAATAATAACTGTCTTGACAAATTACTTACAGCATCATTCAAGTTCACGCACTTTCATCTGTTTCCTTCTTTCTAGCAAAATTATGACACTAGAAGCAAATTACGACACTAGAAGCAAATTATTCTAATTGCTTCTTCAAGCCCAGATGACACATATTTTTCTCTACACTGAGTAATAACTTTATTCTCTTGTTTGCTTAGTCACCAAGGATTTTAACTTTTACTTTGTATAATGTAGACATTTAAGAAACAAAAGAATTAAAAGGATTTTAAAATGTGTAGAGTACATATATGTATACCTATCTAGCTAGCCAGCTAGCTAGCTATCAGTAAGGGGTAAATATTTATTTTTGAAAGTTCTTTCAGAATTAAGTGAGACCAATTGAATAAGCATACAGTTATCCCCCACACATCAAGTAATTTCCTCAGGCCAAATTAGAGCAGTTAATATGAGATTACCATAATTTCTCATGCAATGTGTTTTCAAGTTTACTGCTCATAGGTTTCTGAAAAACAGAGAAAAGCAGTGGGATAGTCAGGGCTAGTGAGAGAAGAGTCAGAATGTTTACTTAGTGACATACTAAGTAGCCTAAAAAGGAAAAGAATCAGAGGGAAGGTGGACTAGCTGGATTATTAGAATGATAAAGGCCAACTCTCAGATTTCACTATCTCATTAATCTATCCATCCATCAATCCACCTATCCATCCAATACTAAATCACCTTCTGTATACAAGGCAGTATAAGTGCTACAGTGACTCGTCATCCTTGTAAAGAAGAGCAAATGTCTACATAAATAGAATACAATAAAAAACATGAAAAGATTAGGCTACATCTCTGCATATACAAAAGAGGGACAGTTTATAATAGATGCAATAGATTAAAGACAGTTTTATGAAAGATGTGGCATTTGAATTAAATCTTGAATGACGGTTATTATTTGTACTAGTAGATACTTAAGGAATGTTGGAAGGACTTCTAGGTAGAGAATACAGTGAAACCACTGATAGGAAAATATATGCAGAGAAGAGCATGCTCAGAGAAGAGGATGAATAAAAGCTTATAGCTGAAGGTAAGACTGAAGAAGTGAATTGGAGGGAAATGTAGGAGTTCTCAAACACTAAAGACTTTGATCTTTACTCAAGATTCCAGACCAATTATGGCCACTGCTCTTTTGAGAGGACTTGGCTTAATATATGCAGATAAAATATAAGCTGTATGAGGCTGGAGGATCACTTGAGCCCAGGAGTTTGAGGCCAGTATGGGCTATATAGTGGTACCCCATCTCAAAAATGTAACATCACAACAAACTAACTTTCTGTTTCTATTACTGTGTAGCAAATTAACACAAACTTATTAGCTTAAAGGAACACAAATTTATTATCTCACGGTTCATCTGGGTCAGGAGTCCAAAGATGGCTTAGTTGGGTATTATGCTCAGGGTCTCACTAAGGCTAGAATCAAGGTGTGCTCTGGGGCTGTAATCCTATTTGTGGCTTTGGATTCTCTTCGAAATTCACTCAGGTTTTGTCAGAATTCCGTAGTGGCAGGACTGAAGTCCCTGTGTTCTTGCTGGCTGGTGACTAGGGACCACTATCAGCTCCTAGAAGCCACCTATATTTTTACCTCCATCTCCAAGCTTGAAATATAGACGTCTTTTATGTGGAATCCATCTATTGAGTCTCTGACTTCTATCTCTGACTTCTAGATGCAGATTTAAAGTCTCATCTGATTAAGCAAGGCCGACACATATTTTCTTTCTATCTTAAGGTCAACTGATTAGGGACTTTAATTACATCTGCAGAATCTCTTTATAACAACACCCAAGTTAGTGTTTAACTGAATAACTGGGAGAAAGCGCATATATACCAGGTGCCAGAAATCTTAGGGGCCGTCTTAGAATCCTGCCTACTGTAATACCCAGAGAAACCATTTACTTTCACTTGTTTTTACCTTGTTCAATATATCTTGCCAGTTTTTATATATCCATACACACATACACACATGCACACAAAAACATATATACTTATGCACCTTAAAATTATTCACTATATTGCAATAAATTTTTATATTAATTTTTATATTCTTATATATAAGAATAACAATAATAGAAAATTGATGACATTATTCGGCTTATAGTTTCTAACAGGTTTAAATTAGGTACAAACTATATTGAACATTTAGAATGAGATTATTCACAACTGCTAGCCTATTTCAAATTCTCAAAGTGTCTTCTGCAGAGAAGTTTAGAGAAAAAAGAATAAAAAGAAATGAACAAAGCCTCCAAGAAATATGGGACTATGTGTAAAGACCAAATCTACGTCTGATTGGTGTACCTGAAAGTGACGGGGAGAATGGAACCAAGTTGGAAAACACTCTGCAGGATATTATCCAGGAGAACTTCCCCAATCTAGCAAGGCAGGCCAATGTTCAGATTCAGGAAATACAGAGAATGCCACAAAGATACTCCTCGAGAAGAGCAACTCCAAGACACATAATTGTCAGATTCACCAAAGTTGAAATGAAGGAAAAAATGTTAATGGCAGCCAGAGAGAAAGGTCAGGTTACCCACAAAGGGAAGCTCATCAGACTAACAGCTGATCTCTCGGCAGAAACGCTAAAAGCCAGAAGAGAGTGGGGGCCAATATTCAACATTCTTAAAGGAAAGAATTTTCAACCCAGAATTTCATATCCAGCCAAACTAAACTTCATAAGCGAAGGAGAAATAAAATACTTTACAGACAAGCAAATGCTGAGAGATTTTGTCACCACCAGGCCTGCCCTCAAAGATCTCCGGAAGGAAGCATGAAACATGGAAAGGAACAACCAGTACCAGCCACTGCAAAAACATGCCAAATTGTAAAGACCATCGAGGCTAGGAAGAAACTGCATCAACTAAGGAGCAAAATAACCAGCTAACATCATAATGACAGGATCAAATTCACGCACACATAACAATATTAACCTTAAATGTAAATGGGCTAAATGCCCCAATTAAAAGACACAGACTGGCAAATTGGATAAGGAGTCAAGACCCATCAGTGTGCTATATTCAGGAAACCCATCTCATGTGCAGAGACACACATAGCCTCAAAATGAAGGGATGGAGGAAGATCTACCAAGCAAATGGAAAACAAAAAAAGGCAGGGGTTGCAATCCTAGTCTCTGATAAAACAGACTTTAAACAAACAAAGATCAAAAGAGACAAAGAAGGCCATTACATAATGGTAAAGGGATCAATTCAACAAGAAGAGCTAACTATCCTAAATATATATGCACCCAATACAGGAGCACCCAGATTCACAGAGAAAGTCCTTAGAGACCTACAAAGAGACTTAGACTCCCAAACAATAATAATGGGAGACTTTAACACCCCACTGTCAACATTAGACAGATCAACAAGAAAGAAAGTTAACAAGGATACCCAGGAATTGAACTCAGCTCTGCACCAAGCAGACCTAATAGACATCTACGGAATTCTCCACCCCAAATCAACAGAATATACATACTTCTCAGCACCACACCGCACCTATTCCAAAACTGACCACATATTTGGAAGTAAAGCATTCCTCAGCAAATGTAAAAGAACAGAAACTATAACAAACTGTCTCTCAGACCACAGTGCAATCAAACTAGAACTCAGGATTAAGAAACTCACTCAAAACCGCTCAACTGCATGGAAACTGAACAACCTGCTCCTGAATGAATACTGGGTACAAAACGAAATGAAGGCACAAATAAAGATGTTCTTTGAAACCAACGAGAACAAAGACACAACATACCAGAATCTCTGAGACACATTTAAAGCAGTGTGTAGAGGGAAATTTACAGCACTAAATGCCCATAAGAGAAAGCAGGAAAGATCTAAAATTGACACCGTAACATGACAATTAAAAGAATTAGAGAAGCAAGAGCAATCACATTCAAAAGCTAGCAGAAGGCAAGAAATAACTAAGATCAGAGCAGAACTGAAGGAGATAGAGACACAAAAAACCCTTCAAAAAAATCAATGAATCCAGGAGCTGATTTTTTGAAAAGATCAACAAAACTGATAGACCGCTAGCAAGACTAACAAAGAAGAAGAGAGAGAAGAATCAAATAGATGCAATAAAAAATGATAAAGGGGATATCACCGCCGATCCCACAGAAATACAAACTACCATCAGAGAATACTATAAATAAACACCTCTACGCAAATAAACTAGAAAATCTAGAAGAAATGGATAAATTCCTCGACACATACACCCTCCCAAGACTAAACCAGGAAGAAGTTGAAACTCTGAATAGACCAATAACAGGCTCTGAAATTGAGGCAATAATTAATAGTGTACCAACCAAAAAAAGTCCAGGACCAGATGGATTCACAGCCGAATTCTACCAGAGGTACAAGGAGGAGCTGGTACCATTCCTTCTGAAACTATTCCAATCAACAGAAAAAGAGGGAATCCTCCCTAACTCATTTGATGAGGCCAGCATCATCCTGATACCAAAGCCCGGCAGAGACAGAACAAAAAAAGAGAATTTTAGACCAATATCCTTGATGAACATTGATGCAAAAATCCTCAATAAAATACTGGCAAACCGAATCCAGCAGCACATCAAAAAGCTTATCCACCATGATCAAGTGGGCTTCATCCCTGGGATGCAAGGCTGGTTCAATATACGCAAATCAATAAATGTAATCCAGCATATAAACAGAACCAAAGACAAAAAAACACATGATTATCTCAATAGATGCAGGAAAGGCCTTTGACAAAATTCAACAACCCTTCATGCTAAAAACTCTCAATAAATTAAGTATTGATGGGACGTATTTCAAAATAATAAGAGCTATCTATGACAAACCCACAGCCAATATCATACTGAATGGGCAAAAACTGGAGAAGCATTCCCTTTGAAAACTGGCACAAGACAGGGATGCCCTCTCTCACCACTCCTATTCAACATAGTGTTGGAAGTTCTGGCCAGGGCAATCAGGCAGGAGAAGGAAATAAAGGGTATTCAATTAGGAAAAGAAGAAGTCAAATTCTCCCTGTTTGCAGATGACATGATTGTATATCTAGAAAACCCCATCGTCTCAGTCCACAATCTCCTTAAGCTGATAGGGAACCTCAGCAAAGTCTCAGGATACAAAATCAATGTGCAAAAATCACAAGCATTCCTATACAGCATTAACAGACAAACAGAGAGCCAAATCATGAGTGAACTTCCATTCACAATTGCTTCAAAGAGAATAAAATACCTAGGAATCCAACTTACAATGGACGTGAAGGACTTCTTCAAGGAGAACTACAAACCACTGCTCAGTGAAATAAAAGAGGATACAAACAAATGGAAGAACATTCCATGCTCATGGGTAGGAAGAATCAATATTGTGAAAATGGCCACACTGCCCAAGGTAATTTATAGATTCAATGCCATCCCCAGCAAGCTACCAATGACTTTCTTCATCGAATTGGAAAAAACTACTTTAAAGTTCATACGGAACCAAAAAAGAGCCCGCATTGCCAAGTCCATCCTAAGCCAAAAGAGCAAAGCTGGAGGCATCATGCTACCTGACTTCAAACTATACTACAAGGCTACAGTAACCACAACAGCATGGTACTGGTACCAAAACAGAGATATAGATCAATGGAACAGAACAGAGCCCTCAGAAATAATGCCGCATATCTACAACCATCTGATCTTTGACAAACTGGACAAAAACAAGAAATGGGGAAAGGATTCCCTATTTAATAAATGGTGCTGGGAAAACTGGCTAGCCATATGGAGAAAGCTGAAACTGGATCCCTTCCTTACACCTTATACAAAAATTAATTCAAGATGGATTAAAGACTTAAATGTTAGACCTGAAACCATAAAAACCCTAGAAGAAAACCTAGGCAATACCATTCAGGACATAGGCATGGGCAAGGACTTCATGTCTAAAACACCAAAAGCAATGGCAACAAAAGACAAAATTGACAAATGGGATCTAATTAAACTAAAGAGCTTCTGCACAGCAAAAGAAACTACCATCAGAGTGAACAGGCAACCTACAAAATGGGAGAAAATGTTTGCAATCTACTCATCTGACAAAGGGCTAATATCTGGAATCTACAATGAACTCAAACAAATTTACAAGAAAAAAACAAACAACCCCATCAAAAAGTGGGCGAAGGATATGAACAGACACTTCTCAAAAGAAGACATTTATGCAGCCAACAGACACATGAAAAAATGCTCATCATCACCGGCCATCAGAGAATTGCAAATCAAAACCACAATGGGATGCCATCTCACACCAGTTAGAATGGCGATCATTAAAAAGTCAGGAAACAACAGGTGCTGGAGAGGATGTGGAGAAATAGGAATGCTTTTACACTGTTGGTGGGACTGTAAACCAGTTCAACCATTGTGGAAGTCAGTGTGGCGATTCCTCAGGGATCTAGAACTAGAAATACCATTTGACCCAGCCATCCCATTACTGGGTATATACCCAAAGGATTATAAATCATGCTACTATAAAGACACATGCACACGTATGTTTATTGCGGCACTATTCACAATAGCAAAGGCTTGGAACCAACCCAAATGTCCAACAATGATAGACTGGATCAAGAAAATGTGGCACATATACACCATGGAATACTATGCAGCCATAAAAAATGATAAGTTCATGTCCTTTGTAGGGACATGGATGAAGCTGGTAACCATTATTCTCAGCAAACTATCACAAGGACAAAAAACCAAACACTGCATGTTCTCACTCATAGGTGGGAATTGAACAATGAGAACACATGGACACAGGGTGGGGAACATCACACACCGGGGCCTGTTGTGGGGTGGGGGGCGAGGGGAGGGATAGCATTAGGAGATATAGCTAATGTTAAATGATGAGTTAATGGGTGCAGCACACCAGCATGGCACATGCATACATATGTAACAAACCTGCACGTTGTGCACATGTACACTAAAACTTAAAAGTATAATAAAAAAAAAGAGGATGGTCTATCCCATAGACCAGTGGCCTCCAAAGTTAGGAAGTGTGTAGGAAAATACATTTGTATACAGAAAAAGATGTATTCTTTATATAGAAAAAGAAATAAATTTTACTAATAAAAAAAGAAAAATGGAAAATATGATATGCTTAATATGCAATTTAACTAGATATTTATTGGCTTGAGAATCAAGTACTGTAAAACACAAAAACAGCTAAATTATATGAGACCATTCTTCAGCTTGTCAGACTTACAAAAATATGATATGACTTAATAAGTACAGGGTAGTATCATAAAATGAACAATTACATAAAAGCAGGAATTACAGGTACTTGTAACTTTGTTTCCTCCAAAGCAATGTACCATGTTCCATTCTGCATATTTATGGTGTCATTTGGATTCATAATTATGATCTAAATGGTCTTCAGTTATTTCTCATAAAATCATCTGCCTTTTCCTGAGGAAAAACTAAGTCAGAAAAATTATATAGAGAAGTGAACCAAATCTCTACATATACATGATTAGAAAATGAGTGACAATGTGTCCCTCTTAGGGAGCATTCTGTTGTTTCTGAGAGAGTTTCTACTCACCATTGACTTATGATTCAATAATGAGTAATTGGCTGGGCGCAGTGGCTCATGCCTGTGTTCCCAGCACTTTGGGAGGCTGAGGCGGGCAGATCACCTGAGGTCACGAGTTCGAGACCAGCCTGACCAACATGGAGAAACCCTGTCTCTACTAAAAATACAAAATGAGCCAGATGTGGTAGCACATGCCTGTAATCCCAGCTACTTGGGAGGCGGAGGCAGGAGAATCGCTTGAACCTAGGAGGTGGAGGTTGCGATGAGCCGAGATCGCACCATTGCACTCCAGCCTGCGCAACAAGAGCCAAACTCCATCTCAAAAAACAAAAAAATAATAATGAATAGTTGATTTAAATAACATATCTCATTTATAAGACTGGTTATATGATATAATATGTAACATCCACCCACTAAACCTCACTTGCCTTATAAGCAGCAAAATAGTTAAGGCACATGAAATAATTAGTCTCAAGTCACTTCTTTGATATGGCCCTTTGGACACTGGTGTTATCTGTCTTCCTAATAAAGATTAACTCCTGCAATTTGACCAACCAGGCATGAAAATTCATAACCAGATAAATGGGACTGTATTCTATAGTTTTTAGATGTGGACATAGCTTATACGTCATCAGCTAAATTCAGTATAATTTTTTAAAATCCCTGATACTTACATTAATATGCTTCCTTGTTTGCTAATAAAACATTAAAATTGTGATGCTATAATTTAGCATAACCATATTGTTCTAATTATGCCCTAAACAGAAGAAAGAAATGGTCTTTACTCAAGTTTTATTTTGTGAACATGTGCTTAATTATTTCTGTGAACACTGGTATTAAAGTATTACTCTTGATGATGGGCAGATAGTATTTTTCAACTTTTATTACAAGAGACCTTAAAATAATAATAATGAGGGTTGTAGACAAACAAAAAACACAATAAACAAAACGATGATAATAAACAATGGATCTGGAGGTTTAAAATAAAACCCTGGGTTTAAGTCACTGAGATTATTATGTAGAAAGAATGAGACTTTGGATAATTCACTTAATTTGAGACTCATGTGAATGTCTGTCTTGTCTATTTGATGGAATTGTAAGGTTAAAGTGAAAATGTATGTAAAATTTTAGTTGGCGTTTCAGGTTATTTTAGTTCTATAATGGAGAAGACAGGGTTTATATACTAGTTTATTTAACCCAGATTTATCTGTTCCAAGTTTGAAATTATTAAACGGAATTTATAAAATATTTGTTCTATTGTACAAACTGGAAAAATTGTTAGATATCTGGTTCAAGCTATAGGTTATTATACCACACAAAAGCAAAGTTCAAATCTACTTATTACAGCCCTGCACTAGTGACACCAAAAAATTATACAAAGCTATTTCACAAACTGCAAAATAAGCACACAATCCTTGACTTGTTTAATATTATAAAGCACATTTAAACATTACATAGGGAGAAAGAATGAAGATGACAATAAGCACTATCCAAGAAATCTTAAGTGAATAAGTGGTCTTAAAGTGTTTGCAAATTATGCGTCTAGATTTAAAACATTTTGATTATCATATATAAGAGAAAAATATTTCAAGTATATGTTCCATAATGTCTATAAAAATGGAAAAGCAATGTAAATGACTTAAACATCAAAATCTTTTTGATTTGTCATTATCTTAACATCCTACGTATTCTCATCTTCTTATGTTTTAAAATACTTTAAAGTGTATATTATCAATTAATTACTGTTCAGGCAGGTAAGTATTTTAAGGGCTATTTTCATTTATTATGAAATAACATTATTTGTCATAAGTGAAAAGGATTAGGAATAATAACAAACAAATTATCTGAAGTCAGTGCAGGTTTATAAACAGACATGAGATACGGCAAGCAAAAGGGTGGCAGAGGGAGAACTTGGGTAATGCATACTTATGTCTAGGACTAACAATTGGGTAAGGATAGATTGGTAAGTAACATGGATCGAGCAGTGTGCAGGATTTGAGATCAAAAGTCAAAATTCAATTTGTGGAGACAAATTACTCTGAATTAAAAAACAATGCATAAGTCAGAGCTACAGATATTAGGCTAAAATGAAGAATGTGAGTAAGACCTGAAGAATATTTGGAGAGCCAGAAAAAAAGAGGTAGCTTGAGCAGAAGACGTCAGAAGAGGCATGGTTAGGGTATACGGACAATGGTCCAAAACAACTAGATCTACCCCTAGGAGTGGATTTTTTTTGTTATACTTTAAGTTCTAGGGTACATGTGCACAACGTGCAGGTTTGATACATAGGTATACATGTGCCATGTTGGTTTGCTGCACCCATCAACTCATCATTTACATTAGATATTTCTCCTAATGCTATCCTTGAGGAAACAAATGAGACAAAGTTGATGAAACGGGAGTCTGGAGACAGTCATATTTAATCTGAAATAGGAAGATAGGTTCACATTAAAAACACAAGGTTTGAGGAGCATCATCATCAGCTGGATAACAGTCTTTGCCCAATCGCTTGCTGCTTTTACCCTACATAATATAGCACTTTCTGCTCTGGCCTGAAATTTGAATAGAAAGACACTCAGCCTAACCTTGACAATTAAACTCCACTGACCAAAGAGCTCACCTTTTAATCCTATCTCACAGGATAATTTTCCTAATATTTTGCATAAAAGAAAGCCTTGGTCAGCTTAACCAAATTTTGACTATAGTTGATTTGTCCTTCTATATGTTTATTTTAGTCTGTTTCTTATTATTTATAACTTATCCATCAATTTAATTTTCTTGTATTGTTAAAAATGAAGATACAAAATTCACAGTGCTAAGGAAATAGTCCTAAAGACAATTGGATTCTGCTCGACTTCTGAATTTCTAGCTCTCCAAAAGCCCTTTAAGCTCCTGAAATAATAGTTCCACTTGAGAACAAAGAAAACCTGAAGAATAAGTGGTTACATGACTTAAGTGAAGGTAGTCAAACTCACAACAAAAAAGGCTGGTAGTGTTAAGGCAATAAGTTACAGGCCAATATCACCCCTCTTGCCTCCATCAAGACTGTCAAGAAAAGGACTAGAATATGATTGCTGCAAAACTGTGTCCTTATCATAAGAATTAGTCAATATCTCTGGGCTTCCCAATCACTTCATATTAGAAGGTGTGGATTGGCTGTCATACTCAAGGAAGAACCCTCAATAAAATGTCAATAATTGGAGAATATTTTTTGAGCATCTCCCATAGTGACAGCATTGAGCAAAAATGCAATCCCTGCTTAAGGATATAGCTAATGGGGTCAGAGACGTATAGGGAAAATCAGGTTCAACATTGGCATTTTTATTTTACCGTAATATTTTATAGAATGGCCTTACTATATCTTATTTTATGAACACACTTGGATCATAAAGCACGGAAGAAAAATATGAGCCTTCAATGTCTTACTGTTTTAGAAGAGAAGCTGGTGATGTATCCTGAGTTGTATGGGAAGCACACAGAAATAAAGGCCCAAAGTAAACTAACTTCTTGGTGATTTTGCAGGTATTTTTAAAAGTTTTGAAGTGAGACACCTATGAGGATTCATTTGCTTTCTGACATCTCTCTTTAGTCATGAACACTTCTGACATATCTGTGAAAGGAAGATTCAGTGGGAGAAAAATTGATCATGAGAATCAAACTAAATATTTTTAATATCTAACACTTTTTGAACATATATGCTTTACTATCCACAAATATTTCATTTAGAAACCAACCCCTTTCCTTTCTTTGGATGCATTTGGCTTTAGTTTTGTTCATAGTTAATAGATTAGATATTCATTGGAATAACTTTATTTTCATTTCTAAAACCACTAAAAGACCAAGTATGCTGCTCTTGTTGTATACACAACTAATTAAAATGAGGCTTTTCTTCTTTATTATGGCTTATAAGAAGGAAAAAAAGCTAAGGTAAAAATGTACAGTAATAGCAATGAGTCAAAAAATATTTCTATGAATAGACAGTAACACCATGGAGAGATAAGAATTAGGTATTCATCTCTAGCTGTATTACTATGATTTTATCTTTATTTTAATGAAAATTAATACTGCTTTTTAAGGGAATAGCACATTTTAAAAATGAGAGATTTAATGGAAAGGGGCTATAGGCAGAAAGGGAAGGCTCTATGGTTCAATTGTTAAAAGCATGGATTCTGGAGCCAGATTGCCTAGATTCAAAACCCAGTTCTGCCACTCACTCACTATCTGTGTGACATTGAATAAGATACATAATTCTCTGTGTCTCAGTTTCATCTTTTGTGGAATGAGGAATACCAGATGGACTAAAGGCAGATACGATTCAATTGAAAAGGAAACCACAGCTCAAAATGAGAATAATCTGTTGCAAAGATAGAAAAGGACTAGGAAAGACCACAGGGGTGTCCTAGATTGTGAAGTGGAGGAGGGGGTTCCTAATGAACTAACAGTGTGAATTTTTAGGGTACCATAGTGGAAGCAGCAAGACAGGTGGCTCTTTCTCTCCTTTCCTACTTCTCTCCCTTTTGGTCATGGAGTAAGGAACAAAGATGTATAGCCTGAGAATGGAACAGTAAATAAGTTAAAAAGTAGGAAGACTAGCAATAACCAGAAGGACAGGGTGGAGTCTAGAAATTAGCTCTCTAATACAGCATGCCCTTCCACAATAATCACTTGAGGTCAGTAGTAGTTAAAAGGGAAAGAATGTAAAGACAAGCTATTAGAGATTCTCAACACAAAGTTAAAGCACAGCATAAAGTATCACCAAATGTGAGGAAATTAGTATTGTAAGAGAGAGGAAATAGATACAGATTAAACATATATCTTAGAAAAATATATTTAAATGTATGTATTAAAGTTTAAGGACAACACTTGAATAATATAAATGTAAATATAATATCCAAGCCTCAAGGTAAATGAAAAATTTCATGGAAAACATGAAACTAAGTAAATACTTTGAAAGGGGAATATGAAGTAAATTGAAATCAACATAAGAAAACACAAAAAAGTTGAAAAGACTATGTCTCAGTCTATTAATATCAGAATAATTTCATACTAAACTGTTATTAAAATATAGACACATTGGATTCAGAAATTAAAATTAAGCTATTATTTTTATAGCACAAATAAAGCAAGTGTGGTGATATTAATTTTAGGCAAAAAAATTCAAGGTAAAATCATTTATATAAACTATTTCAAGTTAAATATTTTAAATCCACCAATAAGATGGAAATCATAAATCTTCATCCACATGACATCATCAGTCTGAAATAAATATAGCAAAAGCTAACAGAAATATAACATGAGAAATTAGAAAACAATAATCACTGGGGAATTTAATGCACCATTCTCAGAAAACAACAAATCAAGTAATGAGGAAATACGCAGAAAAACTGAATAACTCATTTATAATATTAAACATAGAGATACCAATAATTTTGTCCTCTTAGAGTCTACAGATTTGTTTTAAACAAACGTGAGTGACCAAAAGTGACCGTGTGTTAGGCCATAAGTACCTCTCTACCAATTTCAAAAGGCCAACATCATATAGACCATACTTACTGATTACAATTAAACGTAATTATAAAATAACATCATAAAAGCAGTCGGTAGAAATCAATATATTTGAAAATTAAGGGTCAGATAAACAATTCCACAACATAGGTAGTTACACACATGCATATGTACTTCTAAATACCTCTGGTTTAAGGAGAAACAAAAAATATCTTAAGTAATAGAAATAAATAATAATAGGAGAATTATTTCAAAAAAGGGGAAATATGGCCAAAGTAGTACCCGAGGTTTCTTACCTAGCATTAAATGCTACTATTGGAAAATGAGAACAAATTAAATCAACTAAAATTTCAACTAGACAATGTAGATGTTCAGTCTTCCATTATGATAGTAAGAAATTGGAAACAATTGCAAGGCATCTAAAAATATCGGAATGCCTAAATAACTGACATACAATGTGGCATTTGCAGGCCTTAAAATTAGGCTCACAAAGACAGTAATTACATGAGAAACAATTTAATACAATGTTATCTGAAAAACTATAACATTATATATAAAGTAGAAGGTTTAAGAATGATGTGTGTATGTGTATGTGTGTACACGTGTATCAGAAACAGTATATGCATAAAGAGAAACCTGAACATAAGTGTTTAAAATCCGTGAGTGGTGATTATCATTGCATAAGGATTAGTGATTATATTTCTTTTCCTTTTTTTTTTTTTTTGAGATAGAGTCTTGCTCTGTCACCCAGGCTGGAGTGCAGTGGCGCAATCTTGGCTCAGTGCAACCTCCGCCTCCCGGGTTCTAGTGATTCTCCTGCCTCAGCCTCCCGAGTAGCTGAGATTACAGGCATGCGCCACCACGCCGAACTAATTTTTGTATTTGCAGTAGAGATGGGGTTTTACCATATTGTCCAGGCTGGTCTTGAACTCCTGACCTCGTGATCCGCCCGCCTTGGTCTCCTAAAGTGCTAGGATTACAGGAGTGAGCCAGATATTTCTTTATAGTTGTATTGTAGTTTTAAACTCATTTAAAAATAATATATATTATTATATCCCAAAAAACAGTTGTGTGCAACAACACGGATGACTCTAAAAAGCATTATGTTAAGCAAAGGACACCTTTCATTTACAAAAAGCTACACATTGTAAGATTTCATTGATATGACATTCTGGAAAAAGTAAACTTATAGGAATGCAGACCAGTGACTGCCAGGAACTGGCTATAGGAAGAGAGGATTGACTATAAAGGGACATGAAGGAACTTTTTGGTGTGACGGAAATTATCTAAAAGTAGATTGCACATATTTTAAAGCTTATAAAATTGTACAACTTAAAAGGGTGAAGTTCATTTGATGTAAATTATACCTCAATAAACCCAACTTTAAAAAATATCATTTTGCTTTGTTTTAATGGCCCAAACGTAGCATGCTTAAATGCCAAAACAATGTAACATCTCAATTTACAGCTTAAAAATAATTATTTGTTTAACTGGTTCTTCAAGGCTGCAAAACTATTTTAGAATACTTCCCATTAATAAACTTGGCTAAAACCAATCAACCAATCAACCATATCAATTAGCCATACAACCAGCAGAAGCAACAGTGGCTGAGAAGAAAAATGTTACCTCTAGTGTCTTTAAACACTTTGTTTTTGAATCATATCATTTATCTGGTGTTGGTGTTTGCTTACGGCTGTTCCTTGCCTTCTTATCACATCACAACCTCATTCTCTTCCCTCTTTTTTTGTTTTTTTAAAAGAACATTTGAAACATCATTCAGTAAGTTATCTATTCCATATGACTTTTTGCCACATTGCAGATTCTTGGCTCTTTAATAGAAAGCTATGGTATTAATATAACCCATTCAAAGAATATATGTTTGGATTCCTCAGAGTAGTTTCATCTGTCAACATTTTATACACCTGCATAAGCAATAAACCTACAAGGAGAGTAACTCAGAATGAATCTCATTAGAGTTTTTATATTGTTGAATTAGGAACACTCAGTTCACTAACAAGAAGACAAAGGTTGTCACCACTGGTATCCCTATTGCCTGTCATGACTATATTTCCAGAGAATATATCCAATCTCTCCTCACTGCTTGCAGGGATCTTCTGTCTTAGATGTCTGACAACCTGTAAGGTATTCAATTTCTCACTCTCTGGATATAGCAGTGTTTGTCATTCACTGGTACACTGGAAAGCACCCAAAGGATGATACGCTAATAAAGGAAAGTGAAAAATGGAAGTGTCCTCAACTTATCTATACAATAATCTAGAGCACTGTGCAAAGGGTAAACTGCCTATATGCTTCTAATATGATTTCATAATTAATAAAATGGTAGAGGAAGAGATAAATAATCTTCATATTTCATAACAAAACTCTAACCTAACGCTAGCGTTCATGATCTAACTCCTTCATTTATCATTACTTTTTGAAAAAATGAAAACATCAGGTATATTTCTAATGTCTTAAATTTGTTTTGATGATGAATTTCATATTTAGGCCTAAAATATATCTGTAGAAGTTATTTTTTAATCATAAAACTTGATTTTAATGCCTGGCTGAGAATATAAAGTTTTAAGACTGTTTAACAAAGCCAGATTCTTTTTCTCAAGTAAGGATGAATGCATCCATTTGTATTCCCTTGTGCACAATTCACTGAGCTTCATTTGAAAATGTCAAGGATAAATATTCTTCAAATGCTCCCATTAAACAGACGATAACCATAGTAACAGTGTATGGTTTGATTTTACCTATATTTCTGAACTTCTCTCTTAAAAATAAAGTGGTAATCAAAATGAGATTGCAAATGAGAACACTTAACATGCTTTTTACACACTGTTCATATACGGATATTAAAAACAAAGATACAATATACCACCTAATGCATTACATTTAGTGGTGCTTATTATAAAAAGGGCTTTTACAATAGTCTTTTTATTATAATATGTTCTAACTTGAAATCTACTATCTCCTCACTTGAGAATGTGGGGACACAGTTCTTTTCTAACACAACAAAATATTAGCTATCTCCCTTTTACAAATACATACCAAAAAAAAGACAGATAAAATAGATTTAAATGTGCCCTAGGCCTAACCACATGATGTTGAATTGGGAAAAGAATTTACAGATCATTGAATCCTACATAGCGATTTTTTGCAGATAATAAAAGGGCCTGTAGCTGTGCTTGAACCTACTTCATTTCAAAAATGAAAGTGACATAAAGAGAGTAATCATCAAGGCATAGGCACTTGGTGATTATCTCACATTTTAGATTATATTAATGATATGAAATTAGAAACTGAGTAAGAGCCCATAAAATAGGGGGCCCTAAAATACACACAGCAGGAAATCAAAGACAATGGAGTGGAATTTTTTAATTTTTAATTTTTATGGGTACATAGTAGGTGTATGTATTTATATGGAGTACATGAGCTATTCGGATACAGGTATACAATGTGTAATGAGCATATCAAGGTATATGGGGTATCTATCACCTGAAGCGTTTATCACTTATTTGAATTACAAACACTCCAATTATATTCTTTTAGTTATTTTAAAATGTACAATAAATTACTGTTGACTGTAGTGACTCTGCTGTACTATTAAATACTAGATTTTATTCATTCTAACTAGATTTTTATACCCATTAATCATCCCCACTTCTCCCCAATGGGATGGGTTTCTATCAAAAGAGATGGTGCTTAGAAGTCCCTCCACAAAACCTGGCCCCATTAGTCAGAACTTTCAATGGTTACAGAAGCCCCTTTCCAACTATCACCTGAGATAATTAGCACATGTGGGGAATATTTCAATTGAGGCAAAGGGATTTTTTTCCTTCTCTCCCATCTCAATAAAAAGTTAAAAGATTGCCAAAGGTGAAGTCCAAGAATTTAAAATACAAAAGGTTAATTTACAAAATAATACGTCCAAAATCTCTGTGTATTCATTTTGGAATCTGTGAGAGTGCTTTATCAGATCAGATGAGTTGTAGAATACATGGACAGGGTTACAAAAACTGGCAGTACCAATAAAAGCCTACTCTTCTCAGGTTCAAAACCTCTGTCATTTTAAGAAAAAAAAAAAAGTCTTAATTAAAACTGAAGCCACCTGGCCGGGAATCATTATTCTGTACAGACACTTTCTTAAAAATTAAACAATCTACCCATGAGGTGATTTTTTTCCAGAAAACTCCATTACATGTAAACATGGATAAAAGCTCCAATTTTTTGGTACCCAAAGTTTACATTTGTTCAGAAGTAAAATCATTTTAAGAGTTTTCAACCACTGGGTCTTGACTTTTTTTAGAGTCTGCAGAAAGTCTGTTATTCGGGTTTTCAAAAAATTGCCCATTTCAACTGATAGCTATTACTTAAGCCATAATACTCAAAATGAAAACTTATTTTCATTGATTTTCAAAGCAATTAAACACTGAACTCTGCAGCCATTTCTGTGGGCAGGGTCGAGAATGTTGGCATCACTTTCACTAACCCAGCCATAACTCAGATGAACGAAGGCACCAGGCCCAGTGATTATAAGGAAGAAAGCATACAAAGTGGGCAAGAGTCTCAGTCTTATGAATAGGCTAGTTAATTTATGGTATTTGGTTTCTCAGCATCATTTTCTACAACTCCATGTTACCTGTACAAAGTTTAGGCACAAATGGCACGTCTATATTGAGACCACATGACAAACTTTGTCAGTTACATTTCCTTAATATTTTCTGTGTACAAAGATTCCATGTTGAGGCTACATTCTCAAACAGTTCTCTGGAATGTTAAACTATTGCCATAGGTGTATTCTAAATAATCACTTTAAAAAGTGTCCTTGATAATTTAAAAAGAGTTCATGTACTGATAGTTGATCATTAAAATTATTTCTTCTGAACATTTTGCACAACAGACATATGATGGGAGGAAACCACTGTGTTACTAGAAAAAACCCTGGACTGAGATCTCAGAGGCTTGGGGAAGTCTGAGGTCAGTGGGTAATTTGCTTTGTAACCCTAGACAAGTCACATCCCCTTTTTGAACTGCATATTACTGGTTTATGAAATGATGGAGTTAAACTATCATTGAAAGTAACGTTGTCAAATTTTGATTTACATAAGATCACCCAGGAAGCTTATTCAATATGTAGGTTTCTGGGCCCCATCTTCACAGACTAATTCAGTCCGACTTGACAACGACCCTAAAATCTAGATCATAATAACAGGATGCCTGAGATAGGTGCTCTCCAACTGCATTTTGAAAAATACTATACTAAAATATTTTCTTGATTAAAAGTTCTATAATTCCATGAGGGACAGTCAAAAAGTAATGATGCTGAAAGTAGATAGGAGAGAAAACTATTTTAATTTACTGTACTCTGTCGTAAGTAGCTTGAAGAAGCAACCTTGTACAGCGTGCATTTATGTGCAAGACCAAATCCTAATGACAATAGACAATGCATTTACTCAACAATCTCCTGCTGAATTAAATAAATGGCTATAACCTCTCTGTCACTGCAGAAGGCTAAAGATAAGTAAATTGACCTATACAGTGTCACCACTGGCAGGTATCACAGCCTAGGATTAAATGTGATCTCCTTATGTGAGTATGGTACTGCCCTCCACTCATCCCATCCACATGATTAAGGGGGTTAATTTTATTTATCAGGGAGGATGTTGGCTCCATCTCTTCATGGGATTTTCTGTGACCAGTGACCGCTGAGGCTCTTGGGCAGTGTTAGTGGCACTACGTATGACTGCAGGACAAAATGGAGCTATTTGTCTTAACCTGGGATCTTGGCCTCAACAGCTCTACACATTTTGGTGGTAATAGTGACTTGGAATATGCAAATGACAATCATTCTGAAAAGTATCCCATTTATCTATAAAAAACACCATGGTAATGCTTTACTGCTCATACTCACTAAGGGAAGAAGATTCATAGCATGTTTTACAGCATGGCCTTGATCTCTCTCTCTCTCTATATATATATATATAAATATAATTATATATATATAAAATTATATATCTTTATATCTCTAGATAGATTCTCTCTCTCTCTCTTTCTCTCTCTCTCTCTCTCTCTCTCTCTCTCTATATATATATATATAAAATCATCTTCCCACCTTCAAGCCTTTGTTACTCTTCACTGAGACGTCAGTTTTTCATTTGTGTAATTCCTTCTCCTCATAGACGGTCCATCTCCTGAACACCCAAGGTAGACTAATCCATCCCTCCTTTAAACGTTCATAACCCTGAGATTTCACTTCCAGGAAGGAAGCAATTTAAACCTCTGTGGGCCTTACTCTGCTTTTCTGTGAAGAACCTTGAAGATCCAGCTTCGGATAACTGTTTGTTTTTTTAAGTTGTGTTTTTAAAAATGCTGCTGTAGTTATAACTTTGTGTTAATATTATCTATATTTCATTTTCTTCACTAGATTCTGAGCTCACTAAGGCAGGATTTTTTGTAGTCTTTGTCATATCGGCAACATCTTGTGTAAAATGTGAACCGTAATTGGTACTTAACAAATGTGTTTTGAAGGAAATGAATGAGTGAATGGATGATGGATTAAGTGAATCCAAGTATCAGAAGCAAAATGCTTTCCAGAATTTTTCTTTGTTTAAAAGTTACCATATTGAACTTCATATTTTCCCATTCAGCCACATGGGATGAAAATACTGTCCAGATATGAAGCTGTCATGAGTCAGCATATTGTCAGCAAAAACAGACTGGGGAATGACTTTCTCCTCAGGATTCAATCCTGAGGACAAGTTGTGATTTCAAACACAAATATGGAAATATTCTCCAAAGTTAACTGAACAAGCCTAAGGTAAAGCAATTTAACTTTCCTTTGACTGCTCTTCAGATCCACTCCAGAGTGACAGTTCTGCTGCACTCAGATATTGTGCTGCATATTGTGAAGCTTGCAGTGAAAATTCCTACAATTGTCCGGCTTCTGGAGGGGGTAAAAGTAAATTCACCTGAGACCATATAACTGCCACGCAGGTAAACATTTAGCAGCATGATGCTGGCAAAGCCCTTTAAGTATACTACCCATTTTCCCCAAAACTGTGGAAAAAACTATTTTGATGTCCTGGGGTACTTTTGTGGTTGTTAAAGAACGAAGCAATCAAGTGTTTTATATATATAAAGTCTTTTATATACATAAATTTGTATATACAAAACTTTATACATATAAATATTTATATAAAAATATATCTACTATTTAAGCTATAATATTCAAAATGAAAAGTCATTTTCAATGATTTTCAAAGCAATTAAACACTGAACTCTGCAGTCATTCCTGTGGGAAGGGTCGAGAATGTTAGCATCACTTTCACTAACCCAGCAATAACTGAGATGAACAAAGGCACTAGGACCAGTGCCTTTACATATAGATATATGTATATATAATATATTATTATATATAATTTATATATAATAATATATTATGTATATATTACATATAATTATATGTAATATATATTATGTATATATTACATATAATTATATGTAAAATGTATAATTAATATATTACATAAAATTAATATATAATATATCTATTACATGTAATTTATACATAATATATAATTTATATATTACATGTAATTTATACATTATATATCATTTCCATATTGTAATTTATATGTAATATATATCATTTCCATATTGTAATTTATATGCAATATATATCATTTATATATTGTAATTTATATGCAATATATATCATTTATATATTGTAATTTATATGCAATATATATCATTTATATATTGTAATTTATATGCAATATATATCATTTATCTATTACACATAATTTATATGCAATATATATCATTTATCTATTACACATAATTTATATGCAATATATATCATTTATCTATTACACATAATTTATATGCAATATATATCATTTATCTATTACACATAATTTATATGCAATATATATCATTTATCTATTACACATAATTTATATGCAATATATATCATTTATCTATTACACATAATTTATATGCAATATATATCATTTATCTATTACACATAATTTATATGTAATATTTTATCTATTACACATAATTTATATGTAATATATTATTTATCTATTACACATAATTTATATGTAATATATATTATTTATCTATTACACATAATTTATATGTAATATATATTATTTATCTATTACACATAATTTATATGTAATATATATTATTTATCTATTACACATAATTTATATGTAATATATATTATTTATCTATTACATATAATTTATATAGTATATATTATTTATGTATTATATATAATTTATATAGTATATATATTTATGTATTATATATAATTTATATAGTATATATTATTTATGTATTATATATAATTTATATATTATATATATTATTTATGTATTATATATAATTTGTATATTATATATTATATATAATTTGTATATTATATAGAATATATTATTTATATATTATATAGAATATATAATTTGTATATTATATATAATATATTATTTATATATTATATATATTATTTATATATTATGTATAATATATTATTTACATATTATATAGAATATATTATTTACATATTATATAGAATATATTATTTACATATTATATAGAACATATTATTTACATATTATATAGAATATATTATTTACATATTATATATTATTTATATATTATATATTATATATATTTATATATTATATATTATATATAACATATTATTTATATATTATATATAAGATATATATTTTTATATGCATATAATATATTATAAAATATATCATATATTTTATAAAATATGTATATATTATGTACATAGTATTTATATATTTATATAAAATATATATACATATAATATATAATATATTAAATATATATAAATAATACATTTATATATTATATATTATGTATTATATATAATTATGTTACGTATTTTTATATTATATTATATAATATATGTACATATTATATATGTGAATTCATATATTTATATATACATACATTTATATATATCTATTATTATAGATATATATTTTATAGATATATATCATATATATATATACCTATTATTTGGCAAAGACAACTAAACATACCCACTACTGTACCATTTCTGGTGAAATTAAAGTTTTTTACATATATTATATATAGATTATAGCTATATATATAGATATATAGATTATAGTTATATATAGATATATATAGATTATATATATAGTTTAAAGTTTTACATATAAAATAAACTTTTATCTATATATATTTATATATTATATATAGTTTTATATATATATTATATATAACATATTATATATAATGTTATAGATAATATAATATATTATATTATATATTATATATATTAAAGTTTTATATATAATAAGCATATATAATATATTTATATATAAATATATATATTTATGTATAATATATATTACTTTAGTCTCACCAGAAATGATCACTAGTGGGTATGTTTAGTTGTCTTTGCCAAATAATAGATGAAAAATATTACAAAGATGCACCTAGGATACATGCTCAGCCACAGCAAGGTAGAGCACTGTTCAGTCATGAAATGCCTGTTCCAGGCCCTAGCTCCCAAGCGACATTTCTAGACACACCCTGGGCCAGAAGAGAACTCGGTGCCTTAAAGAAAAGGACTCAGTCCTGGCACCGTTTATCATCTGCTAACTGAAGAGCCTTTGGGCTCCAAATAAGGAATAGTGATACCCAGGTACTACATCAAGGGCCTTTGTGAGCCTCTCAAAATTGCTGGCTTCAGGAAAGACTCAGCATATTAGCAGCAAAACTCCTTCTGTTTGAGAAAAGCAGGGAATAGTTAAGGCAACTTTTTCTTGCACCGTAGATACCAGCACAGCCAGAGGGAGTTAAAGCACCAAGTGGGCTCTTGACCCTCGGATGGCATTTGTGGACCTGCCCTGGCCCAGAGGGGAGCCCACTGCCCTGAAGGATGAGTAACAGGCCAGGCAGTATTCACCACAAGCTGACTTAAAAAACCATGGGCCTTAAGTGACATCTGCTGTAGTCTGGCAGTACTCCTTCTAGACTCGGGTGGCGGTGGCTATGGTGTGAGGCTCCTCAGCCTTTGGAAAGGGGAAAAAAGAGTGGGAGGATGGCATCTTCCCACTCTTTAAGTGCCAGCTCAACCGCAATGCAGCAGAACGTCAGGTAGACTTCCAAGGTTTTTAATCTAGTACCTGACTCCCAGACAGCACTTGTGGACTGACCCAGGGCCTGGGTGCCCTTGCTACCCTGAAAAGAAGGACACAAGCCCAACTGGCTTTTCAACCTGCTAATTGTAGAGTCCCAGGGCCTTGAGGAAACACAGGCAGAAGCCAGGGAGTGGTTCCAGCAGGCCTCGAGTGAGACCCAGTGCTGTGCTGGCATCAGGTCTGAGTCAGTGCAGTCATAGTGGTGGTGGCAATAGGGGTGCTTATGTCACTCCACCCCAAGCTTTAGCAGGTGCAGAACAGCGAGAGAGACTGTATATGCTTCGGAGAAAATAAGTGAGGAGAACGAGAGTCTCTGCCTTATAATCCAGAGAACTCTCCTGGATCTTGTCCAAGACATTAAGGCAGTATCTCTAGAAGTCTGCAAAAGTCACAGCATTAATGAGCATGGTATGTCCCCTAAAGCATATACAGCTGAGATCACAACTAAGTCCTTTCAAATATCAGGAAAGCCTTCCCAAGAAGGACGCTACAAATAAGCTGAGCCAGTGAAGACTACGATACATACCTAATTCTTCATTGCCAAGACACTGAAGAACATCCACTAGCATCAACGCCATCCAGAAAAACATGCCCTCACCAAATGAACTAAATAAGGCACCAGGGAACAATCCTGGAGGAAGAGATATATGTGACCTTTCAGACAGAAAATTTAAAATAGCTATGTTGAGGAAACTCAAAGAAATTCAAGATAACACACAGAATTTAGAATTCTATCAGAAGAATTTAACAAAGAGACTGAAATAAGTATACTGAATCAAGCAGAAATTTTGGAGTTGAAAAAATGCAACTGACATACTGAAAGATGCATAAGATTCTTTAACTAGCAGAATCTATCAAGCAGAAGAACGAATGAGTGAGCTTGAAGACAGGCTATTTGAAAATACACAGTCAGAGGAAACAAAAGAACAAAAGAATAAAAAACAATGAAGCATGCATATAGCATCTAGAAAATAGCCTCAAAAAGGCAAATCTAAGAGTTATTGGCCTAAAAGAGGAGGTAGGGAAAGACATATGGGTAGAAACTTTATTTAAAGTAATAATAACAGAGAACTTCCCAAACCTAAAGATAGGTATCAATATCCAAGTTCAAAAAATGATTATAGATCACCAAGCAGACTTAACCCAGAGAAGACTACCTCAAGTCATTTAATAATCAAACTCCCAAAGGTCAAAGATAAAGAAAGGATCCTAAAAGCAGCAAGAAAAAAGAAACAAATAACATACAATAGAGCTCCAATAGGTGCAGGAGCAGACTTTTCAGTTGAAATCTGACAGGCTAGGAGAGAGGGGTAAAACATATTTAAAGCGCCAAAGAACAAAAATATCCTTCAAACATGAAGGAGAAATAAGCACTTTCTCAGGCATACAAAAGCTGAGAAATCTAATCAATACCAGACCTGTCCTACAAGAAATACTAGAGGAAGTACTTGAATCAGAAAGAAAAGGATACTAATCACCAATAAATAATAACTTGAAGGTACAAAACTCACTGGTAATCGTAAGCACACAGAATAACCCAGAATATTATAACAATGTAATTGTGATGTATAACTACTCTTATTCTAAGTAGAAAGATTAAATGATGAACCAATCAAAATAATAATTACAACAACTTTTTAACACATAGTACAAAAGTACATAAATAGAAACAACAAAAAGTTAAAATGCAGGGTGATGAAGTTAATAAAATCAGAAGTGAAAAGGAGACATTAAAATTGATATTGCAGAAATTCAAAGGATCATTAGTGACTACTGCGAGCAACCATATGCCACTAAATTGGAAAATCAAGAACAAATGGACAAATTTCTACATCCATGAAACCTACCAAGATTGGACCAGGAAGAAATTCAAAACCCAAACAGACCAAGTAACAAGATAGAAGTCACAATAAAAATTATTCCAGTAAAAAATAGCACATGACCTGATGACTTCACTACTGAATTCTACCAATCACTGAAAGAAGAAATAATACCAATCCTACTCCAACTATTACAGAAAACAGAGGAGAAGGGAATGCTTCCCAACTCATTCTATAGGGCCAATACTACCCTAATACCAAAACTGGACAAAGGTATCAATAACAGAAAACTACAGGCCAGTATCTCTGAAGAATATTGATGCAAAAATCCTCAACAAAATACTGGCATACCAAATTCAACAATATATTAGAAAGATTAGTCACCATGACAAGGTGGGATTTATCCCTGAGATGCAAAGATGGTTCAACATGTGCAAATTGATCAATGTGATCCATCATATCAACAGAATAAAGGATAAAATCCATATGATCATTTCAAGTGATGCTGAAAAAGCATTTGATAAAATTCAACATCCCATTATGATAAAAACCTTTGAAAAAGTGGAAATAGAAGGAACATACCTCAACATAATAAAAGCCATATATGACAGACCCACAGCTAATATCAACTGAATAGGAACAAAACTGAAAGTCTTTCCTCTAAGACCTGGAACACAACAAGGATGCCCACTGTCACCACTTTTATTTAATGTAGTACTGGACGTCCTAGCTAAAGCAATCAGACAACAGAAAGATATAAAGGGTATCCAAGTTGGAAAGGAAGAAGTCAAATTATCCTTGTGTATAAATGATATGATCTTTTATTTGGAAAATCTAAAGACTACAAGAAAACAATTAGCACTAATAAAAAATCCAATAAAGTTGCAGGATACAAAATCAATATACAAAAATCAGTAGCATTTCTATATGCCAAGAGTAAGCAATCTGAAAAAGAAATTTAAAAAGTAATCCCATTTACAATAGCCACAAATAAAATTAAATATCTAAGAATTAACCAACAAAGTGAAAAATCTCTATAGTGAAAACTATAAAACACTGATGAAAGAAATTGAAGAGGACACCAAAAAATGGAAATGTAAAATATTCTCAAACTACTCATCTAACAAGGGATTAATAACCAGAATATGTAAGAAGCTTAAACAACTCTATAGGAAAAAAATCTAATAATCCTATCAAATAATGGACCAAAGATTTGAAGAGACATTTCTCAAAAGAAGACATACACATGGCAAACGGGCAAATGAAAATAGCATAAACATCATTGATCATCAGAGAAAGGCAAATCAAAACTACAGTGAAATATCACCTGACCGCAATTAAAAGAGCTTATATCCAAAAGACAGGCAATAAAAAATGCTGGTGAGGATGTGGAGAAAAGGAAACCCTTATACAATATTGGTGCTAATGTAAATTAGTATAACCACTATGAAGAACAGTTTGTAGGTTCCTCAAAATACTGAAAATTGAGCTACCATGTGATCCAGCAATCACACTGCTGGGTATATACACAAAATAAATGAAATCAGTATATCAAAAATATATCTGCACTCCTATGTTTGTTGCCTAGCTTATTTTACTTAATTCAATGATCTATGGTTCCATCCACGTTGTTGCAAATGACTGGATCTCATTCTTTTTTATGGCTGAATAGTACTCCACTGTGTCTACGTATCACATTTTCTGTATCCATTCATCTGTTGATGGACACTTAGGTTGCTTCCAAATCTTAGCTATTGTAAATAGTGCTGCAAAAAACATGGGAGTGCAGATATCTCTTCAATATGCTGAACACCTTTCTTTTGTGTATATTCCCAGCAGTGAGATTGCTGGATCATATGGTAGCTCAATTTTCAGTTTTTTGGAAAAATAAAAGATTTGGAAGCAACCTAAGTGTCCATCAGCAGATAAATGGAGAAAGAAAATGTGGTATGTATACACAATGGAGTATTATTCAGCCATACAAAAAGAATGAGATCCAGTGATTTCCAACAGCATGATGGAACTAGAGATCATTATGTTAAGTGAAATAAGCCAGGCACAGAAAGACAAACATCCCATGTTCTCACTTATTTGTGGGATCTAGAAATAAAAACAATTGAACTCATGGACATAGAAGAAGGATGGTTACCAGAGGCTGGAAAGGGTAGTGGGGGCCTGGTAGGGAGGTGGGGATAGTTAATGGTTTAAAAAAAAACATAGAAAGAATGATTGTGACCTACAATTTGATAGCACACCAAGATGACTACAGTCAATAATAACTTAATTGTACATTTTAAAGTAATCAAAGAGTGTAATTGTATTTTTTTGTAACTCAAATGATAAATGTGGAGGAGATGGATAGCCCATTCTTCATGATTGACTTATTCCACATGGCATGCCTGTATCAAAACATCTCATATACACCATAAATATATACACCTTCTATGTCCCCACAAAAAAATTTAAAAATAAAAATAAGATTATGAAGAGACTATACCAAGAGGGAAACAAGCCCTATCTTCCAAAGCATAATTATTATTTCACAAGGGTTGTTTCATTTATTTATATTTTATTTTTTATCTCTCTCTCTCTCTCGCTCTCTCTGCTACACACACATATCCACACACATTCACACACACACATACACAAGATGATAATTTGAGGCAAATAAAACCAAACATAGGTTTGGAGATATTTAATTACAGTTTACCATCCAGATTGTCAGGTCTGAAAGAGATTAGAAAATGAAGTATCAATCATCTAACACTTGGAAAAAAATTGTAAGCACATATTGTGGAATTTATTGATAATATGTCCTTTAGCTACTACAGATTTTAATGCTGTTTTTAATGTAGGTTAACTGGAAATTTTTATAATCTTGCTATTTTATAAAAACAGAGATAAAATATAATGTATCGCTGTACTAATGTAGAAGGTGTCATGAATACCATACATACATTCTTTTTATACAAACTTCACTGAATTATAGCATTTATTTTTGATGTTCTTTTACTCCAAGTGGGAAAATTCTCTTTTTTAAAATCACTAATTATGGTAAGTAAATACACTGTAGCTCAGATGTAGGCCCAGCACATTGCTAATGTCTAGGCAAATTATTCCCTGAAGTTAGTAATTAGTAGAAGTAGCTTTAGACTTTTACTAGAATAAATGCAACTTCGATTTTATGATGAGATTTATATTTAATGTTGAAGACTTGTTTGATTAAAAAGACTGGGGAGTCTATTAGGAAAAATAACCAAGACCCTCAGGGAGAGGTACAAGCCTAAAGATCTACATCAGGATAATTAGGGAATTCAAATGAGCCTCAAGCCCTAAGTTAGATTGTATTGCTCCAAAACTTTTACCACTGCCTTCATATTCATCTCTGGACTAGTCATTTTCAATGCATGGAAAAAAAATGTAGGCGCATGTATATATAAATTACTGAGGACAGTATCCTACTTAAGCACAATACTGTATGCATGCATTTGAGTGTCATATAAGGATTAATATTTTGATTTACTGAAAAACAATAAGTTACTGAACTCCTAGAGGCCCATCCTAAATAATACGAAGAAGATACAGTCACTATTTATTGTTCACGTAATAAGTACCTGACACTATGTTAGGAACTAGGAGGTGGGTGGTGGGACTTAATGAGTCTGTCAATTGTTTTTATATATTATGTGTGTATATATATATATATGTGTGTGTGTGTGCGTGTGTATAATTACTACTATAATTGTTGAGCATCTGCTATGTGTCAAGCACTATAATGGACACAACAGACTCAGTAGTATGCAAAACTAACATACACTTTGACCCCATGGAGTTTGCAATGTAACAAGGAAAGTAGATGTGAAACTGAATATTACAAAGTAGAATGACAGAAGAGCAGGAGAGCTTTCAGGAAGAAAGAATTATTTCAGATGTTTATGAACTTCACACATTTTCAGTCGTGTAAACATAAACGTGCTATTCTTTATACAAAATCTCACTGTTGACTCACAAGCACAGATAGGGTACACACAGGGATTGTTTTCCCACAGCTGAGATAAACTGACATTGAATATCAGCCACCCTCAGCTAATCTCTTAAATAGACACACATACTTACAGAATGCTTGGACTAAATTAGGCTATGACACAGTGTGAAGACAATTACTTTAACCCCAAATTAAATCGGCGATTTGTTCCCCCTTGGTTCACTTTAATTGTGCTCATTACCAAAAAGCTGAGTATACGGTCAAGCTGGGCACAGAAGGTGTTAGAGAACTTCCATGTATTATTGTTTACTTTTCAAGTCTCTAAACCTGAAAAGCAAAAAAGGCAGTTGCTATTAATACCATTTTATGGATGAGGACACCGAGACTCATAGTTAATATCCCACCCAAGATCAAAAATACATAATAAGAGCTATTTCCAAAGCTCAAAGCACAAATCTCTTGGCTATGAACTCTTGTCTCTCTGCTGAGTCAGGTTACTGACTATTCATATACTTTGCATCACTACAGGAAAGAAAACTGCTCAGTTATGTGCACTTTAAGCCTTTTAGGTAGATTCTATCAAAGACACAAGATCAATTCAAAAATAAAAATTGCATTAAAATTTATAAATTTGAGATATTTACTTGGTAGTATTCATGGCTCAGCAAGTAGGAATATAATGCATGCTTGTCACAGATATTATTCACTATAAAATAATAAAATAGTGCAATCCTGTGTAAAATTCTACTCCAAGGTCTACAGAGAAAACGCCAGTTTAAATTAAATTCTGCTTGCTCCCATAGAATAAAACAGCCCTGTGTATTTAAATTACAAAAACAGTAGCCTTTCTGTTATGTAAATGTATGTCATAAATGAGTGTAGTAGATAGTGCATATACCACCACTGATATTTGTGGCTGGGCAACTGGAAACATGTGATCTGCAAATATCTATAATATTTATATTTATAATATCAAATATCAATAATACAGAAAACCAAACAAGAAGTATAGGTTTGCAAAAAAAAAGAAAAAAGAAAAACAGGCCACATGCACAGCTGCAGCTCAATAAAGCATGCTGCTGTCATTTTTGTGGTAGATTATACTTTTGCTGTAACTAAGAACAAGCAACTCTAGAAGATGATTATAGGCGTGCATTCATGCATGAGTGCACACACACACATATTTTTGTTTTCTCATTTTTTTTTCTTTTTTTTGAGACAGAGTCTTGCTCTGTCACCCAGGCTGGAGTGCAGTGGCGCGATCTCGGCTCACTGCAAGCTCCGCCTCCGGGGTTCATGCCATTCTCCTGCCTCAGCCTCCCAAATAGCTGAGACTACAGGCGCCCGCCACCACGCCTGGCTAATTTTTTTTGTATTTTTAGTAGAGACGGGGTTTCACTGTGTTAGCCAGGATGGTCTCGATCTCCTGACCTCGTGATCCGCCTGCCTCGGCCTCCCAAAGTGCTGGGATTACAGGCGTGAGCCACCGTGCCTGGCCTGTTTTCTCATTTTTACTGATAATAACAGTAATAATCACTGCAGAAAATTCAGAAACCGAGATTTTAAAAATCTAAAAGTTGCACAACGATTCAGAAGTAAATGCTACTAACTTTTCACCTTGTTTCCTTGCAGATCACCAATTATATATCAGATATTTTTCATGTATTTATAGTGATTATTTCCTCACTGCCATCTATTCTTTAGAAAGTACTTTAATCACTCTACTATACTTCTTTTAACTATTCCCTTTTTAAAGGAGGTTATGAATTTGCCCAGCTATTTTTCTTTTAAATGTCTGCAAATTCAATAGTTTGAAACAATAGCTCAGTGATTTACGTTTAATTTGTTTGATTACTAGTGAGAGTGAACATGCTTCTCAATGTTAATTGACTATTTTCATCTCATTATTAGTTGGTTATCTGAGCATGTTCTTTATTTTATTGAGAACAGTATCTTCTTTCTCTAAAAACAATAACAACAACATAAATTTAAAAGCACATTACTAAGGAAACATATTCATAACATATTTGGCAAATAAAATAACATGATGGCCTCATGACAACCCTTTCAACGTGATAACTTAGAAATGGGGTTTTTTGAAGTTGTCTTAAGCAACAAATGTTGTCTTTCCAAACCTAGCTTCAGGGGTAAAATGATAATAAGAATGCATTTGAATCCAAAAGATGCAAGAATCATTGCGTCCAGCTCCTGTAGATAGACAAGATCAGCTACTGAAACCTGACTGATGCATCAAAACTGATTCTTTTTCCTCCTTAATGATTCGGTCTGCTGGATTTTCACACTCATATTAATAGTTAAATATTTCTAAGTCATCCAGAAAGGACTTATGAATCAGAATGTGATCTTTGTACCAGTGATTCATTTAATAAAATTAGTTATAACACTACAGAATTGATGTTTTGAAACAGTATGAAAAAAATCCCTTCCTCAGTATATATAAAAAATCTTTAAATGATATGAAATATTCTATTTTACCATTATTACTTCTAATAATAACACCAAATTTTGCATTTATCTTATTTGACCCTCACAGCAATCCATAGACCTAGAAAGAAGAGGCATTTTCATACTATTTTTATAAAGAAAGAAAGCAAGGTGCAAAAGACATTGAGTAAAAACCCAAGGTCATATGGTTAATTAGTAACAAGGAAGAGGCTGAAAATTTACCCTTTTGCTTCTAAATCCTTTACTCCCTTTTCCTTCACACTACTGTCCCACCTTCCACATAACTATAGCATAATTGTCAGAGTTCTACGTTTCTGTTAGTACCCTACTTGGTCTACAGGTGATGTTCAACTACAGCTCTCTGTTTACCACCAATCTATGAAAACCATTACTCTTTATTAATGCGCAGAAGGCAGGAGCTTTCAGTTGAAAGCTTCTTAAGGAAACTAAGAGGGTGGAATGTCCTTTCAAATAATGTCTGCAAAGGATAAGTCTCTGGGTTATCCTGATCTGTTTTGTACTCTCATTCATCTGTAGCATTATTCATGCAGTTCCCTGTGCCTGGAAGCCTGGAATGAATGCTTTCATTCATTCTTTCTATCTCCTTTCTTGCATTCCTCTCTCTCTCTCTCTCTCTTGTCTGTCTCCACCCACCCCATTCTCCAAGGCCCACCTCATATGCCATCAATGTTTCTCATTATCTTCCGCAAACTGAATGTGATAATTCTTGCCTCTGAGCAAATACTACTAAGTAAACTTATGTTTTATTTCAATCCTATGCAAGTTGTCTTACTCCCTTATCTGACTGTAAAATGCTTTGTGGTTGTGCCTCACATATAAAAGTGTTCAGTATCATTAAGAAAAATAATGTACAGATACACATCTGAGGAGGTACTGGCATAGACAATTGATATAGGCGTATGAGCCTCTAAAATAGGTTAGTGTCACAGAACCAGAACTACCCATGAGTATTAAAGTACACCCTACATTCCTAATTGTAGTATGTAGCTGAGAACAACCTCCAAAGCCGTGAATAATTTGCACTGGGGCCCTTCAGAACCTGATTACGCTTCCAAAATGCATCCAGCTTTGACTTTAATGATGACTTCAATTATTATTTCTCTAAATTCAGTGATAGCAATGTGTGTTATTGCCTCCTTCTAATTGTAGCTGTCTGCCTGTTTGAATATGTCCCACAGCATAAGTTATGCATATTTCAGCAACAGAAGCAAAAAGCACTTGTGCCCAAATGACATTCGGGACTGACTTCACAATCTGCTCCAGGATTTACCCTAGGTGCTGTTTCCCTAACATAGATCTTCCAAACTGAACAGCTTCAATCTCTTTTAGTACATAGTGCTGGAGTCGTAAATAACTGCTCAAAAGTCAACTGCGCTGTGATCGAGACTCCAAGCAAGAAATTATGTATAAAGAAAAGATTTCTTCTCCTTCCTAGGCCTGTTAATTCATCCGCAAAAGTAAGAAATTATAAAATGGGAGGGGTTTCCAAGTCTTACTGTGCAGAATCACCTGGGAAGTTTTTATTTTTATAAAAAATACAGCTTTTTATCCTCATCCCAGTACCATAGAATGAAATTTTCCAGGGATCATTCTAATATATCTAGTCCATAGATCCCTGTTGAGATACAGTAGACCAAATGGTCTCTAAGGTCTCAGGCATCACTAGAGTTTTATAATCCATGAATATTTATGAAGTCCAAATGATAATAGGAACATGCTTTTTTAATCCATCTAGACCCATCAAACAAGGCAAAGAATGCTCAACTGAGTATCAGGAGACTTGGAATAAATTGTGACTTTTTCATGACTTTGTAATCTCAGACAAGTCCTTTGCTCTTATGGCTTCAGTTTTCTCATCTATAAAATAAAATAATTGGATCAAAGCATAATCTAATCCGTGATGCCTTCCAAGTTGTGCCTGTAGAAGTTCAAATAAGACAAATGAGGATCAGGCTAACACAAAGACTTATGCCACCAGGGGAAAGGCTGTTGACTGTCTCAGATACATTCATTATCATGATGCCAAGGCCTGAGACCTACTCTACAGCCTTTTTGACTCAGTGATCTAAGTTGTCAGCACTCAGAGAGTGGGTAGATTCACATTGTGCTGGCTCACAAGACTGATCAGAAATACGAATAATTAATTGCAGTGAAAAACAGGACTATGATAATAACTAGGCACTGTAGATGAGGCATCTTTTTCTCTACAGACTTTCCCTGTGTAAAAGATATAGCATGGAAAGCTCCCTATAGTGAAAATGCCAGGAACTTAATTATAATGAAAAAAACATATAACTGAAAGAGAAATAGGCCATAAATTACTTTGGTGAGACCAGTCTCTTTTTGAAAGTAAGATCTACCTAGGAAGGCCCATAACTGACAGTACTCTTTTGGTGAGCCTAAAGCCATAACAAAGAGAGTTATATGAATTAACAAAAAAATGTGAATACGTTTCTTACTGTTTTGATTTCAACTCTCTTTAGCCTTTCCCAAATTAGCTCAGAAACTTCCACAAACCTAGACTTGCAGGAAGTATTCAATATGGATCTGCCTTTCAGAAGCTGAAAAAGACAAATAGGGCAGCAATGAGGTAGGGTGAAGTAGTAATAGAAATAAGTTTAAGGATAAATCATGGAGAACTCCAAATTCCATAACAATGAGTACAGACAGAATTTGTAGGTATGAAGAGCTACAGGACATCAAATTTCAGTTAAGTGGCATGTCTGACGTAGATTTGAATCAGAGTCAATTGATGGTATCTTGAAAAGTTAGAATGAATATTGAACACTATCCAATATATGGCTAGTGATTAGAGAATTCAAGGGTGTTCATGTGATATTTCATCAAAGTCTTGAAGCAACATATAGTATTTTAAAAGGGATAGATGTTGGGAGTGAGTATAATTCAAAGAGAGATCTCAATTTCAAGTTAAGTAAAATATTAATGGAGATGTTAACTTAGTGAACTCCCACTGGTCAGAAAATGGCATAATTTGAGCAATAATAACTTCACCGGTCAAAAACACATCACATGTATAAAAATAAATAAATTCAGAATGATAAAAACTTATTAGATACCATTGGAAGTTGCTAAGGCATCAACCCATTTCTCTGAAAACTGATGAAGACGTGGAAAACTTAAGCATTCATTTTCCCTTTCTAGATGAAGTGTGTTTTAAGATAAGCTAATAATTAAGGACGGAAAGTTATTTTTTATTGAACTGATAGATTCAAAAGGAATGATAAAATGAGAAAATCCCCATTTTGTGTCCCCTAAAGGCATAATGTACCTTGACAACAATAATCAATTAATTCCAAAAACATTAGTTGAAGTGTTGGTGAGAAATTTGATGATGGAAGGGTCAGGTTGGCATCATCTGAACCCACAATGACAGTTTGCATTACTGGAAGTAGGACAATCAGACATTGTGTGCCTCCAATGTAATGTAATGGAAAGTACACACCACCACTCACTAAATATTCTTGCCTAAAATTGGACCAAAATACAATTAAGGCCCTAGAGCTACACACAATTTTATGGGAAATATCAGAAAAAGAGGAACACATTAAATGAGGTCATGAGGAAACAATCTGTGAAATTCAGGATCTGGGATGGTCTATAGGACAAATGGTCTGGTTTCTCTCTCAATCAATTGCATGATCTGAGAGATATTTGAGTATAGATGATATTAGATGGTGTTAAAGAATTTAATTAATTTTCTTAGGATAATGAGTCAATGTTATTAAGTATATAACGACATGGTGATATGTAAAATCTATTTAAAGTATTATTTCAGAGATGTATAATGAAGTGTTTTCTGATTAAATAACATAATGCTGTAATCTTTTATGAACCTCTCTCAAATAAAATCAAAAAGAGTAGTTGGGTGATAGAAGGCTCAAGATTCCAAAGTAATGATGGTTGTTGAATGTATGTGATGGATAGATCGTAACTAATTACTGTTCTCTTTACTTTTGTGTGCATTCAAAAATTTGCATAATAAAATGGTTTTTAAAGTTACTGAATATGAGTACAGATGCAGATATTGATCTGACTAGAGTGGAACAGGTAGACAACACCTGTCCAAGAGATACTACAGATTAGCAAATCAGAGATGCCCCTTCTAAAAGTTGTAATGCCATGCAAAATTTCCTCTAACATATCACTTATCACTCTATATAAAACTTACCTACCTAAATGCCAGTTTCCATATATTATGTGCTACTTATTCTTTAGTTTTTGCTATAGATCGATTCTCTATTTCCACGTTATACTATTTTCCAGGAATCTGGCTTGCTTGGGCTTCTTTATCCTCTGGCTTCCAACTAGATTTGGCCAAAGGAAAATACTGGAAAGATATCTGAGGGTGGAAGGAGAGAATGAAGTACTAATTCCTTTGCTTCCTTCCTTTATAGGCTGCAAGTTGTCTGGGCTGATTTGTCTATCTATTAATAGCTCCCGTGGTCAAAACTTTCATACAGATAGAACTTTCACTGCGGGTTCCAGAAAGTATTTCCTCCCCTTGTCCCTTTAGGCCTAGGAATAGTAGTAACTTTTGAGTATGCCATCGGTTTTTTGCTAAGACCTTGACTGATACAGACTATAAGCTTAATTAAAGCTTACAAATTGTCTCACTGTCTTTTGTTCATTGTGATACCTACAATATATGGCTGCCTGGCATCTAGGAGACAAAAAATAAATATTAGTTAAAAGAAAAGAAAAATAGAAGGATACGAATAAAATCCAACATTAATTTCTGATTTAAAAAACATAACTGAGAAATAGAAAAATACATGCTTATTGTGTTCTTTTAAAAAGATTCCATTCATTAGTCAGTTTAATGTTAAAATTGAGAAATTAGCCACAATTTTATTTAAAATGTCATGAAGAAGATAAAAAGACATGACATAAAAATCAAAAAGAGTGTTATTAAATTCTCATTATTTTCAAGCCACGTATTTATACCGTGATAAACTCCTATAAAACAATGTCAACTCTTCCAAATAAATAAATAAGTAAGTGCAATGCAAGTCTATTTTATAAATTGACAAAATTTCTCTAAAGTTCTCATGGAAGAATAAATACATGAAATTAGATAATAAATTTCAAAACAGTAAGTGTTCGGGAATTAGCTTCACTAAAAAATATATACAATTAAAACAGCATAGTTATTAAAAGAATTCCCCTCCTGATAATAGTGAACTAATGATTTGTAACTAGTCACTCTAAGAACAAGTAGAAAACTTGTACTATGCTAAATAAATGCTATAAATATATATATATGACATTTTCAACTTATGATTGCTTTATCAGGATATCTAAGAGCAACTAGAAAACTTATACTATATATATGCTAAATAATAGTTTACATATATATGTGTATATATATATGTGTATATATATGTGTGTGTGTATATATATGTGTGTGTATATATATATAATCTTTTCAACTTACAATAGGTTTACCTGAATGTAACCCAATCATAAGTCAAGGAGCATACTAAATGTTTATCACTTTTGCAGAAACATAAAGTAAAAAAAAAAAATTGTAAGCCAAACCATTATAAGCCAGGAACCATCTGTAGTTTAGGCAAATATAAAGCAAATAATGAGTAATCCCAAATATATAATTAATTACATTAAATGTAAATACAATAAATATTTCAACTAAAAACTAAGGTCATCAGACAGGATATAAGGAACAAAGAAAATTATAACTAAGTGGTGCTCATAAAAGTTATATTTTAAACATACGGCTAGAGAAATTTTTAAAGTAAAATGATGTGAAAAATAAATTACACAAATACTAACCAAAAGCAAGGTAGTGTAGCTATATAAAAAGAAAATAGACTTTAGGAAAATTAATTATCATACACTAACTCTAAATGTATATGCATCTAATGACATATTCTTAAAATATAAAGAGCAAACATGACCTAAAGAACATATAGACAAATACATAATTATAATTAAATTTTTAAACACCTCTCAGTAACTGATATAATTATCAGAAAAAATTCTTCTTGATGTAATTGACATGTGTGGAACACTGTGCCCAACAATGTCAGAATAAATATTATTTTAAAGTGAACAAGAGGCATTTTCCACAACTGTACACATGCTGTTCCATAGATCAATTTTCAACAAATTTTCAAGAAATGAAAATCATATAAAATATACTCTTGGCTTAAAGTGATATAAAGCAATAAATAAGTAAATACTCAATTGTGTGAGATTTACGTAATGGACTTTTAAATTACACATTATTTAAAGAAGAAATCATGATAGAATTTAGAATGTATTTGGAACTGCATAATAATAAAGATGCTGTACATCAAAACATGAGACAATATTAAAACTGTGCTTACAGGGAAATTTAAGCCTTAAATGCACATATCAGGCCTAAGCATCCATTACAAGAAATTATTAAAGGAACAGCAAATTAAACAGAAAGGACAGTCTCAAGTAAAAATAAAATGTTACTAAAACGCTTCTTCTTTTTGCCCTTAAATTAACAACTGGGATCCAAAATGTTTATAAAGAGGCTGTAATTACTGTCCAGGCTAAAGATAGCTTCGAACAATTGACATCAGATATCAACTTTCAGGCCTCACTAAAGATCAGCATCTTATGCCCTATAAAACAACCACCTACCTACCCGTCACCACCACTTCACCACCTCTAATAGAAGACTGGAACAGGTAAGGGGAAAGAGTCAACAGTATCACTGACCTTGCGAGTAATGTGGAATTTATGCTTAGATGTTTTCCTTTCACTTCTTCAACATTTGGGGAGGGCAGTTACTTTCTCTTTTCCTGGTAGTTAGACAAGGGGAGGCTACAGGAAACTTAATCATGAAGATTGGCAGTCTCTGCTAGAAGGAAAGACTGCCACTTCTCTCCTCAGATGAAAGTTTGCAGAACGGAAGAATCTTCAGGGCCATCTGCTGCTACTAAACAAGTGAGATGAATGTTCTAAAAGGATCTTTTTTAATTTTTAAATTTTTAATTATTATATATACATAATAGTTGTACATATTTATGGAATACATGTGATATTTTGATACAGGCCTACAATGTGTAATGATCAAATCATGGTAATTGGGGTATCCATCACCTAAAGTATTTATCATATCTTTGTGTTAGGAACATTCCAATTCCACTCTTTTAGCTATTTTCAAATATGCAATAAATCATTGTGGGTTTCTTCTTTGAGACAAGGTCTCACCGTGTTGTCCAAGGTAAAGTGCAGCGGTGCAATCTTGGCTCACTGCAGCCTCTACGTCCAAGGCTCAAGTTATCCTCCCACCTCAGCTTCCTGAGTAGATGGGACTACAGGTGCATGCCACGATGCCTGGCTAATTTTTTTGTACTTTTTGTAGAGACAGGGTTTTGCCATGTTGCACAGGCTGGTCTCGAACTCCTCGGCTCAAGTGATCCACCCACCTTGGCCTCCCAAAGTGCTGGGATTACAGGTGTGAGCCACCATTCCTGGCCTAAATTATTGTTAAATCTAGTCACTCCATTGTGCTACCAAACACTACATCTGATTCCTTCTATCTAACTGTGTGCTTGTACCCATTAGCTATCCCTTCTTCCTTCCCCCTCCACACTACCATTCCCAGCCTCTGATAATTATCATTCTATTCTCTATCTCCATGAGATCAATGTTTTTCTCTTCAATATATGAGTAAGAATATGCAATATTTGTCTTCCTGTGTCTGCCTTATTTCACTTAACATAATGTCCCCTAGTTCCGTCCATGTTGTTGAAAATGACAGAATTTTCTTTTTCTGCCTGAATAATATTCAATTTTGTGTTTGTACCACATTTTCTTTATCCATTCATCCATTTGTGGGCACTTAGGTTAATTCCATATCTTGGCTTATTGTGAATAGTGCTGCAATAAACATGGGAGTGAAGATATACTTTTGATTTGTGACAAGGTCTCACTGTGTTGTCCAGGCTAAAGTAGTGATACAATTTTGGCTCACTGCAGCCTCTACCTCCAGGACTCAAGTTATCCTCCCACCTCAGCTTCCTGAGTAGATGGGACTACAAGTGCGTGCCATGATGCCCGGCTAATTTTTTTGTACTTTTTGTAGAAACAGTGTTTTGCCATGTTGCCCAGGCTGGTCTCAAACTCCTGGGCTACATATACTGAGTTCATTTATTTTGCATATATACCTAGCAGTGGGATTTCTGGATCATATGGTAGTTCTATTTTTAGTTCTTCTGAGGAACCCTCATATTATTCTCTATAGTGGCTCTACTATTTTCCATCCTCTAAGGAGATTCTTGATAGAACTTGACATGTATGTGAACATGAAAACTAGTGTCCACATTTCTGAAAATTTCCGAAGGTTAACAAATTGGTAGAATAGTAACCAATACAAGGCAGGCAAGAAAGGACTGCAGAATAATAGGACAAGAAATTGTCAGGGGAGGAAGGATGTGGAGTGATGAGACAGCATCAGACAGGTCCTTAGTAGTTCTCGTAGCTATATATAAAGAACACAGAGGATAGATACGGAGCAGGTTCCATTGGGTGACCCAGACAGACACCAATTTACAAGATGTGCTACCTAGAGAAAGAGTTGGTGGGTACACTGCTGACAATATACTTTTACAGGGGTCAAAGGGAAATATGAGTCTCTCTCTGTCTCTCTCTTTCTCTCTCTCTCTCACCTATAAGACCATGGAGCTGAAATAAGACTGAAGAACATCCAGAGAAACTACACACATTAACTGTGAGAAGACTGTAACACTAGAATAGGCCACCAGTAGATGAAAACAGACTAAACCAGAGCAAGAACAGGGATGCTTTCTGTCCACCTATGGTGAATCCTGGTGCACTGGTCCCTCCTTGTGCTTTTCCTCCTAGAGAAGTCAGACTCAGGAAACAGGGAGAGAGATGATATTCCTGAGCCTGCCTAAAGGTGGTATGAAGGGTGAGGTAAAAGAGCAGACCACTCTTTCCTCTTTCTTCGGGGTATATGTAACCTCAAACTAAAGATACGAGAAAGAGAGAAGTTGAAATTACATTTGAATCCAATTAGAGATTAGGGGAGTGGGGAGGAATAGCATTAGGAGATATACCTAATGTTAAATGATGAGTTAATGGGTGCAGCACACCAACATGGCACATGTATACATATGTAACTAACCTGCACGTTATGCACATCTACCCTAAAACTTAAAGTATAATAAAAAAAAAAAGAAATTGCAAACTCTATTGGATTGAAAGTGACAGAAAGGGTGGGATTTACCCTAGATAGCATTTATGGATGCAAGCCAAAAATTAAAAGCAGTGATTTTTCAAAAAACAGAACTATTTCATGTTTTCTCCATTAAGCTGACACTTCTTAATAAATTTGTTATATTTATTATATTCAATTATATTCAGTGAAAAGAAAACTCACTGTATGTAAACACACACACAAAGTTGTAATAAACCTCTGATATGTAGAAATAAATATCTATATTTACACCTGTCTCTATATGAATTCTTGAGTAAGGCAGTCAAATGCATGCAGTCTTTCTTTCCTTTTTTTTTTTTTTTTTTTTTTTGAGAGGGAGTCTCGCTCCATCTCCCAGGCTAGAATGCAGTGGTACAACCTCGGCTCACTGCAATCTCTGCCTCCTGGGTTCGAGCAATTCTCCTATCTCAGCCTCCCGAGGAGCTGGGACTACAGGTGCCTCCCACCATGACTGGTTAATTTTTGTATTTTTAGTAGAGACGGGGTTTCACCTCATTGGTCAGGCTGGTCTCGAACTCCTGACCTCAGGTGATCCACCCGCCTCGGCCTCACAAAGTGCTGGGATTACAGGCATGAACCACCCGCCTGGCCATACATGCAGTCTTTCTATCTTCTCTTGGACACATACAAATGAGCCTTGGTCCAGGAGCACTTCCTTACCAAGAGATAAAGAATCCTCACAGCCTGTCCTAAACTTGTCACCTTGTGTGGGGTTACTTTTCTGTTTTAGACTCAATGTTCACTCCTTTGAACTGGCCAACCCCAGTGGGGAGGAGGTAAAGTCCTTCTGCTGTGACACAAGAGGGGTGTGTGCAGGCCAATTGCCCTGTGTCAACTGCCAAGAGGGACCCACTGGCCATGGGGGACTGGCACCCACCACTGAAGCTGATCTTTCTCTGTTTCTTCTCTATGCGCCAGTGCTTGACTGCCTTGTGCTTTCCTCAGTGACTCCAGTACCAAGAAGAAGTAGGCAGAAGTGCTCAGACTTCCACTCTTGATAATAAGCAGCAGATGTAACTTGCTCAACATGAAAATAATAATCAGTAGACAAACCATATGCATAAATACAAACTAAGAATAAGGTGACACTACTGTTTGGGAAACACTCTGGTGCTAGGCACCGTGTTCAACGCTTATTTAATTATCACTACAACCTCGTGTTGTAGGTACTACTCTTTAGCAATGAAAGCAGAGGTTCTGGTTGGTAAAGTGATTTATTTGAAGACTTATACCTTGTATGCAGTAAAAGCCGGATATAAATCCAATTTTTTCTCACCCCAAAGCCCATGCGATAAATCATTTGAAAATGGAAGACGTCTTTTCAGTTTTGAGTAACCTGGCTGGAAACCACATGGCCACATCCGAGTTTACTTCACCCTCACTCCACTTTCCCTTAACAAGGAAGAGGTAATGCAGTTGTCTTTTCCAATATGGAACGCATGTTTCTGGAAAAAGAGTCAGGGTCTGCACAATGTGGTTCCTGTTTCCTCTAGATCAAGAGTTGGCCCGCCTGTGACCTATGTGTTGAATTCTGCCTACTCTCTCTTTGTGTATGCTTTGTGAGACAGGAATAATTTTTTACATATTTAAATGGTTAAAAAAAGTCAAAAATGAATAGTATTGTGATGTGGAAAGTACAGAAGATTCAAATGTCATTGTTTATAAATCAAGTTTTGTTGGAACACAGTCATGCTAATTCTTTTACATATTGTCTATGGCTGCTTTTGTGTTGCATCAATGGAGTTGAGTAGTTGAGAAAAAGACCATAAGGCCTGTCAGGCATATCTGGCCCTTTACAGAAGGAGATTGCCAACCTCACCCTTAACAGTACTTGATAATAGTTGCTTGAAAAGAGGATGGGTAGGGGGTCCTGCAGTCAAATGCTTTATTTTTCATTTATAGTTTTTCCATATGTATTGACATTGTAAAGTCTCAGAAAAGTCCTACAGTGTTATGAGCTTATTTTGCCACAAAAGACCTTCCTTTCCTTTTTTTGTCTTTCTTTTTTTTCTTTTTAACATTAACACTTCTTAGCTCCCCATTAAATAAAATCTGAAGAACGACGTTTTGAAAAGGCTGAAGTAGCTAATCACTGGCATATTCTTTTCCTTTGGCCCTTTTATTTTCCCCTTCATAAGTCACTGTAGATCTTTCTTCTACTGTTATGGTATTATATAAAATGTGACAATTAGCTCACAACTTATTTGCATTGGTTTAGTGTGTAGCCTTTGAAATTTTTTTAAACCAAGAAAATAAATAATCAAATAACAGACCAATTACTGAGGCTTAACTGGCTACTGAATTTGGATAAATTTTATTAGAAGATTGACAGCTATATATTTCTGACATGCCACAATGAGGAAACTACAATGAAAGGTCAGAATTATAAATGTTAATATTTTACTGAACTGTTATTTGTCAGATTCAGAAGTGGATGTAACCTGATTTTATTGTGTAGGTGGTGTTTATTTTTATGAACTATATATAGATTGGTTCTGTACAACTGTACAAGCTTTAATGGAGAGAGTGAAAACTAATGTTAATTTTCTTTTTGTGTATGACCTTAAGGAATCTAAGTTTATGAAGTAACTAATCGAAATTAAATTAGAATATGAACATTTTAATATAGCCAAAGAACTAGTTAATGGAAACCTTTTGCAGAAATTAATTTAGCTACTTCCTCACTTCAACTACTTTTGAAGGAAAGAACTCTGAGGCCTTCTGAGACCAGTAAGGGCATCTCACAAGGGGGTCATCTGGGACAGTCACATTAGAAGCCTTCCAAATTAGATGCTAAGCTCATTGAAGACAAGTTTCATGCTTTATATACCCTCGTAGCTCCTTCACTGCTTAGCACAGCACTAAACACAAGGCACGTATTCAGTCATTTGAGTATTTAAAAATTTTCAGATTTCCTGTATATGCCAACTTAAAATTATCGTAACACATTAGTTTTAAGAAAAACAACTTGCTACAAACTTTTAGAATTCTGAGCCACATAAATATTTAACTAGTTAGTGCTACCTAGTCATACATTCTATATGCATGTTCCTTAATATTGTTCTATTATTTTGTGAAATAAAAGCTGGTGATTTCTCAACAGGCTTCTTTTCCATTAAATATCTTCTATCTTGCACATATGTGTATATATCTCTCTTCTTTTGTAAATAAAAATAAAATAATACATAAATAGAAATAGCTATTATATTTGGCTTAGTTGGACGGCCTTTATTTCTTCTTACCATATTTTTAGAAATTTGTATAGGAGATACGTCTTGTGACGTATCTCATAATGTATATGCCTTAATCTATAAATGGTACACTGTCTTATAGAAATTACAATATTGTAGAGCTTGTTGGATCAGTTTCAAAATTTTTCCATACATGTTGTTCTAAATGAATAAAGACAAGAATGAGTAAATGAATAACTGAATATTATGTCAATTGAGAATCTGATTTTCGGTAAGTCTCTAGTCAATGTTATTTTAGAGGTCTTAGGAGGAAAATCAATGAAGACATTGTAACTGTACTCTTCCTTTTCAGAGTATTTTGACAATCATTTGTATGAAGAAAGTCAGACATTTATTATGCTATATCTGGAACATTCTCTTTTTAATTTCTCTACATAAAGGAAAGATCATTCTTGGCTCAAAATTATAGCACATGAGGGAATGGTGGACATTGGCTTAATGACAGAGCAATATGCATCTAAGAAAACCACTTTTCAAAATGTTGTTTGAAAGTTCTTGGATTAAGCTATCTAGAAAAAGGCAATCCAAGCAACACAATTAATTCATACTTTATAGAGACCAATGCAAGTATGGATTGGGTATATTAAAATAGGCTTAATAACATCTTACTTAACTTATAACTCTCAGTTATCTATTGGCTGCAGGCCATGGAAGTTCAATGAGAAGTAACACAATTGTTAGCACAAAGTCCTTTAAGGAGAAGAATGAAAACAGTTGGCATTCCTGAAGCCAATTTATTGTAGAAAACTTGGGTTAACACTAAATCCCTCTGACACCCATACTCAGCTGTGTCCCACTCAGATTCTGTGTCAAGCTTGTGGCTGTATTTTCATTTGATTTTGGAGAAAATGAGTTACATGAATGATCTGTGTTGGAGTGGTGTAGCATGGAATTTCTCAGCATTTTAAAAGAGGATTGAAGTTTTTTAAAAAGTTGAGGAAGAGTTTGATTTGTAGATGAGGAGTGTCAGTGCATCCAGGGGTTAAGAAAAAGACAAGCAAATACGTGGACATTTGATGTTAAGATATTTAGGTCATGACGTGTAGGCCAGTGTAGCCTGGCTATAAATAATATGGGAGTTAATGCACCATCTCTGTACTCAAAGTGGCTATTTTGCCTTGGGTAAGTTACCTATCCTTTCTGAGCCTCAAATTGCACATCTCAAAAATGAAAGCTAATAAGAAGGTTGTTGTGAAGATTAAATTAGATAATGTATATAATGGGCTTAAAACAGTTAACGGCGCCTTGTCAGAAATCATCAGCAAAATGTACTATTAATATTAGCACTATTATTATCATTTAGAGGGATAATATGAGAAAAATGGTTTGGAGCCAAATTGTAACTGACTCTGAAATCAATGATAAATAATTTGCCTTCTAGTCTATACAATAAGGAGCTTTTGTCTGTTTTGAGGAGTAAAGCAAGAAAAATAAAAAAGGTGAAAGAAAATTATATACTCTCACTGAAGAAATGCTCAGCAATGAAGTAAAAAAAAAAGTCTGTTCTTTAAGAGTCAATGAACGTAGACATGTCTCCAATGAGAAACTCAATTTAAATATTAATAGAACTTATCTTGGTTGTGTCTCAAGCCCCATTTCTTTGTTTCTCAGTTACGATCTGTGTTAACACCAACTTTTGCAACATGCCAGTGAAATTTCATTCTTTGTACATCCACAGTGGTTTTTCTCCGGTATGCAAATAGAAATATGATAAGAGAAAAACTCTGATGATTGACAGTCAAATTCAAAATCGAGAATCTATAGCGACTTCAAGAGACCTCAAGAAATGTATTCTTTTTCACTGTGGCCATCATAAACACCATATTTGATCACAAGTATATTTGCATAATGAGGATTACTTGATTTAATAAAGTATTCATTCTAGCAAAGAAAAACTTGTTAAATGCCATAAATACTCAGAGCTTGGTTCTCTCTTGAACATTTCTTTGCTTCCTGACCTATCACAAATACACTAAGATCATTTGCTAATCTCTTCAAGTGTGTGTGTGTGTGTGTGTGTGTGTTTAAGAATCACTATTAAAAGGGGAAATTACAAAGAAGGCTAACAGATTTCATTGACTAATAACTAAACTACCTTGAACATTATTAAAAAACTAAAATTAAATGTCAAAATATAAATAAAGTGAACCACATTTGTAGGTCATAAGAACCGATGAGGGGCCGGGCGTGGTGGTTCACGCCTGTAATCCCAGCACTTTGGGAGGCGGAGGCGGGTGGATCACGAGGTCAGGAGATCGAGAGCATCCTGACTAACACGATGAAACCCCGTCTCTACTAAAAATACAAAAATTAGCCGGGCGTGGTGGCGGGCGCCTGTAGTCTTAGCCACTCGGGAGGCTGAGGCAGGAGAATGGTGTGAACCCAGGAGGCGGAGCTTGCGGTGAGCAGAGATCGCGCCACTGCACTCCAGCCTGGGTGACAGAGCAAGCGCCACTGCACTCCAGCCTGGGCGACAGAGTGAGACTCTGCCTCAAAAAAAAAAAAAAACAAAAAACAAAAAACAAAAAACCGATGAGGAAAAGAGCAAGTTTCAAAAAGACAAATGGGGAAGAGAATATTAAAACCTAATTTACTAAAATAAAAGATGAAACATTAGCAACAACATAGGGAAATGTTCAACTTCACTAGTAGTAATCACACTTAAGTAGTAATCTTAGCTCATGCCCACTATTTCTTAGTATTTTATATTAGCTCAATTCTAGCTCCATACTTCTAACCCTGATTAGTTTCCCACATAAGGTGGATGACTGAGCATATACTAAAACTTCCTCCTTCACCGAAAATGTGGGAGCATGTGTGCGTTTCTTAAAAAAATTTAAAAATGCCTAACTGCACTGACATAGTAATGGTAGACTATCTGTGAGCCAGGGAAAGGGGAAACTCACAGTGCAGAACCCTAACTAAAGGTGAAAGACATCACAATCAGAAACAAGCAGCAGGGGTCTAGTTTTAATGTCCTGCAGTAACAGAGAATGACCTCATCCCTTAAGTGATTGGATAGCAAAACCAGGCTTCCTTCATGAAGCCAGGGCCTAGAATTGCGCTCTCTGACTGTTTAGGAGAAGAGGTAACTGTCCTTCCAAAGCTGCCTGTGGAACAGGAAGGAAGCTGAGACGCTGCTACGAAATTAGGACCCAGCCTGAACTGCACACAAACATAGTGACTAGGATTATGTTGTACAAATAAAGAGTTCCAAGCTGCTCACGTGACTCTCTTTTGAATCCCCAAATCGAAAACGTGTAGCAGAAGCAACCATGAAATTGCCAAATGTGGAAGAAGATGTATGATTTGAAACAAAATAAAACAGCCACCTCCCAGTCAGGACAGCCCTCCATCAAAAAGCACAAATGGAAATCCAGATTCATGAAAGAGATAGCATTGCAATAGGAAAATCTAAATTAAGAAAATCAAGATATTACAGCAAGCTGCCTTAGAGAGATAGACATACTAATTTTAGATTTCTAATAAAAGCTTTGAGATAAAATATCATAAAACACACCCTTTTCAACTTTACAATTCAGTGTTTTTAAGTGTATTCACAGAATTATGCAACCATTACAACTTTCTACTTTTAGAACATTTTCAGCTCTTACATTTAGGTCTACGATGCATTTTGAGTTAATTTTTACATACGGTTTAAGATAGAGATCACACTTCATTATTTTACAGGTAGATATCCAGCTGTCCCAGTAATTTCAGAGTTTTGTTTAAATGGTAAAAATGTAAGGAAAATTAGAGAAAGACTAGAAAATGAAAGTTTAATCTAATAGAGAAGTACATGGAATAAGCTCCACAATCCAAAATGAAACGGGAGAGGAAAACAGATGTGATGCTGAAGACGGTATATACAAACACACATGAAAACAGACCAGTGATGTCAGGAAAAGGAAATAAATTAAGCATGCGTATTAAAAGGCAAGTATTCAAATCAGAACCATAATAATTCCTGCTATATACTATCTACTACAGTCATATGTAAACAAAATAATATGTTTAAAATAAAATATCAAGTAAATTATTAACAAATAAATCAAAGAAATATTAGTATTCAGCAAAATAGAATTGAAAGTGGAAAAGCATTAATGTGAACACAGACAGATTCCACACTAGCAAAAAAACAATCCTCCAAGAACATGATAATCATGAACTGGTATGGACCAAATATCTAGATTTGAACAATATAAAACAAATCCACAAAGAATTACACAGACAAAATAGTATCGCCTGTCTTTTCTCACCTGCTTGTAATTTACATCATTTTGCCGTATTACATGTGATTTGGAAGACACCATGCTTTATTGTGGCATTGCGGTATAAAGATGTGTATAAATAAATACATATGAGACAAATAATGATATAAAGAGACTATTTTCCACCTTTCAAATTTGTAAATGTCTTCAGAAATGATAATATTCAAATGATGCTGGCAGCAGTGCTGTGCACAGCCATATTGGAACCTGAGGCAAAATGAAGAAATTGGAGCCTCTCTTTATTGGAAATGTGATTTTGCTCATCATGGGTTTTTGCTATAATTTTGTTTTAAAATATTGCATTTAAACATTATTAAAATCTTTTGTCCAAGGTAAATGCCTCCCTTGTACTTAGTACCTGTGTACTTAGTATTGACCTGCCTGGCAACATTCATAACCTTTGATCCAGTTATTCCACGTCTGAAAAGTGAACCAAACTAGAACATATGAAACAAGAAGAAAAAAGGAAAAAGAATTATTAAACAATAAGTCTATTTGCAGTATTATATATAAAGGAATCTAAAAGAATAATCAAATCAGCTACATGAAAAGACATGCAATAAAAGGTCTATTTTTTTATTTTATTTACTTATTTATTTTTGAGACAGAGTCTTGCTCTGTTGCCCAGGCTAGAGTGCAGTGGTGTGATCTCGGCTGACTGCAAACTCTGCCTCCCGGGTTCAAGCAATTCTCCTGCCTCAGCCTCCCAAGTAGCTGGGATTACAGGCGCCCACGACTGCGCCTGGCTAATTTTTGTATTTTTAGTAGAGACAGGGTTTCACCACCTTGGCCAGGCTGGTCTCGAACTCTTGACCTCAGGTGATCCACCCGCCTCGGCCTCCCAAAGTGCTGGGATTACAGGCGTGAGCCACCATGCCTGGCCAAAAGGTCTATTTTTAAATTTGACCAATATATGTCTGTGGTCAATTAAACAGCTCTCAGAAGTGTTTAAAACAGGGGTTCCAAAATTTGGGCCTTTGGGAAAGAGGGTCCATGAGATTCACATAGAGAACATATTTAACAAAACATTTAACAAAACTACAGACCTCCAGAATATCTAAAGGTGGGGTCACAGTATCTAAAATATTAAATACCTCTTCAGAAGGTGTAGTAGTAGCAAGCCTGCCATTGGGAACAATTATTTATAATAAAATTTGTTCAGGCTTTAACTACTTCATTGATGCTTGTTAGAGAATTTTTTGTGTCTTATATTACAAATAAGAAAATTGAGTCCAAGAGTGATATAGTCTGATCTTACAAGGTAAAACCAAGACAGAAAGGCAAAACTTTGTTCTATGATCTCTATTAGATCTTGCTGTTTTCCTGAACAGAGAGATTGTCTCTAGACAGAAAATTTAACAAACCAACTGGGTTTTTAAATTCACATTTGCATAAATTGGGACTTCATAAATTGGGGCACACTTATATTGATTTAAATCTACATTTCCCTTTGAGAAACAATGCACAATGTTGCCAAGTTTTCTATGAGAAGGGCAAGGAAAACCATTAAAAAATATATTTTTTCAAAATGTATATATTCAATAGCTGTTAATAACACACAGCTTCTTTTCAAACTTTTTATAATGAAAAGCTTTTAAAATGATTAGAATGGTCTCTTGATTCAGACTCTAAAAATGAAATGACAGGATGTTTTCGAGAACATCTGCAAATCAGTGAACACACAAATGGAATACTTAAAATGGCTCTTCCGATATTGGTAATTGTATCCACCACGTGTTAACATTCTGTCTGCTATCTCCTTTTATCCCAGCTGACCCTATACAACTGCCTACCAATTCCTTGCCACATCTGCTACTGCACAAGACAGACCTATTTTATCGAATAAAGGACAAAAGATGATTCATAATGAGAAAATGCTATCAGACATGCTAGGCCATACTCAAGACTTTGAGAGTCACTGTTAAATAGAAAAAAAATGTAATCTACTCTGAGAGAAACATGATAACTCGCTTGCCTTTATGACACTGGGAAAACTTGTAAAGCATGGTTCTAATTCTGAATCATCAAGGGAAGTTTCTCAAACTACAACTCCTGCCCCAGATATATTCTTGGAGCAGCTAGCCCACCTGTTGAAAACTGCTACTGTAGAGCCTGGCACCGTGGGTCCTTTTTTCACTGATAACACACAATTAATATGCACCAAATAGTGAATGTTGAGCAATAATTATTCACTTGTGTATTCATTCAAGAAATGTTTACTGAGTGAATACTCTGGGCCGTGTACTGTCCAAGAAACTACAATTGTAGTAGTGAATAAACCGGCAAAAATCCTTTTTTCATGCTCCTTATATTTTGGTGTTGTGGCTCTAAGTATCTTCCACCTTAGGTTGAGTGGGAGATATTTTAATTTTACAAAATGTGTATCTTATTTTCAAATATGTTTAAATTGTTGTTAATGAAAGCCTGAAATCATACTTAAATGGTAGCCAATAGAAAAATCAATAAGATGGTGCCAATTTTAGTCAATTTAAATTTCAAAATCTATATTTTTTCTCTAAGTCAATCAATTTTCCATCTTCAGTTTAAAGTAGTCAATATTTAATAAGCACTTTTATTTCTAGCTTCATATCTTCAATTAAATTATATTATGGGTATTCTTATTGTCATACTAGAGGAATGTTTCTAAATAGTGGAATAACAGATCTTCAAGTTCATTTAATTATATTTCAATTGAAACTAAACGTAAAGATTTCTTTTTTGTAAAGTGCATATATTTATAACGAATAACTGTTTTGTGATTGAGAAAATACTTTGGTTGGAGAGGCCTGAAGGTTACAGCAGACATGTCTGTAGACTAGAAATCTTAAGAATTAGGCAATGTGAATTGTAGTCGCTCAATGGTGTTGCCTTGGTAAGAAAAGATATTTGAAAGCAAATTGTCCAATTGTCCAAAATAACCTGCAGAGATAAAAGTTTGGCAAAAAGAAAAACACCTGGATAGTCAAGACTCAAGAAAATCAGTGAAAAATGAATGTTTCTACTTCACACATTTTGTCACTAATTGATGTGTGTGTGTGTGTGTGTGTGCGTGTCTTAAAATATCTTTACATCAGTTTTTATTCCTTAAATAGAACTTGGAAATTGTGTGTGTGTGTGTGTGTGTGTGAATGTGTGTGTGTGTGTGTATGTGTGTTTGTTCAATTTCCATATTTTTGCTATATGTCTCAAAATGTAAACTGTCTGGGTCCAAAGCACACTTTCACCACTTAATAGCTCTTTGAACTTAACCAAGTTATTTATTTAGAGTTTCAGTTTCCTGAGTTATTTTTGTACTGCTCCATATAGATGATGTTAAACTGATGTCAGAATTTAACTATTATTATGAGCTATTAGGTTTACTTTTAAGTAATTTTCAGCCAACCAAGACTATTGTTGGTAATAGTGAAATTTGGAAACCATCTGAATGTCCAACAAAAGTGAGTTGGACAAATGCTGACTTGTCAAAATAATTAATGGAACACTACATGATTAAAATGATATAAGAGAAAAAGTATTTATTAAAATATATTTGGATTTATTTTCTGTTAACAGGGAAGACTATATCTTCACAGAAAATCAAAACAGAACTGAAAATACTGAATAATACAAGTATATAATTTGGGATGTTGTGATTGGAATTCAAGCATTCTAATATTTTCATATAATTTAAGGAAAGAGAAAGATATTATTAATATTAGAATTTTTGAGGTTTAAATACATATTAAATTTCCTCCATTAACTACTAAATAAATAAAACAGAATGTACAACTTCCAGAACAGTACAACAAAAAATGAAACCAAGGGAAATAAACAGGATCAAACCAAAAGTAATCAAGTAAGCAAGAAGAAAAAACTATAAAAGTGGGACAAACAGAAAATACTAAATAAGACGACAGAAATAAATCAAATGCCAATTATCCTGATTTAACCATTATGCAATATACACATGTATCAAACATCATACTGTACCCAGTAAATATGTATACTTATTATGTGTCAATTAAAAAGAAAATGAAACAAAGAATATACGTGTATATGCACGTATATATGCACATATACATGCACGTGTATATGCACGTATACATGCACGTATACATCCACGTATACATGCACCTATATATGCATGTATACATGCACGTATACATGCACCTATATATGCACGTATACATGCACCTATATATGCACGTATACATGCACCTATATATGCACGTATATATGCACCTATACATGCACGCATACATGCACCTATACATGCGCCTATATATGCACGTATACATGCACGCATACATGCACCTATATATGCACCTATAAATGCACGCATACATACACCTATATATGCACGCATACATGCACCTATATATGCTCCTATATATGCACGCATACATGCACCTATATATGCACCTATATATGCACGCATACATGCACCTATATATGCGCCTATATATGCACCTATATATGCACGCATATATGCACCTTTATATGCAAGTATACATGAACGCATATATCACCTATATATGCAACTATATATGCACGTATATATGCACCTATATATGCACGCATATATGCGCCTATATGTGCACCTATATATGCACGCATATATGCGCCTATATATGTGCCTATATATGCACGTATATATGCACGTATATATCCACCTATATATGCATGCATATATGCACGCATATCTGCGCCTATATATGCAACTATGTATGCACGTATATATGCACGCATATGTGCACCTATATATGCACGTATATATGCACCTATATATGCATGAATGTATGCGCCTATATATGCACCTTGATATGCACGCATATATGCACCTTGATATGCACGTATATATCCACCTATATATGCGCCTATATATGCACGCATATATGCGCCTATATATGCACCTATATATGGGCCTTTATATGCATATATATCGCCTATATATGCACGCATATATGCACGTATATATGCACGCATATATGCACGTATATATGCACGTATACATGCACGCATACATGCACCTATATATGCTGCTATATATGCACGCATACATGCTCTACATATGCACCTATATATGCACCTATATATGCGCCTATATATGCACGTATATATGCACCTATATATGCACGCATATATGCACCTTTATATGCACGTATATATGAACGCACTTAACTATATATGCACGTATATATGCACCTATATATGCACGCATATATGCGCCTATATGTGCACTTATATATGCACGCATATATGCGCCTACATATGCACGCATATATGCACGTATATATCCACCTATATATGCATGCATATATGTGTGCATATCTGCGCCTATATATGCAACTATACACGTATATATGCACGCATATGCGCACCTATATATGCACCTATATATGCATGCATATATGCGCCTATATATGCACCTATATATGCAAGCATATATGCACCTTTATATGCACGTATATATCCACCTATATATGCGCCTATATATGCACGCATATATGGGCCTATATATGCACGCATATATGGGCCTATATATGCGCCTATATATGCGCCTATATATGCACCTATATATGCGCCTTTATATGCATATATATCCACCTATATATGCACGCATATATGCACGCATATATGCGCCTATATATGCACGCATAAATGCACCTGTATATGCACGCATCTATGCACCTGTATACACACCTGTATATGCACGCATCTATGCACCTGTATACGCACCTGTATATGTACCTGTATACGCACCTGTATATGCAACTGTATATGCACGTCTGTATGCACGTATATACACACGTATATGTGCAACTATATACGCACGTATATGCACACGCATATACGCACCTATATGTGCACGCATATATGCAAGTGTATATGCACGTGTATATGCCCTGTACATGCACCTGTATATGCGCCTGTATATGTACGTATATGCACCTATATATGCACGTATATACGCACGTATATATGCACGTATATGCGCACATATATATGCACGTATATGGGCACGTATATGCGCACGTATATATGCACGTATATACATATACTACAAATCACAAACCAACTATGCTGTTCACTCTCAGATCATATTTTTAAAATATATTTGTGCATTGTTTACAAAAGTCATTTAAACATAAGGACACAAGAACTATATTAGTAAAATGATACAAATGATATACAAAATAAATGTGAAACAAGATATTTGCACAGTTACATTAGTATCGGACAAAATAAATTTTAGGCAACATTTATTTCTACAGATAAAGAGGGCCAATATATATTTATAGAAGTATTAATTCATTATCGAGATTAAGCAATTCTAAACCTTATGGGACCTAGTAAAAATAGTTTTGAAAATAGTTTAAAAGTAAAATTTGACCAAACTACAAAGGAAAAGAAACTAACAAATCCAGCCATCATATTTGAATTTTTCATTTTCTTTTTTGAGACGGAGTCTCACTCTGTTGCCCAGGCTGGAGTGCAGTACAGGCTGGAATGCAGTGGCACAATCTCGGCTCACTGCAACCTCTGCCTGCTGGGTTCAAGCAATTCTCCTGCCTCAGCCTCCCGAGTAGCTGGGACTACAGGGGCATGCCACCATGTCCAGCTAATTTATATTTTGTATTTTTAGTAGAGACAGGGTTTTACCATGTTGGCCAGGCTGGTCTCGAACTCCTGACCTCAAGTGATCCATCCACCTCAGCCTCCCAGAGTGCTAAGATTACAGGCGTGAGCCACTGCGCCCAGTCGCATATTTGAAAATTTTAACGTACCTCTCTAAATAGTTGATAGGTTAAGCAGAAAAATATCAGTGAATATCTGGAAGATTTGAATAGCATAGATAGCATGCTTAATCAAATGGACATCTAAATATAACATGATGGCACTGAACAACTGGATAATGCACATTTTAAATGCATAGAAAATATTAACATAAACTGACCATCTGCCAGACCTTAAGTCAATTCTCAAAAAAATTAGGAGACATGCCCTACAAGTTATTCCAGTATTTTTTCTATAGAGCTACAATAGTTACATTATGTGTTTTGGGCTCAGTGACAGATGATAGGAACAATGGAACTAAATGGAGATCCTGGAAGCCAGTCTATACACATGTGATGAACAAAAACTAATGTTAATATCAAAAGATAAGCCACAAAATGGGAGCCTATTATGCAACATATAAACCAACAATGGTTAGTATCCAGAACATATACAGAAATTCTCTAACCCCTGAAACTGATAACACAATAGAAAAAGGAGGCACAATACATAAGTGGGCATCTCACAGGAGCAGAAACACAAATGGTCCACAGTTATTTGAAAAGATACTCAATTTCATTAGTAATGTGGGAAACTGAAATTCAAACCACAATGATATAAAATTTGACACTCATCAAATTGGTAAAGTTCTAAAGTCGGACAATACTATGCATTAGTGAAGATACTAAGTGATGAGCATTCCAATAGAACCACAAATAGATACATAAATCAATATCACCAATTTGGAAATAAATGGAACACACTTATTTCCCAAGACATAACAATTACACACGTAGGTATATATCCTACTTAACTTCCTAAAAATTTGTACCATGTAGAGTGTTGCCAGATTCAGCAAATAATAATACATGACTCTCAGTTAAATTTAAATTTAATATGAATAATAAAAAATAGTGTACGTATGTTCTATGCAATATTGGGAATAAACTTTTACTAAAAAAATTTGTTTATCCGAAATTCAAATTAAACTAAACATCTTGTATTTTATCTAGCAGCCATAACCATGTACAGAAATACAGGAACGTTGTCTGTGCCATCAAAACACTAAAATTAACCCAAAAATTCATGGACAATACAACCATGTTTATTTGCCAGGCATGGTGGCCCAAGCCGGTAGTCCCAGCTACTAGGGAGACTGAGGGAGGAGAATCGCTGGAACCCGGGAGGTGTAGGTTGCAGTGAGCCCAGTTCATGCCACTGTGCTCCAGCCTGAGTGACAGAGTGAGACCCAGTCTCAAAAACAAACAAACAAACAAAACAAAACAAACAAAACAAAAAAAACGTTTTATGCCTACAACGGAATACTAAATACTACATACGTTATGAAAACTACATGAAATGTGGCTACTTGTATCAACACAGAGACAAAAATATAATGAGCACAAGCTGCAGAAAAACACTTAAGATTCCAATAATAAAAAGTCAAATACAGGAAAAATCAAACATTATGTCATTTAAAGATACATACATAGGTGGTAAAATATGAAAGAGGGCATGGGAGTAATTACCATAATATGCAGAATAGTAGTTACCTGAGAGAGAAGGGAATAACACTAAGAAGGAAGAATCAGACAGCATCATATATATTGGCAAAGTATATACATCAGTCTTTTATGTATATGATATATTTTATAATGAAGCTTAAAAATAAAAGATGTTTGTGAAATATTGTATTAAGTTAAACATGGACTGTAGATGAACATTCTTGGCATAATCTCTGTTAAGGGGGTGAGGAGAGTGAGAGCAAGACAAAAGGATCTAGAAAAATAGATCTTGAGGTCTCGATAGGTGAAGTCTCTGAGTTTTATGGGATTATGGGCATCAGTTGCATTCTTTTTGTTAGAAAGTCTTTTCTGACTTTTTTTCTTTTTTCTATAATAAAAAAGCAAATGAAAGGTAAGCAGTAAAACCATAAAACTCTTTTTTCTTTCATTTTCTAATTTTAAAATTGTACTTTCAAACAGTGTTTCTTGTTTGGTAGTGCTCTCATGATTTTAAATATCTTTCAAGTATATTGAAAATGATTGTTGCTAATCACTAAAAAACAATTTTATGACTTACATGTAGCACCTCATAAAAAGGGTATATGTGGGATTTATGAGTATGGATTTTTGAGTTGTTTTTCATTTTCATGTGATGTATATTTAAGTTCTCACTTCTCATTATTGCCAATAACATAGCGAAGATGTAATTAGGTTAATCATGTTTTTCATTAATAAGAGAGAAAAAAAGAAATACATAAAAATCCAATAATTTGTCATAGTTGTTATCTAATAGCTTGCAGTTGTGACTAAATTTGCATCATGTCCAAAGTTGTTTGTATTCTATTTCTTTTTCCCAAAATTCCCTTCAGCTAAATTCTTTTCGATAGTCCTCTGCTACCACACTAACCTCCAGGGCACTACTAATTTGATTTCATATCTTATGCCAACACAATAGTTAGATTAAAGTATATATAATTTTGAGTATACTCACTTTCCAAAAAATGTCACCTAAAATAACTGTTCTTAATAGAGTATTTTCACGAGTGGGTGTGTGAAAAGCTCTCTTACTTCCTGCCAGGCACGGTGGCTCACGCCTGTAATCCCAGCACTTTGGGAGGCCAAAGCAGGGAGATCACGAGGTCAGGAGTTCGAGGCCTGGCAAACATGGTGAAATCCCATCTCTACTAAAGATACAAAAAATTAGCCTGGTGTGGTGGCGGGTGCCTGTAATTCCAGCTACTCGGGAGGCCGAGGCAGGAAAATTGCACGAACCTGGGAGATGGAGGTTGCAGTGAACCAAGATCGCCCCAATGCACTCCAGCCTGGGCAACAGGGCAAGACTCTGTCTTAAAGAAAAAAGTTCACTTACTTCCTAACTATGCAATTGGCCACAAGGGACCTTTCTCCACATCATGTGTCTGAGGAATGACTACACTAGCAAATGCTATGACACTTTGTTCATCTTGCCCTAGTCCACTCCATATGTACCCCTAAAGTCCCTTACCTTAAGAACTAAAATCACTGGGATTTTCATTGACAAACTGAGAGCATGTGTACCAGACATGAAGTAATCATGTTACAGTATTGAGAATTCTTAGAAATATAAAGTTACCATATATTTTCTTTTGAACTCACTCTGGCCAATCTCAGAATCATCTGTGAAAAGTAGGTTAGACTGTTTTCTTACCAAAACACTTGAGTAATTCTCATGAACTCGAGGAACTTTGCTACTCATCTTATTTATACTGCTAAGGATGCCATCTACAATCATGCAGACAGAACATTAGAGCTGAGTGGCACATGGAGTGAGTGACTAACTTATCAGAGAAGAAAACTGGGACACAAGCATACCAGACAAAAATCTATACTAACATAAACTATAACAAACAGTTATACCTATATGTGTTATTATTTAAATTTTGAGAAATGAATAGATTTTTGGAATTATACATTATTCTGTATTTACTTGTTACATAAATCCTATAATTTATACTTAAAAATCAAACAAGTTAACAGTGGCAATTAGTAGTAATTTATATAAATTAAAATTATGGGTGTGAGAAAAATATAATAATATTTTATAATGTATTATTATGTCTTCTCATATAGCAATTCAACTCTTTTTTAAACACTACTGAATATTTAAATATTGTAGGCTATATTGTTGTATAGTCTTTTTGTTTTTCCATGTAGCTTTATTATTTTTGTTAATATTTTTAATTAATAAATACTAATTACATACATTTATGGGGCACAATGTGATATTTTGATGTATGTATGCAATATGAAATGATTAAGTCAAGCTAATTAACATATCTATCACTTTGCTTACCTTTAACATCTTATAGGTTGAGACATTTGAAAGACTCTTAGAAAAGAGAACTCTCCCCAAAAGACACCAATGCATAGTTGAAAACACTTGAGTCTAAAAAAGACTCTTAAAAAAGAGAACACGACATGATTTTAAAAAGAATAGGACATGATTTTAAGTTACCTGTATTTAATAAATATGACATTTTTTTCTGTCGTATGATGTTTCTACTATTACTGTTGCATTTCCAATACTACATAATGTCTGAATTGCCTACAGCCTTTAAGACATCCTTCTTTTCTTTTATATAATAATAAAACTGAATGCAGCCAAATATAACATTTATTTTGACTTGCAACTCTGCTCTTATCAAGACCACATTAAAATGATTACTGATGTCAGTCCAGTATGAAGGCATCATGCTAACTATCCTCTCAAAAACTATTTAAGGGTTGGGTGTGGTGGCTCACACCTGTAATCCCAGCACTTTGGGAGGCTGAGGCAAGTGGATCATGAGGTCAGGAGATCGAGACCATCCGGGCTAACACAGTGAAACCCTGTCTCTACTAAAAATACAAAAAAATTAGCCGGGCATGGTGGCGTGCCCTATAGTCCCAGCTACTTGGGAGGCTGAGGCAGGAGGATCGCTTGAACCTGGGAGGTGGAGGTTGCAGTGAGCTGAGATTGTGCCACTGCACTCCAGTCTGGGCGAAAAAGCGAGACTGCATCTCAAAAAAAAAAAAATTCATCAAGTGCTGCTGCACATTTTGGGAAACCAAAAACGTTCAATTACAAAAATTACAAAAGCCTTAATGGCACAAGTAAGCAAATCACACCCTTTTTCAGAAGTGCTGTGGGCAAGGCCTAAAGAACATTTACTATATAAGATCTTTCAATCTTCTTTGGTAAGAAGCATATACATTGAAAGAAATGTGCCAAAATTGAGCTTTGTACTCTCTGCTGAATATGCAGATAAATGAGCAAAATTTAATTTATATCTTTTGTTTTATGTTTGCTATATCATTATTAAAATCTTCATATAATAAGACTGTTTGAAACTCCATATTTCAAATCAAAGCACCTGAAAGCTAGAGACTTGTTGCCATGATTCAAAGTATCAATTGATATACTGTAGAAAGCATGATAGTTGGTAGAAAATGGACAGAATCAGCTTTACAGTGTAAGAAACAAACACATCCATTATCAAATCCCTTTTTTCATTCACACAGATGTTTTAGTTGAAACCTCTGAATCAGGAAATGTAAGTTTATTCAGATTTATAGAGCAATCAAAGGAATGATATGATAATGAATGTACTTTCAGGTGGTATGTCCAGGTTAATTCAGTGGCAAGGGTTTTCAACTAAGCATTGGTGTCTTTTGGGGAGACAAAAACTTTTCTCACCTGTCTCACCCAAGACTACTGAAATTCACTCTACATATGTGCTTTCACATCCCCTTCTCCATTATGTTTAATCCCAAATTATTTTCTGCATATTGTACAGTATTCTCTGTTTGGGTTATTTACTTCCTTTATCTCATATCTGAGTCCTTCTGTCAGTACTAAAATCACACAGTCATTTAACCTTCATTTTCAATGATCTCCAGGTAAGTTCTGTGTTGTTATTGCAGTTGTCTCTTTGTCATTATCTGAACTGTTACAAAACATGGTAACATGACTCCCAATGTTAAAAAGTTATACTAACAATATCTTGATACAAAGCACAACAGCTAGCCTACAGGCAAAATAAAAACTGAACTGTTAACACAATTACAGTACACGTAAGTTGCACACACTCTAGTCTGTATACCACAGATCAGGGTTGCAACATTAGCAATAAGCCGGCAGGGTGGGGGCGGGTGGGGGTGGGCCGGGGGAACAACAGAAAACACAGAAGGCAAATAATCTGAGACTTATCCATTTAACACTGAAAATAGTATTACTTTCAGCCCCTATTGTGGAGGCTGCCCGTATCCTCCCCATCCCTCTCCAATGATAAAGAGAATCTGGGTCTTTTCACATCCCAGGGTAGAGATTTTCTGGTAGGTGGGACCTTTGGGGCTAAAACCAAGACAGTCTCAGGAAAACCCAGTCATTTGGTTGTTCAAGTGATTCATTAAAATGACCATAATTCAGTTCATACTTTTTTTTCTAGTGAGTAAGGTAAGGCTAAGAAAGAGCAAGTGAAGGTTACATAGCAAATTAGTGCCAAATTTAACACTCCCCACTGTATATCACTGACTCCCAGTTTAAATCTCTTGCTACCACAGCACCTATTTTTGATAGATACAAATCTGGCTGACTGACCAAAATGCGTGAGTAGAGGAAAAAATAATGGCACAGCATAGACAAATTACTGAAATGTGGAGAATACATTTTTGTTCATCTTTATAGGAGGATATAAAGTTAGAATAAAACATAACAAGTAATTTCTTATCTCACAATTATTTGAAATATTTGAAACTTTTTCATCAGCATTTAGCATGAATTTCACCATACATATATGGTGAAATATATAAATATTTCCCATATTTTACGGACTGAATGTTTGTGTCCCCCCAAAATGCATATGTTGAAGCCCTAACCCCCAGTGTAATAGCATTTGGAGATAGAGCACTTGGGAAGTCATTAGGATTAGATGACATAAGGATAGGGCCCTCATGATGAGCCTTATAAGAAGAGACACCAGCTGGGTGTGGTGGCTCACACCTGTAATCCCAGCACTTTGGGAGGCTGAGGCCCTTGGACCACAAGGTCAGGAGCTTGAGACCATCCTGGCCAACATAGTGAAACCCCGTCTCTACTAAAAATACAAACAAAAAAAAAAAAACTAGCCAGGCATGGTGGCACTTGCCTGTAATTCTAGCTACTCGGGAGGCTGAGGCAGGAGAATTGCTTCAACCCAGGAGGCAGAGGCTGCAGTGAGCTGAGATCACACCACTGCACTCCAGCCTGAGTGACAGAGAAAGACTTTGTCTCAAAAGAAAAAAAAAAAAAAAGAGAGAGAGACACCACACCAGAGAGGCAGTGTGAGCGCACTATGAGATGGTAGCTGCTTATGAGCCAAGAGAAAAAGCTTCAGAATGAGGCCTTATTTGCTAGTACATGTTTTTTTTTTTTTTTTTTTGAGAAGGAGTCCCACTCTGTTGCCCAGGCTGGAGTGCAACGGTGCAATCTCGGCTCACTGCAACCCCCGCCTCCCAGGTTCAAGTGATTCTCCTGCCTCAGCCTCCCGAGTAGCTGAGATTATAGGCGTACACCACCACTCCTGGCTAATTTTTTGTATTTTTAGTGGAGATGGGGTTTCACCATGCTGGGCAGGGTGGTCTCAAACTCCTGACCTGAGGTGATCCACCTGCCTCAGCCTCCCAAAGTACTGGGATTACAAGCATGAGCCACTGCACCTGGCCATTTGCTGGTAATTTGACCTTAGACTTCCCAGCTTCCATAATTATGAGAAATAAAATTCTGTTGTTTATACCACCCATCCTACAGTATTTTCTTATGGCAGCTCAAGCAGATTATAATATAATATGTTTAGAACAAAACATTATATTCATCAAACTATATATTAGCTATCTACAAGTGTTACCAAAAAAAAACACTAAATTTCATGGAAGAATTCACACATAATATTAGATAATTTCAACTTGCAATATGATATAATAAAATTTTAAAAATACTCCTAAGGAAAAACTAGATTTGACATTGCAGATTAATGTGCGTGCGTGTGTGTGTGTGTGTGTGTGTGTGTGTGTGTGTGTGTGTGGTGGATGTGAAGTATTGATCACATATTCAGATCAACACACACCTGTTTGTTTACCACTATGTCTTAGTAGCCTTCTCATTCCAGCCAATTCTCACTTAATGAACTCCTCCTTGCTACCTCACGTCTTCTGAGTCCTACTGATCTGGCTTCAGAACTGTAATTAATGTAGAAGAATGAGCTGAAAAGGCCTCACTCCTTGATTTTTGCACCAGCATAGCTCTGCACCATGACCACACACTGATACACAACCTCAGTTCCCTTCCTTGGCCCACTGGGTTACAGCTGCACACTTTCCCTAACCTGTCAGATGATGACTTTATCTATTGTAGAACATACCTGAACGTTCTGGAATGTTCTTTCGTAAAGCTATCAACCTCTCTACACACCTCAGCCTTGTGACAGATGCAGGAGTACAATCTTCACATAGCCCTCAGCTTTTATACTTTCATGCAAGACTGCTTAGAAAAATCCCATGCCTATTCTGCCGTCCATTTACATTACCCTTGTTCTTCCAAACATTCTACTTCCTCTTTTCTATATTGTCTTAACAGTCAAGCTTTGATCCTCTTGCTTTTCACTCTGGATTTCTCTGCACTTCTATGGAGCCTTTCTTACCTACATACCCTCCATAGAAGCTAGGGATTATGGGGATAAAGAGTATAAACTCTAGACTAGAGTCAGTGTGCTTGGGTTAAAATTCCTTCTTCCCCTACATCCTACTTCAATGACCTTGAGAAAAGTTACTTAACCTCTCACTGTGCTTTATTTGTCCAGAACATAAAATGATAATGAGAATAGCCGTATTAAGATGTTGAAAGGATTAATTTAGATGACGCATGTAAACCACTGATGTAACTGGGCCAAAATAAGTGATAAATAAATTGCAGTTGTTAACAATTTATTCTTTCTACTATCTTCAGGCTACAGGGCTAAGTGACATAGGTCAAATCTGTGATTTGAATGTATTTCGTGTTTAAGTTATAGCAATTTTGAAACATACTTTAATTCATTTGTTCTTTGGGATATATTGTTAACAACATTAACTAAAATAAATTTAATAAGTCCAAATCACATTGATCAATACAATATAATAAAACTGAACTAATAGTGACATGTAAATCTTCATATTTAGCAATAATTCAGCTGAATCATTAAGACTTGACTTCTAACAATACAAATGTTATTAAAATCTGTATGACTTTGAGAATGTGACTTAAATTGCATTGCAATATCCTCACATGATAAAATGGAAAAATTCATTTGAGCAAATATTTGTTGAGCATCTAATATGTGTCAGTGTCTACAGTAGATGATTTGCAAACATTATCTCAGTCATCCTTATAGCAGTACTAGGTAATAAGAGTGATTATCCTGATTTAACAGCAGAAAAATACATGTTTTTCTTCAACATTTATTTTAAGTTCTGGGGTACACGTGCAGGATGTGCAGGTCTATCACATAGGTAGGTAAACATGTTATGGTGGTTTGCTGCACAGATCAACCCATCACCTCGGTATTAAGCCCAGCATCCATTAACTATTCTTCCTGATGTTCTCCCTCTCACCACCCCCAGACCCCAGTGTGTCTCCCCAGTGTGTCCATGTGTTCTCATTATTCAGCTCCCACTTCTAAGTGAGAACATGTGGTGTTTGGATTTCTGTTCCTGCATGAGTTTGATGCAGATAACAGCTTCCAGCTCCATCCATGTCCTTGCAAAGGAGACGATCTTGTTCCTTTTTATGGCTTCATAGTATCCCATGGTGTGTATGTACCACATTTTCTTTATCCAGTCTATCATTGATGAGCATTTGGGTTGATTCCATGTCTTTGCTATCATGAATAGTGCTGCAGTGCATATATGCATGCATGTATCTTTACAATAGAATGATTTCTACTCCTTTGGGTATATACCCAATAATGGGATTGCTGGGTCAAATGGTATTCCTGGTTCTAGATCTTTGAGGAATCACCACACTGTCTTCCACAAGGGTTGAACTAATTTAGATTCCCACCAACAGTGTGAAAGCATTCCTTTATCTCCACAACCTCTCCAGCATCTGTTTCTTGACTTTTTAATAATTGTCATTCTAACTGGCATGAGATGGCATCTCACTGTGGATTTGATTTGCACTTCTCTAATCATCAGCGATGCTCGGGGTTTTTTTTGTATGTTTCTTGGCCACACGAATGTCTTCTTTTAAGAAAAGGCCTTTGACAAAATTCAACAACCCTTCATGCTAAAAACTCTCAATAAATTAGGTATTGATGGGACGTATTTCAAAATAATAAGAGCTATCTATGACAAACCCACAGCCAATATCATACTGAATGGGCAAAAACTGGAAGCATTCCCTTTGAAAACTGGCACAAGACAGGGATGCCCTCTCTCGCCACTCCTATTCAACATAGTGTTGGAAGTTCTGGCCAGGGCAATTAGGCAGGAGAAGGAAATAAAGGGTATTCAATTAGGAAAAGAGGAAGTCAAATTGTCCCTGTTTGCAGATGACATGATTGTATATCTAGAAAACCCCATTGTCTCAGCCCAAATTCTCCTTAAGCTGATAAGCAACTTCAGCAAAGTCTCAGGATACAAAAACAATGTACAAAAATCACAAGCATTCTTACACACCAATAACAGACAAACAGAGAGCCAAATCATGAGTGAACTCCCATTCACGATTGCTTCAAAGAGAATAAAATACCTAGGAATCCAACTTACAAGGGATGTGAAGGACCTCTTCAAGGAGAACTACAAACCACTGCTCAACGAAATAAAAGAGGATACAAAGAAATGGAAGAACATTCCATGCTCATGGGTAGGAAGAATCAATATTGTGAAAATGGCCATACTGCCCAAGGTAATTTATAGATTCAATGCCATCCCCATCAAGCTACCAATGACTTTCTTCACCGAATTGGAAAAAAATACTTTAAAGTTCATATGGAACCAAAAAAGAGCCCGCATCACCAAGCCAATCCTAAGCCAAAAGAACAAAGCTGGAGGCATCACGCTACCTGACTTCAAACTATACTACAAGGCTACAGTAACCAAAACAGCATGGTACTGGTACCAAAACAGAGATATAGACCAATGGAACAGAACAGAGCCCTCAGAAATAACGCCACATATCTACAACTATCTGATCTTTGACAAACCTGAGAAAAACAAGCAATGGGGAAAGGATTCTCTATTTAATAAATGATGTTGGGAAAACTGGCTAGCCACATATAGAAAGCTGAAACTGGATCCCTTCCTTACACCTTATACAAAAATTAATTCAAGATGGATTAAAGACTTAAATGTTACACCTAAAACCATAAAAACCCTGGAAGAAAACCTAGGCATTACCATTCAGGACATAGGCATGGGCAAGGACTTCATGTCTAAAACACCAAAAGCAATGGCAACAAAAGCCAAAATTGACAAATGGGATCTAATTAAACTAAAGAGCTTCTGCACAGCAAAAGAAACTACCATCAGAGTGAACAGGCAACCTACAAAATGGGAGAAAATTTTCACAACCTACTCATCTGACAAAGGGCTAATAGCCAGAATCTACAATGAACTCAAACAAATTTACAAGAAAAAAACAAACAACCCCATCAAAAAGTGGGTGAAGGATATGAACAGACACTTCTCAAAAGAAGACATTTATGCAGCCAACAGACACATGAAAAAATGCTCACCATCACTGGCCATCAGAGAAATGCAAATCAAAACCACAATGAGATACCATCTCACACCAGTTAGAATGGCGATCATTAAAAAGTCAGGAAACAACAGGTGCTGGAGAGGATGTGGAGAAATAGGAATGCTTTTACACTGTTGGTGGGACTGTAAACTAGTTCAACCATTGTGGAAGTCAGTGTGGCGATTCCTCAGGGATCTAGAACTAGAAATACCATTTGACCAAGCCATCCCATTACTGGGTATATACCCAAAGGACTATAAATCATGTTGCTATAAAGACACAGGCACACGTATGTTTATTGCGGCACTATTCACAATAGCAAAGACTTGGAACCAACCCAAATGTCCACCAATGATAGACTGGATTAAGAAAATGTGGCACATATACACCATGGAATACTATGCAGCCATAAAAAATGATGAGTTCATGTCCTTTGTAGGGACATGGATGAAATTGGAAACCATCATTCTCAGTAAACTATCGCAAGGACAAAAAACCAAACACCGCATATTCTCACTCATAGGTGGGAACTGAACAATGAGAACACACGGACACAGGAAGGGGAACATCACACTCTGGGGACTGTTGTGGGGTGGGGGGAGGGGGGAGGGATAGCATTAGGAGATATAACTAATGCTAAATGACGAGTTAATGGGTGCAGCACACCAGCATGGCACATGTATACACATGTAACTAACCTGCACATTGTGCACATATACCCTAAAACTTAAAGTATAATAATAATAAAATAAAAAAATAAAATAAAAAAAGTAAAAAAAGAGAAAACAGTATCTAAACTACATAGATTAAAAAAAAGAAGTGTCTGTTCATATCTTTTGTCCACTTTTAATGAGGTTGTTTGTTTTTTCTTGTAAATTTGTTTAACTTTCTTGCAGTCTCTGGATATTAGACCACTGTCAGATGGATAAGTTGCAAAAATTTTCTCTCATTCTGTGGGCTGTATGTTCACTCTGATGATAGTTTCTTTTGCTGTGCAGAAGCTCTCTAGTTTAATTAGATCCCATTTGTCAATTTTTGCTTTTGTTGCAATTGCTTTTGGCGTTTTCATCATGAAATCTTTGCCCGTGCCTATGTCCTGAATGGTATTACCTAGATATTCTTGTAGGGTTGTCATAGTTTTGAGTTTTACATTTAAGCCTTTAATCCATCTTAATTTTTGCATGAGGTATAAGGAAGAAGTCCAGTTTTAATTTTCTGCATATGGCTGCCCACTTCTCCCAGCAACATTTATTAAATCCTTTCCCCATTGCTTGTTTTTGTCAGGTTTGTCAAAGATCAGATGGTTGTAGGTGTGCAGTCTTATTGGTGAGTTCTCTATTCTATTCCATTGATCTAATGTGTCTGTTTTTTGACCAGTACCATGCTGTTTTGTTTACTATAGCCTTGTAGTATATTTTGAAGTCCCATAGAGTGATACCTCCAGCTTTTTTCTTTTTGAGTAGCAGAAAAATATCGAGGCCCTGCCTATCTCCTTGGGTTAAGGGGATCAAATGGGCAAAAATGTGAAAGCGCTTTATAAATTAGAAAGTACTTACCAAATATTGTATTACTTTAAGTTTGATGTATTTGTTTTGACAAAGCATATTATTTCAGTAATTAAATTGTTGTCTCTTCTTTCCCCCTGTGTTTTGATGAAAAATCTGAATAATCATAACCACTGGTAATTATTTGTAGAGTTAGATATAATGATCAAATTAAAATCATAGTCTTATAATTAAGACTATTAACTGAATATTACAAGGAAGTTTTAAAAAATAAGTTTTAGATTAGATAAATGTCACTGCTCTAAGAACTTATACTATATACCACTAAATCTTTGTGCCACAAATTAAAACGGTTAAGTTTTATATATTTTTAAAATGTTAAGAACTTTTTATTTTAGCACAAATGTTGAAGAAAAAAAGGATTTTTGAAATCTACAAATTAAATTTAACTGTTTTTTAAAAACAGAAGACATTAAGAAAGATTAGTGTGAAATTGTTTTACCTATGATAGAGCTGCCCTTTCATTATTTACAACCTGGGGATTTCTTCTTAGAAGAGGTTGATGATATATATGGCATTCCAAAAGTTCCATGTCTTTGCCAAGGATATCCAACTATTTTTATTGGACAAGTGTCGCTTTTAAACTTGATGAATAGCAAACGTGGAGTAGTAATATCTAATACTGAAAAATGAAGCTACCCAAGGAGCAAGAAATGATAGATAACTTGGTGCTTTTTTAATATCATAAAAAGTTCATAAATGAGAAATATTTTTGATGATGCCTCAGTTTTGATTTGTGGCCTGTAACTCCACCACACCATTTCAGATTGACCCTTCTTTATAGTAGAATAAAAATAAAACATCTCATTTTCTCCTGAAAATACCCAATATGGCTACTTAAGTATATTTTTGTGGGTAATTGAAACACATTCCCTACTAATACACCATAACATTCTGCAGGGGTCTGCTGGGACCTGGGATTTTGCCTACAGAAATCTGCAATAGCAATTTTAAGCAGTTGTAGGATAATGAGAAAATTTAGGCATTTTCAATAATATCATCCAATGCAGTGTATCTTCATTTCTTTAATAATAAAGGAAAGTCCTGCTGATCCAGTATTACACAGCTTAAGGCTCATTCGGGGGCAAGTAATGGCAAAGCCTAATTTATGCCTTTAGGGTTCATCTCAATATTAACCTTTTATGATTCCAGTGGGGTTAGAGCTTAATAGAATGAGGTGAAGTTATTAAAACATATAACTCTATAATATACATTTTTTTCACTGTTCCCTCCAGAGTCTAAATGTTTCTCTCAATCTGAATGAGGCAGGCAACGATTTATCCATACAGTCTTCGTGGTTCACATTTATCCTTAATGAGAACTTTGCCAGTTAATTTATTTTTGTAATTAATAATACTGTGCTCCAGAAAGAAATGGATGTCAATCAATATTAACTAAAAGAGAGCCCATATAAGCTTAATTTATGTATACACACACACACACACACACACATATTTATATAAAGTCCTTTTATTTTTATATATAAAATATATAAGGAATCTGGATTGCTGACACACACACACACACACACATATATATATATATAAGTATTATTAAAATCTGTATGATCTTGAGAAAGTTACTTAAATTGAATTGCAATATCCTCACATGATTAAATGGAAAAATTCATTTCAGCAAATATTTGTTGAGCATCTACTATGTGTCAGTGTTTACAACAGATACTTTGCATACATCAGTCATCCTTATACCAGTACTATATAATAAGAGTGATTATAGCTCATATCTAAGGTGATGTGTGTGTGTGTGTGTGTGTGTGCAATCCAGAGTCCTCGGATATGTGTGTGTGAACTTTGTATGTAGTTTTAGAATCACAAAGTATAAGCTTCTTTTCCAATATTCCTTACTAAAGGAAGTTTTGCCAAAATGCTGCCTGATGCTTTCTGAAGGACAATTGAAAGTGAGTCTGTGGCATGGTCAGATAAGGGAACACTACCTGGAGCCATGCTATCCACATCATTAATCAGAAAGTGAAGAATTTAGAATGAGCCTGGAAATATGAGTTATGTGGGCTAGAGAAGAATGTATAATCCCGTTCAATAGAGTGTGAAAGTTTCCATATATCTGCTACTCCTAAATCCTTAATAGCTGAGGATGAAGCTTTATGAGCTTTTTAAACAAAATGCTATTCTTGATAATATATGCCAAATCTCTGAAGCAGTATGCAAGGACATAGTAAGTCACCACTCCAAATTTTTTTAGTAAGGGCATTATTTTGAATTTTGAGAGAACTGTATGTGTTATCATGTACTTTTTAAAGTTGGATAATTCATGAAAGAAGTACAATACCACCAAATATTTTATGTTCTTCTGACTTCTCAGACGTTAACTACTTAGGGTGTTGGGATGGTTTGGCAGGGACCAGAGACTAAGTAAAAATATACTGAAGTCCTAGTATATTCCACGTTGCTTTGTATATTATTTGATTTGCTCAGTACATGCACAGATGCACACACATATGAACTATTGAGGTAGGAGTTTTCATCATTTCCACTTTACAGTTGGAAAAACTGGGACTTGAAGTATAATAAATTGTCCCAGGTCAAAAAATATTTAGGTCACACAGTTGGGTCCATATTAGTGTGAAATTAATGTTCTTTTCCTTACACCATGAGGCCTCCCTTAGACTACACTAAGAAAATGTATGCTGTGCTATATTTTACTTTTGTAATATATATGTATTTATCTTAGTGAAATCTTTATCTCCTGTAGGGCATAAACTTCAACTAGTTAATCTTTGCTGCCTCACAACACTTGACTCAATGCTGTGCAACTATCTGGTGCTCAATGGAGGGGGATTAGTGAAATGAACTAGTGAATAATGACCTCAAGAATTGGCAATAAAAATCTAAATGTTTGCTGAGAATGATGGTTTCCAGCTTCATCCACATCCCTACATATGTAACAAACCTGCACTTTGTGCACATGTACCCTAAAACTTAAAGTATAATAAAAAAAATTAAATGTAATGTGAGCAATCAATGTATTTTGGAAAATTGATCTTAAGGTACAAATATGAAGATACTGATCCTCCCCTCAGTATTCTATACTCTGAACTATGTGTCTCTTGTAGTTGGAAGGAACCTGCAGTTGGTGTCTCATTCTAGCACCACTGGCAATATGAATAACAAGAAACAGAGATATGACCCTTACTACGGAAACTGAACTAAACTTACTGGCTGATGTGAGCATCACATAAAGTAGACACTGGTGGGAAAAATAAAATTATTATCTTCACACTCTACCTGTGCTTTTAATGACAGGAACATTATTATCTCTATATTCCTGGTACCTGGCACAGTTTAGGGTTCTATTTTTTCCTAAGGGTAAAGTGAAAGAGTTATATAATCTTTAAGATCACCTTTGGCTTTCACCAGACATCATGAATTTGAACAGGTTTTTCCCTGCACCTGCAATGTCTTTCTTGCTCTCCCCTTCTCTGTCTACCTTGGTTATTTTCATACGTCGAATGTTACATCCTCTGAGTAACTTTCCCTGACTCCTCTAGTGACACTGAAGTTCTCCTTTCCCTATACTCCCAGTGTGCTTTAATTATACCTCCAAATGATGTAGGAAAATGTTTCTACATGTGTAGGGAACAACTGAACTGGCTTTGAATTCTGGTTCCACGATTACCATTCAGAAAGTCTTATGACTTTCTATTAATATATTTCAGCATTCTCAATTGTAAAGGAGGGTTTGGGTAAGATACAATGTTGCTCAGCTGAGAACTGGGGTAATGGCTCATATCTACGGTGGGAACCATTGAAAGCTCTGGTCAGAGAATGACTTGCACTGGGTTCTGCTGGTGCACTTTCTGCCTTTTTTCTAGTTCATTCTCGTTCTACTGAGGGGTGATGCTTTTAATGATAGAAGATTCTCATAACCAATTTCCACGTTAGTAACTCTAACACTTTATTATCATCAACCCAGAGAACACACCCAGTTCACAGGAGAGAGAAAAATAATGGACAAAGCAAAACCATACAGCTATGATAAGGGTTGTCCTTCCCCATCTCTGGTCAGAGCACTATAGCTTTAAATTAGTGGTTAAGTAAAAGAAGCCATAAGATAAATTTGGAAGGCCTATAGTACCAGCAACCTTTTCTCTACTTTGTCAGGCTGCCCTACTTGCTCCAGAGGTTGTAGTGTCTATACTGATTTTATATAACTTACTCTTGAGAACAGGTATCTAAAAGTTCCTTCCCCCTCCCCTGCACAACTGCCTTCTAAGTTGTAGTCAGGTTTGGCATGACCTCTGAGTTTCAACATTCCATGAAGAAACCTACATAAGATACAGGCAATGTTTAAGACAAAAGTTTTAATTTTTTTAATAAAAGCTTTTGTAAGAGGAAAGATACAAGCTTATGGCAAAAGAGATTTCTTAACTATTTTACAGGCCAATCATAGAAAACTTCATTTTTATTGTTTGTTATATATTTTATACAGTATGAGAAAAAGAAATAGGCAATATATGAAATCTAGACTGAGAGAAAGAGGATCCACCTTTCTGGCCTTGGTTTTCCATATGTTCCACCATGCCAGAAAATATATGTACATGTCAGTGTGTGTACTCACCCAAGTAGCCTAAATACAAAAAGGGAAAAGTGCACATTAATAGCTATAACTGGTGTTTTTTTCATTCCTAGCTATATATTAAAATCATTTGTGGGGCTATATAAAACATTCTAATGTATGGACCCTACTCCTTACCAGTCGATGTATCTGAATTTACAGACACCAAGCTCTGATCATTAGTTTTTTGGTGGATCTTTTCAATCTGAAGTCCTGAGTCCCTAATCTCTGTACTACTCTCTCTTCGATAATTCCCGTCTCCCTATATTCTCTGTCTGCTCTTTCAATGTTTTTCCTACACTGTCTTGGGATTTCTGAAATGTCTGATCATCTCAGGGTTGCTTATTCACATTTAAGATTAAATCAGGCTGGGTGTGGTGGCTCATGCCTGTAATCCCAGCACTTTGGGAGGCCCAGGTGGGTGGATCATGAGGTCAGGAGTTCAAGACCAGCCTGGCCAATATGGTGAAACCCTGTCTCTACTGAAAATACGAAAATTAGCTGGTCCTGGTGGCACAAGCCTGTAGTCCCAGCTGCTCGGGAGGCTGAGGTAGGATAATTGCTTGAACTGCAGAGGTGGAGGTTGCAGTGAGCTGAGATTGAGCCACTGCACTGCAGCCTGGGTGACAGAGCGAGATTCCGTCTCAAAAAAAAAAAAAAAAAAGATTACATCAAACACATACTCGTTGAGAGCTCTGTTTGACTCTTCTTATTGAGGGACCACTGAATGTCAGTAACTGGAAATAATTTTTATGAGGTCAGTCAGTTTCTCAATAGAAAAATCCACCAATGTCATCTCAGGGTGCCATAACCTAGTGTTCTGGGAAGAAGAAATTGATAGACACATAGGAATCTCAGTATGCACGTCTTCACTTCATCCTTTTTTTTTTGTAATCCACTCTGGATCTTGCCACTGCCAGCCAATGTTAGGTGTCTCAAAGCCTAGAACTTCACAAGTTCAACTTTCAGAAAGAAAACATTTAGTCTCTTATCTGAGAGGAGCAGAAAGTGGAGGGCAGCAGGGGGAGACCTGGAACTCTACCACCTATAAACACAGACTTTCAACAACTCTCTCTGTTTTAATTCCAGCTTTCCATACCTGTCTTCTGCAGTATCTGATGCCTCAAGACCTGACCTATCCTGGGTTCTGTGTGGCAAATTGTCTCACCTCCTTTTATGTCTGCCCCATGTTGACATTTTTAACTTCCTCTACTTTGCTAAATCAATCGCTATCCTTCCATCACTTTCAGGCTCCTTTTGAAAATGTACTCTGGCCGCTAGAACATTGGATACATGATGGCAGGAATTTTTGTCTGTTCAGCTTACTGATTTGTTGTCAGTGTTGAGAAGAGTACCTGGCGCATAGCAAGGCATTCTGGACACAGTTTCAAAAATGAATGAATGTTGAAATCTCTTTTGGGTCAGTGACTTCTCTTATTTTCTTTATCCTTGGGTTTTACACAATTTTTATTCCTTTACAATCATTTAAACAATGTTTTTGAAGAGAAATGGTAAACATGAGAAGTTAATCCACCATATGAATAAGAAATAGAACTTTTTTTTTCATGGTAACTAAATCAGACCTTCTGAGTATCCTCTTAGAAGACATCAAAGGAGTTCATTTTCCTGACTCCTTAGGAGTTACATCCTTAGCCCAATCTGGCCCTTGCTGCTTTCCAGCCATTCCAGCTTCTATTCTTAATACTGTATTCATTCATTTATTTATTAACTTACCCATTCATTTACTCATTCCTTTACAGTTACTTACTCTTCTATTTTAGAAATACTTACTGAGCACCTACCTTGTCAAATATCTTTGCCAGGTGCCAGGTATATAATGATAGGTCCAGTAGAGGCCACACCATTGAAGTGTTCAAACTTCCAGAAAGGAAGCCAGCAAAGGGTTGAGAGGCCCTCCAACTCTGTATTTTTAGTGAGCCTGTGCTCTAAGGATAAAATTGAGATTGTGTCCAGGTCCTTGTTCGCAAGAGGACTCTCGGTGGTTAAATGGAAAGGATCTCTTCTAAATAAATGCACACACACACACACACACACACACAACCAAAACAACCTTCTTCCACCAGTATCGTTGACATACACTATTTTTAGACCAAGAACATACTGTTCCTCAACTTACTATACATTCTGATGGAAAAACAGCAAACAGAGACCATGCCAAGAAAACCAATTTGGTACAAAATAATGGATTGAAATTCTGGCAATTTACTTTAGAGAAAGAAAATAATAATGAGTGGTTCTTCCTAGTCATACACCCAAATAATCTCCTGCCTGTTCCCTTCAGGAGCCCATGAAGTTGAAATTTCCAGCAAAGTGAAAAAACTAACAGACTGTTTGGAAAACATCCTTGCTGCTGGAAGAATTAGAGAATAATGTGTAGAGAAATGAAAAAGGAAACGAGAGCAGTGCCTCTACAACAGTAGCTTTGTTTAAGGTATCTGTCTATTTGCAAGGCTGCTCGAAAAGACTCACAACCACAACAAACCACAGATTTTCTAGACCTTGTGCTGAGTATAGAATAGGTTCCGTGGAAAGAAGATGTTTAATATGAGAACGAAACCTGCTTAGGTAGCTCCACCCTAAATCTTGCACCACACAAATAAGAAGAACATCCAACAAAGTCACTAACACTGAAGCCAAAAACTCTGAGTACCTGTATCATCAATTATTCATTAATTTATTCATTATCAAACCATTATGTTTCATTTTAGTGAGACAGTGTGGAAAAATGAAAAAAGAAGGAATTTGGAGTCAAACAGAGTCAAATCGTCTCCCACCACTTGATGGTGTGTGATTTGTAGCTAATTATTTGAACTCTTTGAACCTTGATTCTTCCCTAAGTTAAAATGGAGATTATAGTAGCTTTGCTGTTTTCCTGGTTTGTTATGAAGTTTAAATGTGATAATGCATGTAAAAGTGGGCCAGTAGTACATATATTTGTAACTGACATTTTATATACATGGCTAGTACAATCAATCTGCAATAATAGTTCCCAAATGATTAAAATCCTAATAACTTAGGCCCTGCATTTGTCAGAGTTCTCCAGAAAAACAAAACAAATAAAAAACATATATAATAATATAAGATTCTTATATATGTAATATATATGTATTCTTATATATGTAATATAAGATATTTATATATCAGCCTCCAAAATCACATGAGTCAATTCCATATTTTATTGTAAGAAGTCTCACAATCTGCTCTCTGCAAGCTAGAAAACAAGGAGAACCAATGGTGTAAATTCGAGTCCATGTTTAAGATCTGAGAACCAGGAGTGCTGACTATGTAAGTCCCAGTACAAGGGCAGGAGAAGACTGATGCCCCAGCCCAATCAGCAAGGTGGAGAAACAATTCTCTTATTCTGTCTTTTTGTTTTATTCAGGCCCTCAATTGATTGGATGATGCCCATCCACATCAGGGAGGGCAATCTGCTTTACTCAGTCTACCCACTCAAATCCATCCAAAAACACCTTCACAGACAAACCAGCATAATATTAAACTAAATATATGGACACCCAGTGGCCCAGTCAAGTTGGCAATTAAAATGGACTATCATAGACCCCATCTAAGCTTCAGGTATAAACCTCAAGAATGGAATTGCTGTCTTTATAGTGTAGGTGCTTTGCAGGATGTATTAATTTGGAAAAGATGATCATTACTTTCTTATTACATCATTTATCATATTAGTGTTATAGGTCTGCTTAGCATTCACCTTGGCTCTGAACTCTGCTCATTGCTACTCATAGGAACTCCTCAGACTTCCTGTCATTGATGTCTTATGTCCTCCAGGCTCCCAAGCTTTATCTCTTCATTAGGGCTTTATTCCATGCTTTTTTTTTCCAACTGGTAGAATTCATGCAGTAAATTGAGCTTAGCAGTCAGTGAAAGTAGAAAGCTAAGGAAAGTAGCACTGACTAAGGAATGAGGTCAAAGATATGAAGGTAAAAAGAGATGTTTGTTACTTTGTAATAAAGTGAATCAAAATAAAGAACAGAGAGTCAATAAAATAAGGTAAATGATCAGTACTAGGATGTGCAAGGAGATTATAGAATATGTGTTAGGTGTAAGGAATGTGAGAGGCATTTACAGCCACTATCTAACTTAAAACTCACAATTGACCTATGAGGGATGTACTGGCATTATGTAGCTGCAGTCTTCCTACTTAGGAAATAACCTTCCATAACACAGTGTCAGTCTCTAGATAACTCAAAGGCAGGGCACAGACAGAGGCAGTGTAATAAAATGGAACAATGAACTTGCCTTGAGACCTGAGTTTTATTCCCAGGTGCATCATATTTGCTGCTAAGGGGTTATTTTGGACAATTTTCTAACCTCTCTGAATTTTCGGTTCCTCATGTGGAGAACCTGGATGCTATGTCATGCTTACCTTACACGGCTGCTGTCGATCTCACATGAGGTGACACGCTGCTATCATGGTTAAAGCTGTGAGCTCTATGGAATAGGGCTTGGCTTCCAACCTGGAGAACTAATTGTGTGACTTTGAGCAAATGTCAGCCACCTACGTCTTTCAGTCCCCTTTTCTCTAATATTACGATAATAATGGAAACTTCCACTAGATTGTGGAAGAATTAAATTAGATAATTTATGTAAAAGTGCTTCTGACAGGGCCTAGTTAACACTTTTCTATGAGTTCTTTTTTTTTTTTTTTTTTTTTGAGACAGAGTCTTGCTCTGTCACCCAGGCTGGAGTGCAGTGGCTCGATCTCAGCTCTCTGCATCCTCCACCTCTCGGGTTCAAGTGGTTCTCATGCCTCAGCCTCCCAAGCAGCTGGGATTACAGGTGCCTGCCATGACACTTGGCTAATTTTTTTTTTTTGTATTTTTACTAGAGACGGGGGGGTTACTAGAGACAAGACCAGGCTGGTCTTGAACTCCCGACCTCAGGTGATCCACCCACCTCAGCCTCCCAAAGTGCTGGGATTACAGGCGTGAGTCACCGCACCTGGCCCACTCTTCCTGTAATAACTCATTTAGCTAGTAGAGAAAGAACATTTTAAACAGGACACTATCCACTATACCAGTGTAAGAAATTATTCTTACTAAAACAATCTAACTTTTATGTATTTCGTTAATGGGTTGTATTCTTTACAGTAGTAGCTTATAAAGAAGGTTTATATACACAATGTTAATTAATTGGTTTACTAAGTGACCTAGCTTCCAAATTTCTATTGATGAGAAACCACTCACACAAATATGAATTTATTTAAATGTGTCATTACATAGATGTAGTTGACACTATCCCAAAGTCATTTCTGCCAAGCTGAATCTTGCCCATTATTTGGGACTGAATGGTGTACTGGTTAGCAGGGCAATTGAAAAAGACTAATCAAGGCCTCAAAACCTTCTCTAGAACTTCTGAGAAAGGAAGTGGCATAACTGCACACCAACAATGCTTCCTCTCTAACAGCCACCAAAACAAACAAAATAAATATACCTCCACAAAGACCAGGAAACGTCACAAGGACATACTAGAATCTCCAGATAATATTACTGGTCAAGAACAATACAGTTAGACCAAAAGGAGAGTGGATACAACAATTCAGACTCTGCAGGTTTTGAATGCCATATATTATAACTGATTTTCTTCAGTAAGTAAGTGGAAGAAGTTATTAATATTTCCAGTGATAGGTCTCAGCTTAGAAGGCTAGGGACAGGAAGCAAAAGCAAATCATAAGAAATAGCACACCCCGCTTGCTTTGTACTCCTTGACCTCAGCTCTCTACAGGGAAGGGAGGGCTAGAGGAACAGCCACATGACTAAATGCATCACCATGTTTTTCCTGGCCCAGCTTCCTAAACAGAGTCTTGAGGCAACTCTTTTAGAGCTACGAGTCAGGGGTTACTGTGTAGAAAACAATGTACTGACCCATAAAGCAACTGATGATTATAGAATATATGTACACACACACACACACCCTTGAAAAATGAGCAAAATAGTTTATAAATAATTACAATGTAATATGTTATAAATAATTACAGCATAATGGGGCCAATATCCCCAAAATTTCAGATAGAAAATGAGGAGACTGGGTATGAACACAGAGGAACAACTATGAATATCTGTGTAAGGGCAGCTATTCTTTCATCTTTTCTTCAGGTTATAATAGAAAAAACGGCCTTTCTTAAGCATGCACCGAATTCCTTTCATCTTTCATCTTCTAAGGGAATTAACTTTTTAAACATTCACCCTTTTTTATCTCCAGTTATGTCATTGATCTGTCACATCTCCATATAAATATGCTAACATATTTTTCATCTTAACCTTTGCTTCTCTCCAAATCCCACCAGCTACTGCCCTATATCTTTCCTCTGTCTTAACTGAAAATTGCTTCACAGACAACTTCCCACTGTAATTGGAATTCTGTTCCTTCCAGTCCTCTGAAACTATTCTCATAAGTTCATTAATAATATTTCTATATTTCTCAGTCTTTTGATCTATGGCCACTTCTCATTGGGCTATGAGCAAACTCAGCCACTCCAATGGATTCAGTTACCATTGATGAAATGTTCCAATAAAAGCCCATAGAGGAATTATCAAAGTATCTAGAAGTGCATGATAGGGGAGAATACGTAGTTTGAAAAACACATATTACAAGTAGCAATCATTTTTAATATAGAATATTGAATATAAACAGTAAAAATATGAGATAGTAGATAAATAAAGTAGATTAAGGAAGAGCGCAAGAGTTACTTATTTAGAAAGGGTGAAAAACAATAATACTAATGAAAAGAAGTTCCAAATCCAAATTACCATTTGGACCAATTTCTTAATCTCCAACTCTTATACTGAACTGCCTCGCAGACATCCACTTGAAAATCTCACTAGCACTTCCAACTCAACTGTTAAACACGAATTTATCTTCTCCCATGGATCTGGTTTCTCCTCCTGTGTTCGTCAATATAGTGAATTTCAAGACTGTAATCCCTGTTACTCAATCCAGAGCCTTGGGTATTATGGCAAAGTGTTTTCATTCCCCATTCTGTCACATGAAATCACCAAATCTATCGTTTCTTAATATTACTTGCATAAACTGTTTTCTATACTTTCTTGACTTTAACAGCTTTACTGAGGAATAACTGACATACCATAAAGGTTATGAATTATAAATTATGCAATTTAACGATATTTAGTTCATTTATGCAGTTGTGCAATCATCATAAGAATCCAGTTACAGAACATTTTCATTGCCCAAAAAGAGCCCTAAGTCAGTTGGGCTTAAGAGCCCTTAAATCATGGCTGGGGAGACCTCACAATCACGGCAGAAGGCGAAAGACACGTCTTACATGGTGTCAGACAAGAGAGAATATGAGAACCAAGAGAAAGGGGTTTCCCCTTATAAAACCATCAGCTCTCATGAGACTTATTCACTACCACAGGAACAGTATGGGGGAAACAACCCCTACGTTTCAATTGTCTCCCACCAGGACCCTCCCACAAGACACGGGAATTATGGGGGCTACAATCCAAGATGAGATATGGGTAGAGACACAGCCAAATCGTATCAATTATTATAACCATTTTATAAATGTAAAAACAAAGAGTAGGTAGAAGAGTAGGTAAATCCAGATTTTGAATCTTCGCCTCTCTCTCTCTCTCTCTCTCTCTCTCTCTCTCCCTCCCTCTCTCCCATTCTCTGGCTAGAGAGGTCATTCCTTTAACCAGTATAATTGCTACATATTTTAAACTGTTTCAGTGTGGAAAACAACAAAACTTTTGTAATTGTTTCATTAAAGAAGGATAATACTAATACCCAAATGAACCTAACGGCAATAATGAATGCAGAGAAATCTACTGAAAAATATATCTTAACACAAAAGTCTGAAATAAAGTATTTGAAAATATTTGTAAAAATAATCCAACAGTATATCAATAAAATAATATATAATGATGAAGTGGGAGACATTCTAAGAATGAAAAGCATTCAAAATCAGGAATCCTGTAAAGAATTACATAAATATAATTTACCATATTAATAAGCCAAAGGAGGGAAGAAATATGGTCATTCTGGTAGATGTCAATGAGGGAATTTATAAAGTTAAACCTTCATTTAAATATAAGTGCTTTCTTAAAATGTGTAACATATGACTCAAATTAAAAGCCTTATGTTTAATTGTAAAAATAATTGAAAAATTTAAAATTTATATATGAACAAAATTAGGATGTGGCTTTTGACAGTTATATAAAATTGCTTTAAAATTGATAGATTTTATGCTGTATATGTGTATCTTATAACATCACATTTTATACCTTGAATATATACAAAAAATACTTTTTAACAATTGCTACATAATACATTTAGAAAAGAAAAGAAAAAGCCCAGGCACAGTGGCTCGTGCCTGTAATCCCAGCACTTTGGGGGGCCGAGGTGGGTGGATCAGCTGAGGCCAGGGGTTCAAGACCTGCCTGGCCAACATAGTGAAATCCCGTCTCTACTAAAAATTACAAAAATTAGTTGGGCATGGTGATGTGTGCCTGTAATCCCAGCTACTTGGGAGGCTGAGGCACAAGGATCACTTGAACCTGGGAGGTAGAGGTTGCAGTGAGCTGAGATTACGCCACTGCACTCCAGCCTGGGCAACAGAGTGAGAGTGTGTCTCAAAAAAGAAAAAAAAAAAGAAAAGGGTAGAAAAATTTTACATGTTTGATATGGAAGTGACTGTAAAATTAATATATAATATCTAATATCTTCCTTTCATACCAACAAAAAGCTAAAATGAAATGAAAAAGCCCATTCACACAAGCAGTCAAAAGTAAAATGAAAAAACAAATAACAAGGAATAAATTAAATAAGGGATGCATGAGTACTAAATGAAGAAAACTACCATATAAAACTTTACTGGGAGAGATTAAAAGAAAAAGGCCTGAATCAAAGTAGAGAAACATAGAAAAGGCAGTGATTTAAAGATATCAGTTCTTCCTGTGTCTATAAAGAGATTAAAATGAGATATTTGACCTTTCAAATTGATAACAAAAACATTAGCAAAAAGGAAAGAACATAAGCAAATCTGCTGTCAGGGATGTCATGGAATGTGGGCATATTTATGCACACTGTTGCAAATGCAAATTTTTCTAGCTTTTTGGATGGGCAATTAGCATTGTGCTTTCTTAACAACTTAAATATGACTCAAACTAAAAACAGCATATTTAATCATAAAAAATAAAGAAAGTTCAAAATTAATTCCAGAAACAAGTGAAGGATGCTTACTGTTATTGAAAATTCTTTCAGTTGGGCGCGGTGGCTCACGTCTGTAATCCCAGCACTTTGGGAGGCCGAGGCGGGCGGATCACGAGGGCAGGAGATCGAGACCATCCTGGCTAACACGGTGAAACCCCATCTCTACAAAAAATACAAAAAATTAGCTGTAGTCCCAGCTACTCAGGAGGCTGAGGCAGGAGAATCGCTTGAACCGGGGAGGCAGAGGTTGCAGTGAGCCAAGATTGCACCACAGCACTCCAGCCTGGGCGACAGAGCAAGACTCCAACTCAAAAAACAACAAAAAAAAATATTTTGAGAGTACTCTAATGTTTTTGGAAAAGACAACATCATTTTTTTTACACATCAGAAATGAATGCAACTGACAGCAAAATTAATATATAATTATAATATCGTTCTTTCATTTAAAAAACAAGTTAAAAATATTACTGAATGGGATTCTATGTGTGTGTGAATCTCAACCCAATAGTTCCAAAGTGTACCTGGAGGGAAATAATATGGAAGAATATCTATACAAAGACCAAGTAAAGTAGAGTAATGGCAGGGACCTTGCCCACTAGACATTAAAAACCACCCTAAATGCTATTGTAATTGAAAAGACGTTACCCAGATGCACAGGCAGAACAACATAGCAGATTAGAGGGTTTAGACATTTAGACATATATCTAATCGTATATTGTAATTAAGTGTGTATTGAAGATAACATTTTCAATCTTTAGGTAAAAGGTAGACTAATCGATAAATCATTTGGGGAAAACTGTTTACTTACTTGGAATAGTAATAATAACAAGACAAAGTCCAGCTAACATTAATAATATGCTTAATATGTTCCAACATTTGCTCTAAATTCTGTGAACTATCATTTTCATCACAAACCTGTGAGTTAGGGAGTATGATTGTCCCTTTTCACAGATAAAAAAAAAAAAACAGGCTTCAAAAGGTTAAGTGATTTTTTTCAAGGTCACTTGGCAATTAAGTGATGGAGCTCAGACCTTAATACAAGTCTTTCTTATTATATAGCCTAACCACTAGTTACTAAGCTTGATTACAGTACCTCACTCCAAAGCTCTCAAATCAATTCCAGATAGATCAAATATTTAAATGTTAAAAATTAAATTATAGTTGACGGAGTTATGTATGAATGCTTTTTATAATCTTGATGTAGGTCATGGCTTTCTAAACCTCACTAGCATACCAAGAACTTCTAAAAAATGATAAATATGATGACATAAAAATGTAAGTTTCTTTTTAGCTAAAAAATACCATAATGAGAGTTAAAAGGCAATCTGGGAAACATATGTGTAATACATTTGACAGATTAATTTTCTTAATATTCAAAGAGCTTGTATAAATTAAAACTAAAAAGATGAGTAACATTTTTTAAAACTGAGCAACAAACATGAAAAGCCAATTAAGAATTGAAAATGCCAAAATAAGAATTGAATAAGCCAAAATAAGAACTGAAAATTGTTAGTAAAAATGAAAAGATGTTCACCTTCACTATTTATCAACAATTTAGATGAAAATGAAGGTTTTTTTACCTTTCATAGTGATAATTAACAAAATATTAACAAAGATGGAGGAGCCTGAGGTCTCCCGCTTTCAGGAAAGGTGTATGATGTGGGCATATCTGTGCACTGGTGGGAATGCAACTTGTCCCAGCCTTTCCAGAAGGTGAATTAGCATTGTGCTTCAAAACTGTTTAAATTAAATATTATTTGGCTTAACAGATCTTGCAGAAATATTTCTGAAGATGATAGCAAAAAATGCGTAAAGAGTTTGCACAAGCATGATCACTCCAGCATTGTTTTATCAGGGAACCTATGTTAACAAACCACCTAAATTCCAATCAAGAAAAGCATAGCTTAGTAAAGAACTGTAAAGCCATGAACCATTCATCAGCTATGAAAATAGTGATGTAAGTGGAAATAAAAAGGCATTTACGAGACATTCATGAGTAAAAGTAGCAAAGTAGCAGATAACATATACATTAATCTGTGTAAAGGCGTGTGTGTGCACTCCTGTGCACATATATGAATGTATGGCTAAAATAATCTTGACCCTCATGTTCTCTCATTAAAGTCTATTTCCAGTGTTTCTCATTCAAAGAAACAACAGTCGGCTGGGCACAGTGGCTCACACCTGTAATCCCAACAGTTCGGGAGGCCGAGGCAGGCGGATCACCTGAGGTCGGGAGTTCGAGACCAGCCTGACCAACACGGTGAAACCCCATCTTTACTAAAAAATACAAAAATAAGCCGGGCATAGGAGACTGAGGCAGGAGAATCGCTAGAACCCGGGAGGCGGAGGTTGCGGTGAGCCGAGATGGCGCCATTGCATTCCAGCCTGGGCAACAAGAGCGAAACTCCATCTCAAAAAAAAAAAAGAAAGAAAGAAAGAAAGACACAACAGTCTATCATTGCCAATATGCACAAAGCAACTTTATTTTTTATTTCCTACTTTTGAAAATGTGCCAGAGTGGAAAATACATTCATAATGCACAGAAGAGCTTATTACACAACTTCTTCCTCTTTTTGTTTATCTCTGTCTCCCTCTAGATCTTCAGTGCTTCTTCAATTCATGTAATCAAAAGTACGGCCTTAGAAATATCTGGTACATTGTGTATTATAGGTTTAGTCACCATAGGGAAAGAAAGAGAGAGTAGATTCTCACTCCCAATGTCTTTCCCCAAATTTCCAGGGTCAAAGCTTATATTGAATTAACATGGCAGCTCCTCTATTACTCAAGTATGGGTAGCAAAGAAACGGAATAGAATGACTGACAGCAATTAATAGAAAAAAAATGTTCTGTGCAGATATAACTACGAAGATAACTACAAACAAAAATATATATTCTTAATCAAATCCTCCTGGTCATTTCTCAAGGAAAAATATATTAATTTGGGTGCATTGTAAGACTCTCTACTTCGCAATTTTCTTAATATAAGAGTAGATTGAATACCATCAGAAATAAAGCTTCTAGCACTTTCCTGTAAAACTTTCCCATATGTACTTACTTATGGCATGTTAAAGATTTGTGCTATGATATAGAATTGCTTGAATTATCTGTGTACATTTTTACATGCTTTTAGACCAGACCTGAATTTTTTAGACCTGGACACTATTGGTAACTTGAACTGGATATTTTTTTTTTCCTTATTGGGGATGAGGGTCTGGACTGTGCATAGCAAGACTATTGGCAAAATCCCTGACATGTACCCATTAGATGCAACTAGTATCTCTCCCTGTCTCCTCTCACCCCAGGTTGTGAGAGCCACAAATGTCTCCAAACATTTCCAAATGTGTGACATGGGATAAAACTGCAACTCACTGAGAACCAGTGGAATTGACAGATTCTTTACACGGCACCAGGTTGTAATAACAAAATGGATCATGTCAAAAGTAAGCACAATAATGTTGAAGCTCATACAATAAATACATATGTATTTATAAAATTCATGAAAGGTTGATCAGATAAAAAATCATGAGAAAAATGTCATTATCAGAAAAAAAACAAACACGGATAAAAATGTTATCCAGAACTGAAAAATGCAGCTATCGGGGTAAGGAACTGACAGAATTCAATTAAATCTAATTAGAAATATTCTACAGGGCAAATAGAAGACTACTCAAATTTATGTTTTAATCATTTTTGGTGCGTTTTTTTTTTCATTCTTCAAGGCAGAATATGCTTAAGCTCATACTGGGCTTATTTCTGTATAATTCTAGAATGATGAAATGAATCAGAGAATTGCATAAACTCCCTGGTGAATTCACCATCTGCCCATGCCCTCTGAATATTTTCTATGACTGAAGTCACTGAGCAAGTGAAGTTGAAGGTATAGCAGAACAGAAAGAAACAATGAGAATAGAAAATAAAGAGAACATGCAAATATCAAAACACTTGCTGATTTAGGAGTCCATACTGCAGTCTTGCTTTGGGGATATTTGTCAATGTGCCCAAAGCTTCCTCCAGCTTCAGAAGTACTTCTTGCTGTGATGAAAACCTTTGGTGATACACATTGCCATCAGATTCATCTTTAGCACAAAGAGCTAGCTGAACTAAACAAAAGCAAAAGAAAAAGAAAGTTCTAAAGTAATGCTACCATTGTTGAACTGGCCAAGCCATACATAAAGAAAAACTTAGAGTACAGAGACCTAAAGTTATATTAATGTTCAAATGCTGGCTTTGACAGTGATTTCCAAGTCACTTTCCTGTGATGGTTGCTTAACCTAATCAAATACCTTTAACAGGCCATTTGTCCATCTACCATCTTCAGAAATACATGAAAATTCTTAATTCCCCTCTGTTCCCCATCCTTTGTGAAACATTCTCTTATAGCTAAGAAGCCTCATTAAAGATCTCTGTGCATTTCATAAAAGCAATATGTTTGATAACTTAAAATGCAATCCAATGTGTATTTTGATTGGTGTCAATATACTGGCTAGGATGCTGTGATAATGTAATCACACATAAAAATTGGAACAAATAGGTGAGAGTAGGATCTTAAATCTATCCAAATTCATAACTATCATATAACTTTTATTCATTAATGTTTTCTTCATTTCTGTCATGTTCATATGTAGAACATGATAGTATTCATGTATGCTTAAGATAGCCAATGCTGTTCTTAATAAGCTACAGCCAAAAACCTGTCTATTTACTTCTCAAAATTCTCAGCTTAATTCTGACTGAAACAAAAAAGATTGAAGCACATAAGTAAACTCCACTTCAACAGAGAGACACCTTTAGGCGAGGCATGAACAAAATTAGTTCTGACTATATTGATACAAACAGAAAAAGGAAGAGTGGAATTGGTCACACACAAAATTCTTCATTGCTCCATGGACCAGGGCTCATCAAACTAAGTTCTCTGGGCTAAATTCAGGCCACAATCTGTTTTGTAAGTAGAGTTTTACTCTAATGTAATCATGCCAATTAATTTACATATTATCTACAGCTGTCTTTGTTCTGTACAGATAGAGTTGAGTAGTTTTGACAGAGACATTATGGTCTGCAAAGCCTAAAATATTTACTATCTGGCCCTTTGTAGAAGATAGTTGCCAATTCCTGGCATAGAATATCAAAGGGAAGGGTTTGTAGAAATAATCCAATCCTCTCATTTTAAGAAGGCGGCAGAAAGTGAGCCCTAATGGGAGCACATAGCTTGTCTAAAGTCACACATCTTATCAACAACAAAGTAGTTACTAGATGCCAGGTTTCCTGATGTCCTTTGGGAGAAATGGATATTGCCTCTCAGAATTATAGCTAAGGTTCACAGTTATTCAGAGTTCATATTTCAGCCTCTTCTATTATTATAATTCACAAAAGTTTTTGGTTTTTTAGATAGAAGAGTGAAAAGACAAGTCTGTGCACTAATGGTTCTTTGCTTTTTTCTGGAGATTAGATGAGACAATGTACATACGTCTGTAGCCCAGCTACCAACCCAAGTTAATTTCCTTTCTACATTCATTTTTCCAGATGAGGAAACAGGTTTGACAGGTGGAGTGACTTGTACTGAGGACATATATGCAATAAGAGTTAAAGGTAGAATTCACCTTCCATGTTTAAGATTCCAAGTTCAGTCTTCATTCTATAATGCTAAATAAACAATTTGAATACAGATTATTAGGATTTAGGAATAAGTTGGATTAATGGTTTTTCTTTTTGCTGCTTATGAATGGTTTCTTAACTAGGAATGTCAAAAGTCCTCTCTCTTGCACTATAATGTCCCGTGATGAGAACAGGAAGCAGAGAAGCACCCACATAACTGTAAGTTGGGGTGAGCATCCACATTCCTGTGCTTTGCACTTGTTGTAGTTTCTAAAAGTAAAGTATCCTGTCTGTAAGCAATAGAAAGAGTCAGTTAATGCATAATGAATGATCTAAATAAAACAAATCTCACATGGAAACGGGGTAAAAAACCAACTTCCTTCATGCTGGTGGCTCTCGCTAAAGCACCTCTCTTCTACTTCTACATACTCCCCTGTGTCATTGCATGCATTTTAGAATGATGGATCACTTTGCACAAATGTGGACGAAGGCTTAAGTGTAGAAGGCAAGAAAACTAGCAAAGATAATACCACAAATATTCAGTGGAGAGAAAATGAGGTACTGAATTAAACGAAAATAAAGCTAGAAAAGATGAACTTTTTTGAAGATATTAACCCAGTAAGAACATTAAATCCTTTCTAAGACAACACGGTGGTGAGGGAGTGATAAACCAACAAAAATTAAAGATAAAATCCACACAAATTTTCATTATGACTTTGATAGAAATGGTGGAGAGGTACAAAGAAAAGTTAACGATGACTATCAGTTTCCTAGTGTTGCTGTAACAAATTACCACAAACTTAGTGGCTTAAAATAGCAACAACGTATTATCATACAATTCTGGGAGTCAGAAGTATTAATGGATCCCATTGGACAAAAATCAAAGTACACAGAGCTATATTCCTTTTGAAGACTGTAGGGGAAAATCTGGATTATTTGCCTTTTCCAACTTCCAGAGGCCACCCACATTTCCTGGCTCATGGCCCCATTTTCCATCTTCAAGCCAGCAATGTCGGACCATGGCCTCTCACAGTGCCATCTCTTTAATTATCTTTTATTCTGCATGCTTATTTCACTTTTAAGAACGCTTCTGATTACTTTGGCCATACCCAGATAATTTTCTGATCTATTGATTAGCAACATTAATTCCATCTGTAACCCTAATTCCTCTTTGCCATGTAACATAACAGATTTATAGATTACAGGGATTAGGACATAGATATCTGCAGGCAGGGTCCACTTTTCTGCCTACCAGAGTGACTTCTCAAATTCTTACTTGGGCAATTGAGATATCATTGTAGTATAAAATATACATTTCATGCTGAATCAAATCTAGAGTTCTGATAATGTTCTATATGGCTCTCTATGTAGTTAAGGACTATGACCCTGAATATAGACTGAATTTGAGTAATGTTACTGCCACTTAATAGTTTGGTAAATACAGATATATGTGTATACATATATATATATATACACATATATGTGTGTGTGTGTGTGTGTGTGTGTGTGTGTGTATATATATATATATCTCACAGCTTCGATTTCCTCATCTGTAAAATGTGAAAACCAGCTGTCTCTAACAAATAAGAGTTATGGTGAAGATCAAATATGATAATGATACAGTGCTTAGCCTAGTGTCCTACTCAAAGAATTTTAGATACTAATTAGCACCGAATAGTAATGTAGGTGAAGGAAAGTTGGGATTTAATTTTTAGTATATAGATTTCAGTTATATGAAAGACATCCAATCCCATCTCCTGTATCATTCCATTCGCACACTGCTATGAATAACTACCTGAGACAGGGTAATTTATAAAGAAAAGAGATGTAATTGACTCACAGTTCCGCATGGCTGGGGAGGCCTCAGGAAACTTATAATCATGGTGGGAGGCACCTCTTCACAGGGAGGCAGGACAGAGAATGAGTACAAATAGGGGAAATGCCAGACACTGATAAAACCATCAGATCCTGTGAGACTCACTCACTATCATGAGAACAGTACGAGGGAAACCTCCCCCATGATCCTATTACTTCCGCCTGGTCCTGCCCTTGACACATGTGGATTATGGAGATTACAATTCAAGATGAGATTTTGGGTGGGGACACAGCCAAACCATATCATCTCCCTAGAACATACTTTTCCACTCACCTAGAGGGCCATATTATACTTTCTTTTCTCTTTTCCATCTTTTAAAAGCTCTTTGCCCATGCTCATCCTCTGCAAAAGATAGAAACAGCCAAAATTTTCCAAAGCTCTTACTTCTTCATCTAGACACCCACCTGTGACTATGGCCATGTATTCTACCTTCTTTCTTGTTGCTATGTGTAATTGTCCATGATCCTGACTAACTACAGAGCTCACTGCCATTTACACGCTAGATTCCGTGCCTTATTGCCTATTCAAGCAATATCCCCTTTCTCGTCTGCATCATCAAATTCTTCCCTGCTGTCATTTGAATGTGTTCCCAAAGTTCATACGTGGAAAACTTGGTTCCCAGTGCAATAGTGTTGGGCGGTGGGGTGTAATAAGAGGTGATTGAGTCAGGAGGGCTCTGCTTTTATGAATAAATTAATGTCATTATTACTGGAGTCAGTTAGTTATCATGAGAGTGGCTTAACCTCACCTTATCTTGCCTTTCTGCCTTTCACCAGGAGATGACACAGCATGAAGCTCCCTGCCTAGATGCCAGGGCCATGGTCTTGGTCTTCCTAGCCTGCAGAACTGTAACACAAATACATTTTTATTATACATTTTCCAATCTATGGAAATTTATTATGGCAACATAAAACAGACCAAAAACAACACCTCTCTGCTAGATCATTGCCTTTAGCATACAAACATTTCAATATTGCTCTCATTGTGTTCACAAAAAAGCTCCAACTGTACCTCATTTTAACCTGCAACAAATGCCCCATTTTCTTTTTCTCTTTACAGAAAAACTCCTTGAAACAGCTGTCTGTATTCCTTGCCAAAATTGTATCTCTTCTTGTTTTCTGTTGAACTACCCAAATAAGCTTTTTACCACACCACTCCACTGAAACTGCTCTTATCCCAGGTTGCCAAATAGTATTTCTATTGCTAGATGCAGTGATTATTTCTGTCTTCATCTTATTTGAGCCATCAGCAGGATATGACACAGTGGATGACTCCTGATTTCTTAAAATACTCTTCTCACCTGGCTTCTAAGACATCACACTCATTTTGTTTTCCCTGCGTTTTTGACCAGTCTTGCATGTTTCTTTTCCTAGTTCTTCTTCATACTCTGCCCCCTACACATTAGAATATTTCAGTTCCAGTACTTGAATTATTTTGCTTTTCTGTCTAGTTTTACACACAAGCTGATTTTATTCAGTCACATGACTTTAGACATTTATCTGTTGATGACTTCCAGATTTATGTCTATAGTCTAAACTGAAACGCACATTCTTATATCCAACTACCTAATCAACACCACCACTTAAAGGTTTAACAAGCACCTTAAAACATCCAAAAATGAGTTTTTGACAATCTCCTCTAATCTGAGGATTAATGTAATGCAAGTATCAATCAAAATTTAGTCTGTTAGTCTTCCCTATCTACTCTTAGTCTTTTCTACAGTGGATGGTAATTCCAAATTTCCTGTTGCTTAGGCCGAAAACCTTGGACTATTTTTTTTTTTGAAATGGAGTCTCGCTCTGTTGCCCAAGCTGGAGTGCAGTGGCACGATCTCGGCTCACCACGACCTCCGCCTCCCTGGTTCAAGCGATTCTCCTGCCTCAGCCTTCCGAGTAGCTGGGACTACAGGTGTGCACCACCATGCCTGGCTACTTTTTTGTATTTTTAGTAGAGACGGGGTTTCACTATGTTGATCAGGCTGGTCTTGAACTCCTGACCTCATGATCCACCAACATCAGCCTCCCAAAGTGCTGGGATTACAGACTTGAGTCACAGTGCCCAGCCTGGACTAATTTTTAATTCCACTTTTCTTTTCAAAATGTACATTTAATCCATCAACAATCCTGTGGATTCTAACTTCAAAATATATGCAAGAGCTGACAACTTCTCGCTATCCCTACTCATACTATCCTGGTTTCAGCCACGATAGTCTATGACCTGGAATATTGCCAGTAGCCTCCTAGGTATTCCTATGCCTACAATTGTGCTCTCAGTCTGTCCTTAGCATGCAAGCTATAGTGATCCTGTTACATCCTGTTAAATCATAAGTTAAATTATGTTATTTCCTCTCCTAAAAACCCCCTCCATGCCTTCCTATCTCACAATAATTAAAATCCAGAATGTCACATAGGTTCTATGTCAATAGTGCACCAGCAATTCCTTAACAGCCAGTTTTATATTAAAACAAAAATACTGCATATGGGTGTGAGTGGTGTGACACCCACCAGTACACATATTTATATTTAAGGTTTATTGTTTTAAAGAAGTACTAGCATATAATTTACAAATATTACTCAAATATACAACACTTTTTTGAAAATATCGAAGAACCTATTGATTCTTACGAAATGCTTTTATTGAATTTTGCCAAACTCTTGTTTCCATAACCAAACTATGGCTGCAGCTGATGAATGTGTTTAGTTTCTTTTCTTTTCTTTTCTTTTCTTTTTTTTTTTTTTTATTTTTGGAGATGGAATCTTCTCACTCTGTCGCCCAGGCTGAAGTGTGGTGGCGGGATCTTCGCTCTCTGCAACCTGTGCCTCCCGGGTTCAAGCGATTCTTCTGCCTCAGCCTCCCGATAAGCTGGGATTGGATTACAGGCATGCACCACCAAGCCCAGCTAACTTTTGTATTTTCAGTAGAGATGGGGTTTCACCATGTTGACCAGGCTGGTCTCGAACTCCCGGCCTCAAATGATCCGCCCGCTTCGGCCTCCCAAAGTGCTGGGATTACAGACATGAGCCACCACGCCCAGCCATGTGTTTAGTTTCCACATAAATGTTGGTTGATATTTGTATGTGTTTTAATGAGTAAGATGAAAGTGAAACAACAAAGATACATGTTGGAACATCACTGGTTCATCAATGACAGGAATAGCTTCTTCATTGAATCAGATAGTAGTTTTCAAATAGTGGAAGGGTATTTTCTCAGTTTTTTACTATTCACAATGCAATGCCTACAGCCATGACACCCTTTTAGGTTTAATCTGCATTCTTAACATTTTCTCCATCATATTTTTAAGTGTAGATGATCAACAAAACAATAAACTAGCCCTTATTTGAAGCATTTTTAAATTTCCCTAGTGTAAATATTCCCACCATGGTTGATTTCAATGTGATGTCACTAAATGCAGAAATATTACTAGATTTTTTAAATGCTGCACTGCCATCACACAGATACAATAAATCTATACAAGCTGGAGTCATGGTTACCTGTTATAAGACACATGTTCAAGGTCATTCTTCTGTAGAGGAGTTGAACTGCTCCCTGAAAAATGGTAGCTGGGTAATACTAAGAGATTACAGATATAATTGCAAGGTGTCAGAATCAACCTAAGAACTTCCTGTGACTTTGATTGAAAGGTTTGAGGCTTAGGGGTATTAGAATATCTATAACTACAACACAATTTTACATATCTGGAATTTGAAACTTTTATGTTTTCTCCAAGCCTTTGTTAAAGTCTGGTTCAATTGTTTCAACACAGCCTCATCTTACGCTGTAGAGAACTGAAGAAAAGGCCTTTTTCTATACTTCTGGAAAAACAGTAAAGGGAAGAATGGCAGCTGAGCAATGGAAGCAAGTTAGGAGCTGGCAGTAAGGAGATAACAAGCTGGAATCAGACAACTGGTTGAGATAAAAAATGAGAACAAGCTGGATGCGTGAAACATGGACAGATTCCTTTGGGATTTCTAGAGTTACATGAGGAAAGGAACTTGGTAGAAGACAGAGCTAGTAAAATGTTGATAAATATTAACTGTATCATCTTGTGATGATAATGGTGCAGAGAAACTGGTACCTTTGAATACTGCTGGTAAATTTTCACAGGATTTTTTGAGAGGAAAATGATAATATTTATTAAAAGCTTAAGGAATTTATACCTCTGGACTCAGTAATTTCACTTATAAGAATTTATTTTAAGGAAATGTTCAGAGAGACACAGACTTCTGTACAATATTGTTGATAATAGCATTATTTATGAGCAAAAAACCATGAAAACAGCCAGGTGCGGTGGCTCACGACTATAATCCCAGCACTTTGGCATGCCAAGGCGGACGGATCACTTGAGGTCAGGAGTTTGAGACCAGCCTGGCCAACATGGTGAAACCCTGTCTCTACTAAAAATACAAAAAATAGTCGGGCATGGTGGTGCACATTTGTAATCCCAGCTACTTGAGAGGCTGAGGTGGGAGAATCGCTTGAACCCAGGAGGTGGAGGTCGCAGTGAGCCGAGATGGCGCCACTGCACTCCAGCCTGGGCGACAGAGCCAGACTCCATCTCAAAAAAAAAACACAAAACCAAGAAAACAACTTAAATTCTATGCAGATGAGACTAGTAAAATAAGATATGGCATATCCATATAATGCAATACTACATCGGTATTATAAATCATATTTTCAAAACATATTTCATGACATTCAGAATTTACGAAAAATAATATAAAGTATCAAAAGTAGGATACAATCCACATGTACCATGACTCTAGTTTTGTTTAAAACGAGTAATAATAGCAGAATAATAAAATAAAATGCCAGCACTGGCTATAATTTGGAGATAGAATTTTGGGTAATTTTTAGTTCTCTTTCTTTTTTCAACTATTCTAAAAAATATGTAATTATAATGTTTTTGCCATGATCCTGTATTTAAAAGTTTGTATTTAATATAGTACATATACAGAGAATCAAACACATTAGGAGGATTTATCTTGCTGAATTTTCACAAATTGAATGAACCCCATGTAACTTGCACCATGATTAAGAATAAGATATCACCATCACTGGTCCTCTTCATGCACCCCAGAGGTTTTCACTCACTAACCCTCCCAACACATACACGAACGTGCGCACACACACACACACACACACACACACATACACGCACACATACACAGCCTTTTCCACCTAGGGTCACAATTATTCTGACTCTAACAGATCATATTAGCTTTACCTGTTTATACAGTTTACACAAATACAATTATATAGCATGTAGTCTTCTTTTTCCCAACAATTTAAGTTGCATTTCTCTATCTATATTTCAATACCTGCTATGATTTGAGTATGTCCCTTCCAAAATTTTGGTGTTGCCAGTGTGATGGTTTTAAGAGGTGGAGCCTTTAAGATATAATTAGGCCTTGAGGGCTCCTCTCTCACGAATGGGACTAGGTGCCCTTTTAAAGGGGCTTGACAGAGGAAGTTCTTCCTCTCTTGCCCTTCTGCCTTCCACTATTGAGGACACAGCAAGAAGGTCCCCATCAGATGTTGGTGCCTTCATCTGGAATTTCCCAGCCTCCAGACCTGTGAGAAATAAATTTCTGTTCTTTATACATTACCCCGTCTCAGGTATTCTGTTATAGTAGCCCAGACAAAGACAATGAACTAAAAGGAAAGCATGAGGCTGGAAATAACAATGAACACTTCTTGTCTCATGCAATGTCCTTTGTGAATGAGTAGCTCACAACACAGCTACTCTTTCTGAAATGTCAGGGTTGTTTAGTTTCTGGACAATTCTCCAAATCATCATAAACTGACCAATTAAAATACTACTGTGGCACTATTCACAATAGCAAAGACTTGGAACCAACCCAAATGTCCATCAGTGATAGACTGGATTAAGAAAATGTGGCACATATACACCATGGAATACTATACAGCCATAAAAAAGGACGAGTTCATGTCCTTTGTAGGGACATGGATGAAGCTGGACACCATCATTCTCAGCAGACTATCGCAAGGACAAAAAACCGAACACCGCATGTTCTCACTCATAGGTGGAAATTGAACAATGAGAACACTTGGACACAGGAAGGGGAACATCACACACCGGGGCCTGTTGCGGGGTGAGGGGAGAGGGGAGGGATAACATTAGGAGATATACCTAATGTAAATGATGAGTTAATGGGTGCAGCACACCAACATGGCACATGGATACATATATAACAAACCTGCATGTTGTGCACATGTACCCTAGAACTTCAGGTATAATAAAAATAAATAAATTGTTAAAATAAAAAAGAAATAATAATTGTGATAGTAAAAATAATAAAACGTAAATTCGCAAGAGGAAAAGACAATCTGTGGGAATTTATTTTAAATTTATAGATTAGATTCTACATGAAGATAAATTAGTTGAGAATAAGGCAAATCAATAAATTTTATATAGTAGCTACTATTTGCATGTACCTGTTATATGCTAGGCATTTTACATATATTGTCTCATTGTTTAACCTTTACAATAAACTAAAGAATTAGAAGATAATATTCCTATACTACAAATAAGTAAGTCTCTGAGAGGTTTTCTGCTCAAGATTGCTAAAATGCAGAGAACAGTATTATAATCCAGGTTTCTCTGATTTTAGAGCCTGGACTATTTCTACTGTGATGCTTACTGGTAGTTATTTCAGGAAATTGTGTTTTTATTTCACTTCCTTTTGAGTTCACATAGTAGCATCTGATTTTGATTCAGAGTGTGATTAACCCAGGGAACTTTGAGCAGTAACAAAGTGCTGATTGTCAGGAAGGCCTGTTTATACCTTACCTGTTTTACTTTAATCAGCAATACACTTATAAATTATGCATCAATTTATACTGATGATAAAATTTGAATTTTTTAAACATCCTGGATTCCATAGAAACTGAATGCATTGTTGCTTTTCAGTTAGATGTGGCAAAAAAAATGCTCAGAATTATTGAAATGACTCTTTATTTCATCAGAAACCACCTTTCAATGTTCAATGAATAACACACCATTTCAGCTTTGTCATGCTCCCGGCATGCTGTGCAGGTCTGCTTGTTTCCTGAGGGCGTGGGGTAGCCATGCAGTTTTGGATGTCAAGGTCTCAGTCATTCAGTCTGGCCTAGGCTCTGGGCAGCTGGGGTCGTGATGCTGCAGGCAACCATATGCACCTGGTGCACGATGGTGGGACCTCTGAGATGAAGAGAGTCCGTTGCTACTGGTCCCCAGAGCAGGATGCACTGTATTAGTGGGTCCATTTCAAGATGGTGCTGAGTCATAGCAGTTTGGGTCGCTGGTGCGCAGGGTGCTCATGTTGAGCTCCTACTCTGAGGCAATGCAGCTACACAAACTCCTAGCTACTCTCCAAACTGGATTCAGAGACTGTGAGGACTGGGGGACTCTCTTGTAGCAAGGATTGTTAATGTTTGTGGCATAAATGAGGAGTACTGTGGATCTCTAGCTTACCTTTTAACTGTAAGATTAATTTCCTCCTGACTCTGAGCTGATCCCAATGGGGGAGACAGTGTTGCAAAGGCAGGCTTCCTCATTCCCCTCTCTATGGTGCTGTCCTGGATTTCATTGCTCTGTGGGGTTTTCACCACTCCCCTGGTGCTCTCCAGAGTGCTTCCTCGGTCACTGTACTCAAAATATAGTTGTTTATTTGTTTTTTGTCCCTTTTTATGGAGAAGATGGGCACCAGGTAACTCTTGTTAGCCATCTTGGTGACGTCACTCTGTACCCTGGTCTTTTAAGTGGCCATAGTTTGCCCATTTCTATTATGGAGGGAGAGAAATAACCCCAACTGTGTAACATTATTTATTCACATAATTATTTTGCTTTTTTTTCCTAGATTAGCCAACTGTCTTTATAGCCACTGCTTGTTCTACCACCCGGGTCAGGCTGGCAGAACAAGCAGGAACATTTCTCAGCAGACTGCCTGCCTTCTGACTTCCTCATTCACCAGAAGCCAGGAGACTCGCTTGTCCTACAATTTCACTTTGCTTCCCTAATAACCATCTCATTGAATCCTTTAGACATCTAAGTCATAGGACCACTAGTTATCTTTCCTTGTCACCAGCAGTCTTAAATCAACACTGTTAAAACCTACCTTTAGTGACAAATAGCAAATTCAATGTGCTTTCCAGAGGTGAGCTGATAAAACCACTCATGTAGGTATATAAATGACTGGCAGAGTTTAATTTATAAGCTTTCATAAGGGTTTACTCCCCCAAAATGTATATGTGGTGTGTGTGTGTGTGTGTGTGTGTGTGTGCGCGTGTTTCAGTGTTATTTTGGAGAATCATTTCATAGATGACTAACCCTGTCTCTGTTAGGTAATCATCCATTTTTAATACATTTTTTATATCGTAGAAGACTCGGACCTCTTCACCAATAGATATTCATTGTGTGAAATTAAGCTTTTAACATTATTTTTCTCATGAGGCCAAATGAGTGTGGTTTTAGAGGCAGGTTTACTGCACCTCCTGGGACAGATCAGGCACCTATGCACGGGCTTCCCAGTGGACTGCATTTTAGCTTCCTGGTTAATCAGAAATCTGCAGCTTGTTTTGTCCTGCCACCGCACTTTCCCACCACGAGAAGATGACTGATGCCTTGATCTCAACAGATGTAAGACTGTATAAGTGATGAGACACTTTCATATTCACTTAACATTGAAACTATAACATAGACAGCACCAACTTGATTTTAGTAGAGAAGGAAGGGAAAAGGGACAAGTTAAAAAAATCCTGTTTCTCAGAGAGAAAGAAGTAAAAGAAAAAGAAACTTTAAGGCAGGTGCCATTAATTGCCTCTTTCCCGGAAGGAAGTGTTTAGAGAGCTTGAAGCTAACAGGAGAGAAGATAGCTAGATAATGGCTACACATCTGTGGCTTCTTATTTAAAAAAATAATTGTTATGATATGTTGTAATCATTTTCTCACCAGCAACATTTTCTCATTGGCTACTATTGCACCAGGTGACTATTCCTTCACATTTCGGCATCCTCTCTTTCCCTAGCAATAATGGAAAAGACAAGGGAAATGGATTCTGCTGAGTTCTTCTTCAGCCAATCACCTTCTGACTGTCCCGGCCTTTAACATCTTTCCAATAGCCCCAACTATTCCCATTCAGATTTCTGTGTGTCCTACAAGCTCTGAGGTAATCTGTCCTACCCCAATAGCCCAACCTAAACTAAGACAAGGAAGGCTTCATCCTACACCAGAGTTTTCATCGTCAGCACTATTGTTTTAAGCCTGATAATTCTTTGCACAGAGACTCTCCTGTGCATTGCAGGATATTCAGAAGCATCTCTGGCCTTCACCCACTGTCAGTAGCACTCACCTCCCACCAGTTATAGCAACCAAAAATGTCTCCAGACATGGACGAATGTTCCCAGAAACAGGGAGGTGGAAATCACTCCCAGTTTGATAATGACACTGATGGGAAAACATAATTGTAGGAGAGCTTGGTGTGAGACAGTGGGTCTTTTGTCCTCCCCTTACATGGCACCAGGACATGCTCTGTGTCCAGGTGTGAGTGTACACTATGGATACAGCATGCCCAGAGCACTCAGCAATGGCTGTAGCTCCTATGAGCTTCTGAGAAGAGGCTAAGCCAAGGCCTGAGCTTTCTTGAGTGGTTGGCCCCACAGAACACAGATAAAACATAAAGGAGCAGCTGCTGATAAACACAGGTTGACTGACCTCCTCTGATCACTCCATGTCTCTCAATTAATATCTGCTCACTCATCAAAACTATGAAATAATTCCCCAATGTGGCATTCCAGCAAACAACAAAATTTCCACATTAATTTCATTTTGGTTGACAAATCGTGTTATACCCTTTTAGGCAAAATAAGCACATGCCTATGTATGGATGAAATGGAAAGCCTATTTTTTTAAAAATATGGCTAATTAAGAAATTGTCTATTGACTATCTCTCTGTAGAACACTACTGGAGTTTGGGGGGGCTTCTAACATCCTGCACAGGGAAAAGAGTCAATGTTTGGGGTAGCAGGTCTCTCCCTGGGCCTCTTAGCACCACTCCTGCTCTTGGCTGCTGAGCTCACAAAAACACTGGCCTCCTTTATTCTCACGGATCCCAGACCCTGGCCCTAACATTCTTTCAAAGCATCCATCCATCATGCAGTACTTAAAATCATGAACTCTGTAGCTGCACTGTCTCGGTTTGAATCTTGGATCCACTATTTACTAGCTGCATGGCATGGGCTAAGCTAGTTAACCTCTCTGTGCCTCAATTAGTAAATATTGAGTACTCATGTGTTCCAGGAATTATTTCGTCATTGTTTCTAAAAACTAAATTAGCTAATGCTTATTTAAAAGTTTACTAGTGTTGAATATGTATTAAGTGCAAATGCATTAGCTATTATTATTATTATGCTCAACTCCTCTCCTTTTTTTACCCCAAGTCCAACTCATCAGCAAATCCTGTATGCTCTTTTAAAATACTTTTCAAACTGGCCCACTTCTCACCATCTCTAACATTACAACTCTCAACCAAATCATCATTATCCCTCATCTGGATTACTGGAATAGACTCCTACTTGGTATTTCTGCGCCATCCTTATCAATCTATAGTTTATTCTGCACACAGCTTCTAGAAGGATCTTTTAAAAATTCATCACATCACTCCTTCACTCAAAACTGGCAATGGCTTTCCAGCTCACTCAAAGCAAAAAAAAAACAAAACACACTTTATGTCATTTGGAACCTGCTACCTCTGTGACTTTAGCCTCCATTATTGTGCCTGTTTCTTATTCTTCTTTGGTCAATATGACCTCCCCATGATTCTCTATATATGCCAAGCACATTTCTGCTTCAAGAATTCAGCCTTTGTTCTGAATGAAAAACAGTTCATTATTGTTTTGAACTGCTTTTCCTCAAATATCTACATTACTTGCTCCCTCATTTTCTCGTGGTTTTTTCTCAAATATCACCTTTTCAGTGAGGTTTTACTTGAACTCCCTATTTAAAACAACATCCCCTCAGCATTCCCTGAACTCCCATGTTCTACATTATTTCCTCCATTTCAATGTATACTATCTCAAATAGTATATATTTAGCATATTTATTTTCGCTTATTGCCTGGCCCCTCTCCCCAGAATATAAGCCACGTGAAGGAAAAAAAAATAAATGTTTGTTCACTACCATATCTCTAATATCTAAAGCAGTGCTTGATTCAAAATATGTGCTCAATCAATTAAAGTATGTATTGAACATAATAAATAATTATAAGCTAATTGATTGGTTTTCTTTCTGAGATGGAGTCTCGCTCTGTTGCCCAGGCTGGAATGCAGTGGCATGATCTCAGTTCACTGCAACCTCCACCTCCTGGGTTCAAGCGATTCTCCTGCCTCAGCCTCCCAAGTAGCTGGGATTACAAGCATGCACCACCATGCCCCAGCTAATTTTTGTATTTTTAGTAGAGACGGGGTTTCACCATGTTGGTCAGGCTGGTCTTGAACTCCTGACCTCGTGATCTGCCCGCCTTGGCCTCCCAAAGTGCTGGCATTACAGGCATGAGCCACCGTGCCCGGCCAGCTAATAGAATTATTGGTAACAGTGATGTTAATGTAGCTGGAGCATGTGATACAGGGCTAAGTAAATATAAAGATTTTATATGAGATGTGATCTTTGGAAATGCTCACGAATGTTTATTGAAAGCTTACCTATTATCTCATTTAATCCTTGAAGCAACCATATAAAATTGATAATCTAATTATTATTTCACAGACGCAGAAAATAAGGCCAAGGTGGTTAGGGTCACACAGTAAGTGGCTTAGAGAGGATTTTAACTCCAGGTGTTTGGCTTCAGAGCCCTTGTGCGTAACAACTAAGTGTTTTATTGTCCCTAAAATGCAGTTTGGGTAATAGTTTGAAAGATGAATATTTAATCAGAGAGCAAGAGAGTAGAGAAACTGGCTTTGAAACTACACTTCATTGAGGAATTATGTACTCATTCTTTTGAACAGCTAATATTGATCAAGCTCTGTACTAATCATGAATAATGTACAGAAGAAATAGCATATTTGCAGTCTTCCTAACCCACAGTTAAATGAGGAAACAAACACATAAATAATTTGTGAAAAAACATAAGATAAGCACTGTTCTACACATACACATGAGGATTTACAGAAATTTAGAGAAAGAATCAGTCAACCAGTCTCCAGGTAAGTGAAGGTGAGTTTACTAGAGGAGATGATATTTAAGTTATCTTTATAGTATAATTAAGAGTTCACATTGACCACGATGGAAAGAATATTCCAAGCAAAGGAACCCACAGCATGTGGAAGTATTAGAAATGACAAAGATCATAGCCCACTCAAAAACTCAGAGAAATTCAAATTTGCAATTAAGGTTTTCTGAGGGGAAAACGTAGCAGGTGAAGACATGAAGGAGAATGGGTTGCAAATCCTAAATAATTTATATATTTTTAAAAGCTTCAGAATTTTTGTGCAGATCATAAAAACTCTTGTTCCCCTTCTCCTCTATCCTCTCACGCATTTTTCCCAATAAATCTTTTGCACTTCTAATTATGCCTCGACATCTGCTTCCCATACGTCCAGAAATGACACATAATGTAGTATAGGGTGCTCTTTCACAAAATATTTTTAACTGTAATCCAATCAAGCCTTCAGATTGAACTACCAGTTTATAGAAAATACAATAGCTATCAAAAGAAAGTAAATTACACCATGAGTAAATAAGCACACAATTTCAGAATCCTGGGATCAAGATATCCGCCCATCTTGGTATTGCAAATGTTGAGATTACGGGCATGAGCCACTGTGCCTGGCCTTAGAAGATATTACTTTTGTTTACTATCTTAATAGTATTGCAGTTTATTTTTTTAATGTTGCTTTTTAGAGATACATACTAATATGGTTTGGCTGTGTTCCCACCCAAATCTCATCTTGAATTGTAGTTCCCATAATCCCCATGTGTCATGGAAAAAATAGGTGGAGATAATTGAATTATGGGGACAGATTCCCCTATATTGTTCTCATGATAGTGAGTTAGTTCTCACAAGATCTGGTGGTTTTATAAGGGGCTTCCCCCTTTGCTGGACACTGACATGGTTTGGCTGTGTCCCCACCCAAATCTCATCTTAAATTCCCACATGCTGTGGGAGGTACCCTGTGAGAGGTAATTAAATCATGAGGGCAGGTTTTTCCCATGCTGTTCTCTTAATAGTGAATAAGTCTCACGAGATCTGATGGCTTTATAAGGCAGAGTTTCCCTGCACAAGCTCTCTGTTTGCCTGCCACCATTCATGTAAGATGTCACGAACTCTCCCTTGCCTTCCGCCATGACTGTGAGGCCTCCCCAGCCACTTGGAACTGTAAGTCCAATAGGCTTCTTTCTTTTGTAAAATTGCCCAGATTCAGGTATGTCTTTATCAGTTGCCTGAAAACAAATGAATACAGTAAGTTGGTGCCAGGGGCATTGCTGAAATTATACCCAAAAATGTGGAAGTGACTTTGGAACTGAGTAACAGGAAGAGGTTGGAACAGTTTGGAGGGCTCAGAAGAAGACAGGAAAATATGGGAAAGTTTGGAACTCCACAGAGACTTCCTGAATGGCTTTACTAAAATGCTGATAATGATATGGACAATGAAATCCAGGCTGAGGTGGTCTCACATGGAGATGAGGAACTTGTTGGGAAATGGAGCAAAGGTGACTCTTGTTATGTTTTAGCAAAGAGACTGGTGACATTTTGCCCCTGCCCTAGAGATTTGTGGAACTTTGAACTTGAGAGAGATGATTTCGGGTATCTGGCAGAAGACATTTCTAAGCAGCAACACATTCAAGAGGTGACTTGGGTGCTGATAAAGGCATTCAGTTTTATAAGGGAAGCACAGCATAAAATTTTGGAAAATTTGTAGCCTGACAATCCAATAGAAGAGAAAATCCCATTTTCTGAAGAGTAATTCAAGTCAGTTGCAGAAATGTGCATGAGTAACCAGGAGCCAAATGTTAATCCCCAAGACAATGGGGAAAATGTCTCCAGAACATGTCAGAGGTCTTCACAGCAGCCCCTCCCAACACAGACCTGGAGGCCTAGAAGGAAAACATGGTTTCATGGGCCAGATCCAGGGCCCCTGTGCTGTGTGCAGTCTAGGGACTTGGTGTCCTGCATCCCAGCTACTCCAGCCATGACTAAAAGGGGTCAAGATGCAGCTCAGGCTGTGGCTTCAGAGGGTGCAAGCTCTAAGCCTTGGCAGCTTCCACATGGTGTTGAGCCTGTGGGTGCACAGAAGTCAAGAATAGAGGTTTGGGAACCTGTACCTAGATTTCAGAAGATGTAAGGAAATGCCTGGGTGTCCAGGCAGAAGTTTGCTGCAGGGGTGGGGCTCTCATGGAGAACCTCTACTAGGGCAGTGTGGAAGGGAAATGTGGGGTTGGAGCCCCCACACAGAGTCCCTATTGGGGCACCGCTTCGTGGAGCCGTGAAAGAAGGGGCACCATCTGCCAGACCCAAGAATGGCAGATCCACCGACAGCTTGCACCGTGTGCCTGGAAAAGCCACAGACACCCAACACCAGCCTGTGAAAGCAGCCGGGAGGGAGGCTGTACACCGCAAAGCCACAGGGGTGGAGCTGCCCAAGACCATGGGAACCCATCTCTTGCATCACCGTGACCCAGACGTGAGACATGGAGTAAAAGGAGATCATTTTGGAGCTTTAATATGTGACTCCCCTACTTGATTTTGGACTTTCATGGGGCCTGTAGCCCCTTGTTTTGGCTAATTTCTCCCCTTTAGAGTGACTATATTTACCCAATTCCTGTACTCCCATTGTGTCTAGGAAGTAACTAACTTGCTTTTGATTTTACAGGCTCATAGGTGAAAGAGACTTGCCTTGTCTCAGATGAGACTTTGGACTGTGGACTTTGAGTTTATGTTGAAATGAGTTAAGACTCTGGGGGACTGTTGGGAAGGCATGATTGGTTTTGACATCTGAAGACATGAGATTTGGAAGGGCCAGGGGCATAATGATACAGTTTGGCTGTGTTCCCACCCAAATCTCAACTTGAATTTCCACATACTGTGGGAGGCGCCTGGTGGGAGGTAATTGAATCATGGGGGCAGGTCTTTCCCATGCTGTTCTTTTGATAGTGAATAAGTCTCAAGAGATTTGAAGGCTTTATAAGGCAGAGTTTCCCTGCACAAGCTCTCTTTTTGTCTGCCGCCATTCACATAAGATGTGATTTGCTCCTCCTTGCCCTCTGCCATGATTGTGAGGCCTCCCCAGCCATGTGGAACTGTAAGTCCAACAAACCTCTTTTTTTAGTAAAATTGCGCAGTCTCAGGTATGTCTTTATCAGCAGCATGAAGATGGACTAACGCAACACTCATTTTTCTCCCTGCTGCCATGTGAAGAAGGATGTGTTTGCTTCCTCTTCTGTCATCATTTGTAAGTTTCCTGGGGCCTCTGCAGCCATGCTGAACTGGGAGTCAATTAAACCTCTTTCCTTTATAAATAACTCAGTCTTGGGTATGTCTTTATTAGCAGCATGAGAACGGACTAATACACATACCAATAAATTAAGTTACAAAACGTCAAAATGTCTATAAGTTTAAATACTTCATAATGTAAAAATATAGATGAAATAAACATGTAAAAGAAATCTCTAAAGGCTATCGTCCCTAAGATAAAGAGCAAAATAAAGATGTTTACTTACACCACTATTATTTCTCTTTTCTTTTGAAGTTGCGGCCAATAAAATAATATTAATAATGGCATCAGCAACAAAAAACCCTTTATAATGCTTATTATGTGATAGGCATTGTTCTAAGCATTTTGTCTAAATGAACTCATGTGATCCTTTGATGGTCCAAATCACCTTGTGTGGTAACTGTCCCTCGGTTTTAAAGAAAGTTGAGGTTAAGAGATGTAAAGCATCACAGCTGGTAAGTGGTGAAGCCATATTAAAATATATGAGCTCTAGTTCCTATAAATAAATAAACAAATGAATATACACATATGTGTAATAACAATGTGTAATTCCTTATAAGATATGTAATTATCTGTAGATTACATTCTTATATACCGAGAAAATCTGAGAAAATTCATTCTATATCTTTTTAGAACTAATTAGAGGTTCAGTATGGTAAAAAGTGGGCATATTTATTATAGTAAACAACAACAGAATGTATTTAGGAATAATCAAAGTAAAAATTTCTATTTTATGTAAATGTAATTATAATTTTTATTCTGTTCCAATCAAAATATTAATTAAAAATAAACTGGCAAAAGGACTCAAAGATATACCTGGAATAACAGGTGATACTAAGATACTTTTGATAAAGACGAATGAGGGAAGACCGGTCCCAACATCAATGCCATTATAAAGACAGAAAAAACAAAACAGTTGGTATTGGCAAAGAGCAATAGCTAAAAGGAACACAGTACAAAGTCTGGATTTAGACTCAAGAATATATAATTTAGTATATGATAAGGCAGCATTTAAAATAAACACAGTCATATCAAATTGGCATGTAATGTACCCCATCTTGAAACTTGCTACTATCTTGTCTTGTGTGTGGATAGCATATTATATTAACGCCGAACAAATTAGTAACGCCGAAGTAGCTGGTGCCTAAATGGCTTAAACGCGGAGAAACCACTTACTGATGATGGAACAAAAACTGACCAATCAGATTATAGAGCGGGCTTTTTAAAATTGAAGAAGCTTCTTTGTAGCTAAACCAACAAGAACAAAGACACAACATACCCGAATGTCTGAGACACATTCAAAGCAGTGCGTAGAGGGAAATTTATAGCACTAAATGCCTACAAGAGAAAGCAGGAAAGATCTAAAATTGACACCCTAACATTACAATTAAAAGAACTAGAGAAGCAAGAGCAAACACATTCAAAAGCTAGCAGAAGACAAGAAATTACTAAGATCAGAGCAGAACTGAAGGAGATAGAGACACAAAAAACGCTCCAAAAAACCAATGAATCCAGGAGCTGGTTTTCTTAAAAGATCAACACAATTGATAGACTGCTAGCAAGACTAATAAAAAAGAAAAGAGAGAAGAATCAAATACACGCAATAAAAAATGATAAAGAGGATATCACCACTGATGCCACAGAAATACAAACTACCATCAGAGAATACTATAAACACCTCTATGCAAATGAACTAGAAAATCTAGAAGAAATGGATAAATTCCTCGACACATACACCCTACGAAGACTAAACCAGGAAGAAGTTGAATCCCTGAATAGACCAATAACAGGCTCTGAAATTGAGGCAATAATTAATAGTGTACCAACCAAAAAAAGTCCAGGAATAGAAGGATTCACAGCCAAATTCTACCAGAGTTATAAGGAGGAGCTGGTACCATTCCTTCTGAAAATATTCCAATCAACAGAAAAAGAGGGAATCCTCCCTAACTCATTTGATGAGGCCAGCATCATCCTGATACCAAAGCCTGGCAGGGACACAACAAAAAAACAGAATTTTAGACCAATATCCCTGATGAACATAGATGCAAAAATCCTCAATAAAATACTGGCAAATGGAATCCAGCAGCACATCAAAAAGATTATCCACCATGATCAAGTTGGCTTCATTCCTGGAATGCAAGGCTGCTTCAACATACACAAATCAATAAACGTAATCCAGCATATAAACATTACCAAAGCCAAAAACCACATGATTATCTCAATAGATGCAGAAAAGGCCTTTGACAAAATTCAACAGCCCTTCATGCTAAAAACTCTCAATAAATTAGGTACTATTGGGATGTATCTCAAAATAATAAGAGCTATCTATGACAAACCCACAGCCAATATCCTGCTGAATGGGCAAAACCTGGAAGCATTCCCTTTGAAAACTGGCACAAGACAGGGATGCCCTCTCTCACCACTCCTATTCAACGTATTGTTGGAAGTTCTGGCCAGGGCAATCAGGCAGGAGAAAGAAATAAAGGGTATTCAATTAGGAAAAGAGGAAGTCAAATTGTCCCTGTTTGCAGATGACATGATTGTATATCTAGAATACCCCATCGTCTCAGCCCAAAATCTCCTTAAGCTGATAGGCAACTTCAGCAAAGTCTCAGGATACAAAATAAATGTGCAAAAATCACAAGCATTCCTATACACCAATAACAGACAGAGAGCCAAATCATGACTGAACTCCCATTCACAATTGCTTCAAAGAGAATAAAATACCTAGGAATCCAACTTCCAAGGGACGTGAAGGACCTCTTCAAGGAGAACTACAAACCACTGCTCAACGAAATAAAAGAGGACACAAACAAATGGAAGAACAGTCCATACTCATGGATAGGAAGAATCAATATTGTGAAAATGGCCATACTGCCCAAGGTAATTTATAGATTCAATGTCATCCCCATCAAGCTACCAATGACTTTCTTCACAGAATTGGAAAAAACTACTTTAAAGTTCAAATGGCACCAAAAAAGAGCCCGCATCGCCAAGTCAATCCTAAGCCAAAAGAATAAAGCTGGAGGCATCACGCTACCTGACTTCAAACTATACTACAAGGCTACAGTAACCAAAACACAGATATAGCATGGTACTGGTACCAAAACAGAGATATAGACCAATGGAACAGAACAGAGCCCTCAGAAATAATACCACACATCTACAACTATCTGATCTTTCACAAATCTGACAAAAACAAGAAATGGGGAAACGATTCCCTATTTAATAAATGGTGCTGGGAAAACTGGCTAGCCATATGGAGAAAGCTGAAACTGGATCCCTTCCTTACACCTTATACAAAAATTAATTCAAGATGGATTAAAGACGTAAATGTTACACCTAAAACAATAAAAACCCTAGAAGAAAACCTAGGCAATACCATTCAGGACATAGGCATGGGCAAGGACTTCATGTCTAAAACACCAAAAGCAATGGCAACAAAAGATAAAATTGACAAATGGGATCTAATTAAACTAAAGAGCTTCTGCACAGCAAAAGACACTACCCTCAGAGTGAACAGGCAACCTACAGAACAGGAGAAAATTTTTGCAACCTACTCATCTGACAAAGGGCTAATATCCAGAATCTACAATGAACTCAAACAAATTTACAAGAAAAAAACAAACAACCCCATCAAAAAGTAGGCGAAGGACATGAACAGACACTTCTCAAAAGAAGACATTTATGCAGCCAAAAGACACATGAAAAAATGCTCATCATCACTGGCCATCAGAGAAATGCAAATCAAAACCACAATGAGATACCATCTCACACCAGTTAGAATGGTGATCATTAAAAAGTCAGGAAACAACAGGTGCTGGAGAGGATGTGGAGAAATAGGAACATTTTCACACTGTTGGTGGGACTGAAAACTAGTTCAACCATTGTGGAAGTCAGTGTGGTGATTCCTCAGGGATCTAGAACTAGAAATACGATTTGACTCAGCCATCCCATTACTGGGTATATACGCAAAGGATTATGAATCATGCTGCTATAAAAACACATGCACACATATGTTTATTGTGGCACTATTCACAACAGCAAAGACTTGGAACCAACTCAAATGTCCAACAGTGATAGACTGGATTAAGAAAATGTGGCACATATACACCATGGAATACTATGCAGCCATAAAAATTGATGAATTCATGTCCTTTGTAGGGATATGGATGAAGCTGGACACCATCATTCTCAGCACACTACCGCAAGGACAAAAAACCAAACACCGCATGTTCTCACTCATAGGTGGGAATTGAACAATGAGAACACTTGCACACAGGAAGGGGAACATCACACACCGGGGCCTGTTGTGGAGTAGGGGGAGTGGGGAGGGATAGCATTAGGAGATACACCTAATGTAAATGACGAGTTAATGGGTGCAGCACACCAACATGGCACATGTATACATATGTAACAAACCTGCACGTTGTGCACATGTACCCTAGAACTTAAAATATAATAAAAAAAACTGTAAAAAAAAAGTAAAAAAATAAAATAAAATAAAATAAGCAGCAAGAATGTCAATTATTTAATTTCTTTGTGATTACTAGTTAACCATTTGTTAAAAACTAAAACGGTTTCTCAACTCAAATAAATGCAAGGATATATCAAATACTTTAAAACATTAAAGATGAAGTGTTAATATAAATAATTACTAGTGACTTAACTACTAAATATCTTTAGGTAGAGTGGTTATTTCTAAGCATATAATGAAAGCTAAGAAACATAAAAAAGGTTAATAGAATTAAATATAATATATAACCTTCATTTAAAAAAAGAACAAAATTTGTCAATGTATAAATAATAACTAAATGGGAGAGTATTTGCAATACCAGTAACAAAGGGCTAATATCTTGAAGGCAAAAAATCCCTTTCTACTAAAATATGATTACCCTCATAGAAAATTGCAAATATCAGTTAAAATATAGATGGACACTAAATAAGAAAATACTTTAAAATTGTAAGGTAATTAAAGATAATTCCTCATTTATCAAAAATTGTCGAGCACCTCATTGTATACAGATGCTGTTTCCTCTATCTGGGATGCTCTCTTCATAAATCCACTTGGCCAGCTCTTTCTCAAGATTAAATATCATCTCCTCATTGAAGTAGTTCCTGATCAAAAGCTTAATTTAAATATCTCCCTGAACAGTTTTCATTATAGCAACCATTACCATCTGACCTTATCTCACTCATTTAGTTGTGTTTTATTTGCCCCCTGAGGTTTCCCAAGGGTATGTGTAAATCCTCAGTGCCTAAAATAGAGCCTGATCCACAACAGACATTCAATAAACCTGTAAAAAATTGCCAAATGAATAATAGCTACCACGATTCCTTCCACCTTCAAGATGTGATAGTGATCATAAGTAGAAATAGGGAAGCCAGGAAAGGTAAACTTGGGTAAGATTTGCCCAATTGTCTATTATACACACAATTGCAGAGTACCCACAAAACCAAGAGCATTGGAAATCTCTTTGCAAAAGGAATTATTTTTCCAAAATGAGTAAAATATTAGAGAAAAGTAAATATTTTCAAATGATATATGTCATTTTTCTTATGTATTAGCCCCTCCTATGTGTCTAATTTAGCCTAATATTTATTATCTAAGCAACAATTCTGAACACTTGGTGGGAAATTTTTAGCAATATCTACAAACTCAGACCTACTCGACAGCTTAGGAAACAGAAGTTTCCATGGTTTTATAGGTGATCGTGTGGCTGCATTTTGCTATTTAAATTTAAAAAATGTCTTGGTGATAAACAGACACCTAGAGCTTTTGTCTGATCAACTGGAATAAAATGTGAAAACTTTCTATGGAAACCTCAGGGGAACGAAGGTGAGGTTCGTGATTTCACTGTGTTAGCAAATGGAAATGCACTCGGAGTGATGACGAATGTTATTGTCTGTGTTCCTGGGAGATAACACAATTGCATTCCAGTGGCTTTGAATGAGTTTTCACTTGAGATACACTGAGTACATTTGCATGTCAACCACAGAGACCAAAAATATATTTCTTGTCATCACTGCAGGAGGAGAAATCATTTCAGTGCTGTATAAAGTAGAAGGAAAGTAGGTTCACGTACTGCCTTTTGTATTAATGATAAATAATTGAGTTCACTTAGCTTGTTCTTACACAATCTGAGGAAGAAGAACTGAGTACAGTGGCTCCCATTTTGTAACAGTTTGTTATTTTTTTCTGGGATGACCTGAAGCTAAGAAGCTAAGAACATGGGGGTAGAGACATGTCTCATAATTTTTTTTTTTTTTTTTTTTTTTTTTTGAGACAGGGTCTTGCTCTGTCACCCAGGCTGAGAGTGCAGTGGCACAATATTGGCTCACTGCAACCTCCCCCTTCCAGGTTCAAGCAATTCTCCTGCCACCACGCCCGGCTAATTTTTGTATTTGTAGTAGAGACAGGGTTTCACCGTGTGGGCCAGGCTGGTCTCGAACTTCTGACCTCAAGTGATCCACCTGCTTCAGCCTCCCAAAATGCTGGGATAACAGGCATGAGCCACAATGACAGGCCCAAAATTTTTTCTTAAAGGTCTAAAAAAGTGTTTTCTTCCAACATAATATTCCGTACACTGCAGATGGTCTTTTATTTTGCTTATTGGTAACTGGCCTAAGAGATTTTACATTTTATTGAAATAAATCCTATGTCATTATTACAAACTTGTGGATTGCTTAGAAAAAAAAACATTAAAAATTTTTTACTTAAGCTTATTACATCTGTGTAACTTTCTGTATGTGCTTTTAAAGTCCTTGTGCCATTGAGCTATAGGGCTTTAACTTCTGGGTCTAAAAAGGACACCAAGTTCTGCTGTATCTTAAACACTGACAGCAATTACAGCCTTATCTTCAGGCCCAGTAGAAGATGCTAATCAAAGTAAACTGCGTTCATGAGATGCAGGGCCAGAAATTAAAACTATTCAACTCCTCAAGGCCCAAGGACTATTGTGGAAGAGGTGGGCACGTGAGATTGTAAGGGCTGATATTAAGAGAAAAGTAGCTCAGTTTCTCTAGGAATTAACCATTCATATCAAAGGCACACTAAAGCAAAACCAGTATCTAGGTTGCTGTGTCAGTTTAACAAGGCTTTCTTGGAGCATTAACTCACTCCTTCATGCAAAATGATAAAGGTTACAAGGTTTATAGAAATTATATTTTACAGTCAAGATGATTAAACTTTTATTATAAAATTTCAAAAAAACAAATTTAATTTGCCGCATCCCGTTTTTAATTAGGGCTTATTGTTTGGGATATTAAGTCTCCTCTCTCAAAGAATAAAGATTTTCACTTTTTTTTTTTTTTTTTCAAATCTTTGAGTTACTGCTTTGGTTAAATGAATGACTTATTTTACAATGACCCATGACCCTATTTCATGATATCAAGCATTTTAAACTTTTTATCTTTGATGAAATTTCCAAAGTCAAATTCTAACTTGATTCTTCATTAATTTTTTGATATGAGTCCTCTGAAGTCCAAAAGAGACATATTTGTCTTATTTGGTATAAAAATCATACAAGAAGCATCGTCAAATATAAAATGGTGTTTGACTTTCTTTGGGCTGTATTTATAGAAATGTTATTGATATGTGCTCCAAAATTATGGGAAACTCTTATAATTCTGAAATAACTTCTGTATGTTATTAATTATAAATTTTATGTTAAATTGTTGTATGCTACAGAAGTAACCAAAATTTACTTGTCAATGGTGGTTTTAATAATGGCCGTCCTGGCTGGGTGTGGTGGCTCACGCCTGTAATCCCAGCACTCTGGAGGCCAAGGCGGCTGGATCACGAGGTCAGGAGTTCAAGACCAGCTTGGCCAAGATGGTGAAACCCCGTCTCTCCTAAAAATACAAAAATTAGCCGGCCGTGGTGGCACAGGCCTGTAATCCCAGCTACTCAGGAGGCTGAGCCAGAGAATCACTTAAACCCAGGAGGCAGAGGTTGCAGTGAGCTGAGATCATGCCGTTGCACTCCAGCCTGGGCAACAAGAGTGAAACTCCATTTCAAAAAAAGAAAAAAATATACACCCCTGATTTGAAACAAGACTAGGATACACGGTAAAGAATGTTTATTCACTAAAGTTTTGACAGACTGAAGGCCATTATTTCAGATTGGAAATAGGAAACTTAAAAGAACTACATGGACATTGGGTAAAAGAACATGGGTTGAAATTTGCCTGGCAGTAGCCCAAAAGTAAATGGTCTTCGAGGTGCATGTGAAGGAAGTGTAGGAGGGAAATGGGATAATTCACATCTCCGCCAATAAATAAATGTAGCCACACTAGCTTGGGGGATTTGAGGTGAGACATCGAAAATACTAAGTCATGGTGAGGGCTGGAAGACAAAAGAATGAATCACTTCATAGGAATGGCTGTGGGGAAGTGCTTGAAGGAATCATCCTCTGACTTCCACGTGAACCATGAACATTAAACATGGAGAAATGAGGAGCGGCAGCAGATCGGTTTGGGATGCATCTTCAGGGGATGCTGAAACAACAACAGCATTTGGTTTGCTCTACACCCCTGTCACCCCTCGCCCGCAAGCCCAGGGAGTGGTCAGCAGTGGTGCTTTGTGATGTCGAAGCCACCCTAGGGCTGCCATTGGCTGGGACACTGCCTGTATGATCAAACAAAGCTCAAGGGTGTGGCCTTGCCTTGTCACCAGGAGGGTATATATAGGGAGGGCAAGAGCTCTGGACCACTGGGAAGATTCAAAACCTACACAAGCCCACTGCAGCCATTGAAGAACCAATATATACAATGAACGAACAACCCAGTGCCAGCGGGGTGAAGAGGAGCGTCCCCTGTGATTCCAACGAGGCCGACGAGACGGTAAGATTGTTAGGTTTTGAAGGGAAGGCGAGGGTGAAAGAAAGACACACAGAGCGGGGGCGGCTCAAACAACAACACAGGAATATTGCAGACAATTGTGGAAGTGGGGGACCCGCTTAATGCCAGAGCCCACCGCCGCTTACAGGCTGGGGTGCTTGTAGGTAGGGGTGGGAGGGGCCTGGGCAGTATGGCTTGCTGCCCGGCAGGATATTGGTAAGATGTTCTTATGATCAGGTGGTTTGGCCCTTTTTCTGGTGGAATATCATTGTGGTGTTCCTTAGAACGTTGCCAAGCAAGATATGATAGGGATCTTTCTTTAGTTGGGCCTTTGTCCGCCTTGCGGACAGGTGGTTAGGCAGGATGTTTCTCATGGCCTGAACCCCCATGGGATGTTTCACTTTGACCAAGGTCTGCAAAATAGCAAAGAACTTACAAAATGGTGCAGTTTGGACTAACAGATGACCCTACCCACGCTCCTCTTCTTCTTCTTCCCCATAGATCCCTACTCTGTGGTTCAACCTTGTTCTTCTCTGGATCAAACCCCTTCCTCAACCTGCATTCCTTCTTCTCATGAAGCCCCCCGTGCTATCCAGTCTCTATCCTGTTCACCCAAAATAATGTCCTCCTGGCCTCTCCCTGTTTTCTTAACAGATGCCGGAGACCCCAAATGGGGACTCAGACCCTCAACCTGCTCCTAACAAAAGGAAAACATCTGAGGCCTCCACCACAGTAGTGGTCCGCTACAGGAGGAACGTTAAAAGAACATCTCCAGGGGAATTGGTGAATGACCACTCCCGAGAGAACGGAATCAACCCCCTCCAAATGGAGGAGAAGGAATTCATGGAAATAAGGGTTGAAACACCTGCAAAGTAGCAAGAAGCTACATGCGTCAACCTTGGCCAATGAAAATAAAGTTTGAGAAGCTGATGGCTGTGTACATCTCTGCCTGTTTTCTGATGGTGGGGGGGGAAGGGAAGGGAAGAGGTAGGCATTTGAGAAGGGAGGGATATGAGGTCCTGTAGGGTTGGTGGACAGACCCACAGGTTGACAGTAAGCCAGACATCGTACATAAGGCCTGGGGGAGGACTGATTCCTAAAGAAAATTTTCTTCTTAAAATTTTATCTCACAGGAAGTGGAGATGTGTATATGTTCACGCAACTGTACCCGGCAGCACATAGTTCTGCTGAATGGACATATCAAACGTATTCCCATCCCCTTTCCATTGGATATTTTCCTAGGCTAGAAATATATGCTTTATAAAGAGTAAATGTTCTGTAAAACACAAAGCACAATACAAAAGAAGATAGTAGATGTAGGAGTAAGTAAACGGCAGGAAAGCCTTGCTTGTAATGAAATGATTGAAAAGCCAATTCTAAAACAAAATGTTCAATGCATCTTAAATATTTATGTCACTGTTTTAATGACCTCAGCAGTCTTTAATCAAGATAAGTATGCTTTAGAAATGTGTTGATATCCGCAAGTGTCAATAGTCAAAATCGCCGTGACTTGGGAAAAGGAAAGTAAAACACTCTTAAGTATGAGGAGCTTTTTTCCACGGAATGTGAACTGCAAGGTGGTGAGAAGGGTTAGGTGTGATGTGGTGAGATCATTTTTAGGAGAGTGTGTCTATTATCGGCTTCCTAACACTTCCATTTTGCATGATAATTTCCTGAAATTCATCATTTAATTAAGGCTATAGATTTTGATTACGATGTGTCTTAAAATGTCAAACAGTATAATATTTATAGTGAAAAAGAAAACTGCTTGGTGGATACACATCGGTTAGCGGGAAAAGACACCACAGGGATTCACCATGGAGTCACCCGTGGATGGGGTTTTAGTTTCTGTCTTTGAATTGACCTTCACATAGTGTCTACCTCTTGAGAGTTCAGGGGATGTTGGAGAGATAATTAGGTAAAACAAGAAGGTCTTCTCAGGATACATGAGGGAGTTAAATAAAAATGCAGGAGCGATTACAATTTTAGTTATTTGTAACTGTTGTTTGCTAAGTCATAACACTGTCATGGATAACATGAAAAAATAAAATATACTAAATATCAATAGACAAAAACCAGTTTGCTTTTCTCCAACCAAATACCTACATACCTAGCACTGATTTCCAGAACAAAATCCCCCACGTACCATCTTTGGAATAAAAGAATATTCTTTCAAGTTGTCGGACCACAAGGTAAAAACAAAAACTCCCAATGCTTTTTTTCTTACTCTTTGATAGGTACAATTGAAGGTATTCCTCATTGCAAACTAATATTTCCATCCAGCACGTGACATTAAAGAAGTTTTCATATTTAGGATAGTAATACGGGATCACATTCTTTAGCCTTAGGCATTGCAGAGGAAAAACAAACAAACAAAAACAAACCAAAACTAAGCTGAGAGAGGCGGAGCAAGAAAAGCAGAATAGAAGGCTGCACAGATCAGCCCCCTCGCAAGGACACAAATTTAACAGCTATCCACACAGTAGAAAACACCTCCATAAGAACCCAAAATCAGGGGAACTCTCATAGTACCTGGTGGTATCACTGAAAGAGGCACTGAAGAGTTAGAAGAAACAGTCTTAAATCGCTGACCCCACCCCTTCCCTATCCTAGGCAGTGGCAGTGTGGTGTAAAGAGCATCTCTGGAAGCTGGATAGAGCAAGAGCAAGAGCAGAGCAGTTGTGGGTCACTGAACTCAGTGCTGTCTCTTACAGGAGAAAGGAAAACCAGACCAAACTTAGCTGACTCCCATCTGGGAAGGGAGCATTGAAACCACCTCTAGCCAGAGGGAAATTACCCATCCCAGCAATCAGAACTTGAGTTTCTGCAAACCTTGCCACCAAGGGCTAAAAAACGGTTCCAGGTTTCTCAGACAACCTTAAAGGCAGTCTAGGCCATAAGACCTGTAACTCGTAGGTGAGTTCTAGCGTAGAATTGGGCCCAGAGGCAGTGGATTGTGGCGGGTATGTGGAGGGGTGCACATGACCTCCTGAGATACCAGCTGGGGCAGCCGAGTGAGTGCTGGTGTCACCCCTGCCCTAGCCCCAGACTGCCCGGCTAGCGGCTCCATAAAAGGCCCCCTCCTTCCACTTGAGGAGATGGAATAGTGAGGAGCGTTTTTTTTCTTGCATCTTGAATACCAGCTCAACTACAGCGGGACAGGGCACCGGTCGGGGTTGTGAAGCCCCTGCTCCAGGCACTAGCTCCTGGATAACATTTCTAGACACACCCTAGGCCAGAAAGAAACCTGCTGCCTTGAAAGAAAAGAAAAGAGAACACCTATACACTGTTTATGGGAATGTAACTTAGTTCAGCCATTGGAGAAAGCAGTTTGGTGATTTCTGCAAGAACTTAGAATTACCATTCATCTCAGCAATCACATTACTGGATATATACCCAAAGGATATATATCATTCTGCCATTAAGACATATGCATGCGTATGTTCTTGACGGCACTATTCACAATAGCAAAGATACTGAATCAACCTAAAGGCCCATCAGCAGCAGACAGGGTAAAGACGATGTGGTACATAAACAGCACGGAATACTATGCAGCCATAAAAAAACGAGATCATGTCTTTTGCAGCAACATGGATGGAGCTGGAGGCCATTACTCTAAGCGAACTCACGTGGGAACAGAAAATGGAATACCACCTTTTTCCATTTATAAGAAAGAGCTAAACATCGGTACGCATGGACACAAAGAAGGGAACAACAGACACCCGTGTCTACTTGGGGGTAAAGGATGGGGAGGAGGGTGAGGATTGAAAAGCTTCCTATCAGCTATTATGCTGATTACCTGGGTGATGAAATAATCTGTACACCAAACCCGTGTGACACACAATTTCCCTATATAACGAGCCTCCACATGTACCCCTGAACCTAAAATAAAAGTTAACAAAAATTTAAAAATAAAATAATAAAAAATTAAGAAGTCTCACAGAGGTAGAGAGTAGAATGGTGGTGACTAGGGGCTCGGTGGTGGTGGCTGGAAAGACATTGCTCAAAGGATACCAAATGTCCATTAGACCGAAGGAATAAGCTCCAGAGATACACTGTACAACACGGTGACTACAGGTGATCATAATATGTTGTATTATTGATAAATGCTAAGAGAGTAGATGGTAAGTGTTCTCAATACAAAATGATAACTTTGTGGGATGATGCATATGTTAATTAGCTATATTTATTCATTCTACAATGTATATACTTCAAACATTAGATACATGATAGATACATTCCATTTTATCTGTTCAGTTTAAAATAATAAAAATAAAGAAGAAAGACATGTCCAAGTGTTCTGCCTGGGAAGATGGGCCTGAGAGAGTCTTACATAGTTAATCATGTACTATGTTTTTCTGTGCAGTACAGCAGAGGGAGTGGGGCTACCTGAGAGCAGCACATAGTCAGTAAATGGCCTATAACAGCTCCACTTCCTTTCTTGAAGAATCAGAATGGTGAAAGAAACCATTTTAATGTTTCTCATGCCCCTAAGAAGGACACTAAAGTGTTTTAAAGAGAGTTGGATCTGAAGGTGCCCTGTGGTTGGGCTTGAGGGATGACATGAAAATGTTCTGCATGAATCAGCCATTTAGGGCCAGATGGGACGACACGCATCTCAGGAGATGTTCGATGGATACAACATTGGGAAATTCTGAGATTCTGAATTGATTAAGTGTGAGACTCATGCATATTAAGTGCAATTACATAAAATGGCATTGCATTTCTCATTCGGCCAAGCATTGTAACCAGGTATATTCATGTGCCAGCTATTTCAATAAAAAGTGGTATCTCTCACAACCGTTTGCACTCCAATACAATTTTCTGAATGTCAGAGAAAGAGATATAGTTACAAGCAAGGTGTTAATCCATGAGAATAGTTTGCATCTCATCTTCTCTATTCTGCAGAAAGGCCCTTGAAGAGCATATTGCATCATTTTCTTCATGGCCAAGAAAATCAAGAATCACTGATCTGGCCAGGCGCAGTGGCTCATGCCTGTAATCCCAGCACTTTGGGAGGCTGACGCGGGCGGATCACCTGAGGTCAGGAGTTTGAGACGAGCCTGGCCAACATGGTGAAACCCTGTCTCTGCTAAAATACAAAAAAGAATTAGCTGGGCGTGGTGGCGGGCGCCTGTAATCCCAGCTACTGGGGAGGCTGAGGCAGGAGAATTGCTTGAATCCAGGCAGTGGAGGTTGCAGTGAGCCGAGATCGTGCCACTGCACTCCGGCTTGGGTGACAGAGCCAGACTCTGTCTCAAAACAACAAAAACAAAAACAAGAAATCACCGATCCATTTGAAAGTCAGCAAACATTTTGTCATTGACTAAATATAGACCCTAGAGACTGATCCCCATACACCACACTACAACTTAAGACTGATTCTGTTTCTTAATCATCCTTTGCAGGTCATCACGTTTTTGAACTCTTGTAATAACAGGGGACTTGAACTCATTTCAGACAGCAAACCTCGTCCTGTGTTATCTTATGCTCTGGGAGGAATCTAAAAGACAAGGAAGTAAGGAAGAAAGAAAGGAAGGAAGGGAGGGAGGGAGGAAGGAAGGGAGGGAGGGAAGGAAGGAGGGAGGGAGGGAAGGAGGGAGGGAGGGAGGGAGGAAAGGAGAAGAGGAGAGAAGAGAGGAGACGATCTCTAAACCTAAATTGGTAGAAAAGTTCACAAGTCTGAATACTTAACAAGTTAAATTAAGTAGCTAAAGATGTTTTTGAAAAGCATCTGAGCAAACAACAAAATGATTCTGAAAAATATTTGGTAATGTAATAATGACAATGGGTTATTTCTTCTATCCTTGATCTCCTACAATATATTTTAAGCCAGATCATGTTTTTCCTTTGATGAAAACTCCACAGAGTTTTCATCTTGATTAAAATAAAATCCAAATTCCTAATAAGGCTGTACATGATGTGGGCACCTATTACCTCTCTGACATTAATACTTATTCTTCTCATGAATCACTCTGCTTCTATCACACTCCCCAATCTGTGACTCTTGTAACTCACCATGCATGTGATTCCTCTAACCTGCCATCCATATCAGGGTCTTTGCATACTTCTGCCTGGAAGGTTCTTCTCTAAAATATCCACTATGTATCCTAATTTTCTTTTCTTTTCTTCTTCTTTCCCTTTTTCTTTTTTTTTTTTTTTTTTTTTTTTTTTTTCAGATGGAGCCTTGCTTTGTCGGCTAGCCTGGAGTGCAGTGGTGCATTCTCGGCTCTCTGCAACTTCCGCCTCCTGGTTTCAAGCAATTCTCCTGCCTCAGCCTCGTGAGTAGCTGAGATTACAGGCGCCTGCTACCACGCCTGGCTAATGTTTGTATTTTTAGTATAGATGGGGTTTCATTGGTTGGCCAGGCTGGTCTTGAACTCCTGACCTCGTGATCCGCCTGCCTTCGCCTCCCAAAGTGCTGAGATTACAATCGTGAGCCACCACGCCCGGCCTGTGTATCCGAATTTTCTTAAGGTCACTAGTCAGAAGTCACTTTATTGGAAAGGCTATCCTCCATTTAACGGTGAAGACGTTAAACGGTACTTGTACTTCTTTCAAAAAAAATGATACTTTTATCAGTTATTTTACTACAGTACCTGGAACATGTAAACTTGCAAGAAATATTTGGTGAATGAATGCATGTTAATCTGAATTTAGTATTGCAGTCTTCATTGCTAGAAAGCATTTACATGTTTTAACTGTCAGGGAGCAACACTGGTAAGTGATTAATTCGCTATCAACAAAATGGATAGAGTACTATTCATGCTACATGTTCTCACAGTTGTGGCAAGGGGTATTAAATTGCCAACTGTAGTACTAAACTTATATTAATGTTGTACTCGTTAGTATTACTCTTGTTATGTTCAGAGGAAATATGGAATAAAAGTAAGATCATGGGCCTGGTTCAAATCTGAAATTCTGCTACGTCCTAGTTGGGTGATCTAGGTCAAGTTTCTTAACTCCTCTGAGTCTTAGATTCTTCGCATGAAAAATGGAAAAAATGCTAGCACCTACTTCTCAGGATTGTTTTGAAAAACAAATTAATATATTTAAGCTTTTAGCACAGAGCCTAGTACATACTGTGTGTGCAGTAATTACAAACTATTACTAGTGAGTATAATAGGATGTGAAAATTAATGACATCAAACAACTAGAACCGAGATTGATATACACACACACACACACACACGCAGACATATGTATACACACACACACACACGCAGACATATGTATACACACACACACACACACACACACATATTTTTGCAACAGAGTCTAGCTCTGTCACCCAGGCTGGAGTGCAGTGGCGTGATCTCGGCTCACTGCAACCTCTGTCTCCCGGGTTCAAGCAATTCTTCTGTCTCAGCCTCCTGAGCAGCTGGGACTACAGGCGCCTGCCACCATGCCCGGGTAATTTTTTGTGTTTTTAGTAGAGATGGGGTTTCACCATGTTCGCCAGGACGGTCTTGATCTCCTGACCGTGTGATCCACCTGCCTCACCCTCCCAAAGTGCTGGGATTACAGTGTGAGCCACCACGTCTGGCCAGATTTTTGCAATAGAGAAAGCATTGGACATCATTTTATCATAGAATATTCAAGCTGGAAGAGACCATAGGATCATAGGAACCCACAGTCTCTTGCAAGAATCCAGGTCTCCAAACTCAGAAACATGCTGATTGTTCCTTCCTGAAAATGCACATTCGGCATGGCACAGCTTTTGCAATCAGTGACGATACCAAGGCATCAGGGGCTAGAGGCTTAGGACATCACCGACAAAGCAGGAGTATTGCCATCTTGAACAAGCTCTGTCATTTTAAAATTCACCTTAATCAAAAACCGCCAAAAGCCAAAGGGCATCAGCCTAATGGCTAAGGTCAGCATGACCATAAACCACAAATAACATCTCCAACCAGAAACATTCCAGACTCCTCCCCGACCAGGGACAAGCTAGCCCCAAGATAACCCCACCCTGGCCAGGAAGATGCCAGCCCCAAGATAACCTCCTCCCCTCCACCCAGAGGCGTGGTCTCGGCTCACTGCAACCTCTGCCTCCTGGGTTCAAGCCATTCTCCTGTCTCAGCCTGCCAAGTAGCTGGGACTACAGGCGCTTGCCTCCGCACCCGGCTAATTTTTGTGTTTTTAGTAGAGGCAGGGTTTCACTATGTTGGCCCAGCTGGTCTCGGAACTCCTGACCTCAAGATCCGCCCACCTCGGCCTCCCAAAGTGCTGGGATTACAGGCGTGAGCCACCGTGCCCAGCCGCGTTTATGTTTTTCTCTTCAGAAATTTTGTTTTCCTGGAAAAGGTTTTTTCCTGGTCGACTAAATTACTTTTCTCCACTCTGTCTTGCCACTCTTGGTGCATGTATGAAAGACCCTGAAATGACTCCTGGTGGCCTGGGACTCCTTGGGAAAACAAAAAAGGTGCCGCAAATCCCGTTTTGGGAAAAACCTCTGTTTTCCTTATGAAACCCCTAGACTTAAAGATAAATAAGTACCTCTCAAAGATCTGTCTTTGTCTTCCAACTGTACTTGTTCATTAGGCCCTAGAAACTGTTTTCTTAGCCCTGTTCTTAAAAGGCCTCACCCGAAGGCCAATAATCCAATTGGAAAATTAGCAGAAAAAAAATCTTATAACTACTAAATCTTCTTCTGATTGTCTGTGGGGCTATATATGTTTTATGTGTGCGATGTCTATTAAAAGAACTCTTAATTAACTGGCCAAAAAAATAAGCACTTAAATATTTTTAAGGGAAAAGTAAAAGCTGTGGGACCTTTCAGTTCTCGTAATTTTAATCTTTAGAACTTGCTGGTACAGCAAAGTTAAAAGTTGAGTTGAAAGTCGTTAAGAGTTGCCAGCGTACGTTTTTATTTGCATTTATTAATCAAGCAATTTCATACTTATGGCTGCAAAATACTATAAGGTGTCAACATTTGGCACAGAGGCTACAAAACGACAACTCAGCCCAAACAAAATAATCTTTGCTTGTGTAATGTTTTAAATAAATAAAGCATGAATATTGGTTTAATGAAGATAGCTATATCTTAAACTATTTGGTAAAATATGCTAACTTCCAACCTTGTGGCCTTAGGCAGTCTAGTCCACAGACATGAAGGAAATTTGTTTTGGGAAAGAACTGTTATCATCTTTAATATTAAAGAAAAGATAATTGGTATAAGAAAGAATCTTACATGGTAAATTTTTGTCCTAAAGTAAATTAACTGTTGTTTTAAAAAAGGGATGACTTTACAACAAGTCAGAAAGGTAAGGCATGTCAGAAATTGTCTGTGAAAGTCGTGAAAAATTTTATACAAGGGAATCTGTGCAAGAAATGTCGCACAATTTAAAAGTAATTCGGCCTCCTGAATGCTGTATACAATTTCACTCTAACTCTTAGCTGTATAACTTGCCTGCTTTGCAGCTGAATAAAACCTAGGACACATGGAGTTAAATGCTGGAAGAAGCCAGACCTTCTCCGCACTTCCGTCTCGGTCCTAGGCCCTACACCTAGTGCGTAATTAGATTCCCAGACTTACCAAGGTTTTCATCAAAAGTAAAGGTTGCTAAAAGTTAGCCGTGTAACATGTATTTAAAACTACCGAAGAAATAGTTTATGAGCAAGGTGTGTAAGGAAAGTAAAATATACTTTTGGTAAAAAGATTATAAGGAGGCCTAAGAATGTGGATTTTTGCCTACATTAAAAGGTTAAAAAATTGTTTTAAAGGTTTAAGCAAGTTTTGGAAGGTTAATTGTAAAGAAAATTTCGTGTGTGTACATACTGGCTAAAGTTAAAGGGGTATCATTCAGGTTTTCTGTAAATGGAGCATTAAAATAAAAGCACAATGGGTTTCTGTTAAAGCACTAACCTGCTCTTTAACAAAAAGTATAAACGGTTAAAAAGGGTCTATAACACGCTTACCTTCTGGTCAAACATGAAAATTGGGTAAATGCATCTACAAGGTTTTATTAAAAATGGAGTTTAACATTAATAGCACACTAATACAATGGTAAAATTTGGCTGATTTGATATAAAATCATACAGGAAGCATTGTCAAATATGAAATGGTATTTGGCTTTCTTTGGGCTATAGTTGTATAAATATGCTATTGGGATGTGTTCCAAAGTTATGGCAGATTCCTATCATTCTAATATATCTTAGTGTACGTTATCAGTAATAAGTATAATTGTTTTGTTAAAATTATTGTGTGCCACAGAGGTAACGGATATCTTTGTCAGCTGTGTCTTTAACTATGGCTACCCTCAAACTTCTTGTCATCCATAAACAATTGTTGTCTTGTTTTAGTCTTCTTCAAAGGGTGGTTTTCTAATCAGCTATAAAGCTCTGAATGCAGGTTTCTGATAAAAAGCAGGACAGGAATTAACTGCATAAACCAAACTAATGGGAAGCTAATCTGTTTAACGTTTTGCTTAAAATATTGCTAACCCTTTGTTTTGCCTTTCAAAGTCAAAGAAACTCTTTTTAAGCGATTAACGGCTTTTAACTGTTAACTGTGAAGTGCTGACTCCCATATGTATGGGAGTTAACTGTTCACTTTTAACTGTTTAACTTTTAACTGTTAACTCCCATCAACAACATTTGGAGGATACTTGTTTCTCTCTACCTGATTCTCTCCAAAATTTGGAAACTATCTATGAGTATCCTTAAGTTATGGCAATATAGTTATTTGCATAAATACAGCAAGAATCTGTTTTCTTTTGTAACGGGACACGATTGGAAAAACTGGTTATTCTTACCAAGGCTTTAACTGGAATGGTCTGCTTCTCCTTTAAGGAATCCAGCTTTAACTTATAAAGCCAATAAAGCCCTTGAAAAACTGGCCTCATATTTTGTGTACACAGTCCCCGTACAGGGTTTGTGATCTGTGGTAAATAAAACATGTCACTTTCTAACAGGCCAGGAACCCTAAGTTATCTTGAAACATCAAGAGGAGAGGAATTCACCCAACTCATAGGTATTTAATGGTACAAATCCATGGCTGGGCTTGGCTTTAAAAAGTCTTTTATCTCAGATTGCTTCTACAAAACCAAATTCCACCAAAGCCCATTTAAAAGGCCTATGTAACAAATAATTATTCTTGCAGCACTGTATGCAAATAAGTAAGCCAAGTATCCTAAAGCAAACCTACCATAATTTGTCTTTTAATAAAAATGGGAAAGTGGAGAGAGGAAATTATATTTCCAAAACGATCACACACCTCTTGTTAAATCCTAGAGTTGCCTGATGTTTTTCAGTTATTATTTTCTACTGTTTAAATTCAATTCTGATTTTTCTGACTACAAGTCTTCAAAATAAGCTGTGCTTTCTTAAAGCCCCTATAAACTGGAAACTAGATGTTTGAGCAGGCACTGCCTCTAAGCCCCCTAACCCTCACAGGAGCAAATAAAGAAATAGGAAATCTTAAGCTAAAAATCATAAAAAATAAATAACCGAGAAAGAATTGCTCGTCTTACTCAGTCTCACCCCTACCTCACCAAACACTTTTGTCATTCCCACCTCTCCTTTCAAGCCAAATATTACAACTTTTTAATGGAAATTATTTACTACACCACCCTTGTGGAAACTGCTTTACTCACTCTACTATTTGCAGTAAAACTATATACTGTAGCACCCTCAGGGTAAAATGTCAGACAAAAACAATCTCAATTACTGTAGCATTTTGCTTAATTATTAGCCTCTTAGCAGGAATAACGCTTACTAACAGAAACTAACACATGGGCCTTTCCAAACATGTGCTTCTGCCTCTCATTAGGTAAGGAATATTGTTTCTTTATCAACCAATCAAGCCTAGTAAAAAAACGCTGCTAAAAAAAAAAACAAAGAAAAGGCTAAAAAGCTAAGGGAGTACCAAAACAACCAAATAAGTTCTTGGTTTGGGAACAAAATCATAGCATGGGTCATCCTATTTCTGGGCCCTCTCCTAATAATATGCCTGGGACTAATTTTCTTACCCTGCCTAATTAACCTTTTTCAGAAAATTTTAACTAACAGGATCACGGCCATTTCACAGACAACTACCCAAAAACATCTACAGACGGCATTGCTCCTACTGTCAACCCAAAGCCAAAAAACTCTCCGTCCCCTCGTCAGCAGGAAGTAATTTTCATTTCAGGGAGATTTTCCAATTTATTGACATACAGTTTCCCACGGTCACCACAATAGCCCTTTGAATTTTTGCAGCCTTAGCCTGTAATGTCTCCTTTTAATTTTGGAGTTTATTTATCTCGATCTTCTCTCCTTTTTCTTCCTTATTTAGATTGGTTACAGGTTTATCAATTTTGTATAGCTTTTTAAAAAAACCCAACTTTTTGTTTCCTTGATATTGTTTTGACTTTCTTCATTTTACTTTCATTTATTTCTGCTCTGGTCTTTTATTATTTCTTGTCTTCTACTGATTTGGGGTTCACTTTGAGCTTATTTTTCTGTTTTTTTAAGATGCGTCATGAATTATTTGCAGGTGTTCCCCTTTTCTCATGTAGGCACTTATAGCTATAAACTTCCCTCTTAATACTGCTTTTGCTGTATCCCATAGGTTGTAGTATGTTGTGTTTCCATGATGATTTATTTTCAGAAATTTTACAATTTAGTTTTTAATTTCTTCATTGACCTGTGGGTCATTCAGGAGCATATTTTTTTTAATTCTATGGATTTGTTTAATTTTCAAAGTTCCCCTTGTTATTTTCACGATTTTCTTTTTTTGTTTTTTGGTGGTCAGAGAAGGAGCTTGATATTATTTCAATTTATTTGAATGTTGATGTTTTAAGACTTGTTTTATGACCTAACATATATTCTAACCTTGAGAATGATCCACGTGCTGGGTAAAAGAAGCTGTATTTTGCAGTCCTTGGAAGAAGTGTTTTGTAAATGTCCGTTACATCCATTTGGTCTGTAATGTACATTAAGTGTGATCTTTCTGCGTTGATTTTATGTCTGGAAGAACTGTCCAATGCTGAAAGTAGGGTGTTGAAGCCCCCAGCCATTATGCTATTGGGACCTATCTCTCCCATTAGTTGTAATAATATTTCCTTTATATACCTTGGTGCTACAGGGTTGGGTGCACATATATGTAAAGTTCTTATAGCCTTTTGTTGAACTGATCCCTTCATTATTATATAGTGACTTTTTTTCCTCTTACATTTTTTGTCTTGAAATCTATTTTGTTTGCTAGGAATATAGCTAATCCTGCTTCTTTTTGGTTCCATTCGCATGGAGCATCTCTTTCTATCCCTTTATTTTCAGTCTATGTGTGTCTTTAGAAGTGAAGTGTGTTTCTGGAAGGCAACAGATCAATGTGTCTTGTTTTTTTCATACATTCAGCCAGTCTATGTCTTTTCATGGAAGAGTTTAGCCCATTTACATTCAATGTTACTGTTGATAAGTAGGAACTTACTCCTGTCATTTTGATTTTTATGTTCAGATGTTTTTGTGATCTTATCTTCCTTCTTTCTTTCCTTTCTGTCTTTTCTTAGTGAGGATGATTTTTCTGTGGGTAGATGATTTAGTTCCTTGCCTTTGAATTTTTGTGTATATATTGCATGTTCTTTAGTTTCAGGTTACCTTGAGGCTTGCAAATAATATCTTATAAACCATTATTTTTAATCTGATATTTACTTAAGACGATTTAGACAAACAAACAGCAAACAAAAATAAAATTAATAAAGCTGCATCTTAACTTTGTCCCGCCGCTTTCTAATTTTTTGTCATTTCTTTTTGTATCTCATTGTGTTGACTATGTCTTGAAAAGTTGTGCTTTTCCATTTTGATTGGTTTATACTTTAGTCTTTCTACTTAGAATAAGAGCGGTTTACACACTACAGTTACTTTTTTATAATATTCTCTTTTTCTGTGTACTTACAATGACCACTGAGTTTTGTACCTTCAGTTGATTACTTATTGTTCAGTACCATCCTTTTCTTTCTGATTGAAATACTCCTTCTAACATTTCTTGTAGGACAGGGCTAGTGATGATGAAATCCCTCAGGTTTTGATTCTCTGGGCCCATTTTTATTTCTCCTTCATGTTTGAAGGATAGTTGTTTCAGATATATCATTCTAAGGTTAAAATTTTTTTCTTTTGGCACTTTAAATATGTCATGCCACTCTCTCTGGGCCTGTAAGGTTTCCACTGAAAAGTCTGCTGCCAGACATATTGGAGCTCCATTGGATGTTATTTGTTTCTCTTCTCTTGCTGCTTTAAGAAAAATTCTTTATCCTTGATTTTTGGGAGTTTCATTACTGAATAACTTGAAGTACCCCTCTTTCAGTTAAGTCTCCTTGGTGTTCTATAACATTCTTGTACTTGGATATGTGTATCTTTCTCTAGGTTTGGGAAGTTCCCTATTATAATCTCTTTGGAGAAACTTTCTACTCATATGTGTTTCTGTACCTCCTCCTTAAGGCCAATAACTCTTAGATTTCTCCTTTTGAAGCTATCTTCTAGATCCTGTAGACATGCTTCATTGCTTTCTACTTGGTTTTTCTTTTCTCTTTTCTGACAAAAGACTATTTTCAAATAGCCTTTCTTCAAGCTTATTAATTCCATCTTCTGTTGATTGATTCTGCTATTAACAGAATTGGAGAGATTCTGCAGCCTATCACTTGCATTTTTCAGCTCTACAATCTCTGCTTGATTCATTTTAATTCTTTGAAACTTATTGTTAATTTTCTGTCTCGTTGATCTGTCTAATGTTGACAGTGGGTTGTTAAAGTCTCCCATTATTATTGTGTGGGAGTCTAGGTCCCTTTGTAGGTCTCTTAAGGACTTCCTTTATGAATCTGGGTGCTCCTCTATTGGGTGCGTATATATTTAGGATAGTTAGCTCTTCTTGTTGAACTGATCCCTTTACCATTATGTAATGGCCTTCTCTGTCTCCTTTGATCTTTATTGGTTTAAAGTCTGTTTTATCAGACACTAGGATTGCAACCCCTGCCTTGTTTTCTTTTCCACTGGCTTGGTAGATCTTCCTCCATCCCTTTATTTTGAGCCTATGTGTGTCTCTGCACGTGAGATGGGTTTCCTGAATACAGCACACTGATGGGTCGTGACTCTTTATCCAATTTGCCTGTCTGTGTCTTTTAATTGGAGCATTTAGCCCATTTACATTTAAGGTTAATATTGTTATGTGTGAATTTGATCCCGTCATTATGATGTTAGCTGGTTATTGTGCTCCTTAGTTGATGCAGTTTCTTCCTAGCCTCGATGGTCTTTACAATTTGGCATGTTTTTGCAGTGGCTGGTACTGGTTGTTCCTTTCCATGTTCAGTGCTTCCTTCAAGAGCTCTTTCAGGGCAGGCCTGGTGGTGACAAAATCTCTCAGCATTTGCTTGTCTATAAAGGATTTTATGTCTCCTTCACTTATGAAGCTTAGTTTGGCTGGATATGAAATTCTGGTGAAAATTCTTTTCTTTAAGAATGTTGAATATTGGCCCCCACTCTCTTCTGGCTTGTAGAGTTCCTGCCGAGAGATCCGCTGTTAGTCTGATGGGCTTCCCTTTGTGGGTAACCCGACCTTTCTCTCTGGCTGTCCTTTACATTTTTTCCTTCATTTCAACTTTGGTGAATCTGGCAATTATATGTCTTGGAGTTGCTCTTCTCGAGGAGTATCTTTGTGGCGTTCTCTGCATTTCCTGAATTTGAATGTCGGCGTGCCTTGCTAGATTGGGGAAGTTCTCCTGGATAATATCCTGCAGAGTGTTTTCCAGCTTGGTTCCATTCTCCCCATCACTTTCAGATACACCAATCAGACGCAGATTTGGTCTTTTCACATAATCCCGTATTTCGAGGAGGCTTTGTTCATTTCTTTTCATTCTTTTTCTCTAAACTGCTCTCCTCGCTTCAATTCACTCATTTGATCTTCCATCACTGATACCCTTTCTTCCAGTTGATCGAGTTGGCTACTTAGGCTTCTGCATTCGTCATGTAGTTCTTGTGCCTTGGTTTTCAGCTCCATCAGGTCCTTTAAGGACTTCTCTGCATTGGTTATTCTAGTTAGCCATTCATCTATTTTTTTTTTCAAGGATTTTAACTTCTCTGCCATTGGTTCGAACTTCCTCCTTTAGCTTGGAGTAGTTTGATCGTCTGAAGCATTCTTCCTTCAACTCGTCAAAGTCATTCTCCGTGCAGCTTTGTTCTGTTGCTGGTGAGGAGCAGCGTTCCTTTGGAGGAGGAGAGGCACTCTGATTTTCAGAGTTTCCAGTTTTTCTGCTCTGTTTTTTCCCCATCTTTGTGGTTTTATCTACCTTTGGTCTTTGATGATGGTGACAAACAGAAGGTGTTTGCGGGGGATGTCCTTTCTGTTTGTTAGTTTTCCTTCTGGAATTGAACTCAGCTCTGCACCAAGCGGACCTAATAGACATCTACAGAACTCTCCACCCCAAATCAACAGGATATACATTCTTCTCAGCACCACATCACTCTTATTCCAAAATTGACCACATAGTTGGAAGTCAAGCACTCCTCAGCAAATGGAAAAGAACAGAAATTATAACAAACTGTCTCTCAGACCACAGTGCAATCAAACTAGAACTCAGGATTAAGAAACTCACTCAAAACCGCTCAACTACATGGAAACTGAACAACCTGCTCCTGAATGACTACTGGGTACATAACGAAATGAAGTCAGAAAAAAAGATGTTCTTTGAAATCAACGAGAACAAAGACACAACATACCAGAATCTCTGGAACACATTCAAAGCAGTGTGTAGAGGGAAATTTATAGCACTAAATGCCCACAAGAGAAAGCAGGAAAGATCTAAAATTGACACCCTAATATCACAATTAAAAGCACTAGAGAAGCAACAGCAAACACATTCAAAAGCTAGCAGAAGGCAAGAAATAACTAAGATCAGAGCAGAACTGAAGGAAATAGACATACAAAAAACCCTTCAAAAAAACCAATGAATCCAGGAGCTGGTTTTTTGAAAAGATCAACAAAATTCATAGACCGCTAGCAAGATAAATAAGGAAGAAAAGAAAGAAGAATCAAATAGACACAATAAAAAATAATAAAGGGGATATCACCACCGATCCCACAGAAATACAAACTACCATCAGAGAATACTATAAACACCTCTATGCAAATAAACTAGAAAATCTAGAAGAAATGGATAAATTATTCGACACATACAGCATCCCAAGACTAAACCACGAAGTTGAATCTCTGAACAGACAAATAAAAGGATCTGAAATTGAGGCAATAATTAATAGCTTACAAACCAAAAAAAGTCCAGGACCAGATGGATTCACAACCGAACTCTACCTGAGGTACAAGAAGGAGCTGGTACCATTCCTTCTGAAACGATCCCAATCAACAGAAAAAGAGGGAATCCTCCCTAACTCATTTGATGAGGCCAGCATCATCCTGATACCAAAGCCGGGCAGACACACAACAAAAAAAGAGAATTTTAGACCAGTATCCCTGATGAACATCGATGCAAAAATCCTCAATAAAATACTAGCAAACCGAATCCCGCAGCACATCAAAAACCTTATCCACCATGATCAAGCGGGCTTCATCCCACAGATGCAAGGCCGCTTCAACATACGCAAATCAATAAATGTAATCCAGCATATAAACAGAACCAAAGACAAAAACCATATGATTATCTCAATAGATGCAGAAAAGGCCTTTGACAAAACTCAACAACCCTGCATGCTAAAAACTCTCAATAAATTAGGTATTGATGGGACATATCTCAAAATAGTAAGAGCTATCTATGACGAACCCACAGCCAATATCATACTGAATGGGCAAAAACCGGAAGCATTCCCTTTGAAAACTGGCACAAGACAGGGATGCCCTCTCTCACCACTCCTATTCAATATAGTGTTGGAAGTTCTGGCCAGGGCAATCAGGCAGAAGAAAGAAATAAAGGGTATTCAATTCGGAAAAGAGGAAGCCAAATCGTCCCTGTTTGCAGATGACATGATTGTATATCTAGAAAACCCCATCGTCTCAGCCCAAAATCTCCTTAAGCTGATAAGCAACTTCAGCAAAGTCTCAGGATACAAAATCAATGTGCAAAAACCACAAGCATTCTTATAACACCAATAACAGACAAACAGAGATCCAAATCATGAGTGAACTCCCATTCACAACTGCTTCAAAGAGAATAAAGTACCTAGGAATCCAACTCACAAGGGATGTGAACGACCTCTTCAGGGAGAACTACAAACCACTGCTCAATGAAATAAAAGAGGACACAAACAAATGGAAAAACATTACAGGCTCATGGATAGGAAGAATCAACATCGAGAAAATGGCCATACTGCCCAAGGTAATTTATAGATTCAATGCCATCCCCATCAAGCTACCAATGACTTTCTTCACAGAATTGGAAAAAACTACTTTAAAGTTCACATGGAACCAAAAAAGAGCCCGCATTGCCAAGTCAATCCTAAGTCAAAAGAACAAAGCTGGAGGCATCACGCTACCTGACTTCAAACTATACTACAAGATTACAGTAACCAAAATAGCATGGTATAGGTACCAAAACAGAGATATAGACCAATGGAACAGAACAGAGCCCTCAGAAATAATACCACACATCTACAACCATCTGATCTTTGACAAACCTGACAAAAAAGAAGAAATGGGGAAAGGATTCCCTATTTAATAAATGGTGCTGGGAAAACTGGCTAGCCATATGGAGAAAGCTGAAACTGGATCCCTTTCTTACACCGAATATGAAAATTAATTCAAGATGGATTAAAGACTTAAATGTTAGACCCAAAACCATAAAAACCCTAGAAGAAAACCTAGGCAATACCATTCAGGACATAGGTATGGGCGAAGACTTCATGACTAAAATACCAAAAGCAATGGCAACAAAAGCCAAACTTGACAAATGGGATCTAATTAAACTAAAGAGCTTCTCTTCTGCACAACAGAAGAAACTACCATCAGAGTGAACAGGCAACCTACAGAATGGGAGAAAATTTTTACAATCTACCCATCTGACAAAGGCCTAATATCCAGAATCTACAAAGAACTTAAACAAATTTACAATAAAAAAAGCAAACAACCCCATCAAAAAGGGGGCAATGGATATGAACAGACACTTCTCAAAAGAAGACATTTATGCAGCCAAAAGACACACAAAAAAATGCTCATCATCACTGGCCATCAGAGAAATGCAAATCAAAACCACAATGAGATACCATCTCACACCAGTTAGAATGGCGATCATTAAAAAGTCAGGGAACAACAGGTGCTGGAGAGGATGTGGAGAAATAGGAACACTTTTACACTGTTGGTGGGACTGTAAACTAGTTCAACCATTGTGGAAGACAGTGTGGCTATTCCTCAAGGATCTAGAACTAGAAATACCATTTGACCCAGCCATCCCATTACTGGGTGCATACCCAAAGGATTATAAATCATGCTATAAAGACACATGCACACGTATGTTTATTGCGGCATTATTCACAATAGCAAAGACTTGGAACCAACCCGAATGTCCATCGATGATAGACTGCATTAAGAAAATGTGGCACATATACACCATGGAATACTATGCAGCCATAAAAAACGATGCGTTCACGTCCTTTGTAGGGACATGGATGAAGCTCGAAACCATCATTCTCAGCAAACTGTCGCAAGGACAGAAAACCAAACACCACATGTTCTCACTCATAGGTGGGAACTGAACAATGAGAACACTTGGACACAGGATGGGGAACATCACACACTGGGGCCTGTCAGGGGGTGGGGAGAGGGGGAAGGGATAGCATTAGCAGATATACCTAATGTAAATGACGAGTTAATGGGTACAGCACACCAACATGGCTCATATATACATATGTAACACACTTGCACGTTGTGCACATGTACCCTAGAACTTAAAGTATAAGAAAATAATAATAATAAGTAGAGGAAGACACAAACACACACACAAAAAGAAAAAAAAACAAATACTAGTTGTTAATACCTTCAAAACACATTTCCTGTTTTTTTTTTTTTTTTTGAGACGGAGTTTCGCTCCTGTTGCCCAGGCTGGAGTGCAATGGCGCGATCTTGGCTCACCGCAACCTCTGCCTCCCGGGTTCACGTGTTTCTCCTGCCTCAGCCCCCTGAGTAGCTGGGATTACAGGCATGTGCCACCATGGCCGGCTAATTTTCTATTTTTAGTAGAGACGAGGTTTTTCCATGTTGGTCAGGCTGGTCTCAACTCCTGACCTCAGGTGATCCACCCGCCTCAGCCTCCCAAAGTGCTGGGATTACAGGCGTGAGCCACCACGCCCAGCCCAGAATACATTTTCAAATCAAATAATGTCCAATATCATTTTTTTTAAACAAGGTCTCCCTCTGTTGCTCACGCTGGCGTGCAGTGGTGCGATCTCAGCTCACTGCGGCCTCACCTCCAGGGCTTATGAAATCCTTCCACCTCAGTCTCTGAGCAGCTGAGGCTACAGGTGCATGCCACCATGCCCAGCTAATTATGTGTAGTGGTTATTATTATTATTATTATTATTTTTGTAGAAACAAGGTCTCACTATGTTGCCTAGGATCTTCTGGAACTTCTTAGCTCAAGAGATCCTCCTGCCTCAGCCTCCCAAAGTGCTGGGATTACAGGTGTGTGCCACCATCTCCAACCTAAGATAATTTTAGAAGAAGATTAATGAGAGGAAGTTATATCCTACCAGATATTAATACCTTATAATCATGTATTTAACGAGGTAATTACACAAGTATATGTAGATGTAAAGATGTGCCATAGGGAGTGATCACAAAGATTCGATGTGTTTCCCTATATTTTATAGCCTGTTTTATAATCAGATTGAGATGGTTTCAAAATTGACTAGCTCTGGGCCCTGAACCGGGTGCAGAAAACATACACATCATTTTAAGGTTGAGGCAGTTATGCCCTCATGTGGCTTTTTCATTCTTTTCTTCTGTCACAGTGACCTTGACAACCATGAGTTGACAAGGAAATGAACAAGATGGAGGAAGCCTGGCTCCATAAGGTATTGGATGGAAGAGTCTCTGCTCACCCACATAGAAGTTTCATTCATCAGAAAACAAACCTTTGTTATGTTAAATCACTGAGATTTTATTTTGTGATTGTCGTGGAGTCAGCACAGCCTAGCATTACTCTTACGAATACAAACGCCAATAAAAAGATATTAGTATTTATCTACTGTTAAAAATAAACTAGTAGAAAGAGAATGTACTATTCACTAAATGGAAAACTATTTTAACCATTTCCACAACAAATTGTAGGCAAACTAGGAAAATGTATAATTTTTAAAGTATGCATAAAAGAGCTATCAAAACTAGTAACTATATCGGAAAGATTTCTTTTTTAGTTCACTTTCTTTTTCTTCTAGCAACTTTGTGTCTTTTTCTTCTTTCCTTTTCTTTTTTCTTTTTGAGACGAATGCTCGCTCTGTCACCAGGCTGGAGTGCAGTGGTGCGATCTCAGCTCACTGCAACCTCTGCCTTCTGATTTCAAGCAATTCTCCTGCCTCAGCCTCCCGAGTAGCTGGGATTACAGGCACATGCCACCACGCCCAGCTAATTTTTGTATTTTCAGTAGAGACAGGGTTTCAGCATGTTGGCCAGGTTGGTCCCGAACTCTTGACCTCAGGTGATCCACCCGCCTCGGCATCCCAAAGTGCTAGGATTACAGGCGTGAGCCACCGTTATATCTTTTTATGCAATGATTGCTAATTCCTATGCACTTATGCAATGCCTTCCTATGGTAGATAGCAATGATGGCCATATTATTTTACCCCTTCCTGAATCTACCCTTACATGATTTTGCTTTCTAAAGAAAAATGTAAACTTTCTAAAGAAAAAGCACAAGGTCATCACAATTTTAATATAAACCTGATATTTGCTAATACTCTCTGTCATGCCATAGAATTCAGAATAAGATGGGCTCTTGGATTTAATCTAAGAGGATTTACTTTTTCAAGCATTACAAGGCCTTTTACTTGTTGTTTTCTTCCACCTGTGTGATGATATTTCAACAGGAATCCCAAAGTTACTGCTAAAGTTAGACTCTGGTATATTATGAGAACATAGCTGTGTCATCTTTGGGTTTCTCTTCAAATATTGAACATGTCCAGCAATGCACTTCAGCTACGTAGTCAGCTGTCGTCAGATTTACACGTTTGGCCCAAACAAGCAAGTAGCCCTTGGTGGAGACAAATGGAAATACTTCTGGGGAAAATATAATGACGTTTTATTACAAATAGAATTCCATATTATATTGTACCAGAAGAGATCTCAATTTCAAGGAAATCTGTTTCCTTAAAATGAAATATTATTGACTTGTTTTTTGTATTTAATTTTTGTTTGCATTGGGTTCATTAGAATTTTCTGAAACAAGGCCTCGATAGAATGTTACAAACAGCCTTCCATTCCACAACTTGTAATTATGCTTGATAGTTACGTTTAAGCAATTATGCAACAGCTCTGATTGAATCTCTTCGTTTCCCTCCCCCGATCCCCTGCATTACCTTCACTTATGAGGTAATACCAAATCCCTACGATCATTCCTGACCTCGTGCTTGCACACTTTTATGGCCTTATCTCGTGCCACTTTCTCCCTTGAAGCTACACACATACCAGCCAAACCAAGCTACTGCCCAATCCTTAGGTACTTCCCAAGTGTTTTTTTTTTCATGCCTCCCTTCATTTGCATAAACTTTCTCTTCTGCTTAGAGATCCAGTTCAAATGTTATCTCCTCAGCGAAAACCTTCCTAACCAACTATCCACCTGCACTTTGCAACAGGCAGTACTAGTTATTTTTCCTTCTGATGTCTCTAAATACTTTCCACATGTCTCAGCACTGCATTGCTCAAATTGTACTTTTAAGTTGTTAGCATATCTGTCTCTTCAAGCAAAATGTATGCACCTTAAATTTCAGGCAAAAATATATCTTAGCTATATTTTGATTCCCTAATGTGGCTGGCACACAACTGACACCAAATAGGAGCCCACTAACTGACAGACTGAATGAATAACTGCTGTTACATAACCCACTTGAATCCTGAGAGTAGGTCCTGGGGGTGGGGCCAAATGAGGAATTGTCTCTGGAAATTTACAAACATAATGGGATTTCATTTATCAAGAGGCAGAAAAGGGAAGGAAAAAAGTGTCTTGAAAAAAAAAAAAAAGAAAGCATACACTCATTCACCTGCAAACTATATGCCCCCTGACTCTAGAATAACTTCCTCATCATACACCCAGGCCTACTTTGGAAAACTATGGTGTTAATGCCTTAAACCAACGGTTTTCTCAACTGTTCTCATCAAATTTTTAACCATCTCAAGTTTTTGCCTTTGTTCAGTCTCATTCAGAGTTAATATCTTCTGCATTTCCAGAGCACTTCGGGATGGCTCTATCTTATTGCTCACATTCGCCTATATGTTATGAGCTTGGGATCCTCTTGAATGCAAGAATCATTCTTTCATCTTCTTTCGGTGTTCAAGACAGATGATTACACAATGTAAGGATGTATCACAGAAATGCTAATTACAATGAATAGTGTGATCTTCTTAGTATGTTAAGTAACAGTTTTGTTCAATTCCTTTGTGCTAAATTCCACTTTGCTGTGCTATCGACAGAAAAATGAGAGACTGCATGGATGAAGGTGAACTGTGGGTATGGGAACTACAATGGAAGAACCAAATTACATAGATCAATAACAAGGAACCATCTCCTTGGGAATAAGTGTGTACAGCTTACTAGTGACATACTAGATATTTGCATGTTACTCAGGATGCATGTCAATATGTGCATCATTTTTCTCTGGCCAAAGTGATTAATACAGAGGTGAGCACCTAACCTAACTTGATACAATCACATGAATCTTGCAACATTAAGATGGGAATGCTTGAATAAACATTTTTGTTTTTTCCCCACCAGATAAACATGTTGGAGTATGTAGATGTGGGAACTGATGAAAGCTACCTTGAAACTCCTTGATAATGGAGTCAACAAAGAGAAGCAGGGCACGTGGTGGGGGTGATTCTGAAGATATCATTTAATAGCCTTTATTTAGGTACACCAGAAGCAAGATATATCCCTTCATTGTTAAATTACTTGAGCCAGTAAGTCCTCATCTTTACTTAAATTTGAGACCAGATTTCAGTCACTCTTAGGAAAAGTGAATCCTAAGATGCAACTGAAAATAATTACAATATAAGCTACCATTGATTGTCTGCATATGTGACACATACTATGCTGAATACTTTGCTTTTAATATTTCATTTAATACCGATGACAACCCTATGAGTCAAATTCTAGTCTTCCTGTTTTACACATTAACAAATAATTTTATAAATGTTGCTGTTGCTCATAATAATAACAAGGCTATCACTTATTGAGCACATAGAGTTTTCCAGGCATTATACTAAGATTGATATACACGTTTATATATTCATTATCAAATAATATATTGAGGTAGGCACTGTCATTAGCCTTAAGGAAATGGAAACTCAGAGATTATAGGACTTGTCCAAGGTCACATATGTAGTAAGCAACAGATAGAATATTGAAATAATAACTTATTGACCTTTATTTGAAAGATATATTCATATTAAGGAGAATTGGATTCCATCCCTGCATCCAGCTCTTATTAAATTGGCAAGTCTATTTTCTTTGAGCCCTACTTTCTTCAAAGTAAAACGAAGACAGTAACTCCACACATTCTCTACCTTCCAGAGATATTAAGAGACTCAAATGGGAAAGTGAATATAAAAGTAAGGCATAATGCCCCACATAAATGTAAGTTACTATAATTATTATAATTCAGTAATAAAAATGGGGCCCACATTGTGATTATTAAACATATCAAATCAAGAATTGTATCTTAACACTGACATTTATTATTGTATGGATGTCTTAACTATTCAGCTACAAATTCAATTTCAAAAACCAGAAATTTATAGAGTATACCTTTTCTCATACTGCCATGTTGGTTATCAATAAGGGACTCCCATTCCATTACTTTCATTTTAGTGATATGTACAAATTTAAATTAGTGTTATTAAATTTATCACAGAAGGGTACTATATTATGTCACTTAGTGTCAATTATTTTCACCTTCAACATTTTTGTTGCACGATTTTTTAGTTCACTATCGCTACCAGGTTAGAATGCATTAGGACCTAGAAGCAAGATCATTGCTAAGAAAATTTGAAGCCTGAGCGCACTTAGTTATATCACTTATAAGCTGTGATCTTGATCAAAGTACAGAAAAATGATCAGCTCTTGTATACACTTTTAAATTTGACAATTGATGATAATGCATACTAAAGAGAAATCGGAGATTTTGCTAGAAAAAAAAAGTCTAATAGCCATAAATATGCTCTGAAGAAACAGAAGCAATGGAAGACATCCCATAGGAGACAGCTCAGAGGCCTGTCTCTGATTGCAGTTCTAATGGGTAGGGATAGAACTTGAACAACATTTACCTTGCATAAGAACAGAAAATGCAGAATCCTGGCTAGAGCAAAGATGCAGCAAGAATCATCTTGTAACAGTAATAGTCAAATGGGCAGTTGCCTCCCATGAAGGACAGACCTCTGATGTCAGCAGCTTTGGGGAGGAAGATGGGTAAGAAGATTACTCATTGCCTCGATGTTATAAAGCAGAAGTTCTAAGGGAAAGGAAACCATCTCCCAGCTTGTCTGTGCCTTCTATTCAACCCCTTTCTCTCTATTCAAGGGCAGAAAGGCCTCAGAGAGGTCAATGGGAAAACAAAGAACTGGACATGAAACAAAGGATGGGTTCAGTTGCCTATAGAGTAAGCAGATGACTGTCAGCCATCTATATTCATTATTAGGGCGATTTTTCTGAATCTGGACCAGAATGCCCTCAGCTATTCTCATGGCGCACTTTCTCACCTCCATTCCAAGCATTAACTCAAATGTCACCTTCTTAGTGAGGCCTGCCCTGACTGCCCTATATAAAACTGCAATTTTCCTCCCCTATACATTCTCCACTTCCTATCCTTTTGCAGTGCTCCATTATCTTTTATCCTTTCCCATAGCATTTTAATACACTATATAATTTACTTACTAAGTTTATTAATTTTTTTGTATCCCCTTCTCCCAATGAGAATGGATATATTGCCATCTGCTTTGTTTTCTAATGCTTCCACTGACGCACCACAATTGTCCAGCAGTGAGAAGGAGAAGAGCAGCCCTGACATCAGAGAGCTGACCTGGTCCCATCAGCTTGGCCTGGGTGTTGCCAGGAGCTGGCCTGTTGCTCATGGCAAGGTCTTGGTGTTCTCCTGTTGAACATGAACAATTTCACACAGTATCAACATCAAATAAGGCCACTCTGTTACCATGATGGATCAAGACAAAAACAAGACCACTCCATAATCACATCTAAACCCGTACATAATGGAAACATTGTTCAAGTCAGAAAAAAATGACCAAATATCCAACTATCCTGGCTAATGTGAATGATGACTTCTTCTTCACCAACTGCCACTTCAACGTTGCTCTATTTTCCCCTCCTTCTGCATAAGACTTATTGAAATACCCAGTCATAAAATATCTCCTGCTTCCGACACTGCCTTGCTTCCTTAAACCTTCCCCCAAATCTCCTAATATAAACCCAAATCCGATATTTTCTTTTATCTTACTAAGACATCTCATGGTGTGCATTCTCCTTTCTTGCTTCAGTGAGCAATAAACCCAAGTGGTTCAACCACAGAAGTGTTTCTGGTGGTCTTTGAATGGAGGGAATGGGAAGTGGGTAGAAAAATAATTTTCATTGAATCAGTATTCTGGATATCCCGCCTAAACACCAGTGGTTTAAAGTTATGGCTACTCCAGATATATGCAAAGTTCCAACTTTATGCTTTCGTGCACAAAGCAATGTTACAGCTCTCCTGCTTTGCAGATTACATTTCCTTATCTAGTGAATAAAGCAAATTAATGACAACGATCCTTTCCACTGTCTTAGGAGGATTTTTCAACTCTCCTGTGGTTGATACGTGAATCTCTAAGCCACGGTATGTGCCAGCTGACATACTGATTCTGGATATGAAAAAAAGATCCAAGCATCAAGCTGTCTTGTGGGCCAGGAGCCTTCAAGGCCTATGGGAAATGCTGAAGATCATAAACTCAGAAGGGCAAAGAAGAGGAAAATTGATGGAACAGGGAGAGTGTGGTTCAAAGGACAAAGAAGGATAGTTGCAATGGCAAAAGTGTTATTTCGATCTTTTAAAATAATTTTCTCCTCTACCTCCATTTTTTAAACATGGATTATTTAAGTACACAGTTGGGAGAGGGCTGATATGAAGAGAATATTGTAAAATATTATGCTGAAATACTTTTTGTGTCATAAAAATTATATCAAATATTTACAACTTGGAGTGAATGGATGAATGAATGAATGAACATTTGTACACAGATCTTATATTTTTCTAAAACTGTTATGATCTGATTTTTATTCCACCCCCTCACAAATTTATATGTTAAAAAACTAATCACTTACGTGGTGGTATCAGGATGTAAAGTCTGTAGAGGGTGATTAGGTCATGGAGGTGGAGCCCTCATAAATGAGATAAGTGTTCTTATAGAAGAAGCCCCAGAGAGCTGCCTTTCCCCTTCTACCATCTGAGGACACAGCTAGAAGACACCATGTATGAACCAGAAGGTGGGACCTCACCAGACATCTACTCCTCTGCCACCTTGTTCTTGAACTTCCCAGACTCCAGAGCTAGGAGAAATACATTTCTGTTTTATTATAAGCCACCGGTTTATGGCATTTTGTTATAACAGCCTGAATGAACTGAGACAAACATCAACTGTGATTCCCTCAAACAATACATTATGGAGTGGCTTCTGCAGACATGCAATGGGTTCCCAAATCTGAAAGTTCTTTAAGGGTATAGTAAATACCAAAAACAAATGCATCAGTGAGTCCACATTATCTGGATACTTACCTCAATATAAAAATATTAATTAGCTTATAATTGTCGCCAGGTGGAGAAAGAAAAACATCTGTGGAGGACGGGATGTGAGAACTTCCTTCCAGTAATAGATTGACTCTTATTTCACAAGAAAGAGGACACTAGTTCTATAAGGCCTCAAGAGGCAAGGTTAGGACATTAGCAAAGAAGATGTGAAGACAGATGTTGGCTCATCAAAGAAAAAGTTTTCTCACAGATACGTCTGTCTCAAACTGGTCTAGGCAGCTCTCTGGATATTGTGGGCTTCCTTACCCTGAAAGACATCAACTGAGACTGGATGACCACCTGGCAGGAGTTATCTAGAGGCCATTCAAACACTAGAACTCAAGTAGGAGAATATGGCATTTCCTATCCTCTCCCAGGCCCAGCAATCTGTGAGACTATTAAAAAGAACAAAATGAAAAGTGGCACCAATTGAACAGAAGTAAAGTGATTACACTTTACACTTGACCTCATGCAATTAAAAAGAATGACTTCAGGCAGAACAGCCAGTTTTTCAGTTTTTCTGGCAGTCCTCAAGCATCTTACGGCCAGAAGGCAAGGGCTATTACAATGTCCACTTCACTGTGGAGTTAAAAGAAACTTCTTAAAAATGAGTCACCACTCTAATGTCTTTTTGCCTGAGAACACAGCTGCTACTTGACAACTTTCCTTTTTACATTTTTTTTTTCATTTTTTGGGACTTAATTCAAAACCAGCACTTTAAAGTTAGTTTTAGAATTGTAGTATAGTAGTCAATACAGAAAAGCAAAAATATATGAGGAAAAGGACTCTTCAAATGAAGCAAGGAGGCATGGAAAGGGAGGAGTGATTTGGTGCAGAATGGGACTATTTACTGAATGTCTGTTTTATGCCAGACCCTGCGTTAGGCATTCTGCCTACATGATCTAGTTTTCATGGCAGCCCTGTGAAATCAATAAGCTTGACTCTATCTAACAGAAACATACATTGGGGTGATAATAATATAGCTCACATTTATGGCATTCTTATTACCTGCTCAACCCTATTCTGCGCACTTTGCATGCCTTATCATTTTTCATTCTCATTGCAACTCAGAGTTGGTAGATGCTTTCAATTATCTCATTCTACAGATGAGGAGACTAAGATCCAGAGAGACGTGGCAACCTGCTCATAAGCAGTGGAGCCAGGGTTTAAATCCAGACATTTTGATTCTCAACCATATTGAGCACTTAAAGACAATGGAATCGGAAGTTTAAATACTGCTATTTTAACGATTGCTATGTACGTGGTAAGAGGGGTCAGAAGGTGATAGGGAGGATAAAGTGGTGAATCAGAACTAAAGTACAAAGGCCAGTGCAGAAGGAAAGATGTTTTCAAATATACTCAGATTACCCACAGGCAAAAAGCAGACATGTGCCTGAGAATGATATCTTACATCTGGGTCCAAAGTGAACTTCAGAAAACATTTGTAAAGAGCACTTGAGCAATTGCAGTTTCTTTTTGATGACAGCTTGAGAACCAGAGAAAACTATTGAAAGACAAAGAGCAAATGGTAGAATTGAGGATGAAAAAGAGTCTGGTGAGGCCAGATTCCTTTCTGCCTCAGCGTTCAGGGAGGTAGACATAAGACATTAGGAAGGACCCAGTTCCCTGTCTTTGGTAGTGCCCAGATTACAGTTGGGAAGAAAATCCCACTCTGTACATTTGAAAAGCATGCGATCCTGTTCTTACATTGTTCTTTTAAAAATAGTCATAATAGAAATAATTCTGAATGATAACCTAGATTTAAAAGCTGGCTTTCTCAATTATATGGAAATTTGCGCACAGAGTAATCCTTATAACAACCATAGCTACAGATGGCAGGGCAGGAGAGGGGTTTTTAAGAGGCAGTGATCCAGCATGTGCTGTTAGTTGGCTAGAGAGTTTCTCCCACAGGTCACGTCCTGTGGGCGTGTAAGATATCTTCAGTAAAACCACGTGAACCACGTGGGGTTCTTGCTCCAGCACTTTCTCTACTGAAAAACAAAGGGACTTCAGTATAGTTAAGGTTCCAAGTAGAACAGTGAAAATTACAAAGGTTTCCATGGCTAAAGTGTCAAGATTCAAGCAGAGCTTTGATGTCCCAGCTCTCAAACAGCAGGAACAGTTGGAAAAAGCAAATCAAAATTTCAGGAGCCTTGTTGAACTGCAAATAAACAGGCTCCCAGGGACCAGAAAAGAGAACACAAGATAAGACAAGCCACAAAATTGAGTGAGCTACCTTGTCATTATAATCAGAAATAGAAACAGATTGTACTAGGTGAGGTTTTGACCTCAGGCTACACATTCCCATCTCTGGGCCTTGGTTTTATTATCAGTAAAATGATAATAACAACTCCCCTATATAGGATAATTGTCAGGCACAAATGAAAATGTGTGGTAAAACCCTTTAGAAATTTTAAAGTATGTTAACATGCCAATGAAAACACTTGATCCTTACATTTGGTCTGTTGATTTTTTCTCATAATAGTTAGAAGTCTTTGTTTCCCTTTTATATGCAGTAATATTTAAAGAAGAGCTAAAATTAATTGTTTGGATTATTTCTTTAATGTTGGGTTCCATAAATTCAGTAGTGGAGTGGTTAAATTTGTATTTGGAGGATTGCTCAGTAAAACTTCTGTCCTTGAATGCCAAGAGAGGGTAAGAGAAGAGCTGAAACATGGAGCAGATACTGAGATACTCAGGTTGACAATTGTGTTGCTTACTGAGGAGATTAGAAAAGTTGGTGAGAGAATTCAGGAAGTTTGATCCCTATGAAGGGATCAAAGCAATGGAGTGAGGGGAAAGGATTCTTACTAACCAAATCTGCATACCAACCGGTTCAACCTAACAAGAAGGAAGAAAGCTAAGATCTATGAGAAGCTATAAGTCAAAGAATATGTGACATTTTCATCGATCAGTACAAAAAGACCAATAGATCCAGAGTTATCAATCTATTCACAACTGAGCCCAGTATCAAGATCCCTGGAATAGATCTATACTAGTAATTCAATATGATAGGGTCAGAAGCAAGATGCAGTATCCAATTAACTAAAAATCATTTATAACACTTCCTTAGAAAAGTATTTCCTGAATTCTCACTCCCAACCAATCAGGTTCCCTTATAATCTTTCCTTGCAGCCTTTAGTATTTCTTCATATTGTCAATGAGTTGTAATGATATTTTCATGTAACTGTTTATTTAATATCTGCCCTCTTTCCCCATTAACCTATAAGCTCTTTAGAAGGCAGGAACTATAGAGCATGCTAGATGAATAAATGGAGTAATATAAAAAATAAAATATCAAGTGATGAGCAAGGGCTTTTTTTTTTTTTTTTTAGTCTTTGCATGTCTTTATTCTCTCTTCATATTTGATTTGGCTCGATAATTTCCTCTCAGAATTTTGGTAGGTTTTTTTCCACTTTTAGCTTCTGGTGTTGGTGTTAAGAAGCTCAATGCTATTTTGGTTTCTATTTCTGTTTTCTTTCCTTTCTTGAAAGATTTTAGGATTTTCTCTTTACCCTTCTTATAAAACTTCTCAGAATATGCTGTAGGTTGATGTCTTTCTGCACATTGTGCTGCGCCTTGTGAAACTTACGTCCAACAGATCTGGGAAATTTTTATTTCTTTTTTTTTTTTTTTTTCCTGAGATGGAGTCTCACTCTGTCACCCAGGCTGGAGTACGAGGGCACGATCTCAACTCACTGCAACCTCTGCCTGGGCTATCTTCTCGAACTGACAGTGGATGATTGACTGGTACTCCCCTTAGAAAATAGTTCAGTGCCTAACAATGCTTAAAGAAAGGGTATACAATCATCGAGTGCTGATTATTTGAATTGCAGGCATAGCTCCCCGTTAAACTGAGTATCCAGTCCAAAGTTTCCTAAACTTTTCTGAAGATAAAAATCACCCATGCATATTTACCAAAGTACACTTGCCAGGCCTACAACTCACTGATTTGTCAATCACCCAAGAATACTCTTAGCAGCAAGAAAATTTGAGCAAGCCTGATCTATAACAAAGTACCTTTAAGTCTGTTCCTTAGTTATTCTGCATGAGAATTACCTGGGGCAATTGTGAAGTGCACAGTGTCCTAGGATATACCCCAGGCTGACTAAATTAGAGTCCCTGGGAGGGGTACATAAAATAAATTTACATCAAAACAATATTTCCCCAATAAAATTCGATGGATCAAAATTTGATAAACTTTTTCTGCAAAGGGACAGATAGTAAATATTTTCACCTTTGCAGGCCATACAAATTCTATTACACTAATCAACTCTGTCATATCACTGCAAGGCAGTCAGAGATAATACCAATTAAGAGATGTGGCTAGGTTCCAATAAAATATTATTTAAAAAAGCAGGCATCAGGCTGCATTTAGACTTTGGGCTATAGTTTTCTGACCTCTCATCTAAATCATTTCAAACTTGTTTTATTGATGGTAATGTCTATACTTCCTTGATTCTAAGGCATCATCAATTTTAAGACATAATATCTAATTTTAAAACAGTGTTTACATACCTGGCTAGCCATATGCAGAAGAATTAAACTGGACCCCTCCCTTTGACCATATACAAAAATTAACTCAACCTGAATTAAAGATTTAAACGTACTATTTCAAATTATAAAACTCCTAGAAGAAAACCTAGGAAATACCCTTCTGGAACATTAGCTTTGGCAAAGAATTTCTGGCTAAGTCCCCCAAAGCAATTGCAACAAAAACAAAAATTGATAAATGAGACTTAATGAAACTAAAAAGCTTCTGCACAGCAAACAAAACTATCAATAGAGTAAACAGAAAACCTACAAAATGGGAGAATATATTCTCAAGCTATGCATCAGACAAAGGACTAATAGGTCTAATATACAAAATCTACACGGAAATTAAACAAATCAATAAGCACAAAACAAATAACCCCATTAAATAATGAGCAAAAGACATGAACAGACACTTCTCAAAAGATATGTACAAGTGGCCAACAAACATATGAAAAAAATGTTCAACATCACTAATCATCAGAGAAACACAAATAAAAACCACAACAAAATATCTCACACCAGTTAGAATGGCTGTTATTAAAAAGTCAAAAAACAACAGATGCAGGTTAAGTTACTGAGAAAAGAGAACACTTATACACCATTGGTGGGAATGTAAATTAGTCCATCCACTATTGAAAGTAGTTTGGAGATTTCTCAAAGTACTTATAACAAAACTATCATTTGATCCAGCAATCCCATTACTGAGTATATAACTCAAAGAAAAGAAATCATTCTACAAAAAAGATACATGTACTTGTTTTTTCATCACAGCACTATTCGCAATAGCAAAGACATAGAATCAACCTAGGTGCCCATCAATGGTAGATTGGATAAAGAAACTGTGGTATATAAACACCATGGAATGCTACACAGCCATAAGGAACAACAAAATCATTCCCTTTGCATTGACATAGATACAGCTAGAGGCCATAATCATAAGCAGATGAATGCAGGAAGAGAAAATCAAATACCACATGTTCTCACATGTAATTGGGAGCTAAATATTCAATACACATAGACATAAAGATGGAAACAATAGACACTGCAGACTACTAGATGCGGGAGAGAGGCAGGATGGGTTGAAAAACAAACTATTCGGTACTATCCTCACTACCTGGGTGAGAGGATCTATACCCCAAACTTCAGCATCACACAATATACCCATGTAACAAATGTGCACATGTACCCAATATATCTAAATAAAAGTTGAATTTTTTTAAATAAAGGCCTTTATGAAATGTTATTAAATACATATAAATTCTTACTGATTATAATACATCCTGAAACTTGCACCACAACAGGCCAAGACTCCCAGCTCATCCCCCATCTCCACAGTGTTCTAAGCCCAAAGAATCTTTCACTGTATACTTTGGAACTCACTGTCTATTATGAACCATATCTACTTTATTCTAAATCTCCTTTCATAATGTTTATCTTACATATATGCTCTAACTTGATTTTAGATAACCCTTCAGAACCCTGATTCCCCATTACCACTTAAGTGAAAGTTGTTTACTTTCTTACACTCCTCGTATCAGTAGGCTCAGAGGTTGGAGTGGATGTCTTCCTATTTCTATTGCCATTCGCAAACCATTCATCTCTCACTTCAAAATCCGCAGCTCCTGTGTAGTACAAGCCATCAAATCACACCAATTCTTGTTTTAATTATGGAGACTTCTCTATTCTGCTTACCATTTATTGAACGATTTGTCCCCTAAATGATTTTTATGCCTGTCACCATTTTTAGTGGTTTCAACACCCATATCTTAGACAATTCCTCAAAGAATATGATTTCTCTGATCTAATTTCAGTCCAAATGTCATCCATCTTACCTTAGTGATATGTGCCTATGGCTATTTCTTAGACGTTGTCATTACTTAAAATTTTACCTTCTCCAAAGTATCAATTTTATATGTCATTATCTGCCACCTCGTATTCTTCTAAGTCACTCCCTCTAGTGCCTTTAAAACAATTCTTTGACCACATTGGGACTACCAACACATTGACTTTTTCTATTAATTGCTCATCATGAATGTCCCTCACTCCCATGCATTCAACTCCAACTCTTTTTTTTACTCTATTCCTTCATTCAACCTGTTGCTCTTTAGAAAAAAACCCTTAAAAAAGGGCTGTCTATATTTTTGGTTTCAAATTACCTTTTTAGTCTACTCCAGTTAGACTGTGGATCTCATTATTCCATTTTTAAACAGTTTTTTTCAGGGAGACCATAACCTCCATCTTGCCATGTCCAATGGTCAAGTTTCTTTCCTCATTTTATTCAACTACCAGTCACATTTGACATCACAGATCACACCCTCTTTCTTGAAACACTTCCATCATTTGTCTTCTGGGCCACTACTCTGTTGATTTTCCTCCTACCTCACTGGCAACTCCTTCTAAGACTCTTGTTGGTTTCTTTCATAAACCTCAAAACAACTGGGTGACCCAGGACTCATCCCAGAAGGAATCCTCTTCTCTTTTCAGTTTATATTCACTCTTTAGACTATCTCAACAAGTCACATAGTTTTAAATACCATCTGCATACTAGTAGCTTTCAACTTGCAAATGTACAATTTTAGCCCAGAATTTTCTCCCAAATCTGGACATGTATATCGAGATGATACAAATCTCTATTTGGATGTCTAATAGGCTTCTAAATTCTAACATAATCCAAGCATGATCCTTTTGCAACTCCCCAGCAATACCCTGCTCTTCCCATCATCTTCCTTATCCCATTAAACTTCAACTCCATGCTTGCAAATGCCTCGGCTTAAAACTTGGAATCATTTTTTAGCTTTGTCTTACACTACACAATTAGTCCATCAGCATATGCAGTCTGGCACATTGTCAAAACACATTCATAATTCGATGACTTCCACTGACACCCACGTTCACGTCATCATTGTTTCTTATCTGAATTGCCTACGCTAAGAGCTGCCTGATTTGTCTTTTGGCTTCCACCGCCCCACGCCTCAATATATTCTATACACACTGTAATGAGACTTTTATTTTTAAACAAGTGCCATTATGATTCCCCCAGTGCTTAAAACCATCAAACGATTTCTTATCTTACTAAGAATAAAACTCAAAGTCCTCAATATGGTCTATAAGGTCTTGCATCATCTGGACTCTGGATAAATCCCTAGTTCTCATTTCCTACCACTCTCCTACTCACTTACTTTGTTTCTGTAGCAATAGACTCCCTGCTGTTCATTGAACAAGCCAAGCACATGCCTATATCAGAGACTATGCACTTGCTGTTCCCTCTGCCTGCAACTCCCTTTTCTCCAGATAACTACCTGACTTCCTCACATCACTCAGGCCCTCCCATCATTCAGGTGCCTGCTAAAATGTTATATTTTTAGAAAAACTTTTCCTAATCCCTCTGTATTAAATAGTATCCCACCCACCTTCTATCTTCTTAACTGCTTTATTTTTATTTCATAGCATTTATGGCCACCCAATCTAGTATTTTTTTTTTTTGCTTGTTTATTGTCTGTCAACTCTAAAAGAATGTAAACTCCATGAAGGCAGACATTTCTACCTACCTTGTTCACTGCTAGGTTCCCAATCCTTAGCAGCCATTCAATAAATGTTAATTAAATAAATGTGTAAGTAATCATTAAAAGGTCAAATAAGATTCCTTATAAGTCAGAAAATAGCTTCAGAAAAGGATTTAAATAAATAATAAAGCAGGGCGGGAGGCCAAGGTGGGCGAATTCCCTGAGGTCAGGAGTTCGAGAACAGCCTGGCCTACATGGTGAAACCTAGTCTATACAAAAATTACAAAAATTAGATGGGCGTGGTTGTGGTCACCTGTACTCCCAGCTACTCGGGAGGCTGAGGCAGGAGAATCGCTTGAACTCGGGAGTGCAGGTTGCAGTGAGCTGAGATCACGCCACTATACTCCAGCCTGGGCAACAGAGTGAGACTCCGTCTCAAATAATAATAATAATAAAATTATAGTACCTTAAAGATTTAAATAATAAATTAAATTAAATGCATCAAAAATTTTAAAAGAATCCAAGGGTGGCATTGTGGAGCTATTAGTCAAAAAATGTAAATAGTCATTAAAAATGCTAAAAGGATGATAGTTGGCATCTATAAGAAGAGTTTTCATGGAGATTCTAAAGCCAAAGAATGACAAATTTTACCCGCATATGGGGCAAGTTACTGTGACATTGACATCCCACTATATATAAGTTAACTGCTTTATTCAAGAAGACATAATATATTCATGAAAAGGGAATTTGCTTTACGTTAAGCTGATTAACATGACTGAGCTCTTCATAAATGTGAATAATTAATAATATGAACAATATATAACAAGCAGATATGTTATTTTCATTTTCAAAGTACCTTTACATAATCTTCAACTGGAGTTACCACGAAGTTGAGAAGCTGTTTTTGCCATGAATAGAGAATTGCCTTATAAAACAAGAAACGAAGACTAAGGGAAAATTGCTCTGGACAGAAAGTACAAATGGAGAAATCTCCCAGGGTTCAGCCTAAGCCGACAGTTTTTATAAGTGATTTGAAGGAAAGAATGCAATTGACACTAAGCTCTTCTGGAGACAGTGAGATGCCAAACTGCCAGGGACAGAATGCAAGAAAATTACATAAGGCTACATCAAAAAGAAACAAAATTATAGACAAGTTTCATTACTGACAAGGGCAAGAAAAAAATTCTCACGATTCTATTTCAAGCTATGAGCTATTACATTTTTACTCTAAGAAAACTTATATGTCTTTGGGCCCTGTTTTTTAGAAACAAAAAGTTCTAGAAAATATTAAGCTTTATTAGAAAATATATTGGAATAAGCCAAAATGCAGCATCCAATTGACATACAGGATTGTGGTGAGTGCATGCCAGGAGCATAGTGTTATCACATCTCAAATAAGATATAAATGAGATGAAAATTCAGAGGAAGGCAACAGAAATGATCAGTGAAAAGAAAGAAGTGCCTTCTAAGAATCAAAAGACTGTGTGTCTTCAACCTGAAAGATAAAAATACTGAACATATGTTATTGAAGTCTGAAAGATGTTAAACGGGGGTGGAGAAACAGGATGTAGCCATGTCCACCACATTGTATTATATCAAAACTAGTAGACCTCTCTTTAAGTATGAAAAAAAGTAATTTGAGGGCACAAAGAGGGGAATTCCACTATAGATAGCAAACCTATTCATCTATTTGCAGATTTCATGAGTGCCTTCCATGCACCAGATACTCCAAATTATGGAAAAATATTTTTCATTGAATATGCGTAGATGGGAATGAAAATTCAGTGATTAATATAACATAGATTATCCCTAAATGGGCGCCAGACTGAAAGGGAAGAAAGACAAGTAAACATATAATTATAATATTACCCAACCAGATATACCTGAAAATATCTCTTCAATTACTTCATTTAAATTTCTACCACCACTACTCTAAGCCACCTCCACATTTCTTGCTTGAACTACTTAAATATATCTTTATATTTAAAAACATCTTCCTTCTCCAACTCCTTCTCTTGAATTCATTCTCCTTACAATATTCAGAATAATTTTAAGAATCAAATCATATCATTACACACTTCTGCATAAAAGCTTTCACTATCATTCCACTTCTATGTCCTGAACTATAACAACCTGCATGAGCTAGGCTATTTCTCTCAAACTTCATCTCACGCCCATACCAATATCCCCTTTTTTTCCTGACATTGATCTTTTTATCTGCTCCTGTAACATACCAATAAGTGATTTGCACATGCTTTTTTGTTTGGTTTTGTTTGTTTTTTGAGATGGAGGCTCGCTCTGTCACCAGGCTGGAGTGCAGTGGCGTGATCTTGGCTCACTGCAACCTCTGCCTCCCAGGCTCAGAAAATTCTCCTACCTCAGCCTCCCGAGTAGCTGGGACTACAGGCGTGCACCACCACGCCCAGCTAATTTTTGTATTTTTCATAGAGACGGGGTTTCACCATGTTGGATAGGATGGTCTCGATCTCTTGACCTCGTGATCTGCCCGCCTCGGCCTCCCAAAGGGCTAGGATTACAGGGTGAGCCACCGCGCCCGGCCGTTGTTTCTTTTTATCTGGCATATTCTTGTGTGTGCTTTTTGAGTGACTAGCTCCTTCTCATCCTTCAGATCTCAGCTTAAGTTTCACCTCTTCGAAGAACACTTCTCTGTCCACTAATCTAAACTACTGTCCTGCCCCATGGGCTCTATTACCAAATACTATTTCCTTCCTTCATTGTTCTCAAAACAATCTACATGTTTATCTATTTGTAATTAGTCTATAAGTTTCACTGGGGCAGATACCATATCTGTCTTGCTTGTCTTTTTGTCTCCAATATACAGTTCCAGTACCTTGTACATAGAACTTCATAAATTGGAATTAAAAAACAAATACATGAATATGATAACTTCTACAAAAATGAGGTCAAATTTTTCAGCTACTTAGGAAAGATAGCATAATTCACACTATATTTCTATGTGTTCATGCATTAGGAATAGCATTTCACATAAATTAACCTTGAAGAGAGAAATACAAAAGAAGAAGGAAATTTTCCACCTTACAAAACTACATTACTTTAAGAGGTAATGGATACTGAAAAGATGCTTAACTAAGTTCACGGATAAGTCACTATGATGTGTTATTAATGAAAACTAAGATGTTTGGAATGACACTGTAGCCTCTGAGGTCTGTATTATTGAGACAGTCATACCCTTAAACATCATTCTTTTAGTTCTCCACGGGTCTGACCCAGGCAGAAACGGATGTTTATTTAAGATCTCATACTCTTATTATATTTGCTATTTTTCTTTTCAATTTTCCATAATTCCTGACATATACCCTTAAATATTTACATCCACAGCAAAGAACATGCTTATTTCAAAATAACTGTCAAGTCTAAGACTTTAAAGAGTTATACTTTCCATCAATATTTTTAATGAATTGAGTCATATTAAATTTTTATTTTTTATAATTTCGACTTTTATTATAGATAAAACGGTGTGTGTGCACAATTTTACCATAGATAAAATGGTGTGCGTGCAGCGGTGTACTTACATGGGTACATTGTGTGATGCTGAGGATTGGAGTACAAGTGATCCTGTCACCCAGGTAGTGAGTATAATACCCAACAGATGTTTTTATAGCTTATGCCCCCCTCCCTCCTTTCCCCATCTAGTAGTCCCCACTGTCTATGGTTCCCATCTTTATGTCTATGTGTATACGATGTTTACAATGTATACACACTATTATATACACATAGACATAAAGATGGGAAGAATAGACAGTGGACACTACTAGATGGGTCCAGTTTCACTCTTCTGCATATGGATCACCCGTTTATCCCAACACCATTTATTGAATAGGAAGTCAATTCCTCCTTGCTTATATTTATCGATTTTTTCAAAGATCAGATGCTTAATCAGATAGAATGCGTGGTATTTGGTTTTCTGTTCCTGCATTAATTTGCTTAAGACAATGGCCTTAAGAAAATGGCCTTCAGTCGCATCCATGTTGCTGGAAATGATGTGATTTTGTTCTTTGTTATGGCTGTGTATTATTCCATCGTGTAGGTGTACCACATTTTCTTTATCCACTCCACCATTAGTGGGCACCTAGGTTGATTCCATGTCTTTTTCTATTGTGAATAGTGCTGCAATCAACATGCCAGTGCATGTGTCTTTTCGGTAGAACAATTTGGTTTCTTTTAGGTATATACTCTGTATGAAACTGCTGAGTTGAATGGCAGTTTTGTTTTAAGTACTTTGAAAAATCTCAAAACTGCTTTCCACAGTGACTTAACTAATTTGTATTCCTACCAACATTGCATAAGCGTTCCCTTTTTCACTACAACCTCGCCAGCATGTGTTATCTTTTGATTTTTTAATAACAGCCATTCTGACTGGTGTGAGATCGTATCTCATTGTGAATTTGATTTCTATTTCTCTAATGCTTAGTGATCCTGAGCATTTTTTCTTATGTTTGTTGGCCACTTGTATGTCTCCTTTGAGAAGTGTTTGTTCATGTCTATTGCCTATTTTTAACTGGATTTTTTATTTTTTACTTTTTGACTTGTTTCTTTTAGTTTCTGGATATTAGACCCTTCTCAGATGTATAGTGTTTGTTTATGCTATTGACAGTTTATTTTGCTGTACAGAGGCTCATTAGTTTAATTATGTCCCTCTTGTCCATTTTTGGTTTTGTTGCAATTGCTTTTGGGGACCTAGCCAAAAATTATTTGCCAAAGCTGATGTCGAGAAGGGTATTTTCTAGGTTTTCTAGAATTTTTATACTTTGAGGTCTTACATTTAAATCTTTAATCCATCTTTAGTTACATTTTGTGTATAAGAAAGGAATCCAGTTTTACTCTTCTGAATATTGCTCACCAGTTTATCTCAGCACAATTTATTGAATAGGGAGTGATTTCCTCATTGCATATATATATATATATATACACACACACATGTATGCATATATATATACACATGTATGCATATATATACACACATGTATGCATATATATACATATATATACACATGTATGCATATATACACACATGTATATATACACATATATACACGTGTATATATATACACACATACATATGTATATATACATATATATACATACATACATATATATACACGTGTATATATACGTATATATATACGTGTGTGTATATATATACACGTATATATATACATGTGTGTGTATATATAGATAGATAGATAGATAGATTTTGTCAAAGATCTGATGCTTGTAGCTTTGTAGGTTTATTTCTGGGTTCTCTAACCTATTCTGTTAGTGTATATGTCTCTTTTTGTACCAGTACCATGCTGTTTTTCTTACTGTAGCCTTATAGTATAGTTTGAAGTCATGTAATGTGATGCCTCTGACTTTGTTCTTTTTGCTTAGGATTGCTTTGGCTATTTGGGCTCTTTTGTGGTTACATATGAATTTTAGAATAGATTTTTCTAATTCTATGAAAAATATTGTTGGTATTTTGACAGGGATAACATTGAATCTGTAAATTACTTTAGGCTGTGTGGACATTTTAACAATAATGATTTTTCCAATCCAAGAGCATAGAATGTTTTTTCTTTCATTTATGTCATCTCTCATTTCTTTCAGCAGTGTTTTGTAGTTCTCCTTGTAGAAGAACTATCCACCTTTTTGGTCAGATGAATTCCTAGGTGTTTTTTTTCTTTTTTTTTTTTCAGGTTATTGTAAATGGGATTGTTTTCTTGATTTGGTTCTCAGCATGAACATTATTGGTGTATAGAAATGCTACTAATTTTTATACATTGACTTTGTTTTCTGAAGCTTTACTGAAGTTGTTTAATAGTTCCAGGAGCCTTTTGGTGGAGTCTTTAGAGTTTTCTATGTATAGAATCATTATCACCACTAAAGAGAGATAGTTTGACTTCTCATCTTCCCATTTGAATGTCTTTATTTTTTCTTCCTTTGCATTGATTGCTCTGGCAAGGATTTCCAGAACTACCTATAATAGGAGTGGTAAGAGAGGGCATCCTTGTCTTGTGCCAGTTCCCAAGAGGAATGGTTCCATTTTTGCCTATTCAGTATGGTGTTGGCTGGGGGTTTGTCGTATATGGCTGTTATTATTTTGCATGTTGTTTCAACATTACACTAAAGAAGATAAGCTTTCCACAAAATTCAAGCCACAAGCTCTCTAAGTTAGATGCAAGTTCTTATTTTTTTGACTTCTCAATACATTTGCATATTCCTCTATTATATGAAGTACATTTGTTCATTTCTTCAGAAAGTGTTTATTAAGTCTATTTAACAAATAGATCTAATGTATCTACCATGTCCAGTTCTAACTTATATCATTACTGTGTAGATAACACCTTAGACCAATACTATGTAGACAGTCTAATGCTGAAGCCATCTTCCTTGAGACCAGAGTATGTAGCTAATTTTTTCTGCATATCTTCCTGGCAGATCTCCTAACTCAGTGATTGACACATATGAAATGCATGTTAATGAGAACTGATTGAATCAAAGCAGTCCCTCTAAGAAATCTCCCATGGATTTTGATTTCTACACATTGGCTCTAGACTTAAACTATAAAAAACACATAAAATCACTTCTGGTGAGCATCCTGTCTCACATTCAGCTCAATAAAATGAATGTAGAAGCAAATTTAATGAATATGGAATCTTCACACTAACATTTCAAGTTGGGGATTCAGCCAAGAAAACCATTATGATACCTTATAAAACTGTTATTCCAGAGAAGCAAAATTGCTATTCTGAATAACTGCTCTTAATCTAGGAGATGTGCTGGATCTAATTAGACTATATTAGCAAGATGAAATGGCAGAAAAAAGAAGAAACTTTTAAAGGTTCCTAATACATATTTGCATAATAGTTGTTAATGGCTCCTCAGATACTGTTAGAAACTTTCAAACACACTTTTATGCTTAAAATGACCCAAAAAGTGTATCTACATGATAAACTTAATGGATCATGTGGGGAAACTAAAATCCTATAGGTAAATAATGAGCAGTTGTAAAAGCCTCTTGTTACATGTTCATTAAATGCCAGAAAGGCATTTTAATTGCTGACATGGTGACTTGGACAACCATGTACTTTTTAACAAGTGCGGCTTAATTGTTCAATCTCTGCTATAATTTTTTAAATTTTAATATAAAAAAGATAATTTTAAAAATATTCTAAAGCTACTGAGTGCTCCCTGTTTTAGTAAATTAGATGAACAATTTCCAGTTACAGAGACACTGCGTTATGAAAGGAAACAAATACTTTTTTCTTTATCATTTAAAAAATATTATGTATATTCACCTATTTTCAGAAACAATTTTATGTAAATTAAGGTGACCAGATAATTAGGTATACCGAGATTTGATTCATTGACATTGTCTATAGAAAGCTGGTTTTTATTTAGGGGGTTATCTATCTTTCTCTTAACAATCTTGCTCGTTTTTTATTATCTTGGATGCTTTATCACAGCTGTAAAGTGAGTCTTTATACTTTCCCTCTCAAGAGCTACTAGTTCTCTTTTTAAAATAAAATCACCAGAACTTAGCTGTGTAGAAAAGACAGCATACTTTATCTTATATTTCCTGTTTTAAGGGTTATTATTCAAAATTTATTTACCTACTTTGAATGAAATTTACAGTCAATCAACCAGAGTAATGAGGTGAAGCATCCTTCTGTTTTAAGTACACAATCTCTGGTTACTTAATATTAAGCCACTTAAATTCACTGCGAACCAGGGCACCCAACTCTACCTAGAGATATCTTGTTTAGAAACATTAAATATCCAAAAGCTTTAACACAAGACTTGCACTTTAAAGCATTCTGTAAGATCAATTTGGAAACTCTGCTTTGTAAATAGAATTTCTTTGTGATAAGAAAAATTAGCATGAGATCTACCCTCTTAACAAGTCTGTACGTGTAAAATACAGAATTGTCAACTATAGGCACAATGTTGCACAGTGGATCTCTAAATGTATTCATCCTCAGTAACTGAAACTTTACACCCATTGATTAGCAGCTCCACATTTTCCCCTTCCCCTACCCGCTGGCAACCACCATTCTATAATCTGTTTCTATGAGTGTGACCATTTTATATTTCTCATGTAAGTAGAATCATGCAGTATTTCTTCTTCTGTAACTGGCTAATTTCATTTAGCATACTGATTTTGCTTCATTTTTAAAATACAAGTTGTAATAGATGTAGTATTGCATTTTGGAAGCCATTGAGCAAATAATAAGCTAGCCCAGGATTTTAATTGTAGACTAGGGAAGATATCCTTTTGTAAGATTCATGCTGAGGCTGGTTAAAATTCACTTTCCCTCTTTAAAGAAGCTACACAAACAAAACTCTGTCAACTACTCGAACAATTTTTCTGTGGGAAAAAAAAAAATTTAGACACTGTGGGAACTCTAAAAAACGTTCTCTGATAAGCATGCTGATTGGGCCAAAACATTATGAGACTGCATTCCTAACCAGTCCTGATTACTTCCTGAGAACAAAATATAAATAAGGAAATTGGTCATCACCTCATAGAAAGTCATTTTCATCTGTCTTCTCTTCAATTTTCACATCCCGAGGGATGTATTATGGGACACATAGAGGCTTGTCTCCTTCCAGTGTTCCGTTTGTGGTTTTGATAATTGTGATTTCAAAATGACGTCCAAACAAATGACTCTGTTCTGCCTTTAGCAATCTATCACTATCAGCGGTCCTTTCCTTCTACCTCTTCAAGTTTGTCTTATTTTCTTCTCCTTGCTCTTCCCTCTAGCCACTGTTGCTTTTCTCATGTCAACCAAACTTCCTTGGGCTTTGGAAAGAGTCACTCGTTCTCCAGGCATAGATGAAATAATCATGCTCTAAGGGCAGTAAGGGACAGTAGCACACTTGCTCCTGTAACGTGCCCGTGTAATGTAGACATCCGAAACTCATGCACTTGGCTCATGGGGCTCACCTCTTACCACAACTGCAAAGGCAAGTCCGTATCAGAAGAGACCAATTTAATAGCCTGCAAGTAAGCAGTTACACGACACAGAGCCGCTCACAAATATGGGAAGCAAGATAAATCAAATAATTTAATAATGCATGAAATTTCTACAGGAATCAGCCCAATTATGAAGAGACTGAAAATAAAAGAACACCAGGGAATTACAGTGAGTCAAAATGAGAAATGACTTTTAATAAATTGCACTCAGGATTACTTTAAAGTCATATATTGTGAAAGCTTGGGCTAAATAAATGCTGAGTTCCCTTTCATTTTTGTCATTTTGCAGATGAGGTCTTCAGTGGTGATTTCACCAAAGTTTGAGTTGTGTGATCCTGATCAAATAATTTAATCTCTCTAGGACTCTGGTTCCACATCTATAAGTGGGGAGAACTTTTGGGAAAAATAAAAGTGACAAATTGCAGTGCTTGACAGGTCATGTCGTGGGGTTGGTGACTGAATAGTCTATAAACAGGAAAAGGTTTAATGCTTTAGTAAAATATTGCTGAGTGACATTCAAGGGTAATAGTAATTAATTATTAATTCAATAAATAAGTGAATTTAAAATTATGCATGCTAGCTGTCTTCTAAATGCTAGTCACTTTGCAGCATTATAGAAATATGAAGATGGATAAAATAAAATCACAGGCCTCATCTGCCTCATTCACAGCCCTATTTTCATCCTAATTAACATATTTCCTACCTTCTTCTCACCTATTTCTTGTTATTTTGTTGTATAGCCTTTTAGTTGTCTTAAATTCTTGCCAAAATAAGGTCCAGCATAAAAAAAAAAGGAAAGTATTTAGTTCATTTATACATACATACACACATAAACCAGTCCTTACCCTTGTAGAACGCTTTTAGGAAGACACACCCATTAACAATTGCAACATAATGTGATACATAGTGCAATTGAGATGTGTGCCATAAAGCATATAGAGGAGGTTTAACTCACTTTGGAATTAGGGGGTGTCCATTGGAGATTTCCTAAAAGAGGTGACATTTGAATGGAGCCTTGATGAATGAGTAAGCATTAATCATGGGAAAGAAGGCACGCTGCCCTCAGGAAACAAAAAGAGGCAGGAATACGCCTAGGGAATGAAGAACTGTATCGTATAGCTAAAGCACAAAGGAGCAGGGCAGGGCACTAAAGTGTGGTATTCTGGTGGCTAGGACATGGTAAGCGGTGGGAGAAGACAATGCAAAATAAAACCATTAATCAAAGCACAGCACAACACTGTTTCAAGACAGTAAACTCAGAGCCATTTATCTTCAGTTGTCATTAGGTATACTGCAATGGCTTTCCCATGTCCACCTGAAACTGTGCACTAAGCAAGTACATTCTTTATCAAAGTAATTATCTAAAATGCCAAGTCCTTTTGTTGTTTAGGCATTAAACACTCAGATTTCCAGCAAGAATTTAGAGATTTCCCACTGAAATCTTTTCATAGTAAAATAGATAAAAGTTTTGCTTTATTGACCTTAAACAAGGACATTTTAAAGGAGCCTAAGCATGGTTAGAAGCACTTATGCTCTGACACCTTTCAGTCAGTTAAAATATAAGGGCTTCCTCTCACCACACAAAGCTGAACAAAAGGCTGTCGTAGTTGCTATTGTGGAAAAACTTGCTTAATCACACAAATGTTTATTTTTATTTCAAATAAAAATGACCTTTTAGTCCCTCAAATATCCATGTCAAAGTCAATCACAGAAGCATGCCATATTTTTCCTTTCCTGAATTTTTTAACAACCCTCTATCCCAAATTCCTCCTAAAAAGGTATTACAGTGATAAGGAGGTGCCTATTGACTCCTCCCCAGCATTAGGTTATCAGTGGCCTGCACTCTGACTTCACACAACCAAAAGTATGGCTCATCTCCAGTGGCTTACATTTGAAGGGAAATTCAAATTAACACCAGAAGAATTTCTGGTTCACCTTACACACTACAGAAATTGCCTGCCAAAATGATGATCAGTGCATTATTATGTAACTTTGGGGCTCTGAATAGCCAGTAAGAATGTCTTGGAATGCAAATGGATACATCTTTTGTTTAACTAACCTACGTAGGAATGAATGTGCTTCTCCAGTGAAAAATTATATATGAAAAAATATTATGGGGCTATGTAACCAGGTAACCAGTGGCGATTAAATTCCCATTTGCATGAACTTAAGTAAGTCACTTGCCTTATCTTTGTTTCAGTCTTCTCATCTATAAAATGGATGTTATAATAAATTCGGGGAATATTTTGTACAGTAGTTAAGGAAAGCACTTAACACTATGCTTGACACTTTGCCTGTGTCATCATAGATAATACATATTATTATTATTGTTATTATTTCTCTAGAGTGATCCTATAGAATCATCAATACTAAGGCCACTAGAATTCCTTAAAAATAAGTACTCAGTCACCATATACTGAAGTTTTTTGAACTGAGGTATTTTGAACATTACTTAACTCAATAAGCATCTACTGTTATTTTACAATATTCAGGGATCTGTGGTAATGACAGATAATTTAGACAGGTTTTATTCCCAAAGAGCTTCCAATTTAAGAGTAAATATAAATGCACGTGTGGACAATTTGGTACAGAATTGTCTGTGAAGGCAGCTATATTAGATGTGGAGAGGAGATTATAAGAATTTAGAAGCCATAGGACTTGTCTCTATTGGGCAGTGAGGGGGGTGGTGGTAAGATGTTGCCTCAGAACAAACATTTATTGAAAATCTTCTATAGGTCAGACTCCATAGGAGGCACCAATTATACACAGTAAGAGTAAGATATACATTATCCCTGCCCTCATGGGATTTACTCTAAAGTAAAAAATACGGGAGGATTTGGTTTGGTAGGGGGAGAGGAAGTCAGTTTTAAACACTTTGAGTTTGAGATCACTATGGAACATTGAGGCATAAATATTCATTTGGCACGTAGGATGATGGAAATGGAGCTCAAAAGAAAGCTAAAGACTGTAACCTCCTTGAGAGGAGGAACTTTGTCGTACTCACCATTTTACTCACAGCACCAAAAGGGCTTTGGCATGTAGCAGGCACTTGGTCAAATTTGTTGAATGAATTGATACACAAAGACAAAAAGTCACTATTCTTCCTATTATTATTCCTATCATTATCATTTTAATTATCATTCTTATTTCTGTATATTGACCAGACAAAATCACCCAGAAACAAAGCTACTAAAATTGGCCTTGGTAAAATCTTGAGATTCAATGAGATCATTGGGGATGTTCAATGCTTTGTGTATGTAAATCTATATAGCTACTGTTGGATTTGAAATTTTCTGGATAAAATATAGACATTCTTGGGGAATCATTTTAACCTATATTTTCTTCTTTATAGATTTAACTAACATTTCTTGAATACCTTCCTTTACCAGACGTCATGCTAACCGCTGGGAACACAAGCATAAACTAGTTATCTGTCTTCAAGAAGCTTGCAATTCTCAAATGGCATCGCTCACATCAAGAAAACAGTGGCAGAAAAGTGTAATCAAAATATATTATGTTGGTGCAAAAGTAATTGCACCAATCCAATAAAAAGAAGAAACAACATTGGGCAGTAGGATATCATACCAGAATTGTTAGATTACTGTTTATTTCCAAGAGCTGTGCTAGCGTATTTTCAAATACCAAGTATGAAATGTCTCTCTTTTTAAAATAAATCCCCAGTCTAATTTTTCCATCCAGATATCTAGATATAATAGAAAAGCATATTCCAATATGTCTTGGTATAACTTTGGGGAGGGCTGCTTTTCATCTTCCAGAACACAGCTTAATTCTTGAGGGGAGACTCAAGATTCATCACAATGAGGCTCAAGGAAATAGAACAATTCTTTCAGAAAAGGTAACAGCTTTGATTAATAAAAATGATGGCATGGTCTTATGTATTCAAACTATTTTGTTAAATGAGGAAAAGTGTCTATCCTCCAAAGTGGCCATGTATGCAAGCTTTTCCATTATCTGTAACATAGCAAAAATAAAGAATTTGTTCTATTCTAACAAAAGATTCCTGTTCATATAACTGGGGACATGAACAGAGGGTGGGAGAAATGAACACTTGCTATAATGAGTCCCATGAAATGGGCTAAACTTGTGGCTGCTCAAGATATTCAGGTAGTTAGCCTTAACAAATGAGGTCCTAAATATGGTATGATGATATATGGTCCAAAATATATTAAAATAGCATTTCATAATTACTTTTGTTTCTAGAATTTTTTTTAGAAATAGATGGTAATTACATAGATTTTGGAGTATAAACATATGTGTATCATGGGATTTAACACACCTGATTTCTAGTATAAATATGGTATGTAAATTATGATATGAATTAGCATACATAAAAATATGCATATATACACATCCTCATGGATAGTGTGACCAACTTGTCCCAGTTTGCTGGGGCTGTCCTGTTTTTAAAACTAAAATTTTCTTGTCCCAGAAACTCCTTTAGTCCTGAGGAAATGAGGAGAGTTGGTATCTATACTCAGGAAATACATCAGTGGAAATGACAATGCTATACTAAGTTGAAAGTCTAGCATGCTTTTGAAGTGTAAGCAGAACAAAGTACTATAGAAATCTCACAGAACTGCACAGATTTTCATCTTGATTCTCTTCTTGGGTGTCCAACAATTCAGGATTACTGGATGAACATCCCCTTGACACTGGTTCTTGCCAAGATCTGGGCTAAGGGATCGCTTTCTTTGGTGAACATATCAGAAGAGATTGCCAAAAAAAAAAAAAAATACACAGAGAAAATTATCGTCAAAAATTTGCTCAACAGTACCTAACACAGAGTTTAGGCTCTCAATAAATATTTTTGAATACAATAACTTAATATTCCCACTTCCAAGGATTCAATTTGTGACAACACTAACTTGCAAGATCACAGATTGGCTGATGTAACATAATCTTATTTATGATAAAAAATGCATTTTCCAATAGCTAGCATTAAGCTTTCTGTGTTAAAGCTTTCCTGATTATCCTTGGCATTTTGGTAATGCCAAGAATTACCACATTAATGGTAATAATTTTCTTCTTTAAGCACTTATAACACTATACAATATGTTTGAACTTTTCCATATACTCTTTAATTCATACAGAAACTCTGAGAGGATAAGTACTGTTATTATCCCAATTTTCCAAATGAGGAAACTGAGGTTCAGAAAAGTAACTTGTTCAAGTTCACTTAGAAGTTAAATTTATGTCAGCTATAATTACCTAACCACTTAGATATACTATCTCTTTAATGTATTTCTTAGATCCAATTACTCATTCATTCTATAAATATTGGTTGAGTACCTATGAAATTCCTAGCACTGTTATAAGCTGTGGGAATATAACATCGAGTCAAATAAAATGTCTCTATTCTAATGGAGACAACACTTTGGTAGGGAGACACAAGAAATTATTATTCCATATAATATCAGCAAATAATAGGGGTCACTGAGTGTTTTAAAGTGAGAGTTCTGGAAAAGAGGGGGGCTATTATAGATTAGGTGGTCAAGGAAAGCCTTTCAGTGAAAGTAATATTTGAACATAAGAGAGAGTTGAACAAACAAGGGAGTTAAAAGCATCCCAGGCACAGAGAAGGGCAAGTGTACAGTCCCAAAATATACACTGCAAAATGTACATCCAAAATGATCATGCTTCTCAAGCTCCAAGAAAAGGCCAGTGTAGCTAAAGCAAAGGGGTAGCGGGCAAAGTAAAAGGAGACAGAGTCAGAATATACATGGCAAAGCTAAAACAATGCTCTTCTTGGTAATGATATATTCCATTGGCACATACAGGCAATTTTACCCAGTAATGTGGACATGTGATAATTTAAATCAATTAATGTGTTCATTTGAACTACCTTATTTATGGGCACAAATGAGAATAATAAAAGAGGGGATATACAAGTGAGTTTGGAAGATACACATAAAATTTAACAAGATATGAATACTGGCCACTGAAGGTGGATGGAATTCTATCAGACAATGTAGATTAACAGTTTTTTGAGGGGATCACCAAACTTTTTTGTAAAAAGCCAGATAGTAATTTTTCTTTAGCTTTGTGGGCCATATAGTCTCTGTGCCAACTACTCATTTCCACTATCATAGCACAAAAGCAACCACAGAAAATACATAAATTAATGGGCGTATCTTCATGCTCAAAAAAGCTTTATTGACAAAAGCTGGTAGCAGACAAGATTTGGCCAATAGGCTATGGTTTGCTAACCACTGCTATAAGTAAAAGATATATTTTATTTCTTTCTGTGCTACATCAGATTTTTAATGTTCCCTCCTGAAAAAAAAAAAAAAGGAGAGAAGCATGCATGAAGATGAAAACGTAAAAGTGAAGGGCACCAAGAACGTCTTTTATGAGATCTTCCCAGGGGGGCAAAAATGTGTTCTCACCAAGTCTTGCACCCTCCCATTCAGCACAGAGCTTGCAGCCCAGTATGTATTCAGTCAATATTAGTGGAATTTGGCTGTTTCTGTCTTTAACTGGTCACTTGGTGATATTTCACTTTGTCTGGATCATCCCTACCATTATCACTATTGTCAAAAAAGGATTTAATGAGTGCGTGTCAAAGTACCGTACTATATGCTGTGCAAAGAATGATAATTTGAGAATTTTTGCCCTGGCTATTATATTAATTGTGAGAAGTCAAAGTCTTTTAATAAAGGGACTATTGATTATCTAGACTCTTTATCAGGTGGTCTCCCATTCTTAATCTTGCAGATATACACTACTGTTTTCTCCACAATTTCCTATGAGAAAAATATTATCTAATTTGTTAAAGTGTAACTATTCATCTGGGTTTGACCCACACCACTGAGGCTTTCCCCTTGCGGAGATTTATCTGAACAGCCTGGGTCTGAATAAAGTGGATTTCTCACTCACTCTACCTATTTATCACTAAGATAATCCCTTGAAAAATGGTATATTCCTACACCTAAATTCAGTTTCTTCTACCCTATAACATAATATTATCATTTCTTGAGGGTTGGAAGAAACAAAAAATTAAACAGTACATTCAGATTCTATGTATATAGTATAAAACTATGTTGATAAACATATTAAAGAAACATAAATTAAACTCAAAGCATTTCAGCTAATGATAGAAGTTATAATTAGTAGTTTAGCTTGAAGTTAGTCTGCATCCATTACTAGGAATTAAGACAAGTGACAGTTATGGTGATAAAACAGAAAATAGACTAAAGAGACATTAATATACTTATTTTATACAACGGCATTACTTATTGGCAGAAATAAGAGGGTAAAGTTTTGCTTTATTAATACAATTTTTTGAAAAGACTATGAAATAAGAAGTAAAGATAAGTCAAAACACTGAGAAGTACAAGGAGCCTCCAGTTGGTTAAATAAAAAAATGAACAAAAACTATTTAAAAACAACATCAAATTTTAATGGCAAAATGAAAACCTTTGCTTGAAGCAATAAAGAGACAAAATAAAAACATCACCAGTCAAGCTAGCAATGAGACTGACAAGCTTAAGAAACTTCACCACAATGTAGAGACAGAGAATGAAGAAATGAAAATGATGAGAGAGGATTGTAGATATGGACAGATCCAGGTATGCAGTGTCCAGAAGAAGAAACAAGAAGTCATGGAACTGAAGCTATCTAATCCAAGGCATCATTGTTTCTGAACTGGTGGAAAAGCTGAATAAATACTTTGAAGAGTATCATCATGTGATAAGAAAAGTCAATGAAAAGACAACCAGGGTTGGCCATAAACTGGCAAACTGTTTTTGAGGTATAAGCACAAAAATTTACAACCATCTGAGCAGGAATACAAGTTATCTTCGAAGGAAAATAAATTGGGCTTTTCTCAAATGTTTCATCTGGAACACAAAATGGAGACTGTAAATCATGATTTCAAGACCTGGTCTTAGCTTCCCTCTCTTTTCTCTGTACATTTTCTCCCTATATGATCTTGTCTATAATCACATTTTCCATACATTCAAAACAATTGCTAAAAGAAAACAATAATAAATTTTACTACATTACATATAAGAACTTCTTTTCTTGAAAAGACTTAATAAAGTGAAGAGGCAAATCACTAACTAGGAAAATATATTTTCAATGCATATACTAGACAAAGGATTACTATCCAGCATATAAAAATCTTCAATAAATCATTAAGAAAATGATAGACTACTCAATAAATGAGAAAACGGGTGAAAATTTTAACAAAAAAATAGAAATTAGCAAAGGGCTATGAATAATAAAATGATACATGCAACAATAAAATAATATATCCATAATGTGGAAGAATATGCAGAAAGTTGTTCAAGAATAAAGTCATATATACTAACATGGTTTGTTACTCAAGATTGAGAAGACATATAATATATTGTGGGTGTTCCGTAAAAAGAACCCACAAAACATAAAACATTATGTACTTTTTACATTGTGTGTTTGTGTGTAACAACTTTGTCCTTCTCTTCCTAATCATCATCCACAATGGCCTAAATTTATTCCTTAAACAAACCAATAAAACCATTTTTGTTATTCTTGTTTCCTGGAATATCTTTATTTCATTTACTCATCTTTCAGCTCTTATCTCAAAACTCACCTCCTCAGAAGGTCTTTCCTGGTAACCTAAAATAAAGTAACAACTCTCTTACTGCTATCATTTTCTAGCCCTTTGTTTTTCTGCCTTTACAGCACTCACACTTAAGACTCTTAACGATTGTGTTTTTTTATGTTTTACCCCTGAGTGGAAGACAACAGAATGGCAGAACATTATTCTTATGTTTTAAATGTCGAACAATCACACACATAACTGATCTTCAGAGAACAGGTGCCCTGTCCCTCCTTAGTCGTCCCTCTCCAGGTTAGATAGCCTCAGTTCCTTCCATCATGTTGGAAAATCATTCTACTCTGAATAGTCTTCATTTCTTATTATTCACTTTAAAAATTTTAACACCTCTCCAAACTGAATAGACTGTTAATTACTATTGGACAAAGTGAAGTTAAGTGTCTCTCTCATTTTAGTCACTATACTTTCATTTATGCAGTCTAAGATAGCATTCATTCATGCAGTCTAAGATAGCATTCATTCTTTTGGAAAATGACACAAATTATACTGTGATTCACACTGAGTTTACCACTGACACTAAACCGTCTTCTACAAGTGCTGCTATGAAATGATGCCCCCAAACACGAATATGTGTATTAGATTTTTGATCTCAAGGGTGTAGATTTATATCAATTTTTATTAAATTTCATTCTGATATATTTTATCTATCATCCCAGCTTGTCAATATGTTTTCAGATTCTAATTCCCTCATCAAAACTATTTGTTCTCCCTTACAACTTTGTCCATGAATTTGATGAGCAAACACTTAACTGCTTTATCTAACTCACTGAAAATAACCATAATCAAGACAAGGTTTGGGCTAGTGTCCTGTGGTATACAATTATAAATCTCTCTCTAGTTGTATTACAGCACAATCAGCTATAATGCGGCCAGTTAGAAACACAATCATGCTTATATTTCTTCATATTGTCTATATTATGAGAAATAGTTTCTAAATGAGCTGCCGAGGTCCATATGTATTTTATTACCTGCATAAACCTTATCTAATAAGCCACTAAACTACCTAATAATAATAAATATACCAAAATGACAGTACTAACAGTTAATATTTATTGAGTGATTATTACGCACTATACAGTATAAGAATTTTATATGAAAGAGCTCCTCTAATCCTCCCTATGAAACCAGAAATATATGCACTATGTTCACATTCTGAAGATGAAAAACTGAAGTCCAGAGAAATTAAGTTAGAAAAAAATATAATTACTCAGAAATAAGTTATTTTTGTACACTCAAAGAAGTTTTTATTTTTTTGTAAGCGAAGAGTGCACTTATTTTCTTCAAGGTATAGTATTTTGCCATGTAGCATATTCTCAAAATAATTTGAAAACATAATACTTTCTGAAACAACAGTATTAATCACATTTAAATATCAAATTGCTGAGGTATAAGAGAATGAAACACACAGACATTGTTAAATATGAGATATAACATTTCCTCATCCGGGAAGAAATTACTTGCCATTTGTAAAATCCCATAAAAAATTTGCTACCCAACTACCTCGGGAATTCTACAAAATAATCAATTGCCCATTCTAATTTGATGTTTATAATTCCACAAAACAGACGTTCTCTTCCCATGAGACTTCAGTGCAAATCTTAACTCCTCTTACCCATTTACTGTCACTGGCTAAGAATACTTAAAGGGCTTCATCTCTCTTCTCAGCTATCAGAATTGGGAGCTCTATCCACAGTTTATTGGTCCATGCAAAGCAGGAAGTAGGGACACGCTCCAGTTGAAATATGAGAAGAGTATGAGAACTCAGCCATGTGGAGCTAATGAGAACCGTCCTTTAAGAGCATAAAAAATGTACAAACGCTGCCCTCCTAAAACCTTGTTTTATTAACCTTTATCAACTGCTGAGAAACTGGAACATGATGGAATTTTTGAACTATCTTGTCAGCAGCAAAAGGGTAATGCTTTTTTGATTGCTGTTTGGCAAAAAACTGGCTTCTCATTCCAAAAGGTCTCAAATTAACTTCATTCTCAACTGATTAGAGAGCACAAGGATTACATGGTTTTATTTTTTCACTTTTGCCACCACTGTGTAATATGCAGGTGAGGAACATTTGTTGCTCTTGATGTAGAACAATTTATTAACATTTGTCAATAGCTGGCAAACTATTTACTACCACTGAGTTAATGCAGAAAGTTGCAGGGAAGTCACTGAGAATGTATTCGAGTTGAAATGAAAATGATGAAATTCCACTTTTTTCTTGTTTTACTCAATGGAAATTAAAAGCAGTTCTTATTAATAGTTGCTGGTTGCCAGGCACAGTGGCTCACGCCTGTAATCCCAGCACTTTGGGAGGCCAAGCCGGGCGGATTATCTGAGGTTGGGAGTTCGAGACCAGCCTGACCAACATGGAGAAACCCTGTCTCTACTAAAAATACAAAATTAGCCAGGCGTGGTGGTGCATGCCTGTAATCCCAGCTACTCAGGGAGGCTGAGGCAGGAGAATCGCTTGAACCCGGGAGGCAAAAGTTGCAGTGAGCCGAGATGGCACCATTGCGCTCCAGCCTGGGCAACAAAAGCGAAACTCTGTCAAAAAAAAAAAAAAAAAAAAAAAAAACAGTTTCTGGCATTTCCCTACAGTAGGATCACTTATCATTTGTTTTTCAATCCTGTCAATAAGAGCTGTTGTTTTCTCCCAATGATAACACACCCTAATATGTGACAGTGCAGAATAACATACTTGTCTGTGCCTATGCCTGAAAAAATATTTTTTTTAAAAGGTCAAAGACAAATTTCTATTTTACACTCTGAATCTCCCCAAGCAGCAGGTTTTAGCTTTTTGCATTTTAGTGTGGATTATGGCTGTGGACTTTGGAGTCAGTCTTCCAGGATTGAAATTTTTATTCTACTGACTGCTATTTATGCGCTCTCTGCCTCTATTTTCTCATCTGCCAAATGGAGATAATAGTCATATATCAACTACGTAATAAGCCTGTTGTAGAATTAAATTCATTAATTCATATTAAGTGTTTAGAACAGAGTCTACTACCTACTGAATGTATTTGCTGTTGCTGTCACTAATGAGAGACCACAGAAGTGTGTGATCTAGATCCAGGATCTGGCTCAGATTTACTATTTGTAACCTATATGACTTTAAGCAGTACATCCTACCTAACCTCACTGGTTCTCAGATTCCCCATCTGTAGCTTGGGGTTAAGGATGTGTATCTCAAAATGCTGTTTCACAATAACATGAAATAATTCAGGTAAAGTGTTTAGCATAGTATCTAGCACCAAACAAGTCAGGAGTGTCATTTACCGCTAATATTTCTTGCATGAGAATCATTTGTATATTTACAAACATGAATAAGAAAAACTTTGCATTTCCCAGGATACAAATGCAATTAACCTTTCTGTGTGTTTACTAGTTATCTGTATGCTTATCCTCTGAATCATTTCTTATTAAAGTTATTAAACACTTGCGTGATTTTTTATTAGCTCGTTTCTGTTTCTGTTTTCATCTCGATTTGTAGGAATCTGTACATATACGATGATGCATCACTTAACTATGGGAATGTGTTTTGAGAAATGTGTTGTTAGGCAGCTTTCATCATTGTGTAAACATCATAGAGTGTACATACACAAACCTAGATGGTATAGCATACTATACACCTAAGCTATACGGTACAGCCTATTTCTCCCAGGCCACGACGTGTACAGCATTTTACTGTACTAAATACTTAGGCAATTGTAAGACAATGGAAAGTATTTGTGTACCTAAACATAGAAAACTTAAAGTAAATGTATGGTATAAAAGATAAATATGGCACACTTGTATAGGGCACTTACCATGAATGGAGCTTACAGGACTGGAAATTAGTCTGGGTGAGTCTGTGAGCGAGTGGTGAATGGATGTGAAGGCCTTACTGTGAACTACTACAGACTTTATAACAATTGAACACTTAGACTACACTAAATATATTAAAACAGTTGTCTTCCTTCAATAATAACCTTATCTTGCTGTAACGTTTTTACGTTATACACTTTTAACTTTTTAAATCCTTCATAATAACATTTAGCTTAAAAACTAAACACATTACACAGCTGTACAAACATATCTTAATTATTTATATCCTTATTCTATAAGCTTTCCTCTATTTTTAAATTTATTGCACTTTTTAAACTTTTTCTTTAAAGACATAAACACACATTTGCCTAGGGCTACACAGGGTCAGGACTGTCAATATCACTGTTGTCCACCTCCACAACTTGTCCCACTGTAAGTTTTTCAGTGGCAATAACAGGAATGGAGCTGTCATCTTTTATGATAACAATGACTTCTTCTGAAATACCTCCTGAAGGACTGACCTCAGACTGTTTTATAGTTAACATTATTCCAGAAGAAGTACATTCTAAAACTGTGATGAAAATTACGGATAGCATGGTGAATACTGTGAACCCCAAATATCTGAAACAGGTCTCAGACAATTAGGAAGTTTATTTTGCCAAAGTTAAGGATGCACACCCATGACACAGCCTCAGGAGGTCCTGATGACATGTGCCTGAGGTGGTCGGGGTACAGTTGGTTTTATACATTTTAGGGAAACACAAAACATCCATCAATATATGTAAGATGAACAATGGTTCAGTTCAGAAAGGTGGGACAACTCAAAGCAAAGGAAGGGGCTTCCATGTCACAGGTAGATGAGACAAATTGTTGCATTCTTTTGAGTTTCTGATTAGCCTTTCCAAAGGAGGCAATCAGATACACATTTATCTCAGTGAGCAGAAAAATGACTTTGAATCGAATGGGAGGCAGTTTTGCCCTAAGCAGTTCCCAGCTTAACTTTTTTCTGTAGCTTAGTAATTTTGGGGTCCCAAGATTTATTTTCCTTTCACAATATACAACCAGCAACATATTTGTTTGTTGTCATCATCAAATATTATTTACTACACATAATTGTATGAGCTACACATTTATATTACTGGTAGTAGAGTAGGTTTGTTTATACCAGAATTATCACAAACATATGAGTATTGCATTCTGCTACAATGTTCCTAGGCAAAAGGAACTTTTCAGCTCTATTATAATCTTAGGGAAACACCATAGTATATGCAGTGCATCATTGACTGAAATATTGGTATGCAGCACATGACTCAGTATGCAGCACGGGAGATACAGACTATATATTTATGTCTTCCCAAAATCCATATGTGGAAGCCCTAATCCCCCTGATATGGTTTGGCTCTGTATCCCCACCCAAATACCATCTCGAATTGTAATCCGCAGATGTTGAGAGGGGAATCTGGTGGGGGATGATTTGGATAATGGGGGTGGTTTCTCTCATGCTGTTATCATGATAATGAGTGAATTCTCACGAGATCCGATGGTATTGTAAGTGTTTGGTAAGTTTCTCATTCGCTTGCTGGCTCTCTCAACTGCCACCATGTAAGATGTGCCTGCTTTCCCTTCCACCATGATTGTAAGTTTCCTGAGGTGTCCCGAGACATGCAGAACTGTGAGTTGATTAAACTTCCTTTGTTCATGAATTACCTAGTCTTCAGAATATCTTTATAGCAGTGTGAAAACGGACTAATTCAGTAAATGGATAGCACAGAGTGGGGCGCTGCTATAAAGATACTTGAAAATGTGAAAGTGACTTTGGAACTGGGTAATGGGCAGAGGTTGGAACAGTTTGGAGGGCTCAGAAGAAGGCAGGAAAATGTGAGAAAGTTCGGAGCTTCCTAGAGACTCGCTGTATGGTTTTGACCAAAATGTGGATAGTGATGTGAACAGTGAAGCCCAGGCTGAGGTGGTCTCGGGTGGAGATGAGAAACTTATTGGGAACTAAAGTAAAAATAACTCTTGCTATGTTTAGCAAAGAGACTGGTAGCATTTTGCCCCTGCCCTGGAGATCTGTGGAACTTTTAACTTGACAGAGATGATTTATGGTATCTGCCAGAAGAAATTTCTAAGTGGCAAAGTGTTCAAGAGGAAGCAGAGCATAGAAGTTTAGATTATTTGCAACCTGACAATGCAATAGAAAAAAAAAAACCCATTTTCCTGGGAGAAATTTAAGCCAGTTGCAGAAATTTGCATAAGTAATGAAAAGCCTATTGTTAATCACCAAGACAATGGGGAAAATGTCTCCATGGCATTTCAGAGATCTTGCTGGCAGCCCCTCCCATCACAGGCCCAGAGGCCAAGAAGAAAAAACTGGTTCACTGGGCAGGGGCCATGGCCCCCTGCTGTGTGCAGCATCAAGAATTGATGCCCTGTGTCCCAGCTGCTCCAGCTCCAGCCTTGGCTAAAAGGAGCCAAGGTACAGCTTGGGCCGTTGTTTCAGAGGGTGCAAGACCCAAGCTTTGGTGGCTTCCATGTGGTGTTGGGTCTGTGGGAGCACAGAACTCAAAAATTGAGGTTTAGGGACCTCTGCCTAGATTACAGAGGATTTATGGAAATACCTGATTGTCCAGGCAGAAATTTGCTGCACGGGTGGAGCCCACATGGAGAACCTCTGCTAGGGCAGTGCAGAAGGGAAATGTGGGGTTGGAGCCCCCACACAGAGTCCTCACTGAGGCACTGTCTACTAGAATGTAAGAAGGCGGCTACCATCCTCCAGACCCAAAAATGATAGATCCACAGACAGCTTGCACTGTGCACCTGGAAAAGCCACAGATACTCAATGCTAGCCTGTGAAAGCAGCTGAGAGTGGGGCTATACCCTGCAAAGCCACAGGGGCAGAGCTGCCCAAGATCATGGGAACCCACCTCTTGCGCCAGAGTGACCTGGATGTGAAACATGGATTCAAAGGAGATCATTTTGGAGCTTTAAAATATCATGACTGCCCTGTTGGATTCCGGACTTGTGTGGGGCCTGTAGCCACTTAGTTTTGGCCAATTTCTCCAATTTGCAATTAGAACATTTATCCAATGGCTTTACCCCCTTTGTGTCTTGGAAGTAACTAGCTTGCTTTTGATTTTGCAGGCTCATAGGTAGAAGGGACTTGCCTTGTCTCAGATGTGAGTTTGGACTGTGGACTTTTGAGTTACTGTTGAAATGAGTTAAGACTTTGGGGGGCTGTTGGAAAGGCATAATTTGTTTTGAAATGTGACAAGACATGAGATTTGGGAGGGACCAGTGGCAGAATGAAATGGTTTGTCTCTATGTCTCCACCCAAATCCCATCTCATATTGTAATTCCCAGGTGTTGAGGGAGGAAGCTGGTGAGAGATGATTAAATCAGTGGGGCAGTTTCACCCATGCTGTTCTCACGATTGTGAGTGAGTTCTCATGAGATCTGATGGTTTTGCAAGTTATTAGCAAGTTCCTTCTTCGCTCTCTGGCTCTCTCGCCTGCCGCCACGTAAGATGTGCCTGCTTCCACTTCTGCCATGATTGTAATTTTCCTAAAGCCTCCCCAGCCATGAGGAAATGTGAGTCACTTAAATCTCCTTAGTTTATGAATTATGTAGTCTCAGGTGGTATCTTTATAGCAGTATGAAAACTAATACACCCTCCATGGTTGTATTTGGAGATGGGGCCTCTAAGGAAGTAATTAAGATTAGACGAGTTCGTAAGGGTGGGGCCTTTATCTGATAGAATTAGTGCCCTTTTAACAGACACTAGAGAGCTTGCTCTCCCTTCCATGTGAGGATGCAATGAGAAGGCCACTGTCTATAACTAGGAAAAAAATCATCACCAGAACGCATCATACTGGCATGCTAATCTCAGATTTCTGGTCTCCAGACAATGAGAAATAAATTTCTGTTGTTTGAACAACCCATTCTGTGGTATCGTGTTATAGCAGCCAAAAAAGACCAATAAAGTGCAGTGGCCAAAAACTGGAATCAACCTGAATGCCTGCAATAGAGAAATGGCTTAATAAGTTTCATTTAAGCCATCCTCATTCACATGACTACATTTAAAAGTATGATAATTCTATACCAGAAAATGTGGATAGATTTTTATGTAGTGTTTCTAAGTTATATAACCAAGATGCATTAAAGAGTAAAATAGTGCTTCTATACAGGTGTACGTATATGTATATATGCTATATTACTATATGAAATTGGCAAAGATATGGAAAAATGCACAATCACCTTTTAACATTGGTTATCCAATTGGAGGAGAGAGTAAAGAAATGCAAAATTTTATAGAGATGGTCTTTCTAAACATTAAATATATACATATATGTATATATGTGTATACATAACTCTTACATAAATTCACATATGAGCGTTTATACGTATAAATCTATGTATATATGAAAAGACAGTTGCCAATATTGTACATATTGCTGGATATTTTTGGTTTTCAGTGTTTTATGTATTTTTAAACTTTCTTGTAACTTGAATTTTTTTTTTTTTTTTTTTTTTAGATGGAGGCTTGCTCTGTCACCCAGGCTGGAGTGCAGTGGTGCGATCTCGGTTCACTGCAACCTCCACCTCCCGAGTTCAAGCGATTCTCCTGCCTCAGCCTCCCGAGTAGTTGGGACTACATGCATGCACCACCACATCCAGGTAATTTTTGTATTTTTAGTAGAGATGGGGTTTCACCATATTGGTCAGGCTGGTCTTGAACTCCTGATCTCGTGATCCATTCGCCTCGGCCTGCCACAATGCTAGGATTACAAGCGAGAGCCACCACGCCCCACCCTGAATTTTTTTTAAATAAAATTTTTAAATGATTTTAAGCTTTAACCTTTGTCTTAATCCATTGTATCTTACTAAAATGTAATACTACATACCGGCTAAATTAAAAACAATAGGACTTTATGGCTGGGCGTGGTGGCTCACGCCTGTAATCCCACCACATTGGGAGACCAAGGTGGGCAGATCACAAGGTCAGGAGATTGAGACCATCCTGGCTAACATGGTGAAACCTCATCTCTACTAAAAATACAAAAAAAAAAAAAATTGCTGGGCATTGTGGCAGGAGCCTGTAGTCTCAGCTCCTCAGGAGACTGAGGCAGAAAAATTGCTTGAACCCCAGGAGGAGGTTGCAGTCAGCCAAGATCACAACACTGCACTACAGCCTGGGTGACAGAGCGAGAATCCATCTCAAAAACAAAAGCCAAAACAAAACAAAAAGTTTATTTAGCTCATTTTTCTAGAACTGGGAAGTCCAAGGGCATGGTGTTAGCATCTGGTGAGGGCCTTCTTCCTACATCATAAGATGAGAGATGGCATCACATGGTGAGAGGGCAACAGCATTGGAGTCAGCCCAGGTATCTCTACCTCTTCCTATAAAGCTACTATTCCCATATCATAGGGGCTCCATCCTGATGAACTTACCCAATCCAAATTACTTCCCAAATACCTCACCTCCTATTGACATATGAATCTGAGGATTATATTTTCAATACATGCAATTTTGGGGACACATTCAAACCATAGCAACATTTCTAAATAAAACATTATACAGCAGATTGAGAAAATAACCTAACATGTATAAAATTGATGATTGTTTTGTCATCCATTTATTCATCAAACATACATTGAGCAGCCACCATGATGTTGTGATAAGTGTACTAAGGTGGTTGCAATTACAAAAATGAATGAAATATGCTTCTTCCTGGTGTATATTGTATAATGAGGGTGACAAAGTTGTAAATCAATGATTTTAATACAACATGGTAAGTGCTCTAATACAAGTAGTAGTAGGACAACAGGAGCCACTAACTCTGCTGGGGTTGGTGGTGGGGAGACATCAGAGTGGGAGCAACATTTGATCTTAGCCTTGAAGAATGATTAAGCTTTCATCACTCATCAGACATAGGTGGGGAAGAGAAAGCAATTAATTCAAAGAGGAAGGAAAAACACGTAGCACTATTTTACTTGCTCATCAGTGACATGTAAGGAGCAGTAAAAAGCTTGGTTTTTTGTTTGTTTATTTGTGTCTGTGTGTGTGTTTTTGAGATGGAGTCTCACTCTGTCGCCCAGGCTGGAGTGCAGTGGCATGGTCTCGGCTCACTGCAATCTCCGCCTCCTGGATTCAAAAGAGTTCTTCTGCCTCAGCCTCCCGAATAGCTGAAACTACAGGTGCATGCCACCACGCCCAGCTAATTTTCGTATTTTTATTAGAGATTCGGTGTCACCATATTGGCCAGGCTGGTCTCGAACTCCTGACCTCGTGATCTGCCCACCACACCTTCCAAAGTGCTGGAATAATAGGCGTGAGCCACCATGCCCAGCCTACAGCTTGTTAATTATAGTTCTAAATGACAATAATGTGGAAAGATAGTGTATTAGTTTGTTCTTATACTACTAATAAAGACATAACTGAGACTGGGTAATTTATGAAGGAAAGAGGTTTAATGGACTCACAATTCCACATGACTGGGGAGGCCTCACAATCATTGCAGAAGGCAAATGAGCAGCAAAGTCACATCTTACGTGGCAGCAGGCAAGAGAGCTTGCGCAGGTTAATTCCCATTTATAAAACCATCAGATCTCCTGAGATGTATTCACTACCATGGCAACAGTAGGGCAGAAGTCACCACCATCATTCAATTATCTCCACCTGGCCCAACCCTTGACATGGGAATTATTACAATTCGAGGTGAGATTTGGATGGGGACACAGCCAATCATATCATTCTGCCACCGGCCCCTCCCAAATCTCATGTCCTCACATTTCAAAACCAATCATGCCTTCCCAAAAGTCCCCCAAAGGCTTAAATCATTTCAGCATTAACTCAAAAGTCCACAGGACAAGGTCTCATCTGAGACAAGGTAAGTCCCTTCTGCCTATGAGCCTGTAAAATCAAAAGCAAGTTAGTTACTTCCGAGACACAATGCAAGTATAGGCACTGGGTAAAGACGCCCATTCCACATGGGAGAAATTGGCCAAAACAAAGGGGCTACAGGCCCCATTCAAGTCCAAAATCCAACAGGGCAGTCATTAAACCTTAAAGTTCCAACATGATCTCCTTTGACTCCATGTATCACATCCAGTTCACGCTGATGCAAGTAGTGGACTCCCATGGCCTTGGGCAGCTCTGCCCCTGTGGCTTTGCAGGGTACAGCCCCTCTCCCAGCTGTTTTCACAGGCTGGCATTGAGTGTCTGCAGCTTTTTTAGGTGCACGGTGCAAGCTGTCAGTGGATCTACCTTTCTGGGGTCTGGAGGACAGTGGCCCTCTTCCCACAGCTACACTAGGCAGTGCCCCAGTGGGGACTCTGTGTGGGGTTTCTGACCCCACATTTCCCTTCCACACAGGCCAAGCAGAGGTTCTCCATGAGGGGTCCACCCCTGCAGCACACCTCTGCCTGGACAGCCATGTGTTTCTATATATCCCCTGAAATCTAGTAGTAAGAGGTTCCCAAATCTCAATTTTTGTCTTCCACATACCCACGGGACCAACATCATGTGGAAGCTACCAAGGATTAGGACTTGAATCCTCTGAAGCAATGGCCTGAGATACACCTTGGCCACTTTTAACCTTAGACTGAAGTGCCTAGGAAGCAGGCACCAAGTCAAGAGGCTACACACAGCAGAGGGTCCCTGGATCTGGCACAAGAAACCGTTTTTCTCTTCTAGGCCTCCAGGCCTGTGATGGAAGGGGCTGCAATGAAGGTCTCTGACATGCCCTGGAGTCATTTTCCCCATTGTTTTAACAATTAGTATTTGGTTCCTCATTACTTATGCAAATTTTTGGAGCTGGCTTGAAGGTCTCCCCAGAAAATAGGTTTTTCTTTTCTATTGCATTATCAGGCTGCAAACTTTTCGAAGTTTTATGCTCTGTTTCCTCTTGAACACTTTGCTGCTTAGAAATTTCTTCTGCCAGATACCCTAAATTATCTCTCTCAAGTTCAAAGTTCCACAGATCTCTAGGGCAGAGGCAAAATGCCATAAGTCTCTTTCTATGGCAAGAATGACCTTTACTCCAGTTCCCAAGTTCCTCATCTCCATCTGAGACCACCTCAGCCTGGACTTTATTGTCTATGTCACTATCGGCCTTTTGGTCAAGGCCATTCAACAAGTCTCTAGGAAGTTCCAAAGTTCTCCATATCTTCCTGTCCTCTCCTGAGACCTCCAAACCTCTGTTCCAACCTATGCCTGTTACCCAGGTCCAAAGACGCTTCCACATGTTTGGATATCTTTACAGCAGTGCTCCACTCTCTGCGGTACCAATTTGCTGTATTAGTCTGTTGCTGTATTAGTTTGCTGCTAATAAAGACAAACCCAAGACTGGGTAATTTATAAAGGAAAGAGTTTAATTGACTCATAGTTCCACATTGCTGGAGATGCCTCACAATCATGGCAAAAGGCAAATGAGGAGCAAAATCACATGTTACATGGAGGCAGGCAAGAAATCTTATGCAGGGGAACTCCCATTTATAAAACCATCATATCTCATGAGGTATCAGATGTCCAGGATAAAAGCATGGGGGAAACAACTAAAAGCACCAAGGGATAAAGATATTTAGAGAAAGTTCTGGTTTGAAAGTAATAAAATGAGAACTGGCTTCAAAAAAATGCAAACATTGTTTTCCGGATGAAGAAACACTCAAATATGCATTTAACAGAAAAAAAAAAAAACACCAAAGAAATCTGGCTAAGTTAAGCAACTTGTCTGCAGTTAGGTTAGAAATATGGGTTGCTGCTCATTTACGCCTGTGGAAAGAGGTTGGAGAGGAGAGATGTTCAAATGATGACTCATCAGGTACAAAGAGAAAATGTCATAGATCAGCCACTACCACAACTTCATTTTATAAATTAATCATAAGCCATATATGACCAGTTATTATGAAGTATCTAAGGTGATATGGATTGGCTGTGTCCCCACCCAAATCTCTTTTTAAATTGTAGTTCCCATAATCCCCACATGTTGTGGGAGGGACCTGCTTGGAAGTAATTGAATCATGGGGTCAGTTATCCTCATGCTGTTCTCATGATAGTGAGTTCTCAGGAGAGCTGATGGTTTTATAAGGGACTTTTTTCCCTTTTGCTCAGTACCTCTCTCTTGTTGCCTTGTGAAGAAGGATGTGTTTGCTTTCCCTTCCACCACGATTGAAAATTTCCTGAGACTTTCCCAGCCATGCGGAACTGTGAGTCAATTAACACTTGTTTCTTTACAAATTACCCAGTCTTGGGTATTTCTTCATAGCAGCGTGAGAATGAACTAATACATAAGAGTACCAGAATGCCTAGCTATTGAGCACAGGTGACCAAAGATAATTGTGTCTTCAATAAAAACAAATAAGGGCTCAGTAATCATGAGTTAACAGCAGCTTATACATGACATGCTAGCACTTGGAGAGTTGGCAAAGAAAAGCAAGAAGTAGCTTGCTTTTATTTATGTATTTATTTATATTATGGTTGTTAATAACAGTAGCCATTTTATCAAATGCCTATTATGTGTCTAATATAGTACCAGGTTTTTTACATAAATTACTTCATTCAATTCCAGAGTGACCCTAGGACAAAGAGGCATACCATTATCATCTCATTTTACACATCAGGGAATTAATCCTTACAGAGTTTAAGGAACTTGCTCAGGGACAAATAGCCTTTAGGTGGTGATACTTTAAAATGAGGTCAAACTTCAAAGCCTATCCTCTAAACTGCTATGTTAGATACTAAGTTATATTCTTCCTGCTACAAGCCTAGTCTTAGCCAATATTATCTTATACATGCATTGTTGCTACAATCTGTCACATCTGTGGTCTTATCAAATCCGCAACATCCAGTGATCTTTCTAAAAATTAAATCAATCTACATCACTGTCATGCATCAAAGCCAAAATGGCTTCCACTACATGTAAAATAAAACCCAAGTTCTTAACACTACGAGTCTCTACGTGTCTTTATCTTTGCCAAGCTCTCTAGTCTCAGTTGTCTATTTCCATTCTTCCTCCTCTCACTCTACTCCAGGCATACTTGCCTATTTGCTGCTCCTCAACACTTTGTCCTTATTCTTACTTCATGACATGGCTACTTGCTCTTCTTTATATCTAAGATGTTGTTTATAAAGTCTTCACACAGCAGATTCTATCTCATTGTTTAGTTCTGAATTCAAAAGTCAACACCTCAGAGATTTTCCCACATCTCCTAAGTAAAATGTTGGCCTCTGTCCAACTACCACCATTCTCACCCTTCCCTTTGACCATGTAAATATAAATTAAACAACTGCATAACTATAGACTATACATTCTTAACTGTAAGCCCAGGACCTAGAACAGGTCTGACACATATCAGGCACTCCATAAAATATTTGTTTCCTGAGACATTGGTACAATAAAATGTCATATTCATATGACCACTAATGCATATATTAGATAAATGCATAATATGCATAAATATATATGCATATATATATATATATATATAGTATGCAGTATATGAGCTTCTTATAGTCATCCTGAAGAAGTGGAATTTATACCCAACACTCAAAATTTGGTTTCAAAGTCAAGACTAATGGTGCCACACATGCACCAAGAGGGTACAATAAGGATTATTATTTACATGAGTCAAACAACAAAAATGGAGTAAGACTGTATGAAACTTCAGCCCTGATGCTTGACTGACAACTGAAATTTGCCATGTTGTATTTATTTTGAACTAGTTTAAATAACATTCTATGAGGCCTCCTACCTAAAATCAACAAGGAAGGTAAAAGTTCCATTGCCTTATTCAAGAGCTGAATGTTGTTTATTTTAAGAAGTGAAATGAGTATCTTGGTCACTATCAATGATGTCTGGAACTCAAAAGTCTACAACACCAAACACAAAGGAGTGCCTTGGTAAGAACATGGTATTGAGGTTTTCATATGTACAGAGAAATGCATAATCTTAATTTATATTTGGGGCATCTATGAGTCAAAATAACTCAAGAGTTCTTTAACTCAAATGGGGCAAACTTGGATAAAGAATTGTTTTCTCAATGGCCAGACTAATAGGTAATCTGCCCCAATATTCACGTAGGTTCTTTTCTATTTTCCTCAAGCGTCGGCCAGCTTGAGAAATAAAGGGACAGAGTACAAAAGAGAGAAATTTTAAAGCTGGGCATCCGGGGGAGACATCACGTGTCTGTAGGTTCTGTGGTGCCCCACAAGCCACAAAAACCAGCAAGTTTTTATTAGGGAGTTTCAAAAGGGGAGGGAGTGTGGAAACAGGTGTGGATCACAGACATCAAGTACTTTACAAGGTAATAGAATATCACAAGGCAAGTGGAGGCAGGGTGAGATGATAGGACCACAGGACCGAGGCGAAATTAAAATTGCTAATGAAGTTTCGGGCACCATTGTCATTGATAACATCTTATCAGGAAACAGGGTTTTGAGATCAACCGGTCTGACCAAAATTTATTAGGTGGGAATTTCCTCTTCCTAATAAGCCTGGGAGCACTATGGGAGACTGGATTCTATTTCACCTCTGCAGTCTCGACCAAAAGAGACAACCACGCCCAGTGGGGGCAGTTCAGAAACCCACCCCCAGGTATGCATTCTCTTTCTCAGGGATGTTCCATGCTGAGAAAAAGAATTCAGCAATATTTCTCCCATTTGCTTTTGAAAGAAGAGAAATATGGCTCTGTTTCAACCGGCTTACCAGCGGTCAGAATTTAAGGTTATCTCTCTTATTCCCTGAACAACTGCTGTTATCCTGTTCTTTTTTTAAGGTGCCCACATTTCATATTGCTCAAACACACATGCTGTACAATTTGTGCAGTTAATGCAATTATTACAGGGTCCTGAGGCGATATACATCCTCATCAGCTGACAGGATTAAGAGATTAAAGTAAAGACGGCATAGGAAATCACAAGGGTATTGATTGGGGAAGTGATAAGTGTCCATGAAATCTTTACAAGTTATGTTTAGAGACTGCAGTAAAGACAGGCATAAGAAATTACAAAAGTATTAATTTGGGGAACTAATAAATGTCCATGAAATCTTCACAATTCATGTTCTTCTGCCATGGCTTCAGCCGTTCCGTCCATTTGGGGTCCCTGACTTCCCACAACACCAGACCAAATAGTCAGACCATTGACAATAGCTCAAAGGTCTCTAAAAACGTTCAGATGAGGTCAATTAATGGCCACGACATCCAGTGTTAAGATGATTGTTTAGTTTGGCCGACTGAATCTTGGGTTTTGTCCTTTATCAGGGAAATCTTGGTTAAGATATGAAAAGCAGCAGTTCCCAAGCAACCTCTATTAGGGGTGAGGGTGGTAATGCCATTGGTAATAGTGAATGATAATCCTTCGGTAGTCACTCTGTTGATTCTAAGGGACTCCCTGGTTATCCAAGGAGTCTGAGAGAGCAATGTCCTCTTACAGAACTGTGGAATCTAGTGAGGGACTGAGAACAGAGGAGTTACTGTCTCCTGTAGGTGGGAACATACAGAAAAATCAGGTGTGGCTCCATGCTGTAGTGAGGAAGTTTCACTAGCCATGATGAGCTAACTGGTTGCTAATTCCAGGACCCAGGCATAATGAACACCTAGATGTTGAGGGTCACAGGTACAGGGCCTGAGAGAACTTATATTTCTGGTCAAAACCCAGTAGGTTGCCACCAGTTGCCACACTAATGGCATATAGCATAAAGGCAAACAGAGCAGTTCCTTGTATCAGAAGCCCATGGGCAACTAAAGGCTATCATCGCGGGTCTGGTGACTTCAGTAAGTATGAAAAGAGGTTGCTAAAATCTCTACAGTGCATAAGTCTCTGGGGAGACCTGACACAAGGGCCTGTTGCATAGCAATTTAGACAAATTCCAGAGCCTTTTGTTGCAGGTGGCTTCATTCAAGATGGACCAATTTACAAGTGACAGAACAAATACACTTAAATAAATTTGTATGTAGGGAATATATTACCTCCAGGATCCAAAAATGTCTAAATGATATTAGACTTGTTTTAAAAATGTGGGTGCTGAGACTAAAAGCTTTTTCTTGACATTGTTGCATTGGAGCAGCCCTCAGATTACCAAATAATTTTCAGAAACTTAACTGATGTAGTGTGGCTTTGTACTATGTGTGAGGGCAATGGCTGATTTCCTTTCTGTGATCTCTTTTGCTAACATTTTTATGTCCTGAAGAAGTGTCTCATAGGAAACTCCTCAGAAGAGGTTGTCATCAGTGTAATGTCATACCTGAGCATCTAGGAAAATCTAGATGTAGTTAATATTCTGCCTGTGAAGATTATATGAGATGACGGAAGTGGAAAGATACCCCACCAAGTACCCTGGTAGAGTTGTATTGTGTCCCTTTGAAGGTGAAGGTAAGTACACTGCAAGTGAGAGGCTGTTGAAACAGGAAGTGAACAGGACATTTAGCAAAATACTTTGCTATTACTGCAAATTATTTACCAGATACGTATTGGACGGAATCAGTAATTTGAATAATATTAGGTATGAAGACCTGATGAGCGGAACCATGGCATTAAGGTTACAGTAATATACACTGAGGCACCATTTATATTTTCCAGATTTAAGAACAATCCAAATTTGGCTGTTAAATGCATAAGCAGTGAGGGTAATCATCTATACAGGTCTAATTCTCTAAATAGGTCTTATATAATGGGTTTCAGTTATTGAAGATTCTATTTTAATTTAGATTGGGCTTTTTTAAAAAGCAATGGAGGAAGATGTTAATTATTAACTTATTTTATCTGCGTGAGGCAGTCCATAGGGTCCCATTTTTCAAGCTGATCACAAGTACCAAAGACTTAATTTTAATTTATTACTCATTAGGTTAGATTGTCCATGATCAGTAGGGGATATTTGGAAAGAATTGATGCCATGGATATGGGGATTTTAGGCAAGGGAATAATTAAAATAGTTGAGGCTGGGCATATCTGTTCATTTCCATTTTAAATTCAGTAACTCTCCAGTTGTTTTTATCAGCTTGATCAGATGTGGGGTAGTAGAAGGGAATGAGATGAAGCTTAAAATCTGGTGGCAGACAAACATCAAAAACGGAATCAAACCCATTGTTGCATACTACCACCCCGCACACATCACAACTCTCCCTATCTACACCCTCCCACACACACAGAAACACCAATTCCTTTTCCTCTTTTACTGTGGAATAAATTATTAAGCAGGAAATTTGTCTTCAGTGCTCGTTCCTCATCTAGTCCTTAATCCCAATGTCTGGCTAACTGTGGCTGCCAGCCTGTCTCACAACCTGGAAGGTTCTCAACTCCCTCCCTCCTCATACACATGCTCTTCCCCTTCTTTCCCTACCTCTCCATTATTAGAAAACACCACAGAGATATACAGAACTTTTCAAAATCTTTTGGTTGAATTTTAATCACCAACATCCAAGAATCTTGGTGCAATATGTAGTTTCTCTGCACAGGAGACCATTTCTAGAGGTTAACCTAGAGATGAGATAGGTCTTGGTCTTCTGATGAGCTCTCAGAATCACTTGAGGTGGGAGATTACTCGTGGCTGTCTTCATCCTCATTTGGCTGATTTTCATCCCTTTTTTTATTACTGTGGTAATAAAAAATTAATACAGTTGACTTTTTCCCCGCTTTACGTCTTTCTGAATTCTGCTGAACAAATGATCTTATCTTCTTTGCTGCCTTCAACAACTGGAAGAAAAACAGAGTGAGCCAAAAGAGACATTAATTTGGAGAAGTGGATGGGGAATGTGTGGAAAGGGAGATTTTGTGATGATGTGTACAGGTTGAGGAAAGATTTTGTGCCAGATAAGGACAAGGTGGGAATCTTGGGTTAGGTATCAATGGGGAGGAAGAGTCACATAATTAGGGATATCTGACCTCCTCAATTTCACCTTCTTCAGCTTCACAAGTAGTTTTCTTTCTCCATTTCATGCTGGGATTTTCTTGGCTTGTGCTTGTGGATGGTTCAGGCATGTCTGAACTAGCTTCTCCTACTTCTTTGGTAACCTTTGGGATAATGTAGCAATGGTGGCCTATATTCCCTTCTGGCTCCTTGTTAATCTCCGCCATCTTAGAGCAAAAGTAGGCTATAGCCTCTTTTATTTCTTCAGGAACATCTTCTATCGTAGAACAACAGTAGCGTACAGTGTCTTCCTCTTCTTCACTAAACTCTGCCATCCTAGATGAACAGTAGCCTACAGCCTCTCCTGATTTTTCCCTAACCTCTGCCACCCTAGAGCAACAGTAGCCTACTCCAGGCCTCCTGATCTCTCTCTATATATACTCCTCAAGACAATGAGATTCCACATTCTTCAGTTTGATTGGCCAGCAAGAAATTATTCTGCCAATGGTAGCCCTGGGGTGGCTTAGACATCACCAGGCAACACTCCTGACAATTTCATGGCTTACACATCACAAAGCACCACTCCTGACAATCCCATGCGGGGAGGGACAGGGTACAGAGGAGTCTAAACGGTCTGGTTAGAGAAAAAGGAGAGCTTCCTCAACACCAATAAGGGTCATTCCAAAGTGACCTCTCACCCTTCTTCATCTCTCCTAGTTTAATAGTGGTGTGTCATATGGCTTAGAAGGGTGTTTCCCCCAAGCCATTCCCCATGGCTACCCCAATCAGTCATTCATTCTGTTGTCTCCCAGCCTTCACCAATACTGGATATTTTGTATGTCTTATCGAAAATCCTTCTGAGCCAGTGTACCCATATTTAAGTCTAAATACAGATGTGAGTTATCTCACTTTTCTCCAACAACACGTGCCTCTACCAGGCAACTTTCCCAAGGGGTGTGTGCGTGTGTGTGTGTGTGTGTGTGGTTACTGCATACAATTCATGGACATTCCTCTCTACCTTATTCATATAAGTTTCTTCTTTCAGAGAACCTCATATCAAGTCAATATCATCAGGATTATGGGACTCCTTCATGAAAATGGTTGAATGAATCCCTTGTTTTTTTCCACAAGGGTGTCATGGATGTTTCTCCCTAAAACTCTGATGATCAAAATCTTTTTTGTGACACTGACCTAAACAGTATCGCAAGAAGCATTTTTAAAGCTCCTAGTGAGTTATCTGCTTTTAGGAGTGTGTTCTCAGCATTTCAAATAGTAACTGCTCTCCCTCCATATGAGTGACCACCCAGTGGGCCTATATATTGAAGAGACTCTCAGTCTTTCTCCTCAACTGTCTAAAGAAAGAATACTAACACCTGGTTTAGAAACAACTAATGGTAAAAACGGAAGAGTTTATCCTTGAGCCTAGTTTCAGTCATATCTTATATTGGAATTGAGACACATGATTCAATCTGAATTCACAGATCCAGGCTGAAACACAAGATTCAGGGCTACATTAAGAAGGGCTCCAACCCAATATTCCTGTCAATAAATGTCAATTAGTTAAACTGCTGACTTACGTTGTTGAAATCTTTAGCATAGGCTTGGTAGAACCCTACCAATGCTGCACAAAGCAGTACAGTTTAAAGTACAAGCTAGGCCGCAGGCAGTAGCTCAAACTGCATGTCACCAGCAGGTAGCAGTGCCAGTTAGGAAGCTAAAGCAAGAGAAAAAAGACCCCTGGTGATAGTGAAGAGTGCCTAGATATCCTGTTCACAGATTCAATGTGACAGGATGGATTCCACACCAAAAATTTGGTTTGGATGTCAAAACTGATGAAACATGCACCAAAAGGGAATGGAAAATTTTATTACTCACATAATGAGGCTTTCTGGGGAGATCAGGACAGGTTTCCAAGCAGGTAAAAGAATGCTTGAGAGAACAGAGAGAAAAAAAAAAAAAACTGGCTTGGCTTTTATGATGGTTAGGGGGTAAAGCTGGTATGAGTGTCCCACACACAGACTAGGGCTTGCAAGGTTTGACCTTCACACTAGCCCTAAAGAAGGAATCACCTGGGCTTTGTCATCAGATCTAGATAAGAAGAGGAAGAGGAAGTGGTGAGTCTTGAAAATTGTTAGCCGTCAAATGCAAAACATGGAGTCAGATTCTATTACAGAGCTATTTTACAGAAGTGTTGTGTAAATGAAAAACGTTCTAGCAAAATTTAGAATTTTCAAAACCACGGTAACCAAGCTTCTCATATTGTTTTTGGTTTAAGCTGCATTTCATTACATTAGCATAACCAAAATTATGGTCCTTTAAATATTCTTTAAGAAAGCTTAGGATTATCTTGGTTCATCAACAGAGAAACTGTGCAGAAAGACAAAGCTGTTACCATCAGCAAGTCTGCTACTCTGTCTACAGGAGTGCAGACCTAATTTCACTATCTGCTGAATTATGTGAGGCTTTTTACCTTCTTCCTATCTCAGATCATTAAAGACTGTAATCATAATTACAGAAGCCAACATTTATTGACCACTAAATATATGCTGAAATTAAGCTAAATAATTGTCATACCTGAGACTGGGTAAGTTAGAAAAATCAGAAATTTATTTCTCACAATTCCAGATGCTGAGAAGTCCAAGATCAAGGTGCCAGCAGGTTTGGTTGTCTGGTAAGGGCTTGCTCTCTGCTTCCAAGATGGTACCTTTTTACTGCATCCTCTGGCGGGGAGGAACACTGTGTCTTCACATGGAAGGTGGTAGAAGGAAAAGCCAGTCTAAAGTTGCAAGAAGACTCTTTTTAAGGGCCCTGATCCTATTCATGAGCAAGGAGCCCTCATACCCTAATCACCTCTTAATGACCCTGCCTCTTAATGCTATCACATTGGCAACATCTGAATTTTGGAGGAGACACATTGAAAGCAGAGCTATGACCACATCCATATTCAATGCTTGTCACAACCCTATTGGGGTAATTTGCAAAATAACACTTTTTGCCACCTCCATTCCAATTGTGGAAGCAGAAAAGATCGTTGAGGAAAGTACATGGGAATATTTATAGGCCAGGTTGAAAGGGACATGTATCACTCCCACTAACATTTCATTGGCAAGAGCTCACATAGCCACATTTAACTGCAAGACAGATGGATAAATGGAATCTACCAAGAAGAGGATTATTTGAGTGTTGGTGATCAGCTAGCTATCTGCTACGACTGTCCCATCATCACTTTATTCCTAGTGCATAGAGTAGGGACTGGTATGTAGTAAGTGGTCACAAATATATCTGTTGAGTGAATGAGTTTGAATATATGGTCAGAGTTACATATAGAAACATATAGAACTAGGTCTGAAACACGTAAAACTTGGTTAGGTAATTTTTTAGATCTGCCACCAAATGCACAAGCAACAAAGAAAGATTAAACTGGACTATATCAAATTTTAAAATCCGCTGCAAAAAATATACAAAAAAATGAAAAGGCAACCCAAAGAAAAGGAGAAACATATTTGCAAATCACGTATTTGGCAAAGATCTAGTAGGCAGAATATTCTTACAACTCAAAAACAAAAAAATAAAACACCCAATTAAAAGTTAGGTAAAGAACTCAAGCTGACATTTATCTAAGGAAGATGTATAAATAACCAACAAATACATGAAAAGATGCTTAATATCATCAGTCATTAGGGAAAATGCAAATCAAAACCACAAGATACCACTTCACACCTACTAAGATAATTATATTAAATATTTTTTTTTTTTTGAGACGGAGTCTTGCTTTGTCACCCAGGCTGGAGTGCAGTAGCCCAAGCTCGGCTCACTGCAACCTCCACCTCCCAGGTTCAAGTGATTCTCCTGCCTCTACCTCACAAGTAGCTGGCACTACAGGCGCGTGCCACCACGCCCAGCTAATTTTTTTTGTATTTTTAGTACAGATGGGGTTTCACCATGTTGGCCAGGCTGGTCTCGCACTCCTGACCTCAGGTGATCCGCTCGCCTTGGCCTCCCAAAGTGCTGGGATTACAGGTGTGAGCCACTGTGCCTGGCCTATATAAATAATTTTTTAGATGGAAAATAACAAGCGTCGGTGAGGATGTGGATAAACTGGAACCCTCATACACTTCTGGAGGAAATGTATAATGGTGCAGTCTCCATGTAAAACAGTTTGGCAATTCCTCAGAAAGTTAAACATAAACTTACTATATGACCCAACATAAGACTCCCAGGTATATAACCAAAATAATTGAAAACAGAAAAAAACAGTTGAGTGGAGCATTACAACAGCCAAAGGCAAATGATGTTTTAAGAAGAAAAAATAGTCAGTTTCATGAAATGCTTCTCACAGGTAATATGGGGCAACACAAGTGACCATTGAACTTGATAGTATGGAAGTTATTGGTAATCTTGAAAAAAAAGGAGAATAAAAGAATGGAAAATATTTAGTGTAAACCTGAATGATGTATATTAAGAACACAATATGAGGTGAGTAAGTGAGAGGTTTGATGCTAAGAAAAGGAAAAACCATGGAGTTGGACATTGATTTGGTGTCCCGAGAGTGGTTTTTTTTGTTTGTGTGGTTTTTTGTTTGTTTGTTTGTTTGAGACAGAGTCTCACTCTGTCGCCTGGCTGGAGTACAGTGGCGTGATCTCAGCTCACTGCAACCTCTGCCTCCCGGGTTCAAGTGTTTCTCCGGCCTCAGCCTCCTGAGTAGCTGAGATTACAGGCATGCACCACCACGCCCAGCTAATTTTTGTATTTTTAGTAGAGACAGAGTTTCACCATGTTGGTCAGCCTGGTCTCGAACTCCTGACATCATGATCGCTTGCCTCAGCCTCCCAAAGTGCTGGGATTACAGGCATGAGCCACAATGCCCAGCCGAGAGTGTATTTTTAAGAGGGTAGATTTAGAGCATACCTTTATGCTGATGTGAATGATTAAGTGAAATCAATGATTGTAAAGAGCAAGAGGATAACTGCAGAAGAAAAAAAAATATTGATAATGCAAGAGGAGTATCAGAGCACTAGTAGATGGGACCTATACTAAAAGTAGAAGATCTGGCCTTACATGAGAACAGGTTATTTTATACATTGTACAGAAGAAAAGGAAAGGATTATGACATGGTTACAAATGCAGGTAAGATGGTGAATTTGGTGGTAAAGATATAAGGGAATAAATCTCTGTTGATTCTTCTATTCTCTCAGTGAAGGAAGAGGAAAGGTCATAAAATGATAGGCATGAGAGGCTGGGTTTCTGAAGAACTCAGAAGAGAATAAGGTGTTGAATAGTCGGTTTTAATAGTAGAAAAGGACACATAACATGGAAAGCTTGCTCATTTGAGATATGCGGTCAAGAATTTCAGGTGACATCAGTCAGTCTACTCTTGAAAATTTCTATACTTCAAATGAGCTCTGGATTTTGAACAAGAAACAGAAATGATTTGTAAGTGACAAAAAGGAGCAAAGTGGCCACTTACTCCACCTCTAGTCTCTGGGGTAGGTGAGGGAAACTGGTGTTCACATGAAACAACAGCTACATTCCAGTTATAACTAGAGGAAGGGAAGAGTTTGAAGCTACTGGGGAGTTTCTTAATGGCAGACTATGAGTTACAGAGGGCAGAAAAGAAGGGCTAATGATGATGGAGAGAGAGCTGGGTTTACTTTTGTTATGTATATAACAATATGTGGATAAGTGACCAGGCAATGAATAATCTGCAGGTAGGTGACTTAAAAGTGATGAGACAAGATGGAATTAATCCTGATGGTCTCAGAAGAAGGACACTAATCAGATAAGCTACAGTCCAGAGTATTTATCCGGAATATGAGATATACTTAAGACTATTCTTTTCTGTACCTTGTATGGCAGTCTGGGAAGTGAGTAAAGACCTGCCTGTTGACTGCTTAATTAAGAGTGACCTAGAGCTCAGAGGAATCCGAAAACATCAATAAAAAAACCTTTCCCTAAATACCATGTATTCTGCTTTCTGATCCAGCCTTCCAAAGATAAACTATTGAGAACATTTGAGAGGGAAGATTTGAAAAGAGAGGAGTGTGTATGTTTAGGAGTGTGGGTGTGAATAACAAAGACCAGCCCTGGGTTGCTATTATAGGCATATGAAGCACTGCATTATTCTTGAACAACCCAACATGCCTGTACATCCAGGGCCCAGATATAGACACCAACACTTACTGGGCACCTGCAAAGCCGAAGCTGGGGATGCAGAGAGGCTGAAGGGAAGCGTATTAGCTCAATGTAGGAATGTATTTACTTGGGCTTTCTAAATGGCAGATGGGAAAAAAAATGAAAGAAAGGTAAGTGAGGTTTTTTATCTAACTTCTCTCCTCAGGAAGCAGCACTTAAAGTTCTATTTCCTACATAAATTCACCTGCTAAAACCCCAGGGAGCTCATCAGTGGGCAGATGTTCTCACATAAGTATAGTTACTAGCAAACATTTAATCAAAATCATGACTGCATCTGGCTCCCATTAAAAGGTTTATCTTTGTTATTGTCTTTTAAGAGAACAATTCCCCATGCTTATAAATCCTGACTCAGAATATGAATTCAACCTGCCTCAAGTGCTTTGTGGTTACACCTTCCTGCTAGAAATCAGCAAAGTCCACAGAGAATAAATTTGGGGAGTATTGCCAAAGTGTTGTTTTTGTATGTTTTTCAATGTGTATACACTGGAATGTCTAGGAGTTACGCACAGTCAGGGGAATGCATTCCTAAGATTTAATTGTTTTTGGTCAAATGCTTACAACGTATGTGAGCATCATGGCAGGAGAAGGGAAGCATTCATTGAATCCCCAACAGAGATATGAGCTCAAACCCAGGAATCCCTTAGTCACATTTTGAGTTAAGTGCTTACCCACTCAGTCTACTTTTGCATTTCTAAAAAAATTTTAAAAGCTGGAGATGAGTGGATAATTCCTTATGAGGCTATTGTAAAGATTAAGGGATCCATAAAAAGAGTGTAGCACCACAATCCACAGATGAGAGAAAATAATTTTAAATTATATACCTGATAAGGGATTTGTATCCAAAATATATAACATACATATACAAATCAATGAAGAAAAGATAAGTAACCCAGTTTAAAATGGGCAAAGGATATGAACAGACATTTCTCCCAAGGAAGATATGCAAATGGCTAACAAACACATTAGAAAATCCTTGACATCATCAGTCATCATGGAATTGCAAATCAAAACCACAAAGATATTACCTCACACTCACGAGGATGACTAGAATCCAAAAGTCAGATATTCACAAGTGTTGATGAGGATGTAGAGAAATAATAGCCCTCATACAGGGATAGTGGGAGTGTAAAATGGTGCGGCTGCTTTGGAAAATAGTTCAGAAGTTCCCAAAAAAGTTAAACATGAAATTAGCATATAGTCCAGAGATTCCTCTCCTAGGTATATATCCAAGAAATTGAAAATATTTTCACACAAAAACTTTTAAATAAATTGTCATAGAAACAATATTTACAATAACCAAAAGGTGAAAACAACCCAAATGCTCATCAACTGATGAATGCATTAAAAAATTGACAATCCATGTAATAGAATATTACTTAACCATCAAAAGGGATGAAGTACTGGTACATACTACAGCATGCATGAGCCTTGAAAACATTATCTTCAGTGAAATAAGCCAGTCACAAAAGACCACATACCATATGATTTCATTTATATCCAATAACAAGAACAGAAAATCAATAGACAGAAAGTACTTTAAGAATTGCTTAGGGCTGGGGATGGGAGTTGGTGGCATGGGGAGTGATAGCTAAAGGGCACAGGGTTTCTTTATAAAGTGATAAAAATGTTCTAAAATTGACCGTTTTGATGATTGCACATACCTCTGAAATAGTAACCAACATTTAATTATACATTTCAAATGGATACATCCTATGGTATGTTAATTATATCTCAATAAAGCTGCTTTTAAAAGCCTGTGTGCTAGCAGGGGATAGCGGAGCAGAGTTTCAGTGACTCAAGAAAGAAATAGTGTGTAGCACAGTAACCCAGAACACAACAAATGCTAATTAAGTATCACCCATTATTATTCTACCATCATTTACTATATTCCTCAGACCAATTCAGTTTGTCTGTCTCAAAATCAATCCATAGCAAATGATTAAGTTAGTAGTAAGAAACTAAATGTGACCCATAGATGATAATTATTGAGAAAATGATCTTTGGAACCAGACAATTATGGATCTACCATCTGTAACATATGAGCATATTAAGTTCCCATTTTCCTCATCTATAAGATGGAGATATTAATGGTGCCCGCCCCGTATAATTATTATTAGAAGTAAATAAAATATGTGCTGAGAGCAATACAGTGACTGGCACTCATCAAAAATTACTTTCCCCTGTTTGGAGCCAACATCCAACATCTTCAAATGCCCACAAAAGATCTTTCCAATCTTTATATGTTAATAATTTTATTTAAAATGTAAAACTTTTCCTGGAAATTGCTTCTAATAACAATGTTTTGCTGCTTAAATATTGTCAGCTGCCGAAATGTAAAGTATACCAAAAGGCTGCATTTTTTTTGTTTGTTTTTTTGAGACGGAGTCTCATTGTCACCCAGGCTGGAGTGCAGTGGCGTGATAGCGGCTCACTGCAACCTCCCCTTCCCGGGTTCAAGCGATTCTCCTGCCTCAGCCTCCTGAGTAGCTGGGACTACAGGCGCCTACCACCATGCCTGGCAAATTTTTTTGTACTTTTAGTAGAGATGAAGTTTCACCATATTGGTCAAGCTGGCCTTGAACTCCTGATCTTGTGATCTGCCCACCTCGGCCTCCCGAAGTGCTGGGATTACAGGCTGGCTAATTTTTTTGTATTTTTAGTAGAGACGGGGTTTCACCATATTGGTTAGGCTGGTCTTGAACTCCTGACCTTGTGATCCGCCCACCTCGGCCTCCCAAAGTGCTGGGATTACAGGCGTGAGCCATGGTGCCCGGCCAAAGCTGCATTTTTATACTCATTGTCCTCTATAGGTAACTAGTAGATAGAAAAAAGTCACTGATGCTCATTGAGTTAGAAGATACTCTTTTTTTTTCTTTTTAATTTTGTGAGTACATAGCAGGTGTATATATTTACGGGGTACATGAGATATTTTGATACAGGCATACAATGTGTAATAATTACATCAGGGTCAATGAGGTAGACATCATCTCAAGCACTTGTCATTTTTTTGTGTTATGAACATTCTGACTGTACTCTTTTAGTCATTTTAAATTGTACAATAAATTATTATTTATTGTAGCCATGCTTTTGGGCTACCAAATACAAGATTTTATTTCTTTGGTTTAATAAGCCACTGGTGTTCCTTTGCTGCACTCTTTGGCTACCTATAAGAAAATCGTTCATTGAAAAGTCAATGAAATAAACGTGATTTAATGAATATGGTTGCTAACATCAGAAGTGAAAACTCTTACGAGCTGATTCAAGATTGTACTATTGTGAAGTCTTTTAGTTTTTGTTTTTGTTTTTTTTTTTGAGACAGAGTTTCACTCCATCGCCCAGGCTGGAGTGCAATGGCGCGAACTCAGCTCACTGCAACCTCCGCCTCCCGGGTTCAAGAGATTCTCCTGCCTGAGCCCCCCAAGTAGCTGTAACTACAGGCACCCGCCACCACGCCCGCCTAATTTTTGTATTTTTAGTAGAGACGGGTTTTCACCATGTTGGTCAGGCTGGTCTCAAACTCCTGACCTCGTGATCCACCCACCTCAGCCTCCCAAAGTGCTGGGATTACAGGTGTGAGCCACCGCGCCCGGCCCAGATGTGTGACTTTTTACAAAATCTATGAAGCCTTCCACATTTCATTCTATACAGTAGAAATACATTCACTGAATTTAAAAATAACCATATGTACTTTTGTAATCAAGCTTAAATTTTTCTACAGTGGAATAAAACACATTTTTATACCTTATAACTTTATTCAGAAATGTAGCAGAAATACATTCACTGAATTTAAAAATAACCATATGTACTTTTGTAATCAAGCTTAAATTTTTCTACAGTGGAATAAAACACATTTTTATACCTTATAACTTTATTCAGAAATGTAGCAAAGAATTGTCTATAAAAGTCTCAGTCTTCATATATAGCTCCAACATTATGCTTTAGCTCTGAAATTTTAGCTGTTTTAAACTAACTTAACAGAAACATTAACAAAAGCAAAACATACATTACAAGCTGTCTGGGGGAAAGTTGTGCCCAGCAGCAAGTCTCTACACCGAGAATGGCATATGTCAAATGTATTGTCTTCTCAAGATGTAAGCAAGTGACAGGCCAATGTGAAAATTTTAATCCTCGGAAGAAATGGCACGATGCTGCTTCTGAGAACAGGATGACCTGAAGGTCACAGAGATTGTCCCTGAGATGAAAATCTCTTTATAGATTCACTGTGGTCTGGTAGCATTATTTATGTTCACTCCTTGCACCTACTGTGTTAATTCATTGGGCTCACTTGTGCTTATGGAATCAGATGCACTTTACTATCTTTTTGGCTTTGTCTCCTCTGAAATGCCTCTTGTCCATACTCTTGCTGGGCCATACCAATGTCACTCCCATGCTGCCAGCTTCACTATCAGATTCCTCAAAGCCACCTCATCTTGCCCTACCACCTTGCCACTATCCTGAACAATTTCTTCACATTAATTAGTAATCATGTCATTAGAGCTAGCATTCAACAAGCTGTTACCATGTCCCAGACACTGTTGTAAGCACTTTACATGCACTGCTTTAACTGATCCTTCTAACAACCCTATGAAGTAGGTTTGATTATTAGTTTTACTTTACCAATAAGGAAACTGAGGCTCAGAGAGGTTACATTGCTTGCTGAAGGACACAAAAGAAGAAGGCAGCAGAATTGGTATTTGTAGCCAAAACTGGTGACTCTAAATGTTATACACTACTGTCTCATTCATTTTTTGTCTTTTGCTAAATTCTAGATGAAAACTATAATATCTTAATTTACATTCCTTGATTTCTACTACAGCACATATAGAATGCCCCAAAATACATAAGGCATGATATATTGTTAATGTTTTCTTTGCTTTGTTATTTTTAAATAATATCAAACCTGGAACCTTAGAAAGTAGAATTTGGGACAACAAAGGTGACGTTATTGGATAATGAAACTGATCTTGACAAATATCATGGCATTTTTTGCTGTCCAGCAGCACCGTTAGATTATAGTTCTCCATAATTTCTAGGAACTGTTGCTTCTGTTGACTATAGAGATCTCCTTCCCAATAATGACTCTCAGGATCTCAGCGGTGTGGCTCCCCCACCAATGTTCTCCAAACCACAGCTGTCCCACCTCCTCCAGTCATTGGCATACAAAGCCCTGCCACCTTGAGGCACAGCTTGTAAAGCCAATATAAATGTCTGACATCAGAACTTACTATTCCTTGTCTTTTCTCCTAGTCTGAGTGTGCCAACCTTTCTTGATGGTATACTTTCTTCTTGAGCTCCTCAAACCATATAGCCTTCAAATCTCCTCAATAAGGGTTGGTCAGATCAATCTCCATTCTTTCTTGGGCCTAGACTAAAGATTGCAAACTTTCGCCCTATGAATCAAATGCAGAGCTACATGTCAAATTTAAGTTCTACAAGACAAATGAAGATGCACTTTTGAAATCCCTCACATGGTTCTTTATATATATATATATATATAAACATTAGTGTCCAACAATTAAGAGCTTTTACTTAAAATTGCACACTTACCAGATCTTTCAGTTGTGGTCTCCATGTCAATGACACACATCCTACCAAATTTTTTCCAAATATCTTTCCCTAAAGTAGAATTAACTTGACCAGGAGATTCTCTACTTCAAATTACTCTTTGAGAGCCAGCAAACTTTTTCTGCAAAGGACCAGACAGTAGTTTAGCCTTTGTGAGCCACAGGGTTTCTGTTACTCCTTCTATTCTTCCTCCTTTTTTTGGTCTTTTTCTTCTTCACCACACATTAAAATTATGTTTAATAAATATTGTTAGCTCAATGGCCATGCAAAAGCAGATCACAGGCCATAAATTGTCAACTTCCACATTTTTAAATTTACTTGTATTTTTTCTTTATGTAATTACATCAGCTTAGAGAATAAAACATGAACAAAAGCATAAACATTATTTCAGTAATAGGCATTTTTTTTTTACCCTAGGACCACCTACCTGTTCACTGCTTTTATAGGCATCCCAGATTAGGCATGATCTGCTGATTCGAACCAGCCTCAGAGAGTTGTTTGTGTATGTCTCTTCATATCATCTTTCCTCTACATGTGTCTGTTTCTTTTCACATGGCATTCTTTTTATAGGGACACCAGTTATATTGGATTAAGGGCTCACCCTACCCCTTTATGACCTCATTTTAACTTAATAATTACATCTGCCATGACTTTATTTCCAAATTCTGAGGTACTGAGGTTGGGACTTCAACATATACATTTTGCATGGTACACAGCTCACCCCTTAACACCAGGGCTTTACTTTTGCAGAGAGCCAGTTGTTAAACATTTACCAGGACACTACTGCACACAACCCTGAGATTGTTCTCTTTCTCAATTAGGATACTGCAGAAGGATGAGAGGCAAGCAATTTCAAGCAGAAAGGCACAGAACTGATGAATATAAGTTACTAGTAAGAACTAGTGGTACTATGACTATGAACCCAGTGTTTCTCTTAACCTAAGATACTTAAGAAATGTAGAACAAGTAGATAAAACTCCCCCACAAGATAAGAAAGTATTACCTAGCAATACATTGTATGTGTCTTGTCATAAGGCTTCAAAAAGGGTGACTACAGTATTTGTGACACTAAAACAGTCAGTGACCTTTCAAACATACCTGACTTCAGTTTAGAAAGTATAATAATTTGGCTGGGTGCAGTGGCTCACGCCTATAATCCCAGCACTTTGGGAGGCCTAGGCAGGTGGATCGCTTGAGGTCAGGAGTTTGATACCAGCCTGGCCAACATAGTGAAACCCTGTGTCTACTAAAAATACAAAAATTAGCCAGGCTTGGTGGCGCATGTCTGTAATCCCAGCTACTCGGGAGGCTGAGGCAAGAGAATCACTTGAACCCTGGAGGCGGAGGTTGCAGTGAGCCGAGATCGTGCACTCCAGCCTGGGTGACAGAGCGAGACTCCATCTCAAAAAAAAAAAAAAGAAAAGAAAAGAAAAGAAAAGAAAAGAAAGTACAATAATTTAATACACATCGTTCAGTTATCCCTAAAACATGATTTTACTAAATGTGAATAGCAACAATACCATTGCAGCAGTATATCCGCCTGAGTCTAAAACAGGTCAATCTATCAATGAATTTAAATGAAGTTTTTGGTACTGTATGATTCTATTTATATAAAATTGTAGAAAACGCAAAACTATAATGACAGAAAGCATATCAGTGGTTGGCGGGGGTAGGGGCTGGGGAACTCACCTTCAAAGGGCAGGAGGAAGATTTCAGGATGAAGGAACTCTTTTATGTCTTGATTGTGGTTACATACTGTATACAATCACCAAATTCATCAAATGCTACCCTTAAAATGAATGAATATTATTATATATAAATAATACCTCGATTTTTTTTTTAAGTGAAAACATGGAGCTAAGAAAAAAGATTTAGGAGGCAGAATCAATGGAACTTGGTATGTGTATACTTTGCTTTACATGGCGGCTGTGTTTCTAGAAAAGATGTATAAAAATGAAATTGAAAATGCCCTAAGGGAACTATCCAAACTAGTATTCAAACTAATTTCTAATAGAGAATTTCAAACATACACTGAAGTTGACAGAATGACTTAATGAAACGCAATATACTGACCATCCAGCTTTAACAACTGTCAATTTATGGCCAATTTTGTTTCATTTATATCTCATTCTATTTTTACCCTGCTACTCAGTTATTCTGAAGCAAATGCTAGACATTATATAATTTTAACCATTAAACTTTTAGTATAAATCTCTAATAGGTAGAGTTTTTTTTAATGTAGCCAAAATACCATTATCACACCTAAAAAATTAATAGTAATTCTTGAATGTCATCTAATATTCAGCCATAGTTCAAATATCTGATTATCTCACAAAGTTATAAATTTTCATTTTTACAGTTTGTTTGAATTAAAATCCAAATAAGGACCATGCATTGCAATTGATATACCTTTTAACTCCATTTAAAAAATTATAATTATGGCCAGGCATGGTGGCTCATGCATGTAATCTCAGCACTTTGGGTAGATTGAGCCTAGGCAACATAGCAAGCCCCCACCTCTACAAAATAATCAGTGAAACTGGTAAATTAATACCTATCAATGGAATTTTCTGCCTTTTAACCAACTAATTATTTTGAAATCACATTGGCCACAAGGTAAAACTCCAAAGCATGCTAGCTTAGTAGACTGAAATAGAGTAAAACTGACAAGGGGCATGAACAGACCCATTCAGAACTACACTGATTTTTATCAGAAATAGGGACTGAGCAAAGGCATGTAAGCTTTCTGTGGCAACAGAGAGCCTAATAACTTTTCTGAATGAAATCACAGTTTCAGTTTGCCCCTCCAGAGTCACAGGGCATTTTTGTTTCTCAAAGCAGCCCCTAAGGTATAAGGCGGGCACACTATGAGAGCTCTGGAGTCATATTTATATAACTATCAACACTTTATCTTTTTCCATTGTATTGTTTAGAAACACATAGTGACTCTGATTTTTTTTCTGTAGTCCCATTTGTTTGGTCCACCAATTCATTAGCATATTTTAGTGAAATTATTTACCTCGTGTTAAAAGCGAAGGCAACAGCATTCATGGTCAAATAGATGTGATGTTTGTCATCATAGTGGGCTGGCCATATTTGATGGTATGACTACACTTGTTAAAATTGGCCCAACTATACTCAATGTGATTTTTGATTATTTTTCTTCTTGGAGGACTGCAAGCCTCACAAAGAAGCAAACCGGGATTATATGATTATGTCTTTTTCCTCTTTCATTTTGCCTTTCTTACCTAGTGCTAAGCAGTTAGTTAATAACCAATACAAAACTTGAAAAAATGAATCAATCAGTGAATCAGGCAATCAGTAATCACAGACTTAATATTTGCTTTGGTCCTGCCATCATGGGAAAGCTCTATTATCTCTGGAGTCATTACTGAGCCCAAGTTCCTTTGATTATATAGAGGAGACAAAAAATAATAATAATAAGGAGGTAGGCATTTTCCATATAATAGGAACATTCAGTATAATAAAGTAAATTATAACATAAACTGAGAATTTTTCCTTATCATAACATATTACGTAAACCAAAATATACAATTAGTTCACCAAAATAAACTTAAATTTTATAGCATTTACAGATAAAGTTAAATGCAATTTATTTCTTTGATAGGATAAATTAATAGGGTAATGTCTTATTCAAATTTTTTCCTGTTTATTCAGGCCTTACTGATAAGCAATTTCAACTTCCATGTCCAAAGAAATTAATCACATTTAATGTGTTCATTGGTGCAATGACATGCCTAAAATAAGTAGGTGGAAACTGATTTTGCCAGTGTCATTGGAATGTGTTTTTCCCCAGCTCTGAATGATCATACTTAATGGCAATGCTAAGACAGATGATACATGCGTTTTTGTTGAAGGAATTTCTTTTACTAAAAATAATTAAATGTGTAGTTAATTCTGTTTCCACATGCATTTAGTAAGTTACTTAAAATCTTATATCTATTCTGAACCAGCTGTGCTTCGCCACATTTTTTTCATAGATATGAGACTTTATAAGTATGTTATATTAATCCCTTTTTAGTGACTATGTAGAGAGAATAATGACTGCCCAAACATTTCTAAACTTTAATGATCAGAAATTGCAAATATATTACCTTACATGGTAAAAGGAACTTTGTAAATATGATTAAAGATCTTGAGATGAAGGGATTATCCCCGCTTATCCAGGTGGGATCAATGTAATTGCAAAGATCCTTCCTTAAATGAGGGGGAGAAAGACAGATGAGTCAGAACTAGAGAGATGGCATCATAAGAAAGACTACACTGGCCATTGCTTGCTTTAAATATGAAAGGGAGCTACAGGTCAAGGAATGTGGGAACCTCTAGAAGCTGGAAAGGGGCAACAGAACAGATTTTCCCCTAGAGCCTCAAGAAAAGAACACAGCCCCAAAGACTCTCTGCAGAATTTAGCCACTTGATATCCATTTTCAACGTCTGATAGCCACAATGGTAAGATAATAAATTTATGTTGTTTTAAGCTGTAAAGTTCATAATCCTTTGTTAAAGCAGCCACAAGACACTAATACAGTTGTTACAGTAGGTAGCTAGTCAGGCATGAACAGGGCAGGAGAGGGCTCCACCTTCCTCCCCCCGCCACACACCAGGAATGTCAAGCGATCATCAGATGATAGTCAGGCAGTTGTTAACTGTCTCTCTAAAATAATAATTGGTTACAGCCAGTGCCAGAGAAAGGCAGTCTCCTGATAGATAGAAAATACCTGAAACTGGTGATCAGCAGCTTCCTGATAAGATCTCAGAAATTGGGCTAGTGGCCTCAAGCATGCACTCTTAGGGTCCCAATTTGTATATCTTAACATTGATAGCGATTAAAATAAATTGAAAAAAGTTACATGCTTCCACTAGCTTCTCTTCCAACTAAGGCAGATACTCACAATGGTTCACTGCACCCTTTTCCCTGAATCCAGATAGTTCACAATCCTAAACCCAACAATCCAGGCAGCTGCTACCAGACTATCAGAGTTAACATGTCAAGGTGAAACTTTTTCATCTTTCTTGGAAATGATCTCTAAAATGGCTTCCAGTTCCAAGAACTTAAGTTTCTGTGTTTTTCCAAATTAGTGATTCTGCCCCAGCTATTTAAAAATGACTTGATAAGAGTGAATCTCCTGCAGTTTCATTGACTCACTTCTGAGAGTTCCTTTACAAGTTTTCATGAAATTGAGGAGGACACAAAGTTTTTGCAGTATAATAAACCTGATTTAGAGAGTTGTTTCTTGTGCTGACAAAAAAAAGACAAGCTACAGAGAATAATAGGACAGGTGATTTATGCTGGTGCATTTGACCTTAATCTGTCCCTGTTGTTCTACTGAAAGTTGATAGCAGTTGAACAGTAAGCATAATGATGACCTGAGAAAGAAACAAAATAAGTCTGGAAGGCTGACATTTAGTTAAACTATAAAGTTAACTAGAAGGAAGAAAGCAACTGCCCCCAAATAAGGAGGCAGTGTTATGTAGTGGAAAGAGCACAGGATTTGTAATCACGCAGGCCTCGATTCAAAAAAGAACTTGAAACCTGTGTGAACTTAGGGAAGTCACTGAACTTCTCGGAATCTGGGTCTTTACATGTAAAAATGAGGCATACCTCAAGGGGTTGTGATGAAAGTCAAATGAGCTGAGTTTATTAAGGTCAGTGAAAACGTCCAGTACATGATTTGATAGGTAGTAAGTGTTTGATACATGTCAGTTTCTTACCTTCTTTCCTTCCTTCCTTCTAAAGGGAAAACATGATCTGAGGCACCTTCCCTTATGGAAAATTCTATCTACAAAGACTGCTGCATGCTTTCTTCCTGAGGTGAATCTTTTAAATTTAGAAATAATTTTAGAAACTATTTTTTGATGTAAAGAAATCACTGTAAGGTTAACTGCTGCCTATAGACCCTTTCTGCATATTTCTCTCAAGGTGGAGATTAAAAACTAGAATAGGAGGACATTTTGTAACTCTGCTCTGAGAAAGTCTGATTGAACTGGGATTTTCTGATTAGGTTGGTAACATAAAAATGTTATTTGGTGGAATATAAAATCACTGGTAGTAATTCTATATAGGGCTGAATTTAAAAGGCAAATATTAGTGTCTGTTAACTGACTGAGCTGGGGAAGAGGTTTGAAAATGTGGCTTGCAGGCCTTATAGGTCAGATGGTCAGAGAAAGTGGACAAAGAAACTGTCCCTAGAAAAACAGCCTTGTCACAGGATACGTTGCAGTGTTGGCCAGCAGGACCACTGGGAGCTTCCAAGAGATACCATGCTGTCTTCAACATCACCATGCAAATACAGGAACACAATTAAAGCATATAAAGTAATGCAAAATCATGAAATCTTTCACCTCTTGAAAAGAATGGGAATGAAAATGTGCAATATTGGGACCTTTGAATTCCACATGCAAGCTGTTTCCAGCACAACATGGACTGTATTGAATTAAGAATCTCATCAAGATACCTAGGGAAGTATGATTGCTATTTGCACCCTTGCTCCCATCTCAATTGGCTTTGTCTGTGGCATCTGTATTTGCACAGCCAAATATTTCAGTGCAATTTGAAGAGCTGAATATATTTGCTGAAAAGTTAATGGGGTTTTTAATCTCTTAGAAACTCGATAGTTTCAAAAAAAATTATTTCTGTTTATGGATAAAGAACAGAGGCTTGTCATTTGAAAGATTTTATATGCATAAATGTAAAGTTCAACAAGGCTTTAAAAAAATCTTTAATGCAATTCATAATGTACAGCAGCTTTCACTAAGTTACACTTGCACAACTTATGAAGAGCTGCAAGTAAAACATGGCTGATGGGGAACACAGGAGTGGTGCTCTTCCAGTTAAAACTTTTTTTTCTTACCCTACATCTAATTAAAGATACTTTCCTGGCACCATTTTATTCCCTTCAAATTGCTACAAGAACTGTGTGAACGAAAGGGAGAAATGTTTCTGGGCTATGAGGCAGGTATACAGCATAAAGTGAACAAAATGTATTTCCCAAAGACACTGATTTCACCTCACCCTGGGGCATAAAACTATATAACCCATATAAAGGTCACCTTCTGGCCTCAAGGTCCAGTCGCACAGAAGACTGCATTCAAAGAAACAATTGTATGTTGATCAAAAAAAGTTAAAAATTGAAATTCTTTTTTTTCTTCTCTTCTTGACTTCAAAAATGCTTATTGGGTCCTTCCCTCCACTTGGGGTGGCTGAGGCCTACAGGGCCTGTGGGCCTGGGGCCACTGGACACTAATGGGCCAGGCCTGAGAAGGTAGTTGGGGTCAATGAGGCAGAGTGGGAAAAAGAGCTGAAAGATAAGGGACAAATAGGAGGTTAAATCCAAGAGGCAGCTAAAGCTAAGGAAGTAATTGGGGCTGAGTTTTTGGCCGGGGCTGAGGGGGCAGCAGGTTACATTGGGGCCCACAGAGCCAGGATGAAAAATGCAGTCAGGGCAAGAGAAGGTACCTGGAGCAGGGTGGAGCTGGGGATGATATTGCAATTAGGGCCTCTAATTGACTACCATTGAACTGGGTCACTCTATTTATGCAGATTTTAGACAGCTTCTTCCTTCCTGGAATAAACGTATTAGAAGTGCTTCCACTTGGCTCTTCTTCAGACAGTCATATTTTTATTCTGTCCCTGCCTTCCAACCTCAGCCCAACAATCCCAACTACCTGTGTTTCTGTGGCCCACAGGTCCTAAACAGGCCTGACTCCACCTGTCCAATCCCTTGGTGCTTAAGCCTGAGTCTAGGTGAGGTCACCAGGAATGTGATGGGAGAGCTTGTCGTGGAGTCGTGGGTCTTTTGTCCTCTACACTCAGGGCAACAGATCTCCTCCGTGTCCAGATGTGAGTGCACAATCTGGAAGCAGTGTGCACAGAGAACTTAGCAATGAATGCATTTCAGGTGAAGGAGGCTAAGCCAATGCCTCGGCTTTCTCGAGTGCTTGGGCCCCACAGAACACAGATGGGACTTAAAAGGGCAGATGATGGTAAAGGCAAAATGCTGAGACATGTTGAGTGGCCCTCTCTGATCACTCCATGTTTCTTAATTAAGATTTGTCCACTTATATCAGAAGGTAACATTCCTACATAAAGTTCATGTCAACTGGCAAATTATGCTATCCTCTTTCAAGCAAAACAACTGTATACACAGGTATGGATGCAATAAGATCTAAAAGGCTTTACTTAATATAACAGATCACAGTTTTAAGTGCTTACATGCATAATATAATAAACTTATAAGGTTTAAAATATAACCAAAAACAAAGGGACAATTCTAGTCTCCCAATGCTATTACTTTAAGATACTTTTTCTAAAACAGGGCCCATTTCTAGCAGGTAATTATTAAGGGATTATGACAATGAAACATTATACATCTCAGTAAATTCCAGAGCATAGTTTAGGCATCCTAGCTTTTGTCTAGAATTGTAATTACTCATTCCAGAAAAGAGAAAATACAGGAGCTGACAATGATAGCACAAAATATTTTTTCCATGTTAAGGCCTGTTGTGGAGATGATGGTCCATTTTGTTATTTCTTCAGGAAACACAGTTCAAAAGGCAATGGGCTATTTCAATACATAGGTAGCCATCTTCTCTTTGTACCCACGTGACCAAACATGCTGGTTATAGCTCTCATTGCATCCTATCGATTTTACTTACTTATTAGACCTACAAGGTTCTATATGCTACTTATCACAGATATAATCAAATCTTCTTTCTTTCCTACTGTCTGTTTTAAAATGTCTACCCTGATCGATTTTAAACTTCATGAAGACAACAAATACATTTGATTTGCCATATTTTCTCTAGTGCCTGGCATAATGCATGACTCCTAGTAAATCCTCCATAAATATGTGGAGAGAGAGAGAGAGGAAAGAAGGAAGGATAAAATGAAGTAAAAATGGAAGGAAGGAAGAAAGGAAAGAAAATGAAGGAAGATACAGATGTAACAAAAGAAGAAAGAAGATGGAGGAAAGGAGATAAATATAAAAGTTTTGTGGCCAGGCACGGTGGCTCACGCCTGTAATCCCAGTACTTTGGGAGGCCGAGGCCAGCAGATCACCTGAGGTCGGGAGTTCAAGACCAGCCTGACCAACATGGAGAAACCCCTTCTCTACTAAAACCACAAAATTAGCCGGGCGTGGTGGCACATGCCTGTAATCCCAGCTACTCGGGAGGCTGAGGCAGGAGAATCACTTGAACCTGGGAGGCGGAGCTTGTGGTGAGCCATATCGCGCCACTGCACTCCAGCCTGGGCAAAAAAAGCGACACTCCATCTCAAAAAAAAAGTTTTTTTCTACAGTGCAATCAACGTGACTTATGAATAAATAGGTTAATAATGATTAACGATTTTAACCTACAAGACAATTCACTTGGCAATGCATGACATTTACAAGATAGCAACATTTTAGTCCTTTCGTACAGCAGATATGTGGACTATAAATTACTTGTAGAATTTTGGAACGGTCTTGGTTTCCTTATACTATGACCTCTGTTTCCAAATGAATTCTGATCCTTTTTTTAAAATAGAAGTGTCCTATCCAGAAGTCTTTAATGTCTCTGTATCATTCCCATTAAGTAGTGCTACTCAAAAACCTCAGTCATTCTTGAAACCTTTTCTTGCCACACATTTCCAATCCATTATCAAGTCTGTCAAGGTTCCCTCCTTGATAATTTTTTAACCTGTCTTTCCCTTTGTCTCCACTGTTACAAGTCTAACCAAAGCTACCATTATTTTTCCCTTAGTCAACTGAAATAACCTCCTAACTGATCTCCTTGCGTCTACTCTGGATACTTCAATCTACTTACCCTCCTGCAACCAGAGTGTTTCAAAACACAAAATTGAGCATGCCAAACTGCATGCATAAAAGTCATCAGTTTCTCACTTCTCATGAACAAATAACTAAAATTCTTAACATGACCTACAAGGCTCTGTATGGTATGACCTCCCCATACATTTCCAGCGATGTCTAGCAGCATTCTCATCCTCACCCTCTACACTCCAGTCCCTCTAGCCTGATTTTGGTGCCTTTAAAGTACCAGTCTCTCCTGCTATACAGTTATTATACATACTGCTTTCTTCTGGCATGTTCTCATACATCTATGCCCTTTACCTAATTAAAGCCTACTGATATTCTCGGTCTCAGCTCAAGTAACGATCCTGCAGAAAATTTCCCCTGGACAACCTTTCTCCCTAGTCTAGGTTAGGGTCCTTTATAATATGTTCCATGTAATCATGTTCTCGGCCTTAATAAAATTTGTTTTAGATTATAATACTTATGTAATTGACTAATTAATATCTATTTTAACAATTATAAGAAGTATGAGAACCACGTCTATTTTGTTCAACATTGTATACATATTTTCTAGCATAATGAGTACCACATAATTGATAATCAATACATATTGCTGAAGAAGTTTATACTCAAATGTGTATGGTTTTTTAAATGATCTCATACACATAGGGGACATTTTTAGAAACCCATTTGTAACCCAAAATGAAAACTCAGATTTGGTATTTTAATAAACCACTTCTATGATTAAAAAGGAACAGTAACATCAATATTGTACTTGGTGACACTTTTTTTATGAAAAAATGTTGAAACATTGGGTTTTCATATAACTTTGTGATGAAACCAAATTAATATGCTGTACATTTCGATCTCATCATCAAATCACCTTGAATTTGAATAATAAAATTTCTCCACTGAGCCAAAGTTTTACTCTCATTTCAAATGTCTGCCTATGAGAGAATGGTACAAGTGTCTATTCAAATGATATCAAAGAATTAGGTGGTATTATGGACTTCTACACAGAAATTTATTCACCGATGTTTTGATAGAAAAATATCCTCAAAGACTTTTTTACATTAAAAGTTTCGAGTCAGTCGTTGCAGCTACAAGTCATCTGAATTGCTATCACTGAAAAATTCCAGGCTCCTTTGGCTAGAACAACAACAACAAAGAAAATAGTTTTCTTTATTTAATTGCACATATTGTATCTTGTTCTTATTCTTAAATGATGGAAAACATGAAGGTTAGATGAGGATTATACAATGAAGGTATGCATACTACTAGTGTTGAATGATTATAGTCTAGGTTTAGGCCAAAAGAGAGCCAAATCAAATTAAATTGCAAGGTAGGATATAAAATTCATACAAGGCACAACATTCATAAGAAAAAAAATAATAATTATGGGAAAATGGTGGACGCTCTGCGTGTAAAGTAAAAGTGTTGACAATAAGAAAAATAAGAAATAAGAACTTTTCTGACACTTTTTGTAACCAAGTGCCCCCATTTTTCTAAGAGATAGTTTAATGGCTTTCTTTTCTCTTTTGCCCTTTCCCTTTACTTCCTACTTAGTGCTTTTTGAAATGCAAAATAAACTCTCACCTCTCCCTCATCAGACATTCTCTGCAGGGCAAGTTCATCTGTGTGCTATGGATCTCTCTTCCAGAGTTTACAGCCTATTTGCAGATCAAAGCATGTCCCCTTGGAACTCCCATCTCCAGGGTTTCACCTCGAGAAGATATGCCAAAAGCATGTCCACATGGACAACTGCACAGTAGATAACTGCCCAGTAGCAGGGAGGCCCCTCCCCTTGCTCATTTCTCCCTTACCTTATAAAAGTGTCTGCTTTTTGACACATGAAAAAATGCTCATCATCACTGGCCATCAGAGAAATGCAAACCAAAACCACAATGAGACACCATCTCACACCAGTTACAATGGCGATCATTCAAAAGTAAGGAAACAACAGGTGCTGGAAAGGATGTGGAGAAATAGGAACACTTTTACACTGCTGGTGGGACTGTAAACTAGTACAACCATTGTGGGAGACAGTGTGGCGATTCCTCAGGGATCTAGAACTAGAAATATAACTACTTTCTCACAGTTATATTTCATTTGACTCAGCGATCCCATTACTGGGTATATACCCAAAGGATTATAAATCATGCTGCTATAAAGACACATGCACACGTAAGTTTATTGCAGCACTATTCACAATAGCAAAGACTTGGAACCAACCCGAATGTCCATCAATGATAGACTGGATTAAGAAAATGTGACACATATACACCATGGAATACTATGCAGCCATAAAAAATGGTAAGTTAATGCCATTTGTAGGGACATGGATGAAGCTGGAAACCATCATTCTCAGCAAACTATCACAAGCACAAAAAACCAAACATCACATTTTCTCATTCATAGGTAGGAATTGAACAATGAGAACACTTCGACACAGGGTGGGGAACATCACACACCGGGACCTGTCGTGGGGTAGGAGCAGGGGCAGGGACAGCATTACGAGATATACCTAATGTAAACGACGACTTAATGGGTGCAGCACACCAACATGTCACATGTATACATATGTAACAAACCCACACGTTGCACAAGTGTACCCTAGAACATAAACTATGAAAAAAAAAGTGTCTGCTTTTTGCTCCAAAAGCCAGACAGCACATTTAAATTTTGGGGCCAGCATATCTCGGGTCGCGGAGGAGTTTGGAATATTTACGATTGGAGATATTATTTGTGGTTTATGCTCATGCTGACCTTAGCCATTAGAGGCTGATGCTCTTTGGATTTAGGCAGTTTTCGATTAAGGTGACTTTTAAAATGACAGTGCTTGTTCAAGATGGCGATACTCCTGCTTTGTCAATCCAGACCATATAGTTATAAAAAGGACAAGGGGCAGCGTGTTTTTTTGGCTACTTCCTGCTGACGAGGGGACGGAGAGTTTTTTGGCTTTGGGTTGACAGTAGGAGCAATGCCGTCTGTAGATGTTTTTGGGTAGTTGTCTGTGAAATGGCCGTGATCCTGTTAGTTAAAATTTTCTGAAAAAGGTTAATTAGCCAGGGTAAGAAAATTAGTCCCAGGCATATTATTAGGAGAGGGCCCAGAAATAGGATGACCCATGCTATGATTTTGTTCCCAAACCAAGAACTTATTTGGTTGTTTTGGTACTCCCTTAGCTTTTTAGCCTTTTCTTAAGTTTTTTTAGCAGTGTTTTTTTTACTAGGCCTGATTGGTTGATAAAGAAACAATATTCCTTACCTAATGAGAGGTAGAAGCACATGTTTGGAAAGGCCCATGTGTTAGTTTCTGTTAGTAAGCGTTATTCCTGCTAAGAGGCTAATAATTAAGCAAAATGCTACAGTAATTGAGATTGTTTTTGTCTGACATTTTACCCTGAGGGTGCTACAGTATATAGTTTTACTGCAAATAGTAGAGTGAGTAAAGCAGTTTCCACAAGGGTGGTGTAGTAAATAATTTCCATTAAAAAGTTGTAATATTTGGCTTGAAAGGAGAGGTGGGAATGACAAAAGTGTTTGGTGAGGTAGGGGTGAGACTGAGTAAGACGAGCAGTTCCTTCTCGGTTATTTATTTTTTATGATTTTTAGCTTAAGATTTCCTATTTCTTTATTTGCTCCTGTGAGGGTTAGGGGGCTTAGAGGCAGTGCCTGCTGAAACATCTAGTTTCCAGTTTATAGGGGCTTTAAGAAAGCACAGCTTATTTTGAAGACTTGTAGTCAGAAAAATTAGAATTGAATTTAAACAGTAGAAAATAATAACTGAAAAACATCAGGCAACTCTAGGATTTAACAAGAGGTGTGTCATCGTTTTGGAAACATAATTTCCTCTCTCCACTTTCCCATTTTTATTAAAAGACAAATTATGGTAGGTTTGCTTTAGGATACTTGGCTTACTTATTTGCATACAGTGCTGCAAGAATAATTATTTGTTACATAGGCCTTTTAAATGGGCTTTGATGGAATTTGGTTTTGTAGAAGCAATCTGAGATAAAAGACTTTTTAAAGCCAAGCCCAGCCATGGATTTGTACCATTAAATACCTATGAGTTGGGTGAATTCCTCTCCTCTTGATGTTTCAAGATAACTTAGGGTTCCTGGCCTGTTAGAAAGTGACATGTTTTATTTACCACAGATCACAAACCCTGTACGGGGACTGTGTACACAAAATATGAGGCCAGTTTTTCAAGGGCTTTATTGGCTTTATAAGTTAAAGCTGGATTCCTTAAAGGAGAAGCAGACCATTCCAGTTAAAGCCTTGGTAAGAATAACCAGTTTTTCCAATCGTGTCCCGTTACAAAAGAAAACAGATTCTTGCTGTATTTATGCAAATAACTATATTGCCATAACTTAAGGATACTCATAGATAGTTTCCAAATTTTGGAGAGAATCAGGTAGAGAGAAACAAGTATCCTCCAAATGTTGTTGATGGGCGTTAACAGTTAAAAGTTAAACAGTTAAAAGTGAACAGTTAACTCCCATACATATGGGAGTCAGCACTTCACAGTTAACAGTTAAAAGCCGTTAATCGCTTAAAAAGAGTTTCTTTGACTTTGAAAGGCAAAACAAAGGGTTAGCAATATTTTAAGCAAAACGTTAAACAGATTAGCTTCCCATTAGTTTGGTTTATGCAGTTAATTCCTGTCCTGCTTTTTATCAGAAACCTGCATTCAGAGCTTTATAGCTGATTAGAAAACCACCCTTTGAAGAAGACTAAAACAAGACAACAATTGTTTATGGATGACAAAAAGTTTGAGGGTAGCCATAGTTAAAGACACAGCTGACAAAGATATCCGTTACCTCTGTGGCACACAATAATTTTAACAAAACAATTATACTTATTACTGATAACGTACACTAAGATATATTAGAATGATAGGAATCTGCCATAACTTTGGAACACATCCCAATAGCATATTTATACAACTATAGCCCAAAGAAAGCCAAATACCATTTCATATTTGACACTGCTTCCTGTATGATTTTATATCAAATAAGCCAAATTTTACCATTGTATTGGTGTGCTATTAATGTTAAGCTCCATTTTTAATAAAACCTTGTAGACGCATTTACCCAATTTTCATGTTTGACCAGAAGGTAAGCGTGTTATAGACCCTTTTTAACCGTTTATACTTTTTGTTAAAGAGCAGGTTAGTGCTTTAACAGAAACCCATTGTGCTTTTATTTTAATGCTCGATTTACAGAAAACCTGAATGATACCCCTTTAACTTTAGCCAGTATGTACACACACGAAATTTTCTTTACAATTAACCTTCCAAAACTTGCTTAAACCTTTAAAATAATTTTTTAACCTTTTAATGTAGGCAAAAATCCACATTCTTAGGCCTCCTTATAATCTTTTTACCAAAAGTATATTTTACTTTCCTTACACACCTTGCTCATAAACTATTTCTTCAGTAGTTTTAAATATATGTTACACGGCTAACTTTTAGCAACCTTTACTTTTGATGAAAACCTTGGTAAGTCTGGGAATCTAATTACGCACTAGGTGTAGGGCCTAGGACCGAGACGGAAGTGCGGAGAAGGTCTGGCTTCTTCCAGCATTTAACTCCATGTGTCCTAGGTTTTATTCAGCTGCAAAGCAGGCAAGTTATACAGCTAAGAGTTAGAGTGAAATTGTATACAGCATTCAGGAGGCCGAATTACTTTTAAATTGTGCGACATTTCTTGCACAAATTCCCTTGTATAAAATTTTTCACGACTTTCACAGACAATTTCTGACACGCCTTACCTTTCTGACTTGTTGTAAAGTCATCCCTTTTTTAAAACAACAGTTAATTTACTTTGGGACAAAAATTTACCATGTAAGATTCTTTCTTATACCAATTATCTTTTCTTTAATATTAAAGATGATAACAGTTCTTTCCCAAAACAAATTTCCTTCATGTCTGTGGACTAGACTGCCTAAGGCCACAAGGTTGGAAGTTAGCATATTTTACCAAATAGTTTAAGATATAGCTATCTTCATTAAACCAATATTCATGCTTTATTTATTTAAAACATTACACAAGCAAAGATTATTTTGTTTGGGCTGAGTTGTCGTTTTGTAGCCTCTGTGCCAAATGTTGACACCTTATAGTATTTTGCAGCCATAAGTATGAAATTGCTTGATTAATAAATGCAAATAAAAACGTACGCTGGCAACTCTTAACGACTTTCAACTCAACTTTTAACTTTGCTGTACCAGCAAGTTCTAAAGATTAAAATAACGAGAACTGAAAGGTCCCACAGCTTTTGCTTTTCCCTTAAAAATATTTGATTTAAGTGCTCATTTTTTTGGCCAGTTAATTAGAGTTCTTTTAATGGACATCGCACACATAAAACATATATAGCCACACAGACAATCAGAAGAAGATTTAGTAGTTATAAGATTTTTTTTCTGCTAATTTTCCAATTGGATTATTGGCCTTCGGGTGAGGCCTTTTAAGAACAGGGCTAAGAAAACAGTTTCTAGGGCCTAATGAACAAGTACAGTTGGAAGACAAAGACAGATCTTTGAGAGGTACTTATTTATCTTTAAGTCTAGGGGTTTCATAAGGAAAACAGAGGTTTTTCCCAAAACGGGATTTGCGGCACCTTTTTTGTTTTCCCAAGGAGTCCCAGGCCACCAGGAGTCATTTCAGGGTCTTTCATACATGCACCAAGAGTGGCAAGACAGAGTGGAGAAAAGTAATTTAGTCGACCAGGAAAAAACCTTTTCCAGGAAAACAAAATTTATGAAGAGAAAAACATAAACGCGGCTGGGCACGGTGGCTCACGCCTGTAATCCCAGCACTTTGGGAGGCCGAGGTGGGCGGATCTTGAGGTCAGGAGTTCCGAGACCAGCTGGGCCAACATAGTGAAACCCTGCCTCTACTAAAAATACAACAATTAGCCGGGTGCGGAGGCAAGCGCCTGTAGTCCCAGCTACTTGGCAGGCTGAGACAGGAGAATGGCTTGAACCCAGGAGGCAGAGGTTGCAGTGAGCCGAGACCACGCCTCTGGGTGGAGGGGAGGAGGTTATCTTGGGGCTGGCATCTTCCTGGCCAGGGTGGGGTTATCTTGGGGCTAGCTTGTCCCTGGTCGGGGAGGAGTCTGGAATGCTTCTGGTTGGAGATGTTATTTGTGGTTTATGGTCATGCTGACCTTAGCCATTAGGCTGATGCCCTTTGGCTTTTGGCGGTTTTTGATTAAGGTGAATTTTAAAATGACAGAGCTTGTTCAAGATGGCAATACTCCTGCTTTGTCGGTGATGTCCTAAGCCTCTAGCCCCTGATGCCTTGGTATCGTCACTGATTGCAAAAGCTGTGCCATGCCGAATGTGCATTTTCAGGAAGGAACAATCAGCATGTTTCTGAGTTTGGAGACCTGGATTCCTGCAAGAGACTGTGGGTTCCTATGATCCTATGGTCTCTTCCAGCTTTAATATTCTATGATAAAATGATGTCCAATGCTTTCTCTATTGCAAAAATCTGGCCAGACGTGGTGGCTCACACTGTAATCCCAGCACTTTGGGAGGGTGAGGCAGGTGGATCACACGGTCAGGAGATCAAGACCGTCCTGGCGAACATGGTGAAACCCCATCTCTACTAAAAACACAAAAAATTACCCGGGCATGGTGGCAGGCGCCTGTAGTCCCAGCTGCTCAGGAGGCTGAGACAGAAGAATTGCTTGAACCCGGGAGACAGAGGTTGCAGTGAGCCGAGATCACGCCACTGCACTCCAGCCTGGGTGACAGAGCTAGACTCTGTTGCAAAAAAAAATGTGTGTGTGTGTGGTGTGTGTGTGTGTTGTGTGTGTGTGTGTGTGTGTGTGTGTATACATATGTCTGTGTGTGTGTGTGTGTGTGTGTATATAAATCTCGGTTCTAGTTGTTTGATGTCATGAATTTTCACATCCTATTATACTCACTAGTAATAGTTTGTAATTACTGCACACCCAGTATGTACTAGGCTCTGTGCTAAAAGCTTAAATATATTAATTTGTTTTTCAAAACAATCCTGAGAAGTAGGTGCTAGCATTTTTTCCATTTTTCATGCGAAGAATCTAAGACTCAGAGGAGTTAAGAAACTTGACCTAGATCACCCAACTAGGACGTAGCAGAATTTCAGATTTGAACCAGGCCCATAATCTTACTTTTATTCCATATTTCCTCTGAACATAACAAGAGTAATACTAACGAGTACAACATTAATATAAGTTTAGTACTACAGTTGGCAATTTAATACCCCTTGCCACAACTGTGAGAACATGTAGCATGAATAGTACTCTATCCATTTTGTTGATAGGGAATTAATCACTTACCAGTGTTGCTCCCTGACAGTTAAAACATGTAAATGCTTTCTGGTAATGAAGACTGCAATACTAAATTCAGATTAACATGCATTCATTCACCAAATATTTCTTGCAAGTTTACATGTTCCAGGTACTGTAGTAAAATAACTGATAAAAGTATCATTTTTTTTGAAAGAAGTACAAGTACCGTTTAACGTCTTCACCATTAAATGGAGGATAGCCTTTCCAATAAAGTGACTTCTGACTAGTGACCTTAAGAAAATTCGGATACACAGGCCGGGCGTGGTGGCTCACGATTGTAATCTCAGCACTTTGGGAGGCGAAGGCAGGCGGATCACGAGGTCAGGAGCTCAAGACCAGCCTGGCCAACCAATGAAACCCCATCTATACTAAAAATACAAACATTAGCCAGGCGTGGTAGCAGGCGCCTGTAATCTCAGCTACTCACGAGGCTGAGGCAGGAGAATTGCTTGAAACCAGGAGGCGGAAGTTGCAGAGAGCCGAGAATGCACCACTGCACTCCAGGCTAGCCGACAAAGCAAGGCTCCATCTCAAAAAAAAAAAGAAAAGAAAGAAGGAAAGAAGAAAAGAAAAGAAAAGAAAATTAGGATACATAGTGGATATTTTAGAGAAGAACCTTCCAGGCGGAAGTATGCAAAGACCCTGATATGGATGGCAGGTTAGAGGAATCACATGCATGCTGAGTTACAAGAGTCACAGATTGGGGAGTGTGATAGAAGCAGAGTGATTCATGAGAAGAATAAGTATTAATGTCAGAGAGGTAATAGGTGCCCACATCATGTACAGCCTTATTAGGAATTTGGATTTTATTTTAATCAAGATGAAAAGTCTGGAGTTTTCATCAAAGGAAAAACATGATCTGGCTTAAAATATATTGTAGGAGATCAAGGATAGAAGAAATAACCCATTGTCATTATTACATTACCAAATATTTTTCAGAATCATGTTTTGTTTGCTCAGATGCTTTTCAAAAACATCTTTAGCTACTTAATTTAACTTGTTAAGTATTCAGACTTGTGAACTTTTCTACCAATTTAGGTTTAGAGATCGTCTCCTCTCTTCTCTCCTCTTCTCCTTTCCTCCCTCCCTCCCTCCCTCCTTCCCTCCCTCCCTCCCTCCTTCCTTCCCTCCCTCCCTTCCTTCCTCCCTCCCTCCCTTCCTTCCTTTCTTTCTTCCTTACTTCCTTGTCTTTTAGATTCCTCCCAGAGCATAAGATAACACAGGACGAGGTTTGCTGTCTGAAATGAGTTCAAGTCCCCTGTTATTACAAGAGTTCAAAAACGTGATGACCTGCAAAGGATGATTAAGAAACAGAATCAGTCTTAAGTTGTAGTGTGGTGTATGGGGATCACTCTCTAGGGTCTATATTTAGTCAATGACAAAATATTTGCTGACTTTCAAATGGATCGGTGATTTCTTGTTTTTGTTTTTGTTGTTTTGAGACAGAGTCTGGCTCTGTCACCTAAGCCGGAGTGCAGTGGCACGATCTCGGCTCACTGCAACCTCCACTGCCTGGATTCAAGCAATTCTCCTGCCTCAGCCTCCCCAGTAGCTGGGATTACAGGCGCCCGCCACCACGCCCAGCTAATTTTTTTTTGTATTTTAGCAGAGACAGGGTTTCACCATGTTGGCCAGGCTCGTCTCAAACTCCTGACCTCGGGTGATCCGCCCGCCTCGGCCTCCCAAAGTGCTGGGATTACAGGCATGAGCCACTGCGCCTGGCCAGATCAGTGATTCTTGGTTTTCTTGGCCATGAAGAAAACGATGCAATATGCTCTTCAAGGGCCTTTCTGCAGAATAGAGAAGATGAGATGCAAACTATTCTCATGGATTAACACCTTGGTTATAACTATATCTCTTTCTCTTACATTCAGAAAATTGTATTGGAATGCAAACGGTTGTGAGAGATACCACTTTTTATTGAAATAGCTGGCACATGATTATACCTGGTTACAATGCTTGGCCGAATGAGAAATGCAATGCCATTTTATGTAATTGCACTTAATATGCATGAGTCTCACACTTAATCAATTCAGAATCTCAGAATTTCCCAATGTTGTATCCATCGAACATCTCCTGAGATGCGTGTCGTCCCATCTGGCCCTAAATGGCTGATTCATGCAGAACATTTTCATGTCATCCCTCAAGCCCAACCACAGGGCACCTTCAGATCCAACTCTCTTTAAAACACTTTAGTGTCCTTCTTAGGGCCATGAGAAACATTAAACTGGTTTCTTTCACCATTCTGATTCTTCAAGAAAGGAAGTGGAGCTGTTATAGGCCATTTACTGACTATGTGCTGCTGTCAGGTAGCCCCACTCCCTCTGCTGTACTGCACAGAAAAACATAGTACGTGATTAACTATGTAAGACTCTCTCAGGCCCATCTTCCCAGGCAGAACACTTGGACATGTCTTTCTTCTTTATTTTTATTATTTTAAACTGAACAGATAAAATGGAATGTATCTATCATGTATCTAATGTTTGAAGTATATACATTGTAGAATGAATAAATATAGCTAATCAACATATGCATCATCCCACAAAGTTATCATTTTGTATTGAGAACACTTACCATCTACTCTCTTAGCATTTATCAATAATACAACATGTTATGATCACCTGTAGTCACCGTGTTGTACAATGTATCTCTGCAGCTTATTCCTTCAGTCTAACAGAAATTTGGTATCCTTTGAGCAATGTCTTTGCAGCCACCACCACCGAGCCCCTAGTCACCACCATTCTACTCTCTACCTCTGTGAGACTTCTTAATTTTTTATTATTTTATTTTTAAATTTTTGTTAACTTTTATTTTAGGTTCAGGAGTACATGTGGAGGCTCGTTATATAGGGAAATTGTGTGTCACACGGGTTTGGTGTACAGATTATTTCATCACCCAGGTAATCAGCATAATAGCTGATAGGTAGCTTTTCAATCCTCACCCTCCTCCCCATCCTTTACCCCCAAGTAGACACGGGTGTCTGTTGTTCCCTTCTTTGTGTCCATGCGTACCGATGTTTAGCTCTTGCTTATAAATGGAAAAAGGTGGTAGTCCATTTTCTGTTCCCACGTGAGTTCGCTTAGAGTAATGGCCTCCAGCTCCATCCATGTTGCTGCAAAAGACATGATCTCGTTTTTTTATGGCTGCATAGTATTCCGTGCTGTTTATGTACCACATCGTCTTTACCCTGTCTGCTGCTGATGGGCCTTTAGGTTGATTCAGTATCTTTGCTATTGTGAATAGTGCCGTCAAGAACATACGCATGCATATGTCTTAATGGCAGAATGATATATATCCTTTGGGTATATATCCAGTAATGTGATTGCTGAGATGAATGGTAATTCTAAGTTCTTGCAGAAATCACCAAACTGCTTTCTCCAATGGCTGAACTAAGTTACATTCCCATAAACAGTGTATAGGTGTTCTCTTTTCATTTCTTTCAAGGCAGCAGGTTTCTTTCTGGCCTAGGGTGTGTCTAGAAATGTTATCCAGGAGCTAGTGCCTGGAGCAGGGGCTTCACAACCCCGACCGGTGCCCTGTCCCGCTGTAGTTGAGCTGGTATTCAAGATGCAAGAAAAAAACGCTCCTCACTATTCCATCTCCTCAAGTGGAAGGAGGGGGCCTTTTATGGAGCCGCTAGCCGGGCAGTCTGGGGCTAGGGCAGGGGTGACACCAGCACTCACTCGGCTGCCCCAGCTGGTATCTCAGGAGGTCATGTGCACCCCTCCACATACCCGCCACAATCCACTGCCTCTGGGCCCAATTCTACGCTAGAACTCACCTACGAGTTACAGGTCTTATGGCCTAGACTGCCTTTAAGGTTGTCTGAGAAACCTGGAACCGTTTTTTAGCCCTTGGTGGCAAGGTTTGCAGAAACTCAAGTTCTGATTGCTGGGATGGGTAATTTCCCTCTGGCTAGAGGTGGTTTCAATGCTCCCTTCCCAGATGGGAGTCAGCTAAGTTTGGTCTGGTTTTCCTTTCTCCTGTAAGAGACAGCACTGAGTTCAGTGACCCACAACTGCTCTGCTCTTGCTCTTGCTCTATCCAGCTTCCAGAGATGCTCTTTACACCACACTGCCACTGCCTAGGATAGGGAAGGGGTGCGGTCAGCGATTTAAGACTGTTTCTTCTAACTCTTCAGTGCCTCTTTCAGTGATACCACCAGGTACTATGAGAGTTCCCCTGATTTTGGGTTCTTATGGAGGTGTTTTCTACTGTGTGGATAGCTGTTAAATTTGTGTCCTTGCGAGGGGGCTGATCTGTGCAGCCTTCTATTCTGCTTTTCTTGCTCCGCCTCTCTCAGCTTAGTTTTGGTTTGTTTTTGTTTGTTTGTTTTTCCTCTGCAATGCCTAAGGCTAAAGAATGTGATCCCGTATTACTATCCTAAATATGAAAACTTCTTTAATGTCACGTGCTGGATGGAAATATTAGTTTGCAATGAGGAATGCCTTCAATTGTACCTATCAAAGAGTAAGAAAAAAAGCATTGGGAGTTTTTGTTTTTACCTTGTGGTCCGACAACTTGAAAGAATATTCTTTTATTCCAAAGATGGTACGTGGGGGATTTTGTTCTGGAAATCAGTGCTAGGTATGTAGGTATTTGGTTGGAGAAAAGCAAACTGGTTTTTGTCTATTGATATTTAGTATATTTTATTTTTTCATGTTATCCATGACAGTGTTATGACTTAGCAAACAACAGTTACAAATAACTAAAATTGTAATCGCTCCTGCATTTTTATTTAACTCCCTCATGTATCCTGAGAAGACCTTCTTGTTTTACCTAATTATCTCTCCAACATCCCCTGAACTCTCAAGAGGTAGACACTATGTGAAGGTCAATTCAAAGACAGAAACTAAAACCCCATCCACGGGTGACTCCATGGTGAATCCCTGTGGTGTCTTTTCCCGCTAACCGATGTGTATCCACCAAGCAGTTTTCTTTTTCACTATAAATATTATACTGTTTGACATTTTAAGACACATCGTAATCAAAATCTATAGCCTTAATTAAATGATGAATTTCAGGAAATTATCATGCAAAATGGAAGTGTTAGGAAGCCGATAATAGACACACTCTCCTAAAAATGATCTCACCACATCACACCTAACCCTTCTCACCACCTTGCAGTTCACATTCCGTGGAAAAAAGCTCCTCATACTTAAGAGTGTTTTACTTTCCTTTTCCCAAGTCACGGCGATTTTGACTATTGACACTTGCGGATATCAACACATTTCTAAAGCATACTTATCTTGATTAAAGACTGCTGAGGTCATTACAACAGTGACATAAATATTTAAGATGCATTGAACATTTTGTTTTAGAATTGGCTTTTCAATCATTTCATTACAAGCAAGGCTTTCCTGCCGTTTACTTACTCCTACATCTACTATCTTCTTTTGTATTGTGCTTTGTGTTTTACAGAACATTTACTCTTTATAAAGCATATATTTCTAGCCTAGGAAAATATCCAATGGAAAGGGGATGGGAATACGTTTGATATGTCCATTCAGCAGAACTATGTGCTGCCGGGTACAGTTGCGTGAACATATACACATCTCCACTTCCTGTGAGATAAAATTTTAAGAAGAAAATTTTCTTTAGGAATCAGTCCTCCCCCAGGCCTTATGTACGATGTCTGGCTTACTGTCAACCTGTGGGTCTGTCCACCAACCCTACAGGACCTCATATCCCTCCCTTCTCAAATGCCTACCTCTTCCCTTCCCTTCCCCCCCCACCATCAGAAAACAGGCAGAGATATACACAGCCATCAGCTTCTCAAACTTTATTTTCATTGGCCAAGGTTGACGCATGTAGCTTCTTGCTACTTTGCAGGTGTTTCAACCCTTATTTCCATGAATTCCTTCTCCTCCATTTGGAGGGGGTTGATTCCGTTCTCTCGGGAGTGGTCATTCACCAATTCCCCTGGAGATGTTCTTTTAACGTTCCTCCTGTAGCGGACCACTACTGTGGTGGAGGCCTCAGATGTTTTCCTTTTGTTAGGAGCAGGTTGAGGGTCTGAGTCCCCATTTGGGGTCTCCGGCATCTGTTAAGAAAACAGGGAGAGGCCAGGAGGACATTATTTTGGGTGAACAGGATAGAGACTGGATAGCACGGGGGGCTTCATGAGAAGAAGGAATGCAGGTTGAGGAAGGGGTTTGATCCAGAGAAGAACAAGGTTGAACCACAGAGTAGGGATCTATGGGGAAGAAGAAGAAGAGGAGCGTGGGTAGGGTCATCTGTTAGTCCAAACTGCACCATTTTGTAAGTTCTTTGCTATTTTGCAGACCTTGGTCAAAGTGAAACATCCCATGGGGGTTCAGGCCATGAGAAACATCCTGCCTAACCACCTGTCCGCAAGGCGGACAAAGGCCCAACTAAAGAAACATCCCTATCATATCTTGCTTGGCAACGTTCTAAGGAACACCACAATGATATTCCACCAGAAAAAGGGCCAAACCACCTGATCATAAGAACATCTTATCAATATCCTGCCGGGCAGCAAGCCATACTGCCCAGGCCCCTCCCACCCCTACCTACAAGCACCCCAGCCTGTAAGCGGCGGTGGGCTCTGGCATTAAGCGGGTCCCCCACTTCCACAATTGTCTGCAATATTCCTGTGTTGTTGTTTGAGCCGCCCCCGCTCTGTGTGTCTTTCTTTCACCCTCGCCTTCGCTTCAAAACCTAACAATCTTACCGTCTCGCCGGCCTCGTTGGAATCACAGGGGACGCTCCTCTTCACCCCGCTGGCACTGGGTTGTTCGTTCATTGTATATATTGGTTCTTCAATGGCTGCAGTGGGCTTGTGTAGGTTTTGAATCTTCCCAGTGGTCCAGAGCTCTTGCCCTCCCTATATATACCCTCCTGGTGACAAGGCAAGGCCACACCCTTGAGCTTTGTTTGATCATACAGGCAGTGTCCCAGCCAATGGCAGCCCTAGGGTGGCTTCGACATCACAAAGCACCACTGCTGACCACTCCCTGGGCTTGCGGGCGAGGGGTGACAGGGGTGTAGAGCAAACCAAATGCTGTTGTTGTTTCAGCATCCCCTGAAGATGCATCCCAAACCGATCTGCTGCCGCTCCTCATTTCTCCATGTTTAATGTTCATGGTTCACGTGGAAGTCAGAGGATGATTCCTTCAAGCACTTCCCCACAGCCATTCCTATGAAGTGATTCATTCTTTTGTCTTCCAGCCCTCACCATGACTTAGTATTTTCGATGTCTCACCTCAAATCCCCCAAGCTAGTGTGGCTACATTTATTTATTGGCGGAGATGTGAATTATCCCATTTCCCTCCTACACTTCCTTCACATGCACCTCGAAGACCATTTACTTTTGGGCTACTGCCAGGCAAATTTCAACCCATGTTCTTTTACCCAATGTCCATGTAGTTCTTTTAAGTTTCCTATTTCCAATCTGAAATAATGGCCTTCAGTCTGTCAAAACTTTAGTGAATAAACATTCTTTACCGTGTATCCTAGTCTTGTTTCAAATCAGGGGTGTATATTTTTTTCTTTTTTTGAAATGGAGTTTCACTCTTGTTGCCCAGGCTGGAGTGCAACGGCATGATCTCAGCTGACTGCAACCTCTGCCTCCTGGGTTTAAGTGATTCTCTGGCTCAGCCTCCTGAGTAGCTGGGATTACAGGCCTGTGCCACCACGGCCGGCTAATTTTTGTATTTTTAGGAGAGACGGGGTTTCACCATCTTGGCCAAGCTGGTGTTGAACTCCTGACCTCGTGATCCAGCCGCCTTGGCCTCCAGAGTGCTGGGATTACAGGCGTGAGCCACCACACCCAGCCAGGACGGCCATTATTAAAACCACCATTGACAAGGAAATTTTGGTTACTTCTGTAGCATACAACAATTTAACATAAAATTTATAATTAATAACATACAGAAGTTATTTCAGAATTATAAGAGTTTCCCATAATTTTGGAGCACATATCAATAACATTTCTATAAATACAGCCCAAAGAAAGTGAAACACCATTTTATATTTGACGATGCTTCTTGTATGATTTTTATACCAAATAAGACAAATATGTCTCTTTTGGACTTCAGAGGACTCATATCAAAAAATTAATGAAGAATCAAGTTAGAATTTGACTTTGGAAATTTCGTCAAAGATAAAAAGTTTAAAATGCGTGATATCATGAAATAGGGTCATGGGTCATTGTAAAATAAGTCATTCATTTAACCAAAGCAGTAACTCAAAGATTTCAAAAAAAAAGAAAAAAAAAAGTGAAAATCTTTATTCTTTGAGAGAGGAGACTTAATATCCCAAACAATAAGCCCTAATTAAAAACAGGATGCGGCAAATTAAATTTGTTTTTTTGAAATTTTATAATACAAGTTTAATCATCTTGACTGTAAAATATAATTTCTATAAACCTTGTAACCTTTATCATTTTGCATGAAGGAGTGAGTTAATGCTCCAAGAAAGCCTTGTTAAACTGGCAGAGCAACGTAGATACTGGTTTTGCTTTAGTGTGCCTTTGATATGAATGGTTAATTCCTAGAGAAACTGAGCTACTTTTCTCTTAATATCAGCCCTTACAATCTCACATGCCCACCTCTTCCACAATAGTCCTTGGGCCTTGAGGAGTTGAATAGTTTTAATTTCTGGCCCTGCATCTCATGAACGCAGTTTACTTTGATTAGCATCTTCTACTGCGCCTGAAGATAAGGCTGTAATTGCTGTCAGTGTTTAAGATACAGCAGAACTTGGTGTCCTTTTTAGACCCAGAAGTTAAAGCCCTATAGCTCAATGGCACAAGGACTTTAAAAGCACATACAGAAAGTTACACAGATGGAAGAAAACACTTTTTTAGACCTTGAAGAAAAAATTTTTGGCCTGTCATAGTGGCTCATGCCTGTAATCCTAGCACTTTGGGAGGCTGAAGCAGGTGGATCACTTGAGGTCAGAAGTTCGAGACCAGCCTGGCCAACACGGTGAAACCCTGTCTCTACTACAAATACAAAAATTAGCCGGGCGTGGTGGCAGGAGAATTGCTTGAACCTGGAAGGGGGAGGTTGCAGTGAGCCAAGATTGTGCCACTGCACTCTCAGCCTGGGTGACAGAGTGAGACCCCACCTCAAAAAAAAAAAAAAAAAAAGAAAAAGAAAAAGAAAACATTTTTAGCATCAGGCCACAACAAACAGAACACAAGAGAAAAAAAGAAAAAACTTATATGAGCTGAAAATGAGTTGAAAGAGAGAGTTATTCTTTTGCACCTTTTAAAAGAGGAGAGTAAACCGAAAATGGTGAGATGTGATAAAAGTTAAACTTTGGGTTTAAAAAATTAAAATCTTTTAATTTATTAAGAGTAAATCAACTCCTTAAGAAAATTTTATTGTTCTGATGAATCTTTTTAGTGTTTTTTTAATATCATAAGCTAAATCTGGAAAGACTATTATAAATAATTTCCCTTTAATTATAGACAACTTTATACAAATCATTTATGACAGCTTGGACTTTCTGTTTTATCCCTTCCTCTTTCTTTATTCCTTTGAGATACAGTCTTGCTCCGTCGCCCAGGCTAGAGTCGTGCAGTGGCGCCATCTCGGCTCCCTGCAACCTCCCCCTCCCGTGTACAAGCAATTCTCCTGCCTCAGCCTCCGGAGTAGCTGGGACTACAGGCACGTGCCACCACACCTGGCTAATTTTTGTATTTTTAGTAGAGACAGGGATTTGCCATGTTGGCCAGGCTGGTCTCGAACTCCTGACCTCAGGTGATCCATCCACCTCGGCTTCTGAAAATGCTGGAATTAACAAGCATGAGCCACCATACCCAGGCTTCCTTTTTCTTAAATAACCAGTTATTTTATTTTAGAACAAAAATTTACCATACAAGATTCTTTCTCAGATAAAATTATTTTCCTTTTAACCTTTTGTGCCAAAAATGCCTGTTCATAACTTCCTTCACATCGTTCTTATTCACTGATTAGCTAATTTCATAAATAACTTTTAAATAAGCTTCAAATTAGACAAAAAGTATTTTCCTTTAAGATCACATTTCTTTTTTACAGAAAAATGTTATCCTATAATTGAAAAAATTGGAAATGACCCAGACGTGTAATATCTTTTAGCTTAATATAAATTTAGATTTTAAATTATATGACAAGATAATCTACAAGAACTTATTCTGTTACATTTGTGTAATTAATTAATTTTCTAATAGTTTACCCAGATTACTTATGAAAACTGTGATAGTTACCATTTAAAGTTATGTCCTTGTTAACCATTTTTATAAGCTGTGAATTTCAGGTTGTCCTGAGTATGAACATTAAGGTTAGATAAAGCGTCGTTTTTTTGTTTGTTTGTTTGTTTGTTTTTGTTTTTTTGGCAATCACTCAGGATTTAGCTATTTTCGTTAACGAAACAATATTAAATTCTTTACTTGCTAAATTTTACATAAACAAAGATAATTCTCATTTGAGCTGCATTCATAGCTTTAGAACCCTCATGCCAAATGTTGACATCTAGCAGAGATAAATAATGTATGTTGGGAATTCCAAAGCCATTTCTAATTCAATTTCACTAAAATTTTTAAAACCAGCTTGTTTATTGAAGATTTGCTTAAGTCACATGAACTTGAAAAAGCATTTGGCTTAAAGTCTATTTTTCTGAAAAGCATTAGATTTAAGTGCGTTTGTTAAGCCAATTAATTAGAGCTCTTTTCTACATTTTTAGTAGTGAAATGTCATATCCATGACACATAAATACATAGATGTATTAGACATGTAGATAGAAGTAGATCTTATAAATTCCTAAGGACTTTATTTTTTCCTTGTATTTTAGATTTACAATTTCTTCATAACCTATTTTATTGCCCTAGGCAATTGTCAGCTAGATAGCCCTAAATGTGCATATTAAAGGAACCCTTAGGTAAAAAAAAATCAGAGAGTGAAATTTGCATCTGAAAGCACAGAGAGAAAGAGTCTGGTGATGTTAGAGGGAGATTAAAGATGGATGCCCAATCAAACACAAAATTGTAGAAATATATTATAGGATTGTATAAGGAGACCGGTTGTATTTAGATAGGGACTACCTGTCTTTTAACTGGATCTCTGAGCTCTGGGCAGAGCCCACACTGAATCCTAGGTCTCCAAAAAGGGAGAATTACTATGAGGCTACACCAGGTGACGGTTTTACAGTGTACTTTTTTTTTTTTTTTAACGAAGACATTTCTAAGTGTCCGAGCTACTTCCTTCCTTAAAAATCCAAGAATACTCTCTGTTGTAATAACTGTTTTAGTCAAAAACTTAGAATTACCATTCATCTCAGCAGTAGCCCAAAAGTAAATGGTCTTCGAGGTGCATGTGAAGGAAGTGTAGGAGGGAAATGGGATAATTCACATCTCCGCCAATAAATAAATGTAGCCACACTAGCTTGGGGGATTTGAGGTGAGACATCGAAAATACTAAGTCATGGTGAGGGCTGGAAGACAAAAGAATGAATCACTTCATAGGAATGGCTGTGGGGAAGTGCTTGAAGGAATCATCCTCTGACTTCCACGTGAACCATGAACATTAAACATGGAGAAATGAGGAGCGGCAGCAGATCGGTTTGGGATGCATCTTCAGGGGATGCTGAAACAACAACAGCATTTGGTTTGCTCTACACCCCTGTCACCCCTCGCCCGCAAGCCCAGGGAGTGGTCAGCAGTGGTGCTTTGTGATGTCGAAGCCACCCTAGGGCTGCCATTGGCTGGGACACTGCCTGTATGATCAAACAAAGCTCAAGGGTGTGGCCTTGCCTTGTCACCAGGAGGGTATATATAGGGAGGGCAAGAGCTCTGGACCACTGGGAAGATTCAAAACCTACACAAGCCCACTGCAGCCATTGAAGAACCAATATATACAATGAACGAACAACCCAGTGCCAGCGGGGTGAAGAGGAGCGTCCCCTGTGATTCCAACGAGGCCGGCGAGACGGTAAGATTGTTAGGTTTTGAAGCGAAGGCGAGGGTGAAAGAAAGACACACAGAGCGGGGGCGGCTCAAACAACAACACAGGAATATTGCAGACAATTGTGGAAGTGGGGGACCCGCTTAATGCCAGAGCCCACCGCCGCTTACAGGCTGGGGTGCTTGTAGGTAGGGGTGGGAGGGGCCTGGGCAGTATGGCTTGCTGCCCGGCAGGATATTGATAAGATGTTCTTATGATCAGGTGGTTTGGCCCTTTTTCTGGTGGAATATCATTGTGGTGTTCCTTAGAACGTTGCCAAGCAAGATATGATAGGGATGTTTCTTTAGTTGGGCCTTTGTCCGCCTTGCGGACAGGTGGTTAGGCAGGATGTTTCTCATGGCCTGAACCCCCATGGGATGTTTCACTTTGACCAAGGTCTGCAAAATAGCAAAGAACTTACAAAATGGTGCAGTTTGGACTAACAGATGACCCTACCCACGCTCCTCTTCTTCTTCTTCCCCATAGATCCCTACTCTGTGGTTCAACCTTGTTCTTCTCTGGATCAAACCCCTTCCTCAACCTGCATTCCTTCTTCTCATGAAGCCCCCCGTGCTATCCAGTCTCTATCCTGTTCACCCAAAATAATGTCCTCCTGGCCTCTCCCTGTTTTCTTAACAGATGCCGGAGACCCCAAATGGGGACTCAGACCCTCAACCTGCTCCTAACAAAAGGAAAACATCTGAGGCCTCCACCACAGTAGTGGTCCGCTACAGGAGGAACGTTAAAAGAACATCTCCAGGGGAATTGGTGAATGACCACTCCCGAGAGAACGGAATCAACCCCCTCCAAATGGAGGAGAAGGAATTCATGGAAATAAGGGTTGAAACACCTGCAAAGTAGCAAGAAGCTACATGCGTCAACCTTGGCCAATGAAAATAAAGTTTGAGAAGCTGATGGCTGTGTATATCTCTGCCTGTTTTCTGATGGTGGGGGGGGAAGGGAAGGGAAGAGGTAGGCATTTGAGAAGGGAGGGATATGAGGTCCTGTAGGGTTGGTGGACAGACCCACAGGTTGACAGTAAGCCAGACATCGTACATAAGGCCTGGGGGAGGACTGATTCCTAAAGAAAATTTTCTTCTTAAAATTTTATCTCACAGGAAGTGGAGATGTGTATATGTTCACGCAACTGTACCCGGCAGCACATAGTTCTGCTGAATGGACATATCAAACGTATTCCCATCCCCTTTCCATTGGATATTTTCCTAGGCTAGAAATATATGCTTTATAAAGAGTAAATGTTCTGTAAAACACAAAGCACAATACAAAAGAAGATAGTAGATGTAGGAGTAAGTAAACGGCAGGAAAGCCTTGCTTGTAATGAAATGATTGAAAAGCCAATTCTAAAACAAAATGTTCAATGCATCTTAAATATTTATGTCACTGTTGTAATGACCTCAGCAGTCTTTAATCAAGATAAGTATGCTTTAGAAATGTGTTGATATCCGCAAGTGTCAATAGTCAAAATCGCCGTGACTTGGGAAAAGGAAAGTAAAACACTCTTAAGTATGAGGAGCTTTTTTCCACGGAATGTGAACTGCAAGGTGGTGAGAAGGGTTAGGTGTGATGTGGTGAGATCATTTTTAGGAGAGTGTGTCTATTATCGGCTTCCTAACACTTCCATTTTGCATGATAATTTCCTGAAATTCATCATTTAATTAAGGCTATAGATTTTGATTACGATGTGTCTTAAAATGTCAAACAGTATAATATTTATAGTGAAAAAGAAAACTGCTTGGTGGATACACATCGGTTAGCGGGAAAAGACACCACAGGGATTCACCATGGAGTCACCCGTGGATGGGGTTTTAGTTTCTGTCTTTGAATTGACCTTCACATAGTGTCTACCTCTTGAGAGTTCAGGGGATGTTGGAGAGATAATTAGGTAAAACAAGAAGGTCTTCTCAGGATACATGAGGGAGTTAAATAAAAATGCAGGAGCGATTACAATTTTAGTTATTTGTAACTGTTGTTTGCTAAGTCATAACACTGTCATGGATAACATGAAAAAATAAAATATACTAAATATCAATAGACAAAAACCAGTTTGCTTTTCTCCAACCAAATACCTACATACCTAGCACTGATTTCCAGAACAAAATCCCCCACGTACCATCTTTGGAATAAAAGAATATTCTTTCAAGTTGTCGGACCACAAGGTAAAAACAAAAACTCCCAATGCTTTTTTTCTTACTCTTTGATAGGTACAATTGAAGGCATTCCTCATTGCAAACTAATATTTCCATCCAGCACGTGACATTAAAGAAGTTTTCATATTTAGGATAGTAATACGGGATCACATTCTTTAGCCTTAGGCATTGCAGAGGAAAAACAAACAAACAAAAACAAACCAAAACTAAGCTGAGAGAGGCGGAGCAAGAAAAGCAGAATAGAAGGCTGCACAGATCAGCCCCCTCGCAAGGACACAAATTTAACAGCTATCCACACAGTAGAAAACACCTCCATAAGAACCCAAAATCAGGGGAACTCTCATAGTACCTGGTGGTATCACTGAAAGAGGCACTGAAGAGTTAGAAGAAACAGTCTTAAATCGCTGACCGCACCCCTTCCCTATCCTAGGCAGTGGCAGTGTGGTGTAAAGAGCATCTCTGGAAGCTGGATAGAGCAAGAGCAAGAGCAGAGCAGTTGTGGGTCACTGAACTCAGTGCTGTCTCTTACAGGAGAAAGGAAAACCAGACCAAACTTAGCTGACTCCCATCTGGGAAGGGAGCATTGAAACCACCTCTAGCCAGAGGGAAATTACCCATCCCAGCAATCAGAACTTGAGTTTCTGCAAACCTTGCCACCAAGGGCTAAAAAACGGTTCCAGGTTTCTCAGACAACCTTAAAGGCAGTCTAGGCCATAAGACCTGTAACTCGTAGGTGAGTTCTAGCGTAGAATTGGGCCCAGAGGCAGTGGATTGTGGCGGGTATGTGGAGGGGTGCACATGACCTCCTGAGATACCAGCTGGGGCAGCCGAGTGAGTGCTGGTGTCACCCCTGCCCTAGCCCCAGACTGCCCGGCTAGCGGCTCCATAAAAGGCCCCCTCCTTCCACTTGAGGAGATGGAATAGTGAGGAGCGTTTTTTTCTTGCATCTTGAATACCAGCTCAACTACAGCGGGACAGGGCACCGGTCGGGGTTGTGAAGCCCCTGCTCCAGGCACTAGCTCCTGGATAACATTTCTAGACACACCCTAGGCCAGAAAGAAACCTGCTGCCTTGAAAGAAATGAAAAGAGAACACCTATACACTGTTTATGGGAATGTAACTTAGTTCAGCCATTGGAGAAAGCAGTTTGGTGATTTCTGCAAGAACTTAGAATTACCATTCATCTCAGCAATCACATTACTGGATATATACCCAAAGGATATATATCATTCTGCCATTAAGACATATGCATGCGTATGTTCTTGACGGCACTATTCACAATAGCAAAGATACTGAATCAACCTAAAGGCCCATCAGCAGCAGACAGGGTAAAGACGATGTGGTACATAAACAGCACGGAATACTATGCAGCCATAAAAAAACGAGATCATGTCTTTTGCAGCAACATGGATGGAGCTGGAGGCCATTACTCTAAGCGAACTCACGTGGGAACAGAAAATGGACTACCACCTTTTTCCATTTATAAGCAAGAGCTAAACATCGGTACGCATGGACACAAAGAAGGGAACAACAGACACCCGTGTCTACTTGGGGGTAAAGGATGGGGAGGAGGGTGAGGATTGAAAAGCTACCTATCAGCTATTATGCTGATTACCTGGGTGATGAAATAATCTGTACACCAAACCCGTGTGACACACAATTTCCCTATATAACGAGCCTCCACATGTACTCCTGAACCTAAAATAAAAGTTAACAAAAATTTAAAAATAAAATAATAAAAAATTAAGAAGTCTCACAGAGGTAGAGAGTAGAATGGTGGTGACTAGGGGCTCGGTGGTGGTGGCTGCAAAGACATTGCTCAAAGGATACCAAATTTCTGTTAGACTGAAGGAATAAGCTGCAGAGATACATTGTACAACACGGTGACTACAGGTGATCATAACATGTTGTATTATTGATAAATGCTAAGAGAGTAGATGGTAAGTGTTCTCAATACAAAATGATAACTTTGTGGGATGATGCATATGTTGATTAGCTATATTTATTCATTCTACAATGTATATACTTCAAACATTAGATACATGATAGATACATTCCATTTTATCTGTTCAGTTTAAAATAATAAAAATAAAGAAGAAAGACATGTCCAAGTGTTCTGCCTGGGAAGATGGGCCTGAGAGAGTCTTACATAGTTAATCACGTACTATGTTTTTCTGTGCAGTACAGCAGAGGGAGTGGGGCTACCTGACAGCAGCACATAGTCAGTAAATGGCCTATAACAGCTCCACTTCCTTTCTTGAAGAATCAGAATGGTGAAAGAAACCAGTTTAATGTTTCTCATGGCCCTAAGAAGGACACTAAAGTGTTTTAAAGAGAGTTGGATCTGAAGGTGCCCTGTGGTTGGGCTTGAGGGATGACATGAAAATGTTCTGCATGAATCAGCCATTTAGGGCCAGATGGGACGACACGCATCTCAGGAGATGTTCGATGGATACAACATTGGGAAATTCTGAGATTCTGAATTGATTAAGTGTGAGACTCATGCATATTAAGTGCAATTACATAAAATGGCATTGCATTTCTCATTCGGCCAAGCATTGTAACCAGGTATAATCATGTGCCAGCTATTTCAATAAAAAGTGGTATCTCTCACAACCGTTTGCATTCCAATACAATTTTCTGAATGTAAGAGAAAGAGATATAGTTATAACCAAGGTGTTAATCCATGAGAATAGTTTGCATCTCATCTTCTCTATTCTGCAGAAAGGCCCTTGAAGAGCATATTGCATCGTTTTCTTCATGGCCAAGAAAACCAAGAATCACTGATCTGGCCAGGCGCAGTGGCTCATGCCTGTAATCCCAGCACTTTGGGAGGCCGAGGCGGGCGGATCACCCGAGGTCAGGAGTTTGAGACGAGCCTGGCCAACATGGTGAAACCCTGTCTCTGCTAAAATACAAAAAAAAATTAGCTGGGCGTGGTGGCGGGCGCCTGTAATCCCAGCTACTGGGGAGGCTGAGGCAGGAGAATTGCTTGAATCCAGGCAGTGGAGGTTGCAGTGAGCCGAGATCGTGCCACTGCACTCCGGCTTAGGTGACAGAGCCAGACTCTGTCTCAAAACAACAAAAACAAAAACAAGAAATCACCGATCCATTTGAAAGTCAGCAAATATTTTGTCATTGACTAAATATAGACCCTAGAGAGTGATCCCCATACACCACACTACAACTTAAGACTGATTCTGTTTCTTAATCATCCTTTGCAGGTCATCACGTTTTTGAACTCTTGTAATAACAGGGGACTTGAACTCATTTCAGACAGCAAACCTCGTCCTGTGTTATCTTATGCTCTGGGAGGAATCTAAAAGACAAGGAAGTAAGGAAGAAAGAAAGGAAGGAAGGGAGGGAGGGAGGAAGGAAGGGAGGGAGGGAAGGAAGGAGGGAGGGAGGGAGGGAAGGAGGGAGGGAGGGAGGGAGGAAAGGAGAAGAGGAGAGAAGAGAGGAGACGATCTCTAAACCTAAATTGGTAGAAAAGTTCACAAGTCTGAATACTTAACAAGTTAAATTAAGTAGCTAAAGATGTTTTTGAAAAGCATCTGAGCAAACAAAACATGATTCTGAAAAATATTTGGTAATGTAATAATGACAATGGGTTATTTCTTCTATCCTTGATCTCCTACAATATATTTTAAGCCAGATCATGTTTTTCCTTTGATGAAAACTCCAGACTTTTCATCTTGATTAAAATAAAATCCAAATTCCTAATAAGGCTGTACATGATGTGGGCACCTATTACCTCTCTGACATTAATACTTATTCTTCTCATGAATCACTCTGCTTCTATCACACTCCCCAATCTGTGACTCTTGTAACTCAGCATGCATGTGATTCCTCTAACCTGCCATCCATATCAGGGTCTTTGCATACTTCCGCCTGGAAGGTTCTTCTCTAAAATATCCACTATGTATCCTAATTTTCTTTTCTTTTCTTTTCTTCTTTCCTTCTTTCTTTTCTTTTTTTTTTTGAGATGGAGCCTTGCTTTGTCGGCTAGCCTGGAGTGCAGTGGTGCATTCTCGGCTCTCTGCAACTTCCGCCTCCTGGTTTCAAGCAATTCTCCTGCCTCAGCCTCGTGAGTAGCTGAGATTACAGGCGCCTGCTACCACGCCTGGCTAATGTTTGTATTTTTAGTATAGATGGGGTTTCATTGGTTGGCCAGGCTGGTCTTGAGCTCCTGACCTCGTGATCCGCCTGCCTTCGCCTCCCAAAGTGCTGAGATTACAATCGTGAGCCACCACGCCCGGCCTGTGTATCCGAATTTTCTTAAGGTCACTAGTCAGAAGTCACTTTATTGGAAAGGCTATCCTCCATTTAATGGTGAAGACGTTAAACGGTACTTGTACTTCTTTCAAAAAAAATGATACTTTTATCAGTTATTTTACTACAGTACCTGGAACATGTAAACTTGCAAGAAATATTTGGTGAATGAATGCATGTTAATCTGAATTTAGTATTGCAGTCTTCATTACCAGAAAGCATTTACATGTTTTAACTGTCAGGGAGCAACACTGGTAAGTGATTAATTCCCTATCAACAAAATGGATAGAGTACTATTCATGCTACATGTTCTCACAGTTGTGGCAAGGGGTATTAAATTGCCAACTGTAGTACTAAACTTATATTAATGTTGTACTCGTTAGTATTACTCTTGTTATGTTCAGAGGAAATATGGAATAAAAGTAAGATTATGGGCCTGGTTCAAATCTGAAATTCTGCTACGTCCTAGTTGGGTGATCTAGGTCAAGTTTCTTAACTCCTCTGAGTCTTAGATTCTTCGCATGAAAAATGGAAAAAATGCTAGCACCTACTTCTCAGGATTGTTTTGAAAAACAAATTAATATATTTAAGCTTTTAGCACAGAGCCTAGTACATACTGGGTGTGCAGTAATTACAAACTATTACTAGTGAGTATAATAGGATGTGAAAATTCATGACATCAAACAACTAGAACCGAGATTTATATACACACACACACACACACACACAGACATATGTATACACACACACACACACACACACACACAACACACACACACACCACACACACACACATTTTTTTTTGCAACAGAGTCTAGCTCTGTCACCCAGGCTGGAGTGCAGTGGCGTGATCTCGGCTCACTGCAACCTCTGTCTCCCGGGTTCAAGCAATTCTTCTGTCTCAGCCTCCTGAGCAGCTGGGACTACAGGCGCCTGCCACCATGCCCGGGTAATTTTTTGTGTTTTTAGTAGAGATGGGGTTTCACCATGTTCGCCAGGACGGTCTTGATCTCCTGACCGTGTGATCCACCTGCCTCACCCTCCCAAAGTGCTGGGATTACAGTGTGAGCCACCACGTCTGGCCAGATTTTTGCAATAGAGAAAGCATTGGACATCATTTTATCATAGAATATTAAAGCTGGAAGAGACCATAGGATCATAGGAACCCACAGTCTCTTGCAGGAATCCAGGTCTCCAAACTCAGAAACATGCTGATTGTTCCTTCCTGAAAATGCACATTCGGCATGGCACAGCTTTTGCAATCAGTGACGATACCAAGGCATCAGGGGCTAGAGGCTTAGGACATCACCGACAAAGCAGGAGTATTGCCATCTTGAACAAGCTCTGTCATTTTAAAATTCACCTTAATCAAAAACCGCCAAAAGCCAAAGGGCATCAGCCTAATGGCTAAGGTCAGCATGACCATAAACCACAAATAACATCTCCAACCAGAAGCATTCCAGACTCCTCCCCGACCAGGGACAAGCTAGCCCCAAGATAACCCCACCCTGGCCAGGAAGATGCCAGCCCCAAGATAACCTCCTCCCCTCCACCCAGAGGCGTGGTCTCGGCTCACTGCAACCTCTGCCTCCTGGGTTCAAGCCATTCTCCTGTCTCAGCCTGCCAAGTAGCTGGGACTACAGGCGCTTGCCTCCGCACCCGGCTAATTGTTGTATTTTTAGTAGAGGCAGGGTTTCACTATGTTGGCCCAGCTGGTCTCGGAACTCCTGACCTCAAGATCCGCCCACCTCGGCCTCCCAAAGTGCTGGGATTACAGGCGTGAGCCACCGTGCCCAGCCGCGTTTATGTTTTTCTCTTCATAAATTTTGTTTTCCTGGAAAAGGTTTTTTCCTGGTCGACTAAATTACTTTTCTCCACTCTGTCTTGCCACTCTTGGTGCATGTATGAAAGACCCTGAAATGACTCCTGGTGGCCTGGGACTCCTTGGGAAAACAAAAAAGGTGCCGCAAATCCCGTTTTGGGAAAAACCTCTGTTTTCCTTATGAAACCCCTAGACTTAAAGATAAATAAGTACCTCTCAAAGATCTGTCTTTGTCTTCCAACTGTACTTGTTCATTAGGCCCTAGAAACTGTTTTCTTAGCCCTGTTCTTAAAAGGCCTCACCCGAAGGCCAATAATCCAATTGGAAAATTAGCAGAAAAAAAATCTTATAACTACTAAATCTTCTTCTGATTGTCTGTGTGGCTATATATGTTTTATGTGTGCGATGTCCATTAAAAGAACTCTAATTAACTGGCCAAAAAAATGAGCACTTAAATCAAATATTTTTAAGGGAAAAGCAAAAGCTGTGGGACCTTTCAGTTCTCGTTATTTTAATCTTTAGAACTTGCTGGTACAGCAAAGTTAAAAGTTGAGTTGAAAGTCGTTAAGAGTTGCCAGCGTACGTTTTTATTTGCATTTATTAATCAAGCAATTTCATACTTATGGCTGCAAAATACTATAAGGTGTCAACATTTGGCACAGAGGCTACAAAACGACAACTCAGCCCAAACAAAATAATCTTTGCTTGTGTAATGTTTTAAATAAATAAAGCATGAATATTGGTTTAATGAAGATAGCTATATCTTAAACTATTTGGTAAAATATGCTAACTTCCAACCTTGTGGCCTTAGGCAGTCTAGTCCACAGACATGAAGGAAATTTGTTTTGGGAAAGAACTGTTATCATCTTTAATATTAAAGAAAAGATAATTGGTATAAGAAAGAATCTTACATGGTAAATTTTTGTCCCAAAGTAAATTAACTGTTGTTTTAAAAAAGGGATGACTTTACAACAAGTCAGAAAGGTAAGGCGTGTCAGAAATTGTCTGTGAAAGTCGTGAAAAATTTTATACAAGGGAATTTGTGCAAGAAATGTCGCACAATTTAAAAGTAATTCGGCCTCCTGAATGCTGTATACAATTTCACTCTAACTCTTAGCTGTATAACTTGCCTGCTTTGCAGCTGAATAAAACCTAGGACACATGGAGTTAAATGCTGGAAGAAGCCAGACCTTCTCCGCACTTCCGTCTCGGTCCTAGGCCCTACACCTAGTGCGTAATTAGATTCCCAGACTTACCAAGGTTTTCATCAAAAGTAAAGGTTGCTAAAAGTTAGCCGTGTAACATGTATTTAAAACTACCGAAGAAATAGTTTATGAGCAAGGTGTGTAAGGAAAGTAAAATATACTTTTGGTAAAAAGATTATAAGGAGGCCTAAGAATGTGGATTTTTGCCTACATTAAAAGGTTAAAAAATTATTTTAAAGGTTTAAGCAAGTTTTGGAAGGTTAATTGTAAAGAAAATTTCGTGTGTGTACATACTGGCTAAAGTTAAAGGGGTATCATTCAGGTTTTCTGTAAATCGAGCATTAAAATAAAAGCACAATGGGTTTCTGTTAAAGCACTAACCTGCTCTTTAACAAAAAGTATAAACGGTTAAAAAGGGTCTATAACACGCTTACCTTCTGGTCAAACATGAAAATTGGGTAAATGCGTCTACAAGGTTTTATTAAAAATGGAGCTTAACATTAATAGCACACCAATACAATGGTAAAATTTGGCTTATTTGATACAAAATCATACAGGAAGCATTGTCAAATATAAAATGGTATTTGGCTTTCTTTGGGCTATAGTTGTATAAATATGCTATTGGGATGTGTTCCAAAGTTATGGCAGATTCCTATCATTCTAATATATCTTAGTGTACGTTATCAGTAATAAGTATAATTGTTTTGTTAAAATTATTGTGTGCCACAGAGGCAACGGATATCTTTGTCAACTGTGTCTTTAACTATGGCTACCCTCAAACTTTTTGTCATCCATAAACAATTGTTGTCTTGTTTTAGTCTTCTTCAAAGGGTGGTTTTCTAATCAGCTATAAAGCTCTGAATGCAGGTTTCTGATAAAAAGCAGGACAGGAATTAACTGCATAAACCAAACTAATGGGAAGCTAATCTGTTTAACGTTTTGCTTAAAATATTGCTAACCCTTTGTTTTGCCTTTCAAAGTCAAAGAAACTCTTTTTAAGCGATTAACGGCTTTTAACTGTTAACTGTGAACTGCTGACTCCCATATGTATGGGAGTTAACTGTTCACTTTTAACTGTTTAACTTTTAACTGTTAACTCCCATCAACAACATTTGGAGGATACTTGTTTCTCTCTACCTGATTCTCTCCAAAATTTGGAAACTATCTATGAGTATCCTTAAGTTATGGCAATATAGTTATTTGCATAAATACAGCAAGAATCTGTTTTCTTTTGTAACGGGACACGATTGGAAAAACTGGTTATTCTTACCAAGGCTTTAACTGGAATGGTCTGCTTCTCCTTTAAGGAATCCAGCTTTAACTTATAAAGCCAATAAAGCCCTTGAAAAACTGGCCTCATATTTTGTGTACACAGTCCCCGTACAGGGTTTGTGATCTGTGGTAAATAAAACATGTCACTTTCTAACAGGCCAGGAACCCTAAGTTATCTTGAAACATCAAGAGGAGAGGAATTCACCCAACTCATAGGTATTTAATGGTACAAATCCATGGCTGGGCTTGGCTTTAAAAAGTCTTTTATCTCAGATTGCTTCTACAAAACCAAATTCCATCAAAGCCCATTTAAAAGGCCTATGTAACAAATAATTATTCTTGCAGCACTGTATGCAAATAAGTAAGCCAAGTATCCTAAAGCAAACCTACCATAATTTGTCTTTTAATAAAAATGGGAAAGTGGAGAGAGGAAATTATGTTTCCAAAACGATCACACACCTCTTGTTAAATCCTAGAGTTGCCTGATGTTTTTCAGTTATTATTTTCTACTGTTTAAATTCAATTCTGATTTTTCTGACTACAAGTCTTCAAAATAAGCTGTGCTTTCTTAAAGTCCTATAAACTGGAAACTAGATGTTTCAGCAGGCACTGCCTCTAAGCCCCCTAACCCTCACAGGAGCAAATAAAGAAATAGGAAATCTTAAGCTAAAAATCATAAAAAATAAATAACCGAGAAGGAACTGCTCGTCTTACTCAGTCTCACCCCTACCTCACCAAACACTTTTGTCATTCCCACCTCTCCTTTCAAGCCAAATATTACAACTTTTTAATGGAAATTATTTACTACACCACCCTTGTGGAAACTGCTTTACTCACTCTACTATTTGCAGTAAAACTATATACTGTAGCACCCTCAGGGTAAAATGTCAGACAAAAACAATCTCAATTACTGTAGCATTTTGCTTAATTATTAGCCTCTTAGCAGGAATAACGCTTACTAACAGAAACTAACACATGGGCCTTTCCAAACATGTGCTTCTAACCTCTCATTAGGTAAGGAATATTGTTTCTTTATCAACCAATCAGGCCTAGTAAAAAAACGCTGCTAAAAAAAACAAAGAAAAGGCTAAAAAGCTAAGGGAGTACCAAAACAACCAAATAAGTTCTTGGTTTGGGAACAAAATCATAGCATGGGTCATCCTATTTCTGGGCCCTCTCCTAATAATATGCCTGGGACTAATTTTCTTACCCTGCCTAATTAACCTTTTTCAGAATATTTTAACTAACAGGATCACGGCCATTTCACAGACAACTACCCAAAAACATCTACAGACGGCATTGCTCCTACTGTCAACCCAAAGCCAAAAAACTCTCCGTCCCCTCGTCAGCAGGAAGTAATTTTCATTTCAGGGAGATTTTCCAATTTATTGACATACAGTTTCCCACGGTCACCACAATAGCCCTTTGAATTTTTGCAGCCTTAGCCTGTAATGTCTCCTTTTAATTTTGGAGTTTATTTATCTCGATCTTCTCTCCTTTTTCTTCCTTAGATTGGCTACAGGTTTATCAATTTTGTATAGCTTTTTAAAAAAACCCAACTTTTTGTTTCCTTGATATTGTTTTGACTTTCTTCATTTTACTTTCATTTATTTCTGCTCTGGTCTTTTATTATTTCTTGTCTTCTACTGATTTGGGGTTCACTTTGAGCTTATTTTTCTGTTTTTTTAAGATGCGTCATGAATTATTTGCAGGTGTTCCTCTTTTCTCATGTAGGCACTTATAGCTATAAACTTCCCTCTTAATACTGCTTTTGCTGTATCCCATAGGTTGTAGTATGTGGTGTTTCCATGATCATTTATTTTCAGAAATTTTACAATTTAGTTTTCAATTTCTTCATTGACCTGTGGGTCATTCAGGAGCATATTTTTTTTAATTCTATGGATTTGTATAATTTTCAAAGTTCCCCTTGTTATTTTCAGGATTTTCTTTTTTTGTTTTTTGGCGGTCAGAGAAGGAGCTTGATATTATTTCAATTTATTTGAATGTTGATGTTGTAAGACTTGTTTTATGACCTAACATATATTCTAACCTTGAGAATGATCCACGTGCTGGGTAAAAGAAGCTGTATTTTGCAGTCCTTGGAAGAAGTGTTTTCTAAATGTCTGTTACATCCATTTGGTCTGTAATGTACATTAAGTGTGATGTTTCTGTGTTGGTTTTATGTCTGGAAGAACTGTCCAATGCTGAAAGTAGGGTGTTGAAGCCCCCAGCCATTATGCTATTGGGACCTATCTCTCCCATTAGTTGTAATAATATTTCCTTTATATACCTTGGTGCTACAGGGTTGGGTGCACATATATGTAAAGTTCTTATAGCCTTTTGTTGAACTGATCCCTTCATTATTATATAGTGACTTTTTTTCCTCTTACATTTTTTGTCTTGAAATCTATTTTGTTTGCTAGGAATATAGCTAATCCTGCTTCTTTTTGGTTCCATTCGCATGGAGCATCTCTTTCTATCCCTTTATTTTCAGTCTATGTGTGTCTTTAGAAGTGAAGTGTGTTTCTGGCAGGCAACAGATCAATGTGTCTTGTTTTTTTCATACATTCAGCCAGTCTATGTCTTTTCATGGAAGAGTTTAGCCCATTTACATTCAATGTTACTATTGATAAATAGGAACTTACTCCTGTCATTTTGATTTTTATGTTCAGATGTTTTTGTGATCTTATCTTCTTTCTTTCCTTTCTGTCTTTTCTTAGTGAGGATGATTTTTCTGTGGGTAGATGATTTAGTTCCTTGCCTTTGAATTTTTGTGTATATATTGCATGTTCTTTAGTTTCAGGTTACCTTGAGGCTTGCAAATAATATCTTATAAACCATTATTTTTAATCTGATATTTACTTAAGACTATTTTGACAAACAAACAGCAAACAAAAATAAAATTAATAAAGCTGCATCTTAACTTTGTCCCGCCGCTTTCTAATTTTTTGTCATTTCTTTTTGTATCTCATTGTGTTGACTATGTCCTGAAAAGTTGTGCTTTTCCATTTTAATTGGTTTATCCTTTAGTCTTTCTACTTAGAATAAGAGCGGTTTACACACTACAGTTTCTTTTTTATAATATTCTGTTTTTCTGTGTACTTACAATGACCACTGAGTTTTGTACCTTCAGTTGATTACTTATTGTTCAGTACCATCCTTTTCTTTCTGATTAAAATACTCCTTGTCACATTTCTTGTAGGACAGGGCTAGTGATGATGAAATCCCTCAGGTTTTGATTCTCTGGGCCCATTTTTATTTCTCCTTCATGTTTGAAGGATAGTTGTTTCAGATATATCATTCTAAGGTTAAAATTTTTTTCTTTTGGCACTTTAAATATGTCATGCCACTCTCTCTGGGCCTGTAAGGTTTCCACTGAAAAGTCTGCTGCCAGACATATTGGAGCTCCATTGGATGTTATTTGTTTCTCTTCTCTTGCTGCTTTAAGAAAAATTCTTTATCCTTGATTTTTGGGAGTTTCATTACTGAATAACTTGAAGTACCCCTCTTTCAGTTAAGTCTCCTTGGTGTTCTATAACATTCTTGTACTTGGATATGTGTATCTTTCTCTAGGTTTGGGAAGTTCCCTATTATAATCTCTTTGGAGAAACTTTCTACTCATATGTGTTTCTGTACCTCCTCCTTAAGGCCAATAACTCTTAGATTTCTCCTTTTGAAGCTATCTTCTAGATCCTGTAGACATGCTTCATTGCTTTCTACTTGGTTTTTCTTTTCTCTTTTCTGACAAAAGACTATTTTCAAATAGCCTTTCTTCAAGCTTATTAATTCCATCTTCTGTTGATTGATTCTGCTATTAACAGAATTGGAGAGATTCTGCAGCCTATCACTTGCATTTTTCAGCTCTACAATCTCTGCTTGATTCATTTTAATTCTTTGAAACTTATTGTTAATTTTCTGTCTCGTTGATCTGTCTAATGTTGACAGTGGGTTGTTAAAGTCTCCCATTATTATTGTGTGGGAGTCTAGGTCCCTTTGTAGGTCTCTTAAGGACTTCCTTTATGAATCTGGGTGCTCCTCTATTGGGTGCGTATATATTTAGGATAGTTAGCTCTTCTTGTTGAACTGATCCCTTTACCATTATGTAATGGCCTTCTCTGTCTCCTTTGATCTTTATTGGTTTAAAGTCTGTTTTATCAGACACTAGGATTGCAACCCCTGCCTTGTTTTCTTTTCCACTGGCTTGGTAGATCTTCCTCCATCCCTTTATTTTGAGCCTATGTGTGTCTCTGCACGTGAGATGGGTTTCCTGAATACAGCACACTGATGGGTCGTGACTCTTTATCCAATTTGCCTGTCTGTGTCTTTTAATTGGAGCATTTAGCCCATTTACATTTAAGGTTAATATTGTTATGTGTGAATTTGATCCCGTCATTATGATGTTAGCTGGTTATTGTGCTCCTTAGTTGATGCAGTTTCTTCCTAGCCTCGATGGTCTTTACACTTTGGCATGTTTTTGCAGTGGCTGGGACCGGTTGTTCCTTTCCATGTTCAGTGCTTCCTTCAAGAGCTCTTTCAGGGCAGGCCTGGTGGTGACAAAATCTCTCAGCATTTGCTTGTCTATAAAGGATTTTATGTCTCCTTCACTTATGAAGCTTAGTTTGGCTGGATATGAAATTCTGGTGAAAATTCTTTTCTTTAAGAATGTTGAATATTGGCCCCCACTCTCTTCTGGCTTGTAGAGTTCCTGCCGAGAGATCCGCTGTTAGTCTGATGGGCTTCCCTTTGTGGGTAACCCGACCTTTCTCTCTGGCTGCCCTTAACATTTTTTCCTTCATTTCAACTTTGGTGAATCTGACAATTATATGTCCTGGAGTTGCTCTTCTCGAGGAGTATCTTTGTGGCGTTCTCTGCATTTCCTGAATTTGAATGTTGGCGTGCCTTGCTAGATTGGGGAAGTTCTCCTGGATAATATCCTGCAGAGTGTTTTCCAGCTTGGTTCCATTCTCCCCATCACTTTCAGGTACACCAATCAGACGCAGATTTGGTCTTTTCACATAATCCCGTATTTCGAGGAGGCTTTGTTCATTTCTTTTCATTCTTTTTCTCTAAACTGCTCTCCTCGCTTCATTTCACTCATTTGATCTTCCATCACTGATACCCTTTCTTCCAGTTGATCGAATTGGCTACTGAGGCTTCTGCATTCGTCATGTAGTTCTTGTGCCTTGGTTTTCAGCTCCATCAGGTCCTTTTCGGACTTCTCTGCATTGGTTATTCTAGTTAGCCATTCATCTATTTTTTTTTCAAGGATTTTAACTTCTCTGCCATTGGTTCGAACTTCCTCCTTTAGCTCAGAGTAGTCTGATCGTCTGAAGCATTCTTCCTTTAACTCGTCAAAGTCATTCTCCGTGCAGCTTTGTTCTGTTGCTGGTGAGGAGCAGCGTTCCTTTGGAGGAGGAGAGGCACTCTGATTTTCAGAGTTTCCAGTTTTTCTGCTCTGTTTTTTCCCCATCTTTGTGGTTTTATCTACCTTTGGTCTTTGATGATGGTGACGAACAGAAGGTGTTTGGGGGGGATGTCCTTTCTGTTTGTTAGTTTTCCTTCTGGAATTGAACTCAGCTCTGCACCAAGCGGACCAAATAGACATCTACAGAACTCTCCACCCCAAATCAACAGGATATACATTCTTCTCAGCACCACATCGCACTTATTCCAAAATTGACCACATAGTTGGAAGTCAAGCACTCCTCAGCAAATGGAAAAGAACAGAAATTATAACAAACTGTCTCTCAGACCACAGTGCAATCAAACTAGAACTCAGGATTAAGAAACTCACTCAAAACCGCTCAACTACAGGGAATCTGAACAACCTGCCCCTGAATGACTACTGGGTACATAACGAAATGAAGTCAGAAATAAAGATGTTCTTTGAAATCAACGAGAACAAAGACACAACATACCAGAATCTCTGGAACACATTCAAAGCAGTGTGTAGAGGGAAATTTATAGCACTAAATGCCCACAAGAGAACGCAGGAAAGATCTAAAATTCACACCCTAACATCACAATTAAAAACACTAGAGAAGCAACAGCAAACACATTCAAAAGCTAGCAGAAGGCAAGAAATAACTAAGATCAGAGCAGAACTGAAGGAAACAGACATGCAAAAAACCCTTCAAAAAAACCAATGAATCCAGGAGCTGGTTTTTTGAAAAGATCAACAAAATTCACAGACCGCTAGCAAGACAAATAAGGAAGGAAAGAAAGAAGAATCAAATAAGACACAATAAAAAATAATAAAGGGGATATCACCACCGATCCCACAGAAATACAAAGTACCATCAGAGAATACTATAAACACCTCTACGCAAATAAACTAGAAAATCTAGAAGAAATGGATAAATTCTTCGACACATACAACATCCCAAGACTAAACCAGGAAGTTGAATCTCTGAATACACAAATAAAAGGATCTGAAATTGAGGCAATAATTAATAGCTTACCAACCAAAGAAAGTCCAGGACCAGATGGATTCACAACCGAATTCTACCAGAGGTACAAGAAGGAGCTGGTACCATTCCTTCTGAAATGATCCAAATCAACAGAAAAACAGTGAATCCTCCCTAACTCATTTGATGAGGGCAGCATAATCCTGATACCAAAGCCTGGCAGACACACAACAAAAAAAGAGAATTTTAGACCAGTATCCCTGATGAAGATCGATGCAAAAATCCTCAATAAAATACTAGCAAACCGAATCCAACAGCACATCAAAAAGCTTATCCACATGATCAAGCGGGCTTCATCCCACGGATGCAAGGCTGCTTCAACATATGCAAATCAAGAAATGTAATCCAGCAGATAAACAGAACTGACGACACAAACCATATGCTTATCTCAAAAGATGCAGAAAAGGCCTTTGACAAAACTCAACAACGCTGCATGCTAAAAACTCTCAATAAATTAGGTATTGATGGGATGTATCTCAAAATAGTAACAGCTATCTATGACAAACCCACAGCCAATATCATACTGAATGGGCAAAAACTGGAAGCATTCCCTTTGAAAAATGGCACAAGACAGGGATGCCCTCTCTCACCACTCTCATTCAATACAGTGTTGGAAGTTCTGGCCAGGGCAATCGGACAGGAGAAAGAAATAAAGGGTATTCAATTCGGAAAAGAGAAAGCCAAATCGTCCCTGTTTGCAGATGACATGATTGTATATCTAGAATACCCCATCGTCTCAGCCCAAAATCTCCTTAAGCTGATAGGCAACTTCAGCAAAGTCTCAGGATACAAAATCAATGTGCAAAAACCACAAGCATTCTTATAACACCACTAAGAGACAAACAGAGAGCGAAATCATGAGTGAACTCCCATTCACAATTGCTTCAAAGAGAATAAAATACTTAGGAATCCAACTTACAAGGGATGTGAAGGACCTCTTCGAAGAGAACTACAAACCACTGCTCAAGGAAATAAAAGAGGATACAAACAAATGGAAGAACATTTCAAGTTCATGGGTAGGAAGAATCAATATCGTCAAAATGGCCATACTGCCCAAGGTAATTTACAGATTCAATGCCATCCCCATCAAGCTACCAATGACTTTCTTCACAGAATTGGAAAAAACTACTTTAAAGTTCATATGGCACCAAAAAAGAGCCCGCATCGCCAAGTCAATCCTAAGTCAAAAGAACAAAGCTGGAGGCATCACGCTACCTGACTTCAAACTATACTACAAGGCTACAGTAACCAAAACAGCATGGTACTGGTACTAAAACAGAGATATAGACCAATGGAACAGAACAGAGCCCTCAGAAATAACGTCACATATCTACAACCATCTGATCTTTGACAAACCTGACAAAAACAAGAAATGGGGAAAGGATTCCCTATTTAATAAATGGTGCTGGGAAAAATGGCTAGCCATATGGAGAAAGCTGAAACTGGATCCCTTCCTTACACCTTATACAAAAATTAATTCAAGATGGATTAAAGACGTAAATGTTAGACCTAAAACAATAAAAACCCTAGAAGAAAACCTAGGCATTACCATTCAGGACATAGGCATGGGCAAGGACTTCACGACTAAAACACCAAAAGCAATGGCAACAAAAGCCAAACTTGACAAATGGGATCTAATTAAACTACAGAGCTTCTGCACAGCAAAAGAAACTACCATCAGAGTGAACAGGCAACCTACAGAATGGGAGAAAATTTTTACAATCTACCCATCTGACAAAGGGCTAATACCCAGAATCTACAATGAACTCAAACGAATTTCCAAGAAAAAAACAAACAACCCCATCAACAAGTGGGCGAAGGATATGAACAGACACTTCTCAAAAGAAGACATTTATGCAGCCAAAAGACACATGAAAAAATGCTCATCATCACTGGCCATCAGAGAAATGCAAATCAAAACTGCAATGAGATACCATCTCACACCAGTTAGAATGGCGATCATTGAAAAGTCAGGAAACAACAGGTGCTGGAGAGGATGTGGAGAAATAGGAACACTTTTACACTGTTGGTGGGACTGTAAACTAGTTCAACCATTATGGAAGTCAGTGTGACGATTCCTCAGGGATCTAGAACTAGAAATACCATTTGACCCAGCCATCCCATTACTGGGTATATACCCAACGGATTATAAATCATGCTGCTATCAAGACACACGCACACGTATGTTTATTGCGGCACTATTCACAAGAGCAAAGACTTGAACCCAAGCCAAATGTCCAACAACGATAGACTGCATTAAGAAAATGTGGCACATATACACCATGGAATACTAGGCAGCCATAAAAAAATGATGAGTTCACGTCCTTTGTAGGGACATGGATGAAGCTGGAAACCATCATTCTCAGCAAACTATCGCAAGGACAGAAAACCAAACACCGCATGTTCCCACTCATACGTGGGAATTGAGCAATGAGAACACATGGACACAGGAAGGGGAACATCACACACCGGGGCCTGTTGTGGGGTGGGGGGGAGGGGGGAGGGACAGCATTTGGAGATATACCTAATGTTAAATGACGAGTTACTGGGTTCAGCTCACCAACATGGCACATATATACATATGTATCTAACCTGCACGTTGTGCACATGTACTCTAAAACTTAAAGTACAATAAGAAAAAAAAAAGGTGAATCTATTTGCACCTAGAAATATGCTTCTTGGGAGTATGACCGATGTCTTGACATTGTGCCCACAAAGGAAGAAATTTAATTAAGCACACTATTTTTTCAGAGTGAATAATATTTATATAATCATAATAACATACACACTCATGGTTTTCTACCCATACAATCAACTAGCTATAGATTTTAAAAAGTACTTGAGAGTTACATAAATTTAGTGCTTACAGAGCCTCGGTGCTAGCAGAAGGCAAGGATGGGTACAGGAAGGACATAAAGAAAGAAGAAGGAAAGAAATCCTGATACTTCATCCTACAAACTAGGGAGTTAAGAAAATCCGTTTCTTGTTGGTAGACAAGAAATGGAAGAAACAGAGCCATACATCAGCAAAATTTTTATATACTTTAAAAACCAAATTGTCACTAATTGAAGCTAGATACTACAAATTAATATGTTCATTGCAATCCCCTGAGATACCACAAATAAAATAATATACGTAAAGAAACATCAAAATGGTACATTATAAAATGTCTATTTAACACAGAAGAAAAAAGTAGTGAATCAAGACAGACACAAAAGAGACACCATGCAAACAGAAAGAAAATTTTTAAAATGGCAGACATAGATTCTATCTTATCAGCAATTTCCTTAAAGGTAAATGGATTAAGTAACTCAATTAAGAGGCAGAGGTTTCTAGAACATATTTTAAATAGTCCAACTATATGCTGTGGACAACAGAGACACCTTAGATTCAAAGACACAAATGGATTGAAAGTAAAAGGATGGAAAATGATATTCCACGCAAACAGTAACACAAGAACCATGAAGTGGCCATTGACAAAACAGATTAAAAGGCAAAATTTGTGGCTAGGGACAAATAAGGACATTTTATAAAGGTAAATGTGTTAATCTGTCAAGAATATGTGACAATTATGAAAATATTTGGACCTGGCCACAGAGCCCAAAAATAAATAAACCAAACACTGACAAAATTGAAGATGGATATAGGACAACTCAGCTGTCATAACTGGAAACTTTAATGTACCACTGTCAATAATGTATAGACAAACAAAAATTTGTTGATTGCCTTCCTTATGTGAAGCACTATTCTAAGCCCTAGGAATACAACAGTAAAAAAAAATCAGAAAAAATAACATTTTTTGCTTTCAAAAAGCTTAAATCCTCATGGTGCTGTGCTATGGTTTTACTATTCATAGCACTTAACATCACTATACCACCTAGCTTAGATTTCATTTCTCTGGTTTGTTTTCTATCGCCCTTCATTGATTTTCTGTTGCTTATAACGTAATACTGAAAACGTGGTAATTTATAACGACAATGACTTTCTTTCTTACAGTTATGGAGGCTTGGAAGTCCGAGTTGAGGGGCACATCTGGTGGGAGCCTTCTTGCTAGTGTGTTCTCTTTAACGAGTCCTGAGATGACCAAGGGCATTGCACGGCAAGAGGACTGAGTATGCTAACATGCTATACTCAGGTCTCTCTTCCTCTTACAAAGCTACCAGTTCCCCTCCCGTGATAAGCCAATCATCCATTAACACATTAATCCATGAATGGATTAATCAATTCATGAGGCCGGAAGCCTCAGAATCCAATCATATTAAAGAGGCCCCACCTCTCACCACCTTTCAATACTGCCACATTGGGGATAAAGTTTCTTTTTTATTTATTTATTTATTTTATTGGGGATAAAGTTTCAACATGGATTTATGGAGGTGACATTCAAACCATATCACAGCACCATGAGAATTTAAGCTTTTTCAAAGGAAAAAATGTTATGTTTTCTTTTTTTTTTTTTACCGTTGTATTGCCAGGGCATAGAATAATGCTTCACGTAAAGAAGGCAATCAACAGATTTTTGTTAACTAAATACTATGGAATGAACTAATAAAACACAAGAAACAATTCCCAAAGTTTTACAGTGTTTTGTTTTTGGAAAACACATCAGTCTATATTAAATAAAGCAATTGAGTATTTTATGATCATAAACATAGGACAAAATACTATTGAGTAAAAAACTAAGAATGAGAATAAAAGAATTAGGAAAACCGGCAATATTTTTTACACATAATGCAAAATATTTATTATAAAGAAGCTGAGGTTATCCATCATACTTTCTGATTCACCAAGATTGTGGAAAGAGAGTCACCTGTTCTGGTAAAAAAAAAAATTTAAAAAAAAATTCTTAAAAAAAATAACTGTGCTGAAAAATAATTTCTAGAGTGCAGCTGTGTATGTTAACGTGCCCTTGAGGCACTTACTTGACTGTTGGACGATTGGATTTCAGGACGCTTGCTTGAAGTCCAGCATGTTTTTATCCTGGCTTTGGCATAAGATAAAAAACAAGAGCTTTAGTCAGGAAAAGCTGACTAAGCTATGCACCTCCTAACTATGCAAAATTGGAAGACTGACTTAATTTTGCTGAGCCTCACTTTCTTATTTATTAAATGGGCCATACTACCTATCCGTGAGAGTTTTGAAAAATAAAGTATCATTTAAAAATCTATGGCTGGGTGCAGTGGCTCACGCCTGTAATTCCAACACTGGGAGGCCGACGTGGGTGGATCACGAGGTCAAGAGATCAAGACCATCCTGGCCAACTTGGTGAAACCCCATCTCTACTAAAAATACAAAAATTAGCTGGGCATACTGGCTCATGCCTGTAGTCCCAGCTACTCAGGAGGCTGAGGCAGGAGAATCACTTGAACCCAGGAGGCGGAGATTGCAGTGAGCTGAGATCGTGCCACTGCACTCCAGCCTGGGCGACACAGCAAGACTCTGTCGCAAAAAACTAAATACATAAATATCGGTCCTAGTTGAGACTCTGTCTCAAAAAATAAACAAACAAAACCTAAATTTAGTAGGTGTCCATTAAACGACAGCCATTATGATTAGTTTTACATGATTATTTCATTGCTCACGATTATACACATGACTGGTTTCGGAGTATGCAGTATTATTCCCTTAATGGATTTGCATCTGTTATAATTAAGAAATGTTAGTTATCTAGCTACCAACACATACAAGTTATTTCATGAATAAGGACTGTTACCACTGTGGGGGAAGGCAGTTTTAAGTTTAAGTCACCAGGTGACAACTTGAACAAGGTAATTATCGTCGTGTCTAGGGATGTGGTATAAGATTTTCAAAAGGACAATTCTGTCTTGCTAAAACTTTTGATAGTCTATTGACAGATTGGCAAAGTTAGTGATCTGAATTTCCTACTTTGTATTTGAATTGAGATGCAGTTTAATTTAAATGTCATCCAAAATAAATTTTTTTTTTTTTTTTGAGACGGAGTCTCACTCTGTTGCTCAGGCCGGAGTGCAGTGGTGCGATCTCGGCTCACTGCGACCTCTGCCTCCCTGGCTCAAGCGATTCTCCTGCCTCAGCCTCCCGAGTAGCTGGAATTACAGGCACCCACCACCACGCCCAGCTAATTTTTGTATTTTTAGTAGAGATTGGGTTTCACCATGTGGGCCAGGCTGGTCTCCAACTCCTGACCTCAGGTGATCTGCCTGACTCGGCTTCCCAACAAAACAAATTCTTAAAAAGAGAACGACTTGCAATGATCCTATTTTGGCACATTATAATTACATCTTTCATATTACTCCTTCATTTCGATCTTCTCTCAGGTAGAAAAGTATAATTTATAAGTTTTCTGTCTTTTAAACGAAGACACAGTAATCACAAAGGGGGAAAAATTTGAATCAAGGAATTAGCCAACTTACACCCCAAATAAAACTTATTTTTACTTTGTCAGACTACTGTCTTACTGCTCCCTTCACAGTAGCTCTCAGAGCAACAGTGTAAATGCAAAATAGGGTGTCATCAAAGAGTGTGGGGTCCTGCTTAGAGTCTTTTACCACATGAGATATAGTGCCATCAAATGCCACGATCTTGCAGAAAAAGTCAATACAATCTGTTCCTCAAACATGCATCTTTTACAACCAAAACCACAGAGGGTATACGTGGTAAACAACCTAATTCTAATGTGGCAAAATGAAGATTTGGGGACAAACACCAGAATAAGCTGTCTTCAGTACTGCTCAGCAGGTTATTTTTATCCTAATTCAAAAAATTTAATTCACTTAACATTGACTGAGTTTGTCATGTACCAGGCAATATGCTAAGTAGGTGCATAGGGAGGATTTGGATAGGACAGAGGTGGGCAGGACTTGACCCTGGTTATCAAGAGACTTTCAGTCTATTCAAAGATAGAAGCTTATCTTTTGGTGAACCGCTAAACATATTTGACATATTCCAAGTTGTGTGTTATGCATTTATTCATAAATTAACTAATCAGACTTTCAAAACAACACCAAGGAGTGGTTACTGCCCACGTTTTGTTTATGAGAAGATTGAGGACCCTGTGGCTAAAGCTTGATGCCACAGGTAACAGATCTAGTAAATGACACAGCTGGAGTGTGCATCCTGACCTTCACATTCTAAGTCCAAAAGCTATTTCCACTTTACCACACTTTCCTCCTTACATTTCATGTGTGAAGTGCTATAGGAGAATGATAACGCAATCTAAGAGTTTAAATAAACCAATCTTTAATCAGAAGTTTGGCCCATCCTTCCTGGGAGAGTTATTTCAACTAGAACTTGTCGGGTAGGCATAATTTCAATAAACAGATGTGAGATGGAACAGAGGGGAGAAAACAGGCCTGTCAACTTGGGAATATCGAAAATCACAGCCGACTTTCGAGCGCAGAGACCCGTAAGGACGATGCCACCATTAACCAGAATGGGAAACCCAACCAGGATAAGGCATAAAGCACTTGATATTTGTCAGGACTGCAGGATACCTGGTCCTCTATTGAAAAGATTAAATAATTCAAAGTCCCGTATTATCACATTTGTGCTAGACCCTACGGTATGGAGCTGGGAAAGAGATGAATAAATAGAACTTGCCTTTTACCTTTTAATTGTGTCTCTATCTTATTTATTAACTTTCAAAAGTAATGCATGCTTACTGTTTTTGAAAAAATAAACATTACAAGATGAGAAAGTTTCAAAAAATTACATTCCTCGACCCCACGTCTACAGCGCAAACGTAATCAAATAGCCTAGTATGCACTCCTGCACTTCATTCGCCACCTCTTACAGACACATGCCAAAATACACACACATACATATGTAAACACTGAAAATCAAGTGCATTGAGTTATACTTTATGTACAATAGAATGGAACTATTTAAGTGTACAGTTTCTCATTTTAACAGATTTTTACACCCATGCATTCACGCTGACAATCAAGATATAGAATATTTTCTTTACCTTAAAAATATTTTTGTGGCCCTTTGCTAGAAGTCCTCGCTATTTTCAGCCATATCATTGATCTATTTTTTCCAATAGATTAGTTTTACTTCTTGTACAATCTCATAAATAGGATTATACTACTTGTATACTTTTTTCCTCTGGCTTCTTTTACTTAGCATAATGTGTTTGATATCCATCTATATGTTGTACATATCAGTAGTTAGTTCCTTTGGATTCCTGAGTTGTACTCTACTGTATGAATATACCCCGATGATCTATTACCAGTTGATGGGCATTTGAGTTTCTTCTAGATTATTAGCTATTGCAAATGAAATTCCTTGGAACATACATGTGCATGTATAGATGTTGCCGTATATTTTCATTTATGTTGGTGAGCCATAAAGTGAATGTATGTTTATTTTAATTTAAAATGCTAAACTTTTCTTAAAGCTATTATAAATTTTTACTTTCTCACCAGCAATTTATGGGCATTCTGGTTTGCTGCATATCCTCACCAATACTTGTAATTTTCTATCATCTGCCAGTTAGCAATACTACCAGGTGTGAAATAGTATCTCATTGCAAGTATAATGTGTATTTCTTCGATGATTAAAGACTGATAATTACACTTAATGTGTGCCTTGGCCATCTGCATATCTTCTTTTGTGAAGTCACAAGTGTTTTCTCAGATAAGTGTATTGTGAATATTTTCTCCCAATGTGCCATTTCATTTTCTTAATAGTGTCTTCTCAAAAGCAGGAACTTTTAATACGGATAAAACTAGTTTAACATTTTTCTTTTCTTGTAGAGTTCACAATGTTGGTGTCCCACATTAGAAATCTTTGCCCTTTACAATGTCATAAACATTTATATTTCCTTCTAGGTCTATTTTTGGACCATCTCTTATCTTCCACTAATTTGTCTATCCTTATGTTAATACCATGCTGTCCTGATTATTTTAGCTTCATATTAAATCTTCAAATCATGTTGTACATGTCCTGAAACTTTTCTTTTTTTCAGAATAATTTTGAATCGTTAAGTTCTTTTTATTTCCATATGAATTTTTTATCTCAGTTTCTCAATTTCAATTAAAAAAAAAAGAACCTGCTGACATCTTAATAGAGATTGTATGGATCAATTTTAAGAAAACTTACATATTAACAATATTGACTTTTTCAATCCATGAACACGGTATAGCTGTCTATGTATTTAGTATTCATAAGTTTATTTCAGCAGTGTTTAATAATTTTACATGTACAGGTCTTACAAGCACATTTTAGTATATTTACCCATATATATATTTCATACTGTTATAAATGGCATTTTAAAATTTCTAATTTCTAATTCTCCATGCCTAGGATACAGGAATACATCTAATCTTACACACGGTGGCCTTTTGTCCTGTCATGTTGGTAAATTTACTTACCAGTTCTAGTAATTTTTTAAAGATAATTTAGGATAATCTATCTATCTATCTATCTATCTGTCTATCTATCTGTCTATCTAGAGAGATGTATTCTGTGAATACAGTTTTAATGTTCCTTTCAAAGCTGTATATATCTTATTTTTTTTCTCTTAACCAGAAGGAATTCAGTGTTAAATCATGAGCATAATGTTAGTTTGTTAGTTGGAGTAGTTTTTTCACAGATACAAGTTATCTGACTGAGAGTTTACTTTTCTGCCCAGTTTTCTGAGAATTTTTATCATGAATATATAGTGAATTTTCTCACAAGCTTTTGCTGCATTTATTGAGATTTTTTTCTTCCTTCATTGGTTAATGAAGTACAAAGTTTGTTTTTCAAATGATAAATCAATCTCACATGACTGAGATAAAAAACATTTTGACAAGATGGATTATTCAGTTTGGAGATATTTTGAAGGACTTTTGTATTTGTGCTCATAAGGGAAGCTGTATTGTGATTTTCTTATCTGGTTATGTTTCTGTTTAGATTGTGTATCATGGTGTATTCGTTTCCTATTGCTGCTTTGAAAAATTACCACAAACTCAATGGCTTAAACCAATAAAATTATATTATTTTACAGTTCTGGAAGTCAGAAATCTAAAATGTGCCTTATAGGGCTAAAGGAGAGGTATCTGAAGGACTGCACTCCTCTGGAGGCTTTAGTGGGGAAGCCTTTTATGGGAGAAAGCTTTTTACAGATTCTAAAGATTGTCTGCAATTTTTGGCTGTGGTCTTCTTCCAGCAATTACATCACTCCGCTCTCTGCTTCAGTTATCACATCTCTTCTGACTCTCCTGCTTCCCTTTTCCCTTTAAAATAACCCTTATGATTACAGCGACCCCACAATCCAGGATAAATATTCCATTATAAGCATCTTAACTAATCACATCAGAAAAATTATTTTGATGTGTAAGGTAACATAGTCACAGGTTCTGGAGGTTAGGGCTTCGAAATTTTTGTGGAAGAAGCAAGCATTATTCTTCATACCACACTGATTGATGCTAGCTGATATGGTTTGGCTGTGTCCCCACCCAAATCTCATCCTGAAGTTCCATGTATTGTGGGAGGGACCTGGTGGGAGGTAACTGAATCATGGGAGCAGGTATTTCCTGTGCTCTTCTTTTGACAGTGAATAAGTCTCATGACATCTCTGATGGTTTTATTTTTTATTTTTTTGACAGAGTCTCACTCTGTCGCCCAGGCTGGGGCGCAGTGGCGCAATCTCGGGTCACTGCAACCTCCGCCTTCCGGGTTCAAGCGATTCTCCTGCCTCAGCCTCCCTAGTAGCTGGAATTACAGGAACCCACCACCATGCCTGCCTAATTTTTATATTTTTAATAGAGACGGGGTTTCACCATGTTGGCCAGGCTGGTCTCGATCTCTTGACCTCGTCATCTGCCCGCCTCAGCCTCCCCAAGTGCTGGGATTATGGGCGTGAGCCACCGTGCCTGGCCTGTTAATATTTAATAAACATTTCAGAATAGTTTCAGATTTACTGCAAAGATATGAATATAGTATAGTAACTTCTCACATCAGAAAATCTCATACCTCGTTTTTTTATTATTAACATCTTACACTAGTATAGTGCATTTCCCAATACTAATAGCCAATATTCATACAATATTATTAACTAAAGTCCTTGTATTACTCAGTATGCCTTAGGTTTTACCTGTTGCTGCTTTCTGATCCTGTGCAAGATACCATATTACATCTACTCCTCAAGTCTCCTTAGGCTCCTCTGGGCTGTGACAGTTTTTCAGATTGTCCTTACTTTTTATGACCCTGACAGCTATGAGAGGTACTAGTGAGGTCTTTTACAGAGCATCCTTCAGTTGGGATATGTCTGGTGATACTCGTATTATTAGACTAACATTATGAGATTTGGGGCAGAATCTCACAGAGGCAAACTATTTTCCTTGTCCTATTATATCAGGGTTACATGATATCGCATGACAAATTGCTGAGGATATTAGGCTTAATCACGTCGTCAAACCAGCGTATGACAGGTTTCTCCACTGTAAAGGTACTCCTTGTTTTCCATACATTGCTTTCTCAAAGCAAATCATTAAGTGAAGCCAATACTAAAAAGAAAGGGGCATTAAACACCACTTGTTGGATTAGGGAGTATCAATATAAAATATCTGAAATTCTTCTATATGGATTTCTCTAGTCTCCATTATTTGTTTTTTTTCCCAATAATTAATTTATATCACTATAAAATCCCAGATACTTATTGTATGCTTTGGAGTAAAATTTAATATTGCCTCATTAATTTTCTTCCTCAAATTATTTCAACTTTGGCCATTGTGTGCTCTTTCAGTTGGCTCCTGTGTCCTTTTGATATGCTCTCATTTTTCTGTCTTTAAAATTTTCTTTACTTTCTGGTACCATAAGAAGCTTCAGGCTCATCTTATGTACTTCCTGCCCTAGTTCTAGAAACAGCCATTTCTTCAGGCATTCCTATTTTGTTTTTCTCTTTAATTAGATAATGATATTAGAAACCTAGACCTGGGTCCTAGCTTTGTTGGTTGTCAATGGGTTGCCATTGTTTTTAGGCTCTCGCAGTTGACAAAGCAAGAAAATATAGGTATGTGTACTAGGCTGTGTGTATCAGCCTATCTATAAATATTTCTGTATGTATGTTACGTTAAACATGACTTTATATTGATGTCTTCAGCTCTAATCCATTACTACATGCATCATTCTAGTTTTCTGCCTCATTTGTCTACAACCTTTCATTCTAACTGTGAGAAACTAGGCTCCCACAGTCCATCATTTATTTGCTCACTTGGTTAGTTGCAGTGTCAATGTATACTGGTTTCAGAATTGTTAACCCATGTTCCCATGGGAAACAATGTCATACTACAGAATGCAGTGTTTATGTGAGCTCCTTTTACATTTAATCTCCTAAGCTCATTTCCACCTTTTCTCCTAACCTCCCCGGTAAGATGATTTAATAGATTTGTAAATCAGTCATATTCTATTGTCACAGTCTGAATTTTCTATCTTTGCTTCAGTTGAAATAATTCCCATATCTTGTATTTTGCAGTGTCTACCGTGATAGTAATTACACACACTTCGCTTTCAGTATCAGATGGCATATGTTTCAGCTCAAAAATCCCATGTTTTGTCTTCCATTACTCTCATTACAGTATTTTAATAACTATTTTAGGCTGGGCCTGGTGGCTCACGCCTGTAATCCCAGCACTTTGAGAGGCCAAGGCAGGTGGATCACCAGAGGTCAAGAGTTGGAGACCAGCCTGCCCAACATGGCAAAACCCCGTCTCTACTAAAAATACAAAAAAATAGCTGGCCTGGTAGCAGGCACCTGCAATCCCAGCTACTTGGGAGACTGAGGCAGGAGACTAGCTTGAACCCGGGAGGCAGAGGTTGCAGTGAGCCGAGATCGGGCCACTGTAGTCCAGCCTGGGTGACCAGAGCCAAACTCCATCTCAAAAACAAAAACAAAAACAAAAAAAAAACTATTTTAAAGCTTTGCCAGCCAATTTAATTATCTCTGATTTCCTCCAGGTTATGGGTCACAATTTGCTGTTGCGCTGGTTGTTTTTTTGTTTGTTTGTTTGTTTTGTTTCGTTGTTGTTGTTGCTAGGCAATAAACTGAAGATCAGCTTAATCTTTTTGGATACTAATTTTAAAGTTTGTTTATAAGCGTCACTAGGCTATACCTAGAATAGCCTTTACTCTTGGGATACTTTAGCCTTCTGGTGCCTACTGAGTGCTTAGAGCATTAAGTGACGTTTCTCTATTTCAATGGTAGGGTATTAAAGATGTTTCAGTCCTATGTGGTAGGAAATTTTGAAAAGCAGTCTTTGACAGCCAGCAACTGGTCAGACACTCATAGCTAGGCCTCAGTGCTATTAGAAGCTGGGCTGCCACTCACAGCTAAGCCATATTATTCTCTTGGTGAAGACGGACAATTTCACAGAACACCAATTTCAGACCATGATAAACTAAGATAAAATAAGGTCATCTCATAATTTTGTCTGAGGACAGACACAAATAAGATCGCTGTGCAATGCAAAAACTGCAAAATATCCCACTTACCTGCTAATTTGAGTGACTGCTACTTGTTTTCCCAATTACAGCTTTATATTTGTTCTAGCCTGCCCTCCTTTTATACAAATTCTACTCAGATACCCAGTTGTAGAATTGCTCCTGTTTCCTGACAGGAGTTGATCTAGACAAAACTCCCTCTTCCTCAGACCCTTTACCAAATTACCCAGCCAAAGCCCAAATCCTATAAGAAGTTCTTTCTAAGACTCTATATCTGAGTTGTCAGGTACTTACACAACTTTTCCTCCCAATATAAACAACCAGAAAACATATTGGAAACAACTTATTTTCTAATCTAGACAAAGGGCAGTGCAGGATTATGATCACTAAAAGAAGGAAAACAAACGAGACGGTGTTTATTCTCCTTCACCGCAACGAGGGAGTAATAAACCCAACTTCTTTAACAACAACTGTGTTCTTGTAGGGCAGTGACAGAGAGCTCTGAAAAATTTTCAATTGATGATTCCCAGGCACTCGTTCTTTCTCTTGCCTCACGGGACTCACCCTGCAAATGTGCTGATTAGTAGTGAAGGATTCAAAGGGCCCACAGAAAGATTTCTGGAGCTTTTTTTCTGCATAGCTCCCTCCTCTCTATTATTCTGCTATAAAATTCCAATTCATTTCAAATACCTAAATTCTGATTTCTATCTTTTCAATTTCGTGAAACAAAAGTCTCTCTTACTTGAATTCTTTCTGTGTCATCGTTCTAAAATTCCTTCCTGATAGGAAGCTGGAGTGATTGTAGAGCTCACCTCTTTGTTTCTCTTAGTGAACACAGTGCTATACTGTCCATTATCCTGATTAATGAAAACATCTGTTTCAAATATTTTTTCTCATTTTCTGGTTGTTCACGTTGGGAGAGAACATGGACAGAAGTGGAAGTTAGTAAACAATAATGTATTACATAGCTTCCAACAACTCAAAAGAGGTCATTGAACGTTCCTAACACAAATAAATGATAAATGTTGGAGATGATGGATATGCTAATTACCCGAATCTGATCACTACACATTGTACCTATCAAAGCATCACTATGTACTGCATAAATACGTACAGGTATTATTTATCAATTACAAAAATTAATTTAAAAATTTAATCATACCATATATATTTCTTTGCTATTTTCAATCCCCACCTCACCCCTTTGTAAACATATCAAAGATATACTATAGATGAAATTCTACTTTACTTTATTTAATATCTGGTTAATATTTTAGAGGTTATATTCACTAATATGTATATAATCGACGCATTTTTAATGAACATTTCTTCCAATATATATGTCTGTGCCTGTGGTATCTTGTTATCCCTATACATAATGTTGCATTATTTTATTAATTCTTATGTCCATATGCTCAACAAAATTATTGAGATGCTACTATATGCTAGGCACTATGTATTAAAATGGTTATGGCTTCTGTTGCTGTAGCTATGAAATGAAAAGAAAAAAAGCAATGACTTTGGCTACTTCTGAGAAATGTACTTTAATTTTCCAGAGTGGAATTTCTTAACGCTTATCAGAATCCTAGTTTATAGAATCAGGTAGATCCACTTTACATATCTGCAAAATATCTTATTTATTTCTCTCACAAATGCATTTTTAAAGTTTATATGCAAGCTGTGATTGTATAAGTGTAATTTTAAATAACTTTTTTGATGACAAGATTATAATCAGGTGAGTCAAAGCCGCTTGCTACATACATTTCATTTTCTAATATGCTATTTAAGGCAGGGTACTGATGTAACCAATGGGCTAGAGATAGTTTTAGGCAGCAGGTGGTATGTGGTTACATTTTAAAAATGAACAAAAACAGAAGTAAAAATCCTTAAAATGTTTGATTGAAGAAATAAAATCATAGAGTTTCTTACTAGTCAATAGCTTCGCACTTTGGGATGAGAACAGGATATAAAGAACCAGAAAAGAGTTATAGCCTTTTCTTCCCTCTTGGTAATTTCTTGTCTGTGCTACCTAAGGAGGGGAGAAGGTAGGCTTGCCGGAAGGGTGTATTAGTCCATTCTCATGCTGCTATAAAGGACTGTCTGAGACTGGGTAATTTATAAAGAAAATAGGTTTCATTGACTCACAGTTCTACGTGGCTGGGGAGGTCTCAGGAACCTGACAATCATGGCAGAAGGGGAAGCGAACATTTCCTTCTTCACATGATGGCAGGAAGAAGTGCCCAACAAAAGGGGGAAACGCCTCTTATAAAACCATCAAATATCATGAGAACTCGCTCACTATCAGGAGAACAGCAGCATGGGGGTAACGGGCACTATGATTAAATTACCTCCCACCGGGTCTCTCCGACAACACATGGGGATTATGGGAACTACTACAATTCACGATGAGATTTCGGTGGGAACTCAGCAAAACCATATCAAAGGGTAACTAAAACCTGTTATTATTGGGAAACATTTTTTTTTCTACCTAGAAAAGGAAGAGCAAAGGCAAAGGTATTTAATGTGAAACTGGTTTTGAATCATGAACAACAATCATAATATAGTGTTTACTGTATTCGAAATGCTACTCTTTATGACTTCTCTTTTCACTCATTATGGTTTTTACTTTTTCTAGTAATAAGAAAATCAGGACTTTAGAAAAAAATGGAAAGAAGAATATTTGAGTAGAACAATATTAGATTTCCTTTTCGGTTAACTTTTTGCAATCCGATTTCCTTTCTAATTTATTAAATCCTTATTATGTACTGTTTGTTATATATTGGGAGTGAAAATATGTTTTAAAATGAAGGGAGGCAACAAGTAGAGAAGAAATTAGTAAAATCCATTCTTGGCTCAGGCATCTTAAAATACCAAGTCAGCAATCCAAATAGGCTTTCATTTTCAAGCATTTACCAAGCTATCCATAGCTTTTTAAGTACTATTATATTTCATCCTAAAGAGGGTTCTATGAGGTTAAGTACTTTCATTATTCCTGATTCACACATGAGGAAATTGAGGCTTAGAGAAGTCAGGTAGCTTGCCTAAGGTTACACAGCTAGTAAAAGGTAAAGCTAAGTTTCAAACCCAGGTCGGTGTGAATACTTCATTTTCATTTTTTCCTATGATTTTCTACTGTTTTAATTATACAGAGTTCTTTGTAAAGTCCTTAACCTTTTCAGAGGTAATTTTTTTTTCTTATGGTTAGCTTCAATTGGACGTTCATAGGTAAGACATTTTACAAAATATGTATGACTTTTGGCCCTATAACAATGCTTTGACTCCATGACTTTAGAGGATGTCTCCCTAGCCTTCCTGTTTTCTCACAAAGTTAATGAGATGAGGTGGGCAAGGCACGTGGTAGGAGCCAGAAGATTTCCCTTAATCTAAGCTCTGCCTCCGATTGCCCTGGTGCTCTTGCTTGATATTCGACTTTACTCTGCCGAGGGGCAAGGAACAAGCACTTATCACACAAAGATAAATGATCAGACGTTTCTCAAAGTCTGACTTTGGATCATTTCCAGACTTCTGAAGAGGTTTGTTTATTCTGACTATTTTTGCCAGTGTTCTTACCGCTTTCACGGAGGAAATGATTTCAAAAGTCCTTGTTTTGCCATTTTACTTAACACAGTTAACAGATTTGTTACTTTTCAAATTTAAAGAAAAAATACTCTCACTTATAAATATTACCGTAACAATGTTAAATAAAATATTAGAAATTGAATTATGCAGAGTTTTAAAATAAATAATACACTAGGGCCATGTAATGTTTGATGAGGAAATTAAAATAATCATCCTATGTTTGAAAATTAAAAATAGAATCAACCATATTCACGTGACTGTGGTAGGTAGTTTTTTAAACGTCCTCCAGTGGTCCCTATCTCTTAGTATCTATGCCCTTGCGTAATCCCCTTCTGCGATAGTTAATTTAAAGGTCAACTTGACTCGGTTAAGGGATGCCCAGAAAGCTGGTAAAACATTATTTCTGAGTATGTCTGCGAGGGTGTTTCCTGAAGTGATTAGTATTTCAATCAGTAGACTGAGTAAAGAAGATCTTCACTCACCGATGTGGGTAGACATCATTTAATATGTTGAGAGATAAAACAGAATCAAAAGGCAGAGGAATGGAGAAGTCTTTCTGCTTGAGCTGAAACATCCATCTTCTCCTACCCTTAGAAATTGGAGCTCCTTGTTCTTGGGCCTTTAGACTCAGACTAAATTACACCACTAGCTTTCCTGGTTCTCCAACTTTCGGACATCAGATGGTGAAACTTAGCCTTCACAAATGCATGACTAAGTTCCCATTCTCCGTCTCCCTCTCTCTCTCCCTCTCTCTCTCTCTCTCTCTCGCTTTCTCTTTCTCTCTCTCAATCTCTGTCTGTCCATCCATCCTACTGGTTCTGTTTCTCTGGAGAACCCTGACTAATTACAAGTCTCTTTCTGTGTGAGCTGAACCCATGGATTTCCTTCTAATAAGTAGAATAAGGCATGAGTGACGGCGTATCAGTTGCAAATCACATGACAAAAGACTTTGCCTGTTATGTTACTGGTACTCTTACTGACACTCTACTTTGCCCTCTCACCTGCACGTACTGATGAAACCAGCTGCCTTGATGTATGCTGAACAATGGAAAAACCCACTTCCCAACAAGCACAGAATTATTTCCTCCCCCAGCTCATCCATAAAATGACTGCAACCTTGACTGGATCCTGTCAAAATCCCTGAGTCAGAGGAACCACATAAGCCACATGCAGATTGTTGACCTACAGAAACTGTTAAGGTAATTCAGGTTTTCCTTTTAAGCCTAAATATTAGAGTAATTGTTTACGCAGCGATATATAATGCAATGATAACTGGAAAATTATATAATGATATTTACTGCTGTCATCACTGCATTGAGTTTTAACTGAAAGAACATAGTAAATTAAGACTAGGATACATACTTCCTCAATGACAATGACAATCCCAAATCAACAGCTGAAACTATATTTAAAAGTAAACTCTATAGGATCCTCAATTGACATCAGGACATGAATTATTCAAGGTACTGGGTGAAATAGAACACCATTTGAAAAGAAAAGAATGTCACATCATGCACCGAAAGAAATAAAAATAGGTTAAATAATTTCTGAAAATAAAATTATAAAAGTGGGAAAAGGAAATACTGGTAAATATTCATACAATCTTGAGTTTGGAAACTCTTTTAAATACAACACCAACCAAAGTCAAAAACCTTAAAGAAAAATATTAATATATCTGGCTACACAAAATTATAAATTTTAGGATGTCATAAAATTACATTAAAATTTTAAGAGAAAATTAATCAATTGTAAAAAATTTGTTGAAAATGCTAGGTGTGAAGGTTCCAAGATGGCCGAATAGGAACAGCTACAGTCTACAGCTCCCAGCACGAGTGACTCAGAAGACGGGTGATTTCTGCATTTCCAACTGAGATATCGGGTTCATCTCTCTGGGGCGTGTCAGACTGTGGGTGCAGCCCACGGAGCATGAGCCCAAGCAGGGCAGGGCATCGCCTCACCCGGGAAGCGCAAGGGGTCGGGGGATTCCCTTTCCTATCCAAGGGATGCCATGACAGACGGTACCTGGAAAACCGGGACACGCTCGCCCTAATACTACGCTTTTCCAACAGTCATAGCAAACAGCACACCAGGAGATTATATCCTACGCCTGGCTTGGAGGGTCCCACGCCCACGGAGCCTCACTCACTCATAGCACAGTAGTCTGAGATCGAACTGCAAGGCAGCAGCGAGGCTAGGGGAAGGGCGTCCACCATTCCTGAGGCTTGAGTAGGTAAACAAAGCAGCTGGGAAGAGCTCGAACTGGGTGGAGCCCACCGCAGCTCAAGGAGGCCTACCTGCCTCTGTAGACTCCACCTCTGGGGGCAGGGCATAGCAGAACAAAAGGCAGCAGAAATTTCTACAGACTTAAACGTCCCTGTCTGACAGCTTTGAAGAGAGTAGTGGTGCTCCCAGCATGGAATTTGAGATCTGAGAATGGACAGACTGCCTCCTCAAGTGGGTCCCTGACCCCCGAGTAGACTAACTGGGACGCACCTCCCAGTAGGGGCCAACTGACACCTCATACGGCTGGGTGCCCCTCTAAGACAAAACTTCCAGGGGAAGGATCAGGCAGCAACATTTGCCGTTCTGCAATATTTGGTGTTCTGCGGCCTCGGCTGGTGATACCCAGGCAAACAGGGTCTGGAGTGGACCTCCAGGAAACTCCAACAGACCTGCAGGTCAGGGTCCTGACTGTTAGAAGGAAAACTAACAAACACAAAGGACATCCACACCAAAACCCCATCTGTACGTCACCATCATCAAAGACCAAACGTAGATAAAACCACAAAGATGGGGAGAAACCAGAGCAGAAAAGCTGAAAATTCTAAAACTCAGAGAGAACCTCTTCTCCTCCAAAGGAATGCAGCTCTTCGCCAGCAACAGAACACGGCTGGACGGAGAATGTGCATGCACAAGCTTCAGTAGCTGATTCGATCAAGTGGAAGAAATGGTGTCAGCGACTGAAGATCAAATGCATGAAAGGAAGCGAGAAGAGAACTTTAGAGAAGAAAGAGTAAAAAGAAACAAACAAAGCCTCCAAGAAATATGGGACTATGTGAAAAGACCAAATCTACGTCTGATTGGTGTACCTGAAAGTGACGGGGAGAATGGAACCAAGTTGGAAAACACTCTGCAGGATATTACCCAGGAGAACCTCCCCAACCTAGCAAGTCAGGCCAACATTCAAATTCAGGAAATACAGAGAACGCCACAAAGATACTCCTCGAGAAGAGCAACTCCAAGACACATAATTGTCAGATTCACCAAAGCTGAAATGAAGGAAAAAATATTAAGGGCAGCCAGAGGGAAAGGTCTGCTTACCCACAAAGGGAAGCCCATCAGACTAACAGCGGATCTCTCGGCAGAAACTCTACAAAAGCCAGAAGAGAGTGGGGGCCGATATTCAACACTCTTAAAGAAAAAATTTTCAACCCAGTATTTCATATCCAGCCAAACTAAGCTTCATAAGTAAAGGAGAAACAAAATCCTTTACAGACAAGGAAATGCTAAGAGATTTTGTCACCACCAGGCCTCCCTTACAAGAGCTCCTGAAGCAAACACTGAACATGGAAAGGAACGACCGGTACCAGCCACTGCAAAAATATGCCAAACTGTAAAGACCTTCGAGGCTAGGAAGAAACTGCATCAACTAACGAGCAAAATAACCAGCTAGCATCATAATGACAGGATCAAATTCACACATAACAATATTAACCTTAAATGGAAACGGGCTAAATGCTGCAATTCAAAGACACAGACTGACAAATTGGATGAAGAGTCAAGACCCATCACTGTGCTGTATGCAGAAGACACACCTCACGTGCAGAGACACACATAGGCTCAAAAGAAAGGGATGGAGGAAGATCTACCAAGAAAATGGAAAGCAAAAAAAAACCAGGGGTTGCAATCCTAGTCTCTGATAAAACAGACTTTAAACCAACAAAGATCAAAAGAGACAAACAAGGCCATTACATAACGGTAAAGGGATCAATTCAACGAGAAGAGCTAACTATCCTAAATATATATGCACCCAATACAAGAACGCCCAGATTCATAAAGCAAGCCCTTAGAGACCTACAAAGAGACTTAGACTCCCACACAATAATAATGGAAGACTTTAATACCCCACTGTCAACATTAGACAGATCAATGAGACAGAAAGTTAACAAGGATATCCAGGAATTGAACTCAGCTCTGCACCAAGCAGACCGAATAGACATCTACAGAACTCTCCACGCCAAATCAACAGGATATACATTCTGCTCAGCACCACATCACACTTATTCCAAAATTGACCACATAGTTAGAAGTCAAGCACTCCTAGGCAAATGTAAAACAACAGAAATTATAACAAACTGTCTCTCAGACCACAGTGCAATCAAACTGGAACTCGGGTTGAGAAACTCACTCAAAACCGCTCAACTACATGGAAACTGAACAACCTGCTCCTGAATGACTACTGGGGGTACATAACGAAATGAAGGCAGAAATAAAGATGTTCTTTGAAATCAACGAGAACAAAGACACAACATACCAGAATCTCTGGGACACATTCAAAGCAGTGTGTAGAGGAAAATTTATAGCACTAAATGCCCACAAGAGAAAGCACGAAAGATCTAAAATTGACACCCTAACATCACAATTACAAGAACTAGAGAAGCAACAGCAAACACATTCAAAAGCTAGCAGGAGGCAAGAAATAACTAAGATCACAGCAGAAGTGAAGGAGATAGAGACACAAAAAACCCTTCAATAAATCAATGAATCCAGCACCTGGTTTTCTGAAAAGATCAACAAAATTGATAGACCGCTAGCAAGACTAATAAAGAAGAAAAGAGACAAGAATCAAATAGACGCAATCAAAAATGATAAAGGGGATATCACCACTGATCCCACAGAAATGCAAACTACCATCAGAGAATACTATAAACACCTCTACACAAATAAACGAGACAATCTAGAAGAAATGGATAAATTACTGGACATATACAACCTCCTAAGACTAGACCAGGAAGAAGTTGAATACCTAAATAGACGAATAACAGGCTGTGAAATTGAGGCAATAATTAACAGCCTACCAGCTAAAAAAGTCCAGAACCAGACAGACTCACAGCTGAATTCTACCAGAGGTACAAAGAGGAGCTGGTACCATTCCTTCTGAAAATATTCCAATTAACAGAAAAAGACGGAATCCTCCCTAACTCATTTTATGAGGCCAGCATCATCCTGATACCAAAGCCGGGCAGAGACTCAACAAAAAAAAAGAGAATTTTAGACCAATATGCCTGAGGAACATAGATGCAAAAATCCTCAATAAAATATTGGCAAATGGAATCCAGCAGCACATCAAAAAGCTTATCCACCATCATCAAGTTGGCTTCGTCCCTGGGATGCAAGGCTGCTTCAATATACCCAAATCAATAAACGTAATCCAAAGACAAAAACCACATGATTATCTCAATAGATGCAGAAAAGGCCTTTGACAAAATTCAGCAACCCTTCATGCTAAAAACTCTCAATAAACTAGGTATTGATGGGACGTATCTCAAAATAATAAGAGCTATTTATGACAAACCCACAGCCAATATAATACTGAATGGGGAAAACCTGGAAGCATTCCCTTTGAAAACTGGCACAAGACAGGGATGCCCTCTCTCACCACTCCTATTCAACATAGTATTGGAAGTTCTGGCCAGGGCGATCAGGCAGCAGATAGAAATAAAGGGTATTCAATTAGGAAAAGAGGAAGTCAAATTGTCCTTGTTTGCAGAGGACATGATTGTATATTTAGAAAACCCCATCGTCTCAGCCTCAAATCTCCCTAAGCTGATAAGCAACTTCAGCAAAATCTCAGGATACAAAATCAATTTGCAAAAATCACAAGCACGCCTATACACCAATAACAGGCAGAGAGCCAAATCATGAGTGAACTCCCATTCACAACTGCTTCAAAGAGAATAAAATACCTACGAATCCAACTTACAAGGGAGGTGAAGGACCTCTTCAAGGAGAACTACAAACCACTGCTCAATGAAATAAAAGAGGACACAAACAAATGGAAAAACATTACAGGCTCATGGATAGGAAGAATCAACATCGAGAAAATGGCCATACTGCCCAAGGTAATTTATAGATTCAATGCCATCCCCATCAAGCTACCAATGACCTTCTTCACAGAATTGGAAAAAACTACTTTAAAGTTCACATGGAACCAAAAAAGAGCCCGCATTGCCAAGTCAATCCTAAGTCAAAAGAACAAAGCTGGAGGCATCACGCTACCTGACTTCAAACTATATTACAAGATTACAGTAACCAAAATAACATGGTACAGGTACCAAAACAGAGATACAGACCAATGGAACAGAACAGAGCCCTCAGAAATAATACCACACATCTACAACCATCTGATCTTTGACAAACCTGACACAAAACAAGAAATGGGGAAAGGATTCCCTATTTAATAAATGGTGCTGGGAAAACTGGCTAGCCATATGGAGAAAGCTGAAACTGGATCCCTTTCTTACACCGAATATGAAAATTAATTCAAGATGGATTAAAGACTTAAATGTCAGACCCAAAAACCATAAAAACCCTAGAAGAAAACCTAGGCTATACCATTCAGGACATAGGTATGGGCAAGGACTTCATGACTAAAATACCAAAAGCAATGGCAACAAAAGACAAACTTGACAAATGGGATCTAATTAAACTAAAGAGCTTCTCTTCTGCACAACAGAAGAAACTACCATCAGAGTGAACAGGCAACCTACAGAATGGGAGAAAATTTTTACAATCTACCCATCTGACAAAGGCCTAATATCCAGAATCTACAAAGAACTTAAACAAATTTACAATAAAAAAAGCAAACAACCCCATCAAAAAGGGGGCAATGGATATGAACAGACACTTCTCAAAAGAAGACATTTATGCAGCCAAAAGACACATGAAAAAATGCTCATCATCACTGGCCATCAGAGAAATGCAAATCAGAACCACAATGAGATACCATCTCACACCAGTTAGCATGGCGATCATTCAAAAGTCAGGGAACAACAGGTGCTGGAGAGGATGTGGAGAAACAGGAACACTTTCACACTGTTGGTGGGACTGTAAACTAGTTCAACCGTTGTGGAAGACAGTGTGGCTATTCCTCAAGGATCTAGAACTAGAAATACCATTTGACCCAGCCATCCCATTACTGGGTGCATACCCAAAGGATTATAAATCATGCTATAAAGACACATGCACACGTATGTTTATTGCGGCATTATTCACAATAGCAAAGACTTGGAACCAACCCCAATGTCCATCGATGATAGACTGCATTAAGAAAATGTGGCACATATACACCATGGAATACTATGCAGCCATAAAAAACGATGCGTTCATGTCCTTTGTAGGGACATGAATGAAGCTGGAAACCATCATTCTCAGCAAACTGTCACAAGAACAGAAAACCAAACACCACATGTTCTCACTCATAGGTGGGAACTGAACAATGAGAACACTTGGACACAGGATGGGGAACATCACACACTGGGGCCTGTCAGGGGGTGGGGAGAGGGGGAAGGGATAGCATTAGCAGATATACCTAATGTAAATGACGAGTTAATGGGTACAGCACACCAACATGGCTCATGTATACATATGTAACACACCTGCACGTTGTGCACATGTACCCTAGAACTTAAAGTATAAGAAAATAATAAGTAGAGGAAGACACAAACACACACACACAAAAAGAAAAAAAAAAACAAATACTAGTTGTTAATACCTTCAAAACACATTTCCTGTTTTTTTTTTTTTTTTTTTTTGAGACGGAGTTTCGCTCCTGTTGCCCAGGCTGGAGTGCAATGGCGGGATCTTGGCTCACCGCAACCTCTGCCTCCCGGGTTCACGTGTTTCTCCTGCCTCAGCCCCGAGTAGCTGGGATTACAGGCATGTGCCACCATGGCAGGCTAATTTTCTATTTTTAGTAGAGATGAGGTTTTTCCATGTTGGTCAGGCTGGTCTCAACTCCTGACCTCAGGTGATCCACCCGCCTCAGCCTCCCAAAGTGCTGGGATTACAGGCGTGAGCCACCACGCCCAGCCCAGAATACATTTTCAAATCAAATAATGTCCAATATCATTTTTTTTAAACAAGGTCTCCCTCTGTTGCTCACGCTGGCGTGCAGTGGTGCGATCTCAGCTCACTGCGGCCTCACCTCCAGGGCTTATGAAATCCTTCCACCTCAGTCTCTGAGCAGCTGAGGCTACAGGTGCATGCCACCATGCCCAGCTAATTATGTGTAGTGGTTATTATTATTATTATTATTATTATTATTATTATTTTTGTAGAAACAAGGTCTCACTATGTTGCCTAGGTTCTTCTGGAACTTCTTAGCTCAAGAGATCCTCCTGCCTCAGCCTCCCAAAGTGCTGGGATCACAGGTGTGTGCCACCATCTCCAACCTAAGATAACTTTAGAAGAAGATTAATGAGAGGAAGTTATATCCTACCAGATATTAATACCTTATAATCATGTATTTAACGAGGTAATTACACAAGTATATGTAGATGTAAAGATGTGCCATAGGGAGTGATCACAAAGATTCTATGTGTTTCCCTATATTTTATAGCCTGTTTTATAATCAGATTGAGATGGTTTCAAAATTGACTAGCTCTGGGCACTGAACCGGGTGCAGAAAACATGCACATCATTTTAAGGTTGAGGCAGTTATGCCCTCATGTGGCTTTTTCATTCTTTTCTTCTGTCACAGTGACCTTGACAACCATGAGTTGACAAGGAAATGAACAAGATGGAGGAAGCCTGGCTCCATAAGGTATTGGATGGAAGAGTCTCTGCTCACCCACATAGAAGTTTCATTCATCAGAAAACAAACCTTTGTTATGTTAAATCACTGAGATTTTATTTTGTGATTGTCGTGGAGTCAGCACAGCCTAGCATTACTCTTACGAATACAAACGCCAATAAAAAGATATTAGTATTTATCTACTGTTAAAAATAAACTAGTAGAAAGAGAATGTACTATTCACTAAATGGAAAACTATTTTAACCATTTCCACAACAAACTGTAGGCAAACTAGGAAAATGTATAATTTTTAAAGTACGCATAAAAGAGCTATCAAAACTAGTAACTATATCGGAAAGATTTCTTTTTTAGTTCACTTTCTTTTTCTTCTAGCAACTTTGTGTCTTTTTCTTCTTTCCTTTTCTTTTTTCTTTTTGAGACGAATGCTCGCTCTGTCACCAGGCTGGAGCGCAGTGGCGCGATCTCGGCTCACTGCAACCTCTGCCTCCCAGGTTCAAGCAATTCTCCTGCCTCAGCCTTCCGAGTAGCTGGGATTACAGGCACATGCCACCACGCCCAACTAATTTTTGCATTTTTAGTAGAGACAGGGTTTCAGCATGTTGGCCAGGTTGGTCCCGAACTCTTGACCTCAGGTGATCCACCCTCCTCGGCATCCCAAAGTGCTAGGATTACAGGCGTGAGCCACCGTTATATCTTTTTATGCAATGATTGCTAATTCCTATGCATTTATGCAATGCCTTCCTATGGTAGATAGCAATGATGGCCATATTATTTTACCCCTGCCTGAATCTACCCTTACATGATTTTGCTTTTCCTCTTATGACTTGCTTTGGACAACAGAATGCAAGAGTTTCAACGTGTCCATTCCAAGCCTAGTTTTCCATGACTCGTTGTGTGCATCCTCTTGCTTGCTGTTGCCCTCTGCTGTTAACTTGAAAACATGCCCAAGCTAACACACTTGTCTCAGAAAAAGAATAAGAGACGAGGAGCAGAGCCCGTCATCAGGTATGTGAGCAAGCTCAGGTAAACCCAGAGTACATCAACTGAACCTCACAGACACATGAGAAATTATTGGGTATTGTTACATGCCACTGGTTTTACAGTAGTTTGTTACACAGCAATATTGTGGAAGTAGATAATTGATACTTATTCCACAAGAAAACCTGGGCACAATGATACTTTATAGGGATTATACTCTTACAATACATGTACAAAGAGATAATTTTATGTGTATTATCCGTTCATTGGAGGAAGGAGGATGTGAGCCAGAGTGAGATTTTATTGCCATAGCCTCTTCAGAATGCAATTTCAGAATATACAGAATCAATTTCTCAGTTTACTGACTGCTGAGTAAGACCTTGGGACAAATTAAGACTAGAAATGAGGGCGGGATAAATATTTCACTTCAGGCTGGTGGGTTTCTCAAGCAGCAAAGTGTTTCAAATCTGCTGCCAATACCAATTTTTTTTCAGTACTGTTAGTAGAAACTCTTCCCATCTTCTGGCAAAAGGTTGGATGTTAGCTTTACTTTGAATTATGTTAAGGATTCCATCCCCTCTCTGAATCTCTCTTGTATTTTGGTGAGAACATAGGAGATGCTGAGAATGCAGGATAACTGCCTTAAATTGGAAGCCTCAGATTATGGCACTCATGAGGAAACGGTTGAATAAAAATAATTTAGATGGGAGGGACTGGGCAAGAATCTTCTCTAGATGGAGGGTGCAAAAACGGGAAGACGGGAATCTACATGGAAACTACAAAGAAAATAAGGGAACAGAAATACATCTGCTCTTCAGGATAAACAACAAATCAAAGAATATGAAATAATACTGTTTTAATCACAAGATATTCATAATGGAGGACCTGAACTCATCCGTATTTGGCTACATCCCAAACTTAGGAACTCAGTCCAAGGAACACCATAGAAATGCAATTAATATAACTGCATTTCTCTATTTTTTAAATTGGTATTCAAAACATTCTTTTCAATGATCCTGCAACTGTGCGATTTTCAATCCCCATGTCTGACCATGCCATGTCCTTGCTCAAAATCATTCGTTTCCTCCAGTGCTTATAAAATAATGCCCACAACTCTTTTTTTTAAATGTTTTCCAGTTTTTTTATATTTTGGTGGGTACACAGTAGTTGTGTATATTTATAGAGTACATGAGATGTTTTGATACAGGCATGCAATGTGAAATCAGCACATCATGGAGAACAGGGCACATCACGGAGACTAGGGTATCGATCGTCTGAAACATTTAGACCTTGAGCTACAAATGATCCAATTACACTCCTTAACTTATTTCAAAATGTGCAATTAAATTATTATTGACTATAGTCATCCTATCACGCTATCAAATAGTAGGTTTTATTTACTTTTCGTCTTTTGTGTACCCATTAACAATCCCAGCCTCCACCATCATCCCCCACTACCCTTTCCAGCCTCTCTTAACCACCTTTCTACTCTCTATGCCCATGATTTTAATTCATTTGACTTTTAGATCCCACAAATCAGTGAGAACATGCAATGTCTGTCTTTCTGTGCCTAGCTTATTTTGCTGAACATAATGATCTCCAGTTCCATCAATGTTGTTCCAAATGACTGGATCTCATTCTTTTTTATGGCTGAATAGTACTCCCCTGTGTCTATGTACCACATTTTCTTTCTCCATTCATCTGTTGATGGACACAGGTTGCTTCCAAATCTTAGCTATTGTAAATAGTGTTGCAACAAACATAGTAGTGCAGATATCTCTTCAATAGACTGATCTCCCTTTTTTTGGGTGTGTATACCCAGCAGTGGGACTGCTGGATCATATGGTACCTCATTTTAGTTTTTTGAGAAACCTCCAAACTGTTCTCCATAGTGATTGTGCTAATTTATATTCCCACCAATAGTGTGGAAGGGTTCCCTTTTCTCCATATCCTCGCCAGCATTTGTTACTGCCTGTCCTTTTGATGTAAGTCATTTTAACTGGGGTGAGAAATCTCACTGTAGATTTGATTTGCATTTCTCTGATGATCAATGATGTTCAGCACCTTTTCAAATGCCTATTTGCCATAGTATGTCTTATGAGAAATGTCTATTCAAATATTTTGCCCATTCTTTGATCAAATTATTACATTTTTTCCCCTATAGAGTTATTTGAGCATCTTACATATTCTGGATATTAATCCCTTGTCAGACGGGTACTTTGAAAATCATTTCTCCCAGTCTGTGGGTTGTTTCTTTACTTTTTTTACTGTATCCATGTTGCCCAGGACAGGTCTGGAAATGCCATTCAAGAGTCAAGTCCCAGGCCAGGCACAGTGGCTCATGCCTATAATCCCAGCACTTTGGAAGGCTGAGGCAGGTGGATTGCTTGAGCTCAGGAGTTCAAGATCAGCCTGGGCAACATGGTGAAACCCCGTCTCTACCAAAAATACAAAAACTTAGCCGGGTGAGGTGGTGCGCATCTGTGGTCCCAGCTACTTGGGAGGCTGAAGTTGGAGGATCGCTTGAGCCCGGGGCAGAGGTTGCAGTAAGCTGAGATCATATCACTACACTCCAGCCTGGGTGATAGAGTGAGACTCTACCTCAAAAAAAAAAAAAAAAAAATTCAAAGATTCAAGTCCTGGAATTGGGGACCCTAGGAGCCCACTTGGCTCTCTAACCCCCTATGATGGTGCTGGTACCTAAAGTGCAAGACAAGGTCCCCTCTGCCTTTCCCTCTGCACTTCTCAAGCAGAAGGAGTTTTGTCCCATAGCCACCACAACTAGTAATATGCTGAGTCTTACCTAAAGCCAGCAAGTCTCAGAGGCTCACCAAGGCCCTAAACATAGTACCTGGGTATCACTGTTCATTATTCAGGGCCCAAGGGCTCTTCAATTAGCAAATAATGAATGCTGTCAGGACCGGGTCCTTCCTTTCAAGGTAGCTTGTTCCCTTCCGGTCCAAGTGTGCTTAGAAATGTCATCTGGGGCTAGAGCCTGGAACAGGGGCCTCTTGATTCTGACCATTGCCCTATCTTGCTGTGGCTGAGCTGGTATCCCAGATGCAAGCCAAAGTCCTACTCACTCTTCCTTATCTTCTCTTCAAGTGGAAGGAAGCGGTCTCTTTCGAAGTTGTGGGCTGTGCAGCCTGGGGTCAGGGGAGTGGCGATGCCAACACCCCCTTGCCTGCCCCAGCTGATGTCTTGGTATGCTGCGTGCCTCTCTAGTCCACAGTCTCTGGGCCTCATTCAAGACTACGACTTGGCTATGAGTTGCAGACCTTATGGATTAGACTGCCTTTCATGTTTACTTAGGGACCAAGAGCAGTTTGGCTTTCAGCGGTGAGGCTTCCGAGCACTCGAGTTCAGATAGCTGGGATTGGCGATTCCCCTCTGGCTAGAGCTAGTTTAAATGCTCCTTCTGGTCTAGTTTTCCTTCCCGATTTAACAGGATGCCACTTAGTTCAATGCCTCACAGTTGCTGTGTTCTCCTTCTCAGCTCCCAGAAAGTCTCTCTGTACCACGCAGCTGCTACCCAGGGTGGAAGAGGGGTCGCGTAGGCGATTCTGGACATTTTTTTCTATCTCTTCATTGCCTCTTTCAGCCATATGAAGTTAAGCCAGGTACTATGAGTGCCCATCTAATTTTTGTTCTTATAAAGGTGTTTTTATCTGTGTAGTAGTGGTTAACCTGATGTCCTTGTGCAGGGGACGAATGGTGGAGCCTTCTGTTCTGCAATCTTGCTCCACCTCTCCCTGTCGACAGCTCTTGCCATCACACTGTGGATCTTTCACATCTGCAGTATTTCCCATTAGAGTTCCCTTGAAACTCTAAAGTAATTTTACAAAGTTCATTTTACTAATCCTGACTGAGTATCAATTCAAATGGGAGTAGCAGCTGTTCCACTAACTTGGCTCCTACTTCTGCCTTATTCCCTTTCTTACATTCTTCCTTCTGCCTTTCATGCTTTACTCGCTTCTCTTTCTTCCCATGTTCAAGTATTTCCTGAAGCTTTCCTTCATGCCTCTAGCCTGTCTTCTCTGAATTCTACTGGCACTTCTTATACGTTCTTTGTTTTGAAGCTCTTATTTGTATCTGTATGTGGCATCTACTCCTGAACTATCAGCTTCTTTCCAGTTTTGCTCTTGTTGCCCGGGCTGGAATATAATGTCACGATCTTGGCTCACCATGACCTCTGCCTCCCGGATTCAAGTGATTCTCCTGCCTCAGCCTCCCGAGTAGCTGGGATTACAGGCGCCCACCACCACACCACGCCCAGCTAATTTTTGTATTTTTAGTAGAGACGGGGTTTCACCATGTTGGCCAGGCTGGTCTCAAACTCCTGACCTCGTGATCCACCCACCTTGGCCTCCCAAAGTTCTGGGATTACAGGCTTGAGCCACCGAGCCCGGCCTATTAGCTTCTTAGTGAAAGGAACTAAGTGTGAAAAAGTCAAAGAATTCGTTAATGTACAGAAACAAGCAATTTGTACTCCTTGAGGAGCTCAAAGTACTCAACGGCGTTTCCAGTCCTCTCCATCGTTACGGGAAATAGATGAGAGAACGTGGCTTTGGGGAACATGCATAGGCGAATAAACATAATGGGGCTTGAAACACGAATGAAGAGGAAAAATAAAGCGTGTTGAACGATCTCCTTAAAAGACTCCTTTCTTTCTTGGTACCTTCTACCCAGCCTAGTTCCTCTTTATCTCCCATTTGAAAGCATGGGTGCCAGATTAGAACTTTCTCTCACATAGGTCAGCAGAAACACATAGAGTATTATTATATGGATTCTATGGAGTAATAAACTAAGGCCCCAAGTTATGACAGGTTCTCCATGTCACCTGGTAATATTGTAACCGAGCGAGTTATAGAGAAATGCCACACTACGAGATTAATTCACGAGTCCTTTATTGCCGGCGACTGAGACACGGCTAGAGCTCAAAATTCTCTCGGCCCCGAAGAAGGAGCTAGATTTCTTTTGATACCTTGGTCTAAATAGGGGAGGGGGAGTTTAGCCGAAGCGATTTTTACAGAAGCAGAACAGGCAAAAAGTTAAAAAGATTAATGGTTACAGAAACAGTTACAGAAAAATAAACAGTTCCAGGTGCAGGGGCTTAAACTCTCACAGAGAGATAATGCAGGGGCTTTGGGTACCACCCACCGAGCGCATCCCCAGGAGCTGCTGGTTCAGTTTGCCTCTATGTCTTATCAGTAAGTGCATTCCCGGACGTGCTTGGAGTCAGCTTGCACTAGTTATGTCCTTGAGGGAGGGGGATAAGGGGGACTGCGAGTGAAGAAACAAAAATGGAGTCTGTCCAGCTCTCTCAGCTAAGAGAGACAATCAGGTTAAAATAAGGTAAGGCATCACAGTAAGCCATCACTATGCCTCAAAGCCCTCATCTTCTCATCTGAACCGAGACTCTTCATGTGAGAAGCTGGGTATATTCTAATGCAAAATCAAAGTTAAAATTCCAAGAAGGGTGATAATCAAAGAGTTTAATTTTGTAGACAGGGGAGAGAGAAAACTGAGAGATGAGAATATTTTATTTATTAGATAAGGATGACAGAAGAGTGGTTCTTTGCAGGTTCCAGAAACCTATGTTAGCATATTCAAGAAAAAGAATAATCAGTATCAGAGGGTAGACACATGCAAAATAAAATCCTGACTAAAGCAGAAGCTTATTTGCCACTTTAGAAATGGACATTCTAACTGCCTAGTAGACCAGCAACACAGAGTCGCATAACACTACCACAGTATGTCTGAGTTGAAAATTATTCAGTCATCACATTAAACCTTCTCATTTTATGATGGAAAAAAAAAATGAGATAAGGAGGCCGAGCGCAGTGCGGTGGCCCACGCCTCTAATCCCAGCACTTTGGGAGGCCGAGGCGGGCAGATCACCTGAGGTCAGGAGTTCGAGATCAGCCTGGCCAACATGGCAAAACCCCATCTCTACTAAAAATACAAAAATTAGCCAGGTGTGGTGGTGGCCGCCTGTAATCTCACCTACTGGGGAGGCTGAGGCAGGGAGAATTGCTTGAACCCGGGAGGCGGAGGTTGCGGTGAGCCGAGACCACACCATTGCACTCCAGCCTGGGCGAGAGAGCAAGATTCTGTCCCCCCCCCACCCCCAAAAAACAACAATGACATAAGGAAAGAGGATGTGTTTTGTGCAAGATCGCAGAGCTAGTTGGGGCGCAGTTGGAAATAAAACTCATTATTTCTGAATCTCAAGCCAATGAATTACAACGGTAAGTCATTACTAATTCAATAAACATTTACGGAGCACTAAATATGAGTCAAACACAATAAGTCACAAATAGTAAAATGTGACCTGGGGCCTGTCTACAGCACACTGACACTGGCATTTTTCTGATGGAGGACCAGCAGCTGACTAGCTTTTCTGGAGTAGCCCAAGTCTTTCTTGAAATCCTCTCTAACAGAGATAATAACAGCAAAAAGCTTCTTATCAACTGGTCCTTTAAATCATTTAAAAATCTATTTTCTCTATCCAAGTGCTGATTAATAGAAATATAACATAAGCTAGTTATTTCATTTAGAGTTTCCTAATAGCCATAATAAAAACATAAAATAGTTGAGATTATTTTAATTCATGTTTGATTTCACCCAATATATCTAACATATTGTCATTTCCTATGTATTTGATATAAAATGTATTAACGTCATATTATCCATTATCTTATTTCTACTAAGTCTTCAAAATCCAGCATGCATTTTACATTTGCAGCACATTCCTATTTCAACTGGCCACATGACAAATGTGCAATCGTTTGTGGCCAGTTGCTACTATAGTGGACGACACAGCTTCATATCATCTATTACGTTAGTCCCTGATGTATTTCTGAACAAGCAATTAAAATGCAACCAAAACATGTTATATTTATAAAACATATTATATTTAACACAGTAAATTACAACAGGTGGAAAATTCCTTTTCAGACAGATTCTTATGAACTTCAATTAAGTGTACTTCTTTCTTTAGTTATTCTATGTCATGCCTGAACATGCTAGGTCACTGGAAAGCTTAAATGAAAAGAAGCAAAAAGAACATTAAAGTAAAATGTTATATTAAACCCCGGAAGTTTTTAGTGATTTGTGGTCTTCACTTATTCCAAGTCTTTAGAATTCAGATTAAACATTATCTTCTCAGTGGTAAGTCAGAACAGAGAACAACAGGAATGGAGCCACTTCTCTGGTAACACATTAGGGAATTATCTGTCCATTTAAATTACGGGTTTTTTTCCATATCACTGTCAAGACCAGATTTTCATAAAAGGAAGATCATTTTACATGGAAGGAATTGCTAAACAGGCTAGAGGTTCGAAATCCATTACCTATTCATCACCTAGTTAATAGATGTTCATCCTCTATAACCTTCAAGAAACTCTGCCACAAAATTCAAAGGCAACATACAGGTCGTATTTCTGAACCTAGTGCTACAAAATATGGCTGGACAATATTACAGAATCCTCCAAATTAAAATTTTCTAGAAAATCCAAAATCTATGGTCACACTAGCTGTAAGTCAATGAAATGCTACAGTAAATTTTGGATCCCAGGAAAAAGCGGCCTAACATTATAGTAGCTACCAGAAGGTACTTTCTGCAAAATTGTTAAACACCGTCCTCCTAGGGGTCCATTTTTCTATCACTCTAAAGAATAAATGCTTTGGGGAAAATGAGCTATTTTTATGGTTTGGCTGTGTCTCCACCCAAATCTCATCTTGAATTGTAGCTCCCACACTTTTTTTTTCTTTTTTTTCTTTGAGATGGAGTCTCGCTCTGTCACCCAGGTTGGAGTGCAGTGGCACAATCTCAGCTCACTGCAACATCCGTCTCCCAGGTTCAAGCGATTCTCCTGCCTCCGCCTACTGAGTAGCTGGGATTACAGGCATGTGCCACCACACCTGGCTAACTTTTGTATTTTTAGTAGAGACGGAATTTTGCCACGTTGGCCAGGCTGGTCTCGAACTCCTGACCTCAGGTGATCCGCCCGCCTTGGCCTCCCAAAGTGCTGGGGTGAGCCACCGCACCCAGCCAGCTTCCATAATTTCTACGTGTTGTGGGAGGGAGCCAGTGGGAGATACCTGAATCACGGGGGCTGTTTCCCCCATACTGTTCCCATAGAGATCTGACGGTTTCATAAGGGGTCTTCCCTTTTGCTTGATTCTCATATGCTCTTTGCCTGCCACCATGGAAGATGTCCCTTTGCTCTTCCTTCATCTTCCACCATGATTGTGAGGCCTCCCCAGCCATGTGGAGCTGTGAGTCCATTCAACCTCTTTCCTTTATAAATTACCAAGTCTCAGGTCTGTCTTTATTAAAAAGATGAGAACAGACTAATACTGGTATGAACACTGGATATTTCATTATTTTTTGTTTTCATTTATGTTGCTTCCTGCATTGACACTTGACAAAGTATCACTTTTCTTTTCCTGAAGAGTTGTAAAATATTTTATTTCATTTCCAGGTCTCTGGGGGTAAAAAAAATATTACTTTACCTCTATTTTGCCTGCAATTTAAAACTTTCCTGCTCTAATTATTAAGAAGATAAACAATCAAAATTTATATGTAATTTAGTTTATGATAACTGAAATCATATGGGTTTTAAGGAAATGTCAGGAAATTTATTTTCTCAGAAGTTTATTTAATTTATTTATTTTTAGATGGAGTCTCCATCTGCTTCCCAGGCTGCAGTGCAGTGGCACAATCTCGGCTCACCACAACCTCCGCTTCCCGGGTTCAAGCGATTCCTGCCTCAGCCTCCCGAGTAGCTGGGATTACAGGCACCCGCCACCATGCCCAACTAATTTTTGTATTTTTAGTAGAGATTAAAATTTCTACTATGTTGTTTCACCATGTTGGCCAGGCTGGTCTCGAACTCCTGACCTCAGGTGATCCGTCCGCCTCGGCTGCCCAAAGTGCTGGGATTACAGGCATGAGCCACCACGCCTGGCCCCAGAAGTTTACTTTCAAATAGAGTTATCTTCAAGTTTCCAAATATGAGTGTCTGCAGTTGTTTGGGGGCAGAAAACTGTCAATCACAAATTCTACAAATACTTACTACTATGACCTGGAGGCATTTACAAATTGGAGGGGTTATGTGAGGAATTGTTGATGGAATCAGGAAAAAGGCTGTGGGAAGATGCCGCCTTTAACATATATCTGTGCAACCCTCACCTCCCAATTCTAATCCAACTACAAGTCTACTCTATTTACGAGATCGCCGCTGAGGCAGAAAGATCTATGAAGCTCCAAGACTATAAAAACTAAGCCCCGTGTGTGCTGGGGTCCTCACAAAATTAGAGGATGACTGTGTAGCTATCTGCTGAGACTAGAGCTTCATGATCTGCCAGTCAGGGGTGAGAAGCTGCTAGAAAGAGTTTAGCCAGAGAATATCTGTGAGTCCTCCTGCAGGATGGGAAGTGGTGTCCCTAGCTCCCACTGTGCTACGGAAGTTTATAAGATGCTTTGAGCCTTCTCTACGCCTAATGGGACAGAGTGGAAATTTTTGCAACTGAGACCAGAGGGCAGAAATACATTATACGAGTATCGCCACAGAGGACTAGTGACCTGCACAGGGATAAAGACTACCATGCCACATGACACAATCATGATTACCAGTGCTTAAGGTACCGTATAGCTTGATCTGAGCTCTGATAATAAATATATCCATGACTAAGCAAAGGAAAGTAAGAATTCCTTTAAGACGACCCATTGTCAAGTAAAGAACGAAAAAGCAAGAGAACAAGTTACAAGTGAAATGAAGCTGCTGGCAGAGATGGATGACAACAAAAATACGTTAATAAAAAAACACTTAAAGAAATTCAGCCAGGCACAGTGGCTCATGCCTGTAATCCCAACACGTTGGGAGGCCGAGGTGGGCGGATCACAAGGTCAGGAGTTCGAGACCAGCCTGGCCAACATGGTGAAACCTCGTCTCTACTAACGAAATGCAAAAATTAGCCCGGCATGGTAGCGTGTGCCTGTAATCCCACCTACTCGGGAGGCTGAGGCAGGAGAATTGCTTGAACCCGGGAGGCAGAGGTTGCAGTGAGCCGAGATCACACCACTGCACTCCAGCCTGGGCAACAGAGCAAGACTCTGTCCCCCCCCCCCCCCCCCAAAAAAAAAACAAAGAAATTCAATTACGGCATTAAAAGATTCTGAAAAATAAAAATATCGGTTGTGAATTAAAACATTTAAATGATCAAATGAGACGGGATAATACTTCCCAAACACAAATTACATCCTTGGAAGATCAAGTAGAAGAAAAATCTCAAAAGATAAATGATGATGGGAAAACTTCATCTCCACATGCAAAAAAATAAGACTAGGTCCCTACATCTCATCATATACAAAAATCAACTCAAAATGGATTAAAGGCTTAAATGCAAGACCTGAAACTATGAAACTACTATAAGAAAACAGTGAAAATGCTTCAGGACATTGGTCTAGGCAAGGATTTTTTGGATAAGAACTCAAAAGCACAGGCAACAACAGCAAAAATAGACTAATGGGATTAAGTCAAACTCAAAAGCTTCTGCACAGGAAAAGAAACAATCAACAGGGCAAAGCTACAACCTACAGAATGGGAGAAATACTTGCAAACAATGTGCTGATAAGGGATATAATGTATATCTGGAATTTATAAGGAATTCAAAGAATTCAATAACAAAAAAATAAATACTTTCATTTAAAAATGGGCAAAATATCTGAATAGACATTTCTCACAAGAAAACATACAAATGACCAACAGGTATATGAAAAAATGCTGAACGTTACACTAATTATTAGGGAAATGCAAATCAAAATCACAATAAGATCATCTCGCACCTTTTAGAATGGCTATTATGAAAAAGACCAAAAAACCCATGAAAAAGACCAAAAAACCCCACAAGTGTTGGTGTCTATGTGGTGAAAGGCGAACTTTTATATGCTGCTGATGAGCGTGTAAATTAGTACAGCCATTACGGCCAATAGTATAAAGGTTCTCCAAAATGTTACAAATGGAACTACTGTATGATCCAGCAATCCCAGTACTGGGTATATATCCAAAGGAGATAGAATCATTATGTCCAAGACATATCTGCATTCTCATGTTTATTGCAGTACCATTTACAGTAGCCAAGATATAGAATCAACCTAAGTGTTCATCAGTGAATGAATGCATAAAGAAAATGTGGTGCATGTACACAATGGAATACTATTCAACCATAACAAATAACAAAAACCTGTCTTTTGCAACAACACGGATGAACCTAGAGGACATTATTTTAAGTGAAATAAGCCAGACACAGATGGACAAATGCTGCATAACCTCACTTATATGTGGAATCTTAAAAACGCTGATCTCATAAAAGTAGAGAGCAGTTACCAGTTGCTGAGGAGGGTACTGGGGAGGAGAGATAGGGTGAGGTTGGTCAGTGAGTATGTCACACTCAGCCAGGAGAAAAACGTTCTGGTACTTTATAGTGCACAATGGTGAATATAGTTAGCAATAACGTGTTGTATATTTCAAAATAGCTAGAAAAGAGGATTTTGAATATTCTTATCACCAAAAAAATGGTTAAGATTACGGATATGCTAATTACCCTGATTTTACTTCTTTTATTTCCTTTTGTCTTTTCTTTTTTTTTTTGAGACAGTCTCTCGCTCTGTCGCCAGGCTGGAGGGCAGTGGTGCAATCTTGGCTGACTGTAACCTCTGCGTCCCGGGTTCAAGTGATTCTCCTGCCTCAGCCTCCCGAGTAACTGGGACTACAGGCGCGTGCCACCACGCCCAGCTGATTTTTGTATTTTCAGTAGAGACGGGGTTTCACCATGTTGGCCAGGATGGTCTCAATCTCTTGACCTCCTGATCTGCCTGCCTTGGCCTCCCAAAATGCTGGGATTACAGGAGTGAGCCACCGGGCTCGGCCCCCGATTTGATTTCTAAATAATGTATACATGTATTGAAACATTACGTTGTACTTCACAAATATGTACAATTATATGTCCATTAAAAATAAAATAAAACTAAAATAAGATACGTAAATCTGGCTAGAAAAGCTGAGCAACTTTGAGCATAGACCCTGAAATTAATACGGGTTCCAGAAAGAGAAAAATCAACAGATGAAGAAGTAATCATTAAGGAAATAATTGAACAGAGTGTACCCATTGAAAATAACATGGGGGTTTCCAGAAGGGACTCATTAAGGAATATACAGCTAGGTATATCCTGATCTTAAAAAAAAATAGAAAATGAGTATAGCATCTGGAGAGGGAAGTAACTTTTTAAAAAGTTAAATTAATACTGGACTTGTCATCTGTAATACCAAAAACTAGAAGTTGTAGGCTAAGGGGCAAACCACTGTGAAAAAAACAAAGTGTGACCCCCAAATCCAGGCAAGATATACATAGTGCCCATAGATCGCTTTGAGTAATATTTTCAAGAAAAGACTAATGGACACCGATCAAACATCTAATAAACTCTGCCGAAGCCTTAACAGAGGAAACAATGATGAAAGGAAAGAAACAGAGGTGACAATAAATACTGAAATATATATAAGTAAATCTAAATGCAATATGCCATTGTGACTGTGAATGTGTAGTATACATGAAAGAGAAAAGATATACTACAAAAGAAATCTAATCACAATCTGGAACTAAAAATATTATCGCAGGAAAGTTGAAGGGAGGATAACAATAGGAGCAAAATCCAAATTCCAAACCAGGTGAAAGATGGGAAAGAAGGAAAAAAATAAACAAAAATAGAAGGATAAATAGAAAACATAGACTATGATGACAGATATAAGTCCCAATATGACACTAACGATAATAAATGTAAATAGATTAAACTCTAGAACCAGTTTCCACAAACTGTGACCTGAGGGCCCAACAGAATATAAAATTTCATAGGGACCCCACCTGTTTACATATTGTCTATAAATGTTTTTATCCTATAATGGCAGAGTTGAGTAGTTGGAAAACATACCATATGGCCCACAATGCTGAAAATATTTCACTATCTGGCCTTGTACAGAGGAAGCTTACAACATCTGTTTTAGAATCATAAAAAGAGATTCAATGATTGGATTATTTTAAGAAACACATATACGCCAAGATATTATCTAGAGCAAATGCATTTAGAGCAAAAAGATATAGTGATTCAAAAATAAAAATACAGGAAAATGTAAACTGAGCAAATGTGAACCAGAAAAAAAAGCAGAGGTAAAAACTTTTCATTTCAAGAAAAGGTCATTATGTACCAGTAAATGGTCGAGAGATCGAGGAAAATATACAATGACTATGAGCACGTATGCACTCAATAATACAGCTTTGAAATAAAGCATGTGGCTGAACTATGCAGCCAAATAATTCAGTTGATAAATGTACTTGGGAGATTTTAATGCACCCCTCTCAGACACTGGTAGTTCAAGCAGATAAAATTTAAACGAGTGTAATCAACTGTAGATTTGTTTACATTTAAAATTTATATTCGGCAAACGAAATACATACTTCATTTTATTTTTTCAATTTTAAGACGGAGTTTCGCTCCTGTTGCCCAGGCTGAAATGCAATGGTGCGATCTCGGCTCACTGAAACCTCCGCCTCCCAGGTTGAAGCGATTCTCCTGCCTCAGCCTCCCAAGTAGCTGGAATTACAGACACGCGCCACCACGGCCGGCTAATTTTTTTATTTTTAGTAGACATGGGGTTTTCACCATGTTGATCAGGCTGGATGGTCTTGAACTCCTGACCTCAGGTCATCCACCCATCTCAGCCTCTCAAAGTTCTGGGATTACAGGTTTGAGCCACCGTGCCCGGTCTCATTTTCAAGCACACAAGGCATATTCTCATTAACTATATTAGGCTGTTTCACAGTATGTATCAAATACCTTAAAATTACACAAATCCTTTAAACCAGCAACTTCTCTTTCAGGCATTTACCTTAGGGGACTAATCAGACTTGCACATAAATATATTTTCACATAACGTTCATTGCAACATTGTTTATATTAGAAATAGATTGGTAATAACCCACGGTCACACAACGGAGCAGTGATTAGATAAATCACTGGTGCACTCACGTGCAGTTGTAACAGCCAGGAATGCCCTTTCTTGGACATGAATAAAAAATTGCTAGTTCCCATATAGGCACAGACAAAGGGCCATTGTATAACCTGATGCACAGACCCAGATGAATGAAAATGCTATGCTTGCGAATCAATGTGAAAGAACAACTATTTTAGGACCCGGAATTGTAACGCTAAGCCTTAGTAATGAACGGTACTTCTTGAGTCGCAAAAGTATTCACTTTTGGGCTAGTATATGATGCTTTGGGGCACTTATGTGACCCTTTAAGCGGAGGCCAAAATAAAAGCCTACAAACTCTTTTGCTCAGGACACCACGGATCTAACAAATTCCTGCCAATGGACAGAAAAGGGACATTCAGAAGCTACCCTACCTCAGATATGTCCTGTGCGTATCTGTTCTCTTACCTTTTTTAGCTTGACAAAACTTAGGAGTAGAAGTCACAGGTATCCATACCTTTCCTTTTCAGCATTCCTCACATCTGGTCTGATCTTTGTCCAGCACCTAAGGCATAATTACACCAAAAATGATAAATCCATTAAGAGTAATGTTAGACAAATCTTGAATTCTTATAGCAAAAGTTTATTATGATATATCCAAAAAGCTATCACTAAATAGCATTACAGAATGAGACACCATTAAATTATAGCTATCCTTTGGACACATACATCGAAAAAATAACTAGAAAATGTATACCAGCCTGTTCACAGTTCTCCAGAACTGAGATTATAATTAGTTCACTTCTTTTTAGTCTTATGTACTTGCTACATGGAGAGCAATTAATATGTATTACTTTGGTAATCAGAAAAATTGATGTTATTTCACAAATTAAACAAAAATGAATGCCATAAAATTAATGTGTAATATTTCATATGGTAGTTCTTAATTAGCCCACTTTTTTCAACAATACGCTGGAAAATTCCCACTGAGTTTGATGGGAATCATAAAGCCCGTGGGCGAGGGGAAGAACTGATTCAATTTCTGTTTCTAATGCTAGTGTAATAGATAACTTCTAATTTTGGATTCTAAAACTAAGATACATTGAATTTATATCTAGGAATGTAATTCATATAAATCTTTACATACATAAAATTAAAACTCTAATTTTAAACACATAAATAATTAACAATAATTTAGGACAGCTCATTTAAAATCCTTAGGATTAAATCTCTGAACTTAAATAAAGAAAATATTATTTCCATGATTATATTGTTTTCCTGGGAAATACAACATAGTTCCTACAATGGGAAAAAACAGGGACCTGGATCTGTTAAATATCTCACTGTGAGTTGGACAAGTCAGATTTATCTCTAAATCCTGCATCTGAATACAATTATGCATTTATATCTTTATATATACATTATCTATTTCTTTATGTTTCTACAGAGCAGTCTTCTAAAATACACCACTATTTCAAACTTTATTCACTGAGCAGGTTCTATTTTCTTCATGTATGACGCGAGACAGTCGGAATAAATGATCTCTCATGATTGCTTAAATGGGGCAATTGTCACCCTACAGACACAGCAGCTCTATGAAGGAATCTGTGTTGATATAAAGCCATCCCGGTTTTATACAGAGATTCACAGATCTAACTTAAGAACAAATTTGTCCCCATAAAGAAACCTTCTTTGCCAATCTGACCCAATGACCACATTGAAACGTCCCGGCAATGATAAAGCACACCCAGGCTTACCCATAGGAATGCCTCCTGCTCCACAGAAACTGAATTCCTTTAAAGAATTCCTATAATCTCCTGCCATTTGTAATCTCTCCAATATGTGAAAGGGTTTCTCAGTCACCATGCAATTAAAGGTCCTCCTACACATCCAGATGTACTCATTCACATCATCATTTCACATTTTGGTTTTATAGGTTAATTTATACAAAGGTCTCACTTGCAAGTAAAGGAATGCATTCTTCTGGTTTTCAGAAGTATCTAAAGGCTGCAACTACTTACCGCTTTCCATAATGCTATCAAAACACACTACGTTTATTTATTATTTCTGCAAAGCAAATCTAAAACTGAAATCCACAAAAATGCAGCCAGTTCATTTAAATAGCATTCAAATTCCTCGTTGTATCTAGGTGAATACTACAATGGTTAATCCTATACTATCACTGTGACAGCAACACAATTAACATTTTTTTCATTTAAAATGTTTTCGAGAACAAAAGATGAATGCTTCCAAGTTAATTAATGCTCAAATAATTATTTTAAAAATTAAATCAGAATTTCTAACACTGCATCTCAGTCACATTATCATTTAGTGAATTCAACATGAGTTACAGCACCCCTATGACTATTCGATGAACTAATAAATGATCATCTACTTTAGTTTTTTTTACCATGAAAGCTAAAATGTATATTTTTATCCCTTTTGCATGTGATTTTTCTTTTAGCTCATTCCAATAAATGAACTCTTTAATCCACCCTTGTTTCACACATAATCTAATTTGGGTAATATAGTTCTCTATTTCTTTATCTTACGACTCATACTACCACATTATTTCTTTAATTGTGTAACTGACTGTAATGCATTTATTACAAGAGTTAAATGTTACTATAATGATAGTTACTGCATTATTAGATGATTTCTAATACTTACGTAAAACATTTCTTGATTGCCAAACATTAATTTTATTAGGAATGTACATTTTTCTAGTGTAATCATTTACTGATACAGCTTTAAAGGCACCAACATGTCTCTGGCAAATATTGGAACACATACGGTCATGGACTTTAGCTATTGGTAAAAGTCAAGTACCACAGAGTACTATAAAATAACCCTTTGAAGCCAAGTCCTTGATGCTGTTTCACGGACTCTATGAAATAACATCAGACTATAGTTAGATATCTTGCTCTGCTATGTAATTTTATGGGTTGATAAGTCTTGCGCCTCGTTCTTTGCGTGTAATTCCTCATGACCTGGCCAGCGACAAAGAAACACTGTAATGCTAAGTCATTATCACTGGCTAGATAGCTTAGATTCAGCCTTCAGTAGGCCAGATGCTGTTGCGATAGCCACCATTACAGGGAAAATCTCTTTAAACCAAAAATCAAAGCTTCATCCAAACCCTACTTGTTTCAAATAATCTGTGTAAAATCAAATATAATATTTATCGAATGCTAGGAGTGTGGCAGACACAAAATCTACTGCCCAGCTCCCACTTCAAGGAAGGACTTGCTGCCCATCTGCAGGAAGTGTGGTTCAGCACACAGCCTCTAGCTGTCAATTCCTTCAGGGTCTGCCTCAGCCGCAGAGTCACCTGGCTCAAGGTAACACCCACAGAAGCCTACATCTGGCATCTGAACAGGTGGCTTTATAGCCATAAAGCCTAGACCATGCCAGGCCAATGCCCGGTATCGCTGATGCACAATGCTTTCTCAAGAACTGCCAGTAAGGCTGAATGAGGCTTTGTTGCGCCTGCATAGAAGTTCGGCCTCTTTCTCTGCCCGATCCTGCTTCAGCCTCCTCCCTCTCACAGCTGTTGATCCTTAATAAATATTTGACACCCCATACACTCAACCTCAACGTCTGTTTTTGAGATCCCAACCTCCAGCAACATATCAGGTGGTATATATTTGTATGTGTTTGTGCATTGTAAATGTCAAATTCTGTTAATGGCATCAAGGCAAACTAAACTTCCCTTCACTGCAAAGCAACTAAAAACCATGTATAACCTATTTTTAAAACTTTTCAAATGTATCACCCATCCAAAAAATGAGGAAAATCCTTAGAGGCCAAAAAATGAAGCTAAAATCTAAGTACTGCTCCACGTAGAGCACCTAATAGGAACTAACATGACTCAGCCAAGGAATTTATAACTGGCCAAGTCCCTGTGTAAAGACGTCAGGAACAGGTACATATACTGTGGTAGCCTCTGTAACTATTCACTAAATGTTCCAGTGTTTCTCCTTTAGTCTTCTTCCCTGTAGAAGGATACATCCCAGTCCAAATGAAATCAGGAGAGCCCATGGGACTCGCTTGGGCTAGTGAAATGTGGAAGTGATATGTGTCTTTTCTGGGCAGAAGGTTTAAGAGAGTGGTTCACTTTGTCTCCTTTCTCTCTGCCATGAAGACTGACAGTATTCCAGAAAGAAGATACTCCCTCAGCTTGTTTTCTGAAGTAAAGATGACATAGCATAGCAGCTGGGCGCGGTGGTTCACGCCTGTAATCCCAGCACTTTGGGTGGCTGAGGTGGGCGGATCACCTGAGGTCAGGAGTTCAAAACCAGCCTGACCAACTTGGTCAAACCCTGTCTGTATTAAAAATACAAAAATTAGCCAGCCATGGTGGTGGGCGTCTGTAATCCCAGCTACTTGGGAGGCTGAGGCAGGAGAATCACTTTAACTACAGCTACTTTAACTTCAGCTACTTGGGAGGCAGAGGTTGTAGTGACCCTAGATCGCACTACTGCACTCCAGCCTGGGCGACAGAACGAGACTTCGTCTCAAAAAAATGACATAGCACCGAGAAATAGCCAATCCACAGTAGACTTGTAGCATGAGTGAAAAGTAGATATTTATAATTAGATGTATCCAAAATGTAGGATACATTTGTTACTCAAGCAAAACCTTGTGAATCTTACATTTAATTTTATTCAGCATCTACTTAAATGTTATCTCATCTAGTCCTCAAATCAACCTTATTAGGCAAATAATTATTCTAGTTGGTGCTTTCATTTGCGAACAACAGACACCAACTCTGGTAATATAAGCAGAAAAACAATTCGTTAGAGAGATAACACATTGTTCTTAGAGTCCATGAGAAGAGCAGAGAGTCAGGTGAAGAATATATGGCAATAGTCAAGGGAGGAAGAGCTCACCCAGAATCACCCCAGAGAAGCAGTTTTCTTAGGGTCCCACTGGAAGCACTGTCACTTCTCAATACTCTCTGTCACACTACTGGACTCTAGCCTCTGCCACAAACACTGCAAACAAGTGTTGACTTTCTCTACATCTTAGTATACCTCCTAAAGTGTCAGAGCTCCTGGCAGAAGCGTCCACATGGCTATGCTCGTCCCCTGGGTCTATGCCAACAACTTGAAGTTAAGAATATCTGCCCCTCATTCAGTTTCCAAGTAAAAGGTAAGGCCCTGACTCACATTTCTCTTTGGATTACCCCCAATGTTATTTAGATACTATGAAGACAAAAGTGATTGATATAGTATTTTCAGGAAAAAAAAGTTGAGAAAATTGAACCTTGGAAAATTTAAGTCACCAATTCAAAATCACACACCAAAAATGACTTGTATCAGTCAGAATGCTTACAGCTGCAAGTAACCAAAATCCACAACTCAAGCAATGAGGCGTATGCTATCACACACAAAAGGTATTTCGAGTGAAGTGAAGGCTTCTGGGTGGACTGGATCAACTCTTTAATGATGTAATTAGTTCATGTAATTTCTTAGCCCTCCTGTCCACATTTTCAGCTTCGTATTAATAATGCTAGTACCCCTCATGGTTATACGATACCTGCAAGAGCCATCAAAGCTATGCACGTCTTTGTTCATTTTCTACCAGAGAAATTCTATCACCCTATTTATACCTTCTTTCTTGCTGAGCCAAGTTACATCACATCTTCATCCCTAGACATTGCCACATACTGATTAGCTTAAGCTTGGCTTCCTGAAATAATTGCTGGCAAGAGGAAAGGCATTATTATGATTGATTAGTTTATCATTTCTTCTGAAGCTGAAGATAAGGGCACCTTTTTTTCAATTACATGAGCTTCATGAAGGAAGGTAAATGCCTTAAGAAAATTACGGTTCTCTTAAGAAGAAAGAAGGGGGAAATGGATAATCTGTAGGCAAACAACAACCATGTTCTGCGTCCTTCTAATACATACATTTTTAAAAGTGTCCACACCTACATGAAATTCCTTCAAGTGTCCCTAAAGACAGGCTCCCTAAAGTTTCTTCTGGGTAATGCACTCAACTCAAGTCCATCATCTCTAAGTGATGCATCAGTGATCCAAGACTAAGTAGTATTATACTAACCCCAAACACATTCATGTATCCATGATGGAGGAAAAACAAGGCAACATTAATAAAAGTTATTATTTTAGACCATCCTGGCCAACATGGTGAAACCCCGTCTCTACTAGAAACACAAAAATTAGCTGTGCATGACGGCACCCACCTGTAGTTCCAGCTACTCGGGAGGCTGAGGCAGGAGAATCGCTTGAACCCGGGAGGCAGAGGTTGCAGTGAGCCAAGATCGCGCCAATGCACTCCAGCCTGGTGACAAGAGTGAGACTCTGTCTCAATAAAAAAAAAAGTTATTATTTTTGGAAAACGACAGGAGGGAAAATAAAGTGATAATGCTTTACAATACAATATAATCTGTTGGACAGCAATAGAGAGGATGTTCTGTCCTAGAAGTGAATTGAGTTTCCTCATCACCCAAGCTGGCTTCCCCTGGTTCTGTTCTGGGAAAATATCCCTCATCAGTATTTCCCCAAAGTCAGAGGCAGGATAATCATTTTCCAGATTATTCCTCATAAGAGGCTTCACTGCTTTAGTAGTCTACTTTGTACTGGTATAAGCATACAGACAAAGGGATCAAGGTTGTTGGCTAGGATTTTTGTTTCTTTGGCAGTAAAGCACACATAAATTAACAGCCTATTTACTTTTAATCCATTCTACTGGCGAGGAACTCCAGCCAGAGATCTTGTCAAACCATGGGCTTGGAATCTGACAATATCACGTTCCTTGCTAGAGCTTTCAAAGTGCTACATTCAGCTTCTGTTTAGCTATTAGACGACATTTATGAAGACAGGAAGAAGAGCTACCACACTCCAACATCCAAAATTTCCTCTACTAATACATTCTATATAGGAACATGATGATTCCCAGTGTAAAATGCCTACTAGTTTAACAAAATGCTTTTTAATCGTACGAAGCAACATGTGCCAAATATTTACAACTCATTTCATTCATTTAATGATAACCTATTGAACACTTAGAGCCTAAAGCAGCTATTGGTACAGTAAGGCTACATAACAAATAAGTATAATATCTCAGAGGTAGACAAAAATACTCATTTTTCTCATCCATGTGTCTTCAAAGTCAATGAGGGCAGAATAAATTCAGGCTGAAAGTTGAATATAGGTGTGCTTCACTATGTGTCTCATTCTGGTATATAGGTTGAAGCAGTCGCAACTAGACAGGGCATCTTTTTTTTTTTTCTCACAGCAATGGCAGTAGACGAGACAAGCCCAGCTTTAAAGGTACTTCAAAGGTACATTTCAACTCTCTTCTCAGATCATGATAATCTCCTCTAGAAACACTTTCAAAGACATACCCAGAAGTAATGTTTAATTCGAGATCTCGGTACCAGGTGACCCAATCAACTTGACATATAAAATTAACCATTACATCATCCAACTATCATAAGGCCATGGCAGGGAAATGTATGTATAATACCAGTACTACAAGTGACTGAATAATTATGACAATTTAATCTACCACATCTGCTGCATCCCAAGAGTTGTTACGAACACTGAGGATAGAGCAGTGCTCAAAACAGGCAAAGCCACAACGCTGCTGGGTTTTAACTTGCAGTTGTGGAAACACGAAAACAACGAGCACAACCCCAGGTGTATTTATAAAATGTTACACAATGTTAAAAATGTTCATAGTAGACCAGGTGCAATGGCTGACGCTTGTAACCCCAGCACTGTGGGAGGCCGAGGCGGGTGGAACACCTGAGGTCAGGAAGTCGAGACCAGCCTGAACGACGTGGAGAAACCCCATCTCTACTTAAAATACAAAATTAGCCGGGCATGGTGGCGCATGCCTGTAATCCCAGCTACTCGGGAGGCTGAGGCAGGAGAATCACTTGAACCCGGGAGCCGGAGGTTGCAGTGAGCCGATATCGCACCACTGCACTCCAGCCTGGGCAACAGGAGCGAAACTCCATCTCAAAAAAAAAAAAAAAATGTTAATGGTAGAATCGATGGTGGGTAGACAGTGAAACGTTTGAAAAAGCGACGCAGGTTAAGGGGTTTATAAAGTGGATGTGTTTTTGACATTTTGGATGGGGTGGTCAGGGAAGCATCTATGAAGAGCTTACATTTGAGCAGAGATCTGACAGATGGGAGGGATGGATCCAAACTGAAATCTGGGAGGAAAGATTTCCAAGCAGTTGGTAGAGCAAGCTGAAAGGGCTTTAAGATGAAAACATGACCTGCTGTGTTTTAGGACAGCAAGAAAGCCAGCACAGCTTAGAAGACTGGTGGTGGATGAGCCCAGAGCGTTAAGCAGTTGTGTGATCACACAGGGCCTTGCGGCAATAAAAAGAACTTTGAATTTCATTTAAAATAGCATGGGTAATATGACAATGTTTTAATATAAATAGATGTGAACATTTTAATTTATTAATAAGGGAACCAATAGGGAAGAAAGAAAAGTGAGTTCCAAGAGTATTTGACAAGCAAGAATTTATATAGTCAAGGCGAAAAAAAAATGCCTATGTAAGACTTCTAAGTTAGATATATGGTTGTATGCTTTTCTACAGGAAAAGAAAACCATAGCAGTTTGGGTATTAACTTTTCCAGCAGACTACACAATTCTAACACCTTATCAATTTCTTGGTTAACCTCTAACTTCACAGGGTTCCAAACTGACTTCACTGTTAACAGCTGTGGATGATCATTAGCCAAATTTTGACAAGGCTGCCATCAGATGAGAATGTGTGTCAGAGGAATGTCAGATGAGAATCGATCAGGCTTCTTAGGACATATTATAACATGATATTAACACATATCAGGTCATTCATATTTTGTGATTTTTCCAAGTTTTGGATAAAGCTTTCTTTCACAAAGACACTGGAGGGAGTATGATATAGTTTGGATGTTTGTCCCCTCCAAATTTCACATTGAAATGTGACCCCCAGTGTTGGAGATGGGGCCTGGTGGGAGGTGTTTGGGTCATAAGAGTGGATCCCTCATGAATGGCTTGGTACCCTACCCATGGTTCTCATTCTATCAATTCACGTGAGAGCTAGCTGCTTAAAAAGAGCCCAGAACCTTCTCCTCTCTCTCTCTTGCTCCCTCTCTCACCACGTGGCATGCCGATTTCCACTTCACCTTCTGCCATGAAGAAAAGTTTCCTGATGCCTCATCAGAAGCTGAGGGTGCTGATGTGATGCTTGTACAGTCTGCAGAATTGGGAGCCAAATAAACCTCTTTTATTTACCAATTACCCAGTCTCGGGTATTCCTTTTTAGCAACACAAAACAGACTAATACAGAACAGAATGTTGATATTATATGACTGCTTTTTTAAAATAATTTCTTTTGCTGTTATGTGGTGAAGAGATTGCAAGATGCAACCATCACAGTAGAATCACCACTTAGGAGCGTCTTACAGGAATTCTGATGAGAAACGATGGCAACTTGGACTAAGACACTGTCGGTTCAGATGGAAAAAAGCATAGAGATTCATAACAAATTTGGTTGTTGAGTCTGCAGGAATTGATGATATGTGCCTTTTTCAACACATCCCCTCTTCAGACCATAAACATTACTAGTAGTTTATAAGGCTTATCACTAGTGGGGAGAGAGGCAAGCTCTAAAACAACCCCTTTCCCTGATTTGTTTGCAACGTTACTGGTAATTTGTCTTTCCAAGTTCAATGTCAGTACTCCATTTTTCCTGTTACATAGCTAGTCTTCAGGGACAGCGAAAAGCAATGTCTTCTCTCCAGTAATGTCGAGAAACATGTCTTAATCGCATCACTCCAGCAATTCTCCCCTCTATCTAGCATTGCTCTTTTCCCACTCTTCTAGGTCAATATCATCAGATACAACTGCGCTATTATTTCTCTATTATTTCTATCATCTTAAGAAAAACTTGACTTGATCCCACTTCTTTGTTCAGCTTCACCCCCATTTCTGTCCTTCTCTGAAAAACAAAAGTCTTAGAAAGTATTGTCTATATTCTGTTTCTAATTCATTTTAAACCCAAATAAAGCTTGAGCTCCCACCATTCCAATAAAACTGCTCTTGTCAAAGTCACAAGTAAATAAATTGAATTGAAATAAAATGAATTAAAACCTACTCTTTCTATTCTGAGGCCTCATGTTATTAAAGTTAGCAACAGCATTTCAACAAGTTGGTCATATTCCCTTCTCTGATAGGCTTTCTTCATGTAGCTTCCAGAATACCACACACTTGGATTTCTTCCCAACACTCTTTCCACTGCTTCTTGGTTCCCTTTCAAGGTTCCTTGTTATTTCCGAGGCTTCTAAATGGCAGAGCGTTTCTGGCCCTTAAAGAGTCTCTCTACATTCATATATTTGATAGTCTCTTTGTATCCTGGCCAAAATACCATCTACATGCTGCTGTCTCCAAAATATATGTTTCCAAACTAGATCCCTTCTCTGAACTTTATATGTATACCTTTATATTTTATATATAACAATATTCTTATATATAAATATTCTTATATATTCTTGGCTGGGCGCGGTGGCTCACGCCTGTAATCTCAGCACTTTGGGAGGCCGAGGCAGGTGATCATGAGGTCAGGAGATCGAGACCATCCTGGCTAACACGGTGAAACCCTGTCTCTACTAAAAATACAAAAAATTAGCTGGGCACGGTAGCACACTCCTATAATCCCAGCTACTCGAGAAGCTAAAGGAGGAGAATCGCTTGAACCCGGAAGGCGGAGGTTGCAGTGAGCCGAGATTGTGCCACTGCACTCCAGCCTTCCAGCCTGGGCAACAGAGGGAGACTCCATCTCAAAAAAAAAAAAAAAGTGGTCAATAGACATGAACAGATATTTTTCAGAAGAAGACATACAAATGGCCAACAAACATGAAAAAAGGCTCACCACCACTAATCATCAGAGAAATGCAAATTCAAATAACAATGAGTTGCCATCTCACAACAGTCTGAATGGCTATTACTAAAAAGTCAAAAAACAACAGACGTTGGTGTGGATGTATAGAAAATGGAACACGTACTCTGTTGGCGAGAATGCAAATTTGTACAGCTTCTTTGGGAAACAGTATGGATATTTCTCAAAGAACTAATAATAGAACTACCATTCAATCTAGCAATCCCACTACTTGGTACCTACCCAAAGGAAAAGAAACAGTGATATCAAAAAGATTCCTGCACTCGAATGTTTATCGCAGCCCTATTTGCAACAGCAAAGTCATGGAATCAGCGAGTGCCCATCAATGGATGATTGGATAAAGCAAATGTGAGAGAGATATACATGTGCGTTATATGTATATATATCTATGTGTGTATATATGTATGTGTGTGTGTGTGTATATGGAGCACTACTCAGCTATAAAAAAGAATGAAATGGCCAGGCGTGGTGGCTCACGCCTGTAATCCCAGCACTTGGGGAGGCTGAGGCAGGTGAATCACCTGAGGTTAGGAGTTCGAGAACAGCCTGGCCAACATAGTGAAACCCGTCTCTACTAAAAATACAAAACATTAGCTGGGTGTGGTGGCAGGTGCCTGTAATCCCAGCTACTCGGGAGGCTGAGGCAAGATAAATCGCTTGAACACGGGAGACAGAGGTTGCAGTGAGCCGAGATCGCACCACTGCACTGCAGCCTGGGCAACAAGAGCGAAACTCTTGAAAGAAAGAAAGAAAAGAAAATGAAATCATGTCTCTTGCAGCAACATGAATGAAACTGAAAATTTATTATCTTAAGTGAAATAACTCAGAAACAAATAAAATATTGCATGTTCTCACTTATAAGTGGGAGCTAAATAATGTGTACACATAGATATGGAGGGTGGAATAATAGATATCGGAAACTTGGAAAGGTAGGAGGCTTTGAGGGAGATGAGAAACTACGTAATGGGTACAATGTACATTATTAGGGTGATGGTTACATTAAAAGCCCAGACCTCACCACTATACAATATAGTAAGATAACAATACCACATTAGTACCCCCTAAATATGTACAAATTTTTAAAAGGCCTAGTTAACATCTCAACTAAAATATCTAATAGTAATAATAACAATAGTAACAACCGATGCTTGTATGGTGCCATTAATGACTGAGTCTTCCTGTTCTCTCAGAATTAATATGTTGAGATCCTAACCCCTGATGTGATGCTATTAAAAGAGACTTTTCAGATGTAATTAGGTCATGAAGACACACTCATCAATGAGATTTATGCCTTTACATAAAGATGCAAAACAGTTGCTTTTTCTCTCTCTGCTCTCTGCCATCTGCATATTCAGTGAGAAGTTGACAGTCTGCAACAGGAAAGAGGGCCCTCACCAGAACCTGACCATGCCAGCACCTTGATCTTGGACCTTCAGCTTCCAGAAATGTGAAATAAAAGTCTATTGTTTATAAACTGCCCAGCGTGTGCTAAGTTCTTATAGTTAAGCTAGGTTCTTCTTATTTGCCAGACTTTATCATAAGCACTTTAAAAAATATATTAATTCAATTCTCACAAAAACCTATGATGTGTTGCATTAGCTCGTTTTCACACTGCTGATAGACATACCCGAGACTGCGAAGAAAAAGAGGTTTCATTGAACTTAACAGTTCCACATGGCCAGGGAGACCACACCTGTATTCCCAGCACTTTCTGAGGCCGAGGCAGGTGGATTACCTGAGGTCAGGAGTTCCAGACCAGCCTGGCTAACATGGTGAATCCCCGTTTCTATTAAAAATACAAAAAAAATTAGCCGGGCGTGGTGGTGTGCGCCTGTAATCCCAGGTACTCGGGAGGCTGAGGCAGAAGAATCGCTTGAACCCGGAAGGCAGAGGTTGCAGTGAGCCGAGATTGCACCACTGCACTCCAGCTTGGGCAACAAGAGCGAAACTCCGTCTCTCTCTCTATATATACACACATATATATATATACACATACATATATATGTATATACAACACACATATATATACATATATATAGACATACACACACACACACACACACACAATTAGAGTCACCATTTACTCCCTACCACCTCACAAAACCCACATGTGGTTCATCAACAAATCTGACATTTCCACAACCTCCACATTTCCACAACCTCCACTGCTGCCATTTTGATCCCAAAGACCTCAGCTTTCATCTAGAACACTGCAATAGTATCCTAACTTTTCCACTCCCCCTCCTTCCATTTTGCCTCTCCTGCATCAAACTCTCCAGTGGATTTTCATCTCACTCACCGTAGAAGTTCCAGTCCTTACAATAGTCTATAAGGTTCTACATGATCTTCCTCTATATATTTCTCATTTCATTTCATCCTACTCTCCTGCTCACTCATTATGATCCAGCCATACTAGCCTCCTAGCTATTCCTTAAAAACATCAGGCTTGCTCGTGCTTCAAGGTTGTTGCAATTGCTGTTCCTTCCGCATGCCTAAAATGCTATCGTTTAGATATCTGCATAGTTCACTTCCTCACTTCCTTCAGGCCTTTACTCAAATGTCGTTTTCCTAGTGAAGTTTCCTTGGCCACCCTATCTAAACTTAAACTCCGCCCAACCGCTGCACAATCTCTCCTCATGCTTTTTTTTTTTTAATTTTTCTGTTTCTCATTTATTGCCTATATCCTTCTATTAAAAGGTAAGTTCTATGAGAGTAAGGATTTCTATTTGTTTTCTTTGCTGCTGTATCCTCCGTGTCTAGAACAGTATTTGGCACATAGCTGGCACCCAATAAATATTTGTTGAAACAAATAAATGAATGAAATCAACTAAGTAATTTTTAACAGGGAATCTCAGGTGAGGTAAGGTATCCCTTGGTTGATGGGTATGTATTATCCAAGGTGTCTTTCTCTTAAACAATCTTCAGATTCCTCTCTCATTTCAGCCATGTGAATCACACTTCTATAGGCCCTCACTGACATGGAAGTAAATTTATGAAGTAGACTGCCATCACCAATAGGCGAAATTTGATCTGCATAGAGTTAACTGGTGTAAGTAATCGTAGTTATTACATAACTTGGTTAAGTTTTTTCTTTTTTTTTGAGGCAGAGTCTCACTCTGTCGCCAGGCTGGACTGCGGTGGCGTGATCTCGGCTCACTGCAACCTCCACCTCCCGGGTTCAGGCGATTCTCCTGCCTCAGCCTCCCGAGTAGCTGGCACTACAGGCGCGCACCACCATGCCCAGCTAATTTTTGTATTTTTAGTAGAGACGGGTTTCACCATGTTGGCCAGGATGGTCTCCATCCCCTGACCTCGTGATGCACCCACCTCAGCCTCCCAAAGTGCCGGGATTACAGCGTGAGCTACCGTGCCTGGCTAAGTCTTTTTCTTATAAGGACTTTCCCAGCAAATATCCTTGTAGCTTCTAGATTGGAAAAACACAGGCCTCAGATACATACCAGTGAGTTTCTTGTACCCTGTGGTAGGTATTCTTTTAAAATTCACAGTCAACTAGTGTTGAGTACCCTAAGGGGAATGCTCCTTTCTTTTAAAGTTTTTAAACCTCTGCATTTAAAAAAAAATTAACTTAAGGAAAAATCCTCGTTAAACTTTAACTATTAACATTGAGTACTGATAAAAAAGGAATGAAAAAATATTCTCTTCTTATCAATCCCTTAATTCTATGAAGAGATTTCCAGCTGAAACCCTTTCTGGCACCTGAGCTTCATGGGTAGAGGAACTTTAATTGAACTCTAAAAGATGGAGCCTCTATAGAAAGTATGAATATTTTGGTACACATCTTCATGAGCCATTTGCTCAACAGTATTTTTCTTAATGGAGACATTCAAATATTACATTTGCTATTAACATCAATGGAATTCAGTTATACCTTTTAAATAAATACATGTTATAGAGTACCTAGTTTAACTAGGAATTGGCATGAAAGAAAATCTGTTGCAATTTTAAGACCGGTGTTCCGAGCATTTTACAGAAATATCTGTATTAAGACACTGCATTGCCCCATTATTTGAGCTGGCACTTTGGTCTTACCTGGAAGACACATAACTGACACAGAGATCATTCTGTGATTATCAGACAGTGACTGCTGTAAAACAGTAAGTGAGGTATTTTTTTCTCAGCTCCAGCGTTATTAGCCTTAGACAACTCAGATACAGCAGTAACTGCTGATCCAGCTATAAAGTGTGAAGGGAAATGAAGCCTGTGATCTCTGGGAGAGTCTGATTCTCCCATTTCCTGCCATTAGCAAAAGTAAGTTTTATTAAATACAGAGTTATTTAGTAAATGGGGACACCAAGTAGGCTTTAAAGTTGCTTCTAAAGTGTGCTTATACTGGTTATTAATTTCAAAGTAAGTTGGAAGAACCGAGGGGAAAATAGTATTCCAGAAACTTTTACCTCCATCTACATGACTTTGGATTGACTGGACACATTTTGCATACAAATGGAGATTCCTAATATTCTTACCCCAGAGGATCAAGCCCAAACCCATATGGTACAGAAGGAATTGTAAGTAGAAAATATAAAATAAGATGACATAATTCCAAATATATAAAATGAAAATAAATGTTGATTATATTTGCCTATTTAACAAGAAAGATAGTAATATTTGAATCTAAAAATCTAGCTATTTACTACTTACAAGAAATTCACTTTAAAAAAAAAAAAAGCAACAAACACCAGAAAGTTTGAAATAATTAAAACGACATAAAAAGATATATGAGGCAAGAGATCGTGCCACTGCACTCCAGCCTGGGCAACAGAGTGAGACTTCGTCTCAAAAACAAAAAAGAAAAAGATATATGAGGCAAATAATTAAGTTGGTACATCAACAATCAATATTAATATGAAAATAAGTTGAATTCAAAGAAAAAAATACTAAATATATGAAGAAGTATACTTCATCATGATAGAAAGGATAATCCACCTAGCCCACCTAGCTCGAATTTGTGAAAACTGAACAGCATGACCCAAAAACACATGAAACAAAACTTGAAGAAAACACAAAAAGAAACCACTAAGGTAGTTTTAACATGAATTTCTTTTCAAAACTCAACAATTAAAATATCAAATTATAAAAATTATGTGAACAATGCCATTAATATGCTTGATCTAACGTGTGTTCATGCATGTATGTGCATGTGTGTAGAAAAAGAGACGAAAAGGAGAAAATAGAGACATAAGAAGAAAAGTTCTTTTTTTTTTTCATGCACACAGTGAACATTCACAAAAATTGACTGTGCTCTGGGTCAGGGGTCTGCGAATTTTTTCTGTATAGAATCAGATACGTGGCTGGGCGCGGTGGCTCACGCCTGTAATCCCAGCACTTTGGAAGGCCAAGGCAGACAGAACACGACATCAGGAGATCAAGACCATCCTGGCTAACCCGGTGAAACCCCGGACTCTACTAAAAACACAAAAAATTAGCCGGGTGTGGTGGCACATGCCTGTAATCCCAGCTACTCGAGAGGCTGAGGCAGGAGAATCGCTTGAACCGGGGAGGTGGAGGTTGCAGTGAGCCAAGATGGCGCCACTGCACTCCAGCCTGGGAGACAGAGCGAGACTCTGTCGCAGGAAAAAAAAAAAAAAAAAATCAGATATGTAGTAGGCTCTGTGGGTTATAAGGTCTCTGTTACAAATATTCAACTCTGCCAATACAGTACAAAAGCAGCCATAGATAATACCTACACGAATGAGCGTGGCTGTGTGCCAAAAAACTTTACTTATAAAAATTTGCCAATGTGACTGTTTCACCTCATAAAAAATTTTCAGCTTGGTCACAATGGCTCACGCCTGTTATCCCAACACTTTGGGAGGCCAAGAAAGATGGATTGCTTGAGCTCAGGAGTTGAGACCAACCTGGGCACCATGGCGAAACCCCATCTCTACCAAAAAAAAGAACAAAAATTAAAGATTAGCTGGGCATGGTGGCATGTGCCTGTAGTCCCAGCTACTCACAAGGCTGAGGCAGGAGAATTGCTTGAGCCTTGGAGATGGAGGCTACAGTGAGCTGTGGTCACACCACTGCACTCCAGCTGTGGCAACTGAGTAAGACCCTGTCTCAAAAAAAAAATCTAAATAAATTTAAAGAATTTACATCTTAGGCCTCATTTACACACACACACAATACACACACACACACACACACACAAAGAAAGTAGAAATCAGAAATTAAAAGATCAGTTTACATTTTTGGAAATTAGCAAATTGCTCTCATATTACTCACATATTAGAAAAAGCATCATACTGGAATTTGCAAAATATTTTAAACTAAATAATAAAAACCCACACATAAAATGTGTGGCTCTTTTCTTTCAATTAGATGTAAAAGGATGGAAGAAGTTTTTTCAAGAGATTAATAAATTTGTTAATCTCCCAATAAAACTGAAAACAAAATAAGAGAACATACAAATTCCCAATGTCACGAAACAAAGAGGAACAGCACTAAGAGACAGGACTAGCTGGATTTCCTAGACCGACTAAGAGTTCCTACGCCTAGCTGACGAAGGTGACTGCACTCACCTTTAAACACGGGGCTTGTAACTCAGCTCACACCCGACCAATCAGGTAGTAAAGAGAGCTCACTAAAGTACCAATTAGGCTAAAAACAGGAGGTAAAGAAATACCAAATCATCTATCGCCTGAGAGCACTGCGGGAGGGACAATGATTGGGATATAAACCCCAGGGATTCAAGCCGGGAGTGGGCAACCCCCTTTGGGTCCCCTCCCGTTGTATGGGAACTCTGTTTTCACTCTATTAAACCTTGCAACTGCACACTCTTCTGGTCCATATTTGTTCCGGCTTTCGCTCACCGTTCACCACCGCTGAAGGCCGTCCGTCCACCACCGCCAAAGGCCGTCTGTCCACCACCGCCGAAGGCCGTCCACCACCGCTCAACGCCCTCCGTCCACCACCGCTCAACGCCCTCCGTCCACCACCGCTCAACGCCGCCCTCGCAGACCCGCCATTGACTTCCGCTCCTCCAGATCCAGCAGGGTGTCCTCTGCCCTTCTGATCCAGTGAGGCGCCCAGAGAGGCTCGCCATTGTTCCTGTGCAGCTAAGTGCCGGGGTTGGTCCTAATCTAACTGAACGCTAGTAGCTGGTTTCCACGCTTCTCTTCCGTAACCCAGGGCTTCTAACAGAACTGTACGGATCACCGCGTGGCCCAAGGTTCCCTTCCTTGGAATCCGTGAGGCCAAGAACCCCAGGTCAGAGAGCAAGAGGCTTGCCGCCATCTTGGGAGCTCTGGACGCAAAGACACGCCCATAACAGCACTACCGGCCCTACTGAAAGTGAAATAATACTAATAGAAAATGAGAGCAAGCTGGTCATGCACGGTGACTCACGCCTGTAATCCCAGCACTTTGGGAGACCAAGGCGAGCGGATCACCTGAGGTCAGGAGTCTGAGACCAGCCTGACCAACATGGTAAAACCCCGTCTCTGCTAAAAATACAAAAGTAGCCAGGCGTGGTAGCGCGCACCTGTAATCCCAGCTACTTGGGAGGCTGAGGCAGGAGAATCACTTGACCCAGGGTGGTGGAGGTTGCAGTGAGCAGAGATCATGCCACTGCACTGTAGCCTGGGCAACGAGAGTGAAACTGTCTCAAAAAAAAGAAAAAAAAATGAGAGCAACTTTATGCCAATAAATTTGAAAATTCAGACTCAATAAAAAAATTACTTGAAAAATACAACTTACAAAAACTAATATAAGAATGAATTGAGATATACAAACATACAAACAGCCCAAAATCTGTTAAAAATTGAACTTTTAAAGGTTATATGTTATATTATGTATATGTAATTTAACTCCCCTCCACAAAAAGACTCCAATGTTTTCACTAGTGACTTCTGACATAGTTAAAGAAATAATACCTAATTTACATAAATTCTTTCAAAAACAGGAGAAAGAAATGTTCCTCAACTCATTTTATGAGACTAGCAAATCCCTGATATCAAAATCTATCAAAGATATTATTAGAAAAGAAAACTAAAGATCAATATACCTCATGAATGCAGGCACGAAAATCATTAAAACATTAGCCAACAAAATCAAGTAAATAAAATCAAGTAAACAAAAGGGTAATTTATCATGACTGTGCTAAGTGTCCCCAAGTCCAAAAACCAGCCTTGGTGATTCACTAGAAGGACTTACAGGACTGACTCAGGATATAGACGTTGTATTCATGGCTAAGATGTAATAAAATGAAATGATATAAAGCAAAATCAGCAAAGAGAAAAGGTATGGAGGGAACCAGGAATAAGTTTCCAAGTCTTCTCCTGGGAGAGTCACATAGGATGCACGCACTTCTTGCAGCAACAAGCTGTAACAAAATGTGTGAAATGTTTTCTACCAGACAATTTCTTTAAAGACTCAGTGTTTATTAGAGGTTGATTATGTGGTGACTTTCTGCCTAGGGCATACCAAAATTCCAGTCCCCCGAAAGTAAAGTAGGTGTTCAGTATAAACCAGTTTAAGCACAGTAAGCCACTCTTATCAGTTAGTCTGGGGAGAAGTCTCCCAAAATCCAAGTTACCAGACACCATCCAATGGCCAAACTTGCAAGCAAGCCTTTCTAATATCTAGGCCTACGATATTAACATTTTTCTCAACAATGACCAACTGAGTTTTATTCTGAGAATAAAAAGAAAATGTTTTAACAATTAAAGTCCAACCAGTGTATTTCACCATCTTAACAAAATAATCCAAATAAAGAACATCTCATTGTTTGAATAGATGCAGTAAAACTACTTGGCAAAATTCAACATTCTTGATAATCTAGTTATAGACAATAATTTCCTCATTCCAATAAAAATCATCTGTAAAAACTTATGGCTAGTATCATACTTACTGTGAAATTACTTACAGTTTGCATAAGGCTTCCAAAGAGGAAATGGTTTTACAAGCAGTCCTAGACAGAGCAATAAAGCAAGAATATTAAATAAAAGGTCGACATTTTAGTATGAAAAGAGTTAAAACTTTATTAGCAGACGACATGGTCATTTGCACAGAAAATTCTATGTAATATACAAAACAACTAGTAAAATTAAAAAGTTAATCTAGCAAATTTACAGCATACAAAGTTGACATAAAAAAACTATCGTTTATGTACCAGCAACCAAAATTGCAAAATAAACTTAAAATACCACTTTGATAATATTCAAAAGCAGAAGATGCTTAGAAATGAATTTAATAAGTATCTAAAACTTCCACACTAAAAACTGTAAGACATCATTGAGAGAAATTAAAGAAGACCTAAATAAAAAGAGACATGTACTATGTTCATCAACTGGATTACTTAATATTGTTTACATGCCTGTTCTCTCTAATTTAATTTATACATTCGTCATGATCTCAGTGAAATCACAGCAGAATTTTTTAGTGGAAAACGAAAAGTTGGGGAGCAAGATGGCAGAATAGACAGTTCTACCAGTCATCCACCTCACAAAGACATCAGGTAAATAATTATCTACACACAAAAAAAGCACATTCAGAAGAACCAAAAATCAAGTAAGCACTCACTACGAAAGGAAAATAAATCTTGGAACCCCCAAATCACTACACTAAAGGGAAAAGTCAAGCTGGGGACTGCTTCCGGCAAACCTACCTCCCATTCTATTCAAAGTCATCCCTCTGCTCACTGAGATAAACGCATATCTGATTTCCTTCTTTGGAAAGGCTTATCAGAAACTCAAAAGAATGCAACCATTTGTCTCTCACATACCTATGACCTGGAAGCCTCGTCCCCACTTCGAGTTGTCTTACCTTTCCAGGCAAAACCAGTGGACATCTTACATATATTAGTTGATGTCTCATGTCTCCCTAAAAATATATGAAACCAAACTGTAGCCGGGCGTGGTGGCTCACGCCTGTAATCCCAGCACTGTGGGAGGGCTGAGGTGGGCGGATCACGAGGTCAGGAATTCGAGACCAGCCTGACCAACATGGTGAAACCCTGTCTCTACTAAATATACAATAATAAGCTGGGCGTGGTGGCGTGTGCCTGTAATCCCAGCTAGTCAGGAGACTGAGGCAGGAGAATCGCTTGAACCCGGGAGGTGGAGATTGCAGTGAGCCAAGATCACACCACTGCACTCCAGCCTGGGCGACAAGAGCAAAACTCCGTCTCAAAAAAAAAAAAAAAACACACAACAGAAAAACCAAGCTGTGCCCCGACCACCTTGGGCACATGGGCACATGTTGCCAGGACCTCCTGAGGCTGTGTCACGGGCGCACGTCCTTAACTTTGACAAGATAAACTTGCTAAATTGACTGAGACTTGTCTCAGATACTTGGGGTTTACACAGAATACATGGTTTTAATTTCAAATTGCTGAAAGAGTCACTGAAGAGGTAAGAAAAAGTGCCTGGAATCACCAATGCCACTTCTCCCTCATCCCTCAGCAGCACTGGTGTGGTGTGGGGAGCATTTCCGTGTGTAGGAGAGATGGATAGTGCAGCAATTGTGAAGCACTGTAACTCCTGCCCTGTAATAGCATAACATAAAACCAGACCAAATTCAGCTGATGCCTGCCCACAGAGGGAGCATTTAAACCAGCCCAGCCAGAGGGAAATCACTGATTCTTTTGTTACCAGAAAGGGGCCACGATCCAGACTCCAAGAGAGGGTTCTTGGATCTGGTGCAAGAAATAATTCAGGCCGAGTCCATAGAGTACAGTGAAAGCAAGTTGAAGAAAGTGAAGGAATAAAAGAATGGCTACTCCATAGACAGAGCAGCCCGGAGCAACCGGGCTCTGGTTGCCCATTTTTACGGTTATTTCATGACTATATGCTAAGCAAGGGGTGGCTTATTCATGCCTCCCCTTTTAGACCATATAGGGTAACTTCCTGACGTTGCCATGGCATTTGTAAACTGTCATGGCGCTGTCGGAAGTGTAGCAGTGAGGACGACAAGACGTTACTCTATCGACATCTTGGTATTGGTGGGTTTGGTTGGCTTCTTTAAAACTGCAACCTGTTTTATCAGCGAGGCGTTTATGACCTGTATCTTGTGCCGACCTCCTAGCTCATCCTGTGACTTAGAATGCCTAACCATCTGGAAATGCAGCCCGGTAGGTTTCAGCCTCATTTTACCCAGCTCCTACTCAAGATAGAATTGCTGTGGTTCAAACGCCTCTGACACCAGCGGTCTAAACATGAGTTCCTGCAAGCCTCATCACTGCGGGACAAAGTGCCCTGGGGCTCTAAGTAAATTTGAATGGTAGTTTAGACCACAAGGACTGCAACTTTTCCGTGAAACCTAGTGCTGAACTGGGCCCAGAACCAGTGGACATGACCCACCCAGCAAACAGCTGGAGCTTCTTTCTTTCTTTTTTTTTTTTTTTGAGACGGAGTTTCACTCTTGTTGCCCAGGGTGGAATGCAATGGCGCGACTTCGGCCCAGTGCAACCTCCGCCTCCCAGGTACAAACAATTCTCCTGTCTCAGCCTTCCAAGTAGCTCGCATTACAGGCATGTGTCACCACGCCTGGCTAATTATTTTGTATTTAGTAGAGACGGGGTTTCACCATGTTAGGCTGGTTGTGAACTCCTGACCTCAGGTGATCCACCTGCCTCGGCCTCCCAAAGTGCTGGAATGGCAGGCGTACACCACCCCATACGGCCTTCAACTACAGTTTCTAAGGAAGTGCTGGCATCACTGCTCCCCTAACCCCAAGCTGCACAGCTCATGGCTCTGAAATACACCCCTTCCTTCCACTAAAGGGGAGGAGAGGAAATAGTTGGGAGGACTTTGTTTTGCATCTTGGAAACCAGCTCAGCCATAGCAGGATAGGGCACCAGTCAGAATCATGAGACTCCCTTTCCAGGCACTAGCTCCTAGATGATATTTCTAGATGCACCCTGGGCCAGAAGGGAACCTGCTGGCTTGAAGGAAAGAACGCAGTCCTGGCAGCATTCATCATCTGCTAACTGATGAGCCAAAAGTGCAAGCAGGTGAAGCAAAATTAAACAAGTGGTGCTACATCAAACTGAAAAGCTTGATGTAGAAAGGACACAATCAACAGAGTGAAAGACAACCTACATAATGGAAGAAAATGTTTCCAAACCATACTCCTGACAAACGATTAATGTCCAAATATATTAGGAACTCCTACAACTCAATAGCAAAAGAAAAAAAAAACACACACACACACGAAAAAAAACCTGGACAGTGGAGTTGAATAGGCATTTCTTCAAAGAAGACATACAAATGGCCAAAAAATGGATTAAAAGATCCTTAATATCACTAATCATAAAAGCAATGCAAATCAAGACCACAACGAGATATTAACTCATGCTTTTCGGATAGCTGTAATTAAAAAATCAAAAGATAACAAGTGGGGCAATGATGTTGAGAAATTGAGAACCTGTAAACTCTTGGTGGGAATGTGAAATAGGGCAGCCACTATGGAAAGCAGTGTGATGGTTCCTCAAAAAAATTAATAATAGAAAAACCTAAATGTCTGTCAGTAGATGAATGAATAAGAAAAATATATATGCATTCAGTGGAATATATTATTTAGCCATGAAATCCTGCCATATGCTACGACATAAATAATCCTGAAGGATGTTATGCTAAGTGAAATACATCAGTCACAGAAGGGCAGTTACTTCGTGTTTCTACTTATATGAGATATCTAAGATAATCAAACCCATAAAAACAAAGAGGGCCAGGCGCGGTGGCTCACGCCTGTAATCCCAGCACTTTGGGAGGCCGAGGCGGGCAGATCAAGATGTCAGGAGATCAAGACCATCCTGGCTAACATGGTGAAACCCCGTCTGTACTAAAAATACAGAAATTAGCTGGGTGAGGTGGTGCGTGCCTGTAGTCCCAGCTACTCGGGAGGCTGAGGCAGGAGAATTGCTTGAACCCAGGAGGCGGAGGTTGCAGTGAGCCAAGATTGCACCACTGCACTCCAGCCTGGCAACAGAGCAAGACTCCACCTCAAAAAATAAAAAAAATAATAAAACAAAGAGTAGAATGGTGGTTTCCAGGGTCTGCTGGAAGGAAAAAAATGTCTGGTCACTGGTATACTTTCTCAGATTCCTCTCTCAATTTTATTTAAATCTATACTTCTTTGGGGCAGCTCTTTCTTCTACCTTGGGTTGGTACATTAAAATGTTTCTTAGATTTTGCTAATATCGAACTTGGCTATCTTAAGTTTCCTCTGCTATATTTGGGTTATTTCAGAGTGGAGAAGGTAGAAATGCCCATTACTCTCCCAATTTCAAGCATCAAGTCCCTTTAAAAAATGTATTTAATGATATAAACCTAACTAGACGTTCTGGTTCTTTTACAACAAAATGAGGAACCATTTTAAGATGTATACAGTTTGGTGGTGTTATCATATTCAGAGTTGCGCAGCTAACAACACTAATTCCAAAATATTTTAATCACTCTAAAAGGAAACTCCATACTCATCAGGAGACACTCATTATTCTTCACCTTACCTCCTCCTGGCAACCACTAATCCATTTTGTGCCTCTGTGGATTTGCCTGTTGGAATATTTCATATCAATGGAATCAGACAATTCATACAATTTGTGGCCTTATGTGTCGGGGGGCTGTTTTCATTTAGCATGATGTTCTTGAAGTTCCTGCATGTTGTAGCAAAATTAATACAATTAATTGTATTAATTAATTAGATTGTATTAATACAATTAATTTTTTTATTGTGTTAAGAACACTTAACATGAGATCTACCATCTTAACAAATATTAAAGTGCACAGTACAATATTATTAACTGTGGGCACCATGCTGTAAGCAGAGGTTTAGAACTTACTCACTTTGCTAACTGAAACATTATACCCATTGAACAGCAACTTCCATTCATCTGCTGCTCAGCTGCAGCTTACAAATGTTGCAGAATTAATGTCCCGAGCACCTAACTTCCAAGGATGGTGGGAGGGAGTAAGAAGGTAATTGCCCCAGCCACCTTATCTTTCAGAGGGACAATTCTGAGGTATGCCCTACACAATTCCTTTAAAGATTCCCAGTGAGACTCAGTCTCAGTCGCCCACACCAACAACCAGCTCAATAATGCACCCTCCATTCACTTTTCTTCTCTGTCTTACTCTCCCTGCTCCCATACTCGGAAGACCAATGATCACCTCTCAAACTTCCTGCACCCGTTCTTGCACTCATTCTTAGAATGAAAAGAAAAGGACAAATACTCTGCGTCGTAAATATCCCTAGAGCAGCCAATGTCTTTATTGACATAGGGGAAAATGAAGCTTCAAAAGAAAAAAAAAATACACTCATACACATCAACACACATAGACATACATGCACACACGTGCAAAATTCTGAATATTAAGGAAAATTCCTACCATCCCCAAACTCTTCCCATGCACTTTCCGTAGATAGATAGATGGAAATTATTTGGCCCAGAAAAGCCTTTTTTCAATCAAAAAGGTGCTCAAAACAGGGCAGGCACAAATAAATAAAAAGTACCCTATGAGGGCCGGGAGGGGTGGCTCACACCTGTAATCCCAGCACTTCAGGAGGCCGAGGCGGGTGAATCACCTGAGGTCAGGAGTTCAAGACCAGCCTGACCAACATGGTGAAACCCCGTCTCTACTAAAAATACAAAAAGTTAGCTGGATGTGATGATGAATGCCTGTAATCTCAGCTACTCAGGAGGCTGAGGCAGGAGAATCGCTTGAACCTGGGAGGTAGAGGTTGCGGTGAGCCAAGATCGTGCCACTGCACTCCAGCCTGGGGTACAGAACGAGACTCCGTCTCAAAAAAAGGTACCCTATGAGAAACAAAGGTGAAGAGAACAGAAAAAAAAATGTCAGAAAAATAATACCCACTGCTAAAGTTTGCCACAGGAAAGATGAAAAATTTCACCAATTTCCACGTTCTATAACGGAAGCCAAGGTTATTTGGACCAACCTGTATTAGTTCATTTTCACGCTGCTGATAAAGACATACCCGAAACTGGGAAGAAAAGGAGGTTTAATTGGACTTACAGTTCCACATGGCTGGGGAGGCCTCAGATTCATGGCGTAGGACCAAAGGCTCTTCTTACGTGGCGGTGCCAAGAGGGAATGAGGAAGAAGCAAAAGCGGAAACCCCTGATAAACCCATCAGATCTCCTGAGACTTATGCATTATCACAAGAATAGCACGAGAAAGACCAGCCCCCATGATTCAATTACCTCCCCCTGGGTCCCCCTCCCACAACACGTAGGAATTCTGGGAGATACAATTGAAGTTGAGATTTGAATGGAGACACAGCCAAACCGTATCACCTCCCAAACAATTGAAAATTCGGAATGGAAGAAACATTAATTGTATCCAAAACTGATGGGCCAGGAAGGAACTATCAGCCTCCTATCTCTAGAGAGACAGTAGTCAAGGCCCAGGGCGTACTTATGAAAAGAGTTTAATAGCCGACTCTCTCCAGATGGATCTGGGATTCCATAGGACTGTATCTTCATGTTAAGGGTGAAACAGAAGGAAACCCGTCCCTATTTCCAAACTCAAGGAACTTTGGCGAAAGTTATCTTGGAGCTCAGCAGAACAAGGAGGAAAACAGAAAAAAATTTGTGTCCCTGAGAAGTCATGACACAGGCTGGCTATCACACAGATTGTCAAGCCAGCTCCGTATTGCTTGGGTATTACGGAAAATCTCAAAACATAAATTTGTGTGTGTGTTGTCCCAGAGTAGCAGGATCTGGCAGAAACAAATTTCAACCCAACCCTCAAAGAATCCACATGAATCTTTTTACATTTGGGATTTTACCATTTGTTTTATGAATGAGAATGGACTTTAGTTTTAATATCTTTTTATATACTCAATTTCTGTGGTGTTGGTATCAAAGTTCTACTCGCCTCATAGAATAAGTTTAGGATTTTCCCTTTTTTATTTTATAGAATCCTTCATATATATTGAAATGCTCTGTCTGGGGAAAAAAATCTGGGCCTACTGTTTTATCTGTAGGAACAATCCTTTATTTCCTTTAACATTTATGAGACTATTCAGATTACATACTTATTTCAATTTTAATAAGTTATATATTTATAAAAATCTGTGTATTTGATCTAGGCTTTCAAATTTGTAGCATAAAGTGTTAATCATATTTTCTTATCAGCTTCTTAGTCTATACTCTATCTGTAGTTATGTGTCTTTTTAATTCTTAGTTTTATTTGTGCTTTCTCTCTCTTTTTCTTAACTTCCCTGAGGTTTGCGCCTTTTATTATATTTCTCCAACAACCAAATTTTAGCTTTGTATGTTTTACTAATTTTCTCTACATCATTATCCCCTCACTTTAGTTTTTCAGAATTAATTCTGTTGTTTCTTTTCTAATTCTTTAAATACGTAGTACATTAATTTTCAAGTTGTAGAAACATTTAAGTCTATAAACTCCTATTGTAATATCACTTTTACTGCTACTCACACATTTATTCTGTAATATTTTCAATATCATTAAGTTCTAAGTACTTTTAAATTTATATTATGGTAATCCATGAATTGCCGAGAAATATTTATGTTATTGATTTTGTTGTTGAATTTCAACTTAATTTTATTTTAGTTTGTGCTAACTCAATTGAAAATTCTTTACTAATTTTTTAAATCTCATATCAAGACTTTTATTCACATCAATTGTTGTGTAAACGCTCTCACCTTGAAGAACACTCTCCTGTAAGCTGCTTCCCTGCAACAGTCTTGACTGGTGGCCCTCTAGGCCTGATTCAATTTTCTCATCCTAGGATTTTCCATCACTACACTTTTAAGAATTTATCTCTCTCTTGTGTTGTGTCTCCTATTTTCCGCATTCCACATCTTCATCTTTCTTGGTTTACTTCTTCCTTTTGGTAGGAAAAAAATCTCTAGTAGCTTCCTAAGAAAAGGTTCACAGGGAGACAAAATTTTAGAGATCTCATATGTCTGAAAAGTGTGTGTTTCCTACTTGTACGTTTGATTTTAGTCTATGTGGGAATACAAACGTATGCCAGAAATCATTTTCCTTTAGAATTTTCAAAGCATAACTCCATTGCGTTCTGGTTTAGTGATGGTGTCAAATTATTATTATTATTATTTTTTGAGACGGTGTTTCACTCTCGTTGCCCAGGCTGGAGTGCAGTGGCGCGACCTTGGCTCACCACAAACTCCGCCTCCCGGGTTCAAGTGATTCTCCTGCCTCAGCCTCCCGAATAGCTGGGATTACAGGCAAACGCCACCACACCCTGCTAATTTTGTGTTTTTGGCAGAGACAGGGTTTCTCTATGTTGGTCAGGCTGGTCTCGAACTGACCTCAGGTGATCCGCCCACTTCGGCCTCCCAAAGTGCTGGGATTACAGGCATGAGGCACCACGCCTGGCTGGTGTTGAAAATTTTTAAGCCATCTGATTCCTCGTTCGTTGTACCTTACCTATTTTTACCCCTCTGGAAACTTATACAATTTTCTCTTTGTTGTCAGTGTCCTGAAATTTTACATTGATATATCTTCACACAAGTCTATTTTCGTCTATTTCGCGAGGTGCTGGCCCTTTAATCTATAAATAAGCATCCTTAAATTCTGAGACTTTTTACTGAATTATTTCACCAACGATTTAGTCCCCTTTGTTTTACTTATTTATTTTCTTTCTATGACTCATATAATTAAAATGTTGGAAGAAATTATCTTGGAGAAGAAGATAGCGCCACACTGATTCTATCTGTGTCAAACTATCACAGCTCAAGATTTTCATATTTTATTAAGGAGAAATGTTGTATTTCTTGGTATTCACATTGTTACCTAAGGAAGGGCAATGACTGGTTAGAAATTGAAATGCATGAGTACTAGTTAGAAGATGCAAGCACCGTATCCTCCAGAACTTAGGCATATGAAAACCTTTAAATTCCAGGCAAGTGGATTTAAGCTTCAACATTCTCCCAGCTAAAATGAATCTATTTGTGCTACGTTCTGAGATCAAAGGTGAATAAGACATTGTTTCTGCCTTCGGTGATATCTCACTCCAAAGGGAGACAAGTAAAAATGATATAAAAAGAGAGATATCTAGGCCGGGCGCGGTGGCTCACGTCTGTAATCCCAGCACTTTGGGAGGCCAAGGTGGGCGGATCGTGAGGTCAGGAGATCGAGGCCATCCTGGCTAACACGGTAAAACCCCGTTTCTACTAAAAATACAAAAAATTAGCTGGGCGTGGTGGTACACGCCTGTAGTCCCAGCTACTTGGGAGGCTGAGGCAGGAGAATCGCTTGAACCTGAGAGGCAGAGGTTGCAGTGAGCCGAGATCACGCCACTGCACTCCAGCTTGGGCGACAGAACGAGCCTCCATCTCAAAAAAAAAAAAAAGAGAGACAGAGATATGTAAAGTTCTATAAAAACTGAGAAGAGGGACAGAATATCTGTGACAGATAACTTGCTTGGGGCAGTTGGAAACACGGAGGTCTCAGTGTATGCTTTCACTGTGTCACATTTGATTATAGGCAGAAACAAATGAATCTTAACATTTAAGGGTCACAGACCCTTTTAAGGATGTAATGAAATTTATAATGATTCTTTCAATAAAAAATTATATAACAAACATACACATATATTTTGCTTACTAACTCAGAATGTGCATCATCAAGAACTCTGGGTATACGAGAATGAGTAGGAATGTTTCAGGCAGAGAAGAAGGGAAGGGGAGTCCAAACAGAGGAAACAGCACGTGCAGGAGCCTGGAGACACAAAAGCTTGTGCATTATTGGAATCAAGGTGACTATAACATAATTCAGGGTGATTGGAGCATAAGCTGGAAGATTAACCAGTCATGGTATAAGATGAAAATAGAAGGCTGGGCCTGGTGGCTCATGCCTATAATCCTACACTTTGGGAGGCCGAGGCCTCCCTCAGGTAGATCCCTCAGGTAGGCCTCCCTCAGGTAGATCACCTGAGGTCAGGAGTTTGAGACCAGCCTGGCCAAAATGGTGAAACTCAGTCTCTACTAAAAATACAAAAATTAGCCGGGCATGGTGGCAGGCGCCTGTAATGCCAGCTACTCAGGAGGCTGAGGCAAGAGAATCACTTGAACCCGGGAGGCGGAGGTTGTGGTGAGCTGAGATGGCGCCATTGCCCTCCAGCCTGGACAAAAGAGTGAAACTCCGTCTAAAAAAACACACAAAAAAACGCCCGCATGCGGTGGCTCACGCCTATATTCCCAGCACCTTGGGAGGCTGAGGTGGGCGGATTACCTGAGGTCAGGAGTTCGAGACCAGCCTGACCAACACGGAGAAACCCTGTCTCTACTAAAAATACAAAATTAGCCAGGCGTGGTGGCACATGCCTGTAATCCCAGCTACTCGGGAGGCTGAAGCAGGAGAAGCGCTTGAACCCGGAAGGCGGAGGTTGCGGAAAGCCGAGATCGCACCATTGCACTCCAGCCTGGGCAACAAGAGCAAAACTCCATCTCAGAAAAAAAAAAAAAAGTAGAAAATATAAGATAAGAAGATAGCCAGGGATAAAGCAGGAACTATCTCAAATGTCAGTCATGCACTTTGTTTACTCAGAGACAAGACCATGATTGATTACAATTATACACATCATGTCAACCCTTTTCTAACTGTTAACAAATATAACTGGAACAGCTAGTACCCAATGGAATACTAATTAACATTCTGACTGTAGGGTTTCACTGGCATTCACTACAGGTGTTGAGTGTGGAGTGCTCAAACCTCAAGCTTACAGCTTCATGAAAGAAAAATCAATGTTAGAATGAAACAAAAAGCCCCTCAACAACTACATCAATTATTTTATTCCTGAATAACTTACAGCAGAATGGCAATCTTCAATGAGTAGAAACGGTTCGCAACCATAGAAACAACTTAGATTTACCTGGGGAGTTTACAAAAAGCATACTACATGTGAGATCTATCCCAGACCAATTAAATCAGAATTTATGGGGATCGATGGATCCTAGACATCTGAATTTTGGAAAGCTTGACAGATAACTTTAATGCGCATTCAAAATTGAGAGCTTCTATGTCAAGAAAAATAATCCATGAAAGTAAGTTCCTATCTACTCATCTGCCCTTAATTATACTACACTGTTCTCATGCAGCATGATACAAGTCAAAATTATTAATTTTTTTTTGAGATGGAGTCTAGCTCTGTCGCCCAGACTGGAGTGCAGTGGCACCATCTTAGCTCACTGCAACCTCAGCCTCCCGGGTTCAAGGGATTCTTCTGCCTCAGCCTCCTAAGTAGTTGGGATTATAGGCGCCCACCCCCATGCCCAGCTAATTTTTGTATTTTTAGTAGAGACAGGGTTTCACTGTGTTGGCCAGGCTGGTCTCGAGCTCCTGACCTCGTGATCTGCCCGCCTTGGCCTCTCAAAATGCTGGGATTACAGGCGTGAGCCACCGCACTCGGCCAAAATTTGTATTTTTAAATATTTAAAAATATATGTGGTAAGGCGCAGTGGCTCATGCCTGTAATCCCATCGCTTTGGGAGGCCGAGGTGGGTGGATCACTTGAACTGAGGAGTTCAAGACCAGCTTGAAAATATGGTGAAACCCTGTCTCTACAAACACTACAAACATTAGCCGGGCCTGGCGGTGCGTGCCTGTGGGCCCAGCTACTCAGGAAGGTAAGGCGAGAGGACTGCTGGGGAGGATCACTTGAGCTCAGGAAGCTGAGGCTGCAGTGCACAGAGATGGAGCCACTGCACTCCAGTCCAGTCTGGGCAACAAAGTGAGTATATATATATATATATATATATATATATACATACATTTGGCCACTTTAATTCCTCTGCAATGGAAGTCTGAGCAGCATGCTTGAGGGTCAATATCAGGACCTGCAGGCAGCCAGCCTGTGCTAGAAATGTTCAGAGTGGGTTTTTTCACATACAGTTTCATCTGCTGAGTGTACTGCCTGAGGCTATTGTTCTCTTCATATCTGGCAGATCTTTCTGGGGAAAAGGCCACATGCATCAGCAGTTTTTTTGCTAAGGGTCTTGTAATTAATTGGATGACCTTTCAGTCAAAGAATTTCTAAGGACAAGATTTTTCCTATTTTGGCTCAGGAAACTGCAGGCATCAGTTGCACAACAATATTTAACATCAGCACAGCTAATAAGTCATATCCGTTGCATTAAACAAAATGTACAGAACTTAATATTTTTAGTTACACCCAAACACTAGATAGGGTTTGCAATTAATCATTTTTATATTCTATATTCTGTTTGACACTGATTGTACAACTTCAAGAAGAGGGTCACACAATGATTTATTCAGTAAATATGTATAGAGCTTGTGTGTATCAAAAACTGTGCTAAGTGCTGAAATTAGAAAACATACCATGTACCTGCCCTCAACATGTTGTCATTCTATTAAATGGTGTAATAACACAACACTGAGTCATAAAAGTTTCGAAAGAGAAGTTCACACAAAAAAAGAGCTAGGCAAATACGTGTGACATTATATATCACTTATAGCTGGTATCAGTTAAAGCCAGGTCTTCAAGGCCCATGAATGCCGGGATAGAAAACTTAGAACAAACTGTCTACACAAAGGGGAGTTTGTTTTATTTGGTTTTGTTTTTCATAGGAAAATAAGATCAGAGTTTCAGGAAGGGTATAAGACTAACTGCAATATATAGGATGGATTGAAGATCAACAAGAGAAGACAGAAGGTGAGTTATGAGTTTTATTAAATGGTTAAACTAATAGATGATGGTGGCCTGGGCAAGGAAAGCGGAAGCAAGGACTGGAAGAAAGAGACAGATGCGAGAATCATTGCAAAGATAAAGTATAAAAGTCTTGGCATGAGTTTTCAAGTTGGGGCTAGTAAAAAATATTGTGGGATTCTTGGCATTCATCTATCCATCAAATTATTCAACGAGTCTTTATTAAAAAAACTACCATGCAACAAGCACTGTGTTGGGTTCTGGAGGTACAGCAATGAATATGGGATTCATAGTCCCTGACTTCATAAAGCTTTATGTACAGGGAGAGACAGATAATAAATAAAAGACACAAGCAGTTGTAAATGCTGTGAAGGAAATTTTGGGATGCTGCAAGAGAGTAACAGACAGCAGTGATGGTTAGTGTAATGGACAGAACTACTCTATATTGGGTACTAAGTGAAGCTTTCTCCAAGGAAGTCTTATTTGATATATCAGAAAGAGGAAGCATTGAAAAAGAGGAAAAAAAAAAACAGTTGCCAAGGCTCAAAAACAGGACAATTTTGGCATAGTTCTGTGTTTGAAGAACAGAGAGTTGCCAATGTGCAGAATAATGCCGAGAATTTGAGTAAGAGGAAAATGATAAAGTAACCAGTGGTTTTAATAGTGCAGATGGTAATGCTGACCTTGATAAAAGCAGTTCCAGTGGAATGAGAACAAAACCAAATTGAACTGAACTGAAAAGTAAGTGGGAAGAAATGAGGGAAGTGGGTACAGTGTGTTTAGTGGAGAAAACAAACGAGGGGGTAGGTGGCAGGGGGATACACAACGGGGAAAATTCTAGTTTGTAAAAGTGATATAAGAATTTAGATCACAATTGTACATGTATACTGAGCTGGCAGAGAGGGAGAGATTAACGTACATGAGAAAATAAAATTGAGAGCAGTGGATTGTGGTTTCTAGCACCAACAGTTCACTCTCACCTTGCCTTTGAGTTGGATAAATGGCTGAAAGCTGATTCTTTTTCAAGGTTGGTTTCTATTTGGGAGAGAAGGGAGTACGGAACAAAATGAAATTGTAAACTGCATAGAAAAATAAGGATATTGAGTACCGTAGAGGAAGAAAAGAGCTCAGGAACAAGAAGATCCTGGTCCTCAAACCGAATGCTGCCTACTTTCTAATCTAGCTTCACATCACCCCTACTCCAGTTCCCAAAAGGACAATGATTGTTTCATTTAATCTAACCAAGAGCACTTTATACATCCCACCATATACATCTGTCATCTCAAAGAAGAAAGAGTATTTTAGGACTAAAAATAAAAAGAATGTAATATTAAGATTAAAATCAAATAACAAATCTAGCTTCATTGAAAACCTGTCTATACTGTTTTCTTATTTTTCTTTTAATTCTGCCATGGATTAGTGAAAATATTATCCCAGTCTTGTGTCTGTCTAGAAATCAGTATTGGGAAATCGCTAGACTGATTGCCTTATGAAATCTCTTCCAATTCAAATTCTATGATTCAGTTAATAATTACAAAACATATCATATTTGAAGTAAAATAATTTCCTTTTTATCTTCCATTCAATGATCTTATAAATAACTCTTCGCCAAGTCACCTTTGCAGTTCTCTCAGCTCTAGGGATCTAAAGCAACATTTTGACACCCTCATCAGTTTCAAGGGCCTATTCTCCCAACTTTTCAGAGAGCCGAGAGCATTTACCATAAACATATCTCTCAGCACAAAAGATAATAGCTGGTTCAACTGTTCTCTGTCAGCCTGAATGTTGGTGAAGACCTCAGTAATCACACTCCACTCTGCACAAATCCAAAATCACAAATGCAGATTAATTTATGAGAACAGAAGGAAGGAATTGAAAGAAAAAAAAGGCTGTCTTGCTGGAAGAAAGAAAAACACCAAAGAAGTCCCACTGGCTAGCTCATTTGGATATTTTTATTTCTAAAGTGTTCAAGCATCCGGATATTTTTTCAGCACTCTTAAAGAGACAATTAAATATTATATCAAATAGGATATTTAAAAAGATGACTTAAGTTATAACAAGTGGACTCCAAATACCAGAATGACCACTGGCTTACTAAGACCTCTATCTGCAGGCATGCGCCTGATGATGCCTTTCTAATTGCAACAGCATGGGCCTGGAGCAAAGTTTATTTCACTGCAAGGTCTACTTTATTGAATTTACTGCCTGTCCTAATTATCTGTATTTCCGATTAGCTGGCCTTCAAAGCTGATGTTAGTAGAAGGAAACTGTTTTCTGACATGCTAACATTTTAAAGCTAATAGGTTTTTAATAAGCAATTGAGTTTGCAGCATTCTGCTCCTGTTATGTTTTATTGGTTTTTGTGCTTTAATTTGGTATGTGTGTTTTGGCATAACTCCAATGGCAGGTGCAATTTTAAAAATGGAATCAATTAGATTCACTGTGATGTCTGATAAAAACATTCCAAGCTTAGCTTTTCAAACAAAATGCTAGGCTTGCCTCTTTCCAGAGTCCTGCAAAGAAAATGTATTGATTCCATAGGGCTTTCTCTACTGTAGCTTTTTGAAATTTTGTTCTCACTCGTCAAATGTCCAAATCCACAATCCCTTAAACAGCTTTTCTTGAGAACCACAACCTCATCTCCTCCTTTTTTGAAGCGATTAAGTCCATCTAGCAGGAGAGCCCGAGTACAGTTTATTTTCCTCTTTAAAATCTCTCTCTAGTGCTTTCTACAGTACTGCCAATTAATAGGGGCTTAATAAATCTTTGTTAAATGATAGGTTGAATGAATTTGTCGTCTCTTCTCTTTTCTCTGACTTGCAGTAAGAGAAATTTCTTTTTTTCTAAGACTAAACCTTGTCAATGATGTAGAATTTATCTGATTCTTTCCACTCATGCCTTCTTCAAGACTTTGATTCATATGATGTATTTCTTCTTAGTTTGTCTTTGGTCTTCATTTCTTCATTGGCCACTTAGTGGCTTCCTATTAACACAGGCAAATGTCTTAGTTTTGTTAAACGGCCTAAAGGGAATGGTGACTGGGACAAGGTATCTGCGTTGGAATACTAGGTTGGGTAGCAATATTCTGTTGCTTGATATCTGCGTGGCGGAAATAAAACCATACACTTTTGTCGTGTGCTTTCCATATCTGAGTTTTATCTTAAAATAAAAAGGTAAAAATAAAAACAACAAAAAAGAAACACATTGAGGACAAGAGGTTGATTAAGGCTGAACCAAATTAAAATAGAGACGAGACTTGAAGAGTCTCTTAGAAGAAAAACACAGGCCTCAGAAGTGACTTCAACCTTGCTTGACTTGCAAACATAAGCAAAACTTAACTTGAGCTATTTCTCAATGTTTATATCACAGAGAAACAGAATGTAAACTCAACCAATCAGAAGCAGTTAACAAACTTATATAATTAGGACTTTCCAATGGGATAGATCAAATGAGGCAACTGTATAACTGTAACCAATCAAACACCATCTGCTTTACTTCCGTGTCTGTTTTATAAAATTCTCCCCATTGTTTTCCCTTGATGGAGCTCCGGAATGGCTTCTAGTTTGGAGCTGTACAATTCAGGGAATATTTTTTGCTCAAACTCTTTAAAAATGGTATTGTGCCTCAGTTTACCTTTTAACATTAGGAATATTACTCATTGACTTGACAAGGTGAACGATTTCTAAAGACTAGATAGCAACTCCTTTTGTAAGTCAAGCACTTTCCAATGCTTTGTTTTCAACAAAATTGAATGACTTGCAATTGTCATGTACATAGTTTTTGGTATGTAATTCATGAAGAATTCAAAGAATTGAGTGAAATTGCTGTAAAAAAAAAAATCCTTCTTCCATTCCTATATACATATTCATGGAAACAAAGTCTATTTTTGACAAAGAAAAAAATCAAAATAGAATTAATAATGAACCCTCTCTTATTCTAGCAATTAGTAATAGTTATCTATGTCTACAAGAATGAATGGGAGTAAATGAGAGGGGAACAGGAACAATATGGGCCATCTCATTAAGAAATGTAGTTGTTTTTTTTTTTTTGAGACGGAGTTTTGCTCTTGTTGCCCAGGCTGGAGTGCAATGGCGCGATCTTGGCTCACTGCAACCTCCGCCTCCCAGGTTCAAGCGATTCTCCTGCCTCAGCCTCCCGAGTAGCTGGGATTACAGGCATGTGCCATCACGCCCAGCTAATTTTGTGTTTTTAGTAGAGATGGGGTTTCTCCATGTTGGTCGGGCTGGTCTCGAAATCCCGACCTCAGGTGATCTGCCCGCCTCAGTCTCCCAAAGTGCTGGGATCACAGGCATGAGCCACCACGCCCGGCCAAGAAATGTATTTTCAATAAATATTAACATTGTATGTTTAGCAATTATTTTCAAAAAAAACCTAACATACTCTTTTCAATCAATTTTATGTTGCTCTTAATTGAAACCTGCAAGTATGAAAATTATCAAAACAATAAGGGTGGTTATTTTTCTGTATTGTTGCATTACATGTGGTTTTTTTACTTTCTTCTTTGTACTTTTTGTATTTTTAAATCTTACAATAGGCACATATCATTTTTCACTGAATAAAGCAATAACCTATTAAAGGTATTAAAAAATACTTTCCCTTGAAAACGCCTCCCTAAAGCTATTTATCTTCTTTCTTTTTTGCTTATCTCCTTTTCATCATTATTCAGTCATCTCATTTTCTCCAAGAATCCTGCCCCTACTACTCCACAGAAAATATACTCTTCAAGGTCAACCTTATCATTACAAAATCTTCAGTCTTTACTTCCCTTGACAGCTCTTCCAACATTCGGTATAGTCAACTTCTTTGAGCCTTGCGAAATGTGTCCCTTGGCTATTCATTCCCTCTTTTTTTTCCCTTTCTGCTCGCATGTTCTCTCTCTCTTTGGCTTTATTATGTCACCTGCTAGTTGCGAAATGTAAACCCCAGCCTAAATATTTAGGACACTACTAGCTATGTGTCTCCAGGCCATTATATCATGGTTGAATGACGTTCCAGTCTGCATTCACCATTCAGAGTGTTTTTTGACCTTGAGCCATAGTTCTGTAACTGCCATTTTCACTAGGATATCTTGACACCACCTTAAACCCAACATGTCTAAAACCACATCTGTTGCTCCAAGTCAGGTTTCCCTGTAGACCATACTTGTTCTGCCACAGAACTAGGTCATAACTTCATTGCTTTTGCAAAAGCCTTTGGCCAAAAACAAGAAAAAGCCACAAAGTGATCTTTAGCTACAGTAAAAAGATGAAAACAGAACACACAGAAAGTCTGAATACAAGAATATTTATTTTTAGAGCTGATTTCATAAAAGAAATCAGACCAATATATCATTATGTCAGTTTAAGCACAGCCATAAAAGTAAATTTGGCTTCAAATTTGGAGTCAGTCAGTCTCTGGAGAGAAATGTGTTCATTACCAGTATTAGCAGCACTTTATCCTCCAAGTCATTTGGATTAAAAACCATGGGGAGGTACAATTCTCTGTTTTTTAACCCTCATATTCAGCCGTTTGCCTACTCTTGTCAAGTATTTTTGAATGTCTTTTGTTGTTCATTACATTTGCACTCCCACAAAATACCTAATTCAGGTCATGTTCACCTTACGTTAAGATGTTACAACACTCAAACTCTTTTAACTGACAGACTTCACCTCCATTGTCTTCCATGTTCCGTTCCTGTTTGTATAAATTCAACCTGCTTTAAAAATTATATTTGGTACTTGATGATTATAAGATAGAGACTGTAAACCTGAGTATTCAAGGCGTATAAAATCTGATCAGAAACCCCCTCCAATCTAAACCTCAACTATATTCCTTCACAAACTATGTCTAATCAGCTTTTGATAAACGCTATGTATGAAGTGTGGGATATGATGAAGTTTCTCTTCAAATAACCTGATCAATCTTTTATTCTTTAATTCATAGTACCCTCCTCCCTTCTTTTTTCTTTTTTCTCCTTATTTCCTTTTTGCCTTTATTAGATGCCCAGGCACGCCACAGTACCAGGCGTTATCAGTACCAGCTCACATTCCTTTCCTTATTTGGAAAGAGGACTAACTTTCTAGCTCATTACAGCCACCCCTTCCCCTTTCCTCTCTGCTTTCTTTTACCTGCCCACCTTGTCTAAAAAAAAATCAAATGTTTAGCCAACCGGGATTAGTTGGAAGCAAAAAAAATGCATATTGGAAGCAGAGGTGAGGTGGAATCTAGTGAAAGTAGCAAATAAGTAGAGAGCCTAAGACAAATGTTTAGGGGTTGAATAAAGTAGGAGCCAGTAAAGGAGAGTGAGAAAGATAATTCAGTGAGGTAGGAAGAAAACAAAGTTCAGTGTGAAGTTATAAAAGACAGGGGAAGATGATGTTCAAACAAAGAGAGAATGACCAACTGTTTAAGAGTGGTAGGTCACCGTTAAATTGGAAATATGGAAGTCGCTGATGACCTTGACAAAAGCAAGGTCAATGGAGTGGACAGATTGAAATCTGGAGTGGTTTAAGGAGCGATAGGAATTTCGAGAAAAAGAAACAGTGAGTATCAACAACTCTTTTTTTTTTTTCTTTTTTTTAGATGGAGTCTCACTCTGTAGCCCAGGCTGGAGTGCAATGGCACGATCTCAGCTCATTGTAGACTCTGCCTCTCAGGTTCAAGCAATTCTCCTGCCTCAGCCTCCTGAGTAGCTGGGACTACAGGCACGCGCCACCATGCCTGGCTATTTTTTTTTTTTTTTTTTTGTATTTTTAGTAGAGACAGGGTTTCACCATGTTGGTCAGGATGGTCTTGATCTCCTGACCTCGTGATACGCCCACCTCGGCCTCCCAAAGTGCTGGAATTACAGGCGTGAGCCACCGCCCCCAGCCAACAACTCTTATAACAGGTTTTGCAGTGAGGAGAGCAGATAAATTAGACTACAGATGAGATTTAGGGTGAATAAAGTTTTTCATTATTTTATTTTGAAGATAGTAGTTATTTTAACACATTTGGGTGTTAACAGACATGATCCAATAGAGGAGAAACTGATGTTGCAAGAGAAAGATGGTATAACTGAAAGAGCAAAATCCTCGGGGAGGTGAAAGAGAATGGGACCTAGTGCAATTGTGGAGGGACTGACTGCCCCTTCATAGGAACAGGGACACTTTTTTGGTTTGAAATAAAGAAAAGGGGTATATTAACATGAGGCTTGGAGATATCACACTCAAAGGATGGAGCAGACCTCTTTCCATGGCTTCCTTTGATTTTCTCAGTGAGGTATACAACTGGAAATAAGGGGATTGGGACAGGTGGGTATATGAAGTTTAAGGAAAGGGAACATATGAAAATGAGTTCTCAGACAGTGAAAAAGTGAACTTGCTATAGAAAAACAGTTGAAATTCCAGGAAGTATTGAGACCTGACTTGAGTTTTGAGAGCATTAAAGTTAAACCAGGGTGCCTGATGATTTGATTTTCTCCAGCTATGAAGAAATGGTAATTAATGTGCAAGGCAAAAATGGGACCCAACTTCATGATTTCCGACTCTAAGACCAATATTCTTTGTACTATACTATATTAATGGTATTTTATTTTAAATTCACTAGAAAAATCACAGCTCAGGTTACAATTGAGTAAGATATTTTCTTCAAATTAAAAAATATATATCCAAGTGGAGTATCAGCAACCATACCTATGGAAATACATTGAAGAAGCTTACAACAGGAAGCCATTTGCAGCCTGTATGCCGATCAGCATACATTTCCTCCTGTAAATATTGCAAAACGTCCATATGCTCATGTTGCAAAAGCCCTCTTGGAGCCTTGTAATCAGGCCAGTGGACCATATTGTTAGGCACAATCTAACCTCTTTCATTCTTGGCCCCAAACAAAGGACAGCAGGCTGATAGAGCTAGAGCTAATTAGCACCCCATTCATCTTGCCTTATGCTTAGAATGCCTAAAGGAAGCTTCCTGTTTCTGGCTGATGATAAAACAGAATCAGTCTCTTTTGCTTTCTGATTTGAGTCATTTATCAATCATCATTCCGCAGACACACTGAGAAGCAAAGAATGTATACACATATACATGCTTATGTTTAAAATGTTTTATAGGGGGGTGTATATGTCTTTTAGCAGGTGTGTATGTGTGTGCTTGGCACCACAATAGAATGAAAAGAAAAGTGGGAGGGGTTGAGGGAAGTGAAGTCTGGAAACTGAGTACAGCTATTCCTGAAGAGACAGAATGGTGTAAACTTAAAAGCATCGACTCTGGAGTCAAACTTCTTGGCCTGAATCCTGGCTCTGACACTTGTTAGCCACAGGGCCCTGGCCAAGTTACTTACCTTTTCTGGACCTCAGTCACCAATTTGTAACATATAAATAATAGTCGTACTTAAAATAAAAGGTTGTTGAAAGAATTAAATGAGTTGATGTTTGGAACTCTAGTATTTACCAGCTGGTGATCCCGGGAACATCATTTAAACTCTTAAGGTTCAATTTCCTTTTCAGTAAAACTTACCTCCAAAGTGTCCTCTGCTTTTGCAATTTTTTTCCTATCACAAGATTTTACATTTTCTGGTATTTTGGCAACAGATTCATGGTTAAATAAATATTGTATTAGTTACAAAATTTCCTCAAAATTCTGTTACCTATACCAATGTCCTCATCAGCGGCCAGATACATTTATGACCATTAATGTTTGATTCAAGAATGTCATATGTTGGCCGGGCGCAGTGGCTCACGCCTGTAATTCTAGCACTTTGGGAGGCCGAGGCAGGCAGATCACGAGGTCAGGAGTTCAAGACCAGCCTGGCCAATATGGTGAAACCCCGTCTCTACTAAAGATACAAAAACAACAACAACAAAAATTAGCCGGGTGTGGTGGTGCGCGCCTGTAATCCCAGCTACTCAAGAGGCTGAGGCAGGAGAATGGCTTGAACCCGGGAGGCGGAGGTTGCAGTGAGCCAAGATCGCGCCATTGCACTCCAGCCTGGGCGACAGAGTGAGACTCTGTCTCAAAAAAAAAAAAAAAAAGTCATATGTTAACCTGAAAAGCAGATGTGTCTTCCTAAGAATATATCTACATTAATATCCAATTTGATTTGCAGTTCTTGAGGCCTTATCAATGGAATCCAAAAAGGCGTACGACTAATGAAGCTCAGTGTATGTAGTGGAGTGCATAGAAGATGCCTCATCTACAAAGCTCAGAGGAATTATAGAATTGTCACTATCAACAGGCAGCTCTTTGTCTCCCTGTCATGTGTCTCCCTATACTTACTTCATAATAAGGGTAGTCCTATGTCTTGCTCACTCTGCATTCTCATGCCCAGAACAGAGTCTCTGACACTAAATGGAAACCATCATTCTCAGCAAACTATCGCAAGGACAAAAAACCGAACACTGCATGTTCTCACTCATAGGTGGGAATTGAACAATGAGAACACATGGACACAGGAAGGGGATCATCACACACCGGAGCCTGTTGTGGGGTTGGGGGAGAGGGGAGGGATAGCATTAGGAGATATACCTAATGTAAATGACGAGTTAATGGGTGCAGCACACCAACATGGCACATGTATACATATGTAACAAAGCTGCACGTTGTGCACATGTACCCTAGAACTTAAAGTATAATAAAAAATATATACACATAAAAAAATTGTGTGAAAAGTGAATGAGGAAATGAATGAAGAAAAGGCTCACTTGACTATTTGTCTCATCTTTCATCTACCTTGCAGCCAATTCTCATTATCCAAAACCTTTTAAGTAATGCTATAATAAACATTTATTCTGACAACATAGAAGAAGAATAATGGATATGCTTGAGTAATCAATTCCTGAGCAATATTCAGAAGGCTCACAAGAAATACCTGATTATTTACAATGCCTAAAGAAGCATCTTTGCCTACGGCATAAACTGTTGCTTCTTATAACAATTTTGGTGCCCCCCCCATCACTCACTTCATACACAATACACGGGGGCATGTGCGCGCGCACACACACACACACACAATTTCTTCAGTAAAGACTTCACTTCCGTAGTGATAAAAGACACATTGCTAAAATGGTAAGGAAGAAAGCAAAACAACAAAATGCGGTTTCATACTTAAGGTTCTGGGCTTTTGTGTTCCATATGGTAACTGAGCTTGCAACATAGCAAATACAGATTCCAAAAGATCTTTTTATCCCTCTATTTTGTGATTTGTGCAGCCAAGCATGTTAGAAAGAATAAGTAACCAGAACAAAGAGCTGACAGGCAAACAGAGAGCAATCTGCCATCAGTGAAGAGAACACTTTCCTCAGGCTCCAAGATTATTATTATTTTTTTCTTTTTTAAACCTATACTGCTGGGCAGAACAAACATAAGAACACAGAACCCAATCACAACAGGTGAAATCATGATGAAATAAGACCCTGAATCTTGCTTAGAAAGAAGATGGTCAACATACTATAAACAAGGGTGGGAGGTAAATCCACAAGAATAATTTGGATATGAAAAGTCTGGAAATTATTTTTTAATAGACTTTTGTGGCTTCACTTCACTTAACCATAATCTCATAAATACCCAGGAGTCATTAACTTTGCAAATTGTTTGGAGGACTCTGACGAGTTAATCCCGGAAGATAGCATGATGTACCAAAAAATCATTTACTAGAATTTTTTATTATTACAAAGAAGCAAAAAGAAATAAAATAGAAAACAGTTTCCATGAAGTATAGAGGATGCTAGACTAGGAGTCAAAAAACCTGGAGTCCATCTCCACCTAAAGTAAAAGAATTCTCCTTCTCTGTGCTTTCTGTTTTCCATGAATAAATAAGGGGTGATGAAAGGAGATGTGAGTTCAGTCAGTTCCATCCAAGCTCAACCATTACTATTTTGAAAGTCTTTCCTATTTACAGAACTTTAGCTTTAGTTTACAAAAAGCTCCCTCACTGAATCCTTACAACAATAGTGTTAAGATAAGAGTTGTTATCTCCATTTACAAATAAGGAAGCAAAAACTTAGAGTGATTAACACATTTCCCCAAAATCCTCCCTCTAGAATGTTGTAAATCCAGTTCTCATATCAAATACAATGCTCTTCAAGGATCCTATACTGACTCCCTGATACAATTTATCCTAATATACATAGTATCTCTCAAAACTTAAACTAGTATGTGACCTACACGGAATGGGGCTTTAAAACAGTAATGGATTTCATCGGACTGGAAATGACTCATTCTAATAAAATATAAGGGTCGGGAAGATGTTGATCAAAGGATACAAAATTTCAGCTAGATAGGAAGGATTAGTTTAAGAGATCTATTTTGCAGATAGCATGGTGACTGTGGTTAATAAAAACATTATATTCTTGCACGTTGCTAAGAAAATAGATTTTAAATGTTCTTACCACAAAAAAGATAAATATGTGAAGCAATGTATATGTGAATTAGCTAGATTTAGCCATCCTACAATATATACATGTTTCAAAACAATATGATGTACACAATAAATATATACAATTTTTACTCATCAATTAAAATAAATAAATGTTTAAAAATGAAATAAAATAAAAATAAAAAGCAGTTGGACTATATACCACAATGTTTTCATATTATTATTTGAAAGCCCTCTAGCTAAAGACTATCAGGAACACACTATAGTTGAACAAATCGGGTTTATTACTCATTACAGTAGGAGAGAATATACATCATAGAGAACTATTTTTATCACTTATGGGGGCATCTCAGTAAGAAGATAATAAAAGGATTTGTTATAGTGTTTGGATTTGTATTAGGTGATTTGGGGGAGATTTTGAGGAAGCAGAATTTTTCTCTGGGTTGAATACTCTCGGGAAGTCGGGGTAATATGATGATTAGGTATCTTAATACATCTTATCTATTGTGAGGGCAGTCTAAAGCAAGGGTAGACTTGTAATTGGTAAAAGAAAAAAAAACAGTAACTTATATTAGTCAGAATAGTGAGACATCTGGTCATTTTTGTGACTTGCACAATGTCCATGTTCTGTCTGTGTTCAGACATGATTGCAGAGTGGTCTTGTTTTCGCCTTCATCCGTCATGGTCACACAGCGGCCTCATTTAATGCTGATGTTCCTGATAGAGTAATACCAAGGCCTAGCTGTGAGTGCCAAGCCAGCTCCTAGCAACAACTGGGCATAGCTTGTGAATGTCAGAAGCTGTTTTTCTCTTTCTCAAAACGAGTCAAACATTTTAGTTCAGTGATTTGTCCTGCAGCTGGTGTATGAGAAGGAATTTTCAAAAGTGGAAAAAAATAGAACAAGGTATGTTCTTTCTCAAAAGACATGTTTTCCAGCACTATTTCTATATGGCAAATTATTTCTTATACAAAGTTAAAATATAAAGAAGAGATTAGGAGAAAATACTTGTGATATGTCTAACAAACAAATGACTATACAAATTTTTTCTATAAATAAAAAATCAAACAACCCAACAGAAAAATATGGCAACAATTCACAGATTAATAACTACAAATAGATAACAAAAGATATTCAACTTTACTATTCGTAAAGTAAATATAAATTAAAACAAAGAAGCAATTTTCTTACATTGGATTGACAAAAAAAATGATGAGGGAATAGGAAATCCTAACACTGTTAGAACAAAGTACAAGTACTTTGAAGGATATTTTGGCAATTTCTAGCAAACTTTAAAATGCTCATTAAAGTTTTAAGAACTTTCCTTTTAGAAATGCTACACATGTGCACAAAAACATACGATTCAAAAATGTTCATTGTAACATTTGTTAAACAGAAAAATTGGTGAAAAACATTTGTACATCAATAGAGAAATACCTACATTTGAAAATGATGTATCCATACTATGAAGTTATATGCAGACAATTAAAATATTGACATAGATATGTATGGCAAATATAGAGGAAAAACAAAGATACAGAATTAGGAAAATTAATTTACAAAAGTACTTAATATCTCATTTATGTCAAAATATTTATGTAGGCCAAACGCAGCAGCTCGTGCCTGCAATCCCAACATTTTGGGAGGCTGAGGCAGGAGGATTGCTTGAGTCCAGGAATTCGAGACCAGCCAGGGCAACATAGTGAGAACTCTTCTCTACAAAAAAAAAAAAAAAAAAAAAAAGAGCCAGGTGTGGTGACTCATGCCTGTAGTCCCAGCTACTCAGGAGGCTGAGGTGGGAGAATTGCTTGAGCCTGGGAGGCTGAGGCTGCAGAGAGCTGAGAGCATGCCACTGCACTCCAGCCTGGGCGACAGAGCAAGACCCTGTTTAAAAAATATATAATTATGTATTTTTAATATTTGCATATATGTATATGACTATATTATGAATCTTTCTATATATATTTAAATGAATATAAAATTATCTGTAAGTGAGCATACCAATTGCAAGCTGTTTCCTTTGAGGACCAGTAATTCAGTTGAATTTTGGGAGAATAGAAGGTGGAGAGAATGGTAGAAATGCAAGTTTTTCTGTATATACATCTGCACTGCTTGAAATTTTTATAAGAAAATATTATTTTCATAATAAAAAGTTATATAATAATATATTCTTTTTTTTTTTTTTTTGAGACGGAGTTTCGCTCTTGTTGCCCAGGCTGGAGTGCAATGGCGTGATCTCGGCTCACCACAACCTCCGCCTCCCAGGTTCGAGTGATTCTCCTCCCTCAGCCTCCTGAGTAGCTGGGATTACAGGCATGTGTCACCACGCCCAGCTAATTTTGTATTTTTAGTAGAGACGGAGTTTCTCCATGTTGGTCAGGCTGGTCTCGAACTCCTGACCTCAGGTGATCCACCTGCCTTGGCCTCCCAAAGTGCTGGGATTACAGGCATGAGCCACCACGCCCGGCCAATAATGTATTCTCTTAGGAACTGTGTAGCTGAGATGGGGTAACTTGTAATGGAGTTATCTTCCTGGCAGAAACAACTAAAAACACTGGAATATATATATATATATATGTATATATAAAAGTTTTTTAAGCGTTAGAAATTAGGTAGTGTGAGAAAATAATTCCTTACAGAGGGAAAACAAAGTGAACCCTTATGATTGTCCCGGCTTACTGTCTGAAAGGAGACTTCAGGCTACATCATAGAAAGGGAGAATTCAGGCCGGCCGCAGTGGCTCACACCTGTAATCCCATAGCACTTTGGGAGGCCGAGGTGGGGGGATCACAAGGTCAGGAGAGTGAGACAATCCTGCCTAACACGGTGAAACCCCGTCTCCCCCAAAAATCCAAAAATTAGCCAGGTGTGGTGGCACACGCCTGTAGTCCCAGCTACTCAGGAGGCTGAGGCAGGAGAATTGCTTGAACCCTAGAGACGGAGGCTGCAGTGAGCTGAGATCTGGCCACTGCACTCCAGCCTGGGTGACAGAGCAAGACTCCATCTCAAAATAAATAAATAAGTAAATAAATAAAATAAAAAGAAAGGGAGAACCTAAATGGAATCCAGTGGCCTCCCTAAGTTGAGAAGACAGAGCTAGGAGTCCAAAAAGGGAAATACAGCTACAATTTTCAGGGAAGAATACAAGAGAAAAGAAAGCTGCACAAAAAATAAGACAACTGCAGAGATTTGTTGAAGGTCCTTCTCAGCTTTAGTTGAGCATGAATCAGTGCATGAATGTGAGGAAACTAACTGAAGCTGGAGAAACAACTATCTATAAACAGCAGAAAAAAACAATTCTTAGAGCTCAAACATTTCTTGTTCCCATAAGTCAGAGTGAAAAGCCTTGTATTTCACATGATATTAGGTAGGTCCCTCAGAGGGTATCGCCACAGTAGTGGAAGAAAAATAGTCCTAGATTAATAGCTAGTCTGGTTCTGTCTAATGAAGTTTACAAACAAACCTTGAAAGAATCAATGTTTTTTTTTCCAAGTAATTTTAAAGCATCTCAGATTTAAGTGTGAAAATAATATTAGGAGAAGAAAAACACCATCAAAAAGGTAAAATCCACATTGTCTGACATCAAATAAAAAGTTACCAATCACGCATGAAGGAAAGAAAATAAGAGCAGAAAAGCCATTCAATAGAAAGAGACCAGAAAATGGCACCTATAGAATGAGTAGACAAGAACATTAAGACAGCTACAGATGGCTGGGTGCAGTGGCTCATGCCTGTAATCCCAGCACTTTGGGAGGCTGAGGCGGGCAGATCACGAGGTCAGGAGATCGAGACCATCCGGGCTAACGCGGTGAAACCCCGTCTCTACTAAAAATACAAAACATTAGCCGGGCGTGGTGGCACAGGCCTGTAATCCCAGCTACTCAGGAGGCTGAGCCAGAGAATCACTTAAACCCGGCAGGCAGAGGTTGCAGTGAACTGAGATCATGCCATCGCACTCCAGCCTGGGCAACAAGAGTGAAACTCCATTTCAAAATAAAAAAATAAAAAAATAAAAAATAAACCAGCAACAATTACAATAGCATCTTTCTCTATTTGTCCTGAAACGACTACTTTAATAATCAATTGTTTGCTTGCTTTAAGGGTTGTGTCCACACAGTATATATATTTTCAAATGTAAGTGTTAAATTATTGAATAAAGCCTGCAACTCTCTGGATTTGTAAATTAAAACAATTCATATGCTTACACATTATTATTACTGACACATTGTATGAGGGCATTTTGATATCGTGCTGTTATAGAAATTAATCAGTTGTTATGGAAGTTATCAACACCTTCAACAATCATAATTTTGTACTTTTCTGATAAATCGCTCTTCAAATAAGGTGTCAAGGGCCAAAACACTTGTTAAGAAATAGAACTGTATGTCTTAACTAGGTAATTTTTGTAAAAAGTCCCTTTGACATTATTTAAAAAGATGTTCTTGATCTTGAATTTTCTTCCTAAAGTATCTAATTCCTGTTGATGAATGTAGCCCCACTTTACAAGATTGTTTGCATTTACCTTAAATCTTCATAACAAAATTGTTACTTGAAAAGCTAATGTGCAACTTATTTTGGACATATATATCTCATTTAAAAATATTTTAGCATGAGAACCTGAATAAAATATAACACTGGGTATAGATAATTCATATTTTATTGATGTAAAAATGGGCTGTCTACATATACTCAGAACAGTACATATTGTAATGTAAGCAAATGCATCATCTTAACAGAAATTTCCAAAGAGGCTTAGCTTAGTGTTTAGTATAGGTTAGCAGGTGAAGATAACTTAAGGAAAAGGGATTTTATGTATATCGATCTTTGAGTCTGGGACTCTGTTCTAAAGTATTTGCCTTATTTTTGAATTTTTAATCAATTATGAGATTAATCATCAACTCTATGCTTCAAGGCCTTTATTCCATAGAAGATGTTAATTATACAGCACATTCATGCAATTTAAACCTCTATGTCTTCTTTGTGCTATGCAAAATGTATCTTTATGATTTGCTGTGTCTGTCTATGCAAACCAGTAGACAAATTTTTGCCCAGACTATAATGTGCACCCAGTCAGCCCAGAAGAGCTATTATCATCACCTCTTCAGTGAAAAATATTGTGGCTACCTGCCAGCTAGTTTATGATTTTTATTTCACTGGATTATACAAACATCTACTGAGTACCTAAGATATCCCAGGTTCCGTTGAGGATCAAAGGTGAACAAGACAATGCTGTGGCCCTCAAGATTTCATACTCAAGCAAGGGAGATGAGAAATTGGTCAAAATTATTCTATCAGAAATAATGTGCTAGAATATACCATTGAATGAACTACAAAGTGCTACAGAGGTTTGAAGAAGGGAGTAGCTGCACCAGGAAGGCTTTGTAAATGAGATATTCCTTCAAGGACAGACTGAGCACAGAAAGGCATTGCAGGCAGTGGGAATTTTAGCAAAAGCACTAACAGTGAAGAGGAATATTTGTTGTATACAGGTTGAACACACCAACTCTGTAACATTCCAAAATCTGAAACTTTTTGAGTACCAGCATGGTGCTCAAAGAAAATGCTTTTTGGATTTCAGATATTTGCATTAGGTATGCTTGACTGGTAAATATAATGGAAATATTCCAAAATCCAAAAAAATCAAAAAATTGAAACACTTCTGGTCCCAAGCATTTAAGATAAGGGATAATCAACATGTATTACTCTGTGTCTGGGTCTGTACTGGGCCTTTACATTTGCTTGCTCATTTAATCCACACAAGCACCCTGTAATGTGCATGATACTATTTCTATTTTGCAGATAGCACCAAGGCCCAGAGCTGGTAAATAAGTGGCAGATCTGGTATTGAACTCAGGCTGGGGTCACATGAAAGACCGTGTTCTTTCCTCACAGGGGTGAGAGAAAGCACAATCTGTTTGGGAAAAAGGAGTCGAGTTACTTAGAACATAGAATGCTGGAAAGGTAGCAAAATGAACAAGATCATCGGTGGAGTTCACGTAGAACCAAATGTGCTCTAGTAGACATTAACAAGTATTCTGGACAACGTCCCATGGTCGAATATATGGAAAATATTGCATGCTACATTCTAGTCCTGCCATGTAGAGGTTGTACACTACATAAATGAGTGTCATATAATAGGCTACAATGTGAATATTTACCTCTAGAGTTGTACAGTGCACAACTTGCACAACCATATGTTGCCAATCAGCTCTATCTTATTTTTTTGGAAATTCACAAATCACATTAGGATGTGAAAGAGTTCAGAAACTCTTATAGTAATGAAATACGTTTAACCCACTAAATCTCAAAATTATTTGACTACAGAAGGGAAATTTCTTTAGTGTCTAATAATATCTCGTGGAATACTAGCATTCTATGAAACACAGTTTGGAAAGTGCTGGGCTAGCCAGTCATACTTGACAAGTCAGTATAAAGTGGAGTGACTTGGCCATATAGCCTTTGTCTGGAAATTCTGCCAAAGACACTCATCCATTAGTCTGGATGATGTGACTTCCATTTTCTAATGGAAAACATTTTCCTTGACCAATTCTTTCTTTCTTTTTTTTTTTGAGACGGAGTCTCTGTTGCCCAGGCTGGAGTGCAGTGGCACGATCTCGGTTCGCTACAAACTCCACCTCCCAGGTTTAAGCAATTCTCCTGCCTCAGCCTCCTGAGTAACTGGGATTACAGGCGCGTGCCACACGCCCAGCTAATTTTTGTATTTTTAGTAGAGACAGGGTTTCACCATGTTGGTCAGGCTGGTCTCAAAATCCTGACCTCATGATCTGCCCGCCTCAGCCTCCCAAAGTGCTGGGATTACAGGTGTGAGCCACCACACCTGGCCCGTTCCTTCACCAATTCTAAGTTCAGAGGAACAGGGTCATCATGAGCAGAGCTTGTGTGCTTAGTGAAAATGGCTGTGGGTGTAATGAAATATTTATTCCCCAAGCGTTGAGATGGTTTGATGGGACCTGAGGCAGCTGGAGTCCCTGGGCCAGTCATTTCCTGCCCAAGCAGCCTCATCTATTTACCTCAGTATGCTGTACAAACATTATTTTTAAGGTATGCTACGATGCGGCAACGGTTGAGAAGCAATGATTTTGAAAATGCCAAGTTACTTGTTAAAGACTCCAGTCTAGATTTATAAGATAGCTTTTTCTTGTCCCATTTTGTTTAGCAGCTCCAGAAATAGTAATTGGTACAAGCAGTGTTAGAAGAAAACATCATTATTACAAAATATACTACAAGGAAAGAAGAATTAGATATTTGAGAATTATCTTTTTTTGCTATTTTGCTTTTCTAGTTGGGAACATCACATTAATCTGTTTTCCCCTCATGATTAAAACTTTTTGGGATAACAGCAATTACTCATTTATGTGCAAATATCTAGAAGATGAGCAATGTGAATCTATAACAGTAAAGGAGGCATTCAGGATGAGGTGGCAGAATTCCTTAAATAGTCATACTTCATTTCAATTGAAAAACTTTGCACAACTGAAAGAATGACAAAAATGCTATTGTTAAAAAAAAAAAAACTTTGGAAAGTTATGAATGTCTAAAATTTCCTGCAGTTATTTTTGCAAGGATTGATTCATATTCAGATTAGCTTCCTGCCAGATGGAAGAAACACACAGTAAATCAGCTTTTGCAGGAGAGAAATCAAAAAGAAGCATAAGCTGCTATTTAAAGGGGTTTCTTCCTTTTCTGCCATATTAATAGCACATTAACCCTTAGGGAGTGTTATTGCAAGAAGCCAAACCACGGAGGCTACCATTCCATCCTTCAGGAAGAATAAATATTTTTCAGCCCACTAGGTTGGGGAAAAATAGCTCCTTGGATTGCACACTCAAAAAAGTGTTTCTGTTTAATGATGGTCAAGTTTCATGCACTCCAAAGCAGTAATGAAAGAGTAAATGTATGGAAATAGGGAATGAATTCCTCCTCTTGCACCCAGTGAAACCCCGCTTTAGGTAATTGGTCCTGGGATGCATTAAGGATACAGTAGATGAGATGGATCCATGTGCTTGGGGATCTTCTAAACCAGGTGTGTGTTTTTTGGGGGGTGGGGAGCGGTGCTGGCGGAGCCCATACAGTACCTTTAAGGAGCTCCCTTTATCATTCTGGCCATGTGATCCAAGTGCATCAGAACACAATCATACCACATGGTTGTACCGGTGCTGGAGACTAGGTTTTCTCTCTGAACCAGCAGTCACTCTTCCTGCTTAGTTCTCTCTTTGTCCTTCCTTCTAATCTTCAACTTGTTCTTGTCCTGATGTCTTTGCCTCACAATTTCAACTTTATGCCCTTTTTGTTTCACATGTGATCTAAGCATTCCTTGTGATAATACTCTGCTCTCCACTGTAGTTGAATAAAGTATTTGGGCTGTGACCCTCCAGACTTGAGCCATCCTCAAGTGCCCTCTTTCCCCTATATGCTGACTTCATGGGGATAGCTTTTCACCTGGCCTGTTTCAGCCTTGACACTTTGATGATAATGGTAGCAATGTAGCTATAACATTTGTTTTCTGAGCACCTACTGTGTGTCTATCTTCTCAACAGCCCTGTGAGAGAGGTATTATTATTATTCCAATTTTATAGATGAGGAAATCAGGCACGGATAGTTAAGAAAACTGCTCAAAGATTACAGAGCTTATAATTGACAGAACTTCGCTTCTGATGCAAATGAGTCTGAATTCAAAGCCTGTGCTCTTAACCACTATGCTATATCAGAGTCTTAAACTAAAATGCACCAATTAATCACCTGGGAATCCTGTTAAAATGCAGATTCTGATTCAAATGGTCTGGGATGGGACTTGAGAATTTTCATTTTTTTACTAGCTCCCAGGAGAGGCCAATGTTGTTGGTTTAATGTACCAGACTTTGAAGAGCAAGAAACTATATAGGGTGCAGCATTTCAAGAAAACAGATGCTTCGGAAATCTCTTCCACCCGAATTTCCAGAAGAGATGCTACAAATTCACCATACCACACCTGTGCATTTTTCATGTATTGGAGGGATAAGAATGCTGGCTCTTCCACGCAGTACCAAAAGCTGCCACCATTTAGTAAGCGCTTTCTCACTTCTAGTCACTGTTGTAAGTGCATTTCAGAAACCAACTCACTTAATCCCTACAATAGACTTAAGCAAAAAGTCATACAACTAATAAAAGTGATGGAACTGGATTCATACCTAAAGAATCTAGCTCTAGAGCCCACATATAACCAATATACGCTTTTTAAGTATAGCAGAGTGGTCTGAGATCAGCTTAGGGCAGTGGTTGACAGTGGGCTCTGACATTAGTTTTGAGTCTGGATTCACTACTTCTTAGGTGTATAACCTTGGATATGTCCTTAACATTATTCTGTTCATTTTAATTTCTACCACTTCTGGTGTCTGGTCCAACATGTAAGGCACTTGGAAGTTGTTACTCCTTCCTATCAACATGTGAAGAGCTGAACAAAAGGGAAAATCAACAACTATTCTTAGGCTTTAGACTCATCAAGAAGTGAGGTCACAGAGTAAATTGCTGCCCCCAAAACTGGAGACAGAAACAGGCAGACAAAGGGAATCACAGCTTACTAGAGCAGAAACCCCAAAGCAGAAACCTCCACAAGAACCAATGCCATAGTAAGAAAACGTAAACTGTAATTGGTGAAATGCTGGAGGCTCAGAGTGGACAACTCTGAAAGTTAAAAACTTCTGTTATATGGCTGCACTTACATTTTGTGAGTTTTTACCTTTTGGAGCTCTATTGGGTCTTCATAATGAGCATCAGAAAGTCCCCTCATGCTTTAGAAAAGTAAACATTCTGAAATACACCAAAGCATTTTGTTCTTCTTCAGAAGACATGTCCTTAGGAGAAACTACAGTATTTTACAAGAGTCTAACCTGCTGGGACTATTTCAGAACCTACTTGTGGGAAGGAAAATACCCAATTCCAGCTCCCTCTAGCCTTTCATGTGAGGAAAGGGAGATGCTCAACTCTCGCCACTACAAACATTCTGTCCTATCCAAGGGGGAAGAAGCTGAGAAGTACTGGCTAAGTTCACAGTTTAGGGGCACAGGTTCACCAAAAGACAAAGCTAATCACGCGGCGCGGTGGCTCACACCTATAATCCCAGAACTTTGGGAGGCCAAGGCGGGTGGATCACGAGGTCAGGAGATCGAGACCATCCTGGCTAACATGGTGAAACCCTGTCTCTACCAAAAATACAAAAAATTAGCCAGGCATGGCGGCGTGTGCCTGTAGTCCTAGCTACTTGGGAGGCTGAGGCAGGAGAATCGTTTGAACCCAGGAGGTGGAGGTTGCAGTGAGCCGAGATCACCCCATTGCACTCCAGCCTGGTGACAGAGTGAGACTCCGTCTCAAAAAAAAAAAGACAAAGCTAATCATAAAGCTATAGAACACTTCACATGCCACCTTCAAACACATACCACTACATCATTCAGGGCCTCTTCATTGCAGTTTCTCTCACCCAGTATACTATGTTCATCCTTCAACAAAATATTACAAGGACATTACTGGCAAAACATATAGTTTGAAGAGATTGAACAAACATCAGAACAAAATTCAAATATATCAGGAATGGTGGCATTATCAGACGAGGACTTTTTTTGAAAATATGTATTATTGTACTAAGAGCTTTAATGGAAAAAGTAGACAACATGCAAGAACAGATAGATAATGTAAGCAAAGAGATGGAAATTCTGAGATAGCATTTAAAAGAAATGCTAGAGATCAAAGACACTGCAACAGAAATGAAGACTGCCTGTGATGGGCACATTAGTAGACTGGATGCAGCTAAGGAAAGAATCTCTGAGCTTGAGGGTATGGAATAGACACTTTCAAAACTAAAAAGAAAAAAGAAAAAAAATACTGAAAACCCCCAGAACAGAATATCCAGGAACTGTGGGGCAACTATGAGAGGTATAACATACACATAATGAGGATATCAGAAGGAAAAGAAAGAGAGACAGGGACAGAAGAAATGTGTGACAGAATAATAACTGAGAATTTCCCCAGATTAATGTCAGACAAGAAACCACATATCCAGTAAGCTTGGAGAACCAAGCAGGATAAAAGCCAAAAAAAAAAAACAACAAAGAGATACACATAGGCATACCATTTTTTATTTTTTTTTTGGAGACAGAGTCTCAGTCTGTCACCCAGGCTGGAGTGCAGTGGCATGATCTCAGCTCACTGCAAACTCTGCCTCCCGAGTTCAAGTGATTCTCCTGCTTCAGCCTCCCGAGTAGCTGGGATTACAGGTGCCCGCTCCACGCCCAGCTAATTTTTGCATTTTTACTAGAGATGAGGTTTCACCATGTTGGCCAGGCTGGTCTCAAACTTTTGACCTCAGGTGATCCACCCGCCTTGGCCTCCCAAAGTGCTGGGATTATAGGCGTGAGCCACCACGCCCAGCCAGGCATACCATTTTCAAACTGCAGAAAATCAAAGATAAGAAAAGAGTCTTGAAACAAGCCATAAGAAACAAAAAACACCTATATAGGATCAAAGACAAGAATTACAATTGACTTGTCAGAAACCAGGCAAGCAAGAAAAAAGTGGAGTGAAATATTTAAAGTTTTGGTAGAAAAACAACTTCACCAACCTAGAATTTTGAATCCTATAAAATTATCCTCCACAAGTGAAGGAGAAATAGAGTCTTTCTTGAATAAACAAAAATTGAGAGAATTTATTGCCAGAAGACTTGCTTTGAAAGAAATATTAAAAGTTATTCAGAGAGAAGGAAAGTAATATAGATCAGACACCTGGATCTACATAAAGAAATTAGAGAATGAATGAGTAAAAGCTTTTATTTTTCTTATTTGTAATTGATATAACATATAATGGTTTGTTTAAAAAATAATAGCAACAATGTATTCAATATATATACTTCTGTATTTATATGCTTATGTATAAGTAAAATAAATGATAGCAATGTTGCAAAAGACAGGATGGAGGAATTCGGATCATTTTGTTATTTTAAATTACTTTCATTACCCATGAAGTGGTATAGTGTTATTTGAAAGTGGACCTGGATTGGTTTTAAACATATATTGCAACTTTAGGGAAACCACCAAGAAAAGATTAAGAAGGAATATGACTGATATATTAATAAAGGAGAGAAAATGAAATCATATGAATATTTACTTATAACTACAAAAGGCAGAAAAAGTGTGAGAGACAAAAATAGAAACAGAACATGGGCAACAAATAGAAAACAGTTGCAAATGTGTTCAATGTTACCCCCTGTATCAATAATCACTTAAACATCAATGGTCTAAATATCGCAATTAAAAGACAGATATTGTCATAGTGTATCAAAACACAAAACCCAGCCATATGCTTTTTACAAGAAACTCACATTAAATATAAAGACACTTGTAGGTTAAAACTAAACAGATATAGAAAGATATGCCAGCCAGGTGCGGTGGCTCATGCCTGTAATCCCAGCACTTTGGGAGGCCGAGGCGGGCAGATCACCTGAGGTCAGGAGTTTGAGACCAGTCTGGCCAACATGGTGAAACCCTGTCTCTACTAAAAATACAAAAAACATTAGCTGTGCATGGTGGCGGGCACCTGTAATCCCATCTACTCGGGAGGCTGAGGCAGGAGAATCACTTGAACCCAGGAGGCAGAGGTTGCAGTGAGCTGAGAATGAGCCATTGCACTCCAGCCTGGGCGACAAGAGTGAAACTCTATCTCAAAAAAAAAAAAAAAAATAATAATAATAAAATAAAACTAAAAATAAAGATATGCCATGCTACCACTAATCAAAAGAAAGTGGGACTATCTCTATTAATTTCAGACAGAGCAGACCACCGGGCAAGGTAAGGTATCATGGATAAATTGAGTAATTACATAATGATAACGGAGTCAGTCATCCAAGAAGACATAACAATCTGCTATGGTCTGAATGTTTGTGTCCCTACCCCACCCTCCCCCTAACACACAATTTAAATGTTGTAATCCTAATCCCCAAAAAGAGGGTATTAGGAAGTGTGGCCTTTGATGGGTGATTAGGTCAGGAGGACTGAGGCTTCATAAATGGGATTAGCGGCCTTATAAGAAGACCCAACGAGATTGCTTCCCCCTTCCACCACTTGAGGACACAGCTGAAAGTCAGGGGCCAACAAACCAGGAAGAGGCCCTCTCTGGACACTGAATTTATCAGCACCTTGATCTTGGACTTCCCAGTCTCCAGAAGTATGAAATTAATGCCTGCTTATAAATCATCCAATGTATGCTTTTGTTATAGCAGCCTGAATGGACTAAGAGACAATCCTTAATGTGTATGCACCTACAAACAGAGCATCAAAATGCATGATTCAACAACTGATAAAGTTACAAGGAGAAATAGATAAATCCAATGTTATAGTCAGAGACATTTTTTCTTTTCTTTAAAATACGAATAATACTAGTGCCTACTCAACAGAATTTGTGTGAAGATTCAATGAGTTAATGGGTGTAAGGGCCTTAGAATAATACCTGACACATTCTAAAAGCCTGAAAAATGCTGGCCATTATTGTTACTATTACTATTATTATTATAGTCTACATGGAACCATTATTTTTTATGTTTGACACACAAATCACTATACTAATCTGTCACCTTTGCTTTTCTTCTGTAAATCTAGTAAAAAAGGGAGGAAGAAAGAGGAGTCCAGAGATGTTATAAAACACAGATCACAGAGAGAAGCCATTTATTTTTCCACCGCTACCCTTGACATGACTGCTGCCGAACTGAAGGAAGAAAATTGCGGAGGGAAGAGATCAATAAAAATTATTCTTTTCCACCTTCTTTCCCTGCTGTTGGAATTCAACCTTTAGGCTAACATTATGGCAAGATTTAGGATGCAGAGGAAATGGGATTCTTCCCTAGTACCTCACTCATGTTGCCCTTTGTCCAGTCTTGGCAGAAATATTGCAGAGTAGTAGTTGAGGTGCCACAGTAATTCGTGAGGAAATTAGAAAGGTGATATGGTTTGGCTCTGTGGTGCCACCCAAATCCCATGACAAACTGTAATTCACAGAGTTGGAGGAGGGGCCAGGTAGAAGGTGATTTAATCATGGGAGCCAACTTCCTTTTTGCTGTCCTTGTGATAGTGAGTGAGTTCTCACAGGATCTGGTTGTTGTAAAAGTGTGTAGCACCTCCCCCTGTCTCTTATTTTCCTGCCGGCCATGTGAAGACACGCCTCCTTCCTCTTCACCTTCTGCCATGATTGTAAGTTTCCTGAGGCCTCGCCAGCTATGCCTCGTGTGCCGCTTGTAGAACTGTGCATCAATTAAACCCCTTTTCACTATACACTACCCAGTCTCAGGTATGTTGTTATACTAGTGCAAGAACTAACTAATACAGAGGGTAAAGATAAATTTGAAGTAAGAAAGATGAAAAAAAGAGGGGTGCAATACATATTTGTTTATAATAAAGACAGTATTTTGTTACTCTTAAGGGAAACAAAATTCACACCTGGAGGAAGCTTTTGTTATTGTTATTGTTGTTGTTGTTGCTCTCTAATTTTTGTGCATGAAGGTTCATTTTGTAGATAGCAGTGCCCTTGTGATAAGAAGTAGGGAGGAGCTAACACTTACTGAGCACCTACTATGGGAAAGATGCCTAAGCTTAGCCATCCCCTGAACAAACCAGCAAGGTAAATTTTGTCCATTTCATAGATGATAAAACTGAAGTGCACCCAGGTTTAAGTCAATTGCTGAAATATGCATAGTAAGTAAATTGCGTATCTGGGATTCAAATCCAAACCTGTCTGATTTCCAAACTCTGATGTTCCCATACTACCTACATTAAAAAAAAAATGTGTGCCCCAAAGAGAAATATAGAGTTCCCCTAGAAAGCCAGTGGGTGATATAAATTGCACTTCTTCATACATGATCAGCCATAGAATATGAGTTCTGGTCCCTGGTGCCTGGAGACTTCTGTGCTTTTCAGAGCTCATCTCCATTCAGAACTCTTCAGGAATGTCAGGTTGACTCCTCTGAGACCATACAGATTGATACAGCAAAAAGAACACGGAGTTGGAATCAGACAGTCCTGAATTCCAGTCATTGTTTCATAATTTCCTTGTCCACAACTTTGGGCAAGTTTCTTGGGCTCTCCGAGCTTCAATCCCCTCCTTATAATTCTCTTTTCTAACTTCCTTCTTCCTAATCTCATGTGGGATACATAAGAGGCATCTTCTTCTTATCTTTGGTCAGTTCTCTTGTGTGAGTTAAATATTGCCACAATAATTATGTGTAACAATCCTCCAAATTCTACGGCTTATAGTTGTCTATTATTTTCATCAATCTGTTAATTGGCTGATGTCTCTGCTTCAGTGGTACAGCAGCTGGGGATATGTATCTCCAGATCTGTTTTTCTTGGGCTCAGATTGAAAAGTGAACAGCTATTGCAGGGATTTTCTTCTCATGGTCATTGCAGAGGCATAGGAAGGCAAGCGGAAACATGTGAATCCTCTTAAGTTATTGAATCAGAACTGGCATACTGTTATTTATGCCCTATTCTATTGACCAATGCAATTCACAAGGCCAAGCCCCCAGTTAAGGGAGACAATGTACATTTTCTGCTCATCAATGGCGTGGCCAAAGTGTAGTTGCAGGGGAGGGTGAAGAATTGAGGTTGACAAGTCAATCCCTCTTAGAAACTACTACTACTAAGTTTCTAAGTAGTTTCCTTTATTGTTCTCAGGCTTACTATTCTATTTTACCAGGAATAGAATTCTTCAGTTTCCTGACTTCTTACATAAAGCTTTCTGTATCCACATTTACCAACGATTTTCTCTTTTCTTTCAGTCCCAGATATGCCATTCAACCTGTCTTCTGAATTGTATTCCCTTCTTGCTGCTCTGGAAATTATCAATTATCTTCACTGCCTCCCATATACTCAACTTATACTTCTCTGTTGTCCTCATCTTTTGAAATACTGTAGTTCCCGCCCCCTTCGCTTAAACAAAATATAATAAAAAACAAAGCAAAAAGTTTATTTATTTTTTAAATTTTATTTTATTTTATTTTTTTTTTAATTGATCATTCTTGGGTGTTTCTCACAGAGGGGGATTTGGCAGGGTCACAGGACAATAGTGGAGGGAAGGTCAGCAGATAAACAAGTGAACAAAGGTCTCTGGTTTTCCTAGGCGGAGGACCCTGCGGCCTTCCGCAGTGTTTGTGTCCCTGGGTACTTGAGATTAGGGAGTGGTGATGACTCTTAACGAGCATGCTGCCTTCAAGCATCTGTTTAACAAAGCACATCTTGCACCACCCTTAATCCATTTAACCCTGAGTGGACACAGCACATGTTTCAGAGAGCACAGGGTTGGGGGTAAGGTCACAGATCAACAGGATCCCAAGGCAGAAGAATTTTTCTTAGTACAGAACAAGATGAAAAGTCTCCCATGTCTACCTCCTTCTACACAAACACGGCAACCATCCGATTTCTCAATCTTTTCCCCACCTCTCCCCCCTTTCTACTTCACAAAACCGCCATTGTCATCATGGCGCGTTCTCAATGAGCTGCCGGGCACACCTCCCAGACGGGGTGGTGGCCGGGCAGAGGGGTTCCTCACCTCCCAGTAGGGGCGGCCGGGCAGAGGCGCCCCTCACCTCCCAGACGGGGCGGCTGGCCGGGCAGAGGGCTGACCCCCCCACCTCCCTCCCGGACGGGGCGGCTGGCCGGGCGGGGGGCTGACCCCCCCACCTCCCTCCCAGACGGGGCGGCTGGGCGGGCAGAGGGGCTCCTCACTTCCCAGTAGGGGCGGCTGGGCAGAGGCGCCCCTCACCTCCCAGACGGGGCGGCTGGCCGGGCAGAGGGCTGACCCCCCCACCTCCCTCCTGGACGGGGCGGCTGGCCGGGCGGGGGGCTGACCCCCACCTCCTTCCCGGACGGGGTGGCTGCCCGGCGGAGACGTTCCTCACTTCTCAGACGGGGCGGCTACCAGGCGGAGGGGCTCCTCATTTCTCAGATGGGGCGGCCGGGCAGAGACACTCCTCACCTCCCAGACGGGGTCGCGGCCGGGTAGAGGCGCTCCTAACATCCCAGACGGGGCAGCGGGGCAGAGGCGCTCCCCACATCTCAGACGATGGGCGGCCGGGCAGAGACGCTCCTCACTTCCTAGATGGGATGGCGGCCGGGAAGAGGCACTCCTCACTTCCTAGATGGGATGGCGGCCGGGCAGACACGCTCCTCACTTTCCAGACTGGGCAGCCAGGCAGAGGGGCTCCTCACATCCCAGACGATGGGCGGCCAGGCAGAGACGCTCCTCACTTCCCAGACCGGGTGGCGGCCGGGCAGAGGCTGCAATCTCGGCACTTTGGGAGGCCAAGGCAGGCGGCTGGGAGGTGGAGGTTGTAGCGAGCCGAGATCATGCCACTGCACTCCAGCCTGGGCACCATTGAGCACTGAGTGAACCAGACTCCGTCTGCAATCCCGGCACCTCGGGAGGCCGAGGCTGGCAGATCACTCGCAGTTAGGAGCTGGAGACCAGCCCGGCCAACACAGCAAAACCCCATCTCCACCAAAAAAACACGAAAACCAGTCAGGCGTGGCGGCGTGCGCCTGCAATCGCAGGCACTTGGCAGGCTGAGGCAGGAGAATCAGGCAGGGAGGTTGCAGTGAGCCGAGATGGCAGCAGTACAGTCCAGCTTCGGCTCGGTATCAGAGGGAGACTGTGGAGAGGCAGAGGGCAGAGGGCAGGAGGCAGAGAGGCGGAGGCGGAGGCGGAGGCAGAGGCAGAAGTTTATTTGACCCAACACCTTGCCTTTAGCAACTCCCCTACACCTCTCTTTCTTTCCTCAGTCAAGATTCTAGTTATGCCATTTTCCTAAATTTCATTTATTCCTCAATATATTTAAATCTGGCTTCTGCTCCCCTCAATTTGCTGATAGTGTTCTCTAAAATATCACTGTAGATCATTCCTTTCCTGAAATGCCCTTATTGTGCTTTACATGATTTTACGCTTTTCCTGTGCTCTTCTTACATCACTGTATGTTGTTCCTCAATTTCTTTCACTGAATTCTTTCCCATGTTTGATTTTTAAAATGTTGTTTCCTGGGGTCTTCATCTTATTCATTATATTTTCTACAAATTTTCTAATCTTTTCCCTTGGTTTTAATTATGTGTAAATGCCTCCAAAGGCTTTATCTCTTCTTTTCTTTTCTTTGTTTCTTTTTTTTTTTTGAGATGGAGTCTCGTTCTGTTGCCCAGGCTAGAGCGCAATGGCGCAATCTCGGCTCACCACAACCTCTCCCTCCCAGGTTCAAGCGATTCTCCTGCCTCAGCCTCCCAAGTAGCTGGGACTATAGGTGTGCGCCACCATGCCCAGCTAATTTTTGTATTTTTAGTAGAGACGGGTTTTCACTACATTGACCAGCCTGGTCTTGAACTCCTCACCTTATGATCCACCCGCCTCTGCCTCCCAAAGTGCTGGGATTACAGGCGTGAGCCACGGTGCCTGGTCTGCCTTTATCTTAATTTAAGATAACTCTCTTGACCTCCAGATACCTCCGAACAGGTATCACACAGATATAAACCCAACTTGCTCAATTATAAATCCACTAACTCCTACACAATACACACAAATTCTTTTAGTTCATAAAGAATTAATATTGCCAGCTATTCTCACCCAATCTTCCAAGTAAAACCTTACACCTATCCTTGCTTCTTCTTTTTTCATCTTTACACGTCCAACTAACTACCAAGTTAGATTGAATTGAAACAAATCCTTCACTACCACTGTCATTTGTTGCTTTATTGTTTTGCTTGGTTGTTTGGGGCAGGAATCATTTCAGTAGCTTCCTAGTTGGCCTTTTTTCCTTTGCCCTTTAGGGGTAACACTTTTTTAAAAAATCAAGTGCCTACCACAATACTTAATACACCAAGCTTAGGTGCTCAGTGTCAGTTTAGTCTCCCCTTCTCTCTCATCCTTAAGGCAAACCCATAGAAGTGGGTTTGGCACAAAATGAAACTCATCTGATGACTTGATGAGTTGATTCTTCTTTTAAGGTTTTTCTTTGAGCCTTAACATGTAAGGATTTATTCTCAAGATCCTTCTATGTTGCTTTTTGTTCATATACAATTAGTATTGCCATTAATTAATTAATAGAAATACTAATTATCAAATTATAATCCATTAATTATAATTCTTATAAATTAATTATATTCAATATTCAAAACAATATTCCTATGTTTCGAAGCCATCATGGTTTTCATCTTTAAGGTCACCCAAGATGCTGCAGAAACATCTCTGTTTTGTTGCGGCCAATCAACAAACAGTTGAATAAACTCCCTTCAAGCAAACATCAAGGATATTTTATACAGTGTGCTCCTTTGTATCTCTCTGTGTAGAACTCAATCACACCTCCTGCAAGGCAGACTGGGAAATGGCAGCAAATAACACTGTCATCTTCATTTTCTCAAATGAAAAAATAATTGGGAAGCCAGCCAGTAGTTTTAACTTTGGGTGGTAATGTACCCAGCTTGCAACTGGGGTTCTGTGACTAAGGAAGAAGAAAAGAAATACTGAGAGGCAACCAGCAATCTCTGTATATGCCCAGTACCTTGCAAGGTGTCTGGCCTATTGACAGGGCACAGCAAATGTTCAAAGATTGAAGGTTTCTTAATGTATTTTATAAAAATAACTGATCCTTATTTGCCAAAAGTGTCTTTGAACCACCAACCTTCCCTTTGTGACTTTTAAATCTGACCTGTCTTCCATATGTTGCTACTTAACGAAGCCTTAGCTTACTTTCTAAAAGGGTTTTGTTTTAGTTTGTTTTCTAAGTGAAAATTAGGCTTGTTTCTGGAATCTCTGGCCTTCCACTTACTTTTTGCCTGGATCTCACTGTACTCACAGTTTTTCCACTTCTCTTTCTCTAGTCCTGCTCTCAGGATAGGATATGATGAACATCATCAGCACATTAAGCTTAGAGTATGACTTCACTCAGACTTAATGTTTTAATAGGCTCCAAAGCCTTAAATTAAAGACATCCTCCAAAAGCAGAATTTCAGGACTACATAATTGGTTAATGGAGGTGTTTGTGGATGGGGTTGGGGCTACTCTGAAATCACAGCCTTCACCCTGGCCTGCTCCTATTCTCAGGATGGGTCTGTACCTTGTTATGGCATTACTATTATAAACAGTGATTATTTAACAGTCTTTTCTTCTGTTTGGAAATGCAAGGTACATTGCACTGGTAGCCCAAGTGACTTCTGCTATGATGTTCAGATGGAGTTGAGTTTCCTTCAGTGGCTCCCAAATTGTTATTTTAATTAGTCAATTCATATGCCTATTACTGTTGGTAGATTACAATAAAATATCTTGTTGACTAAAAAAATTCTGAAACAAATTGGAATCGGAAAGTAAATTTGTTTATAAATCTAGTCTAAATTTGAATTAATTTGAAAAATGAAAATGTTTAGGACAACAACATGAATTTTGAATATATAATAATGAAATTAAACAACCATGAACAAAGGTGATGTTAGAAAAAAATAGGTTACATGAAAAAATAATAATGGCTAGCGGATAAAATTCATGAGAGACATGCTGCTAATTTCAACTACTGATCTAAAATTTGAAATGGCAGCAAATAACATTATCTTCATTTTCTCGAATGAAAAAAATAATTGAGGAGCCAGTTTCATTTATAAAGCATGCTGAGATTATGTCTAGTAGACTGCTTATACTGTTTTCTTAGAAGTCAGGAGAAAAGGTCTCCTCGGTTAAATATTTAAAAGAATTAATGCCACTCGGTTCTGTATGCTATTTTTCCATTAAGTTTTTATGAAAGACTCTTCTTTTGTTCCATCCTTGGCCTTTTCTTGTTGGCAGAGGTTGAAAAGAGAGTCTTTATTAAAGAAAAAAGGCTACATAAAAGAGATTCTAGATGTAGTATTAGGCAAAATATATTCTTGGGTTCCTTCCTTTTGTTAAAAAATGACTGATGAAGTATTAATTTCAGATTTACAATGCTTCAATTGGCATAACCTGGAGATATACCCTCAAAGTGAAGAGTAACAAGAAAAAATACTCAATTACAAAGACTTGATGGGCGGCATAATTTTAGGTCAGTAAATTTCTCATTATTTTTATATGTGAGCCAGATACACATGGATTTGAATCTCAACATTGCTACTTACTCTAAGTTGTTTGGGCTAAATCTTTGATCACGGTTCCCCATTTATAATATAAAAATGGTCTGACTTAACTTATGGAGATGTTCTGATGGTTAAATTTGATACTTTTTGTAAAATATAGGTATTCCGTAAATACTAACCCCCTTAAAGCTCCCGTCTTCAACCAGGCCTTCCTTTCCTCACAGATAAGCAATATTCCTGATATTTAAACAAATAAATGTGATCTTATATAGTTAAAAGCATGTTATCCACACCAAACTAGGTCTTTCGGCAGTCAACTCACTTTCTAGTGATATATACAACGTTCAAACGGTATCTTTAGCTGCTCTTTGAAAATTCATTTCAAGTCATTCTCTGCACAAGTAAACCAGTTTTATTACTTCAAAACTGTAACATTTTTAGCAGGAAGCAGAGAGTAAAATTATGTAACCAAGTTTCTTCACCTGCTTTACATATTTTTTTGTGTGTATTCCCATCTCTTCTTTTTCCCTTGGACTCCAAAGATACATGTATTATAAGACTTGATAATGCCCCCAACTCATTATGATTTCATTTTTTCAGTCTTTTTTTTCCCCCTCTGTGTTTTGGTTTGGTTAGTTTCTATTTCTATCCCTTCTAATTTACTGATCTTTTTTTTCTGTAGTTTCCAATCAATTATTAATGCCATCCAGTGTATCTTTTATTACATATATTGCACTTTCACTTCTGGAAGTTCCATTTGGTTCTCATTTCTAGTTTTGTCTCTACTACTCTCAAAGACATAGGATTACCTATATAATTTAATGTTACAACTTAAGCTTTAGTTTCAATTATTTTCTACTCTTATTGGAATTGGTTACTCTTCTTTGAGTACTGATCTTAGTAATTGTTTTACCAAGAGAGCCCTTTAGACCTTCCTTATTAGTAAAAATCCTGTCTGGAAGAAGTACTGCCTCTTCATATTATCTACCAGTGCTGTAGTAATACACGTTTGGATGCAATTTTATTAATGTCTGTCTTGTGTAGTGGATTGTACATTCCATTTGGATAGGGAATTACGTTTATTTTTGACCAGTGATACATCTTCAATATGTAGCATATTGTAGTGCCTGGCATATTGTTGGCACTCAAATATTTCAACAATGCTTCCAAGAAACTGAAACACCTAAAAACGTATACTCAAATGATGTCCATGTGAAGCCTTCAGATTTTTTTTTAAAAGCTCCAGAGTTAATTGTGAGCAGCCTCACATGGAATGATCATGACCATCATGGATCATGATGCCTGATTTTATAATTTTTCAGAGCTTGAAAGTTGTAATTTGTAAAAGTCCTATAAGGCATATATCCAATTTATTCACAGATTTTGCTGTTTGTGAAGTACATTTCTCTCAATTAAAAAAGCAGACAGCTATAACAAACTGTATAATGTATGTATAATCACATTTTCATGTAGTCTTTTAGGAATACACAGAATTTTAACTTTCTCTCATGTTAAACTGAGAAAAGTAAAACTTTCTGCACAGGAAATCGAGAAAGGTATTATGCTACTTAATTAGTTTTTGTTTTAGTTGACCAAGCTAAATTTTAGACTTTAGAATTGCCAGTAAAGACCATGATGTACCATGCCATTACATTACGTCATAAAATGCCGTTACAACCATCAGTATTACCAATACCCCACCAACACTGCCACGTACTGAGTATCTGTTAATGCTCAGGTCAGTACTGTATCCGTATATACTATTTGGAATCATTAGAAAATTCCCACATGGTTGGTATTATCCCCATTTTGTAGTCTTGGACAGTGAGACATAGAGTGGCTAGTAACTTGCCTAAGATCACGCAGCTAACAAGTGTCCAAGTTGGTATTTAAATCTATCAATAAAGATCAGAAGGAATAGGTTTTATTTACCCTGGTAGCATGCACATAACATAAAATTTACCTTTTTAACCAACTTAAAATGTGAAATTTAGTGATATTTAGTATATCACAATATTGTGCAACCATCACCACTGTCTAGTTCTAGAATACGTTCATCACCCTAAAAGGAAACTGTATACCCATTAATCAGTCATACCCCATTTCCCCATTTGATTTTTATTAATTTTGTACACTGCAATTTTTTATTCTTATAGATTAAGGGGGTACATGTGCAGGCTTGTTACACGGATATACTGTGTAATGGTGAGATTTGGGCTTCCGGTGTACCTATCGCCTGAATAGGAAACATTGTACACACTAGGTAATTTTCAATCTCCATCCTTTTCCCTCGCTCCCTTTGGCGTCTCCATGTGTCTATTACTTCTATCTTTACATTCACACGTACACACTGTTTAGCGTCCACTTGTAACTGGGAATATGCAGAATTTGATTTTCTGTTTTGAGTTATTTCACTTATGATAGTGGCCTCCAGCTCCATCCATGTTGCTCTGAAAGACATGCTTTTCTTCATTTTTATGGCTACATTGTATTCCATGGTGTACATGTACCACTTTTTTTTTTCTCTCTTTTTTTTTTTTTTGAGAATCTCGCTCTGTCGCCCAGGCTGGAGTGCAGTGGCGCGATCTCGCCTCACTGCAAGCCCCGCCTCCCGGGTTCACGCCATTCTCCTGCCTCAGCTTCCGGAGTAGCTGGGATTACAGGTCCCCACCACCACGCCCAGCTAATTTTCTGTATTCTTAGTAGAGACGGGGTTTCACCATGTTAGCCAGGATGGTCCCGATCTCCTGACCTCCTGATCTGCCCGCCTCGGCCTCCCAAAGTGCCACATTTTTTATGCAGCTATCTGTTGACAGGCACCTAGATTGACACCATGACTTTGATAGTACGAATAGTGCTGAAATAAACATAGGGGTGCATGCGTCTTTTTGGAGAATGATTTTTTTTTTTGGTGGGGGGGTACATACCCAGTAGTGAGTGGGATTGCTGGGTTGAATAGTGGTTCTACTTTTAGTTCTTTATGAAATCTCCATACTGTTTTCCATAGGAGTTGTACTAATTTACATTCCGACCAACAGTATACATGTGTTCCCTTTTCTCTACATCCCCACCAGCAGCTGTTGTTTTTTCATTTTTTAATAATCGCCATTCTGACTGGTGTGAGATGGTGTCTTACGGTGGTTTTAATTTGCATTTCTCTGGTGATTACTGATGTTAAGCATTTTAAATATGTTTGTTGCTCATTTGTATGTCTTCTTTTCAAAAATGTCTGCTCATGTCTTTTGCCTATTTTTTTTTATTTATTTATTTTTTAAATTATACTTTAAGTTCTAGGGTACATGTGCACAATGTGCAGCTTTGTTACATATGTACCCATGTGCCATGTTGGTGCACTGCACCCATTAACTCATCATTTACATTAGGTATTTCTCCTAATGCTATCCCTCCCCGCTACCCCCACCCCACAACAGGCCCCAGTGTGTGATGTTCCCCTTCCTGTGTCCAAGTGTTTTCATTGTTCAATTCCCGCCTATGAGCGAGAACACGCTATGTTTGGTTTTCTGTCCTTGCAATAGTTTGCTGAGAATGATGGTTTCCAGCTTTATCCATGTCCCTACAAAGGACATGAACTCATCCTTTTTTATGGCTGCATAGTATTCCATGGTGTATATGCACAACATTTTCTTAATCCAGTCTATCATTGATGGATGTTTGGGTTGGTTCCAAGTCCTTGCTATTGTGAATAGTGCTGCAGTAAACATATGTGTGCATGTGTCTTTATAGTAGCATGATTTATAATCCTTTGGGTATATACCCAGTAATGGGATGGCTGGGTCAAATGGTATTTCTAGTTCTAGATCCTTGAGGAATTCCCACACTGTCTTCCACAATGGTTGAACTAGTTTACACTCCCATCAACAGTGTAAAAGTGTTCCCATTTCTCCACATCCTTTCCAGCACCTGTTGTTTCCTGACATTTTAATGATTGCCATTGTAACTGGTGTGAGATGGAATCTCATTGTGTTTTGATTTGCATTTCTCTGATGGCCAGTGATGATGAGCATTTTTTTCATGTGTCTGTTGGCTGCATAAATGTCTTCTTTTGAGAAGTGTCTTCACATCCTTGGCCCACTTTTCGATGGGGTTGTTTGATTTTTTTCTTGTAAATTTGTTTAAGTTCTTTGTAGATTCTGGATATTAGCCATTTGTCAGATGGGTAGATTGCAAAAATTTTCACCCGTTCTGTAGGTTGCCTGTTCACTCTGATGGTAGTTTCTGTTGCTGTGCAGAAGCTCTTTAGTTTAATTAGATCTCATTTGTCTATTTTGGCTTTTGTTGCCATTGCTTTTGGTGTTTTAGTCACGAAGTCCTTGCCCATGCCTATGTCCTCAATGGTATTGCCTAGGTTTTCTTCTAGGGTTTTTATGGTTTTAAGTCTAACATTTAAGTCTTTAATCCACCTTGAATTAATTTTTGTATAAGGTGTAAGGAAGGGATCCAGTTTCAGCTTTCCACATATGGCTAGCCAGTTTCCCCAGCACCATTTATTAAATAGGGAATCCTTTCCCCATTTCTTGTTTTTGTCATGTTTGTCAAAGATCAGATGGTTGTAGATGTGTGGTATTATTTCTGAGGGCTCTGTTCTGTTCCATTGGTCTATATCTCTGTTTTGGTACCAGTACCATGCTGTTTTGGTTACTGTAGCCCTGTAGTATAGTTTCAAGTCAGGTAGCGTGGTGCCTCCAGCTTTGTTCTTTTGCTTAGGATTGTCTGAGCAATGCGGGCTCTTTTTTGGTTCCATATGAACTTTAAAGTAGTTTTTTCCAATTCTGTGAAGAAAGTCATTGGTAGCTTGATGGGGATGGCATTGAGTCTATAAATTACCTTGGAACAGTATGGCCATTTTCAGGATATTGATTCTTCCTATCCATGAGCATGAAATGTTCTTCTATTTCTTTGTGTCCTCTTTTATTTCGTTGAGCAGTGGTTTGTACTCCTCCTTGAAGAGGTCCTTCACATCCCTTTTAAGCTGGATTCCTAGGTATTTTATTCTCTTTGAAGCAATCGTGAATGGGAGTTCACTCATGATTTAGCTCTCTGTTTGTCTGTTATTGGTGTATAGGGATGCTTGTGATTTTTGCACATTGATATTGTATCCTGAGACTTTGCTGAAGTTGCTTATCAGCTTAAGGAGATTTTGGGCTCAGATGACGGGGTTTTCTAAATATACAATCATGTCATCTGCAAACAGGGACAATTTGACTTCCTCTTTTCCTAATTGAATACCCTTTATTTCTTTCTCCTGCCTGATTGCCCTGGCCAGAGATTCCAGCACTATGTTGAACAGGAATAGTGAGAGATGGAACCCCTGTCTTGTGCCAGTTTTCAAAGGGAATGCTTCCAGTTTTTGCCCATTTAGTATGATATTGGCTCTGGGTCTGTCATAAATAGCACTTATTATTTTGAGATACGTCCCATCAATACCTAGTTTATTGAGAGTTTGTAGCCTGAAGGGTTGTTGAATTTTGTCAAAGGCCTTTTCTGCATCTATTGAGATAATCATGTGGTTTTGTCTTTGGTTCTGTTTATATGCTGGATTACGTTTATTGATTTGCATATGTTTAACCAGCCTTGCATCCCAGGGATGAAGCCCACTTGATCTTAGTGGATAAGCTTTTTGATGTGCTGCTGGATTCGGTTTGCCAGTATTTTATTGAGGATTTTTGCATCTATGTTCCTCAGGAATATTGGTCTAAAATTCTTTTTTGTTGTTGTTGTGTCTCTGCCAGGCTTTGGTATCAGGATGACGCTGGCCTCATAAAATGAGTTAGGGAGGATTCCCTCTTTTTCTATTGACTGGAATAGTTTCAGAAGGAATGGTACCAGCTCCTCCTCGTACCTCTGGTAGAATTCAGTTGTGAATCCATCCAGTCCTGGACTTTTTTTGGTTGGTAGGCTATTTATTATTGCCTCAATTTCAGAACCTGTTATTCATCTATTCAGTGATTCAGCTTCTTCCTGGTTCAGTCTTGGTAGGGTGTATGTGCCGAGGAATTTATCCATTTCTTCTAGATTTTCTAATTTATTTGCATAGAGGTGTTTATAGTATTATCTGATGGTAGTTCATAACTCTGTAGGATCGGTGGTGATATCCCCTTTATCATTTTTTATTGCATCTATTTGATTCTTCTCTCTTTTCATCTTTATTAGTCTTGCTAGCGGTCTATCAATTGTGTTGATCTTTTCAAAAAACCAGCTCCTGGACTCATTGATTTTTTTAAGGGTTTTTTGTGTCTCTGTCTCCTTCAGTTCTGCTCTGATCTTAGTTATTTCTTGCCTTCTGCTAGCTTTTGAATGTGTTTGTTCTTGCTTCTCTAGTTCTTTTAATTGTGATGTTAGGGTGTCCATTTTAGATCTTTCCTGCTTTCTCTTGTGGGCATTTAGTGCTATAAATTTCCCTCTACACACTGCTTTAAATGTGTCCCAGAGATTCTGGTATGTTGTATCTTTGTTCTCATTGGTTTCAAAGAACATCTTTATTTCTGCCTTCATTTCGTTATTTACCCAGTAGTCATTCAGGAGCAGGTTGTTCAGTTTCCATGTAGTTGTGCGGTTTTGAGTGAGTTTCTTAATCCTGAGTTCTAGTTTGATTGCACTGTGGTCTGAGAGACAGTTTGTTATAATTTCTGTTCTTTTACATTTGCTGAGGAGTGTTTTACTTCCAACTGTGTGGTCAATTTTGGAATAGGTGTGGTGTGGTGCTGAGAAGAATGTACATTCTGTTGATTTAGGGTGGAGAGTTCTGTAGATGTCTATTAGGTCCACTTGGTGCAGAGCTGAGTTCAATTCCTGGATATCCTTGTTAACTTTCTGTCTCGTTGATCTGTCTAATGTTGACGGTGTGGTGTTAAAGTCTCCCATTATTATTGTGTGGGAGTCTAAGTCTCTTTGTAGGTCTCTAAGGACTTGCTCTATGAGTCTGGGTGCTCCTGTATTGGGTGCATATATATTTAGGATAGTTAGCTCCTCTTGTTGAATTGATCCCTTTGCCACTATGTAATGGCCTTCTTTGTCTCTTTTGATCTTTGTTGGTTTCAAGTCTGTTTTATCAGAAACTAGGATTGCAACCCCTGCCTTTTTTTGTTTTCCATTTGCTTGGTAGATCTTCCTCCATCCCTTTATTTTGAGCCTATGTGTGTCTCTGCATGTGAGATGGGTCTCCTGAATACAGCACACTGATGGGTCTTGACTCTTTATCCAATTTGCCAGTCTGTGTCTTTTAATTGCAGCATTTAGCCCATTTACATTTAAGGTTAATATTGTTATGTGTGAATTTGGTCCATCATTATGATGTTAGCTGGTTATTTTGCTCGTTAGTTGATGCAGTTTCTTCCTAGCATCGATGGTCTTTACAATTTGGCATGTTTTTGCAGTGGCTGGTACCAGTTGTTCCTTTCCATGTTTAGTGCTTCCTTCAGGAGCTCTTGTAAGGCAGGCCTGGTGGTAACACAATCTCTCAGCATTTGCTTGTCTGCAAAGGATTTCATTTCTCCTTCACTTATGAAGCTTAGTTTGGCTGGATATGAAATTCTGGATTGAAAATTCTTTTCTTTAAGGATGTTGACTATTAGCCCCTACTCTCTTCTGGCTTGTAGAGTTTCTGCCAAGAGATCCGCTGTTCATGCTGTTAGTCTGATGGGCTTCCCTTTGTGGGTAACCTCACCTTTCTCTCTTGCTGCCCTTAACATTTTTTCCTTCATTTCAACCTCGGTGAATCTGACAATTATGTATCTTGGGGTTGCTCTTCTCTAGGAGTATTTTTGTGGTGTTCTCCGTATTTACTGAATTTGATTTTTGGCCTGCCTTGCTAGGTTGGGGAAGTTCTCCTGGATAATATCCTGCAGAGTGTTTTCCAACTTGGTTCCATTCTCCCTGTCACTTTCAGGTACAACAATCAAATGCAGATTTGGTCTTTTCACATAGTCCCATATTTCTTGGAGGCTTTGTTCATTTCTTTTTACTCTTTTTTTCTCTAAACTTCTCGTCTGACTTCATTTCATTCATTTGATCTTCAATCATTGATATCCTTTCTTCCAGTTGATTGAATCAGCTACTGAAGCTTGTGCATGCGTCACGTAGTTCTCGTGCCGTGGTTTTCAGCTCCATCAGGTCATTTAAGGTCTTCTCTATGCTGTTTATTCTAGTTAGCCATTCTTCTAATCTATTTTCAAGGTTTTTAGCTTCCTTGCGATGGGTTCGAATATCCTCCTTTAGCTCAGAGAAGTTTGTTATTACTGATCTTCTGAAGCCTCCTTCTGTCAACTCTTCAAAGTCATTCTCCATCCAGCTATGTTCCATTACTGGTGAGGAGTTGCGATCCTTTGGAGGAGAAGAGGTGCTCTGGTTTGTAGAATTTTCAGCTTATCTTCTATGGTTTCTCCCCATCTTTGTGGTTTTATCTAACTTTGGTCTTTGATGATGGTGACCTACAGATGGGGTTTTGGTGTGGATGTCCTTTTTGTTGATGTTGATGCTATTCCTTTCCATTTGTTAGTTTTCCTTCTAACAGTCAGGACCCTGAGCTGCAGGTCTGTTGGAGTTTGCTGGTGGTCCACTCCAGACCCTGTTTGCCTGGGTATCACTGGCAGAGGCTGCAGAACAACAATTATTGCAGAACAGCAAATGTTGCTGCCCGATCCTTCCTCTGGAAGCTTCACTTCAGAGGGGCACCTGGCTGTATAAGGTGTCAGTCGGCTCCTACTGGGAGGTGTCTCCCCATTAGGCTACTCGGGGGTCAGGGACCCACTTGAGGAGGCAGTCTGTCTGTTCTCAGATCTCAAACTCCATGCTGGGAGAACCACTGCTCTCTTCAAAGCTCAGCTGGAAATGCAGAAATCACCCATCTTCCGCGTCGCTCACACTGGGAGCTGTAGACTGGAGCTGTTCCTATTCGCCATCTTGGAACAAAAACCAATACTATTTCTATATATCAGCAATGTCCAAGCTTAGTGCCAATCAATAATGCAATTCCATTCTCAATAATCACAAAAGGAATGTAATACCTAGGAATACAGGTAACCACGGAAGTGGAAGATCTCTATGAGAAATATAAAACACTGCTAAAATAAATCAGGGATAACATAAACAAATGGAAAAACATTCCATGTTCATGTAAAGGAAATGGCCACACTGCACAAAACAGTTCAAAGATTCAATGTTATTCCTGTCTAACTACCAATGACATTCTTCACAGAATTAGGAAAACCTATTCAAAATTTTATATGGAACAAAAAAGAACCCAAATAGTCAAAGCAATCCTAAACAAAAAGAACAAAGCTAGTGGCATCACATTACCTGACTGCAAACTATATTACCAGGATACAGTAAACAAAACAGCATGGTACTGGGACAAAATCAGACACATAGACATATAGAACAGAATAGACAGCATAGAAATAAGGCCGCATACCTATGATCATTTGATCTTTGACAAAGCTGACAAAAACAAGCAATGAGGAAAAGACTCCCTATTCAATAAATGATGTTAGGGGAGCTGCCTAGCCATATGCAGAAGATTGAAACTGGATCCCTTTCTTAGGCCATATACAAAAATCAACTGAACATGGATGAAAGGTTTAAATGTGTTAAAATAAAAACTTCAGCGAAATTAAATTTAAAAGAATTTAATTGAGCAGTGATGGATTCGCGAATCGTGCAGCCCCCAAAATCACAGTAGATTCACAGAGACTCCAGGAGTGCCTTGTCGTCAGAACAAATACATAGACAGAAAAGGTAAAGTGACGTACAGGAATCAGAAATGAGGTACAGAAACAGCGAAATTGGTTACAGCTTGGCCTTTGCCTTATTTGAAGGCAGTTTGAACATTCAGCAGCCTATAAGTAGTTGAAGTATGGCCTCTGGGATTGGCCAACACTCAGCTATTGATACAGGCTTATACTATTAAATTAGGTTTTCTATTTTGTCTGACTGTCCACAAGGTTAAAGTTCATCCACAAGGACTCAAATATAGAAGTACAGAATCCTTTTCAGGACATATTTAGTTTGCCTTAACAAATGTAAAACCTAAAACTATAAAAACCCTTTTAGAAAATCTAAGAAATACCATTCTACACACAGGCCTTGGAAAATATTTCATGACAAAGATGCCAAAAGCAATTGCAACAAAAGCAAAAATTGACAAGTGGAATCTAATTAAACTAAAGAGTTCCTGCACAGCAAAAGAAACTATCAAACGAGTAAACAGACAACCTACAGAATGGGAGAAACTATTTGCAACCTTTGCATCTGCCAAATGTCTAATTTCCAGAATTTATAATGAACTTAAATATTTAAGCAAAAAATAAAACAACCCCATTGAAAAGTAGGCAAAAGACATGAACAGACACTTCTCAAAAGAAAACATACATGCAGCCAACAAGCAAATGAAAAAAAAAAAAATTCAACCTCACTCATTATTGGATAAATGGGAATCAAAACCATCTCACACCAGGCAGAATGGTTATTATTAAAAAGTTCAAAACAACAGATGCTTGTGAGTTTTCAAAGAAAGGGCTACGCTTATACACTACTGGTGAGAATGTAAATTACTTCAGCCACTGTGGATGGTGATTTGGCAGTTTCTCAAAGAACTTTGGAGAACTACCATTCAACCCAAAAATGTCATTATTGGGTAAATACCCAAAGAATATAAATTATTCTACCATAAAGAGACATGGGTGTGTATGTTCATTGCAGTAATAGTCACAATAGCATAGACATGGAATCCACCTAAATGCCCATCAACGGTAGACTGGATAAAGAAAATATGGTACATATCATGGAATACTATGCAGCCATAAGAAAGAACAAGATTCTGTCCTTCTCAGCAACATGGATGGAGCTGGAGGTCATTATCCAAAGCAAATGAACACAGGAACAGAAGACCAAATACTGCATGTGTTCACTTATAAGTGAGAGTTAAGTATTGAGTACACGCAGACACATAGAGGGGAACAACACATACTGGGGCCTACTTGAGGGTAGAGGATGGAAGGAGGGTGAGGATTGAAAAACTACCTATTGGCACTATGCTTATCACCTGTGTGATGAAATAATCAAATCCCAGTGACATGCAATTTACCTACATAACAAATCTGCACATGTACCCCCTGAAAGGAAATAAAAGTTTAAAATTTATATATATATAATTTGTTGAATTTCTGCTCTCATGAAATTAATGACTTTGTTGGGCCCTACACCTTGCTATTAATGTATCCCCCATAGTATTGTAATACAATATGTATCTTCTGTTTACTGGTAAAAATACTGTTCATTTATCTCTAATTAATTAACTTTCTAATAAAGTTATTTAGCATTAAAAGATATGAATTTAATTTCTCTAATTGATTTAGGATTTACCAAGTTTACTGTTTTGTCTAGGGTCTTTTGTTTTTTGGTTTTTTTTGAGATGGAGTCTCACTCTGTCACCCAGGCTGGAGTGCAGTGGTGGATCTCGACTCACTGCAACCTCCACCTCCTGGATTCAAGCCATTCTCCTGCCTTAGCCTCCTGAGTAGCTGAGATTACAGGCGTGTGTCACCATGGCTAATTTTTATATTTTTAGTAGAGATGGGGTTTCACCATCTTGGCCAGGCTAGTCTTGAACTCCTGACCTCGTGATCCACCCACCTCGGCCTCCCAAAGTGCTGGGATTACAGGCGTGAGCCACTGCGCCCAGACTGTCTAGCGTCATTTTTAATAATTACTGCTTTCTAAGAAATTTGTCAATTTCATCTAATTTTTCAATTTCATTGGCATAAAATTATTCACAGCATTTTTTGTTAGCTTTTTAATAATATAGGACACTCTTTTGGACCTGATAATGGTAATTTACATTTTCTTTTTTTTATCTTTTTCAATCTAGTAAGAGACTTACCAAAATTATTATTTTCAAAGAACCAGACTACAGTGACATCGATTTTTTTCTCTATTATTTTTCCAATTAATACTTCATTTATTTTGTTATTACCTCTATTATCTCCTTCCACTTTTTCCTTTGGCTTTGATTTACTCGTTTTTTGCTTATTCTTTTGTGATGCAAATTCATATCACTTATATTAGATCTTTCCTATTCTTAACATAATAATTCAAATCTATAATTTCCCTGTAAGTATTGCTTTAGATATATACCAACAATTTTTTTTGTTATTCCTTTCAAAATAGTGCCTAAATCACCTTGGTATTTCTTGTCTCTTGTATTGCTTTTGCTCATTATTAATTTAACCAGTATTTAGTGTTTGTCTAGTTATATTATTGATTTCTAGTGTGATTTATTTGTGGTGAGAAAAGACTGTGTTATTTAAATCTTTCTAAAATTATTTAGACTTGTTTTATCACTGAACATATGATCTTAATATAACATATGCCACTGAAAAGAATGTGCTGTTCTACCATTGTTAGGTGCAGTGTTCTGTAAATATCAATTAAGCTGCTGTGGTTGATAGTGTTATTCAGAATTTCTATGTTGAACCACAGTATTTCAGAATGTGAATGTATTTTCAGATAGGGTCTTTAAAAAGGTAATTAAAAGAAAATGAGTTCATTAGGATGGGTCCTAATGCAATATGTCTGATGTCCTTTTAAGAAGAGGAAATTAGGCCAGGCATGGTGGCTCACGCCTGTAATCCCAGCACTGTGGGAGGCTGAGGTGGGCGGATCACCTGAGGTCAGGAGTTCAAGACCAGCCTGGCCAACATGACAAAACCCTGTCTCCACTGAAAATACAAAAATAAGCCGGGTGTGGTGGCACAGGCCTGTAATCCCAGCTACTCAGGAGGCCAAGGTAGGAGAATTGCTTGAACCAGGGAGACGGAGGTTGCAGTGAGCCGAGATCATGCCACTGCACTCCAGTCTGGGTGACAGAGCAAGACTGTCTAAAAAAAAAAAAAAGAAAGGAGAAAATTAGGATACAGACACTTACAGAAGAAAGACCATGTGAAGACATAGGAAGGAGACCACAATCGTCCAGCCAAGGAAAGAGACCTCAGAAGAAACCAATCCTGCTGACTCTTTGATCTCAGACTTTTAGACTCCGGAATTGTGAGAAAATAAATTTTTGTTGTTTAAGGCATCTTGTTCATGGTACTTTGTTATGGCAGCCCTAGCAAACTAAAACAGTAGGTTTCAGCCTACCTTTTAACTATTTGCTTTTATTTATTTATTTATTTATTTATTTATTTATTTTGTTTTACGTCCCTGTTACTTTTTTCCTGCCTTTTAATAAGATTTTTTACTTTATTTTCAGAATTGTATTTTATTTTTCTTATTGAGATTTTAGCTATACTTTGCAGTTCTAAAAATTCTCCTGTAGAGATTCTTATATACATCCTTTACTTTTTATAGTTAATTTTCAGTTAATACCACATTACTTCACATAAAATGTACAAACCTTGCAACAGTCTAGGATCATATGCCCCATTTCTTCTATTATTCTACAGTTGTTGCTATATCTATTAAATGTACTTACATTATAACACTACAAAGCAATATTATACATTTACCTTTAAATAGTCACACATATTGCTAACAAACAAAGAGGAAAGGAAGCCAAAATAATAGTGATTTGCATGTACTATGGCACTTATCATTAATTATATTCTTTATATTCACACCAATTTATGTACCACACAATCAACTGCAATCGATCCTAGGATACAATCCACCAATGCAGAAACTTCTTCATGGAACTACCTACCTGCCCTCTTCTGAGTATGTGCTCCTACCAGAGTCTTTTGCTTCCATTGACAATCCAGTACCTGCAAGTATTTGGTTTTTATATTAGGTTAACATTTTATAATTATTTTCTGCAAGTGACTTCCATCTGGTAGGGTCTTAGTGTGTCATTACAGAAATCCTCCAGACAGCTTTATTTGGATGAAGTGTTCGGTTTGAGTAGACAGTTGTAATAAACTGGGAGTATATAGTTAATTTTTTGTTGTTGTTTTTTGGATTCGGAGTCTTGCTCTTGTTGCCCAGGCTGGAGTGTAATGGCGTGATCTCGGCTCACTGCACCCTCCGCCTCCTGGGTTCAAGCAATTCTCCTGCCTCAGCCTCCCAAGTAGCTGGGATTACAGGCGCTTGCCACCATGCCTGGCTAATTTTTTGTATTTTTAGTAGAGACGGGGTTTCACTGTGTTGGCCAGGCTGGTTTCGAACACCTGACCTCGTGATCCACCCGCCTCGGCCTCCCAAAGTGCTGGGATTACAGGCATGAGCCAAGTGCCTGGCCGATTTTTTATGTGAACGTTTATTAAATATCAGGCTGGTGGGGGAGGTTGTGCTAAATTTATAAGGTGATGAAGAGTAACCGTAGAATGGCAAGCTATTGTTACATTCTTTAAATATACCTGTATGATTAACTTAATTAAAGTAGTATACAAAAAGTCACTTGTAAAAATAGATATGTTTGAATAGAATCTGTATTGATATGTATTCCTCTCCCCAGAGTCTATGGAAAAACTTCATGGAGAAACACAAAGGAATTACCAAACACACTTTCCTTCTTCCTGTAGCAACCAACACTCAGGCAAGAGCAGCAGGTAGCTAGCACATTGAAATTCAGTAACTGATTTTCTATTTCACAGACCATAATTCTGAACTGACAGGAAGCAATGGGACTCAAACTAAAGCCCTTTAGTGAAGAGGGACCAGTATTTATGTGGAGTGTTGCATGTTCTACTTTTGTTTGTTAAATAATAGGATACTCTAGGGTGCTGTCATAATTACTTCATAGTCATTCACACAGTGCAGTCCACTAGCTACTGACCTTGAGCATTTTGAGTTGTTTCTAGCCAGGTAAATGAAAATGATGGAAGAAAATAATAACCCTCAATTTTATAAAGCCCTTAGGAAAAATGAGTTTTATTAACCTGATGTCTGACTCATCACAGGTACTGATTTTGAAAGATGTTCTGTAATTTAGTTTTATATAAGAGCCTTCTTTTTGTTGTTTTTAAATTAGCATCAGGGTAACCAATGGTGGGTAGCAAAGGGACACTAAAGAAAGAGATTTGGGAAAAAGAGTAATTTTATCATTATGCTTTTATTCTTCCTAATCACCTTTTCCATTAGTAAAACTCCCAAGGATAGCAATGGCACACAAGCTTTTGAAGTGTCAGTGAAAGCTGAAATCAGCTAAAATAACAGTTGGCTGCATTTAAGATATAACAGAGGCAGCAGTGCATCAAGGTTACTGTGAAGGTGAAAATAATTGGATACAATTGAAAAATAGATTTATTTGTGGTTACCACCCTGGAATGGGAACAATTACTAACTTGCAAAGAGATCTTTATCACTTCTGTTCACCTTAGGGAACTATGAGGCAGCATAACATGGCCCATAAGGCCTCAGAAAAGCATTTGTAATCATGAGATTGCATTGACTTTTATATAAGTTAGACCTTGTTTTATCCTGGATTCAGTTATCCTCCACTATAGCTTTGAAAATCTAAAATGTTTCTCTTATACTTGTCCTCCTCTTAAACACCATCACAGTATCACAGTCTTCTATTGAAATTTTACTCCTGTCAGCGTTTCAAAGGTATTTCATAGCACAACAGGGTGACTGTAGCCAATAATAACTTAATTGTATATTTGAAAATAACTAAAAGAGTATAATTGGGTTGTTTGTAACTCAAAGGATAAATGCTTGAGGGGATGGAAACCCCATTCACCAAGATGTGATTATTTCACATTTCATGTCTGTATCAAAACAACTCATGTACCTCATAAATGTATATGCCTGCAAGGTACCCACAAAAATTAAAGAAAATAATAAAGAAATAGCTTTATAATTGTTTGCAGAAGTGGTATATCATATATTTTGTAGCAGATAAATCTTAATTTGAATGTTAATGCGGTCTTTATATGCTAATTGTTTGTCTAATAGGGAGCCATATTGGAGAAATACCATCCTTAAAATATACTGATGCCTAAATGTGAAGTATGGATGATGGTGCTTTTATAAATAGAGTGATCAACAATATACTTCATTGTGCAAGCTGGGAAGCATAGGGGAGTATAATGGGGCTTTTTTTTTCTTTTTTAGATGGAATCTCGCTCTGTCGCCAGGCTAGAGAGCAGTGGCGTAATCTCGATTCACTGCAACCTTCGCCTCCCGGGTTCAAGCCATTCTCCTGTCTCAGCCTCCCGAGTAGCTGAGACTACAGGCATGCACCACCACGCCCAGTTAATTTTTGTATTTTTAGTATCGATGAGGTTTCACTATGTTGGCCAGGATGGTCTCAATCTCCTGACCTCATGATCCACCCACCTCAGCCTCCCAAAGCTGCTGGGATTACAGCCATGAGCCACTGCACCTGGCCAATGGGGCATTATTAATAATGATACCAGGAAAATGGGTATGAAGGAGGACTAACCACGAATTATACGGGAATATATATATCTCTATACACACACACACACACACACACATACATACATCCCCATATGTGTGTGTGTGTGTGTGTGTGTGTGTGTGTGTGTATCTCCCCATAGTAATGGAATAGAGCCCAGAGAAAGAATTTCTTGATGAGAGAGAATGAACAATTATTTAAAACTAATAATGTTCATTTTTTGTTACTTACACAGAAATAATGCATGCTAATTTTATAAACTTTAAAAAATATAAAGGCAAAAATATATATTACTTTCACTACTGTTGATATGTCTCTTCAACTTGCAGCAGTGTCACACTGTTTAAATTTGTCTATTAAAATAAAATTTTAATGTCTAGTTGAATTCCTTAAACTCTGTTACATCACTTTAAAAATTATATATAAATGTTGGGCATTTATTCTGCCTAATAAACTTCAAAAAGTTCCACTTCTTTAAACTTACAAATTAGTGTGAAAGGGATTAAACAGATTTACAATATTGAATCTTTCCATCCAGGAGCATGATGCATATCACTAATTTTACAGAATGTCTTTTGTTTTCTTCCATAAAGTTTTGTAGTTCACCTCATATATATCCTACACATTTCTTGTGTATTTGTAAGCATTTTATAGTTTTATTATTGTTGCAAACCAACTATATTTTTCATTAACTTCCAAATTGATTTTTGCTGATATACATATATATATATACACACACACACATACACACACATATATAAATTTTTCATTGCATTTTCTTCTCTTGTGTTTCACAGGGGACATATTGTCCTGTCATTTATGAAAGTTGCCAAATAATTCTCTAAAACTTTCTTTGGATCCTGTAGTAGATAATATTCAGTAGCATAATATTCCTCTGAGTCATTATTTCTTTTCTTTTCTTCAACGGTTTTTCATAAGTCTCTATTTTGTTTCCCTTGGAATAAGAAGTAATCCCATCAGAACTAGTGTTTACCAAACACAGGCCAGAAGCAACTTTCTCTTGCCATCAACCATCTGAGCTGTCTTATTTCAGGAGGAAAGCATCTATAAGTCACTAATTGGGCTTTTTCTTTCAAAAGCAATGACCTTGTACTTATTATGAATTGCAATGCAATTCCCATCAAAACACCACAATCATTCTTCACAGAACTAGAAAAAACAATTCCAAAATTCATATGGAACCAAAAATAAGAGCCCACATAGCCACAGCAAGACTAAGCAAAAAGAACAAATCTGGAGGCATCACACTACCTGATTTCAAACTATACTATAAGGCCATAGCCACTAAAACAGCATGGTACTGTTATAACAATAGGCATGTACACCAACAGAACAGAATAGATAACCCAGAAATAAACCCAAATACTTACAGTCAACTGATCTTTGACAAAACAAATCAAAACATAAAATGGGGAAAGGGCATCCTATTCAACAAATAGTGCTGGGATAATTGGCTAGCCACATATAGGAGAATGAAACTGGATCCTCATCTCTCACCTTATACAAAAATCAACTCAAGATGGATCAAGGACTTTAATCTAAGACCTGAAACTATAAAAATTTTAGAAGATTACATCAGAAAAACCCTTCTAGACATTGGCTTAGGCAAAGATTTTATGATCAAGAACTCAGAAGCAAATGCAACAAAAAACAAGGATAAATAGGTGGGACTTAAAGAGCTATTGCAAAAGGAACAGTCAGCAGAGCAAATAGACAGCCCACAGAATGGGAGAAAATCTTCACAATCTATACATCAGACAAAGGACTAACATCCAGAATCTACAATAAACTCAAACAAATTTGCAAGAAAAAAAAATCCAATCAAAAAAATGGGCTAAGGACATGAATAGACAATTCTCAAAAAAAGGTATACAAATGGTCAACAAACATATGAAAAAATGCTCAACATCACTAATGATCAGGGAAATGCAAATCAAAACCACAATGTGATACCATCTTATGCTCACAAGAATGGCCATAATCGAAAAATTTTTTTAAAAATTAGACGTTGGCATGAATGTGGTGAACAGGGAACGCTTCTACACTGCTGGCGGGAATGTAAACTAGTACAACCACTATGAAAAACAGTGTGGAGATTCCTTAAAGAACTAAAAGTAGAACTACCATTTCATCCAGCAATCCCACTACTGTGTATCTCCTCTGAGGAAAAGAAGTCTTTATACAAAAAAGATATTTGCACATGCATGTTTATAGCAGCACAATTCACAATTGCAAAAATGTGGAACCAACCCAAAAGCCCATCAATCAATGAGTGGAAAAGAAACTGTTCTGTATATATATGTGATAGAATACTACTCGGCCATAAAAAGGAAAGAATTAATGGCATTCACAGCAACCTGGATGGGATTGCAGGCTATTATTCTAAGCGAAGTAACTCAGGAACGGAAAAGTAAACATCGTATGTTCACACTCACAAATAGGAGCTAAGCTATGAGGATGCAAAGGCATAAGAATAATACAATGGACTTTGGGGACTAGGGAAAGTATGGGGAGGAGGCTGACGGATAAAAGACCACAAATTGGGTTCAGTGTATATGGCTCGGGTGATGGGTGATGCACCAAAATCTCATAAATCACCACTAAAGAACTTACTCATATAACCAAATACCACTTGTTCCCCAAAAACCTATGGAAATAAAAAGTTTTTTAAAAAAAGAGTTGCAAGCATTGTGGCTCATGCCTACAATCCCAGCACTTTGGGAGGCTGAGGTGGGAGAAACACTTGAGCCCAGGAGTTCAAAACCAACCTGAGCAACATAGTGAGACCATATCTCTACGAAGTAACTTTAAAAATAGCCTGGCATGGTGGTGTACACCTGTGGTCCCAAGCTACTTGGGAGGCTGAGGTGGGAGGATTGCTTGAGCCCAGGAGGTGGAGGCTGCAGTGAGCCATGATTGTGCCACTGCACTCCAGCCTAGGCGACAGACAGAGTGAGGCCTTGTCTCTAAATAAATAAATAAATAATTACATGCGGTTTCTTATGATTGTTTATTTTTAGTTTCTCTTCTATGTCTCCCTTAGTATTTTAGTGGGAATTTGGCAGAGACACTTTCAAAAGATTCTGAAAACAAGTAATTCAAAACCTAAGGTGTTGGAACTCTAAATTATTTTGAGCCTTAAAGGTACGTGATTATGGGGCCTGAGTCATGTGACAAGCAGCTATAACCTAGACAGTTGTCACCTTTCTTTCTGTGATTATAGATTAAATCTTCTTCCTTACCTGCATTGTTTTGTAAAATGTTGTAAATGACTTAAGAATGCCAGGAAAGACCCTTTCCCTCTTCACTTAATTTTCATTATAGATTAACTTCCCTCTTATCTTTCTCACACAGGGCTTCATGACTATCACATTGTCTTCAGATGAAATGTTAAATACACTGTTTTAAATTGGAAAGGAAATGAAAACCAGCCGTAATGAAAAGAAAACAAGCCTTATGGGAAGAAAGCAAACTGTTACTTTTTGTAATTCTTAAACCAGCCTTGTACAGAAAGTGTTTCAGTCTTATTAAATTTCTTTGTTTTCTGCCAATATAAGCAAGAACTCAACTTTTAATTTTGGAGAACTGATCCCTTTTCTCTGGGGTCTGTGTGTACCAAATGGTCATTTCTAGGTTTTCAATTGAATAAACTCTTTAGAACTGGATTCTGATCTTTTTGATTACTTAAAGTTGACAAGGTATATAAATGGGTAACATTTTGAACAAAATGTGAGAAATAGGCTGTTAAATGTTCTCCTCAAGTTCTCCGATGTTTTTACTCTCAAATAACACACTCTATTCCTCCAAGGGAGTTTGAGAAAAATAGATGCATTAAAATTTAAGCTTTAGATAACTTTTACGGAAGAATTAAGAACTTCTTCTTAAATATAAGAAAATATAAGAGAAATATCAAATGGTAGCACTTCATTCTGATTTACCTCCTATTTCCTTTACCTTTCCTATTACCTATTACCTATTTCCTATTACCTTTCAAATTTATTCATGTGATCTTTTTTATCTGAGTTAATAAATGTTCAATTTGCTTTAGTGAATAGATTCTATTGAGTTCATTACTGAAAACTGTACTTAAAAAACTGATATATTAATTAAAACTTTTTGGTTTATAGATGGCAAAGAAGCAACTTGAATTAGTTTAGGCTGTAAATATACTACATTGAAAGAAAATAGAGGAATTTCTGAGAGCTAATAAAAGCATATATTAATTAAACCATGGTAGCAACAAGGCTTCAGAACAACTGGCAGCAGAAGTTTTGTTCTGGCTGTCATTTGATTTTCTCTCTACATCTGGTTATCGTTTTCTACCTTATACTGGCTTGCTTTATTTATATAGTGGAGAGCACAGTATCTCAAATTTGGGATCTCAGACCCCAAATTTCACATATTATAGTTCCTATTATCCAAGAGGGACTAAATCATTATTCAGGTTGGAAATATTCTAGAGAAGGACTATCATCTTATGGAGTTGGTGGGGCATGTGAATTCAATATTTCCAATTAATCATCAATCATCGTTATTTAGGATAAAGCAGAATTGTAGGAGTTCTCTTAATTATGTATTTTTTGACCTCACAGACTTAGAAACACAGGATTCTGTTTTGGCAGAACACAGTAGTAAACACCAAAGTTGGGGTACAACTCTGTGCAGAAGTGTCTTGTAAATAAAGAACTTAAGTCATTTTTTTAAAATCTGGAGTGGCAACAAATCAAGCCTGTGAAATATTGTTTTTTTCTTTTTTGCAAAACTTGACCTGTCAAGAGCTGAATTTGAAGCTAATCATCAATGATGCTACTATATTGTGCCCCAATAATAGTCAATTATAACAGATTTCAGGAGATGTTACATATTGATGACATGATAGTCATGATAACTTGACATAAACACTTCAGGAAATTTTACATCGTACTGTTCCCTAATAAATATAAGCTATTACTGTCAATAGTGATCAAGGAGAAATAGAAAATGAGAACTTTCAGTTTCTCTTTTTTAGATGATGGTATTCTTGATGTAGAGATTTTGTTTAGTCACATTACCTGCTATGTTTTATTCAGCCGTCTGTACCCCACATTGTACTATGTACTAAGGACCCTAGGTATAATATCTAATAAAACATAGTTTTAGAATTCAAGGTCTTTAAAATCCAGTGTGGGTTATTGGGCAGCTCCTTGGGAAAAGTTGGTACATAAGGAGTTTATGGTTGAATGTTCTATTGCATGTATTTTTATTGTTCACCAGAAATTCATGGGAAACATTGTATTTTCTAGATTCCCTTTCAGTTAGGTTACAGTTACATGACTGGACTCTGGCCAATGGAATGTGTATGGAATTGACATAAGCCTATTTTAGGACTGGCCCTTTAAATTTTCAGAAGAAGATGACTTGACTTAATTTGAACTGTATGTTAATGATGAATATAGTTTCATTTTGTTAAAACACTGCCTATGCCAGAAGATCACAAAGTGTGTCCAAAGAACATTGGTATGGGGTCCCCAAGATCCTTTAACAAGACCCACAAAACAACAATTATTTTCATCAAAATTCTAAAATAGTCTTTGCTTTTTCCATTAATTTTGTCATGAGTTTACAGAGAATGCTCCAGAGGCTACATGACCTGTAATAACACCAGTGCCCTTAAGGCTACTGGAATGTGTGCTTGTGTATTCTGTTTTCTAGAACTTTAGAATGTGGTATGTTTAAGATGTAAATATGCACTTCAGAGATAAATTCCATTTGTTCTTGATGCTTCTTTTCTATTACTACATATCTTTGGGTTATACGTGCTCTAATCTCTGTAATTTCAGAATCGTGCATTAAATTAAATTTTAAAAAAATTTTCATTTCTCTTGGGCCTAAGGAGAAACACAACTGGAAATGGATATATATTATTGGGTTTTTTTGGCAATATATTAAAATTTTTTTTTAATTACTTTTTAAATTTTGTCTAAAGTTGTTACTTTATAACTTAAACCATATGTTTTACTAAAACAAAATATATTTATAATTTCTTATATTTAAAGATACACTCTTGCCTTAAAAAGAAAGACTAGAATTCCTTTCTCAGCTTACAATGTAATATGTACACATAAAGATGCTGAAAAAAATATTAAGCTGACATTCTAGATAATTGCCTGTTTTAGGGAAGAGAATAATCTACTCCAAAGAAACTGTGAAAAACTAATAAGACAAAATATATGATGAAAATTTATTTTCTTCAATCTTATATGTGGCAATAAATTATCTTAGTTTTTCATATGCAAAACATTTTGAATAGTATTATGGAGTCTGCTAAGTTGGGGCATGATTTTGAAATCAATAATTTAAAATTTTTATAAAGAAGTATGTTGTAGTCATTTATGATGGATAAGGTCTAATTTACATCACCAGGGCTATAGTTAATACTTTTGTACTGTGTCTAGGAAATCTGAAAAGAGATAACATTTTAGGTGCTCTTACTACACCTACATACACGCACTCTCAGACAAAGGTTACACTATGTGAGAAGACAGATACGCTAATTGGCTTGACTGTAGTAATCTTTTCACCATGTATATGTATATCAAAACATTATATTGTACACCTTAAATATATACGATAAACATAAAGTTAAAAATAAATAAGGCATTGTATATTTTAACATAGACATGACAAACTAAAAGTCAAAAATTGCTTATTACAGACTTTTAAAACATAAATGGAAAAGCCACTAAAGGATTTTATAGGGAAGTTCATTGTGTTTTATTGTCTGGAGAGGTACACACAATTTTTTACATTTCACTTTGCCTAATACCTGCTCAATGAAAAGTCAGTAAAAACAATCATGGTGCTGCCACTTTCCAAACACATAGTCACTCATTGTCTTAAATATTTAGTTGCAAACATTAAGACTGAGTTAATATCTTATCTTCAGAAGTGTACTTTTGCCTTACAAATGAACAAATCTACAGATGTAACTGGGCTTCCTGTTTTGCTTATGTTCATCTGGTATGAGCATGGACTAATCAGCAAAGTATATCTTCTTTCATTTGAACGCTGGGCAATAAACACAATGGTGATAAATATTAAAATAGAATAATATTTTTGACTTTCAGGTTCTATCCTGAAACAAGTGTGTTTACGGTTGCACTGATGGTGCTAGAGCAGTTGTGGGTAAAACTGCTGGTGGATTGGTACAAATCAAGGCAATGGTTCCTGCTTGTACTATTGGTCCTTGATTTTCTTTTCACACCATACACTCAGAATGAAAAGAAAAAATTACCAGTTTCACCTGAGAATATCCTTTGTAAAACTATAATAGTATTAATTTTATGAGATTAATATTCTGTGTGAAGAAATGGGAAGTATGCATAAAGCACTTTTTTCTGCATGGCATAAGACAATGGTCATCTCAAGGAAAAGTGCTTTTGCAATTGTTTGAGTTGTGAGATCGTTTTACATGAAAGAGAAACTATTGGGATTTATGGTTTTTTTGACTTGGGTATTTGGCAGAACATTTTTTCTGAAGTTAAAGTGAGCTGTTACTTCAAGGAAAACAATGGATGATATCTGTTACTCATTGTAAAATTTGAAATTTCAAGTAAATATTAGAATTTTGAAAAACTTGTATCCCTTGCCTTGAATTTAATAGCTACCCAATACTTAGACTTTTCTGATAAGATTGATGGTGATATGAACAAATGTGATGTTTTTGATATTGTGTAATAAAGATCTGCTTAACTTGTGAATTAATGGTTTCAAAGTGACTGTCGAATGATGTTACAAAATCATGCATGGGTAAAAGATTCATTCAACTAGTTTACAGTCCCACCAACAGTGTAAAAGTGTTCCTATTTCTCCACATCCTCTCCAGCACCTGTTGTTTCCTGACTTTTTAATGATCGCCATTCTAACTGGTGTGAGATGGTATCTCATAGTGGTTTTGATTTGCATTTCTCTGATGGCCAGGGATGATGAGCATTTTTTCATGTGTTTTTTGGCTGCATAAATGTCTTCTTTTGAGAAGTGTCTGTTCATGTCCTTCGCCCACTTTTTGATGGGGTTGTTTGTTTTTTTCTTGTAAATTTGTTTGAGTTCATTGTAGATTCTGGATATTAGCCCTTTGTCAGATGAGTAGGTTGCGAAAATTTTCTCCCATGTTGTAGGTTGCCTGTTCACTCTGATGGTAGTTTCTTTTGCTGTGCAGAAGCTCTTTAGTTTAATTAGATCCCATTTGTCAATTTTGTCTTTTGTTGCCATTGCTTTTGGTGTTTTAGACATGAAGTCCCTGCCCATGCCTATGTCCTGAATGGTACTGCCTAGGTTTTCTTCTAGGGTTTTTATGGTTTTAGGTCTAACGTTTAAATCTTTAATCCATCTTGAATTGATTTTTGTATAAGGTGTAAGGAAGGGATCCAGTTTCAGCTTTCTACATATGGCTAGCCAGTTTTCCCAGCACCATTTATTAAATAGGGAATCCTTTCCCCATTGCTTGTTTTTCTCAGGTTTGTCAAAGATCAGATAGTTGTAGGTATGCAGCGTTATTTCTGAGGGCTCTGTTCTGTTCCATTGATCTATATCTCTGTTTTGGTACCAGTACCATGCTGTTTTGGTTACTGTAGCCTTGTAGTATAGTTTGAAGTCAGGTAGTGTGATGCCTCCAGCTTTGTTCTTTTGGCTTAGGATTGACTTGGCGATGCGGGCTCTTTTTTGGTTCCATATAAATTTTAAAGTAGTTTTTTCCAATTCTGTGAAGAAAGTCATTGGTAGCTTGATGGGGATGGCATTGAATCTGTAAATTACCTTGGGCAGTATGGCCATTTTCACAGAAGTCAGTGTGGCGATTCCTCAGGGATCTAGAACTAGAAATACCATTTGACCCAGCCATCCTATTACTGGGTATATACCCAAAGGAATATAAATCATGCTGCTATAAAGACACATGCACACGTATGTTTATTGCGGCATTATTCACAATAGCAAAGACTTGGAACCAACCCAAATGTCCAACGATGATAGACTGGATTAAGAAAATGTGGCACATATACACCATGGAATACTATGCAGCCATAAAAAATGATGAGTTCATGTCCTTTGTAGGGACATGGATGAAATTGGAAATCATCATTCTCAGTAAACTATCGCAAGAACAAAAAACCAAACACCGCATATTCTCACTCATAGGTGGGAATTGAACAATGAGATCACATGGACACAGGAAGGGGAATATCTCACTCTGGGGACTGTGGTGGGGTGGGGGGAGGGGGGAGGGATAGCATCGGGAGATATACCTAATGCTAGATGACGAGTTAGTGGGTGCAGTGCACCAGCATGGCACATGTATACATATGTAACTAACCTGCACAATGTGCACATGTACCCTAAAACTTAAAGTATAATAAAAAAAAAAGAAATTGGCAAATTAAAAAAAAAAAAAAAAGATTCATTCAAGATGCAAAGTAGACCAAAGAATTTTACTGTAAACGAATAGTTTACTGATATATTTTTAGATTCCACATTCAAACTAACTTTTAAGAAACCACTCCTTGCCGAGTTTTGGTACAGTGTCAATGAACATAGGCAATTATTTTTAAAGGCTATGAAACCGCTCCTCACTTTTCTAATTACATATACATGTGAGGCCACATTTTCTTCATATACTTCAACCAAAACGACATGTTAAAACAGATTAAACACAGAAGCAAATTAGGCACTTCGCCAGTGTTTTATCAGGTCAGATATTAAAAGATTTGTAAAAATGAAAACAATGTGAGTATTCAACGCATTTATTGTTTTGGAAAACATGTCAACTTTTCATAAAAATAAATTGTTAGCATGTAATGAGTTTGTCCCTTTCAAAAATGAACTGATAAAGTAATTTTTTTTTTTTTTTTTTTGACGTGGAGTCTCGCTCTGTCCACCAGGCTGGAGTGTAGTGGCGTGATCTCGGCTCACTGCAAGCTCCACCTCCCGGGTTCACGCCATTCTCCTGCCTCAGCCTCCCGAATAGCTGGGACTACAGGCGCCCGCCACCACGCCCGGCTAATTTTTTGTATTTTTTAGTAGAGACGGGGTTTCACCATGTTAGCCAGGATGGTCTCGATCTCCTGACCTTGTGATCCACCCACCTCAGCCTCCCAAAGTGCTGGGATTACAGTAAAGGAATATTTTTAAAAGTTTCAGTTTTATTTTAAAAAGTGGTAAGGTTAAGTAGATAGAATCCAGTAAAAAATGTCTTTTGGGTCCTCAGTAACTTTTATGAATATAAAAGGTCATAAAAAATGAGAGTCACTGACTTACATTATCTTGATTAATATGTAGTTTGGTAGAAGTTCTAGGAATATTGTGTAGCCATGTTTTCAAATAAATGATTTTAGAGTGTGCTGTGTATAACGTGATTACCTTTCTATACTCATCTTACTATATGCAGTAAAATATGCATAATCTATGGAGTGGCCTAAGGTGCTAAAGCTATTCACAAAGACCAGTAGGCCCTTTCTGTTCACAAGTAATGCTCTTCTTTTTCTGTGGAAATGGAATTGTTTTTATTAGAAGACGATCATCACTACATCTTGCCCATGCCTCATTCAACAAGCTATTTTTGTATGACTCTTTCCAGATAAGATCATCTTGATTATGGTCAATGCTTTTTCAAAGTGGCTTAGAGTGGTACTTACTTGATTTCAAATCTCTGCAGAACAACTTTTGCTCTGATAAAGTTGATTGCATAAGATGTCAGCATTATTTTTACAAAAATTTTGCATTTATTTTAGTTGAGTTTAAGGAATTTGTGGATGGAAATGTTATCCAGTTTGTCACCATCTTGTGTAATCAAGCAAAAACCATGATGCAGGTGAACTTGTCTGATCCCAGATACTGTTTGACTTTTCAGGAAGTGAATTCGGACACCTTTGCATGTTTGTGGAAATTTTATCTCGTGGCTAGAAGAATTTATTAAAAGGAACAATATATTTTCAAGAATAATCTTAATTATACCTTTAATATTACTCTTCAACAAACATACATCAATCTCCTGCCATGTTCAAGGAATTGTGCTAGGTCCTGTCCTTACAGACACGGCCGAAGGTGGTAAGTGCCAAAATAGAAGTTTAGTTGTCAGGATATAGTATGACAGAGATCACCATTTTTTACAAGAAGATTGTATCATGAAACGAGGTAGATTATGTGTACATAGAAGCCAGCTACTGATAGCTCATCATGCTTAAAGAGAATATGGGATTTTAAAAAAGATTTTAAGGAGATGAGATTTGAACTTGACTTTGAAAGACTGTAATTAACAGAGATGTTGCAGGGGAGTGTGTGAGTGGGGGTGGGGTGAAGAATCTCTAGGTGAAGGGAAATGCATAACGGGCCATGAGAAAATATCAAGCCTTTGGAGGGCTTCCTGGTGGAGCATAAGAATCTGGGAGTGGAGGTGCAGGGCCTGCTGTTATATAAAGCGAGCAGGTGGACTGTGACCAGGTCCGGACCTGGGTTGCAGAGGAGGAAAAAAAATATGAAAAGAGAGTGAAAGGGAAACATCTAATTAAGGATGGCATTATAAGACCAGAACAGATGTATTGACACGCCCTATGCTATTGCCTGTTGTGCTACTCTTGAACTTTTGTCTGAAGGCATTTTGGTGCTACTAATCACAAGAAGCCCAGAGAGGCTATTTTAGACATTCAGGTGCCCATGTTATTAAAGAGGCAATTGTAAGGCTGGGTGCAGTGGCTCATGCCTGTAATCCCAGCACTTTGGAAAGCCAAAGTGGGAGGATCGCTTGAGCCCAGTAGTTTGAGACCAGCCTGGGAAACATAGTGAGACCCTGTCTCTACAAAAAATTAAAAACCAAAATTAGCCGAGCACAGTGGCAAGCATCTTTAGTCCCAGCTACTTGGGAGGCTGAGTTGGGAGGATTGTTTGAGCCCAAGAGGGCGAGGCTGCAGTGAGCCATGATGGCACCACTGCCCTTCAGTAGCCTGGGTGACAGAGAAAGACTGTCTCCAAAAAAAAGAAAAGGGAAATTTGATAAATAAATCTCAACCTTACAGAAAAATTTAAGCTTTTTTTCATAAAGAATTAATTTGTATTTTTTCAGGTTCATGTTAATTTAATGCTAATTTTATGTAAACCAAGCCATTTTCGTCTGCATTATTTTCTGTTCTTCATGTGTACCAATGTAATGATGCCATCTGTGACATAATATATATATTTGGTCTCTGCCAACCACCCCCCTTTCCTGGCACACAGCTTCTAAAACCCTTGGAATCCACCAACTGATAAGTGTCTTTTGTCTGCTAATGAGATGACTGGTGACTGGGGGTTCCTGTATAGTTTAATGATGGGGACTTGTTTCTAGGGGAACCAAACATGTGATTAGATGGTTGGAATTTTCAGCCCCACTACCTGATCACTGAAGAGGGGAGAGAGACTGGAGATTGACATAATCACCAACGGCCAACGATTTAATCAATCTTGCCTAGTACGTGAACCTCCATAAAAATCCCAGAAGTGTGGAATGCAGGGTTTGGAAAGCTGAGCTGGTGAATGCAACCACGTGCTGGGAAGATGGTGCAAACCCAGGGGAACAGAAGCTTCTCAACTTGGGACCCTTCTGGACCTCACCCTATCTACTCCTTCGTCTGGCTACTTATCTATGTCCCTTATCTTATCCTTTATAATAAACCAGTAAACAAAAATGTTTCTCCAAGTTCTGTGAGCTGTCATAGCCAACCTGAAGGGGGAATCATGAAAATCTGATTTGTAGCCATGTTGGACAGAAATGTGGGTAACTGAGGACCTAATAATTGGGATTGGTGTTTAAAATGGGCAACAGTTTTGTGATATCGAGCCCTTAACTTGTAGGATCTGCACTAACTCCAGATAGTATCAGAATTGAATTGTAGGTTACCCAGTTAGTGTCTAGAGACTAGAATTGGTCAATGTGTGGAAAAACCCACACATGAGGACCCAGAAGTGTTGAGTTTGTAGAGAAAAATAGTGAGTTTTTCCTATAAACATCATGCCCAGGAATGCCTCTGAAATTGACGCTTACTTTTTCCCTTGCTTCAGGTACATTGTTTTGTATAACGTACTAAAAATAAGTATAATATGTGATTTATTTTGTTAAAAGTAGTTAATAAGATAGTTAAGGGTTCGTGATTCTGTTCATTATTTCTTGTGGGTAATAAGTATATCATGGAATCTACTTGAATCCCTCATTCATCTACCACGTGTATGGTGCTATTTCTTTCTTTTTCTTTTTTTTTTTTTTTTTTTTTTTGAGACGGAGTCTCCTTTTGTCACCCAGGCTGGAGTGCAGTGGCATGATCTCAGCTGACTGCAACCTCCCCCTCCTGGGTTCAAGCGATTCTCCTGCCTTAGGCTCCTGAGTAGCTGAGATTACAGGCGTGTGTCACCACACCTGGCTAATTTTTGTATTTTTAGTAGAGACGGGGTTTCACCATGTTGGTCAGGCTTGTCTCGAACTCCTGACCTTGTGATCCACCTGCCTCGGCCTCCCAAAGTGCTGGGATTACAGGCATGAGCCACCGCCCTGGGCCTGTGGTGCTATTTCTTAAGTCTTCTGTTCATGTACACCATTTTGGTCTGATTTTATGACAAAATTCTAAAATATACAGGAAGTCTGTCTTCTTGAATCTATTCTGATATAAATTCTAAATAGCTAAATAAATTCAAATAGCTTCACATTGATTCCAGAAAAATACTCAGTATCTCGTTTAGACCTTCTAACTAGACTTCGTCCTCAGGAAGAAAAAGCTACCATTCACTGATTGCCAAACTGTGTCAGAAGATAGGCTAGGTATATAATTTAATTTAATTCACATAACAACCTTATAAAGCTCATTATTATTATTGCTGTGTTTTACAAGTGAGGTAATTCTAGGCAACAGGGTTCAATAGAAGGCTCTCGATAGAGGAGTATGGACTAAAGGAATCAAATAAGTTATTTAGCAAGGATACCTCATGCAGGATACAGGATGCCTTGGAGGGGGTGACAGACTGGGTGGCAGTGGACCAGGGAAGAAGACACTGTGCTTGTTTGGTGTGACATGATGGAGGCCTCACCTAGGGCTATGGTAAAGTGGTAAATCACAGAAAACAAGAACCAAGAGTGTTTTCAAAGGAAAAATGGACAGAGTTTAGAAATTAATTGGTCATGGGGCATGGAGAAAGGGAGAAGTATCTACTGAACAGAAAGACTTCTGCTGCATACGCCAGTGTAAAAAGATGCGGTTTTATTTTCCTACTGTAACTTATTTTTATTGATGTAAAATTCATATAACACAAAATTTGCCATTTTAACATATACAATTCAGTAGCAGTTAGTACATTCACAATGCTGTGCCACCATCACCTCTATTTCTAAAATATTTTCGTTACCCCAAAGGGAAATCTTATACCCATTAAGAAGTTAGTCTCATTATTAATTCCCACAGGCCCTGGAAACCACTAACATGCTTTCTGTGTCTTTGGACTTATCCATTTCTGGATATTTCATATGATGAAATATGATAATATGTGATGTTTTGTGTCTGGCTTCTCTCACTTGGCATGTTGTTATCATCCATGTTGTAAAATGTAACAATACTTTATTCGTTTTTATAGCTGAATGATGTTCCATTGTATGGATATATGACATTTCGTTTATCAGTTTATCCACTGAAAAACATTTGGGCAGTTTTTCACTTTTTGGCCATTGTGAATAGTGCTGCTATGAACATTCACGTGCAATTATTTGTCTGAGTATCTGCTAGCAATTCATTTAAATACACACTTAGGAGTACGATTGCCAGGGAATTAAACATAGAATGACCATTTTATGTTTAACATTTTGAGGAACCATCAGACTGTTTTCCTAGCAGCTGCATTATTTTCTATTCATACCAGCAATGTGCAAGGGTTCAAATTTCTCCACATCTTTGATAATCTAGACATCCTAGTGGATGTGAAGTGATATCTTATTATGGTTTTGATTTGCATTTCCCTAATAACTAATGACGTCGAGCATCTTTTCTTGTACTTATTGGCCATTTGTTTTTCTTCTTTGGAGACTTATCTATTCAAATTCTTGCCTATTTTTATTTACTTTTATTCTTTTTGCTGTAGAGTTGTAAGTGTTCTTTGTACATTATAAATACTGGACCTTCATCAGATATATGATCTGGAAATAGGTACTCTGATTATGTAGGTTGTTTTTTCAATCTCTTGATAATATCCTTTGGATTACAAAGTTTTAAATTTAGATTAGTCCAATTTATTTATTTTTTATTTCTGTTGCTTGTGTTTTTTTGTGTCATATCTAAGTAAATATTGCCCAATTTAAGGTCACAAAGGTTGACACCTGTTTTATTCTAAGTATGTTAAAATTTTAGCTGTTACATTTAGGTTTTTGATTATGAGTTAATGTTTGTATGTGGTGTGAGGTAGGTATACCACTTTATTTTTTTCACATAAAAGCTCAACTGTCCTAGCACGATTTGTACAAAAGATCATATGTTTCCCATTGAAATATTTTGGAACCCTTGTTGAAGATAAATTAATAATAAATATGAGGGCTTATTCTGGACCATCTGTTCTATTCCATTGACTTATATGTCTTTTCACATGCCAGTCCCACCTCATCTTGATTAATGTTCCTTTGTAGTAAACTTTGAAAGTTGAATCACCCAACTTTGATTTCCTTTTTAAAAATTGTTGTGGTTATTCAGAGACCATTGAAATTGCATACAATTTTGAGGATCAGCTTTTCCATTTCTGCAACAAAGGCCATTGGAATTTTCACAGAGATTGCATTGGCTCTGTAGATGCCTGGGTAGTATCACCATTTTAACAATCTTAAATCTTCCAGTCTATCAATGAAGAATGTGTTTCCATTTATTTGTGTCTTCTTTAATTTCTCTCAGACATGTTTTCTAATTTTTAGTATGCAAGTCTTATATAGTTTTGGTTAAATACTTTCTTATAATTTACTGTTTTTGTTTTTTTAAAATTTCCATTTCAGATTGTCTATTGCTCGTGTATAAAAACGCACTAATTTTTATATGTTCATCTTATATCCTGTAATTTTGCTGAATTGCTTTATTATCTCTAATATTTTCTTGAGAGAGTCTTTTTCTTTTTTCATTTCTTTTTCTTTTTAGAGACAGACCCTCTCTGCATCACCAAGCTGGAGTGCAGTGGCATAATCATAGCTCACTACAGCCTCAAACTCCTGGCCTCAAGCTATCCTGCTACCTTGGCCTCCCAAAATGATGGGAATATGGGCCTGAGCCACTGCATCTGGCAACTGAAAGAGTCTTTAGGATTTTTTCTATATAAGATCATCTCATTTCTGAATAGAGATATTAATAATTATATTTCTCCCATTCTGATAGAAGCATTTTCTTTCTTTTTCTTGCCTCATCATTCTGGTTGGAAATTTCAATATAAGGTTGAATAGAAGTAGACATGCTTTTCTTATTTCTGATGTTAGGAGGAAAGTATTCAGTCTTTCACAACTGAGTATAATATTAATGTGGGGCTTTTTTTCATAACTGTAATTTATCATGTTGAAACCTTTCCATTTTATTCCTAGTTAATTGTTTTTATCATGAAGCAGTGTTGAATTTTGTTACATTTTTGTGTACATCAATTGGGATAATCACGAGCTTTTTTCCTTGTGTTAAAGTAGCATATTATAAAGCTTGATCTTTGCATGTTGACCCACCTTAGTATTCCTAAAATAAATCCCTCTTGGCCATGATATATAATCTTCTAAATGTGCTACTGAAATATTTGCTAGTATTTTGTTGAAGATTTTTGCATCTACGTCCATAACAGATATTGGTCTATGGTTTTTTTGTTTATTTTATTTTATTTTATTTTGAGACAGAGTTTTGCTCTTGTTGCCCAGGCTGGATTGCAACGGCATGATCTTGGCTCACTGAAACCTTCACCTCCCGGGTTCAAGCAATTCTCCTACCTAAGCATCCCAAATAGCTGGAATTACAGGCATGGACCACCACATCCAGCTAATTTTGTATTTTTAGTAGAGACGCGGTTTCACCATGTTGGTCAGACTGGTCTTGAACTTTTGACCTCAGGTGATTCACCCACCTCGGCCTCCCAAAGTGCTGGGACTACAGGTATGAGCCACCATGGCTGGCCTATAGTTTTGTTTTCTTATGATGTCTTTATCTGGTTTTGGTATACAGGTAATATTGTTCTCATAGAATGAGTTAGGAAGTGTCTTCTCTTCTATTTTTAGAAAATTTTGGAAGAATTAGTGTTAATACTTCCTTAAATGTTTGGTTGTGAAACATTGTGGTTCTGGACTTTTCCTTAGGAGATTTTTGATTATAGATTCAATATCTTTACTTTGTAAAAGTGTACTTAGATTTTCTATTTTTTCTTGTGTCAGTTTTGGCAGTTTTATTCTCCTGACAATTTGCTCATTTCATCTAGGTTATCTAGTGTGTTGGGGTGCAGTTTTTCATACTATTCTTTTATCTGTTTATTTCTGTAAGGTTTGTCCTAAGTTATACTTCTGATTTCAGTCCTGTCAGTTTTTATTTCTCTTTTTTCGTGGTCAGTCTAGATACAGGTTTGTGAGATTTTTTTTTTTTTTTTAAAGAGTCAACTTTTGGTTTAACTGATTCTCTTTATTGTTTTATATTCTATATTTCTTTTATCCAGTCTGACCATCTTTGCCTATTGGATTAGATTATAAAGTTAATCTACATCCAATGTTATTGTTGATATAGTTGAATTTATGGTGGATATCGTTTTACTTTTTCTTTTTCTTTTTTCTTTCTTTTTTTTTTTTTTTTGAGACAGAGTTTCACTCTTGTTGCCCAGGCCCAGGTGTAATGGCAAAATTTCAGCTCACTGCAACCTCTGCCTCCCAGGTTCAAGCAATTCTCCTGCCTCAACCTACCAAGTAGCTGGGACTACAGGCATGTGCCACCACACCCGGCGAATTTTTTGTATTTTTAGTAGAGACGGGATTTCACTATGTTGGTCAGGTTGGTCTTGAACTCCTGACCTCAGGTGATCCACCCACCTTGGCCTCCCAAAGTGCAGGGATTACAGGCGCCCAGCCTACTTTTAATTTTCTATATTTCTTATGTTTTTCTGGTTCTTCTAATTCTTTTCCTCTGTCTTTCGAATCAAGTGAATATATTGTAATGCAGTATTTTAATTTATTTAATTATATTTTTACTATATTTGGGTTTTTTTTTTAGTAGTTCCTCTGGGGTTTACCATATACATCCTTGTAAAATTACGGTGATAAAAAATACATGAGACCTATCTTCTTCACAAATTTCTAAATGTATAGTAAAGCATTGTTAAGTATAAGAACAATGATGTATATAGATCTCTAGAACATATTCATTTGCATATCTAAAATTTTATATGTGTTGAATAGCAATTCATCATTTACCTCTCTCCCCAGCCCTTGATAACAACCATTGTATTCTCTGCTTCCATGAGTTTGACTATTTACATACCTCATATAAGCAGAATCATAAAGTATTTGTCCTTCTTTGGTTGGTTTATTTCACTTAGGGTAATGTCCTCCAGGTTCATCCATGTTGTCACATTTGGAAGTAATTCCTTCCTTTTATAGGCTTAATAATATTCCATTGTGCGTGTAGATGGATAGATAGATAGATAGATAGATAAACAGATACCACGTTTTCTTTATCTGTTCATCAATCCAAGGACATTTAGCTTGTTTCCACATCTTGGTTATTGTGAATAATGCTGAAATGAGCATGGAAGTTCAAATGTCTCCTCAAGATCCTGATTTCTATTCTTTTGGTTAAGCACTCAAAAGTGGGATCATTGGATTATATAGTAGTTCTATTTTTAATGTTTTAAGGAACCTCCATACTGTTTCTTATAGCGGCTGCCCCATTTTTTACGTTCACACTGTATTTCATTCTCACACTCTTATAAAGAACTACCTGACACTGGGTAATATATGAAGAAAGTAGGTTTAATTGACTCACAGTTCTGCAGGCTGTACAGAAAGCATGGCTGAGGATGCCTCAGGAAACTTACAGTCATGGCAGGGGGTGAAGGGGAAGCAAGTACCTTCTTCACATGGTGGCAGGAGAGAGACAGAGTAAAGAGAGGTGCTACAAACATTTAAACAAGCAAATCTTGTAGAGGTGGGTTCTTGCTATGTTGCCTAGGCTGGTCTTGAACTCCCAGCCTCAAATAATTCTCTTGCCTTGGACTCCCAAAGTGTTGAAATTACAGACCACTGCGCCCAACCAAAATATTTCTGATGACTATAGAATTCTTGGTTGATTTCTTTGATATTCTTGAAATTTTTATTTTCTTTGATCACTTTAAATATGTTATCTCACTGCCTTCTAACTTTCATTGTTTCTGATAAGAAGTTAACTGTCAATTATATGGAAGTTTCCTTGTATGTGATGAGTCACTTTTCTCTCGCCAATTTTAATATTTTTTTTCTGTCTTATATATTGAACATTTTTACTATGGGTCTGTGTGCATCTCTTTGAGCTTATTGTTCAAAATTTGTTGAGCTTCTTGGATGTGAAGATTGATGTTTCCCAAAAACTTCAGGAAGTTTTCAGCCATTCTTTTTATTTTCTTCTCACTTGTTTTTCCTCTTCTTCTGGTACTCTCACTACATATCTGTTGGTGTGCTTAAAAATGTGCCACATTTCACTTTAGGTCTATTTATTTTCTTCATTCTAGTTTATCTTTGTTCTTTAGATTGTATAATCTCTATTTATAGTCAAGTTTCTGATTCTCTCTACTTTCAGTTCAAACGCACTGTTGAATCCCTCTATTACATATTTTTTATTTGGATTATTATAATTTTTAACTCCATAATTTTCATTTACTTCTTTTAAAATAATTTCTCTCTCTCTCTCTTTGAAGAGATTTTTTTCTCATAGCTTCTTTTAACTCTTTAAACATGGCTTCTATTAGTTCTTTGAACACATTTATAATGGCTACTTTGAAGTGTTAATTATAACATTTTGTCTTTCTCTTAGTTATTTTCTGTTGCCTGCTTTTCTTTTCTTCTGTGTGAGCGACTTGTTCCAGTTTCTTTGCAACATATCATAACATTTTGCTGAAAAATGAACATTAGAGATAATTTCTTTTGGCAATTCTGTACACTGATTCCACTTCTTCAATACTAGAGCTTATTTACGTTTTCATTTGCTTATTTGTTTTGTTGCTGGAGTAGGGTATTTTTGTGAATTTTTGTGAACTCAATTTCTCCTGCAGTGTTGTTCCTCAGAAGGTGCAACCTTGGGCATGCACATAGTCACCAGGAATGACAGTGGTTTTAGAAGGTTTCTGTTTCCGATCTCTTTTTTAACCTGTCTGCTTCAATTCTATTCTACCCCACTTTTAGGCTCTGCTAATTATTCTTATTTCTTTTTTAATTTTTTTTTTTACTGTTTTACTTGTTTATTGTTTTGACAGTGCTCTGGGGCATAAATTGCTCCACTGTCTGATCCAATTATACCTAGGCAGGGATAATTTTTGAGGTTTATTTTCATCTCAGTACGGCTCTATGTAGGTGTCTCTTTTCCTGGTTCTCTCTGGTGAATTAGCTTGCCTACGGTTTAAACTTGCTGCTTTTAATTATAATGTTTTCTTGTTGTTGTTTTTGAGAGTGCTCTTAAACTTGAATACACACTGTGTCAAATAAAATTATCTTCTTTGTGACTTACTCAGAGCTTTCTTTTTATGCGGACTGCTGCTACCCCTGGAAAAACTCTGATTGACCACATTCAGCACTATGTGGGGTAGTAGCTGCTGGTTGTTTCAGCTTGTGTCTCCAAGCATGGAATCCACGCCCTAAGAGAAAGGTGCAGTGAGAGTCACTGGGGCGCAGGTATTCTTTATCTCTGCCCTTCGAATAAAGATTGAGTGAAGGAAGGGATTAGTTACTTAAGCTTTATACTGTACTCACCAGGAATTTAACTTCTTCTACTCTGTCCTATGAACTCTAGTTTTCTCATACTTCTTGGGTTTCCAGCTCTTTCTCCTTACCTCAGGGATATTGTTGGTCTCTGCCCAAGTTCCCCCTCTCAGAGCCATAAATTGGAAAATCTCTTCAGGCAGTAAGCTGGGGTAACTGTAGGACTCACTTCAATTTTTCTTTCTCTTTCTAGCATCACTGCCCTGCATTGCCAGATATCCAGTGCCAGAAAGCCTTTCTTTAATTGACTTTGTTCTCTTCTTTATGAGCTGTGTTGAGGAGGTAGGTAAATTGGGTTCCTGTTGCTTCATTTTGGCTGCAAATGAGTCACTTTTGGTCTGCATTTTTAACAAATTATAGCATGTACATACCCCGGAAAACTCTGTAGCATAAATCCTTTTTTTTCTAATGCATATTTCTTTGAAACACATCTGCATTTTAGGTTGTGAAAACATGTAAACAAGCAGATTCTTTACTGAGGTAAATATTAAATACCATGTCTACTTAATGTTAAGGTGACTGGTCATTTTTGTGTAAAAAGCATCCAAAATGATTGGCATTGTAAAACAAAGATCTCAAGTTGATTAACTGTGTTCTAGGTATTTCTATCAGTTTTTAATGTGTTTAAGATTTATATGACTGTTGAACTTCACAAACAATTTTTCTCAAGTACATATTACAGAACAGTATTTTTAAGAATTGTAATTATCGGCTCGGCGTGGTGGCTCATGCCTGTAATCCCAGCACTTTGAGGAGCCGAGGCGGGCGGATCACAAGGTTAGGAGTTCGAGACCAGCCTGACCAACATGGGGAAACCCCGTCTCTACTGAAAATACAAAAAAATTATCCAGGCATGGTGGTACATGCCTGTAATCTCAGTTACTCAGGAGGCTGGGGCAGGAGAATCACTTGAACCTGGGAGGTGGAGGTTGCGGTGAGCCGAGATTGCACCATTGCACTCCAGCTTGGGCAACAAGAGTGAAACTCCATCTCAAAAAAAAAATTGTAATTATCATATTTTTAAATTTTTTTAGAAGACCATTATAATCAGGTCATCCTCTGGCTTTAAAAATACTGAAGATTTTTTTCCCCACATATGTTCTTTCAGATATTGTAAACATTAGGAAAATAGTCGGTAATTTTGAACACTATTCTCAGTCAGACAAATTTTCAAAAGGAGAAATAATCCTGAAAAATAAGATACCATTGAGGTATGTAACATCCATACTGTCTAAAAATTTAAATTTTGTACATTCCAGTTATGGGTTCATTGGGTTACTTGGAGTGACAGTCTGTTTCTTGCACCCTATTGTACCAAGAACAAAGCACCAAAAGATGATAGAGCTGCCTCAACTGGCATAGTTGCTTGTAATTTTAAACTTTTAATTATTTTAATTCAATTCAATTTTACTCTTTTGTCTCACTGGATAGGTGGAGGGTAAAGCAGAAAGACAGACAAATTGGAGTTTTATAGGCTTTTGTTGCAGAACACGTTTCGGGAACCACCATTTCCGATTTCAGAGGTTTTGGTAGGAAAAGCTAATATATAAGATAAAAAAAATACAAATATGACTGTGTGGTGGACTGAAAATAGCACTACACTTTAGATTCAGATCTACTCCTCTCCTGTGACCGTGAACAAGTTGCCACCTCTCTCTGATCCTCAGTTTTCTTATCTGTAAAGTAAGGTTTGAAATACATAATCTCTAAAGGAAATGCCTTTGCAATGCTGCAAGCAGATGCTTCCCTGAAATGCTTCATTTTAGTGTGCAAAGATACAGGTAGTTTAGACATGAATGGATATTACCCCTGGCTAATTGGGCAGTTACATATGAGAGAAGCTTCAGGAGACTGAGTAACTTTTCATTTTCATTGTTTCATATTCTTAGGGAAGGTTTGGCTTATAACCCACAAAGACATTATGAAAATGACCCTACTCATTTTGCCTATGCCATGTGCTTTTAAATAATGATGACTTTTCCCATTTAATTATGTAGCTAGATATGCTTTCAATTGCATATTAACTCCTTCTGCTCATGTAATAATTTTCTCTGTAATATTCCTGCACTATATTATGTGTACTTATAGAACAGTAACATTTCTATATATTACTCTTCCCACATAACTATTTTAAATATACTTTTTTCATTGGAAATTCTTTCACAATGCTTTATTAATTACCCAAAATGCTATCTTTATTTTTAAATCTGCAAAAGCCATTTTACGGGATATATCTAGCTTGTTCTCGTTTCCAGGGTTTCAAGAGAAAGAGCACCATAAATGAGGTAACTCCTGTGATGTGAGGCACTAGGTAGTGGTGGGACAAAAAATAAATTTCTTCCTAATAGATCCAGTAAATGGGATGCTTCTTACCCTGGGTGACTTTAGAAGGGTGGCTACACTTTGAAGTTTGTAATACAAATATACTCCAATTCATATTTCTTGGTTCTGATTTGATCTTTTTTCAACTTTTACAAATAAGGTGGTTAAAAGATAAAATATATTTCACCACTTGGAGTCCCTGTATACGAATAACTCTCAGATCTTTATCATTCAAACTGATTTTGTTTTTTTAGCAGCTTGTCCCCAGTGTCCACTTGTGTATTAAACATTCATAAACATATGCCAATTATTCCCATTTGTATACCACGTTGTAGTTTACAGCACATTTTCATCTCTATCTACTTAAATCTTTACAATGACTCTCTGAGATAGGCTAGGCTATAATTTTCAACCACCTTTAATTATATTTACTATTATAAATTCAATTTTACATGGTGCTTTACTTTCACAGTTGAATTTTTTAAAATAATCTTTTATCTTCCTATTCTATTAACTGCAAAATAGCTGCGCATGTAATAAACATATATGCCCAACACCAACAACTCAAATGCAACCTGTCTAAAACGGAATATACTTTCTCCCTTCCCTCCCCATCTTCTGCTTACCATCCATTTCACATACACCAAAGATGATCAATCATCCTCCTTTTGGTGTTACTTCAGTTCCTAATGACCACAATTTCCCAGTTCTTCAAATCCAGAAATCCCTTTCTTTACCTTGCCCTTCTGAGTCGCATTAGCTCTCTGGTTCTACAGCAGCAATTTCAGCAACAACTACAGTACATTTCCCTTCTTCTCCACTGCCACTGCCATAATTCTATTGCAACAGCCTTATAATTGGACTCCCAATCTCTAATCAAGGAATCCTTCATTTTTCATGCTGCCAAACATGTGCTTTTCTTAAAACACAGCTGAGAATCCATCACACCCCTTATCAAATATTCTGTGGTGAGCTGTAAACTTACTGCTATGAAGCACAATGCCCTTAAATTTATTTTTTTTCTCTGCCACTTAGTAGTTGCATGATCTTGGGAAAATCACTCAACATCTCCAAAACTTCTTTTCATCATCTTTTAAAAGGGGGTTAAAAATAGTATTTTGCTCTCAGCATTGAGGATTAAAAGACAGTGCTTGTAAAGAGGTTAGCACAGTGGCTGGCACATAGTTTTTGCTTAGGAAGTGTTAGTTGTATCATATGTGTAACATTGGATAGAACACACTGTAAACAGTACTGGCTTTGGGTCAGACAGCTAGTAGAGTGAATATTCCAAACTGTGTGTGTCTGAATGAAAAGCATAATTCTCTCCAGTATATTATGCTTATATTTTGACCTTCAGTTTGAGCAGGGAATATAAAATTGGGCCTTAAAGTGGGGAATCAACATCCATAGTCTTTATATTAGTGTCCTCTAGTGCTGCTTGCTAGATTAGTCCTTGCCCATCTCTGTGAATCTTTGTCTTACCCTGTGGCTAAGAGCTCTTGATAGTCAAAGTAAGAGTTCTTGCTCTAACTAAATTCCCCATCTTGATTTATCTTGCCTATTTCTGTCCATTTCCTTAGATAAGGCGTGATAAATCTTACCCCAAAATCTTTTTACTTAGCTTAGTATTGAGGATGGTGTACAAGTGAGTTTGCTTAGTGCTATTTGCTTTTCCCTATCTGTGTACAAAACTTCACAAGAAACTATCACCATTGTTTGCTTAGAGGTTGTGTGATATAGTGAACATATACGGGCTTGGAATCACACAGACCTAAGCGGGAATACTAGGTCCTCTACTAGCTAGCTGCATAATTTGGAAGCAGGTCATTTTTATCTCCCTAAGCCTCAGTTTTCTCTTCCCAACATAAAGTAGGTATGTGTTACTATCTAATGACTGGGAAAATAACCAATGATTAAAATGCTGTCCAGAATTAAATAATACTTCTAAATACATTTACATTTTATTACATAACAGTATGTATATCTAGGAGATAAATTGTTTGTTCAATCTCTAGTTAATATTTGGTATACGCGTGAATTTGTGGTCTGTTTTACATAACTGTCTGATCACTTGAGCTCCACAGACCACTTGTTGTGATAGAGCCTGCTGATTGGCTTTCAATACCCATTCTCATCTTCTTATGTGATCAAATAACTTTTAGTTGGCCACAGAGCTACCTAATGATTTCACTCTGTGGCCTGTCCCCAAATTATGCAGCTAGCTAATGGAGAACTTAGGATTCCTACTTAGGTCTGTGTGATTCCAAAGGCTACCTACGTCCCATACAACTATAAGTGGTCATGTGTCTAAATTATGACGAATGGAATGTAAACATAAGTGAAATGTGCAACATCTGGGAATGCTTATTAAGAAAAAGCTTTTTAAAACTTTTTTTATTCTTTTTTTTCTTGAGATGAAGCCTTGCTCTGTCGCCCAGGCTGGAGTTCAGTGGCACAATCTGGGCTCACTGCAACCTCCGCCTCCCGGGTTCAAGCTATTCTCCTGCCTCAGCCTCCATGGTAGCTGGGATTACAGGAGCCCACCACCATGCCCGGCGAATTCTGTGTATTTTTAGTAGAGGCAGGGTTTCACCATGTTGGCTAGGCTGGTCTCGAACTCCTGACCTCAAGCGATCAACTTTGGCCTCCCAAAGTGCTGGGATTACAGGTGTGAGCCACGGCACCCAGCTGGACTCTATATATTTTGTCCCTTTGGCTACTGACTGGAATGCAGAAGTTGTGTGGAATCCGGAGCAGCCATTTTGGATCATGAATGGAAAAGCCATGTTGTGAAAGGGAGAGCGATAAGACACTATGATCCTGGACCCCTTATTGTGGAGTATCCATACTAGTCTGATCCACCAAACTGGACCGTTATGTGAAAGAAATCAATTTTAAGCCACTATTATACTATTTTTTTAATAACAGCTGAAGAAAATTCTAATTAATACAGTTGAAAACCATTGAAATAATGTATATGAAATAACTGATCCATGTTAATTCATTCTTATAATTGCATTGATCAGTTCCTTCCTTTGTTGAGCAATCTTTCATTGTGTTTGTTTTATCACCCTAAAATAATGTTGGGTTATGGACTCATGGGCCTCTGCAAGACCTAAAATACTTCCCTTTCCCTGAACAGACATATTTTGTGCTATATTAATTATTTTGACCTTCATGAACAGTCATGCATAGCAATTTTCTGAGATGCTCTCTGAAGTCTCTGAAGCTATAATATGCAGTACTTTTTATAAGAGGCACTTTTGATTATTAACTTCACTGAAAGTAATAGGCAGGAAGATTTGTGGTGCTGTCTGTTTCCATGTATTCAAGATTGCATTGCCACTTCATAATGCTTCTTGTTATCGCAAGCTGATTAGATAGAGTGTAGAAACCAAATGGAAAATGACACAACTTAATACCTTTACAGAGTAAATTATAAAAGTATTATAAACAATAAAAAATTCTTCAGAATTAATTGAACATAAAGCACCCTTTTTTTTCTCAGTATAAAATTATAGGTGGAATTGGATCGCATCTGGATAGTAACGAAAAATCCTGTTAGCTTTCAGTTATGGTCCTGAACAGCAACTCTTGCTCTCATGCTCTCTTGCTCTCTCCTTTTTGCTCTCTTTCACTTGGTTTCTCTTTCTCTTTATCCTCTTTCTCCCCTTTTCTCTGTTTTTTTTTCTGTTCATTGGTGAGCTAATCTGGGACTCTGTGTTCAGGACTCTCAATTCAATAGATATCAAAGTTTTAGACCAGAAGATAATACGACTGACTGAACATTAAATGCATTACATGATAATAATTGTAATTTTATACTTATTATGCACATGCAAATGTACTAAATTATTACAAAAGAAAAAAACTCATTCAAACCAAAAGTTTAATTACAATGGAAAGAGGCATATTGGTTGGGCAACAGATAATAAAATATTACATTCCCTTGTTTTTATGTGATGCATTGTTCCCTCAACTTTACAGTGTTGGTTTGGGGTATTTAATGCTATTAACTGTTGCAATGAGATACTGAGAAATTTTATTCTTTTTCATTAGGATTGAGGATATATGCCTACAACTAAATACTTAAAGAACTCCATGCCTAATGTTCTGCTCCTAACTACAACAGTGCATCACTGCGGCACCTCCATTAACTTGTTCAATATTCTAGAGACTGCTGTGCCTGGCAGTCGGAGAGCATCAAGAAGATAAACTATGAGAGCTATTTTTCACTCATATGTAGAGCACATCTGTTGACATCTCAAATGCTAATTAATAAATAAAAAACTTGGGCCTCATTCAGAATTGATATAAGATGAATTATTTCATTTTCTCTCTCCAAATATAGAACATGAATGGGAACTGAAGCAGAGTTCTCCCTTCAGTAAATTGGTTGTGCTGATTTACACATACCTACTTTATGTTGGGAAGAGAAAACTGAAGCTTACAGAGGTAAAATGACCTGCCTCCAAATTATGCAGCTAGCCAGTAGAGGACCTAGTATTTCTACTCAGATCTGTGTGATTCCAAGCCTATATATGTTCACTGTATCACAGAACCTCTAAGCAAACAATGGTGATAGTTTTCAGAGTAAGAATAACAATTCTCACAGCTCAGGTTACTTTCAGAGAAAGAGAGAAAAGAGTTTTTTTTTTAAATGGCATTTGTCTGTCTCTGTAGGAAAATGCATATTGATTTTTAGGCTATGCCAAGAGAAACAGGGATACTTTGAGGGTCACGTAGGCCCCTTTGCTAATTAGAATGTTGTCTGTGAGCTGTTTCTATTGGTTTCAGGGCTTATATTGACCAATCCTATCAAAGAGCTTTAAGGAAAGGCCATTATCATGCACAGTAGAAAAAAATACACTGAACATTGAATACCTGCATGGCTATGACTTATTATTATTATTTTTTTAAAACACCATTAAATGGCAGCCTTGTAAAAACCAGAAAGAGTTCCACTCACTTATGTGATAGAAAATACTTCATGGCAATATGTTTTAGTGACATGAGCCATTTTTCTCTCTTTAGATTTTTGGGATAAAGAAAATTATTGTTCTGTAAAGTCGTAATATAGGCATACACTATTACTGGAGCAGAGAGTGTGATTAATCCATATTCTGCGACACTTTTTCAGTAAGCTATATTTTATGTAAAAAGACAGGTCTTAGGCTTCTTTGTGCAGTTGTAGTTGCTTGACTAGAACTGAATCCGTAGGTGTACTGATCCATTTATGAGAGAGAAAAAGTGATTCTATATTATATTAAATTATAAGGGAGTTTGTTCTGGTATCTCATAGTGGCTCATGCTCTGGTCTTTTTTTCTTATTATTTTGTAAAGAAGACAGTGAGATGAGTGATTTGTCAGAGTTGTAGATTTTTATCTAGTTAAAGGTCAGGTGCTGAGCAATTGATTTGATTACTGAGCCATTGGGTCATTAAGTTGTCCAAAATAGCCTTGCTGCAAATGCTCATTGGTGAGCTAATCTGGGACTCTGTATTGAGGGCTTGCATTACTGTCTATGGAAAATACTAAGATAAAATTGTGAAAAAAATTGTAGTCAGAGATGGGTATGTCACAGAAGTACAAGATTAGTACATGAAACCATTTGTGATTCGAGGATATACATTCACTTCTTTTCCAAGCTCTTTTCTAAGGCCTGAAATTCCACTATTGAAGTTTTTTTTTCATTAAAATCTGTGGCAACCTTAAGGAGTGGAATGACGAAGGTCTGGAATATGCAACATTGCCCAGAAGGATTGGACTGTGTGGAGTGCAGCACTTCTGAGCTTGCGAACAAAATGAAAATGCTGTGGGAAGCCAAGACCAAACTGAGCCTCCCTCCTTCAAAATGTTTTCAAGGAACATACTTTTCTGATCCCATTTTACAAAATCTAAAGAAACCTAAATTATAGCTAATAAAAAGAAGAGTGCTGGACTTGGAGTTCTGGGTACTAGCTCCAGTTGTGCTTACTTACCGTGTGCCCTAGGACTAATCAGTGAACCCCTATGTGGAAACTCTGCTTCCTCATGTAAAGCCTGAAAATTTCAGATGACGCTCTCTAAGCTCTAACATTCTACATTTTATAACGTACATAGGTAAATTTGATTCAGTTTTCAGGGAAATGCATAACACTTAGCAAACAGATGAATTATGTTTCCATTTCAACTACCATTGTCCAAATTAATTGTTTAAACCATAGAGTCTTAATTATCGTTGAGAGTGACTTTCAAGTTATGATTCTGGTTTGGAATTTGGGGAGGGGCATTGTAGAATGTATTTCTACATACATTACTGTAAAAAGGGCATCCAGTTTTAACTGTGCCACTGTTTCAGTAAATTCCATTTTACTCTTTCTAGTTTAGTTTCTTTATTTCTAAGTCCTTTTGAACTACTCTATTTTATCCTTTTCTATTTGCTCCACATAACAGCTCATCATAGATGTATACATTTTAGCTTTTATATTTTTTCAAGGAAAATCAGAATTTAATCATTCTAAATAATTGTTATATAATCATGATTTAAAAGGACAACTTTTTACATTCCCTGAAATATTTCTAATGTAGCCATATTTAGAAGCTTCCACAATCCTGCTCATAAAATACATAGTGGAGTTTTATAGTCTCTAAGAGCGTATATCCTCATGCTAGATAGTTTAAGTGTCCAAGTCATAGCATTTTGGTGACTCTTAGTCATTTCCTTGTGAGTCAACCATCTCAGGCTGCTTACATGCTTTTATGTTCTTCCAACTTCCATGACAAGAGGATGGATTAATTTCCTGTAAATATATACTTATACACATGTCCACTTGTTCCAAAGTGACATCAAATACCCCTTATCAATAGCAGTGTCAGAGCAAGCTTTCATTAAAGCACAGGAGAAGAGCTACTTTAAGTGTTGCTGAGAACAGGATCATAGGTCTATGAAATAGAGAGAGAGAGAGAGAAAGAGAGAGAGACTGCTGAGGCAACCTCTGTTTGCTCCCTGAGGTCACTCCTCTGCAGGTGTGGGAGAGCTGCATTTACACAATACTGCATACCACTGGATTGAGGATGGTAGCTAATGTTTATGGAACAAATAAATCTCTCAGTAGCATAAGTAGAAAATGACTCATGAAAATATAATCTGCTTCAGTGCTGTGTTTTCTACTGGAAAAAGGATGAAAGCAAGTTATTAAAGGCAGTTTTCCAAAGGAATCTCACCAATAATCTGTTTACCTTAATGTACAAAAAAATGTTGTTTTTTGTATGTCTCAATCCTTGTCCCAGCTTCCTTATTAGCTGTGTGACCTTAGGCAAGTTTCCCTTGGTTTCCTTATCTTTAAAACAGAGATACTAACAGTACTTATTTTATAGTCTCATTGTAAAGATTAAGTGAAATAAAGTATTTTTAAATGGTTTAGCACAGCACTGAGGTGATAGTAAGTGCATAGTAAATGTTATCGTTTTTAGTTGTCTACAACTTTGGGTGACTCATGAGCTCCTGGAGAGTGGAAAATGCTTTTGATGTATTATTCATCCTTGTATTTGATTGACATTGCTTTAGTGAGGTAAGATAAGCAATAGGTTTGGAGTCCTGGCTTTGCCATTTACTATCTCTGTGCCTTTGAGAGAGTTCCGCTCTTCTTCTCTTCCCATCCTTGCCTTAACCAGTGAGCTTCAGTAATAACTGTAATTACATTACACGTTTGATATAGGAATTCAATCAGATGAAGTACATGGTGCTATTAGAGACCTCAATAAATTATAGCTATTATTTATTTATGTGTGCTCCTCTAATGGTAGATATTATTATTATATGCATTACATTATTAAGTACAGAAGTTATTTTCCATTCTGCTGCTTTAGGTTAATTTATCATCAATAGTTTCCATGTTTTTTCTCATTGTAATAATTTTATTGAAAAATGTCTTAGTCCATTCCTGCTGCTATAACAAAATACCTTAGTCCAAGCAATTTATAAATAATAGAAACTTATATCTCACAGTTATAGAGATTGAGAAATCTAAGATCAAAGCACTAGCAGATTCATTGTCTGGTAAGGGCTCACTCTCTGTTTCCAGGATGGTGATTTGTTGCTGAATCCTCTGGAGGGAATAAACACTGTGTCCTCACATGGTGGAAGGGACAAAAGGGAAAAAAAGGACTAGGGTGCCCCTTTCAACGTATTTTACAAGATCACTTATCCTATTCATGAACACTCATGACTTAATCACTTTCCCAATGGCTCCACCTCTTAATATTATCACAGTGGGTATAAGGTTCCAACATATAAATTTTGGAAGGACACTGCTATGGTCTAAATGTATCCATCCAAATTTATACGTTGGAAATTAAATCCCCAGTGCAACAGTTTTGGTAGGTGGGGCCTTTTGGGACGTATTTAGGTCTTGATAACTCTGCTCTGATGAATAGATTAATACTGTGACAAAAGGGCTTGATTGAGGTGTCTTTTTTTGCCTTTCTGCCTTCTGCTGTGTGAGGACACACTGTTTTTCCCCTCCTGAGGACACACTATCAAGGTGTTGTCTTGGAAGCAGGGACTGAACACTTACCGGACACTAGATAACTGTGCCTTGATCTTGGACTTAACAGCCTCCAGAACTGTAAGAAATGCATTTATGTTCTTTATAAACTACCCAGTATCAGGTATTCTGTTATAGCCACATAAGTTACTTAGACAGACACATACATTCAAATCATAGAAAAGGGCTTTATAATTATGTCCTTCTTATATTGTTCAGGAGGGTTAGCATGTAGGGATCTAACAAAATTGAACCTTATGAAAGCAGGAATTTTATCTGTTTTGTTTACTCATATATCCTATAAGTATTTGTGCCAGCCACCCAACAGGTGATCATAAAGTATTTTTGAATGGACATATAAACATAACAAAGAATTTTAGTTTAAGCATACTACTGGATTACAGTTTTAGAAAACACAGTGATAACTGAATAGAACACTATAATTAAAAGAGGGAGGAAAAAATTTTAATTGTCTAATTTATTACCATTATTATATAGGAGTCAAGAAAATCTGCATCAATTCATAGGCCTGAGACCTATCAAGTTTTATCAACAAAATAAGAAGATTCAGTTGAAGATTCGAAGATAGTTGACTATATGCAGCCATATGGTATAGCTGCCACTGAGGGATCAAGATGACAGGTGCACTCCTAACAGATCTTCAGAAGGAAGGCACTGAGGTGGATGGAGGGAAGGCACAGAAGATGGGCTGAAGAGAGAGGAAGCTGGGAACTCTGCACGGGGCTACTGTACCCTGGGACTCATTCCTGGTCCCGAATGGTACAAATGAGTGAGTTGAACTGGCAAGGAGCAACCTGGGCCTCTGGAATCCTGGCAGGAGGAAATCCCTAGACCACCATGGACACTTGAGTTGGCAGGGACAGCTTCTTCCAGAAGTGCTAAGGTGAGCACACCAGCCTATGCGGAGCCCAGAGGGTTTGGTTTGGGAGTGTCTGTAGTGGAGCACAGCCACGGATGCCCATCCTTTCAGCCTTGACTTGCTCCCATAGGAGACTTCAGCCTTAGGGGAGCTGTCAGACCTGAACTCTGCAGGGCAGTCTTGCCCATCAAATGGGGCTGGTCCAACCTGAGCACTCCTTGGTTTGCTGGCCTCTCTCAGGACCCCATCCTGGTTGTACTTGCCTGCAATGCAGCGTTGGGTGCCCCAAGGCACGGCATCATAGCTCCTGCACTAGTGGACTGTGTCTGATGGATGGGAGCTTCGGTGGGGCAGCCCCCATGGCCAGGCACCATCCTGCCTACTCCCTCCTGCCACTGTAGCTTCCCCAGGCCTATGGCTGCCCTTCACATCTGTCAGCACGTGTGTCTGTGAGTAGATTTTGCCTTACCTGCCCTGCCAGTGAACGTTTGTATGCACAACCTGCCCTGCTTCTGCTGCTGGTGGGAGTGCACTCTGCCCCCACTCCCCTGCCTTATCACCATTTCATTCAGAGTTTTGACAGGCACAGATGCTGCTAGCCCTGCCCCCATCAGCGCCCTGCCCCTGTGCCAACACTGCTGCTGGAGTGAAACTAGGCATGCAGAACAGCAAGCCCTCCGCAACCCTGAGCAGCCAGAGGGTGCACACAGACCTGTGCCCACCAATGCTCTGCCCCTGTGCTAACACCACAAGTGTGACAGCATGCACAACCACCAACAGGCCCCCCTCCTACTCCCCCTATACCAGCTGTGCTGCCTCTGCCACTGCTGTGAATGCTCACAAGAAGATAGGCACCCTGGCACCCACTAACACCCTGCTGCAGCCAGTTAGCATGCACCCGTCCATGTTGTTGCTTACATGCACCCCTTCATACTGTCACTGCCACTGCTGCTCGGATGTGCAGATGAGAAAAGATCCCGCTACCATTGCCCTAAGAAACGCTTTGGCTGGCACCAACCATCAGAGTGTAGTGACCACTGGTCCAAAAGCATTTTGGTCCCCTAGTGCAGTGGGTTGATAACCTCAAGAAGCCAGAGAATAACACTGGGGTCTGATACAAGTCCCTCAGAGTTGGAGCACGCAGTACAAAAGTTGAGAACTGAGCCTTGGCCCCTAAAATTTCCAAAAATGAAGATAGTTAACTGAACCCACCTGTGATAGTTAAAACTGAGTGTCAACTTGATTGGATTGAAGGACACAAAATATTGATCCTGGATGCGTCTGTGAGGGTGTTGCCAAAGGAGATTAACATTTGAGTTAATGGGCTGGGAAAGGTAGATCCACCCTTAATCTGGGAGGGCACAATCTAATCAACTGTCAGTGTGGCTAGAATATAAGCAGGCAGAAAAATGTGAAAAGAGAGACTGGCTTAGCTTCCCAGCCTACATCTTTCTCTTGTGTGGATGCTTCTTGCCCTCGAACATCAGACTCCAAGTTCTTCAGTTTTGGAACTCACACTGGCTCTCCTTGCTCCTCAGCCTGCAAATGGCCTATTATGGGACCTTGATTGTGTGAGTTAATATTTAATAAACTCCCCTTTATACATACATATATATATATATATATACACACACACACACACACACACACATACATATATATATATATATACCATTAGTTCTGTCCCTCTAGAGAACCCTGACTAATAAACCACCTTATACAACCATCAAACCCTCAAGGTCATCAAACAAGATTAAAGAAAAAAAAAAAGCCCTCCCAAAGGACAGTAACTTCAAAGACTGAAGGAACACCAGCCAACAAAGATGAGAAACAACCAGTGTCAGACCTCTGACAACTCAAAAACCCAGAGTGCCTTCTTTCCTCCAAACGATTGTGCTACCTTTTCGGTAAGTGTTCTGAACTGGACTGAGATGGTTGAAATGACAGAAATAGAATTAAGAATATGGATAGGAACAAAGATCATTGAGATGCAGGAGTACATTGAAACCCAATCCAAGGATGCCACGAATCACAACAAATGATATAGGAACTGACAGACAAAATAACCAGTATAGAAAAGAATGTAACTGACCTGATAGAGCTGAAAAACAGACTACAAGAATTTTATAATGCAATTGCAAGTATTAATAGCAGAATAGACCAAGTGAAAAAAGAATCCCAGAGCTCAAATACTGGGTTTCTGAAAAAAGACTGTGAAAGAAGAATAGGGAAAAAGAATGAAAAGGAAAGAATGAAACCTCTGAGAAATATGGAATTATTTAAAGAGTCAAAATCTATGACTCATTACTGTCCCTGAAAGAGATGGGGAGAATAAAAGCAATTTAGAAAACATATTTTGGGATATCATCCAGGAGAATTTTCCCATTCTAGCTAGAGGGGTTAACATTCAAATTCAGGAAATACAGAGAAGCCCTACAAAAAATATTCACAAGAAGACTATCCCAAGGCACATAATCATTGTCAATTTTTTTAACCATTATCATAAAGGAATCAAGAATCTCTGCATTAGTCTATAGGCCTGAGACCTATACAAGTCTTGTCGACAAAATAAGAACACTCAGTTGGGGATTCAAAGGTAGCTGCCTGGACACAGCCAAGTGGTACAGCTGCCACTCAGGGACCAGGAAGACTGTCAGGGTTCTTGCGCAGATTCTCCAAGGTCAAAATGAAACAAAACACGTTAAAGGCAGCTAGAGAGAAAGGCCGGGTCACCAGCAAAGGGAAACCCATGAAACTAACAGTGGACCTCGCAGCAGAAAGCCTACAAATCAGAAGAGGTTGGAGCCAATATTTAACATTCTAAAAGAAAAGAAACTCCAATTCAGAATTTTGTATCTGGCCAAACTAGGCTTCATAAGCAAAGAAGAAATAAGATCCTTTTTTGGACCAGCAAATGCTGAGTGAATTTGTTCCCACTAGATCTGTCACTAGAGCTCCTGAAGGGAGCACTAAATATGGAAAGGAAGGACTGTTACCAGCCATTCCAAAAACACACTTAAGTACAGAGAGTGATACCATAAAGCAACCACACAAACAAGTCTGCAAAATAATCAGCTAACATCGTGCTGACAGGATCAAATCCACACATATCAATACTAACCTTGGATGTAAACAAGCTAAATGTTCCAAGTAAAAGGCACAGAGTGGCAATATAGGTTAAAAAAAATCAAACAAACAAACAAAAAAAACCAAACCCCATTGGTATGCTGTCTTCAAGAGACCCATCTCACATGTAATGACACCCATATGCTCAAAATAAAGGGATGGACAAAAATATGCCAAGCAAATGGAAAAAAAAAGGAGAGGTTGGAAACCTAATTTCAGACAAAATAGACATTTAACCATCAAAGATCAAAAAAAGAAAGAAAGGCATTACATAATAATAAAGGCTTCAATTCAACAAGACCTAACTATCCTAAATATATAGGCACCCAAAAGAGGAGCACACAGATTCATAAAACAAGCTCTTAGAGACCTTCAAAGAGACTTAGACTCCCATCCAATAAAACAGTGGAGATTTAAACACTCTACTGACAATATTAGACAGATCATCAAGGCAAAAAATTAACAAAGACATTCAGGACCTGAACTCAACACGGGCTCAAATGGAGTTGACAGACATCTACAGAACTCTCCACCCCAAAACAACAGAATATACATTCTTCTCATCTGCACAGGGCACATACTCTAAAATTGACCACATATTCAGATATAAAACAGTCCTCAGCAAATGCAAAAGAACTGAAAACATAACAACCACTCTCTCAGACCACAGTGCAATCAAATAAGAAATCAATACTAAGAAATTCACTCAAAATTATACAATTCCCGGGAAATTGAATAACCTGCTCCTGAATGACTTCTGGGTAAGTAATGAAATTAAGGGAGAAATCAAAAAGTTCTTTGAAGCTAAAGAGGACAAAGATACAATATTTCAGAATCCCTAGGACACAGCTAATACAGTGTTAAGAGGAAAAATTATAGCACTATTTGCCAAAATCAAAAAGTTAGAAATACCTCAAATTAGAAACCTAACATCACAACTAGAGGGAAAAGAGAAGCAATAGAAAATCAACCCCAAACCTAGCAGAAGACAAGAAATAACCAAAATCAGAGCTGAACTGAAGGAGATTGAGACATGAAGAACCATTCAAAAGATCAACAAATTTAGCAGTTGGTTTTTTGAAAAAATTAATAAAATGGACTGCTAGCTAGAATAATAAAGAAGAAAACAAAGAAGATACAAATAAATAAAATTACAAATAACAAAGGGAATACTAACACTGACCCCATAAAAATACAAATAACCACTATAGAATATTATGAAAACCTCCATGCACAGAAACTAAAAAATCTAAAAGAACTAGATAAATTCCTGGACAAATACACCCTCCAAAGACTGAGTCAGGAAGAAATTGAATCCCTGAACTGACCAAAAACAAGCTTGAAAATTGAGTCAGTAATAAATAGCCTACCAAGTGAAAAAAAGCCCAGGACAAGAGAGATACACAGCCAGATTCTACTAGATATACAAAGAAGACCTGGTGTCATTTCTACTGAAACTATTCCAACAAAAATGGAGGAGAGATTCCTCCCTAACTCATTCTGTGAGGTCAGCATAATTCTGATACGAAAACCTGGCAGAGACACAATAAAAAAACTAAAATTCAGGCCATATCCTTGATGGATATAAATGCACAAATCCTCAGCAAAACACTGGCAAACCATATCCAGCAGCACATCAAAAAGCTAACCCATCACAATCAAACCAGCTCTATATCTAGGATGCAAGGTTAGTTCAACATATGCAAATCAATAGATGTGATTCATCACATAAACAGAACTAAAAGCAAAAACCAAATAATCACCTCAATAGATGAAGAAAAGGCTTTTGATAAAATTCAACACCCCTTCATGTTAAAAACTCTCAATAAAGGAAATGTTGAAGGAACATAACCAAAAGTAGTAAGAGCCATCTATGGCAAATCCACAACCAACATCATACTGAATGGCAAAAGCTGGAAGCATTCCCCTTGAGAGCCAGAACGAGACAAACAAGGATGCCCTCTCTTACCACTCCTATTCAATGTAATATTGGAAGTCCTCGCCAGAACAATCAGTCAAGAAAAAGAAATAAACGGCATCCAAATAGGAAGAGAGGAATTCAAACTATCTGTTTGCAGAAGACATGATTTTGTGTCTAGTAAACCCCATGGTCTTGGCCCAAAAGCTCCTTGATCTAATAAACAACTTCAGTGATGCCTTAGAATACAAAATCAATGTACAAAAGTCACTAGCATTCCTATAAACAAACAACCGTTAAGCTGAGATTTTAAACTTCCTCTATAAAACTAAATCTCCTTGGATGCATACAATGGCATAGCATCTATTCTAGACTATCGTGGGAATTAAAAACAAAAGCCAGAGTTGATTCCAGACTCTGGAATCCTATGTAATTAGCATTGGTTAAACAGTTCCACATAGAACCACATCTCAAAGGAACTATATTATTTCTTCCAACGATGATCATAGAATAATATTTCAGTTCAAATTTAGAATGGACCAAGAACTCACACCTCTCAGTCTTAAAGCATCTTTACAGTTTTATTTATATTATTGATGTCTATAGTTGATGTAACCTGAATCAAATCCAGGACATTTTGTCTCCAGTCCATGCTGTTGATTACAGTCATATATTTCCTGTTCTGTCATTCAAAAGTGTAAATTTTGTCTATAGAATTTATGAAAACAAATATAATCAGGATAGCCAGGGTTAGACTATTATTTTGATTAAGCCCTATCAACTAGCTGTAGCTGTCATTACTTAATACTCTCAAATAGGACTTCTACAATGTTTGAAAAATTCAAATTTATCACTGAAAATGTGCCATTTTGAACAACCATTTTTATGAAATAGTTCATACATGCACAAAAGTATATGTAACATATAAAGAATAAAAGGTAGTAAATCCCTAGGTACTCACCAACCATCTTAAACGGAGCCATTATCCTAAATTATATTTTCAAACGTTTTACCCTATGTATATGACTTGTGCGACTTATTATACCATCAAATTTTGCATTATCTTCAAATCTGGTATATGCTTGCTTACCTTTTTTTCAATATCATATTTAGCAGCAGACATTCCATGAATGAGATATGAACCTTTGCTTTATTAAGCCACTGAGATTTTAAGATTGTCTATTCCTACAGCATAACCTAGCATATCCTGAGTGATAAATATAGCCACTTTCATTTTCTTAAAAGATGATGTTAAGAGCATATAAGAAAAAGAGCATAGGTAATAGGCCAAGGTAAATGAATTTAAGCCTGCAATTGACTGAATCTTTATACTTGATAATTATAGTGATGTAATTCAACCAAGTTTAGCATTCAGTCTCATATAAATACACGGTGTCAGATTTACAAATGAAACTTTTTTGACTAATGGAAGGTTATACCTGTAGCAACTCAGGAAAAAGAGATTCTAAAATTGAACTCAGACTGAATCAAACCACTGAAGAAAAATAGCTTTTAACACCATCAGTTTGCATCCCTTTGAGGCAGTTGGGTGGGATGGCTACCTTGTTGTGCAGGCACCATCTAATGTTCTTTTTTGTTTTTGTTGGGTATGCTGAATTTCAGATCTAAACCATTTTGGGGGGCTTATCATAATACTGAGTCTCCTGGCTTCACAAGTCATTTCCTTTATAATATGAGGACTCTAGGGAAATCTGGCAGCCATTTCACTTTGTCTCTAATACCGAAGTAGAACACATTGAAGCCATATGGTGGCATGTGGTTTGTGAAAAACAACAAAAAATCAAAACAAAAAAACCCTAAGTTCATAAACATTTTTGAAATAAATTTGGATGGGGGTTTCAGAAACTTTTGCCACAATAGTAATATTGAAAGGGGAACTCTCTTGCTCCAGATTTCTTGGAAATAATTTTAATTCAAAAATTTTTTTGTTTGCTTTTTGTTTTTAATACTAGGACGTGCCACTAGAGAAAGAAAATATGGAATATTCAACAGCTTAACAAGTTACTGTTTGCCAAGGCTTAAGGAGGGATGGGGCAGGACAAAAATGGGTGTGGCTATAAAAGGACTATATGAAGGATTTTTGTGGTGATGAAAGTGTTTTCTTACATGACTATATCAATGTCAATATCCCGGTTGTGATATTGTATTACGATTCGGCAAGATATTACCATTTTGAAAACTGGAGTATATGGGACCTCCCTGCATTATTTCTTACAATTGCATGTAAATCTACAATTATCTCAAAATAAAAAATTTAATTAAAAAAGACAAGAAATAGAAAGAAAGGAAAATAGGTATAAACATGTATCTGATAAGGTATTTGTATCTAGAATGTTCAAAAACCTCTTACACCTCAATTGCAAATAAACAATCCAATCAAAACATAGGCAAAAGATTTTTTAAAATGCTTCACCATCTTATGCCACCCTCTACCTCTCCCCAACTATCTCCACCACACTATCAATCTCACTCTCTCCTAGCCGTTTCTAATCCTGCTTTAACAAGCAGTTGCTGACTTTGCATTTCTTCTTCCTCCAAAATCGCAGAGGCCCTGACTTACTCACTGCTAAAAAAAAAAAGCGGGGGGCGGGGGGGACTCTGTATATTTTTAAATGAAGAGTGTTGTTTTTACCTAAATCAATCTGGCCTGGTATATGACAACATAAAAAACTCAAGGATACAGCCCAAAAACTCGCCAACCAAGCAAATAATTACACTGAACCCCCTTGGACACTCTGTAATTAGATGTCCTGGGTACTCCCAATTCTTAGTCCTTTAATACCTATTTTTCTCCTTCTATTCGGACATTGTGTCTTTCGTTTAGTTTCTCAATTCACACAAAACCACATCCAGGCCATCACCAATAATTCTATATGACAAATGCTCCTTCTAACAACCCGACAATATCACCCCTTACCCCAAAATCTTTCTTCAGTTGAATTTCTTCCACTGTAGGTTCCCACGCTGCCCCTAATCCCACTCAAAGCAGCCCTGAGAAACATCGCCCATTATCTCTCCATACCACCCCCCAAAATTTTCGCCGCCCCAACACTTCACCACTATTTTGTTTTATTTTTCTTATTAATATAAGAAGACAGGAATGTCAGGCCTCCGAGCCCAAGCTAAGCCATCATATCCCCTGTGATCTGCACATATACATACAGATGTCCTGGAGAAACTGAAGATCCACAGAAGTGAAAATAGCCTTAACTGATGACATTCCACCACTGTGATTTGTTTCTGCCCCACCCTAACTGATCAATGTACTTTATAATCTCCCCCACCCTTAAGAAGGTTCTTTATAATCTCCCCCACCCTTAAGAAGTTTCTTTGTAATTCTCCCCACCCTTGAGAATGTACTTTGTGAGACCCACCCCCTGCCCCCAAAACATTGCTCTTAACTCCACTGCCTATCCCAAAACATATAAGAACCAATGATAATCCCACCACCCTTTGCTGACTCCTTTTTCGGACTCAACGCACCTGAACCCAGGTGAAATAAATAGCCATGTTGCTCACAAAAAAAAAAAAAAAAAGCTTCACCAAAGAAAATATTCAAATAACTACTAAGCACACAAAAGGATCCTCAACATCACTAGTCATTAGCAGAATGCAAAAATAAACCACAATAAGATACTCCTTCACATCCATTAGAATGCTTTAATCAAATGACAGACAATAATGTGTGTTGAGAAATTGGAACCTAAATATAATCCTGGTCGAAATGTAAAATGGTACAGTTGCTTTGGAATACAGATTGTTAGTTTCTCAAAAGTTAAACACAGAATTGCCATATGATCCAGCAATTTCACTCCTAAGTACATACCCAAGAAAATTGAAAATATATGTCCACAGGAAAACTTATACACAAATGTTCAAAGTAGCACTACTCGTAATAACCAAAAGATGGAAACCATCCAAAAGCCCATCAATTTGTGAATGAACAGACAAAATATGGCTCATATTTACAATGGAATATTCAGCCATAAAAAGAAAGACATGCTATCACATCTCAAAAACATTACGGTGGTGGGGTGCAGTGGCTCACATGTATGATCCCAGCACTTTAAGAAGCTAAGGCACAAGGATCCCTTGAGTTCACAAGTTTGAGATCAGCCTGAACAAAATGGCAAAACCCCATCTCTACCAAAATACCAAAAAAATTAGCTGGGTGTCATGGCCCATGTCTGTAGTCACAGATACTTGGGAGGCTGAGGCAGGAGGATTGCTTGATCCTGGGAAGTGGAGGTTGCAGTGAGCCAAGATCCCACCAATGCACTCAAGCCTAGGTTGCAGAACAAGATTCTCTGTCAAAAATAAATAAATAAAATAAAAACATTATGCTTAGTGAAAGAATCCAAACTGCAGACCATATATTTTATTATTCTACTTATATAAAATATCCAACAAACTAAAACTTTAAAGATAGAAAGTAGATAAAGGGTTGTCTGGTGATATGGTTTGGCTCTGTGTCCCCACCCAAATTTCATCTCATAACTCCCATAATTCCAATGTGTTATGGGAAGGACCCGGTCAGAGATAACTGAATCATGGGGTTGGGTCTTTTCTGTGTGGTTCTTGTTATAGGCAATAAGTCTCATGAGATCTGATGGTTTTTAAAATGGGAGTTTCCTTGCACAAGCTCTCTCTCTTTGCCTGCTGCCCTCCATATAAGATGTGACTTGCTCCTCCTTGTCTTCTGCCATGATTGTGAGACTTCTCCAGCCACTTGGAACTGTAAATCCATTAAACCTCTTTCTTTCGTAAATTGCCCAGTCTCCAGTATGTCTTTATTGGCAGCATGAAAATGGACTAATACACCTGGTGTGATGGTGGTGGGTAATAGGGATTAGTAGTAAATGTGCATGAGGGTTTACGTTGAATGATGAAAATGTTCTAATACTGATTCATGGAGATGGCTTTGATAATTTTACCAAACGTGGTAAATTTACCAAAAAAAAAAATATTGTAAACTTGAAAAAGGAGAAATATGTATGCTAATATACCTCCATAAAATTATTTCAAAACAGTGATAAAATTCTACATATTGACAATTGTATTAGTCGGTTCTCCCATTGCTAATAAAGACATACTCAAGACTGGGTAATTTATGAAAAAAAAAGATTTAATGGACTCACAGTTCCACATGGCTGGAGAGGCCTCACAATCATGGCAGAAAGCAAGGAGGAGCAAGCACACGTCTTACATGGTAGCAGGCAAGCGAGCAGGGGAACTGCCCTTTATAAAATCATCACATCTCATGAGGCTTATTCACTACCATGAGAACAGCATGGGAAAACTTGCTCCCATGATTAAATTACCTCCCACCAGGTCCCTCCCATAACACGTGGGGATTATGGGAGCTACAATTCAAGGTGAGATTTGGGTGGCAACACAACCAAACCATATCATTCCACCCCTGGCCCCTCCCAAATATCATATTCTCACATTTCAAACACAATCATGTCTCCCCAACAGTTCCCCAAAGTCTTAACTCATTCCAGCATTAACCCAGAAGTCCAAGTCCAAAGTGACATCTGAGACAAAGCAAGTCTCTTCCACCTATGAGCCTGTAAAATCAAAAGCAAGTGAGTTACTTTCTAGATACAATGGGGGTATAGGCATTGGATAAATGCTCCCATTCCAAATGGGAGAAATTACAGGCCCTATGGAAGTCTGAAGTCCAATAGAGCAGTCATTAAACCTTAAAGTTCCAAAATGATATCCATTGACTCCATGTCTCACATCCAGGTCACATTGATACAAGAAGTGAGCTCACACAGCCTTGGGTAACTCTGCCCCTGTGGCTTTGCAGGGTACAGCCCCCCTCCCAATGGCTTTCATGGCTGACGTTGAGTGTCTGTGGCTTTTCCAGGCACACAGTGCAAGCTGTCAGTGGATCTACCATTCCGGAGGCTGGAGGATGGTGTTCCTCTTCTCAGAGGTTCACTAGGCAGTGCCCCAGTGGGGACTCTGTGTGGGGGGCTTCAACCCCACATTTCCCTTCTGCACTGCCCTAGCAGAGGTTCTCCACGAGGGTTCCACCCCTGCAGCAAACTTCTGCCTGAACATCCAGGCATTTCCATTCATCCTCTGAAATCTAGGTGGAAGTCCCCAAACCTCAATTCTTGACTTCTTTGCACCCGCAGACCCAACACCATGTGTAAGCTGCCAAGGCTTGGGTCTTGCACCCTCTGAAGCAACAGCTTGAGCTGTACCTTGGCCCCTTTTAGCCACTGCTGGAGCTGAAGCAGCTGGGATGCAGGGCACCATATCCTGAGGCTGCATGGAGCAGGAGGGCCCTATGCCCAGCACACAAAACCATTTTTCCCTCCTAGGCCTCCAGGCCAATGATGGGAGGGGCTGCCATGAAGGTCTCTGATATGCCCTGGAGATATTTTCCCCATTGTCTTGGGGATTAAGATTTGGCTTCTTGTTACTTATGCAAATTTCTACAGCAGGCTTGAATTTCTGCCCAGAAAATAGGTTTTTCTTTTCTATTGCATCATCAGGCTGCAAATTTTCCAAACTTTTATGCTCTGCTTCCTCTTGAATGCTTTGCTGCTTAGAAATTTCTTCCACCAGATACCTTAAATAATCTCTCTCAAGTTCAAAGTTCCATAGATCTCTAGGGGAGGGGCAAAATGCTGCCAGTTTCTTTGCTAAAGCATAACAAGAGCTACCTTTGGTCCTGTTCCCAACAAGTTCCTCACCTCCATCTGAGACCACCTCAGCGTGGACTTCATTATCCATATCACTATCAGCATTTTGGTCAAAGCAATTTGACAAGTCTCTAGGAAGTTTCAAACTTTCCCACATTTTCCTATCTTCTTCTGAGCCCACCAGCCTGTTCCAACCTCTGCCTGTTGCCCAGTTCCAAAGTTGCTTCCACATTTTCTGATACTCTTTTAGCAGCACCCCACTCTTGGTACCAATTTACTGTATTAGTCCATTCTCACACTGCTAATACAGACATACCTGAGACTGGGTAATTTGTAAAGAAGAAGAGGTTTAGTGGACTCACGGTTTCACATGGCTGGGAGGCCTCACAATCATGGCGGAAGGCAAAGGAGGAGCAAAGGCACGTCTTACATTGTGGCAAGCAAGAGTGTATATGCGGAGAAGTGGCTTTTATAAAACCATCAACTCTCATGGGGCTTACTCACTATCACAAAAACAGCATGGAACAACCGCCCCATGATTCAATTACCTCCCACCAGGTCCCTCCAATGACATATGGGGATTATGAGAGCTACAATTCAAGATGATATTTGGGTGGGAACACAGCCACACCGTATCAATAATCTATCAGAGGTTACTGGGTAGTGTAGGTTTACTCGTAAAAATACTGATTATTTGGTTCTTTTTCCTCATGATCGTTCTCTCAGTTGAAATCCATCAGGAACTCTAATCAGATGCAGAATTTGTAGTGCCGTTAGTATCTTGAGAATTGTTAGGTGATGAGTTATTGAATCTTCCCTTGGTGTAAATGATGGAAACAGGTACGAATATGTTTTTTAAGAAATAAATCAGCTACAGATGCTAAATAGATTGATTTTGCCATTCCACAATATATACATACATCAAAAGCATCATGGCTAACATACACTTATTTAATTTTTACTTGTCAATTAAAAGAAAAAAATCTCAATTATGATGTTTTAATTGCATTTCAAAATTGAGTAAAATTCTTCCTCAGATGCATTAAGCAAGTGCTGTGCTTTCATTGTTTCAATAGTCTCTCACTGAAAATCTACAGAATATGTGAAAAAAGTAATTAGTTTTAACTAACAGTTCCAAAGTGCTTTTATGGATGTGTTTTAAGCATTTGATTTATTGCAGGCATACACCAAAGATGACTTTGTTTTCTACATGTAGCCAATAATTGTCATTTAAAAATATACTCTATGAAAGGAATTCACAGTAACAAAAATTCATTATGCAGATAACTTTCAAATATTCTCACCTTTGTTACTTAATGAAATAGAAACATTCCTTCAAGGTCTGCTGGAACTGATTGTGTATGTGTGTGTGAGAGTGTGTCTGTGTGCATGTGCACACAGATTGGAAAGGAACAAATAAATGTCTCTACTCACAAACTGTCTATATAGAAAAATCCCAAGAAATATGTATATATACAACCTTGCAGAGAAAGTAAATGAATTAAGGTTTTGCAGTATAAGATCAACTCACAAATATCAATCATAATTCTATATACTGGTAATAAATAATTGGAAACTACAATTTAAAACAAAATTCAATTTATAATCACTCAGCCACATTACATATTTATTGATAAATCTAATAATATATAAATAAGATATTTTTAAAATGTTATTGACTTTTTTAGTGAAGTTTTAGGTTTACAGAAAAATGAGTAAGCAAAATGTATAGCACTTGACATATTTCCGACTTATGCCCCCATTTTCCTCTTTCATTACCATTGTACATTTGTTTCAGTTGATGAAAGAATACAAAAAGATTATTAATTAACGTTCACAGTTAATATTACAGTTCATTCTTTGTGTTGCCCATTCTATGGGTTTTGACAAATACATAACATTACATATACACCATTATAGCATCATGCCAAATAATTTTCCTGTCCCAAAAATCCCCTGTGCTCCATATATTCATTCTTTCCTCCCTCAAGTATAAACCTCTGGAAACTACTAATGTTATAGTTCTATAAGAATTATAGTTGTTATTTGTAGTTCTATAGAACAAAATCTCTATAGTTACACATTTTTTCCAGAATGTCATAGAGTTGGAATTACATAATATGTAGCCTTTACAGATTGGCTTCTGTCATTTAGTATTATACATGTAAGATTCTTACTTTTTTTTGTAGCTATGTAGCTAATTTCTTTTTTATAAGTTTTTTTGCTTTTAACTGACACATAATATTTGTACATATTAATGGTAAACAGTGTGATGTTTTGATATATGCATATTTATTTTTTACTTTGCCCTAAATTTATCTTTATTTTTTATATTTAATTTTTATGAGTACACATTAGGTTTATATATTTATGGGGTACATGAAATTTTTTATTGCTGAATAATTTTTCATTGTATACATGTACCACAGTTTATCTATATTTTATAATATTTATCATATACAGAAGGATATCTTGACTGCTTCTGTGTTTGGCAATATGAATAAAGCTGTTATAAACCTCTGTGTGCAAGGTTTTGTGTGAACAGAATTTGCTTTTAACTAATTTAGGTAAAAACCTAGAAGAAAAATTGCTGGAATATATGGTAAGACTATATTTAGCTTTGTAAGAAATTGCCAGACTTCCTTTCAAATTGGCTGTACCATTTTGCCTTCCCACCAGAAAAGAATGAAAATTCACATTGCTCTCCATCTTCGGCAGAATTTGGTGCTACCCATGTTTTGGATTTTGGCCATTCTATTAGGTATACTGTACTATCACTGCTGTTTTAATTTTTTATTCCTTAATAATATATGATGTGGAACGCCTTTCCATGTGCTTATTTTCTATTTATATACCTTCTTTGGTAAGGTTTCTGTTCAGGTCTTTTGCCCATTTCTTAATGAGGTTGTTTGTTTTCTTACTGTTGAACGTTAAGAGTTTTTTGTATGTTTTGGATGCCAGTTCTTTATCAGATATGTGCTTTTGCAAAGATTTTCTTCCAGTGTTTGGCTTGTATTTTACTTCTTTTTAAATGTCTTTTGCAGAACAGCAATTTTTTTATTTTAATAATTTATCACTTTTTTCTTTCACAAATTGTGCTTTTGGAGTTGTATCTAAAAAGTCATATCTGAACCCAAAGTCACCTAGACTTCCTCCTATGTAATTTTCCAGCAGTTTTATATTTTGCATTCTACATTTGGGTGTGATTTATTTTAAGTTAATTTTTGTGAGAGGTATGATGTCTATGTCCACATTCATTTTCCTTTTGAACATGAATTTCTACTTCTTCCTGTACCATCTCTTGAAAATACTATCCTTTTTCCATTGAATCATGTTTGCTTTTTTGTCAAAGATCAGTTGATTATTTTTGTGAGGGTTCATTTCTTGACTCGCTGTTCCATTGATTTGTTTGTCTATTTGTTTGCCGGTACCACATTGTCATAATTTCTGTAGCTTCATAATGTATTAGAGTCTGGTAATTCAGTGCTCCCAATTTGTTATTCTCTTTTAATATCTTCTTGGCTATTCTAGGTCTTTTGAATTCTACATAAACTTTAAAATTTGTATGTTGACATACAAAATAACTTGCTGGGATTTTGACTAGGATTGCATTGAATCTGTATATCATGTTTGGTACATCTGATGTCTTAAGGATATTGAGTCTTTTTATCTGCCAACGTGGACTATTTTTCCATTTATTTAGAACTTCTTTGATTTTTTTCTTCAACAGTTGGAAGAATTTTTGTTTTTCTTATGTATAGACCTTATACATATTTTGTTAGATTTATATATTTGTTAGAATTTTGTACATATATTTGTTAAAATTTTATTTTTTGTGCTAATGTAAAGACCATCATGACTTAATTTCAAATTCCCAATGTTCATTGATAGTATTAAGATAGTAATTGACTTTTGAATAGTAACTTTGTATTCTGCAACCTTCTCATAGCCAGTTATTAGTTCCAGGAGTTTTTGTTGTTGTTGTTGTTGATTCTTTTGGATTTTATTCTTAAACAATCATGTCATCTGAGAATAAAAGCGGCTTTATTTTTTTCTTGCCAAACCATACATCTTTTATTTCTTTCTATTGTCTTTTTGCATTAGCTAGGACTTCCAGTATGATGTTGAATAGAAGACATGAGATGAAACATCCATGTTAGTGATCTTGCCTTGACCCTGGTTATATGGGGAAATCATCCAGTTTCTCACTATGAAATATGGTGTTAGTTCTAGGCTGTTTATAAATATTGTTTATCAAGTTGAGGAAGTTTCCCTCTATTCCTAGTTTGCTGAGAGATTTTTTTATCATGGATATTTGTTGGATTTTGTCAAGTACATTTTCTGCATTTGTATGATCATATGATATTCTTGTTCAGCCTGTTGATGTGACGGATTACATTAATTGATTATTGAAACTTAAACCAGCCTTGCATAGCTGAAATAAATCTCAGTTGTAATATAATTGTTTTTATACATTGTTGAGTTTTATTTGGTAGTATTTTGTTGAAGATTTCTGCAACTATGTTTATGGGAGATGTTGTAGTTGACCTTTCTTGTAATATCTTTGTCTGGTTTTGTTACTAAGGCATAAACAGGATCTTTATGCTGAAAACCACCAAATGCAGCTGGGACATATTGAGGAAAATTGAAATAAATCATGTGGCTTTGGATTGGAAGACTCAACATAATAAAAACAGTCAATCTTTTTCAAACTTTATCTGTATGATTAATGCAATTTCTACAAAAACACAACAGGATTAATCGTTTATATATATAATACAAGCTTATTTTAAAATGTATAAGAAAAGGCAGATAAACTAGATTAACTAAAACAATTTTAAATATGGAAAATAATGTTGGAGGAACCACACTACCTAATTTTAAAACTTTCTATATAGCTACAGTTATCAGTATTAAGACTGTGGAATTGGTGGAGGGATAGGCATGTAGGTCAATGGAATAGAAAACAGAGTTCATCAATACACCTACGAAGTACTACTGACTGACAGCTGACAAACTTGCAAAGGCAATTTGAAGGAGATAGGATACTCTTTTCAACAAATATATTGCAACAATTGGACAGTCATAGACATACAACGAACACTGACTTAAATCTCCCATTTTACTCAAAAATGAACCTAAAATAGATGAATCATGGATCTAAATGTAAAATGACAAATGATAAAATCTTTAAAAGAAAAATGTAAGATTTTTGTTAGTATCTGAGGGTTTCATGAAAAGCTTAGAAATGCCATTGAAAACAAGATCCATAAAAGAAAAGTGTTAATATGTCCCTCATCAAAATTAAAAAAGCTTCAATCTGTGAAAAACCCTGTTAAGAGAATGTAAAGACAGGCATACTGTATACCCAAAAAAGGACTGGTATCTAGAGTACATAAAGAACTCTCAGAACTCAGTGGTTAAAAAATAGGCAATCTAATTAGAAAATGGGCAAAAGAGTAGAATTTACACTTCACCAAAGAGGATATGTGAATGGCAAACAGACACATGAAGAAATGTTTAAAATTGTTTGCCATTAGTGAAATGCAAATGAAAACCACAATTAAATAGCATTACACACTAATTAAAGTGAATAAAATAAAAAAATACCTATAACATCAAGCACTTAAAAGTAAGCTGAGGAACTGGACCTCTCGTACATTGTTGATGGAAATGCAAAATTTTACAGTTATTTGGAAGAGTTTTGCAGTTTCTTTTAAAGTGGAACACATACTTACTGTACATCCTGGCAATTGTACTCCCAGGAGTGCAATTTAACCTGGAATAATGAAGTCCTATTAAATTAGCTTCTTTTGGCTGCTATAACAAATTATCACAAACTCAGTGGCTTAAAACAACAGAAATATATTCTCTCACAGTTCTGCAGAGGATAATAGGAATGTAAAATCAATTTCACTGGGTTGAAATCAAAGTGTTGGTAGAGCTTTACTTCCACCAGAAGCTCCATTGGAGAATCTGTTCTTCGATTCTTCCAGCTTTTGGTGGTTGCTGGCATTACTTGGATTTTAGCAACATCACTCCACTATCCGCCTCCATGGTCATACCTACTCCTCTTCTTTCTGGGGCAATTTTTACTCTGCTTCCCTCTTATAAGGATGGTTGTGATTAGACCTAGGGCCTACCAGGATAATTCAGGATAATCTTCCCATCTCGAGGTCTTGAACTTAATCACATCTGCAAAGTATGTTTTGCCATATAAGGTAACATATTTAGTGGTTCTGGGGATTAAAACATAGATACCTTTGGGGACTGTTATTCAGCCTGCCAAATTTATGTTCACACAAACTCTTGAATATGAAAGTTCATAGCAGTTTTATTCACAATATACCAAAGTGGAAACAATCCAAATGCCCTTCAATGGATAACAATCAATAAACTGTGGTATATTCATACAATTAAATACTACTCAGTAATAAAAGAAATTAAACTACTGATTCCACAATAGTTGGCTAGTTGGCATTAATATCAAACCATTATGCCAAGTGGAAGAAGCCAATCTCAAAATATATGATATTGTCTGATTCCATTTCTGTAACGTTCTTGGAAAGGCAAGACGATGTGACACAGACGACATCGGTGGTTTGTCTAGGTGTTAGAGGGGTGGGGAAGGTGTGACTCTAAAGTGATGGTGCCAAGAAGTATTGGGAGCGATGGAACTGTTTCCTCTCCTGATTGTGGTCATTTTTACATGTATCTATACATGTGCTAAAATTCACAGAACTAAGTATCAAAAATAAGTCAATTTGTTAATTTGAACAAATTTGGGCAGAAAGAATTTCTTCACAGAAACAGTGTGTACAAAGGACTAGAGGTTAAAGAGACTGTCACATTTATGTGACTTAGTAATGCTTTAATTTTGACTGACAGAGGCATAGAGCACAGGGATGTGGATGCAAAGAGAGGGAAAATGCTGTGATTTCAGTGGCTTTTTAATAATCATGGGATCAAGAGTGCAGAACATTGATACTAAAATTGTGTCTGACAAATCTAATGACTGACAATAATAAATTAATATTCTCATCTCCCATGCTGATTTCCTTCAATAACTGAAAGCTGGTGTCTGTAATAGGACAACCTGTACCACGCCGCCACCACCACTACCACTGCAAACATCTGCAAGGAGACTGGTACCCCTGTGCCCACCAGCACCCCAACTCATTCAATAAATGTGCACCTCACTGTGCTGCCACTGCTGCTGGCACATGTGAATGAGCATGGATACCACCACCATAGCCTGAAAAAGTGCTTTAGCAGGTGCCACCCATCAGAGTGCTGTGACCAGCAGTCCGAAAACACTTTGGTCCCTTTGATGCAGAAGGTTCATAACCTTGAGAGGTCAAATAACAAAGCCAGGTGCTCAAGAATAGAGAATAGAGAACCCAGAAATAATTCTGCACACCTAACCTATACACAGCCGATCTTCCATAAAGTCGGAAGGAGTGCGGAAAGGACACCCTATTCAATAAATGATGCTGGGATAACTGGCTAACCATAGGCAGAAGATCGAAACTAAACCTACTCCTTACACTATATATACAAATCAACTCAAGATGGATTAAAGACTTATATGCAAAACCTAAAACTAAACTATCCTGGAAATAACCAAATATTTCATAATGAAGATGCCAAAGGCAATTGAAACAAAAACAAAAACTGACAAATGGAACCTAATTAAACTAAAGACCTTCTGCACAGAATGAAAAACTATCAGCAGAGTAAACAGACAACAACAGTATGTGAAAAACATTTGCAAACTTTGTGTTAAGTCAATTTGCAAGCAAAAAACAAGTAACCCCATTAAAAAGTGGGCAAAGGACATGAACAGATACTTTCCAAAAGAAGATATTCATGCATCCAACAAGCATATGAAATAAAACTCAACATCAGTGATCATTACAGAAATGCAAATCAAAACCACAATGAGATATCATCTCACACCAGCCATAATGGGTAATATTAAAAAGCCAATAAATAACAGGTGCTGGTGAGGTTCAGGAGAAAAGGTAACACTTATACACTGTTAGTGGAAATGTAAATTAGTCCACCCATTGTGGAAAGCAGTGTGGTTATTCCTCAAAGACCTCAAGACAGAAATACCATTCGACCCAGCAATCTCATTACTGGGTATACACCCAAAGGAACAGAAATCATTTTATTATAAAGGCACATGCACATAAATGTTCTTTGAGCACTATTCACAATAGCAAGCACATGGAATTAACCTAGGTGCCCATCAGCAGTGGATTGGATAAAAACAATGCGGTACATATACACTATGGAATACTATGCAGCCAAAGAAAATAATGAGATTATGTCCTTTGCAGCAACGTGGATGGAGTTGGAGGCCTTATCTTAAGCAAATAAACACAGGAGAAGACCAAATACTGCATGTTTTCACTAATAAGTGGGAGCTAAACATTGAGTACATATGGACACAAAGAAGGCAACAACAGATACTGAGACCTAATTTGGAGTGGAAGGTGGGAAGAGGGTAAGGTAAAGAACTACCTATGGGGTACTAAGCTGATTACCTGGATGATGAAATAATCTACACACCAAACCCCTGCAACATGCCATTTACCTGTATAAGACCCCTGTACATATATCCCTGAACCTAAAGTAAAAGTGAAAATTAATATATGATGGCAGCTGTCTTAGGAAGTGCAATTGGTATTGTGCTCCCTACTCAATGAAAGTTGGGTTTATGTTTAAGTTAGGATTAAGAAAAAAATGGTAATGTTGAGCCTGCCTAAAGAGCAAAAATTTTCTGATAGAATTAAATTACTAGTATTTTATTTCATTCTGTTCATTCATGAATGGCGTACATAAGGAAATGTGTTTTCTGCCTCTATCATCACGGAATATAGAGAATCACTCAATGTGTCCTCTTCATGGACTTATATTATCTCAATATTTTCTCATTCAGCCTGCCTCCCCAGGCATCTACTTAAACAATTTCCTTATTTCCTACTTAGGATTAATTTTATAGTATTACACATAGATTTGCATAAAATTTCAAAAAATAAATGATGATATAAATGTATTAGAATAAATTATTGATAGATCATGAAAAGTTCTTCTGCCTTGTAGTAATAAGGAGCAACTGCATAGGATAGAAAAATAAAATAGGTCATTTTGCACATATTCTTTTGATATCTTATGTAGGTATTGCACAAACCAAGGCCCTGTCATCAGTTTATTTGGTTACATACTTCTTTCATATATAACATGCTTTAGTTATATTGAGCTATAGCTTAAGATTAAATGGTTAGAGTTCTATATAAGTTTATTCTTGATGTTATCATACCAATTTCTCAAAAATAAATATTTTTGGTGGTGTGTTGTATTGATTACTATGTTAAATACCAGAGTATGTTGAAAATATTTGTATTATTTTGAGTAGCTTCTGTCATTTTTCCATTTATTAGTAGAAATCAGTTTTTATTTGACATTTCTATTAAATCATTTCTTTACTACCAGTAAAGATATATTCCCATTTCTTGATTATCGTGTATAAGGTACAACTTAACAAGGTATAATATAATATATAAATAAATATAAAAAACAATCCCTACATTTTAATAGCTTACAGTCTAAGGAGACAAAGCAGGTGTGCCTGTGTGCACATGTATACACCTACATGAAGATCAATAGTAAAACAAAGATATGTCATGGCAAAGCACAGATCTGAGTTGGAAGACTAAAACTTAATATTTGGCTCTGCCTCTTGTGTAACCATGAATAAGTTACTTAACCATATCAAGTGTCTGGTTGTTTTATCCTTAATATAGCAGTAATAATGCACAGTGATATTGTTATTACTGATATTTAGTGAATTGTTCAAAGAATAGGCAACAGATGTTTGGGGAAGCTGGCTGAGTGGGAAAATATTGAGGAAATATAGGTCCATGAACAGGACTTTCCACTCCATTGTCATAAAGTGATTCTCTTGATTCTGAGATGATAGTGGCAGTAAACACATTTATTTCCTTAGGCCCATCATTTCTGACTAAGCAGACAGGGAAATTATATGGAATAATGTGTATGAAAACATAAAGGGTCTCATACCCAAATAGATGTAGTCCTTTTATTCTATTCAAATAGAACATCAGGACAATGACTGCAACCATTTAATGGACCTTCAGGTCAGATATTGTTTTATAGTACTTGAAGTTACCATGCTATTCTGGAAAGATTATAGGTTTTGAAGTCAGATCTATTGGATTTTGAATCATTACTTGAATAATGGATGATTGTATAACACAGTGTACATGACAATCTGATTCTTAATTTTATCATTTTCAATGAGGATATCATTATCCATTTACCTCAGAGAGGCATTGTGAGGATTAAAATATTATTTAAAACATGTGATGTGGAACATATTTGTATTAAAATGCACTCTCTTCTCAGGACTTCACAAGGACCACAGAAGTCTCAGTTGAGAAGTGTGAAATCCAACCTTTGAAATAGATTATGAAACATTAGTAAGTTTATCTGTGTATGTTAGAGTGTGTGTGCAATTATAAATTGGTTTATAGCAAATCACAAGAACACAAAGGCATAACTATGATGCCCTTTTGTTGTTAGCCAACAATACCTACTCATTAGCAAAGAGAGGGTATGGGTAGAGCGGTGCTTGTCCTTATCCAAATCTTACTGTTCCATTATACTGGCAGCTACTGTGGCAGACAGGCCGACGAGGAAAGAGAAAGTCACCAGTGAAAAGGAGCCATTTGATGGTCCTTCTTGTCCTCTCCTAAGTCAGGGTGTTTCCTGCAATCTGTTTTCAAGAATATTTAAAGGTCAGTGGCTTGTTGTAATTCTGATTTATTATTTTGTCATTTTGAGCAAAACTCCAATAATTTTGTTATTGTTTTTCTGTGTATCCTTCCTTCCACTATTTAGAGATTGTAAATGTTTTTCTTGTAAGAAAACGGACGAAATACCAATGACTCGGGTTATATTGCATTTGTTACGCAAGCTTTTTGGCAGGCACCTGCCTCTGAAAGAGAAAGAGCCAAGCACCACTTTACTGGACTTACTAATTTTAGGGTTGCCATGGCTTTAATTGGATTGTTATTTATTGAGCATTCAAACTGTGTTAGGCAGCATAAAGAACACATAGAAAGCATGATGTGGATATTAAGGATGTTATGCCCTAAAAAAGGAAGTCTATTAACTCAAATACAGAATGTATCCAATTCTGTAATTACTTGCAAAATCTTGATTGGGGAATTCATTTAGCTAGCTTTATATTTAGAAGGTATTTTTTATGTCTTTCTAGTTTAAAACTGTATTGCTCCAAATAGCATTTCAAGACACTAGTGTGCTGATGTTCACATATATGAAGTTATTGGTCCTCTCTTGTAACTTAATCAACAAATATCTCATGAAGTACAGAATACTTGGCAGATACAAAAGACCCTCAGTAAACTAAGTCCTCAGAGAATAAAGCTATATTCATTCTGGATTAGTGTTGGAAAAGTTATTAGGTAAGGATAATGAACACCATAAGAATAATGAGGCTCGGGGGGAGTTGAAGGAGGAGGGGTAAATTTGAGGTTGTCAGAAGAAACAATTCAAGGTTATACTGCAGCTTGATACAGAGGAATATGAAAGATTGCCCAGCTCTGCTCTACCAATCTCAACTGAGCACCAAGAATGTCTTAGGTCCCCTCCAAAGCACTGTAGATATAATAGTGAAGACAGATATGCTCTTTTGGTTTTGAGAAATTCACAGTCTAGCTGCACAGATAGACAGGGAAATGTAATTATTCCTTTGTTCAGCAAATATTTATTGAGTTCTCTTTTCAGACACTGTTCCTGGGGATGGAAAGACAGTGAATAAAAGACACAAAAATTTCTGCCCTCATGACCACATTATAAGTTAGACAGACTAATACAAAGGAGTATGTGTGTGTACATATATCATCTATGTTTGTATCTATATCTAAGTAGATATAATTTTATATGTAATACAAAGAAGAGGAAGGGCATGTGCTGCTTCTATAGGAAGGTAGAGGAAGGCCTCAGTAGTAAGGTGACATTGCAGCATTTCATCTGAAGACATACTTACTCTATGCAAACATGAAAAAGTAAGCAATGTAGATATGGGTGTGAGGTGAAACAGCATTCAAAACAGAGGGATTAGAAAATTTAAATACTTTAAAGAACATGGGCATTTTGTCTGTTGGAGATATAGCAAAAAGTCAGTAGGGCTGGAGGGGGCTGATAGGAAGATAACATAGGGCATGTCCCATATCTTTTTTATTTTTGCATTCTCAATGCCTACCACTAACGAATGATTCCACTGAATGATTGACAAACTAAGAAGTGGACAAAAGAGAAATTGATTCTGAAGTTTGGGGCAATGGAGAGTGAATAAATACTACAGAAATATATAGATTCTATACCTAGGAAACCCTAAATACTCCAGCAAAAGGCTCCTGGAGCTGATAAACCACTTCAGTAAAGTTTCAGGATACAAAATCAATGTGTAAAAATCAGTAGCATTTCCATACATCTATAATGTTTAAGCTAAGGGCCACATCAAAAATGCAATCCCATTTACAATAGCCATAAAAATTACATATGAATACATCTAACCAAGCAGGAGAATGATCTCTACAAGAACTACAAACACTGCTCAAAGAAATCATAAATTACAGAAACAAAAAAAAATTCCATGCTCATGGATTGGAAGAATCAATATAGTTAAAATGGACATGCTGCCCAAAGAAAGCTACTAATTCAATGCTATTCCTATCAAACTACCAACGTCATTATTTGCAGAACTAGAAAAACTGTTTCAAAATTCATATAGGACAGAAAAACAGCCTGAATAGCTAAAGCAATCCTAAGCAAATAGGACAAAGCCAGAGGCAACTCATTACCTGACTTCAAACTATACTATAAGACTACTATAACCAAAACAACATACTACTGGTATAAAAACAGAGAAGAACAGACAAAAATAGACCAATGGAACAGAATAGAGAAACCAGAAATCAAGCTGCCATTAGACATTTTATCTTCAACAAAGTCAACAAAAATAAGGATAGGGAAAGGACAGTTTTTTTAATAAACGGTGCTGGGATAATTGGCTAGCCATATTCGGAAGAATAAAACTGAACCCCTACCAGTCACCATATAAAAAATTAACTCAAGGTGGATTAAAGATTTAAATGTACGACCTCAAACTATAAGAACCCTAGAAGAAAACCTAGGAAACACCATTCTGGACATTGGCTTCGGGAAAGAATTTATGACTAAGTCCTCAAAGGCAATTGCAACAGAATAATAAATTGACAAGTGAAACTAATTAAAGTAAAGGGCTTCTGTACAGCAAAAGAAGCTAGCAACAGAGTAAGCTGACACCCTACAGAATGGGAGAAAATATTCACAAACTATGCATTTAACAAAGGCCTAATACCCAGAATCTGTGAGGAACAACTCAACAAACAAGAAACAAAGAGCCCCATTAAAAAACGAGCAAAGGACATGAACAGACACTCCTGGAAAAAGACATACAAGCACCCAATAAACATATGAAAAAATGTTCCACACCACTAATCATCAGAGAAATGCAAATCAAAATGTCAATAAGATATCACCTTACACTAGTCAGAATGGCTATTATTTAAAAGTCAAACAATAACAGATGCTGTGGAGGCTGTGGAGAAAGGGAATGCTTATACAATATTTGTGGGAATGTAAATTAATTCAGCCACTATCGAAAACAATTTAGAGATTTCTTAAAGAACTTAGAACTATCACTTGACCCAGGAATCTTACTACTGAGTATATATCCAAAAGAAAACAGATCGTTCTACCAAAAAGACACATGTACTCACATGTTCATTGTAGCACCATTCACCATTGCAAAGACATGGAATCAACTTAGGTGCCCAAAAATGGTGGATTGCATAAAGAAAATGCGGCACAAATACACCATGGATTACTACGCAGCCATAAAAAATAATAAAATCATGTCCTTTGCAGCAACAACGAGGCAGCTGGAGGCCATTATCACAACTGAATTAACACAAAAACAGAAAACCGAATACTTCATCCTCTCACTTACAAGTGGGAGCTAAACATTGGGTACTCATGGACATAAAGATGGGAAAAATAGACACTGGGGACTACTATAGGTAGGAGGGAGGACAGGGGCAAGGGTTGAAAAACTGATGGTTACTATGCTCAGTACTTGGGTGACAGAAAAATCTGCATCCCAAACCTCACCATCACCTAATATGCCCAGGAAAGAAACCTGCACGTATACACTCTGAATCTAAATAGAAACTCTAAGAATAAACCAGAAGTAAGCTAAGAGAGTTGTGCACAAATGTGCTCTGTTTGGTATTATATTGGGAGGCTATGGGGATTGGGAACTGCTTCTTAGAGGAGATAACCTTTCAAAACCCTGAAAACATGTAGATGTGCTTTAGGCTTCTTATCTGCCATCTAGCTACTGTGTGTTACCTCATCTTGTCATGTCTAAAATGGGACTAACATTAAAAATCCTGTCTAGCATGGTCTTCTTTTAAATTTCTTATTGTAAATGACAATTTATAATTGCATCTATTTATGGGGTACAAAGTGATGTTTTGCTTTATGAATAGAATGTGAAATAATTAAATTAACTAGTTAACATATCCATCACCTCAAATAGTTAACATATTTATGCAGTGGGAGCATTTGAAATTTACTCTTTTATCACTTTAAAAACGTACAATCCTCTATTATTAACTATATTTACCATCCTGTGCAATAGATCTCAAAAACATATTTCTCCTGCCTGAGATTTTGTACCCTTTGGCCATTATCTTCCCTTTCCCCTCACCCTCCAGCCTCTATAACAACCATTCTACTCTCTGCTTCTATAAGTTCAATTATTTAAGGTTTTACAATTAAGTGAGAACAGGTAGTATTTGTCTTTTTGTGCCTGGCTTATTTCACTTAGCATAATGTTCTCCAGGTTTATTCATGTTGTCACAAATGACAGATTTTTCTTATTTTAAAGGCTAAATAATATTCAATTGTCTATACATTCCACATAATCTCTATCCATTAGCCTGTTGATGGGCACTTAGGTTGATTCCATAATTTGACTACTGTGAATAGTGCTGAAATGAACATGTTTGTGTAGATATCACCTCCACAAAATGTTTTCAAACCTTTTGGGCAAATATTCAACACTCAAAAGTGAGATTGCTGGATTATATGGTACTTCTATTCTTACTTTTTTGAGGAATCTCCATGAATTTTTCCAGAAAAGCTGTCCAAATTTATATCCCCCATCAAAAGTGTACAAGGGTTTCTTTTCTCCACATTCTCGCCAACACTTTTTATCTTTCAACTTTTTGATAATATCCATTCTGGTAGACATGAGGTGAAGGCTCATTGTGGTTTTAATATGATTTTTAAATGATTAGCAATATTGAGCATTTTGCTCATATCTGTTGGCCATTTGTATGTCTCCTTTAGAGAAATGTCTATTCAGGTCCCTTGCCCATTTTTAAATTGGGTATTTTGTTTACTTGCTATTGAGCTGTTTGAATTCCTTGTATATTTTGAATATTAACCCTTTATCAGGTATATTGCTTGCATATATTTCCTTCCTACCTGTAAGTATGTTGTCTCTGCACACTGTTATTTGCTTCTTTTAGGTTTGATGTAATCCCAATTGTCTATTTTTGCTTTTCTTGCCTTTACTTTTGGGTTCAAATCAAAAATATCTTTGCCTAGACAAATATGTATTATTCCCCCTACACATTTTTCAAGTAGTTTTATAGTTTCTGGTGTTATGTTTAAGTCCTAAATCCATTTACAGTTGATTTTTGTATATGGTGTTGAATAAAAATCTAATTTCATTCTTCTGCATATGAATATCTCATTTTCCCAATGCCACTTATGGAACAGACTGTTCTTTTTGCATTGCGTATTCTTGTCACCTTTATTGAAAATCAGTTGAATGTACACGCATGGGTTCATTTCTGTTACATTGGTTGATGTGCCTATTTTTTTTCTTTTGCCAGTACCATATTGTTTTTATTACTATAGCTTTTTAGTGTAGTTTGAAATCAGGTAATGTGATACCTTCAGCTTTTTTCTTTTGCTTATGGATGCTTTGGATATTTGATTTTTGTGTTCCATATAAATTTTAGGATTGTTTTTCTATGAAAAATCACATTGTATTTTTGTCTTTATTTCAATAGTTTTAGTAGTACAAGTGGTTTTTGGTTACATGGATAAGTTCTTTAGTGGTAGTTTCTGACATTTTGGTGCACTCAACACCCGAGCAGTGTACACTATATCCAATATGTAGTCTTTTATCCCTTACCCCCCCCACCCTTCCCCCCAAGTCCCCAAAGTCCATTATATTTATTGTTCTTATGTCTTTGCATTCTCTTAGCTTAGCTCTCACTTATAAGTGAGAACATATGATATTTGGTTGGCTATTCCTGAGTTATTTCACTTAGAATAATGGCCTCCAGTTCCATCCAAGTGGGTGCAAAGGCCATAATTTCATTCCTTTTATGGCTGAGTAGTATTTCATTGTGTATATGTACCACATTTTCTTTATCCACTCATTGGTTGATGGTCATTTAGGTTGGCTCCATATTTTTGCATTTGGGAATTGGGCTGCTATAAACATGAATGTGCATGTGTCTTTTTCATATGATGACTTCTTTACCTTTGGGGAGATACCCAGTGGTGGGATTGCTGAATCAAATGGTAGTTCTACTTTTGGTTCTTTAAGAAATCTCCATACTACTTTCCATAGTGGTTACATTAGTTTACATTCTCACCAGCAGTGTAAAAGGGTTCCCTTTTCACTACATCCATTACAATATCTATTATTTTTTGACTTGTTAATTATGGCCATTCTTGCAGGAGTAAGGTAGTATCTAACTGTGGTTTTAATTTGCATTTCCCTGATAATTAGTGTTGTTGAACATTTTTTCTTATGTTTGTTTTCATATGTTTGTGTATCTTCTATTGAGAATGTTCTATTCACATGTTTTGCCCAATTTCTGATGGGATTATTGGTTCATTTCTAGCTAATTTGTTTGAGTTCCTTGTATATTCTGAATATTGGTCCTTTGTCGAATGTAAAGATTGTGAAGGTTTTCTCCCACTCTGTGGGTTGTCTGTTGTACTCTGTTGACTTATTATTGTTATTATTTTGCTGTTCAAAGACTTTTTAGTTTAATTAGGTCCCATTTATTTATTTTTATTTTTGTTGCATTTGCTTTTGGGTACTTGGTCATGAAATCTTTGCCTAAGCTAATGCCTAGAAGGGTTTGTCTGATGTTATCTTCTCGCATTTTTATGGATTCAGGTCTTAGATTTAAATCTTTAATCCATCTTGAGTTAATTTTGTATAAGGTGAGAAATGAGGATCCAGTTTCAGTCTTCTACATGTGGCTTGCCAGTTTTCCCAGCACCATTTATTGAATACAGTGTCCTTTCCCCACTTTATGTTTTTGTTTCCTTTGTTGAAGATCAGTTGGCTGTAAGTATTAGATTTGACTTTATTTCTGAGTTCCCTATTCTATTTCACTGGTCTATGTGCCTGTTTTTATACCATGACCATGCTGCTTTGGTAACTATTGATTTGTAGCATAGTTTGAAGTCAGGTAATGTGATGCCTCCAGATTTGTTCTTTTTGCTTAGTCTTGCTTTGGCTATGCAGACTCTTTATTGGTTTCCTATGAATTTTATAATTTTTTCTAGTTCTGTAAAGAATGTCGATGGTACTTTGATGGGCATTACATTGAATCTGTAGATTGCTTTGGGCAGTATGGTCATTTTTGCAATATTGATTCTAACCATCCATAAACATGGGATGTGTTTTCATTTTGTGTCATCTATTATTTCTTTCAGCAGTGTTTTTTTAGCTTTCCTTGTAAGATATTTCACTTCCTTAGTTAAGTATATTTCTAAGTATTTTATTATTTTTTTGCAGCTGTTGTAAAAGGGATTCAGTTCTTGATTTGATTCTCAACTTGGTGGTTGGTGTATAACAGTGCTACTAATCTGTGTACATTGATTTTGTATCCTGAGACTTTACTATATTTGTTTATCAGATATAGGAGCTTTTTGGATGAATCGTTAGGATTTTCTTTTTTTTTACTTTTTTTTTTACTTTATGAAATCTTACTAGCATGTTTTAAGGGACAAACTCAAATGAGTAGGCTACAGTAAAAAACTCTTATTTTGGAGAGTTAAAAACCAACTAACATACTTCTATATATTATCTTCAGTGATGCTTCTTATTTTTATTCTGGGACTCCAGGTAATATTCAGCCCCTACAGCTACCACAAATGCAGCAAATCCTCATTTGAATGCTTTTAATAAGACACCAACAAAGGAAACATTGTTTGCAAAGCCACCCATGTATCTCCAAGTTTCATTGCAGCCCCATGGATACCTTAGCCCTTATGCAGCCAGCATCTGGACAGTTTCTAATGGTGTCCCTTCTATTTTCCATTGTTTATAATCTGGAAGTTCCATTTTACTTTCTTCATGTTCATGTCCATGTCCACAGTCCATGTCTGACAACAATCTGACCTCTCAGGACACTCAACTCAGGATTTTCTAGATATACGTTCATATCATGGGCAAACAGTGACAGTTTGACTTCCGCTTTCCCAATTTAGATTTCCTTTATTTTTATCTCTTTTCTGATTGCTCTGGCTAAGACTTCTAGTACTATGTTGAATAGAACTGGTGAACCTGGGCATTCTTGTGTTGCTCCAGTTCTCAGGGGGAATGCTTTCAACGTTTCCCCATTCAGAGTGATGTTGGCTGTGAGTTTATCATAGATGGCTTTTATTACTTTGAAGTATGTTTTTTTTTTTGTTTTGTTTTGAGATGGAGTCTCACTCTGTCACCCCAGGCTGGAGTGCAGTGGTGTGATCTCGGCTTACTGCAACCTCTGCCTCCCGGGTTCAAGTGATTCTGGTGCCTCAGCCTCCCGAGTAGCTGGACAATGGGCACGTGCCACTGCGCCCGGCTAATTTTTTTTGGATTTTTAGTAGAGATAGGGTTTTGCCATGTTGGCCAGGCTGTTCTCGAACTCCTGACCTCAGGTGATCCACTCACCTCGGCCTCCCAACGTGCTGGGATTACAGGTGTGAGCCGCCACGCCCAGCAAAGTATGTGTCTTCTATGCCAATTTTGTTGACGGTTTTTAACATGAGGGATGCTGGATTTTATCAAATACTTTTTTCTGCATCTATTTAGAAGATCACATAATTTTTTAAATTCTGTGTATCACATTGCAATTTTCATACGGATTGTACTGCATCTGTAGATGGGGTAGTATAAACATTTTAACAATATTTCTTCTTCCACTCAATAAACATGGGATATCTTTCCATTTATTCATATCTTACTCAATTTCTTCCATCAGTGTGTTGTAGTTTTCAGTGTACAAGCCTTTCACCACCTGGGTTCAATTCATTGCTATTTTTTTTTTTTTTTTTTGTAGCACGTGAATATAAAATTGTTCTCTTGATCTTTTTTGGATAGTTTATTGTTAAGCATACAGAAATGCCACTCATTTCTGTGTGTTCATTTTATATTCTGCAGGATTACTGTATTTGTTTATTAGTTCTAACAGTGTTTTTGGTGGAGTCTGTAAAGTTTCTATATATAAAATTATATCATCAGCAAGCAGTGACAATTTCACTTCTTTCTTTCTTTTTTAAATGCCTTTTATTTCTTTCTTTTGCCAAATTGCCCTGGAAAGGACTTCCAATACTATGATGAACGAAGTGGCCAGAGTGAGCATTCTTGTCTTGTTTCAGATCTTAAAAGAAAGGCTTTCAATTTTTCACCATTGAGCATAATATTAGCTGTGGGCTTCTATGTGGCCTTCCTGTGTTCAGGTACATTTCTTCTACACCTAATTTGGTGAGCATTTGTAATGATGAAAATATGTTGAGTTTAGTCAAATGCTCTTTCTGCATCAAATGAGATGATCATATTAATTTGTCCTTCATTCTGCTAATGTGATGGATCACATGTACTGATTTGCCAATGTTGAACCAACTTTGCATGCCAGGGTTAAATCCCACTTGATAATAGTGGATGACCCTTTTAGTGTGTTGTTGAATTTGGTTTGCTATAATAGTATGTTGTTGAGTATTTTTGCGTTTATATTCATCAAGGTTATTGACCTGTAATTTCTTTTCTTATAATGTCCTTGTTTGGCTTTGGTATCAGGGTAATGCTGACCTTGACAAAAAGAGTTTGTAAATATTTCCTCCTCTTGAAATTTTTAGAAGAGGTTTGAGAAGGATTGGTATTATTTCTTTTTTAGATGTTTGATGTAACTCAGCAGTGAAGCCATCAGGTCCTGAGCTTTACTTTGATGGAAAACCTCTTATTACTGATTTAATATCTTTACTTGTTATTGGACTATTCAAATTTTCTACTTTTTTATAATTCAGTCTTGGTAGGTTGTATATGTCTATAAATTTATCTATTTCTTCTAGGTTCTCAAATTTCTTGGCATATAACTGTTCATAGTAATCTGTTACAATCTTTTGTATTTCTGTGGTATCAGTTGTAACATCTCTTTCATTTCTGATTTTATTTGAGACATCTCTTTTTTCTTAGGTAATGAAGATAAAAGTTTATCATTTTTGTTTGTCTTTTCAAAAAATAACTTTTTCTTTTGTTGATCTTTCATATTGTTTTTCCAGACTTTGTTTCATTTAATTCTGCTCTGATCTTTATTTCCTTCCTTCTGCTTTTTGTGTTTCTTCTCCTTCTGCAGCTCCTCTTAGGTGATGTTTGGTCTCTTGATGATATTTCATAATTCCTGTAGGCTTTCCTTATTATATTTTATTCTTTTGCCTTTTTGTTCCTTTGACTGGATACTTTCAAATGTCTCTCTTCTAGTTCAGTGGTCCTTTCTACTGCTTGAGAGAGTCTGCTGTTGAAGCTTTCTACTGAAACTTTGTAATTTTCTTTTGGAGGAGTCAAGTTTCTCTATTTTTTTTTAGTAAACTTTGTGTTCTTACATTGTTGTCTGCACATCTGAGGGGACAACATCTTTTCTGGACTTTATAGGTGTTCTTTGAAGGGATAGTCCTTCATTATTTAGTCTAGCCTGTGCTTCTGTTATGACCAGACAGTGACAACCTTGAACAGGCAGAGTTTCTTGTAAGTTCTGTAGTTGGCTAAGCTGCTTCCGCTGTTCTGATTTTGAGTGGGGCTGCTTGTTGGGCTGTGCTATCGGTGAGAACACTGGCTGGGCTCTACTATCAGACAGAGCTGCTGGCTGGGTATAGTGATGACTTCTGTTGAGGCTGGTCACAACACGTATACTTTGGCTGGGTAATTTTACTACTTGGGCTCTGCAGTTGGGCAGGAATTCTGGCTAGGCTTTGAGGTTAGGTAGAGTTGCTGCTCAGGATAGGCAGCATGGGAAGCTATACTCCTTAGAAATGCACAGTTTCAGATTGCCTCCCTTCAGGGTGGAGCAGTGGGGTGGGCTTTTGGTTGAGTTAAACAGTTGTTAGATGTTCCTGGTCAAGCAGTTACATCCCCTGTACTTCTATGAAATGCACAGAAGTGAGAGTCTCCCTGCCTGGGCAGGGACACTGAATGAGCTTTCGGCTAAGTGAAGCCACTGCCTGACTTCCTGGGTCAAGCCGTCTAATCACTTTGCTTCTCTGAAACGTGTGAAGGTGGGATTCTCCTCACTTGGGCAGGGTCATTGAGGTGGGATCTGAAGCTGGGCATGGAGACTAGCTATCTAGAAATTCAAGCTAGATTGAACTTTCTACCATGTTTTTGATGCAACCAGCTCATCTTTAAATATGTGCTATGTTAGCTAGTATCTCTGATCTGGCACCACAGCTGACAGAAGCACAGAGGTACCACCAATAACTGCATGCTGTTCACTATGACCTCTGCCTCCTTTCTTTGTTTCTATCTAACATGCAGTGGTCTAACCATAACGTTTCCCCTAGTATTCCCTATCCGGTAAGAACAGAGTGATCCTTGGAAGTGTCTCTTGTTCTCTTTCCCTTCTGTAGAAACCTTGGGACCAGGGAAATCCTCTTTGTGGTGTGTCAACTTGAGGGAGCGGGAGGGGTGACATGGTTGGAATAAGGGCATCCTTTTTACCTTCCAATTTGGATTTCATTCAGTTTTTCAACCACACCTATGTCTTAGGATTGTTTTCATGTAGAGGAGTTTTCAAAAAATGTTCTGGTCTGTGGGTAGTTGCTAGTTGAACTTTCTGTGGCAGCAATGGAGACAAAGATTTTTCTATTCTGCCATCTTGCTGATGTCATTCCCTAGCATGTCTCTCTTGAAATGTTACCCCACATTGTGGCAGTCTGAGTTTACATTAAAGGGGCATTCTATAACATTGTTAAGGTTTGCAGATACCAACATTTCTGAATCAATTAGATTCATCCACTTTTCACCCTTATTCTTTGACCCAGTACCTCAATTTCCTTGGTCTACAACTCCTTATCTTCCTACTGTCTTCATGGCCCTTGGATATATAATTTCGTTTGTTCTTGCTTGTGGCCTTCAGTTTCTCCAAGCCCCATTTGGAAAGTCCTCCTTGATTTGGTGTGTTTCCATAGAATACTTAGTTTAATGACCCTTCCTAATCTCTAGCTTCTCTCTGTCTACCCAAATACCTTTTTGGAGAGTCATAGATAGTATCTACCTCATAAATGTATTGTGAGACCCAAAGGTAATAATATATGTGTAAGCGCTTTATAAACTCTGATTTCTTTATACTTGTAATGAAATCTTTAGTTTTAAGGCCATGAGTTCCCAAACAAAAAGATTACAGCAAAAGTAGGGAAAGGGAAAAAGAGTAGGTAGGTAGAAAGTTTATCTCTGTCAGTGGTAAGATAAATCAAAAGCATGAAATACAGTGGCCTTTGGAAGAGTCAGGGCAGCTAGGTTGGGTTGTCCTCATCAGTCTGATAGAGAGCACTGCACAATTCATCTTCATCTCTGCCCCTCTATCTCAAACAATCTGTAGATCCCTCTTCCATTTTTCTCATGCCAGATTTTTTCTTCTTAATTTTTCCCCATGCTAGATTTTTTCCTACCCTTAGTTTAGGACATTTTATCCCATTATTTCTCTCCTTATATTACTTTCCTGCTTCTTCTGCCTTATGATTTTCTGGTTATTGCTCTTTATCCTTAAAGTGGGTTTTGTTATGGTTTCTGGGGCAGCTGCTCTAGAAGCTTGTAGTACATGTCATACTAGGAGTCAACCTGACCACTTTGCCTGCTTGGAGAATATTCTTTGCTACAGTAAAGAGATAAGAAAGAGAAGCTGAAAAGCATGGTGAAGAGAGTGATGCATAAGGAGTCAGGAAGTCTGGATTATACCGTGCATATGCTGGGTAAACGTTGGTAAGTCCCTAGCCTCATGGAGGTCTCAGGTTTACCTAATTATACATAGAAGGTGCTAAACTAGATAACGTCTAAGAGGTCTGATGTGCTGGATTCTGAAAATGTCATCTTAACTTGCAACACAGAGAATTATTTTTTGTGTGTGGGGATAGAGGATAGTAGGACTTGAGCTAGTGATTGACCGATTGGAATAAATTAGCTCTCTTGTTTCCTAGCACATTGCATCATGTTTCTATTCTTAGAGTCTCTAATCAATGCCTGAAAATACAGATTGGAGACCCTGCTTCCCAAAATAACTTTCTACTGTGTCAGCATATAGTGTCTGCACACTGAAAATAATTGACTGTATTGTGAGCTGAAAAACTCTGAATAAACTTTTTATTTCCAAAACATGCAGTTGGCAGGTTTCCTAGGATGTGATGAAAGGGGATAAAGAGCTTCCAGGTTGCTTAGGAAAATGGCCCGGGAGTTTTACAGTCCACTAAGCTCTAGATTAATCAGAATCAAATATCATTGATTCTACCTTCAATTTTATCAAAGATTATGGGACCTTTTTCTCTAAAGCAAACCATTCTGTAGCCACTGAAATAAAAATAATTTCCAGAGAATTTGGAATTGCTTTCAGCAAATTAGATTGTGAGATGAAAACAAGTACTTACTGACTTAATTTCTCTAACACATGCTTCGTGAACACATATTTTGAATGTTATAATAACTTGTGCAAGAGTATATGCAGCAATGACTTATAACTAGGGAGTCTGAGTCAAGGTCTAAGCTGGATGTTTGAATTTGTAGAACTGATTACGATAATCTTTTATGCCCCTGAGTTCTTTTCCCTTGCATAGCTAAATCAGAAATTTTGACATCTTTCCAAATCCCAAACTCTCAACCTCTCTGCATCTGTATCAAAACTCCTTTAAATTAACTCTCAACCTCCCTGCATCTGTATTAAAACTCCTTTAAATTCTTCCTGCTACTGTGAAAGTAGCACTTTATAACTATCTAAGACCAACCCCTCAACTGCGTTTTGGATTTCATATCCTCTCACCCTGTTGAAGAAATCACTGCTGCAATAAATGTTTCCTTCTCTCTTGTGTATCAAACATTCCTCCCTTTCTACTATGTCATTTCCATCAGAAATAAAAATAGAAGGACAAACAACTTTTAAAAAACTAAGTATCTTTTCTATTATTAGAAGCAAAAATAAAAAATGTATTTTACTCTATATCACCCTCCAGCTACAGCTGAATTTCTCAGTTGCCTTTTACAAAAAAGCAATACTTTTTCAAAGATGCCTTTTCATCTAAAATCTTTCAACTCCCCTTTAGAAGGCCCACTCCATTCTTCTTAAAACATTTTTAATTTATTTTGGCTTCCAAGATGCCACTTTCATCTGTTTATTTCTTATATTACTGGGCACATGGTTTCAGGCTTCTTTCATTGTCTGCTTGCTTCTTCTCTGCACGATCTCTAAATACTAGAGTATCTGCAATCTGCCCCTGGCCCTCTACCAACCTACATTCTTGCCTAACCAATCTCAATCTATTCCATAGCTCTACACATGCCCCAAGTACAGATCTTTCTCTTCAGTTTTAGACATATATGAAACTGCCTAATCAATATCTCTACTTGAATGTTCAGTAGGCATCTGTATTAGTCCGTTCCCATGCTGCTGATAAAGACATACAAGAAACTGAGAAGAAAAAGAAGTTTAATTGGACTTACAGTTCCACATGGCTAGGAGGTCTCAGAATGATCGCAGGAGGTGAAAGGCACTTCTTACATGGCAGCGGCAAGAGAAAATGAGGGGGATGCAAAAGCAGAAACCCCTGATAAAATTATCAGATCTCATGAGACTTATTCACTAACATGAGAACAGTATGGGGGAAACTACCCCCATAATTCAAATGAGCTCCCACTGGGTCCCTCCCACAATATGTGGGAATTATGGGAGTACAATCCAAAATGAGATTTGGGTGGGGACACAGAGCCAAACCTATCAGCATCTCAATCCTAAAATTTGTAAATAGGACTCTTAATCCATGCCTATCGCATAGGCAACCTGGTCCTCCACAGACTTTTTCTTTACAGTGTCATCCACCCATCTTCTCAGTTCAAATACCTAGCTGTATCCTCATCTCTTCTAACTCCCCCAATCCCCACATCCAATCTATCAGTAAATCCCAGGAGGCTCTATCTCCAAAATATTTCCTGAATTCAACCTCTTACTGTGTTCTGTACTACAAACCTAGTTTCAATCACAATCATCTCTCTCCTGAACCCTTGCAATAGCTTCTGAATTGATCTACCTGCTTCTTCCCTTGCCCTTTTTTGGCCGATTTGCCACAAAGCAGACAGGATGATCCTTTCAGAAGTTAGTCAGATCATGTAATTCTCCTGCACAAAACACTCCTTTGTGTTTTCATTACCTTTAGAATAAAATCTAGACTCCTTACCATGTCCTTCAATACGCTGTAGGATCTGGACCTCTGGCCACCACTTTTATCTCATCTTCCACTCCTTGTCTACTGTCCTTGGGCTATATCATATTATTTTTCCTGAAACATGCTAAGCTTGTTGCTATACTAAGACTTTTGCACTAGTTCCCTTTCATATTTGTCAGCTACTTTTATCATTATTAAACCCAATGTGTGTGGAGGTAGAACTGTAATTTGCATGTGAGATTTGATGAGATCAATCTACAGACTTTGCAGCTGCAGTACAAAAGATGCACGCAGTGAGACTTGGAAAGAAAATCAAATATATTAAACTGCCAATTCACTCAAAAATAATCCCCTAATATTCTTTTATGAAGAGAAGCTTGTTGAATTATATGTTACTCTTAGTTCTCTATCATATAATTACTTTAGAAAAGAATTTTGTACTGCAATTAAAAATATGGTAAAATCATATTTATAAAAATAATTTTCCTGCCATTAAGACACTTAGATTGGTTTTTTCTTCAGTAGAAATACTGTAATATAATTGACCTTTTGTGCAATCCTTGATTTCCTTAAATTAAAAAGAGAATATAAGATGAAAAAAGTAAATATTATAAGGAAATAGAATATTTCTATAATTTTTAGAAATTTTCATTTTATAAAGCTTTTTGTTGAATATTTCTGGGTTAGGATTGATAGACATAAAACCTGATTTGATTGCTTTGCAAAATCCATTTACTGAGAATAACTTTTTTCTGTTATCAGAATTGATTAAATCTAGCTATTCATTTGGGATGACACAATTAGGCAAAGAACGAGCCTGTCTGTGTGACTAAATTGGGACCACCACAACCAATGCATCCAGTGACCTTTCTTAATTCTTTTACCCTGAACAATAAACTGAATTGAATTTTAGAAAGAACTTATAATCTCGAGACCAGTTGTTTTTAAAGTGTCCTTTAAGAAAGCTACAATATCAGTCAAGATTAGTTCCTCTAGCATTATGCTGCTGCAATATGCAATCAGTCAACTATCTCATGATGACATTTAGCCAGGAGAATTTGCAGGACTATACTTAGGATCTGCAATGAAAATTGATTCATTAACATATGAGCCATACATTATTGACTTTTGCTTAGGAAAAAATCATCAGTTTTAAAATCAGTTTATTTGAGTAGTCTAAATATAATTTTCTTTTCTGAATGAAGGAAAATTTCCAAGAGTATATCTACATCTCCTGTCCTTTTAAATGTTCTTCACATACTAAGACATGTTATCTGTTACCCACCTACTTTTGTCATAATGAAAATTGTTATTACAAAGAAACTTTTTTAAAACATATATTTTTATGTGGATGAAGGCAAATGTGCACCCTAAGACATATCGTTTGAAATGTGTTTCTGGCTTTTGGGGTTGGTGTGGGTATTCTTAAAAACAGGCCTTTTCTACAGATTATCATCAAGGTGTAGGCTTGGTAGGTTTAGATCCTGCTAACAGTGTGTTCCAGTACTGGGAAGTTGATGTTGGAGTAAAAGGAATACAAACTCTCAAGAAGTTACATAGATTTTTTCTGCAAGCAACTCTTGCAGCAAGAATTTATGAAGTGATGCTGGTCCTGAGAGAGTAAGAATGGAATGACAATAAGTCAAATAGAGTGTGAGCTTAAAGAAAAGCTGAAACCATATCATGGTGTATCCAACTCAAAAAGTGTTATGGGAATAAGGAACATATTCTTGTCAGTACAGCTGTCTTTTAACAGTATTTTGAAAATAACAGAATTTCAGTTATTTAAAATATACTTTGTTGCAATGTTTAGTTCTCTTATAATAAGATACTACTACACACTTATTAAATGGCTTTTTAAAATTTTACTTTAAGTTCCAGGATACATGTGCAGAACGTGTAGGTTTGTTAGATACGTATATATATGCCATTGTGGTTTGCTGCACCTATTGACTCCTCCTCTAAGTTCCCTCCCCTCGCCGCATACCCCATAAGAGACCCTGGTGTTTGTTGGTCCCCCTCTGTGTCCATGTGTTCTCATTTCTCAACTCCCACTGATGAGTGAGAACATGCGATGTTTGGTTTTCTGTTCCCATGTTAGTTTGCTGAGAATGATGGCTTCCGGCTTCATCGATGTTCCTGAAAAGGACATGATCTCATTCCTTTTCCTGGTTGCATAGTATTCCATTATGTATATGTACCACATTTTCTTTATCCAGTCTATCATTGATGGGCATTTGGGTTGGCTCTATGACTTTGCTATTGTAAATAGTGCTGCAATAAACATACATGTGTGCATGTGTCTTTATAGTAGAATGATTTATATTCCTTTGGGTATATACCCAGAAATGGGATTGCTGGGTCAAACGGTATTTCTGGTTCCAGATCCTTGAGGAATCACCATACTGTCTTCTACAAACGTTGAACTAATATGACATTCCCACCAACAGTGTTAAAGTGTTCCTATTTCTACACAGCCTTGCCAGCATCAATTGTTTCTTGGCTTTTTAATAATCACCATTTTGACTGGTGTGAGATGTTATCTCACTGTGGTTTTGATTTGCATTTTTCTAATGATCAGTGATGTTGAGCTGTTTTGCATATGTTTGTAGGCTGAGTAAATGTGTTCTTTTGAGAAGTGTCTGTACATATCCTTTGCCCACTTTTTGATGGGGTTGTTTGTTTTATTCTCGTAAATATGTCTAAGTTCCTTGTAAATCCTGAATATTAGGTGTTTGTTGGATGGGTAGATTGCAAAAATTTTCCCCATTCTGTAGGTTGCCTGTTCACTCTGATGATAGTTCCTTTTGTTGTGCAGAATCTCTTTTGTTTCATTAGATCCCACTCATCAGTTTTGGATTTTGTTGCAATTGCTTTTGGCATTTTCGTCATGAAGTCGTTGCCCATGCCTATGTCCTCAATGTCTATTGCCTAGGTTTTCTTCTAGGGTTTTTATGGTTTTGGGTTTTATATTTAAGCCTTTAATCCATCTTGAGTTAATTTTTGTATGAGGTGTAAAAAGGGGGTCCAGTTTCGGTTTTCTGCATATGGCTAACCAGTTTTCCTAGCACCATTTATTGAATAGGATACCTTTCCCCATTGCTTGTTTTTGTCAGGTTTGTCGAAGATCAGACGGTTGTAGATGTGTGGCGTTATTTCTGAGGGCTCTGTTCTGTTCTATTGGTCTGTATGTCTGTTTTGTTACCAGTGCCATGCTGTTTTGGTGACTGTAGCCTTGTAGTACAGTTTGAAGTCAGGTAGCGTGATGCCTCCAGCTTTGTTCTTTTTCTTTAGGATTGTCTTGGCTATATAGGGTCTTCTTTGATTCCATATGAAATGTAAAGTAGTTTTTTATAATTCTGTGAAGAATGTCAATGGTAGTTTGATGGGAATAGTACTGAATCTATAAATTAATTTGAGCAGTATGGCCATTTTCACAAGAGTGACTCTTCCTATCCATGAGGATGGAATGTTTTTCCATTTGTTTGAGTCCTCTCTTATTTCCTTGAGCAGTGGTTTGTAGTGCTTCTTGAAGAGGTCCTTTACATTCTTTGTTAGCTGTATTCCTAGGTATTTTATTGTCTTCGTACCAGTTGTGAATGGGAGTTCATTCACGATTTGGCTCTCTGCTTGTCTATTGTTGGTGTAAAGGAATGATTTTTGAACACTGATTTTGTATCCTGAGACTTGCTAAAGTTACCTATCAGCTTAAGGAGTTTTGGGGCTGAGATGATGGGGTTTTCTAAACAGAGACAATTTGACTTCCTCTCTTCCTATTTGAATACCCTTTATTTCTTTCTCCTACCTGTTTGCCCTGGCCAGAATGTCCAATACTATGTTGAATAGGAGTAGTGAGAGGGGGCATCCTTGTACAGGTTTTCAAAGGGAATGCTTCCAGTTTTTGCCCATTCAATATGATATTGGCTGTGGGTTTGTCATAAATAACTCTTCTTATTTTGAGATATGTTCCATCAATGCCTAGTTTATTGAGAGTTTTTAATATGAAGGGATGTTGAATTTCATCAAATGCCTTTTCTGTATCTACGGCGATAATAGTGTGATTTCTGTCTTTGGTTCTCTTTATGTGATGGATTATGTTTATTGATTTGCACATGTTGAACCAGCCTTGCATCCCAGGGATGATGCCAACTTGATCGTGGTAGATAAGTTTTTTGATGTGCAGCTGGATTCGGTTTGCCAGTATGTTAGTAACGATTTCTGCATCAGTGCTCATCAGGGATATTGGCCTGAAGTTTACCTTTTTTGTGTGTCTCTGACAGGTTTTGGTATCAGGATGATGCTGGCTTCATAAAATGAGTTAGGGAGGAGTCCCTCTTTTTCAACTGTTTGGAATAGTTTCAGAAGGAATAGTACCAGCTCCTGTTTGTATTTCTGGTAGAATTTGGCTGTGAATCCATCTGGTCCTGGGATTTTTTTGGTTCATAGGCTATAAATTAATGCCTCAATTTCAGCACTTGTTATTGGTCTATTCAGGGATTCAACTTCTTCTTGGTTTAGTCTTGGGAGGGTGTATTTGTCCAGTAATTGATCCATTTTTTCTAGATTTTCAAGTTTGTTGGCATAAAGGTGTTTATAGTATTCCCTGATGGTAGTTTCTATTTCTGTGGGGTCAGTGGTGATATCCCCTTTATCATCTCTTATTGTGTCTATTTGATTCTTATCTCTTTTCTTCTTTATTAGTCTAACTAGCCATTAATTTTGTTCATTTAAAAAAAAAAACAGCTCCTGGATTGATTTTTTTGGAGGGATTTTTGTGTCTCTATCTCCTTCAATTCTGCTGTGATCTTAGAAATTTCTTGTCTTATGCTAGCATTTGGATTAGTTTGCTCTTGCCTCTCCTGCTCTTTTAATTGTGATGTCAGGGTGTCAATTTGAGGTCTTTCTAGATTTCTGATGAGGGCATTTAGTGCTATAAATTTCCCTCTCAATACTGCTTTAGCTGTGTCCCACAGATTCTGGTACATTGTCTCTTTGTTCTCATTGGTTTCAAAGAACTTCTTGATTTCTGCCTTAATTTCATTGTTTATCCAGTAGTCACTCAGGAGCAGGTTGTTCAATTTCCATGTAATTTTGTGGTTTTGAGTGAGTTTCCTAATCCTGAGTTCTAATTTGATTGCACTGTGGTCTGAGAGACCGTTTGCTATGATTTCAGTTCTACTGCATTTGCTGAGGAATGTTTGGCTTCCAATTATATGGTTGATTTTAGAATAAGTGTCATGTGGCACTGAGAAGAATGTATATTCTGTTGATTTGGGGTAGAGAGTTCTTAGGTCCACTTGATCCAGAGCTGAGTTTAAGTCCTGAATATCCTTGTTAATTTTATGTCTCGTTGATCTGTCTAATATTTACAGTGGGGTGTTGAAGTAACCCACTATTATTGTGTGGGAGTCTAAACCTCTTTGTAGGTCTTTAAGAACTTTTTTTTATGAATCTGGGTGTTCCTGTATTTGGTGCATATATACTTAGAATAGTTAGCTCTTCTTGTTGAATTGTTCCCTTTACCATTATATAATGCTCTTCTTTGTCTTTTTTGATCTTTGTTGGTTTAAAGTCTGTTTTGACAGAGACTAGGATTGCAAATCCTTTTTGTTTTTTTTTTAGCTTTCCATTTGCTTTGTAAATTTTCCTCCATCCCTTTACTTTGAGCCTATGTGTGTCTTTGCACGTGAGATGAGTCTTCTGCATACAGCACACCAATGGGTCTTGACTCTTTATCCAGCTTGCCATTCTATGTCTTTTAATTAGGGCATTTAGCCCATTTACATTTAAGGTTACTAATATTATGTGTGAATTTGATCCTGTCATCCTGATGTTATCTGGATATTTTTCACACTAGTTGATGCAGTTTCTTCATAGTGTCATTGGTCTTCATATTTTGGTGTGTATTTACAGTAACTGGTACCGGTTTTTTCTTTCCATATTTAGTGCTTCTTTCAGGAGCTCTTGCAAGGCAGTCCTGGTGGTAATGAAATCCCTCAGCATTTGTTTGTCTGGAAAGGATTTTATTTCCCTCTTGCTTATGAAGCTTAGTTTGGCTGGATATGAAATTCTGGGTTGAAATTTTTTTTTCTTTAAGAATGTTGAATATTGGCCCCTGATCTCTTCTGGCTTGTAGAGTTTCTTCTGAGAGGTCTGCTGTTAGTCTGATGGGCTTCCCTTTGTAGGTGACCTGGCCTTTCTCTCTGGCTGCCCTTAACATTTTTTCCTTCATTTCAACCTTGGAAAATCTGATGATTATATATCTTGGGGTTGATCTTCTCATGGAGTACCTTAGTGGTGTTCTCTGTATTTCCTGAATTTGCATGTTGGCCTGTCTTGCTAGATTGGGGAAGTTCTCCTGGATAATATCCCAAAGTGTGTTTTCCAGCTTGTTTCTCTTCTCCCCATCTCCTTCAGGTACTCCAATCAATTGCAGGTTCAGTCTTTTTACAAAGTCCCATATTTCCTGGAGGCTTTGTTCATTCCTTTTCATTCTTTTTTCTCTAGTCTTGTCTCTATGCCTTATTTCAGCAAGGTGGTCTCAAACCTCTGATACCCTTTCTTCTGCTTGGTTGATTTGGCTATCTGTACTTGTGTATGCTTCACGAAGTTGTTGAGCTGTGTTTTTCAGCTCTATCAGGTCATTTATGTTCCTCTCTAAACTGGTTATTCTAGTTAGGATATCCTCTAAACTTTTTTTTTTTTTTTGACAGAGTCTCACTGTGTGACCCAGGCTGGAGTGCAGTGGCACGATCTCAGCTCACTGCAACCTCCACCTCCCAGGTTCAAGCAATTCTCCTGTCTCAGCCTCCTGAGTAGCTGGGATTACAGGCATGCACCACCATGCCTGGCTAATTTTTGCATTTTTAGTAGAAACAGGGTTTCGCCATGTTGGTCAGGCTGGTCTCGAACTCCTGACCTTGTGATCCGCCCCCTCCTCGGCCTCCCAAAGTGCTGGGATTACAGGCTTGAGCCACCGCACCCAGCTCCTCTAACCTTTTATGAAGGTTCTTATATTCTTTGCATTAGGTTAGAACACACTCCTTTAGCTCAGCATAGTTTTTTATTACCCATCTTTTGAAGGCTACTTCTGTCAATTGGTTTATCTCATCCTACATCCAGTTCTGTACCCTTGCTGTAGAGATGTTGTGATAATTTGCAGGAGAAGAGGCACTCCGGCCTTTTGTATATGTATATATATATCTATTTAATTTATCTATTGACTTCTTGGCTATATCTCTTCATATTATTGTTAATATTTAGTATTTGCTCAATGGATTAGAATATACATACTTAACCATTCACAGTCAACTTAACATTTACCAACCTCCAGTGAAATATAGGCCTTTCAACCACATATTTTTATTTACCTTCCCCCTTTAAGTTATAGTTATCATATTTACTGCATCTATATACATCGAAAACTCTACTACATAATATTTTTTGCTTTCAACAGTGAGAAATATTTTTTAAAAATTTAAGAGGAGAAAAATATTATATTTTTCCACATATTGGCAATTTCTTTTATATTTATTCAGATATTAGCCATTTCTGCAAAGCCAATGGACAGTTCTTGAGTCAACGTTGCCTATTAGAGGATTTATGTGTCTAACAATACTGGGCCTAACTTAGTATTTTTGCTGCATTCAGTCATAGGCTGTGAGCAGCACATGGGAAGTGTGGCATGAATATGATGAATTTTACAGCATGGCAGCTGGGGACTTTGTTCAATTATGTTTACTGCACTCAGAGATTTAAGAGGCAGGTTTTTAAGGACATCACAGTAGGATTTTTGTAGATAGCTCATAGTAGGGTCTTGCTTTTATATGCAGTCTAATAGTGTTTTCCTTTTACTTGTGTTTAGACAATTCACTTTCTATGTGATTTTTGATAGGGTTAAGTTTCATTCTACCATCTTAGTATATGTTTTCTACTTGTTTCAACTATTCTTTGTTCATCCATTCCTTTATTCTTGCCTTTTTCTTGTATTTTATGTCCAATATTAACTTTTTAGGTATACTTTTTGTTCAGTGTTTTCAGTGGTTGCTGTAGAGTTTAAAACATACCCCATTTAACTTATGCCCATCTATCTTAAAGTCATATAGCACTATAGCATATATATATGTATGCCATATATAGATATAGTGTTATGTAAGATCCTTACAATGGCGTACTTCCAGTTATCTCCTCAAATCCCTTGTTTTTGTCATGCATTTTAAATCTACATATGTTAAATCCCAAGATATATTATTATTTTTACTTGCTATAGTCAATTATTTTTAAAATAAATTTAACTTTTCTCAATGAGGAAAGAATTCTGAATATCTTTGCACATACTTATTATTTCTGTTGCTCTAATCTTTTTATGTTGATCCAGGGTTTTCTGTGGTATCCTTGTGTTCTCACTTGAAGAACTTTCTTTCACATATTTAGTATTACATATTTGCTGGATAAATTCAGTTTTGTCTGTCTGAGAAATCTTATTTCTCTTGATGTTAAAAGGAGTTTCTTTCTGTATATTGAATTCTAGGTTGCACTTTTCTATCAGTAATTTATAGATGTCATATCACCTACTGGCTTGCATAGTTTCTGATGAGAAGTGAATGTTTATTTTTACCTTCATTCCTTTGTATGAAAGCTATTATTTTCCCCCCTTTGGCTGCTTTATAATTTTTTTCTATCATTGGTTTTCAACTATTTTGTTACAATGTATCTTGATGTGTTTTGTTGTTGCTGTTATTGTTTATAGTCTTTTATGTTTGTTAAACTTTGTGGGTCTATGGTTTTATAGTTTTCATGAAATTAAGAAAAATAAATCAACTTCAAATATATTTTCTGTCTTCTCTAAGTGCATTTAATATGATTACACACGTTAAACCTGCTTTATATTGTCTTGCAGATTTCTAAGATTCTGATTTTTTAAGTTCTTTTTCTTTCTCAAGTGCAGTTTGGAGAGTCATCTATTGTTGCATCTTCGTCTTTTATTCTGCAGTAACTAAACTGCTTTTAAACCCATCTTGTAAATATTTTGTTTCAGATACTGTATTCTTAATCTCTACAACTTCTTTTTGTTTCCAATTTAAACCTCCCATTTACCTCTTCATAGTGTGCGTGACTTCCTTCAAATATTTGAACATATATATAATAATTATTTAAAATTCATTGTTTTTTAATACAGTAATTTTTGTCATTTCTGAACATTTCCATTGGCTGATTTCTCTCCTGGTTATGTATTTCTTCTTTTACTGCTTTGCATGGTGAAGAATATTTGATTGAATACTGAACATTTTATATTGTTAAATATCAGAATCCCACTGTGTATCTTTAAGAAATGTTGCACTTAGTTTTGTCAGACAGTTAAATAACTTTTACATCAATTTTGTTAGGGTGGATCTAAAGTATCCTGTACTTTAAGTCTAGTTTCACCTCTACTAAAATGTGATTTTCCAGAAGTTGCCTGAATGCTCCAGTTTTTCAACAAAGTATCTCCACTTTGACTGGTTAGAATTTGAATGACTTCCAGCCCTGTTGTATGCTGTAGGAATAGTTCAGTTTACAGCTCTCCATAAGTGCTTTACCCAGCATCATGACGTTTCAGCTTACACATGCACATTTTAGTATTCAGCAACATTCTCAGCAAAACTTCTGTGAAGATTTCTCAAATTCATTCTCTCTGTAGCTCAACAATCTTGTCTCCTGAACCATTTCCTATAAATTCCATATGCATCTGCTTCTTCAAACTTTAACATCTGTATTTCCAACTGATAAAGATTGTTATGTTTTGCTTCTTGTCTTCCATTCTGTGCCACAGTCTGAAAGTACCTGTGATATGATTTGGCTGTGTCCCCACCCAATTCTCATCTTGAATTGTAACTCCCAGAATTCCCATATGTCATGGGAGGAACTTGGCGGGAGATGATTAAATCATGGCGATGGGTCTTTTCTATGCTGTTCTCATGATAGTGAATGAGTCTCAAAAAATCTGATGGTTTTAAAAACAGGAGTTTCCCTGCACAAGCTCTGTTTGTGCTTGCCACCATCCACATAAGATGTGAGTTGCTCCTCCTTGCCTTCCACCATGATTGTGAGGCCTCCCCAGCCATGTGGAACTGTATGTCCATTAAATCTCTTGTAAATTGCCCAGTCTCAGGTATGTATTTATCAGCAGTATGAAAACGGACAAATACAGTAAATTGGTACCAAAAGAGTGGGGCATTGCTGAAAAGCTACCTGAAAACATGGAAGTGACTTTGGAGCAAGGTAACAGGCAGAGGCTGGAACAGTTTGTAGGGCTCAGAAGACAGGAAAATGTGGGAAAGTTTGCAACTCCCTGGAGACTTGTTGAATGGCTTTAACCAAAATGTTGATAATGATATGGACAATGAAATCCAGACTGAGGTGGTCTCAGATGGAGATGAGGAACTTGTTGGGAACTGGAGCAAAGGTGACTCTTGTTATGTTTTAGCAAAAAGACTAGTGGCATTTTGCCCCTGCCCTAGTGATTTGTGGAACTTTGAACTTGAGAGAGACAATTCAGGGTATCTGGCAGATGAAATTTCTAAGCAGCAAAGCATTCAAGAGGTGACTTGGGTGCTGTTAAAGGCATTCAGTTTTAAAAGGGAAACAGAGCATAAAACTTTGGAAAATTTGCAGCCTGACAATGCAATAGAAAAGAAAATCCCATTTCCTAAGGAGAAATTCGAGCAGGCTACAGAAATTTGCATAAGTAACAAGGGGGCAAATGGTAATCCCCAAAACAATGGGGAAAATGTCTCCAGGGCATGTCAGGACCTTTGCCACAACTTCTCCCATCACAGGCCCAGAGGTATAGAAGGAAGAAGTCATTTTGTGGGCCTGGCCCAGGGTCTCTCTCCCTTGTGCAATCTAGGGATTTGGTGGCCTGTGTCCCAGCTGCTCCAGCCATGACTAAAAGGGGCCAAGGTACAGCTCAGGCTGTTTCTTCAGAGAGTGGAAGTCCCAAACCTTGACAGCTTCCATGTGGTGTTGAGCCTGCAGGTGCACAGAAGTCAATAATTGAGGTTTGGAAACTTCCACCAAGATTTCAGAGGATATATGGAAACATCTGGATGCCCAGGTAGAAGTTTGCTGCAGGGGCAGGGTCCTCATAGAGAACCTCTGCTAGGGTAGTGCAGAAGACAAATGTAGAGTTGGAGCCCTCACACAGAATCCCTACTCAGGCACTGCCTAGTGGAGCTGTGAGAAGAGGGTCACTGTCCTCCAGACCCCAGAACAGTAGGTCCACTAACAGCTTGCACCATGTGCCTGGAAAAGCCACAGAGAATCAGCACCAGCCCGTGAAAGAAGCCAGGAGGGGGGATATACCCTGCAAAGCCACAGGGGCAGATCTGCCAAAGGCTGTGGAAGCCCACCTTTTGCATCAGTGCATCCTGAATGTGAGATATGAAGTCAAAGGAAATCATTTTGAAGCTTTAAGATTTGACTGCCCTCCTGGATTTCAGACTTGCATGTGGCCTCTAGCCCCTTTGTTTTGGCCAATTTCTCCCATTTGGAATGGCTGTATTTACCCAATGCCTGTACCCACATTGTATCTAGGAAGTAACTAACTTGCTTTTGATTTTACAGGCTCATAGGCAGAAATAACTTGCCTTGTCTCAGATGAGACTTTAGATTGTGGACTTTTGAGTTAATGCTGAAATGAGTTAAGACTTTGGGGGACTGTTGAGAAGGCATGATTGGTTTTGAAATGTTAGGACATGAGATTTGGGAGTGGCCAGGGGCAGAATGATACGGTTTGGCTGTGTCTCCACCCAAATCTCATCTTGAATTGTAACTCTCAGAATTCCCATCTGTCATGGGAGGAACCAAGTGAGAGATTATTGAATTATGGGGCCGGGTCTTTCCTCCACTGTTCTTGTGATAGTAAATGAGTCTCACAAGATCTGATGGTTTTAAAAACAGGAGTTTCCCTGCACAAGCTCTCTTTTTGCCTGCCACCATCCACATAAGATGTGACTTGCTCCTCCTTGCCTTCTGCCATGATTGTGAGGCCTCCTTAACCATGTGGAACTGTAAGTCCATTAAATCTCTTTCTTTTGTAAATTGCCCAGTCTCCAGTATGTCTTTATCAGCAGCATGAAAATGGACTAATACAACCTCTGAACAGAATGTTGAGGCAATTGTATACCTCACCACATTTATTTATCTTATGCCCTGGGTCAAAGTCCTCTATTGTCTATTATCTAATATCTGAAACAGCTGTTTGATATTTCATCTTTTTTTTTTTTTTCAGTTTTCTAGTTGTTTATGGCTGGGTGGCAAATCTGAAATCAGTCATTTCACCAGGGCTGGAAGGTGAAGTCTAATACTGACATTTTGAACAATTTTTATATTTCTTTTATTCTTATTTTTTTCTGATTATAAAAATAAATATGCTCACATAGGAAAAGTACAGATGAATAAATAAAAGAAATTTAAATCACCCAAACATAACTAAAATATAATTTTAATCCTTGTCTAATTTATTTCTATGTCCGAACCTAGGGTAGTTAGATTATATGCAGAACTGTTTTATTCATTGTTAATCCTGCAATCAGCTACCCAGCTGCCTGCCAGAGACACCTGTTTTTACAACAGTGAAGGAATTTTTCTGAAGGAAGTGTCTCCTTGTGGTCACTATTGCCATTACAAATGAGGGAGGGATTGTGGGAGAGAAATGTTGTCAGGGGCAATCTGTCCTTTCTGTTTCTGTGTTTTTTGAAAGCTCTTCTATTCCCTGTCATTTCTCTTGTATGGAATTGCCCACTGATTTTTATCTCAGAATCTGGGGATGTAGTGTATTCAATAATAGATTGTAAAAGAAGTATATCCTCTGTCACCTCTGTATTTCTGCACAATTAAGAAGTAGAATAGAATTATTCAATAATATATATCAAATTGCATGAAGGCATTATGCTCCCTTAAAAGAGAAAACTGTTGTTTCTTCAGATAACTTGTATCAGTGGTTCCTAAATATGGGTACAGATACTATCCACTAAAGAAGTAAATTTCTGTTCCCTACCCTCATCCCTTGCCTGAAAGATTCTGAGCAAGATACAAACATCTCTCAAATTTTCAAGTCATATTACATTCAATTGAAATTAATTTTAAGACTTGAAGATCAAGGTCACATTTAGTGTAATTTTCAAAGAAAGTTATCAAACCGAATAGGACGACAATGGCAATATTTATACTGTCATAGGTGACTACATAAACAAGATCAACACTTCAAGAGGCAAGTTTAACAGTGGGGTTTTATATAAATTTGGTGAAGATTTTGAAGCTGCCAGTATACAATGTGAGGTCTTAAAGTATATATACCAGACAGCAAATAATATGCTTTATCTGAAATTAATTATGAATAAATGCTCAGGATCAAATGTAAATTTTTCCCACAATACCTAATGTACAGAATTGTTGTGTTTCTTTGTTTTTTGAAATCAAATCAAATGTGGCTCCAAGAACTCCACTTGTCAAATATGGTGAATAGTTTATTGAATCTCTATTTTTATTCATGTCTTTCTCCTCATTTCGTTGCACCAGGATTGAACAGCACAGGGCAGTAGATTAGAGGCCTTTCTGGTAATCATTCCATAGTCACTGCTGAGGATGTTGCCTAAACTTAAATGCCTAAACTTAAATGCTCTTAAAGGTATGTGGTGCTACTGGTGCTATAGTTCCTCTAAGTCAGAATGATCTGAAGGACCCTTAGCATTTAACATGGTCTTTGGTGTCATCCAGACAGGTATACTCATTTCAATACATCAATACCTCTAGGATGCTTCATGGGATTTTGGCACAAGTCTCAATCACTTTGCCAACTCACCTTTCTCCTTTCCACTCCTAAAAGATTCACCTTTCAGGCCAGGCACGGTGGGCTCATGCCTGTAATCCCAGAACTTTGGGAGGCTGAGGCAGGCGGATCACCAGAGATTGGGAGTTCAAGACCAGCCTGACCAACATGGAGAAACACTGTCTCTACTAAAAATACAAAATTAGCCAGGCGTGGTGGCGCATGCCTGTAATCCCAGCTACTCGGGAGGCTGAGGCAGGAGAATCACTTGAACCCAGGAGGCGGAGGTTGCAGTGAGCCGAGATGGTGCCATTGCACTCCAGCCTGGGCAACAAGAGTAAAATTCTGTCTCAAAAACAAAACAAAACAAAGATTCACCTTTCCCTCTCAGTCTCCTGTTAAGCCATGTCTCTCTGCTACCTCTAAAGAAAGAAAAAGAAACACTTACCCAGTTTCCATCCAGGATGATCCAGATTATTTGCTCTCAATGGGACCTAGACCTTTGAAAGTATGTGTCATTATGCTTATGTGTCATTAATATGTGTAATTATTATGCAAATACCACAATAAATGTATTTGCCGTTATACTGTCGTTCATTTATTTAATATTTACTAGAGATGTCCTTTATGCTAGGCACTGTGTTACAAAATGCCTGCCTTGATGTTTATAAGGGCTGCCATTTGCTCAATATACTCTCTCCTAATTTTAGAACATCAGAGAGATACTTTTGTAACTACACCAGCTTTCTTTAATACCTCTGCTTTACCCCTGCTATTATGATTATTTATAATTACAGTATTGGCCTGTTCAATAGTAGCTTCAGAATTGCTATAACATGGGCTTAAGTCGAGGACTGCTAGGGCATTTTCAATCTCAGTGCTTTTACCAAGACTGCAGATGTGTTTAGGGTGGTTTGGGAAGTGGCTGATAGAGAAGGGCAGAGGTAAAACCTATTTATCATTCATCGCTTAGTGATGTCACTGCTTTATCAAACTTCTTGAGTCACTTTTTCTCCTGATTCTAAAACCATGAAATTATACTCATGTCTTTTTTTGTCAGAAATAAAATGAATCACAATATGGCACTTCCCAAAGTGTATCATTAATACACTTCATTCCATTGTATGTCCATGGCTATTTATATACTTTAAAAATATTCTGAAGCTACAATGAAATAAAAGAGGATACAAACAAATGGAAGAACATTCCATGCTCATGGGTAGGAAGAATCAATATCATGAAAATGGCCATACTGCGCAAGGTAATTTATAGATTCAATGTCATCCCCATCAAGCTACCAATGACTTTCTTCACAGAATTGGAAAAAACTACTTTAAAGTTCATATGGAACCAAAAAAGAGCCCGCATTGCCAAGTCAATCCTAAGACAAAAGAACAAAGCTGGAGGCATCATGCTACCTGACTTCAAACTATACTACAAGGCTACAGTAACCAAAACAGCATAGTACTGGTACCAAAACAGAGATATAGATCAATGGAACAGAACAGAGCCCTCAGAAATAACACCGCATATCTACAACTATCTGATCTTTGACAAACCTGACAAAAACCAGCAATGGAGAAAGGATTCCCTATTTAATAAATGGTGCTGGGAAAACTGGCTAGCCATATGGAGAAAGCTGAAACTGGATCCCTTCCTTACACCTTACACAAAAATTAATTCAAGATGGATTAAAGACTTAAATGTTAGACCTAAAACCATAAAAACCCTAGAAGAAAACCTAGGCATTACCCTTCAGGACATAGGCATGGGCAAGGACTTCATGTCTAAAACACCAAAAGCAATGGCAACAAAAGCCAAAATTGACAAATGAGATCTAATTAAACTAAACAGCTTCTGCACAGCAAAAGAAACCACCATCAGAGTGAACAGGCAACCTACAAAATCAGAGAAAATTTTCACAACCTACTCATCTGACAAAGGGCTAATAGCCAGAATCTACAATGAACTCAAACAAATTTACAAGAAAAAAACAAACAACCCCATCAAAAAGTGGGCAAAGGACATGAACAGACACTTCTCAAAAGAAGACATTTATGCAGCCAAAAAACACATGAAAAAATGCTCACCATCACTGGCCATCAGAGAAATGCAAATCAAAACCACAATGAGATACCATCTCACACCAGTTAGAATGGCGATCATTAAAAAGTCAGGAAACAACAGGTGCTGGAGAGGATGTGGAGAAATAGGAACACTTTTACACTGTTGGTGGGACTGTAAACTAGTTCAACCATTGTGGAAGTCAGTGTGGCAATTCCTCAGGGATCTAGAACTAGAAATACCATTTGACCCAGCCATCCTATTACTGGGTATATACCCAAAGGACTATAAATCATGCTGCTATAAAGACACATGTACACGTATGTTTACTGCAGCACTATTCACAATAGCAAAGACTTGGAACCAACCCAAATGTCCAACAATGATAGACTGGATTAAGAAAATGTGGCACATATACAACATGGAATACTATGCAGTCATAAAAAATGATGAGTTCATGTCCTTTGTAGGGACATGGATGAAATTGGAAATCATCATTCTCAGTAAACTATTGCAAGGACAAAAAAACAAACACCGCATGTTCTCACTCATAGGTGGGAATCGAACAATGAGAACACATGGACACAGGAAGGGGAACATCACACTCTGGGGACTGTTGTGGGGTGGGGGGAGGGGGGAGGGATAACATTAGGAGATATACGTAATGCTAAATGATGAATTAATGGGTGCAGCACACCAGCATGGCACATGTATACATATGTAACTAACCTGCACATTGTGCACATGTACCCTAAAACTTAGAGTATAATAATAATAAAAAAAAAGAAAAAAAAATATTCTGAAGCTAAATAAGTTAGGAAACATCAGGTTAAATGAAGGTAAGGAAAAAAAAACGAAGGTAAGGTTCTTGGAGCCTTTAGTACATATAAGTACATCATGTGTATTTTGAATCTTCAAGAGGAGAAAACAGTATGAGTCTCGCTCTCATATTTTGTGTGTGTGTGTGTGTGGTTTGTTGTTGTTGTTGTTGTTGTTGTTGAGACAGAGTCTCACTCTGTTGCCCAGGCTGGAGTGCAGTGGTGTGATCTCAGCTTACCACAACCTCTACCTCCAGAGTTCAAGCAATTCTCCTGCCTCAGCCTCCCAAGTAGCTGGGATTACAGGTGTGTGCCACCACGCCTGGCTAATTTTGTATTTTTAGTAGAGACGAGGTTTCACCATGTTGGTTACGTTGGTCTCAAACTCCTGACCTCTGGTGATCCGCCCACCTAGGCCTCTCAAAGTGCTGGGATTACAGGTGTGAGCAACTGCACCCGGCCTCACTTTCATATTTGAGACTGCAGAACTCTTTTTGCAAGGAGCATCTCTTAGGCCTTATATTTCATAAAACTGTCTTTGGGAAACGCTGGTCATGGATGTATTAATTATTAGTATTAGTGTTCTATTCTTGACTTGAATGAGCCAGAGAGAACATGGAGTTTTTCTCTGATGGTTTGTGGATTTCTCCAAGCCCTCTATTTTGTTCAGAATTAGGTCCAGAATAGTAGCAAGTCCCCTAGCTGCACCTAGATCTGTTTTGGAGGCGAATTTCTTAGCACAGCAAGTCAAAACCTTGTCAGATATTCTGATCTTTGCTGAATTGTACTTCCAATTGTTTTCCAGAAAAGTGAAAGGTTATATCTGAAATATATTTAATTTCTGGGTAAGCTTTGGAACCTGGGCCAGGAAGGCATCATCTGCATCTGCCAGCTGGTCTGTGCTAAACCTTATTGCAGTGTTTCCTAAACTCCAGCTATCAATTCATATAGCAGAATCACGAAAATATTTCACAGAACAAATCATGTGCAGAGAAAATGCAACTCTTTTATTTTCTCTGTATCTAGCTTGGCCTTTCTCTAAAGCTCTCTCCCCACTTTCTGGTGGGGAAAAGAAGTTTTAGTCTTCTCTGTTTAAACCTCATTGAAATATAATAATTTAAAGAGTTATTTTCAACTAATGCCCAGTCCCTTTAAGAAAAAAAAATCTCATCATCTCAGATTTCTCATTCTTTCACATCTCCACTTCAGCTTATTTTAAAAATGATAGCTGGGCCAGGCGCAGTGGCTCATGCCTGTAATCCCAGCACTTTGGGAGGCCAAGGCAGGCGGATCACGAGGTCAGGAGATCGAGACCACGGTGAAACCCCGTCTCTACTAAAAGCACACAAAAAAATTAACTGGGCATGGTGGTGGACGCCTGTAGTCCCAGCTACTCGGGAGGCTGAGGCAGGAGAATGGCGTGAACCCGGGAGGCGGAGCTTGCAGTGAGCTGAGATTGCGCCACTGCACTCCAGCCTGGGCAATAGAGAGAGACTCCGTCTCAAAAAAAAAAAAAAATGTTATCTGGGTAAGGTGGTGTGTGTGTGTGTGTGTGTGTGTGCGTGCGCACGCGCGTGTGTGTGTGCGCGCGTGCTGTGATTTCATGTGCCTAATACAAGGAGCAGAATATTAGAATCCTCTGCTCTTGTCACATGGTGATATCTCTGGTCCGCCTTGGTGATAACTCTGGCAGCTGCTTGCTCTGCTGGCATTTATGTTGAAGGCTACCTATAGCCTGCACCTTGATCTCTCTTGGCTTGTTCAAAGCCTGAGAATCCTCCCTGGCATGTTCAGTTGGCTAAATATTACTCAGATTTCCCTGGGTACATAGTCTTGAGGTCTCTGTCATGTCCTCTTTGTGCCTCTATTGCCTAGTGTAGTTTGCTCCCACCTCCGTCATGGTGGGATTAACTTGTCCTACCATAATGGTTCCCACGGCAGGCCCCTTCAGTGTGCATGCCACCTACAAATCAAGGAAAGCTTGGAGACACCTCAGAGCCTCCATTTGCCTGACCGTACTGCATGGCCAGGTGTGTTTTGATGCAGATAGCCCCTAATTGAATGCATACTAGAGTGTCACACTGGAAGTGAGGGCAAGAGACCCTCTTTATTTTATTTTTTATTTTATTATTATTATACTTTAAGTTTTAGGGTACATGTGCACAATGTGCAGGTTAGTTACATATGTATACATGTGCCATGCTGGTGCGCTGCACCCATTATCTCGTCATTTAGCATTAGGTATATCTCCTAAAGCTATCCCTCCCCCCTCCTCCCACCCCACAACAGTCCCCAGAGTGTGATGTTCCCCTTCCTGTGTCCATGTGTTCTCATTGTCATCATTCTCAGTAAACTATCGCAAGAACAAAAAACCAAACACCGCATATTCTCACTCATAGGTGGAAGAGACCCTCTTTATGCTCAGTGTTCCTCTTCCTAGTTGGGACACAAGTCTGACTGCTGTGCCCTTGTCCTTTATACCTTTTCTTTATCTCTCATTTCCCCTATGTCATATACATTTTCCAGACTCCAGCTAATCCAGGAAATATTTTCTACACTGCAAAAATGTTAACTGAGTCCTAAAGGTTAAAAAAGGAGAGTAAGGAACTTAAAAGTTCCCATTTTAAACCTTCAGTTTGGTTTATAAAGATACTGGCTCACTGCGCCAAAAGCAATGTGATATATTCTTGGTTCGTTCCTTCTACAACAAATCTTTACCTCCTTCCAGGAAAATGGATGCTTCAGGCCACTTAAGAAAAAAGGCTTATACTCAGAAAGGCAAGTGGAAGAAAAATCTACCGTATTTTTAAAAAATCACCTCAATTATACTTAACCATCTTCCCATTATCTATTATTCTTACAAATTATAGTTATTCAGTACTTTTCTTTATTCTCTCCCCCTTTTTAAGCTTATTTTAAAAAAAACAAAACATATCAAGCATAGGTAAAGAGCTTTCCCTAATTGTTCCTCAAGCCAAATTTCTCCTTAACTGCATTTAAGTGACCTGAAAGCTGAGGCTCCTCAAATCCCAGGAACAGGCAATAGAAACAATTTTTTCCATCTTGGAAGAACTGTGTGCCACCACCAACTTATTCATCTGCACTTTTAGCTCTCTCTGCTCAACTGTTTCTTCATTCCTTTCTCCTTTCCTGCTCCGAAACCAAGGGCTATGAATGCCCCTGCCCCAAGTGGTAAACACGGCCAGCTTCCTGGCCCTGATCAAGGACCAATTACTCCTGGATTGTGCTGCTGGATTTGTTTGGGGAGAGAAGAATTATCTACACATCATTAAAATCTTTTTTGCATTTGATTATTAGGAATTTTTTCACACCCTTGGAAACTGTACATATTAATACCACTTCTCTCATTTCACCATTTCATGAATGCTCTCCTGGTGAGTGCCACAAAAATATCAAGTGCATAGAGAATACCTTTTATCATGAATTCTACTGTAGATTCTCATTCTACTAAAAGTTGATGCTACATATGAGACCATTTTCATCACATTATTTGTATAAACTCAGGTTCATCCTGTTTGTTATTTTTGTGTGATATGTTGGCATCTACATATTTGAAGCCCTATATTCACTCAGATTTTTTTCATGTTAACCCCTAGTACCTCTCACATGAATTTTTTAAATTTTATTTTACTTATTTATTTATGTTTTGGAAATGTTCTTTTATCCCTTTAGTAACTGGTTTCATGTGTTTATCAGGTCATATTATTTTCCTCTTTTCTCACATTCAATCCACACAAGTATATTTATTCTGATACCTTTGTGATGTATTCTAGCTCTAACAAAGAACGCACTCGTCTGGTATCTAAAGTTATAGTTCCAAAACTCATACCTTTTTTCCCAACTGGCAAGCATTACTGAGTATCCACTGGGCTTGCCAGGCACTCTTCTGGGCCCTAGAGATACAGTGCTAAAAAGCGCAGGTGAAGCCGTTGACCTCACAAAGCTTACATTCTGAAAGCAGGAGACCAACATACAAACAAATAAATATCACAGAGTAATTAATGTTGGGCAGATAGTAAAATAAGGGAAGGGGATAATGTTGTACCTGACAGGGGCATCTTACTTCTTGTCAGGAAAGGAATCTCTGATAAAGTGGTGCTGGAGCTGGATCTGAACGTAAGGAGCCAGCCACGTGAAGATCTTAGAGAAGAGCTTTCTAGAGAGAGTGCTCAGCTACTGCAAACGTCTTAATGTGGGAATGAGATTGAACTTATTTAATAAATATAAAAAAGGACAGTAGAGCAAGAGCAAAGTAGGAAACAGGAGGAAGAAAGGTAAGTTTTAAGAGGTCAATAGCAGCCAGATTATAATGGGCTGTGGCAGTCATTGCAAGGACTGTGGATTTTATTCTAGGTCCATAAGAAGCCAATGGATAGCTGTAGACAGGAAATGGGGTGGGGGGCATTGATGTAATCTGATTTAGGTTTTAGGAAGTTTGACTTTCCTGGAAGCCTTTCACCAACCAAAGCCATCTCTCTTTTCAGGTCTCAAGGGGCAACAGAAAAGAGAGAAAAAAACACAACTTGTGTTACCAAGTAATATGGTTTGGCTATGTCCCCACTGAAATCTCATCTTGAACTGTAGTTCCCATGATCCCCAAGTGTGGTAGGAGAGACCCAGTGGGAGATAATTGAATCATGGGGGTGGTTACCTCCATGCTGTTCTTGTGACAGTGACCGAGTTCTCATGAGATCTGACGGTTTTATTAGGGGCTTTTGCCCTGCTTCACTCTACACTTCTCCTTGCTGCCACCACGTGAAGAAGGATGTGTTTGCTTCCCCTTCCACAATGATTGTAAGTTTCTTGAGGCCTCCCCAGCCCTGCAGAAATGTGAGTCAATTAAACCTCTTTCCCTTATAAATTACCCAGTCTTGAGTATTTCTTCATAGCAGAGTGAGAAAGAACTAATACACCAAGACTTTTAGTTTCTTACCTAAGCCTGATGTATCCTTGGTCTTTGCTGATAATCATAGGATGCCATGCAAATAAGCAGGAGAGAATATTGGACAGGGTGTTTGGTAAAATATTCTGTGCCCTCCATCTTTGATATATGCTCTGGGATAATGACACATTTTCCTGCAAGGAGGCAGGTCTGTCAAGGTTCTAATCTATAGAGGTGTGATCTCAGGAATGCTAGACAGCTCACAGCATAAAAGCTGAGTACCAAGTTACAACGATTTAGTGAGAAAGATAATTTATTCAGGAATACAGAATTAAAATGGAGATCCAAATGTCACCTCCAGTTTGTTTGGCATCTGTGTCACCAACTGCTATTATTTTCTGTTCTTTCTCTTTGGTTCTGAAATTTGTCTTTCGGAAACAGTGACCTGAGTTGCACACAACCTGTAATTTAGAAATGTTCTATGTTGTAAATTGTACTTTGCTTTCAGTAAAAGCCTTTATGTGTCAAGTAGCAAAACAAAACTGTCATGAAAGAAGTTGAAGTTCCCCATTACAGAAAGAATAATTGGGTAGAAACCTGTTAATGTGTAATGCAGAAAATAAAAGAAATGCTGATATGAACATGCCCATCAACTTACATTTATAATATGATGATTTTCAAATGATAGAGGAACATTTGTGAGCCTGTGTTGTCACAGTGCGACAGTGCCAGAGGATGCTGTTTTCAGCAGGTCAGAGTCCCACAGCTGCTCAATCAATATGTTGAGAATTGATCTTTAATCTTCAGACTTCTTTTAGTGGTTCTGACATCGTATCATTTCTGTTTTCCTACGATGGAAACATCCCTGAGGCAAATAGTGTTTCTGGTTGTACTGTGACACTGACCCTCTTCTCTTAATAATAATGACAATAATAACAATAATAATAACAGCAGCTACTATTTATAGAGCACTAGGCATGTTGCATCATGATTTTACCTAATCTTCAAGAGTCCTGCAAGTCAGGAGTTGGGCTCAGTTTCCAGAGGAAGAAAATAAGGCTACTTTCATGCTATGACAGTAAGGCCATATTCAAGAAGAGCTTAGAAAATGGGAGCCTCTAGTAATTTTCCCTCCTTTTCAGCACCATAGAGCTGACCAAGTGTGTCCAGCTTGGTACCCTCTACAAGAGCTTTATTGGTATTAAAAAGAAAATTCAATTCTCGCTGTCATTCAAGTGGGGACCTTTATTTATTTATTTATTTATATTTATTTATTTATTATTTTCAAATTTTATTTTAAGTTCAGGGTTATATGTACAATATGTGCAAGTTTTGTTATATAGACAAATGTGTGCCGTGGTGGTTTACTGCACCGATCATCCTATCACCTAGGTATTAAGCCCAGCATCCACTAGCCATTCTTCTTGATGCTCTCCCTCTTCCCAACCCCCACCCTCTGACAGGCATCAGTGTGTGTTGTTCCACTTCATGTGTCCATGTGTTCTCATCATTCAGCTCCCACTTATAAGTGAGAACACATGGTATTTGATTCTCTGTTCCTGGGTTAGTTTGCTAAAGATAATGGCCTCCAGCTCTATTCATGTCCCTGCAAAAGACATGATCTCATTCCTTTTTATGGCTGCATAGTATTTCATCATGTATAAGTACCACATTTATTTTTTTTATCCAATCCACTGTTGATAGGCACCTAGGTTGATTCCATGTCTTTGCTATTGTGAATAGTGCTGCAATGAACATACACGTGCATGTGTCTTTATAGTAGAACAGTTTATATTCCTTTGGGTATATATCCAGTAATGAGATTACTGAGTTAAATGGTCTTTCTGCCTCTAGGTCTTTGAGGAATCAACACACTGTCTTCCACAATGGTTGAACTAATTTACACTCCCACCAACAGTGTAAAAGTGTTCCTGTTTTATCCACAACCTCACCAGCATCTGTTGTTTTTTGACTTTTAATAGCAGCCATTCTGACTGGTGTGAGATGGTATCTCACTGTGGTTTTCACTTGCATTTCTCTGATGATCAGTGATGTTGAGCTTTTTTTCATATGTCTGTTGGCCACATGCATGTCTTCTATTGAGAAGTGTTTGTTCATGTCCTTGGCCCACTCTTTGATGGGGCTGTTCATTTTTTTCTTGTAAATTTAAGTTCCTTATAGATGACGGATATTGGACCTTTGTCAGAGAGATTGCAAGCATTTTCTCCCATTGTGTAGGTTGTCTATTTACGCTGTTGATAGTTTCCTTTCCTGTGCCAAAGCTCTTCAATTTAATTAGATCCCATCTGTCAATTTTTGCTTTTGTCAAAACTGCTTTTGGTATCTTCATCATGAAATCTTTACCTGTGCCTATGTCCTGAATGTATTGCCTAGGTTTTCTTCTAGGGTTTTTATAGTTTTGGGTTTTATGTTTAAGTCTTTAATCCATCTTGAGTAATTTTTATATATGGTGTAAGGAAGGGGTCTGGCTTCAATTTTTTGCATATGGCTAGCCAGCTCTCCCAGCACCATTTATTGAATAAGGAGTCTTTTCCCCATTCCTTGTTTTTGTCAGGTTTGTCAAAGATCAGATGGTTGTACGTGTGCAGTCTTATTTCTGGGTTCTCTATTATGTTCCATTGGTCTATGTGTCTGTTCTTATACCAATACCATGCTGTTTTGGTTACTGTAGCCTTGTAATATAGTTTGAAGTTGGGTAGCCTGATGCCTCCAGCTTTGTTGTTTTTGCTTAGGATCACCTTGTCTATTCAGGCTTTTTTTTGGTTTCATAAAAATTTTTAAATATTTTTTTTTTTCTAATTCTGTGAAGAATGTCAATGGTACTTTAATGGGAATAGCATTGAATACATAAATTGCTTCGGGCAGTATGGCCATTTTTATTATATTGATTCTTCCTATTCATGAACAAGGAATGTTTTTCCATTTGTGTCGTCTCTGATTTTCTTGAGCAGTGGCTTGTAGTTCTCCTTGAAGAGGTCCTTCACTTCCCTTGTTAGCTGTATTCCTAGGTATTTTATTCGTTTGTGCCAATTGTGAATAGGAGTTCATTTGTGATTTGGCTCTTGGCTTACCTGTTGTTGGTGTATAGGAATGCTAGCAATTTTTGCACATTGATTTTATATCCTGAGACTTTCCTGAAATTGCCTATCAGCTTAAGAAGCTTTTGGGCTGAGACAATGGGGTTATCTAGATATAGGATCATGTCATCTGCAAACAAAGATAGTTTGACTTCCTTTCTTCCTATTTGAACATCCTTTATCTCTTTCTCTTTCCTGATTTCCCTGGCCAGAACTTACAATACTATGTTGAATAGGAGTGGTGAGAGAGGACAAACTTGTCTTGTGCTGGTTTTCAAAGGGAATGCTTCCAGGTTTTGCCCATTCAGTACGATATTGGCTGTGGGTTTGTCATATATGGCTTATTAATTTGAGTTATGTTCCTTCAATACCTAATTTATTGAGAGTTTTTAACATGGAGGGGTGTTGAATTTTATCGAAGGCCTCTTCTGCATCTATTGAGACAACCATGTGGTTTTTGTCTTTAGTTCTTTTTATGTGATGAATCACATTTATTAATTTGTATATGTTGAACCAGATTTCCATCCCTGGGATGAAGCCTATTTGATTGTGATGGATAGGTCTTTTGATATGCTGTTGGATTTGTTTTGCTTCAATGTTCATTAAGGATATTGGCCTGAAGTTTTCTCTCTTTTTTGCTGTATCTTTGCCAGGTTTTGGTATCAGGATTCTGCTGGCCCCATAAAATGAGTTAGAGAGGAGTTCCTCCTCTTCGATTTTTTGGAATAGTTTCAGTAGGAATGCTGCCAGCTCTTTTTTGTACCTCTGGTAGAATTTAGCTGTGAACCTGTCTGGTCCTGGGATTTTTTTTCATTTGGTAGGCTATTTATTAATGTCTCAATTTTAGAACAAATTATTGGTCTATTCAGAGATTCCATTTCTTTCTGGTTCGGTCTTGGGTGGGTGTATGTGTCTAGGAATTTATTAGTTTTTTCTAGATTTTCCAGTTTATGCACATAGAAGTGTTTATAGTATTCTCTGATGGTTGTTTGTATTTCTTTGGGGTCCGTGGCGATATCTCCCTTAACATTTCTGATTGTGCTTATTTGAATCTTCTCTTATTTTCTTCTTTATTAGCTTAGTTAGTGGTCTGTATTAATTCTTTTTTTTTTTTTTTTTTCAAAAGCCAGCTCTTGGATTTGATGATTTTTTTGAAGTGTCTTTTTGTGTCTCTATCTCCTTCAGTTCAGCTTTGATCTTGGTTATTTCTTTTATTCTGCTAGCCTTCGGTTTGTTCGCTCTTGGTTCTCTAGTTCTTTTAGTTGTGACGTTAAATTTTTAACTTGAGATCTTTCTAGCTTTTTGATGAGGGCATATAATGATATAAATTTCCCTCTTTCACACTGTTTCAGCTATGTGTCCCAAAGATTGTGGTACATTGTATCTTTCTTCTCACTAATTCCAAAGAACTTCTTGATTTCTGCCTTTATTATTTACCCAGAAGTTATTCAGGAGCAGGTTGTTCAATTTCCATGTAGTTGTGTGGATTTGAATGAATTTCTTAACCTTGTGTTCTAATTTGATTGTGCTGTGATTCGAGAGACTGTTATGATTTCAATTCTTTTGCATTTGCTGAGGAGTATTTAACTTTCAATAATGTGATCAGTTTTAGAAAAAGTGCCATGTGGTGATGAGAAAAATATATATTCTGTTGTGTTTGGGTGGAGAGTCCTGTAGATATCTATCAGGTCCACTTGATCCAGCACTGAGTTCAGGTCCTGAATGTCTTTGTTAGTTTCTGTCTCGATGGTCTGTCTAATATTGACAGTGCAGTGTTAAAGTCTCCCACTATTATTGTGTGTGAGTCTAAGTCTCTTTGAAGGTCTCTAAGAATTTGCTTTATGAATCTGTGTGCTTCTGTATTGGGTGCAGAGACATTTAAAATGGTTAAATCTTTTTGTTGAATTGAACCCTTTACCACTATGTAATGTTCTTCTTTGTCTTTTTTGATATTTATTGGTTTAAAGTCCGTTTTTCAGGAACTAGGAATGCAACCCTAAGTAGGAACCTTTAAAACCTCTGGTCCTATTCAGCTTGTCATATTCATATTCCCTATCTGGCAAGAAGTAGATTCTCCCAATTTTCAAATTGTTCATATATAAAAAGCTTCCCCATAAACAGAAGACATATCACACGTAATTAATTCCCAACAGCGATGATTTAAATAGAGTAATCTTGTATATTAAGTTTTTTCTGTTGCCTCTCACTATACTAAAGTCAGCTGGAAGGTTGCACTTCTGGTAAAAATTATAGCTTTTCCTTCAGTGAGAATACTTGGTGCTCAAGCACTTATAACTAGAATTTCTAAGAAGGAAATTTGTAAAGAGAGAAGTGCAGTTGTTGGTACTAATGGGACGGAAGCAGTGCTTTTATCTCTACCTTCTTTTCACTTGAGAAGGGAACGGAGGCAATGGAAGGGTACAACTCTTTTTTTGTTTTGGTGACATTAGAAGACATGAGAAAAGTAATGACTGGGCTCCCTGAAGTGGTTTGCAGTTGCATCCTGTCTCAGATATGTGTGAACACAACAAAAATACTGATGCCTTCACTCTTGAGATAAGGCCACATTACTTTCAATTTAATCCTGACTATTTAATCTCAGGAACTCTCAGAAAAACAATGTGTCTCTATTTTGTGTGAGAAAAATGTGTATATAACAGTGGGAGGTATGATGTATACTATATATTTGAAAGCCACCAGCCTTAGCATAGTCTCTGCTGTCAGTGGAATCAATTTCTTCATTCTTGTTGACACACAGAATATTCCTTCTGATCTTGCAAAATCACTTCTGTTTATTACGAGGTCTGTATCTTGTCTATGTTCCCCACTGTTTATATACTACTTTTCTTGAAGCCACTACAGAGCTTTATACTTATATTCCAAACTGCATCCAGTACGGAAGTGCTTGGCAACATTACAACCTGGAATAAATAGTATTCATTATGACAGACTCCTCAGGATTCATTCATCTGATAAACGTTAGAGACATTACATAGAACTAATTTGACACTTTGTCTCTAAATCGTATTAAGACTCTTTGATGCTGAAAACTGCATTTGCAGAAGTGATTATTTGAAGTTACTGCAAGGCTCTGAGACAATGCCGTGTCCAGGTCTCAAAGGAAGAAAAGTGAAATTCCTTCAGGGTGATTACTGAGGCCTCCCTGCCCAAGGTTTAATTCTGGCCTGAGAGATAGCAAGCTTGGCTTCTTGTCTCTTCTACTCAGCAGCCTCCATAGCTTTTTATATTGACTCCCCCAGGTCCAGAGATGAAATAGTAGCCAAGAGTCTGACCAAAAACCACCTAGTGAATTATGCGGTCAAATGTCTCCTGGGGAAGCAGATGTATTGTTTTACCTGAATGGAGATCCCAGTGGTGTTATGAAGACAACATGCCAGCCAGGGTTCAAGTCTCAGCCCCGCCACTTATTGGATGTGTTTGTCTCCTAACTTATCTGCCCCTCAGTGTCCTTGTTTATGAAATGAGAATGATTAAACATATCTTTTGGAGTTATTGTAAGAATTAAATGTGATAATCTGTGAAAGCACTTCACATAGTACCCGGATAGGCACTTAATACATGTTAGTGTAGTTTTCTCACCCATGAATTAGGAAGAATACTATTTTTCCTGCTTATCTCAAGCCTATTATCCACTTCAATGGTCATTTTTCCCCTCTAGGTTTGTTCAGAGATAACAGTGATGTACTGTAGTCAATTAAAAATGTTTCCTTGAATCTGGACTTGATTGTCAGAGCAAAAACAGCAGCAGCCACTTAAGGAGAGATAGATTGTGAGCATAGCCTGAAATGTATCTACCTACTGATACACAGCTTTTTCTGCCTTAGTCCATGCTGGTACATATGGCACAATTTTCTTCCTAGAGACATATTTTCTTCCTAGAGACATACATATGGGCCCCTCATGTATCAATGTTCTTATTTGTCAGGAACAATTATTTTACATGTAAAAACATGGGTTGACCCACATGACCCATTTTCTTTAATATATATGAAGTAATATAACAGTATTTTATTATGTAGTTTCCTACAACGCTGTTGGCTATGACAGTGATAAGTATTAAGATTTCTTTCATCCTCTGCACCCTGCCCCGCAGCAGTACCTGCCACTGTGTAGTGCAGGCTCTCCTGATCCCTTGTTTGGAATACTGCAAAACTGTTTACCCTTCTTTGCATTCTCTCTTCTCTTCAATGCACCCCTACACTACAGCCTTTATGATGTCTCTGAAACAAAAACAAGGCCACGTTAACTCTTATTTATAAACCCTTCCATGGTTTCCCATTGTCCTTAGGGCAAAACCTAAGCTTCTTAACCTGGTTGACAAGAATTTTTTTGATCAGGCATAAATCCTAGCTCAGGATACATTAATGTGGACAGAGGTGTGGTGGTAGAGTGCGGGCGAAATGGACATAACAGATTTTACCTACATTATGGGCACTCTCCACAGTGCCAATTTTTCCTCATTTTCATTTTATTTTTGGGCTCTTTTTAGGCCCTCTTATCGTTCCTGATAACAATTGCTGTGTCCCTGAGTTTTCCTTGGAAACTTTTAAGAGCTGGGCATGCTCAGTAGCCATAGCCAGGGTTGTCTCTCATTTTTAAAACATCACTAAGGCTGCAGTGTGAAGGATGGACACACTTTGGGGCCTGTTGCGGGGTGGGGGGCAAGGGGAGGGAGAGCATTAGGACAAACACCTAATGCATGCAGCGCTTAAAACCTAGATGGGGGGTTGATGGGTGCAGCAAATCACCGTGGCACGTGTATACGTATGTAACAAACCTGCACGTTCAGCACATGTATTCCAGAACTTAAAATAAAATAAAATAGAAAAAAATGCATCAGTGAGAGCCTTTAAAAAACCAAGAAAGAATCAAAATTTCCTTTATCACAACTCTACACATATTCCATTGAATGGGTTTAATTAAGCAGTATGAAATGTAGAGTAAGTTGGAGAGTGTCACCAAATTTCCCATTTTATTCAGAAAAATAACCTAGGGCCATGTGGTAGCCTATGGTCCATACATGAACTGCCAGCTGACTGAATCTCTGACCTCTCCTCCTCTTTTACTCCCCCGCCACTCTTTTTTTTTTTTTTTTTTTTTTTTTTGAGTCAGAATCTTGCTCTGTCGCCCAGGCTGGAGTGCAGTGGCGCTATCTCGGCTCACTGCAAGCTCTGCCTCCCGGGTTCACGCCATTCTCCTGCCTCGGCCTCCTGAGTAGCTAGGACTACAGGCGCCCGCCACCACACCCAGCTAATTTTTTGTATTTTTAGTAGAGACGGGGTTTCACCGTATTAGCCAGGATGGTCTCGATCTCCTGACCTCATGATCCGCCCGCCTTGGCCTCCCAAAGTGCTGGGATTACAGGCTAGAGCCACCGTGCCCAGCCTACATTTTCCCTTTTGTGGTGGGCCAAAAAATGACCCTCCTAAAGATATCCATGTGAAATTCCTAACACCTGTGAATGGCATCTCATATGGCAAAGGATTTGATTAAGTTAAGGATCTTGAGATGAGGCACTTCTGGATTATTCATGTGGGCCCAATATCATCACAGACTTCCTGTGATTAGGTAGACGCAGAGAGAGACATATGAAGGAAAGGTGGGGGTGTGAAGATGAAGGCAGAAGACAAGGCAAGGAAAGCTGCCAGTTACCAAAAGCTAGAAGAAGCAAAGTACAGATTCTCCCCTAAAGCTTCTGCAGGGAGCATGGCCCTGCCAACAAATTGATTTGGGATTTCTGGACTTCAGACCCTTGAAAGGGTAAACTTTCGTTGCTTCAAGCCACCCAGTTTGGAGTACTTTGTTATAGCAGCCCTAGAAATGAATTCACCTTTCTTCTAACCTCACTGGCTTCCTTGATTTTCCTCAAATAGGCCACATGTGCTGCACTTAAGGACTTCTGTGCTCACTTCTCACTTGACTCGAAAGCTCTCCCACTAGATAGCTTCCTACTGAGAGAGCTCCATGGCTTTCTCCTTCGATTCCATCAAGTCTTGTGCAGAAGTCACTTTTTCACTAATGATTTTCATGATCCCATTATTTGAAATAGGCCCCTTGGCATTCCCTAACATTCTTGCCCTATTTTCTCTTCATAGTACTTATCTCTCATCTGACATACTAATCTTTTCATGTTTACTATTTACTCATTTCTTATTGCCTGCATTTGGTTGTCCATACATGCAGCAGAAGATAATCTCCATACTGTCAGAGATTATCGTCTGTATCATGTATTGCTGTGTTTCCAGTGCATAGAACCATGCCTCAGCACCTAGGACAAGGCCCAGTATACATAAGCATTAGATGAACACTTAAAGGAAAGATCACATAACATCAGAAATTTTTTAAAAAGTTAATAATAAACAAAGCATTTTATAACTTACGAGTCATGCTCCCCAAACTGCCATTGTCATTAACCATGCAACTTCTGTAATCCCAACAAATCACTTAAATTTCCCATTTTCAAATGTTGAAGTCTGAGGAAAAGACTTTGAGACATTTTACGTATTGTAGTTGACTAGAGCTACTTTTATTCAGTCACATATTTAGTCAACAATGTTTTAAAAATCAAAGTGAAGTTCTCAAGCATTTTCTGCTGTATCATGCTGAAATCCTAAACGCAGTGTATCCTAATTGAATACACAAAAATTGTGCAGATACGACCAAAAATATGTGCATGTTTATTTTTATGGGCTTGTACCTTTCTTTGGGAAGAGGGAAGGTGACGACAGATGTCAGCAAAAGCACAAAAAGAAATCCCCCAGGAGCTCCCATATGTTTCTACCTTGCTGAGTCCATGTAAGATAGATTACCTTCATGGCTGTTTCCAGTTAGGTGGATAAAGGGAGGAGACAGAAAAGCAGAATGTCATCTCTGCATCTAGCAAGATACGCATGCAAAGGTCAGCCAGAGGCCGGTTTTCTGAGTGACCATGGTTGGGAAATCAAACAGACTTTCAATTTGATCTGAGAGTAAAGCACGCTATTGTTTGAGCTTCTTGGTTCCATTTATCAGAGGAAATTTGTGCCAGAGATAGCAGAAGGGAATTCGAAGACATCCGAGAAAGGATTCCAAGATTGTAAACTGCACTCCAGCCCAAGCACTATTGCTGCCAATTCTAAGAATTTCTTCATGATTAGTCACAGTACTTAATGTTGCTATTATAAAATGTCAAGTGGAAGAGTCAGAGTCAGGCTATTGATGACTTAGAAGCTTGCTTTGCTGAAATAAAGTTTCTCTTAAAATGGAAAAGGTGAATTTACGCGAGTAAAATGAGTTGGAATAACTTGTGAAAATCTTGTGTTTTGATGTTACAAAAGTCCACGTAAATTATTGCCTTAAGCATTCAAAAAATGCTTAGAACACTTGTGGCTAATTACTAAAAATATTTATGACTAAATTGGGCTACTTGGGAAGAGAAATGATGGAAATAATTGTTGTAATTGTTAGAGTAATGTTCGTTTTAAGTAAAATTGGTTAACTGAAAAAATGATATGCATACAAAAAAGAACACTTATCGTAATTGTGCAGCTTGATGGCTTATCCCACAGTAAAATTATTCTACAACTACTACTCAGATTAAAAAAAAAATACTAACTATACCCTGAGAAGTTCCCCTGCTGCTGCCCCATCCCAGGCACTATCGCCTTCCATCCTGAAGTTATCTTCTCTTTTTGATTAGTTTTAAATGGTTTTGAATTTGACATAAATGGAGTTATACAGTATGTTCTTTTTAGTATTTGATTTCTTTTCATTAAATTTATGTTTGGAAGATTCAGCCATGTTTTTGCCTGTAACAGTAGTTCGTTAATTTTCACTGTTGTGTAGTTTGCTGTTTATCAATATGCCACAATTTATTCAGCCATTTTCTTATTCATGAATGTTTGGATTGTTTCTCATTTATGCCACTACAAATAGCACTAATATCAACATTTCTTAGAAGTAAACATACGTATACATGTATGTTAAGTATATATGTTGGAGCGAAATTGCTGCACCATAGGATATGAGTACATTTAATATGGCAAATACTGCCAAAGAGTTTTCCAATATGGTTGCATCAATTTGCATTCACACTAGCAACGCATGAGGGTTTCCGTTGCTCTACATCATTCTCAACACATTGTACGGTCATTTGTTTTAACTTGAGCCATTCTGGTATATGTATAGTGGTATTTCATTGTGATTTTGTTTCTACTTCTCTTATGACTAATCATGTTGACCATTTTTTCATGTGCTTATTTTTTCATTTGTTCATGTCCTTCATTGACCATATAGGTATCTTCCTTTTTGAGCTATCTGTTCAACTTTTTTGCCTGTTTTCTATTGGATTTTGTCTTTTTTTTTTTTTTTTAGTGATTTATAGGAAGAGTCTGGCTATGAGGTTGTTTGTATTCATACATTTATGTGTGATATATATCACACACATATGAGATAGAGCACACAAATATCTCCTTTTATGTTTTATTTTTAAAATCGAATGTATTGAGATTTGTGTGCCATAAAATTAACCAATGGTAAGTACACAATATTTTTCAGTAAATTCCAGAGTTGTACAGCAATCATCAAAATTCTATTTTAAAGCATTTCCATTATTCCATAAGGATTCTTCTTGCCTTTTTTCTATATTCCCAATCACCAACCCTAGCTTCAGGTAACATACTCACCTGATATCATCTCTTATAATTTGCCTTTTCTAGAATGCCAAGAAAGCAAACAATACACTGTGTATGCTTCTTTTCTGGCTTTCCTCACTTAGTGTAATTATTTTGAGACTCATTGTTATTTTTTGATATATCCTTAGTTCCTCCTTCCTTTTTATTACCAAGTAATATTCGATCATAAGGGGTGTACCACATCTGTTTACCCGTTCACCAGATGAAGGACATTTGGTTTCTTTTTAGTTTTTGGTGGTTAGGAATAAAGCCAATATAAAATTGTGCATGCAGCCTTTGTGTGACTATAGGTTTTCATTTTATTTGGATAAATACCTTGGAGTGGGGTTCTTAAGTCATATGGTAAGTGCAGGTCTAACTATTTAAGAAACTGACAAAGTGCTTTTAAAAAAGTGTTTGATACTATTTCCCTGGTATGAAACCCACTTGATTATGTTGGATTATCTTTTGGATATGTTGTTGATTTTGCTTAGCCAGTATTTTGTCAAGGATTTTAGCATCCATGTCCATCAAGGATATTGGTCTGTAGTTTTCTTTTTTAGTTATATCCTTCCTTGGTTTTGGTATTAGGGTGATGTTGGCTTCATTAGGGAGGGTTTCACATCCCCACCAGAAGTGTAGGACTTCTAGATGCTGCATATCTTTGTAAGCACTTAGTGTCTTCATGTTTTTTCTTATTTTGTAATTATTCTCACATGAGTGTAGTGATATCTCATTGTAGTTTTAATTTTTTTCCCTAATGACTAATGATGTTTGGCATCTTTTCCTGTGTTTAACTGCCATTTGTATATAATATTTGTTAAAGTATTTGCCCAAATTTTTTGCCCATTAAAAATTAGTGGGGGACTTCAATACACCACTGACAGCACTAGACAGGTCATCAAGACAGAAAGTCAACAAAGAAACAATGGACTTAAACTATACCTTGGAACAAATGGACTTAACAGATATATAAAGAACATTTCATCCAACAACCACAGAATACACATTCTATTCAACAGCCCATGGAACTTTCTCCAACATAGACCATATCTTGGAGATATGAGCCTCAATTGTATGAGCCTCAATAAATTTAAGAAAATTGAAATTATATCAAGCACTCTCTCAGACCACAGTGGAATAAAACTGGAATGAACTCCAAAAGGAACCTTCAAATCCATGCAAATACATGGAAATTAAATAACCTGCTCATGAATAAGCATTGGGTCAAAAACGAAATCAAGACGGAAATTAAAATAATTCTTCAAACTGAATGACAATAATGACACAACCTATCAAAACCTCTGGGATAGAGCAAAGGTGGTGCTAAGAGGAAAGTTCATAGCCCTAGATGCCTACATCAAAAGACTGAAAGAGCACAAACTGACACTCTAAGGTCACACCTCAAGGAACTAGAGAAACAAGAACAAACCAAACCCAGACCCAGCAGAAGAAAGGAAATAACTAAGATCAGAGCAAAACTAAATTAAATTGAAACACATAAAAAGTACAAAAAATAAATGAAACAAAAAGCTGGTTCTTTAAAAAGATAAGTAAAATTGATGGACCGTTGGCAAGATTAACCAAGAAAAGAAGAGAGAAAATCCAAATAAATGTAGTTATAAAATTAATAAGTTATGTACACCTAATGTACAAACTTGCAGTTATAAGATGAATAAATTCTGGAGACCTAAAATTTCTGCACAGCAAAAAAAAATTATAAACAAAATCACAGAATGAGAGACAACACTTACCAACCATATATCTGATAAGATTAATATTCAAAATGTATAAGGTGCTTCTACAACTCACTAACAGTAAACAAATAACCTGATTCAAAAATGGGCAAGGGATCTGAACAGATTTTTTTTTTATACAAATGGCAAACAAATATATGAAAAAATGCTCAACATCACTAAGCACCAGGGAAATGCAAATGAAAACCACAAGGAGATATCATCTTACTCCAGTTAGAATGGCTATTAGTAAAAAGACAAAAAAACAACAGATATTGGTGAAGATGTGGAGAAAGGGAACTCTTATACACTATTGGTGGAAATGTAATTGGTGCAGTCATTTTGGCAAACAGTATGGAGGTTTTTTAAAATATTGAAAGAATTACCATTTGATCCAACAATCCTACTCCTGGGTATCCACCCAAAAGAAAAGAAATCAATACATCTAAGGGATACCTGCACTTTCATGTTTATTGCAGTACTATTCACAATAGCAAAAATACGGGATCAACCTAAAAGTCCATCAATGGATTAACAGATGAAGAAAATTTGGTACATATACACAATGGAATACTATTCAGCCTTTTAAAAGAAGGGAATTTTGTCATTTACACCAAACCTGGAGGACATTATGCTAAGTGAAATAATCCAGAGACAGAAAGACAAACACTGCATAATCTCACTTATATATATAATCTAAAAATGTCAAATATATAGAAACAGAGAGTAGAGGGTAATTATCATAGGTTACGGTATGGGAAAAATGGAGAGATGCTGGCCAAATGGTACGAACTTGTGAGTTATAAGCTAAGTTCTGGAGACTAATGTACAGCATGGTGACTACACTTAATGTATACTTGAAATTTGCTAAGAGAGTAGAGCTTAAGTACTCTACACAAAAATAATTATGTGAGGAGATGGATACATTCATAACCTTAATTGTGGTAATCATTTCACAATGTATATGCATATCAAAACATCATGTTGTTTACCTTGAATATATACAACTTTTTATTTTTTAATTATATCTTAATAAAGCTGAAAGTGAAAATAAGTTGTGTTTGAATTTTGTCAAAAGCTTTTTTATTATTTAATATTTGTAGGCTGTGTAGTGATATCTGGTTGTTCATTCCCAATATGTAAAATTTGTGTCACCTCTTTCTTAGTAAGTATATTTAAAGCTTTATAAATATTTAATTTTCATCCAATAATCAGATTTGGTTTCATTGATCTCCTGTATTGATTTTCCGCTCTCAATTTCATTGATTTTCACTCTTACCTTTATAATATCCTTTATTATATATGATTTGGGTTTAATTTCTCTTTTTTCCCCATTTTTCTTAAGGTAGAAGCTTATATCATTGATTTGAGCACTTTCTTCTTTTCTAATGTAAACATTTAATAGTATGCTATAAACTTCTAAGTACTACTTTAAAGACATCCCACAAATTTTGATATGTTGTATTTTCATTATTTTCTGTTCAAAATATTTTTCAATTTCCCCTGTGATTTCTTCTTTGATCTATGCATTGTGGAGCATGTTTTTAATTTCAAAATATTTGGATATTTTCCTGATTTTATTCACTGATTTCTAGTTTAATTCTATTATATTCCAAGAATCTGCTTCTTACTATCTCTTTTTGAAATTGTTATAGTTTGGTATATAGTGCATATTATAGTCTCTTTTAGTGGATTATTTTTACATGCAGTGCAGTAAAAAAGAGGTATATTCTTCTGCTGTTGTTTGGGGGTGTTCTATAAATCTCATTGTGTCAAGCTGGTTGATAGCATTGTTCTGATGTTCTATATAACCTTACTTATTTTCTGTTTATTTGATTAGTGAGAGAGGAATGTGGGGGTCTATGAGTGAAAAATGTTGATTCATTGATGTCTGTGTTCAATTCTAGCAATTGTTTCCTCATGCAATTTGAAGCTTTGTTATTAAGTGCATATGCATTTAAGATTGTTGTGTCAAAGTGACTCCTTTATAAATAGTGAGACAGTAAACTATCTAAACATACACTGATACTGTTTTAAGTCTGTGCTTTGGAATTTTTATTCTGTTTATTTGCATAACCTGCAGGAAAAAAATGTAATTCCATCTTTTGTCTCTTCTTATAATCCTGAGAGATTAATCTTGAAACTCCAAAGTGATCAAGTCATCTATGACTTTAAAAAAAAAACAAGAAAAAACTTTGACTCCAATATTGCCTATTGAGTTGGTATATAACACCTTCTTCAGTGTGACCCTAAATGGCCTTAATCTTTCACCACTTATTCTCTATCCAAATTAGATGGACTTCAATTGACTAGAAAATAGATCCCTTACCTACTGATTCAGCATTTATTGGGAAACGATTATTTTCCTAAATGCTATACCATTACTTTTAAAAAGTGTTCCCTATTCTTGAGATGATTATAATCCAATGTAAACAAAAAAATGGAATTGAGGATGGACTAGCAGGTAGAGAAACGCTACAATCATGAAAATAATTGAATAAGGCAGAGAGGCAGAATACCATTCTGTAAAATGTGTAGGAGTCTCAACAGGAAATGACTAAGGGATATGATTGTCAGGGCCTAAAGGTACTTTGTGATCATTAGTTCCATGAAACAAAGGGTAAAGAAAAAACTAAAATCAGAAGGTATTATCGTTGTCTATAATACCAAGAAAGACATCAGCAAAGAATGCAGTAATTGGCTTTGGGGGCATTGACCCTAAATAACGCTATAGCAGAATAACTTACATGTTTGCGGACTAGAAGCTTCTGGGGTTTCAAATAGCATTACTACTAAACATTCTTGTTCACAGATGAATTTGGCTTAGATTCTAGTTGGTATTAAAGACTGAATATTAATTTTTTTAATTATGTATTTGGAGAATAATTTATTCATATGAAATCCAGACCCAAATATGAAATTCAGCACAAATATTAATAATAGAAACCCAAGGAACCTGATGCTTCAGGCATTTAGCATCTGATATAATTTTACATTCTTATAAAGTGCACTGAAACGACACTGAATACACAGTGTGTGGGTGCAGTATATCACTCTGTAATTAGAATATCAGGTATATGAGAGCATTTTTTAAATAGAAAAAGGAAACATATATTTTAAAAATACGTGTATATTTTGAAAGTTTTTCATTTTTTTCTTAATCTTATCAATGATGATCGGGTTGACCTCATAACCTTTGATTACTTATCTGCCAGATGGGCTATTAATGAAGACTATTATAAGTAATATATAGTCTCTAAAGGCCAGGCCATACTACCTCCAAAAGGAGGTAGTATGATGTTTCTCTCTAATTCCAGCATAAGTCTTTTTTTTTTAAAGCACCAAAATGATAGACTACCTGTTCACAATAGAGGAAAGGGTGTATGTGTGTGTATGTGTGTTTGTGTGTGTATGTGTGTGTCTTAGTCCATTCCAGCAGCTATAACACAATACCATAATCCAGGTGGCTTATAAACAAGAGAAATTTATTTCTTAAAGTTCTGGAGGTGGGGAAGCCCAAGATCAAGGTGCAGACAGATTCAGTGTTTAGTGAGGGCCGTTTTACTTGTTCATAAGTAACCATCTTCTCATTTTGTCCTCACATGGTAGAAAGGGCAAGAGAGCTCTCTGGGGCCTCTTTTATAAGGGCACTAGTGCAATTCCTGAAGGCTCTGTTCTCATAACCTAAGCACCTCCCAAGTCCCTCATCTTCTAATACTGTCACATTGGGCATTAGAATGTCAACATTTTTTGGGGGGCAGGGGGACTAAAAACATTCAGTACATACCTGTGTGTGTGTAATGTGTATGCATATGTGATTTTGTTGTTGATTTGGTATTTGAATTGCATTTCTTAAAAGTAACTAGAAATTCTTTCGGTAAAGTGCTGAGTATTGAAGAGAACCAGCACCCAGTGGATTGTTAGCCTTGGTTGTTCACATTTATTCTTCCCCAAAACAAGTGGTTTTCATGTTGAATATTGGTTAGGAGCACAGGCTTTGGCTTCAGGCCCACTTTCATCTGAAGCCACGTTCCCTCAATTATAAGTCCTGTGATCTTTGAGCAGTTCTTCAAATGTCTGTGCCTGATTTCCTCAGCTATGAAATTGGAATAATAATACCTCCTCACAGGGCTGTTGAGAAGACTGGCACATAGTAGGTGCTCAGTAAACAAATGTTATAGCTACATTGCTACCATTATCATCAAAGTGTCAAGGCTGAAACAGGCCAGGTAAAAAGCTATCCCCATGAAGTCAGCATATAGGGGAAAGAGAGCACTTGAGGATGGCTCAAGTCTGGAGGGTCACAGCCCAGATACTTTATTCAACTACAGTGGAGAGCAGAGTATTATCACAAGGAATGCTTAGATCACATGTGAAACAAAAAGGGCGTAAAGTTGAAATTGTGAGGCAAAGACATCAGGACAAGAACAAGTTGAAGATTAGAAGGAAGGACAAAGAGAGAACTAAGCAGGAAGAGTGACTGCTGGTTCAGAGAGAAAACCTAGTCTCCAGCACTGGTACAACCATGTGGTATGATTGTGTTCTGATGCACTTGGATCACATGGCCAGAATGATAAAGGGAGCTCCTTAAAGGTACTGTATGGGCTCCGCCAGCACCGCTCCCCACCCCCCAAAAAACACACACCTGGTTTAGAAGACACCCAAGCACATGGATCCATCTCATCTACTGTATCCTTAATGCATCCCAGGACCAATTACCTAAAGCGGGAGCTCACTGGGTGTAAGACGAGGAATTTATCACCAACTTCCACACATTTACCACTTTATTTCTGCTTTGGAGGGCATGAGACTTGACCTCATTAAACAAAGACACTGGGTGCAAGAGGAGAGAACTTTTTACCCTAATTTGGTAAGTGTCTTCAGAGAGCTTTCTGTTCTCGCCTAATCTAAGTAGCACCCTCTCCATCTCTATCTCAATTATCTCAGATAATTATTTTAATTATCTGCATATTATTTATGATTGCTGACTGTCTTCCTTTTTTTTTTTTTAACTTTTTGGTGAATATTTCCTCTGATTTAAATGTACAAGTTCCATGTCAGATTATGTCAGATCTTTAGACATTTTGTTTGCAGCTCTGTCCTCCAGGAGTAGAAGAATGTCTAGTATATGGTACATTCTCAGTATAGTTCTCAGTATAGGTATCTGTTGAATGAGCTAATACATTTCCTGACTTTTTTTTTCTTTTTTTTGGAGACGGAGTCTCGCTCTGTGGCCCAGGCTGGAGTGCAGTGGCGTGATCTCAGCTCACTGCAAGCTCCGCCTCCCAGGTTCACGCCATTCTCCTGCCTCAGCCTCTCGAGTAGCTGGGACTACAGGCACCCGCCACCACGCCCGGCTAATTTTTTTTTTATTTTTAGTAGAGACGGGGTTTCACCGTGGTAGCCAGGATAGTCTCGATCTCCTGACCTCGTGATCCGCCCACCACAGCCTCCCAAAGTGCTGGGATTACAGGCATGAGCCACCACGCCCGGCTGAATTTTTTCTTTCTATAGTCTCATTTCCGTGTCTTATTTCTTGTTCCCTCTTTCTGTAACTTTCCCCCTCGTATTTTTCTGTAGGTGTCCTTTCCATTCTTGAAAATCTAGCTCAAATATCACTTCCTCCATAAGTCTTCCCGTATTATCCAGTCAGAAACAATGTGTTAAACTGTGTGTGTGTGTGTGTGTGTGTGTGTGTGTGTGTGTGTGTGTGCGTGTGTGTGTGTATCTCCATTGTTGTTCCAGGAGAACAGTTAGGCGTAGAAAAGGGAATAATTCCTGGAAATTATTGCATTCTGCTTTGAGCCAGAAATATTGATGCCAGAATTTCTCAAAACCTACCAAATTCAGAGTTCTTGGAGAGACATAAGGTGTCACCTCAGTTTTCTCTGTAGAGGAGGTGGTACCATATGCTATGTAAGCATTTAGTGCATGGATCAGACAGCATGCAGTCAAATCCCACTTGGTAGATGGATAATCTTGCATAAAATATTTAACTTTAGTTTCTTCCTTTGGAAAAATGGAGATAGGTGATGGTACCTGCCTCATAGGGTTAGAGTGAAGAAAAAATATGATCATGCATATGAAGCATTTAGTATGGTGTCTTTTACTATAACAGGCACTTCATAAATGTTAGCTATTATTATCATAATGACTATTAATAATACTGTTAGAGGCTCAAGTGGTTGTTTTTATTCTATCGTAATAAAACTAAGCCTTACAATGTATCAGTTTTGTTTCAATGCATATATTAAGTTCAATCATTAATCTGAATGTTTGTGATAATTATCATATTTGAAAAAAACTTTATCACCTAGGCAACATGCATGTGCTTTTTCCTGGTGATTAACAAATGGAGCAAACACAAAAAGAGAAAGTACTTTATAAAACTGAGATGTCTAGATACAATGTAATTAACTGCATTTGGGCACCAGAGTATTTATATTTATTATCCTTTGAAAATAAATACAAAATACTTTTGCATCCTGTAGCATCTTTAAAGCCTATTTTTGTAGCAATTATTGAAATATTTTTTGTAGTGAGAACATTTGAAATGTACTTTCTTAGCAATTTTGAAATATATAACTCACTATTAACTGCAGTTACCACAGCTGTTCAATAGATCTCAAAAAATTTATTCCCCTGTCTAACTGAAACTTTGTGCCCTTTGATCAACATCTTTCCATTCATCCCAGCCCCTTGGCTCCGGTAACCACCATTCTACTCTCCAGTTTTATGATTTAAATTGTTTTAGATTCCATACATAAATGAGATCATGTGGTATTTGTCTTTCTTTGTCTGGTTTATTTAACTTGGCATAGTGTCCTCCAGGTTCATACATTTTGTCACAAATGACAAAATTTCCTTCTTTTTGAAGGCTGAATAGTATTTCATTATGTATATATGCCACAGTTTCTTTATTCAGTCATCTGTCAATGAGCACTTAGTTGGTTCCATATCTTGGCTATTGTGAATAATGCTGCAATGAACATGAAAATGCAGATATTTCTTTGATACACTGATTTCAAATTATTTGGATATATGTGCAGAAGTGGAATTGCTGGATTATATGGTAGTTGTATTTTCAGTTTTTTGAGGACCCTTCAAAGTTTTCCATGATGGCTATACTACTTTATATTCCCACCACCAACATACAAATATTCCCTTTTCTCCACATCTTCGCCAACACTTTTTCTTTCATCTTTTTCATAATAGCTATCCTAACAGGTGTGAGGTGGCAACTCATTGTGGTTTTAATTTGCATTCCCCTGATAATTAGTGATATTGAGCATTTTTAAATATATCTGTTGGCCATTTGAATGTATTTTTTGAGATATGTCCATTTAGGTGCTTTGCCCATTGTTAACTGGGTTATTTCTTTCCTAGCTAATGAGATGTTTGAGTTCCTTCTGTATTTTGGATATTAACCCCTTAACAGATATATGGTTAGCAAATATTTCCTCCTAATTCTATTAATTGGGAGAAATTGTCCCAACTGTCTCTTTCATTCTGTTGATTCTTTCCTTTACTGTGCAGAAGCTTTTTAGCTTGATACAATCCTATTTGTCTGTTTTTATATTAGTTGCCTGTATTTTAGGAGTCAAATAAAATAAATAGTTGCCCAGACAAATGACATGTAGCTTTTTTCCTGTGTTTCTGCTAGTAGTTTTAGTTTCTTGTCTTACATTTAAGTCTTTAATCCATTTTGAATTGACTTTTTTTTAACATGCTGTGGGGTTAAGGTCCAATTTTTGTCTCCTGCACTTCGATATCCAGTTTTCCCAACACCCTTATTTGAAGAGATTGTCCTTTTACCAATGTATTTTCTTGTCAACTTTGTCAAAAATCCATTGGCCATAAGTGTGAGGATTCATTTATGGGCTCTTTTCTGTTTGATTGGACAACATGTCCAATTTTAAGCCAGTATTATGCTGTTTTGATTACTATAGCCTTGTAATGTAGTTTTAAGTCAAGTAGTGTGATGACTGTGGCTTTCTTCTTTTTGCTCAAGATTATCTTGGCTATTCAGGTTCTTTTATAGGTCCATATGAATTTTGGAATTGTTTTTCTATTTCTGTAAAAATGACATTGGAATTTTGACAGGGAATAAATTGGATCTATAAATTGCTTTGAGTAGTACTGACATTTAATAATGCGAATTTTGATTCATGAACAAGGAATATTTTTCCATTTATTTGTATCTCTTTCAATTTCTTTCATCATTGTTTCAGTTTTAACTATACAGGTCTTTTACCTTCCTAGTTAAATTTATTTTTAAATATTTTATTTTCGTGATGCTATTGTAAACGGGATTTTCTTAAAAGTTTTTTTCAGGTAGATTTTATTTTAATTTTTTTTACCTTTATTTTAAGTTTAGGGAAAGATGTGCAAGTTTGTTACATAGGTAAATTGTGTTATGAGGGTTTGTAGTACAGATTATTTCATCACCCACGAATTAAGCATAGTACCCAGTAGTTATTTTTTCTGACCCTCTCCCTCCTCCCACCTTCCACCCTCCAATAGGTCCAGTGTGTGTTGTTCCTCTCTATGTGTCCATGTGTTCTCATAATTTGGCTTCTACTTATAAGTGAGAACAAGTCATATTTGGTTTTCTGTTCCTGTGTTAATTTGCTAAGAATGAAAGTCCAACAAAAGTCCTAATCTTGTTCCTTTTATGGCTGCATAGTATTCCATGGTGTATATGTGCCACATTTTCTTTATCCAGTCTCTTACTGATGGGCATTTAGGTTGATTCCATGTCTTTGCTATTGTGAATAGTGCTGCAGTGAACATACACGTGCAAGTATCTTTATAACAGAATGATTTATATTCCTTTGGGTATATACTCAGTAATGAGATTGCTGAGACAAATGGTATTTCTGCCTCTAGGTCTTTGAGGAATCACGACACTGCCTTTCACAATGGTTTGAACTAATTTACCCTCCCACCAACAGTGTATCAGCATTTCTTTTCTCTCTGCAACCTCAACATCACTTCTTATTTTTAAAACTTTTAATAGTAGCCATTCTGACTGGTGTGAGATGGTATCTCATTGTGGTTTTGATTTGCATTTCTCTAATGATCAGTGATGTTGAGCTTTTTTTCATATGCTTGTTGGCTGCATGTATGTCTTCTTTTGCAAAGTGTCTGTTCATGTCCTTTGTCCACTTTTTAATAGGGTTGTTTGCTTTTTTCCGTAAATTGTTTAAAGTTCCTTATAGATGCTGGGTATAACACCTTTGTCAGATGCATAGTTTGGAAAAAAATTATTCCACTCTTTAGATTGCCTGTTTACTGTGTTGATAGTTCCTTTTTGCTGTGCAGAAGTTCTTTAGTTTAATTAGATCCCATTTGTCAATTTTTGCTTCTGTTGCAATTGCTTTTGGTGTCTTTGTCATGAAATCTTTACCCATTTCTATGTCCTGAGTGATATTGTCTGGGTTGTCTTTCACGGTTTGTATAGTTTTGAGTTTTACATGTAAGTCTTTAATCCATCTTTGGTTAATTTTTGTATATGGTGTAAGGAAGGGGTCCAGTTTCAATCTTCTGCATATGGCTAGTCAGTTATCCCAGCATCATTTATTGAGCAGGGAATACTTTCCCCATTGCTTGTTTTTGTCAGGTTTGTCAAAGATCAGATAGTGGTAGGTGTGTGGTCTTCTTTCTCAGTTCTCTGTTCTGTTCCATTGGTCTACATGTTTCTTTTTGTACCAGTACCATGCTATTTTGGTTACTGCAGCTCTGCAGTATAATTTGAAGTCAGGTAGTGTGATGCCTCCAGCTTTTTTCTTTTTTGGTTAGGATTGCTTTGGCTATTTGGACTCTTTTCCGATTCTATATGAATTTCAAAATAGTTTTATCTAGTTCTGTGAAGAATTTCAGTGATAGTTATTAGAAATAGCATTTAATTTATAGATTGCTTTAGGCAGTATGGCCATCTTTATGATATTGGTTCTTTTTATCCATAAACACGGAATGATTTTCCATTTGCTTGTATCATCTCTGATTTCTTTGGCAGTGCTTTGTAGTTCTCATTGTAGAGATCTTTCACCTCCCTGGTTAATTGTATTCCTAGGTATTTTATTCTTTTGTGGTAATTGTGAATGGTATTGCATTCCTGATTTGGCTCTTGACTTGACTACTTTTGGTGTATAGAAATGTTAGTGATTTTTGCATATTGATTTTGTATCTTGATATTTTGCTGAAGTTGCTTATCAGCTTCAGCAGCTTTTGGGCTGAGATTATGGAGTTTTATAGATATAGGATCATGTTGTCTGTAAACAGTAATAGTTTGACTTCCTCTCTTCTTATTTGGATTCCCTTTGTTTCTTTCTCTTGCTTGATTGCCTTGGCCAGGACTTCCAATACTATGTTGAGTAGGTATGGTGAGAGAGGGCATCCTTGTCTTGTGCCGATTTTCAAGGGAAATACTCTCAGCTTTTGCCCATCCAATATGATGCTGGCTATGGGTTTGTCTTAGATAGCTCTTAGTATTTTGAGGTATGTTCCTTCAATACCTAGTTTATTGAGAGTCTAACGTGAAAGGGTGTTGAATTTTATCGAAATCCTCTTCTGCATCTATTGGGAAGCTGCAGTATGGGGAGGGAGCAGGTGGGCTGGTGCATGGCCATAGGGCCACCTCACTGGAGCTGTCCACTGGTCAGGCATGGTCCGCCAGTGCAGAAGCTAAGGTGCAGGCTTCCAGGGTGCCCAAGACTGTCCTGTAAGCAAGTCTGGCCAGGTTGGAGCTCTGGAAGAGGCCAGCCAACCAAGGGGTGCTTGGGTCAGATCAGCCCCATATGATGGGCAAGATAATCGGTTCCAACAGTTCCCATAGGACTTGTCTCCTATGGGAGCAAGTTGAGCCTAGGGGGATGGCCGTCCATGGCTGTGCTCTACTACAGATGCTCCCACATCAAACTCTCAGGAATCCACATCACCTGGCTTGCTGCCCCTACCACTTCTCCGAGCAGCATTCCCTACCAACTGGAGTGTCCATGGTGGTCGAGTGGTCTCCTCCTGCCAGGGTTCCAGAGGCTTGTGGCAAGAACGGGTTGCTCCCTGCCAGTTTAACTCACCCATTTCCTCGGAGCTGTTGTGGCCTCAAAATGAGTTCCAGTGCTCGGTAGCCCCATGCAGGGTTCCCAGCTTTCTCCGCCTTCAGTCCAGCTTCTGTGTCTTCCCTCCATCCACTCTTGGTGCCTTCCCTCTAAAGATCTGTTAAAAGCACACCTATTGTCTTAGTGCCTCGGTGAGAGCCTTTTCACCTGGCTGTGCTTAGTCAGCCATCTTGCCCTCATAAACCTTCCTGGCAAGGTTTTATATTATCAAGACATGTTTTGCTTATTTTCTAAATTAACAACAATCTGGAAAGCTACCCACCATTGTCCAATGTTAGAGATAACTGTCCGGATTGTTGTTTGTGTATAGAAATGCCACAGATTTGTGTATATTGATTTTATATTCTGCAGCTGTACTGAATACATTTATTATACATACAGTTTTTTGGCAGAATCTTTAGGATTATCTATATAAAGGATTATGTAATCTGCAAAAACAGATAGTTTTACCTCTTCGTTTCTGATTTGTAGACCTTTTATTTCTTTTTCTTGCCTAATTGCTCTGGCTAGAACTTCCAGTACTATGTTGAATAGAAGTGGTGAAAATGAACATCCTTGCACTGTAGATCTCAGATGGAAAACTTCCAGTTTCTCCTCATTGATTATAATGTTAGCTGTGTGTTTTCCATAAATGTCCCTGATTATGTTGAGGAACTTTCCTTCTATACATAGAGTGCTAGGAGATTTTATTAAGAAAGTATGTTGAACTTTGTCAAATACTTCTTTTGCATTAATCGATATGATCATATGATTGTCTCTCAGTCTGTTAATGTAATGCATCACATTGATTTATTTACATATGTTTAACAAATTTGCATACCAAGAATAAATCCTATTTGATCATGATATGTAATTTTTTTCATAAAATAACTTAGTTTTGACTTTTTAAATGATTATTCTTTATTTTATTTATTTCTACTCTGATCTTTATTTTTTTCCCTCTGCTAGGTTTGGGTTTAGTTCTTCTATTTCTAGTTTCTTGAGGTGTAATATTAGACCATTTGGGATATTTCTTCTTTTTTAATCTAGGCATTTTTTTGCTATAAACTTACCTCTTAGAACTGCTTTTGCTGCATCCCACAGGTTTAGGCATGTTGTGTTTTCATTTGATTTGTCTCAAGTTATTTTTTAATTTCCCTTTTAATTTCTTCTTTGAGACACTGGCTATTCAGGAGCATGTCATTTAATTTCCACCTATTTGTGAATTTTCAAACATTTCTCTTGTTATTGATTTCTAGTTTCATATCATTTTTGTTGGAAACAATACTTCATATGATTTTAATCTTCCTAAATTTGAAAAGAGTTGTTTTGTGGCCTCTCGTATGGTCTGTCCTAAATAAAGTTCCATGTGCAGTAGAGAAGAATGTGTATTTTGCTGTTGTTAGAAGGAAAGTTCTGTATATATCTTTAAGGTCCATTTTGCCTAAAGTACAATTCAATTCCAGTATTTCCTTACTAATTTTGTGTCTGGATGATCTGTCCATTGTTGATAGTGGAATACTGAAGTCCTCTACTATTATCATATTGCTATTTATTTCTCCATTTGTCTGTTCATATTTGCTTTGTATATTTAGGTGCTATGATGACTGCATATATATATATATTTATGTAACAACTTTATATATATACATATTAAATATATATACAATTAATCAGGAGGATGTAACAACTTAAATATACATATATTTAATGTAATATATATATATTTAATATCTATATGCTTCCTATAATATATTCATTTTAGCCTGAAGGAAACAGGTAGACTGAAAGTAAAAGGATAGAAGAGGATAGTCCATGCAAATGGTAACTAAAAGAAAGCAAGAGTGGCTAGACTTAGATAAAATATACTTCAAATCAAAAACTATTAAAAGAGACAAAGTAGGTTATTATTTAATGAGAAAGGGCTCAATTAATCAGGATGATGTAACAACTTAAAATATATATATGTGTATATATATATATATATATATATGTCTTTAAGAAGCTACAAACTAGCTGTTCATTCCTAAATTGAGAAATCATTACAGTTTTTGCATAGCAAATTATTTTAGGTGTTTCATCCACTGATAACAGTTATGATTACCTGACTCTTCTATCATACCATTAAACTTTGTGACATGGCTATAGGCCTCCTGAAATTTATTAGTAGTAGTCTGTTCTAAAATCGGCATTAGTTTTTTAGGTATTTGAAGGAAGAATATTCTTCAGAAATCTTGGCTTTAATTCTTAAAACTGTCTTATAATGGAAATTTCATAATGTCCACAACAGTCCAATTTTGGCTGCCTTAAATAGATGCTATGAGATGAGTGTGTGTGTGCATACACGTGTATGTGCACTTGTGCATTTGTGTGTTTGTTTATGTGCTCCTGAATGTCTGAATGTAAAGTCACACATTAAGTTTGAGTTTAGAAGAAGCATCCTTTTGCAAATAAATAAGCATGCATATAAAACATAACATATTCCCAACTCATGAAGACATGCTTACAAGCAACTAATATAGTTATGCACTGCATAATGACATATTGGTCAATGACAGACCATAAATACAATGGTGGTTCTATAAGGTAATAAACAGAACTGAAAATTCCTATCAGTTAGTAATGCCGTAGTTGTCATAAGATTGTAGTGCAAAACATTAGTCACATGTTTGTTGTGATGCTGGTGTAAGCAAACCTACTGAGCTGCCAGTCCTATAAAAGTACATCACATGCCATTATGTAGAATACATAATACCTGGTGATGATGATAAATGAATATGTTACTGGTTTATGTATTTAATATACTATATTTTTACTGTTATTTTGGAGTATACTTCCACTCATAAAGAAAAGTTAACTGGGCCAGATGCGGCGGCTCACGCCTGTAATCCCAGAACTTTGGAGGCTGAGGTGGGCGGATCACCTGAGGTCGGGAGTTCAAGACCAGCCTGACCAACATGGAGATACCCCATCTCTACTAAAAATACAAAATTAGCCAGGCATGGTGGTGCATGCCTGTAATCCCAGCTACTCGGAAGGCTGAGGCAGGAGAATCACTTGAACCGGGGAGGCAGAGGTTGCGGTGAGCCGAGATTGCACCATTGCACTCCAGCCTGGGTAAAAAGAGTGGAACTCTGTCTCAAAAAAAAAAAGAAAAGAAAAAAGAAAAGTTAACTGTAAAACAGCCTCAGGCAGATCCTTCAGGAGGTAGTCCAGAAGAAGGAATTGTTATCATAGGAGATGACAGCTCCGTGTATGTTATTTCCCCTGAAGACGTTCCAGTGAACAAGATTTGGAGGTGGGAGACAGTGATGCTGATGATCCTGACCCTCTGTAGGCTTAGGCTAATGTGTGTGTTTGCGTTTTATTTTTTAACAAAATATTTAAAAAGAAAAAATAAAAATAGAATGAAAAGCTTAAAGTAAAAGGCTATAAAAAAGAATACTATTTTTGTACAGCTGTAAAACGTGTTTGTGCTTTAAGCTAAGTGTTATTACAAAGGAATCAAAAGTTAAAGAAAATTTAAAAGTAAAATGTTACAGGAAGCTAAGGTTAATTTATTATCGAAGGAAGAAAAATATTTTTAATATATTTAATGTCGCCTAAGTGTACAGTGTTTGTAAAGTCTACAGGAATGTATAGCAACGTCTTAGGCCTTCACATTCACTCACCACTAACTCACTGACTCACCCAGAGAAACCTTCAGTTCTGCAAGCTTTATTCATTTTAAGTGCCCTATACAGGTGTACCATGTTTTATCTTGAATAGTGCATTCTCACTATACCACTTCTATGTTTAGATATATTTAGATACACAGATACCATCATGTGACAGTTGCTTACAGTATTCAGTACAGCAACATGCCGTACAGGCTTGTAGCTTAGAAGCAATAGGCTATATCATATAGCCTAGGTGTGTACTAGGCTATAGGTTTGTGTAAGTACACTATAATATTCACATCATGGCCGGGTGCAGTGGCTCACGCCTGTAATCCCAACACTTTGGAAGGCCGAGGTGGGCAGATCACGAGGTCAGGAGATCGAGATCATCCTGGCTAACACAGTGAAACCCAGTCTCTACTAAAAATACAAAACATTAGCTGGGCGTGGTGACACGCGCCTGTAGTCCCAGCTACTCAGGACGCTGAGTCAGGAGAATTGCTCGAACCTGGGAGGCGGAGGTTGCAGTCAGCCGAGGTCGCGCCATTGCACACCAGCCTGGGCGACAGAGCGAGACTCTGCCTCAAAAAAAAAAAAAAAAAAAAATTCACACCATGACAAAAACTGCATAGTGATGTATTTCTCAGAGCATTTCCTCACCGTTAAGCGGTTCATGACTGTATATATGACCACCATTTGATCATTCCTTCCTTCCCTTGCTTCTTTCTTAGTCATTACCTTCTCTCGAAAGCCATTACAAGCCACCTGATCTAGAGTAACTCCCTCTGCTTCTCCCCTTAGCCAGTCCCATGCCATGAGATATTCTCTTCTTTTAAGGAAACGCTTCCCAAGAATGTAAGAAGATTGTCTGTTTTTCTTACATTTTTTTCTTGTTTTCTGTTAAATGCTATATAATAGATGCTCAATGATGATTTGATAAATGAGGAAATATTTGCTGCTCACTGATAAAATTTAGGAGGCACTATACTGGCCCAGTTCTTCCTAAACCCAGCTGTGTATCAAAAATTACCCAGGAAGCTTTCAAAAATCTCAGTTATCAGGAACCCAATCCTGGAGATTTGATTCAGGTAGGTACGGTTTATTCACTGCTATTTCCATAGAACAGCAGGTGGCATATAACTAGGCTTCAATAAATAATAAGTATTTGTATAATCATTACTCATTACGAGTAATTTTCTTGTGGTAACCTTCAACCTGGTTTCCTGCCTCCCGTTGCTCCCCTATCCTGAAATGCTCTTACCCCTCCATTTCACCTTCCATCTCACCTGTGGAATGCTTTTCTGAATCAGAAAGCTGAACACGACACTATCCTGAATAAAATTTGTCCATTATTCTCTGTTTTCTTCAGGATGAAGTCCAAAAGCCTTATCAAGTAAGCAGAACCTTTTAAAATCTGGCCCAGGTTACCTTTCCAACACTGAATTTCTCCCAGTACACCATGCTTGTTTATTCTTCCATTCCTTTGCACATGTTACTTCTTTGGCCTAGAATGTTCTTTCCATTTTTATATGTCAAAATCCTTTTACTTCTTTTTAGACATAAGTCTAATGTCACCTTCTCCAGGAAGCCCTTTCTGAATTTCTCAGGCTTAGTCAGCACTTAGCACAAAACCTGTTTTACATTAAGAATTAAAGGCAAGTATTATTATTATTTATCCATTTATGGTATGAATTGTGATTATTTTGGAGACTTGTTTAATTATTATTCTCTAATGAGAAACTAGAGGCAAAAGCTGAGTAAACTGAAGGTTAAACTGTAACTACTTAGCTAAGGAATTTGCTTTGCTATCCTATCTTTCTTTCTTTCTTTCTTTTTTTATTGTACTTTAAGTTCTGGGATACATGTGCAGAATGTGCAGGTTTGTTACATAGGGATACACGTGCCATGGTGGTTTGCTGCACCCATCATCTACATTAGGTATTTCTCCTAATGCTATCCCTCCCCTTGCCCCCCACCCCCCGACAGGCCCCAGTGTGTGATGTTCCCCTCCCTGTGTCCATGTGTTCTCATTTTTCAGCTCCCACTTATGAGTGAGAACATGCAGTGTTTGGTTTCCTGTTCTTGCATTAGTTTGCTGAGAATGATGGTTTCTAGCTTCATCCATGTCCCTGCAAAGGACATGAACTCATCCCTTTTCATGGCTGCATAGTATTCCATGGCTTATCCTACCTTTCTATTGACTCTCCAACAAAAACGTGAAACCTTGAGGAAATTTTTCTCTCAGAGACATACTCTGTGACTGTCAGGTCAGTGTATTCTCATAAACAGTATCATGACGTATCATATGAAGATGAAAGTGAGGTATTTGAAAGGTTCCTAACTAGCTGTGATCTTGCCATGAGACAGCACATTTGGCATGTGCCATTTCCTGAAAATTAGCATGCTGTGGGGCAAAACTTTTCCTGAAATAATCTAGGTTTGAGTCATAGTTCTTATGCTTCCTAGCTTTGTGCTCTTGGGCAGGCCATTTTCTATCTCTGAGCCTGCTTTATCATCTGTAAAATTAAGATAATGACTAAATAACTGCCCTCCCTGCCTACAGTGGGTTTTGCTTCTAGCCTCCAAATTCTTTAGTTTTTTGAATCACATTTTAGAGAAGGCTTTGTTACAAAAGTATTCTGATATAAGTTGAAACAATGTAAAATTGTATGGCTTAAAAACCCAGAAAAATTCTTGGAGTTAGGGAATTAGATTCATCGCAGCGATTTGAAAATTCTTCCAAGTAAAAGTTTCCAATGGCAGAGGAATGTGAATGTATACTCCTGATGGAGTTAGGTACGGCATGAAGCAGCAGATGCAAGCCCTGAAATTTCTGAAGACTTCTCATTATCTTAAAAAATACATGATTTAAAAAATTTACCCCACAATATATTCATTTTTATTCCATATAAAATGTCTTTCCACTTCACACCTTCAAGTTAATGTAATATTCTAGGAAGATATTTCATGTTTACCTTGGAGGGGCACATCCAGTGATACAGAGGTATGAGAGGCCTGATTTTCATGTATTATCATTAGTGGGTGATGCAGAGAGGAAAGCAGTTATATGTAGTACCTTAAAATTGATTTGAGAAGATTGTGTATTTTTAGAATGTGTCTTATGTTTTTCTTCACTCATCCATTTTATCACTTCATTTAAGCATCTAAATAGCTCTCTTATTTCCCTTAATGGGGGGAAAAAAGCATGACACTATGGTTACTTGTGTTCTTATATGGACAATGCTGCATGTTTTGTTAAATTTGGTTTTCTAGCTGGTTTTATGATCTGAAAAATCAACATGAACTTTTATTTCCTTGGGCTAGGACTTTAGCTGGCAATGTTAAACCTTCAAAGTGAAGGCCTACATTCATCGTTGCGGGGGATATTTGGAGGAGTTTTTCCCATATTCCTTCTCTGCCTCAGGCCTACCCTTGCCAATGCCTTGAATGGCAGGACAGAGAATTTTGGGAAAATAATTTCCCAGTTTCAAGGTACCAAAATATAAAGGCTGATGTTTCCCACGCAAAGACTTTCCAGTTCTTTCAGTAAAGCAAAGACCAACTGCCACCTTTTTGAAAAACTGTGGCAAACATGTAAAAAAGCTTCATAATGTAAAAGCAAGTAATCAATTTCACTTTGCCAAGGTCAAGGCAAAGCAGGTTCCAGAGAGGTATCTGGGCTGCCAATAGTACATTGCTTTGTACATGAACATTTATCTACCATTGGTGCCAACATCTCTACACCTGGCTGAGGGTCTGGGATGCAAAGCTAATAAAGAAAAGCACCAGCGAGCATCTTTGCACTAATGGGATGCAGGATTTCATTCTTGGAAACTCCCTTTCAAGTTAACATGAAACAAACAACTACTAGGCTCTGGAGCTGGCTTTTAGAGGTTCTGCATATTCAGTGGCACGTGTTTCTACATGTGGCTCATGGAGGCAGGTGTGCCAGTCTCTATAGTGTAACCAGCCATCTATTAGGTACATTTTTGGAGGCAGTGTGAGGAAGCAGCTATGTGACAGCTGATCATCTTGCTGATTGGAATGCTGTGCTTCTACTATTTGACTGTATCTAAAAGACTCTCAATCATGCTAGGCCAAGTCTGCCACTGAGGTATGACTCCCTGCTCTGTTGCGTCCCCACAGCCTGTCAAGAAGCTCATTTGAGGACTGTACAAAGACTTTGGATTTCCAGATGAGCTTTTCAAATATGGCCTACCTGCAAAGGTGATGACTCCTCACTCCATAAACACAGCTTTATGTGGGAGCACTGAAAAATGAATAAATATTGGCTATGAAGACTTAGAGACCTCATTTCCTTCCCTAAATGCTATTCAGAGATTGTCCCTTTTAGGAACAACCATTTTTTCATCACTGATGTAACAAGACCAGGGGACCAGACATAAAGAGATGAGGAGCAATGGAAAATGCTGGGTTAGGTGTGCAGCCTGGATCCTCTTGGCATAGATGCGAAGTTTGTAGTCAGGGCCAACTGTGCTAGTCTAAGTAAACTACACATGATGACTTTTCCACATGAATTTTAACAAGCAATCCATGCGACACACAGACACACACACACACACACACACACACGCACACACGGTTTTATTTCTAATTAAAACTAATTTCATCTTACATTCAAGGTTCTGTCTTTTTTTTTTTCTTAAGAATTTCCAGGTTCCTTTAACCCCATGCTAATGCAAGAGCATTCTGTATATACTACTGTTTCCTTTGCCTCTTCTCATCACTTGGCAAGAAAATTTACCTTCATCAACAGCAATTCTCACTAAAAGCTGAGTTTGGTATTTGTGAACACAGCTGGTTGGCTCCAACCTATCTTCCTTGCCTCATTCTTTTAATCTTCTTCACTCAGTGACACTTTGTAAATTCCTACCTCTAGTCCTTCACTCATCATCTTTGAGAAAGTAACACGGGAAAGTGCATGGCAGGGTGCCTGGCAAATAGTTGGCATTGTGTGAATGGTCCCTGGATGTTTTCCCCTCACCTTGGCCCTTGCCCATTTGGCCCATCTGTCAGTTTCTCATTCAATGGCCACCTTGTTTATGAGGACCTGCTATTACTAATAAAACCTTTATAGCTCCTCAGGTTAGAAAGTATAATGACATCCATTTTATCCTCAAAACAATTTTAAAGGTAGGCTTGCTTTCTCTATTTCACATAAGGGGAAACTGAGGTTCAAGGAGTGAAGTAACTGGCCATGCCCATATAGCTAATAAATTACAGAGCTGAAAATTGACCATGACTTTGCATAACTGTAAAAGAAAAAAAAGTTTAGAACCAACCTTACCAAGTACTACTCAGAACTTGGGGATAAAGATTCAACTTCTAAGTTTTGTTTCTTTTCTTTCTCACTGAAGTGAATGTGTTGAATATTTGTAAAATTTTAACAAACTTCCAGATAATTTTTAATGAAAAATGAAAATAAGCCTTTGCCTTTTTCTCTCTGACTAGATAACTGAAGTCTAGACTGTAAAAACCAAAGAATAGGTCACATCCTATCACGTGACTTGATTTCTGACTTTATTTTTTCTATCTTTTCATCTGCTCGTTCTTCTTCTAGATTGCCAGTCAGCCCGGTTGCCGTGTCAGTGAAGTATGGCATATTTTTGCTACTGTTATCAAACAAGAATTAAAGATTTTAAGAAAAAGGAGCTTTTTCTGTGTACTTAACAGTCTCTCTTCAAAAAGGAAAAAAAATGTGAATGTGTATCAAGATTGCCACAGGACAAAAGATGTGTCAGGTAAGCTTCAGTAATGCTGGTGACGAGCATGAGTGACCCATTCTAGAGATCAAGATATCTGCCCAAGATGACATGATCCCATATCTAGAAAACCCCATCGTCTCAGCCCAAAAGCTTCTTAAGCTGACAAACAACTTCAGCAAAATCTCAGGATACAAAATCAATGTGCAAAAGTCACTAGCATTTCTATATACCAACAACAGGCAAGCTGACAGCCAAATCACGAATGAACTCCCATTCACGATTACCGCAAAAAGAATAAAATACCTAGGAATACAGCTTACAAGGGAAGTGAAAGACCTCTTCAAGGAGAACTACAAACCACTGCCCAAAGAAATCAGAGATGACACAAATGGAAAAACATTCCATGTTCACGAATAGGAAGAATCAATATATGAAAATGGCCATACTGCCCAAAGCAATTTATAGATTCAATGCTATTCCCATTAAACTACTATTGACATTCTTCACACAATTTGAAGAAAAAAAACTATTTTAAAATTCACATGGAACCAAAAAAAGAGCCCAAATAGCCAAGGAAATCCTAAGCAAAAAGAACAAAGCTGGAGGCATCACGCTACTTAATTTCAAATTATAGTACTATAGGGCTACAGTAATCAAAACTGCATGGTACTGGTACAAGAACAGACACACAGACCAATGGAACAGAATAGAGAACCCAGAAATAAGACCACACACCTACAACCACCTGATCTTCTACAAACCTGACAAAAACAAGCAATGGGGAAAGGATTTTCCATTTAATAAATGGTGCTGGGGGAATTGGTTATCCATATGCAGAAAATTGAAGCTGGACTGCTTCCTTACACCACATACAAAAATTAACTCAAGATGGATTAAAGACTTAAATGTAAAATCCCAAACTATAAAATCCCTAGAAGAAAGCCTCGGCAGTACCATTCAGGACATAGGAATGGGCAAAGATTTCATTACAAAGACAGCAAAAGTAATTTTGACAAAAGCAAAAATCGAAAAATGAGATCTAATTAAACTAAAGAGCTTCTTCTGCACAGCAAAGGAAACTATCAACAGAGTAAACAGACAACCTACAGAATGGGAGAAAATGTTTGCAATCTATGCATCTGACAAAGGTCTAATATCCAACATCTATAAGGAACTTAAACAAATTTACAAAAAAAAAACAACCCAAACCCCATTAAATGTGGGCAAAGGAGATGAACAGACATTTCTCAAGAGAAGACACACATGCGGCCAACAAGCATATGTAAACAATCTCAACATAACTGATCATTAGAAAAATGCAAATCAAAACCACAATGAGATACCATCTCACACCAGTCAGAATGGCTATTATTAAAAAGTCAAGAGACAAGAGATGCTGGCGAGGTGGTGGAGAAAAAGGAATACTTATACACTGTTGGTGGGAGTGTAAATTAGTTCAACCATTGTGGAAGATGGTGTGGCAATTCCTCAAAGACTTAAAGGCAGAAATACTATTCAACCCAGCAATCCCATTTCTGGGTATATACCCAAAGGAATGTAAATTACTCTGTTATAAAGATACATGTGTATGTTGATTGTAGTACTATTTACAATAGCAAAGGCATGGAATCAACCCAAGTGCTCATCAACGATAGACTGGATCAAGAAAATGTGGTACACATGGAATACTATGCAGCCATAAAAAGGAACAAGACCATGTTTTTTACAGGGACATGGATGGAGCTGGAGACCATTATCCCTAGCAAACTAACACAGGAGCAGAAAACCAAGTACTGTGTGTTCTCACTTATAAGTGGAAGCTGAATGATCAGAACACGTGCACACATGAGGGAGTAACACATGTGGTGAGTCGGAAGGTGTGGGTTGGCAGGAGGGAGAGCATCAGGAAGAACAGCTAATGGATGCTGGGCTTAATACCTGGGTGGTGGGATAATTTGTGCAGTAAACCACATTGGCACACGTTTACCTATGTAACAAACCTGCACATCCTGCACATGTATTCCTGAACTTAAAAGTTGGGAAAAAAATCTGCTCAGTCTGATCATTATCTTTCTTCCTAGCTGGGAAGCTATACAATACAAACTCGTCAAGGGAAGATGAATAGATGAATGAAATAGATATTATTCCACTGCAAAATATGGATGAAGTAAAGTTACAACTTCAGGAAAAAATGATGCCAATTTCTAGATTCAGAAGGAGAATATAAAGCAAGTCATTAATGTGCAAAACAGATTTGTAAGAGATAACTGAGCATTTCAAAGTACAATTGAGGTGCTAGAAAATCAGAGGGAAATTTTTACCACTCATTTTCTGAATGTTCAAGGGAGAGCTGATGATAAAAATATGACACAATTCTTTCTGAAATTTCTGAAAACGTTGAGACTGAAGATGGCTTTTTTAAGTCGGAAAAGGATTTAGCAGAACAGCTATGGAAAGGAACTCAGCCCAAGGTTACTGGTCATGATTGCTTTTCATCACCAGGCACTTTAATGATGAAAGAATTTAATGAGTCAAAACACTTATTTCCAGTCCAGAAATTTAAGATTTGTGGGTGATGGATGTAGGGGTGGAAATAAGTAACTCCAGAATTTAAACAGAGTTGCATTTTGATGTAATAACCAGGTGTCACTGAGGGGACTTGGAATGTGCGCATACTTATGGAAACTAAATAATACAAAAGTATTTTGACATCTTTATTGACATTGATTTGATTTGTTTACTTAATGTTGTTAAGGTAGTTTCCCTTGGGAAACAAGGAGCTAGGATTTGGTCTGATTTATTATTCACAACAACCTCTTGTGGTTAAAGAAACTGTTACTAATGTATTTATTTCACAATTAAAGGTACTGGAGCTCAGAGAGGGCAAGTTATTTGCTTAAGTTCCATTTTTTATTAAATAAGCATTTTTGAGCCCATAATATATGCAAGAAACTGTGATATGAAGATATGAACATGACTAATCCTAAAATGACTAAGCTAAATGTTTGTTCTCAAGGCAATTATCTTCTACTACAAAAGACACACAAGTAGAAAAATAGCTGCAGTGCAATAGATGCTAAAATAAATACATTATACGAAGGGAGTGAAGAGAAGTGAGGCTATTTAGCTCTATGTTTTGGAGAAATTGAGGGGGAGCTCTTTAAAAAGGTTTCACAGAAGAAATAAAACCTTAGCTAACTTTTATAGAGTAACAAGGCGATTGTTAGGAAAACATAATAGGAAATGGTATGATAGATGGAATAGCTCTAGAGATCTATTGCTTTTTTTTTTTTTTTTTTTTGAGACGGAGTTTCACTCTTGTTGTCCAGGTTGGAGTGCAATGGCGTGATCTCAGCTCACCACAACCTCTGCCTCCCGGGTTCAAGCGATTCCCCTGCCTCAGCCTCCCCAGTAGCTGGGATTACAGGCATGCGCCACCAAGCTCAGCTAATTTTGTATTTTTAGTAGAGACGAGGTTTCTCCACATTGGTCAGGCTGGTCTCGAACCTCTGACCTCAGGTGATCTGCCCACTTCAGCCTCCCACAGTGCTGGGATTACAGGCATGAGCCACCACGCCCTGTGCTTCTTAGTGCATATAAGTAGCCTGGAGATCTTGTCAAAAAACTGATTTTGAGTCAGTGAGTGTGGTGTGGAGCCTGTGATTGTGGATTTCTAACAAAGTTCTCAGGTGATGCTGATGCTCTCTGTCTTGGGCACCCACTTGGAATAGCAATGTGTTAAAGCACAGAGGTAGATATGAGAAGTCCTCAGCAGGTTTCAGCCTGAGGTCCACCAGTGTTAGACCTCTGGATAAAGACAGCCCCAAGGAAAACTAAAATGTAAAGTTTGGGGAAAGGGAAAAAGACACTAAGAAGCAGTAGAAAGATAGGAGGGAAACCAAAAAAGAATGGTATTTTAGAACACAAAGTTCTAAGATAGAAGCAGTCAATTGAGTTAACTGTTCTAGAAAGTTCAAGTTAGTAAGAGTTAAAAATACTCATTGAATTTAGCATGTAAATGATCAATGTTTTCCATCCCAAATAGTTACTATGTAACGTCCTTGGACTATGCTATTGAGTATGATAGTGACTAGACATACGTGGCTACTGACTACTTAAAATGTGGCAATTGTATATTAATTGAGCTGTAAAAGACACGGTGTATTTTGAAAACTTAGTAAAAAAATAATATGTAATATTTTCCTTGTAATTTTTATATTGATAACTTATTCAAATTATAATATTTTTGCTACACTGTACTAAAATATGTTATTAATCTTAACCTTAATTGTATCTGTTCTTTTCCTACTTTTAAAATGTGGCTACTAGAAATTTTTAAAGTACCTATGTGGCTCACACAGTGGCTCACATTACAATTCTATTGGACAGTGGTGATCTAGGCAGATAAAAATTGGGCCGGGAGGGAAAGGAAGCAAGAAGGTACATACAGTGACTTGAGGGAAATTTAGGATCAATGTAGGAAAGGATTTTCAGATGGCAGAGATGGGAGCGTATTTATATATTAAAGGTAAAGAGCCAATACAGGGAACATGTTAAAGACAAAGAAGAAACAGGTCAAAACTGATAAATTATGGAGTGGTTATTGAAAACCATGCCTGATGCAAGAGCCAGGACTTTTAATTCATTATACAACATAAATTACTCAGATTTGAGGAGAAAACATACATCTATTCATATGCTTTAGAAAAATTTAACAGCATAGAAATTACTTATTTATTTATTTATTTTTGAGACAGAGTTTCACTCTTGTCACCCAGGCTAGAGTGCAGTGGTGCAATCTTGGCTCACTGCAACCTCTGCCTCCTGGGTTCAAGCGATTCTCCTGCCTCAGCCTCCTGAGTAGCTGGGATTGCAGGTACCCGCCACCACACCCAGATAATTTTTGTATTTTTAGTAAAGATGGGGTTTCACCATGTTGGCCAGGCTGCTTTCAAACTCCTGACCTCAGGTGAACGACCTGCCTCGGCCTCCCAAAGTGCTGGGATTACAGGCGTGAGGCACTGTGCCCAGCTGAAATTACACATTTATTAAAGATTTAAACAAATTGTAAAACAACAGGGATCTGGTGCTTTTATTGAGATGGTTTTGATAACTTTTTGAACTCCTCCACATTTATTACAAATTTTCTACTTCTTGAGCCAGTTTTAATAATTTTTAAATAAATTTTACCTATTTCCTTAAGAAATTTGTACCATTTAACATTATATTATAACTACTATTTTTACAAAATAATGTGGTACAGTGGCTATAGCCTGTCCTCCAACCACGTTATTGCTGATCCTGAATGGATTAAACTTGGCAGATATTTGTCCATTTTATTAGTATTTTGAAATAACCAGTTCTTGGATTTTGTACTTTCTGCTGCTCATCTCTGTATCCCAATTGCTGTTCTTCACTTTTATCATTATTGGCTCCTTCCTCCTGCCTTTGATTTTGTTTTTGTGTTAAACCGTGTAATTTTTATTTCTAGAGTCTTTTTTTTTTTGAGACGGAGTCTCGCTCTGTCCCCCAGGCTGGAGTGCAGTGGTGCAATCTCTGCTCACTGCAACCTCCGCCTCCCAGGTTCAAGCAATTCTCTGCCTCAGCCTCCCGAGTAGCTGGGATTACAGGTGCCCACCACCACACCCGGCTACCATTTTTTTTTTTTTTTGTATTTTTAGTAGAGACGCGGTTTCACCATCTTGGCCAGGCTGGTCTTGAACTCCTGACCTCGTGATCCACCCGCCTCGGCCTCCCAAAGTGGTGGGATTACAGGCGTGAGCCACTGCGCGAGCCACCCAGCCTATTTCTAGATTCTTTAGTATTGATTTTATTTTTAGCTTTGTGAATAGAATGCTGAGTGAAAGTTTTAAGAAAAAAAATTGGTATTTATAATAAAACTATTTAAAGCTGTAAGTTTTTCTTTAAATATATCTTTAATGGCAGCTCAAATGAGTTAGCATGCAGTCATTTTATCATTATGTACCAAATAGCATGTATTTGGCATTTTGATTTTCTTTCTTCAAGAGTTATTTTAGAAGGGCCTTATAACATCTTTCAAGAGATTTTGTGCTTTATTTTTTTAAATTTAGCTTCTCATTTTATTTCATGTAATTTAAGTATTTGGTTTGTAATATTACTACTTTGACTATATATATTTATATATATAAATATAAATATATAATTTATTTAATTAAATTATATATATATTATATATATATATATATATTTTTTTTGAGACAAGGTCTCACTTTGTTGCCCAATCTGGAGTGCAGTGACATGGTCATGGCTCACTGCAGCCTCAACCTCCCCGGGTTCAAATGACCCTCTCACATCAGCCTCCCAAGTAGCTGGACTATAGGCATGCACCACCATGCCTGGCTAATTCTTTTATATTTTTTGTACAGACGGAGTCTCACCATGTTGTCTAGGCTGGTCTAAAACTTCTGGGCTCAAGTGATCTGACTGGCTCAGCCTCCCAAAGTGCTGGGATGACAGGTGTGAGCCACTGTGCCTGGCCTGATCTACATATATTTAATGTTTGAAAATATTTAATAGACTTGGAAAAAACATCTCAGGGTAAATATGAAAAGGTTCCTGTTTGTCTTTTGTTAATCTTTAAATCATTTGATTATCTTTTTGTCATCTCCAAGAAGTACAGACATACCTCATTTTATTGCGTTTTGCTTTACTGTGCTTTGCATATATTGCATTTCTTACAAATTGAAGGTTTGTGGCAACTTTGCATCAAGCAAGTCTATTGGCACCATTTTTCCAACAGCATGTCTTCGCTTTGTTTCTCTGTGACACACGTTGTTAATTCTCAAAATATTTCCAATTTTTTCATTATTATTATATCTACTATGGTGATTTGTGGTCAGTGATCTTTAATGTTACTATTGTAATTGTTTTGGAGCACCAAGAACTGCACCCAAATAAGATGGCAAAGTTAATAAATGTGAGTGTTCTGACTGCTCCACTGCTCAGCCGTCCCCTGAATGTATGTTCCTGTCCTTACGCCTTCCTATTTCCTGAGACAGAACAGTATTGAACCTAAGCCAGTTAATAACCCTACAATGGTTTCTAAGTGTTCAAGTGAGAGGAAGAGTTGTGTATCTCTCACTTCAATCAAAGCTAGAAATGATTAAGCTTAGGGAAGAAGGCATGTCAAAAGCTGATATTGGCCAAAAGCTAGGGCTCTTGCACTAAACAGCCAAGTGGTGAATGCAAAGGAAAAGTTATTGAAGGAAATTTAAAGTGCTTCTCCAGAAAGAAAGAAGGGTAGCGTTATTGCTGATATGAAGAAAGTTTTAACGATCTGAATAAAAAATGAAATCAGCTACAACATTCCCTCAGACTAAAGCCTAATCCAGAGCAAGACCCTAACACTCTTTACTTCTACGAAGGCTGATAGAGGTGAGGAAGCTGCAGAAGAAAAGTTTGAAACTAGAATAAATTGGTTTTTGAGACTGAAGAAAAGAAGCCATCTCCATAACATAAAAGCACAAAATAAAGTGTCCAGTGCCTATGTAGAAGATCCAGTAAGTGATCCAGATGATCTAGCTAAGATCATTGATGAAGATGGCTACACTACAAAACAGATTTTCAATGTAGATGAAACATCTAATTCTGTTAGAAGAAGGTATCATCTAAGACTTTCATAGCTAGAGAGAAGTCAATCCCTGGCTTCAAAGCCTCAAAGAATAGGCTGACTCCCTTGTTAGAGGCTAATACAGCTGGTGACTAAGTTAAAGGCAATGCTCATTTACCATTTCAAAAATCCTAGGTCCCTAAAGAATTATGCTAAATCTATTCTGCTAGTACACTATAAGGGGATCAACAGAGCCTGAAAGACAGCCCATCTATTTACAGCATGGTTTACTAAATATTCTATGGTTTACTAAATATTCTAGGCTCACTGTTGAGACCTACTGCTCAAAAAAAGAGATTCCTTTGAAAATACTACAGCTGATTGACAATGCACTTAGTTACCTAGAAGATCTGATGGAGATCTACAATATGATTCATGTTGTTTTCATTCCTGCTAATACAACATTCATTTTGCAGCCCATGAATAATGGAATAATTTTGAAGTTTGAGTCTTATTATTTAAAAATTATATTTTATAAGGCTAAAATAATGATTCCTCTGATAAATGGGTCTAAACAAAGTAAGTTGAAAACCTTCTGACTAGGTTTCATCATTCTACATGGCATTAAGAACATTTGTGAAGCTGGGCACGGTGGCTCACACCTGTAATTCCAGCACTTTGGGAGAGTGAGGCAGGCAGATCACGAGGTCAGGAGTTTGAGACCAGCCTGGCCAACATAGTGAAGCCGCATCTCTACTAAAAATACAAAAATTTAGCTAGGCATGATGGCAGATGCCTATAATCCCAGCTACTCGGGAGGTTGAGGCAGGAGAATGGCTTGAACCTGGGAGGCAGAGGTTGCAGTGAGCCAAGATCACGCCATTGCACTTCAGCCCAGGCGACAGTGTGAGACTCTGTCTCAAAAAAAAGAAAAAAAAGAACATTTGTGATTCATGGGAGAAGTTCAAAATATAAACATTAATAGGAGTTTTGAAGAAGTTGATTCCAGCCCTCATGAATGACTTTGAAGAGTTCAAGATTTCAGGGTAGGAAGTAACTGCAGATGTGGTGGAAAACAAAAACAAAAACTAGAATTAGAAGTGGAGTCTGAAGATGTGACTGAATTGCTACAATAAAACTTTGATGGATGAAGAGCTGCTTTTTGTGGATGAGCAAAGAAAGTGGTTTCTTTAGATGAAATGATGAAATCTGCTTTTGGTGAAGGTTAAACATTGTTGAAATGACCATCGAGGACTTAGAATATTTCATAAACTTAATCGATAAAGCAGTGACAAGGTTTGAGATTTTTGACTCCAAATTTGAAAGTAGTTCAACAGTGGGTAACACGCTATCAATCAGCATCACATGCTAAAGGAAAATCTTTAGTGAAAGGAAGAGTCAATCGATGAAGCAAACTTCATTGCTGTCTTGTTTTAAGAAATTGCCACATCCGTTCCAACCTTCAGCAACTATCACTCTTATCAGTCAGTAGCCATCCATATCAAGGCAAGATCCTTTACCAGGAAAAAATTATGACTGGCTGAAGACTAAGATGATTGCTAGCATTTTTTATCAATAAAGTATTTTTAAAATTAATGTATGTACATTGTTTTGTTTTAGATAAAATTCCATTGCATATTTAATAGACTACAGTATAGTGTAAACCTAACTTTTATGTTGATATGGTTTGGTTGTGTCCCCACTCAAATCTCATCTTGAATTGTCACTCCCGTAATTCCCATGTGTAGTGGGAGGGAACCAGTGGGAGGTGACTGAATCATGTGGGCGGGTTTTCTCTATGCTGCTCTCATGATAGTGAATAAGTCTCACAAGATCTGATGGTTTTAAAAACCAGAGTTTCCCTGCACACACTCTCTTGCCTGCTGCCATGTAAGACGGGCCTTTGCTCCTCCTTCACCTCCTCCATGATTGTGAGGCTTCCTCAGTTATGTGGAACTGTGAGTCCATTAAACCTTTTTTTCTTTACAAATTACCCAGTCTTGGGTATTTCTTCATAGCAGTATGAAAATTAACTAATATGCATTGGGAAACCAAAAAATTTGTGTGCCTTGTTTTATTGCCATATTCATTTTATTAAAGTTTCTGGAACTGAACTCACAATGTCTCTGAGGTATGTTTTTATTAATTACTGCCACTTAAAAATTAGCAATCTTGCGTTTGTCTTTCAAAATACTTTTTAGTCTTAGATTATCATCATATTTGTCTGCTTTTGTTATTTTATAATTGCATTTATTAAAAACTAAAATTACATGTACAAGACTTAATAATTCAGAGCTCTTTCCATTCAGTCAGTACATGGACTTAATATTAGGTGGAAAGAATAGATCAGAAAGGAAAAGTATGGACTAGGAGGAAAGAAAAGCATTTCGATTAGTTAATAGAAATAGGAGTGAAATTAGTAAATTGAGGACTAATTATTTAGGTCAACTGGAACTTGAGGCAACACAGAGACCTCCGGGGGAAAAAGACAAACATACAGAGTAAACAGAGCTGAGGAACGGCTTGCATTCTTCTAATGACAAGAATGCTGATGGACAAGAGGAGAATAAGAATCTGAATACATGAGGTTGTAGGTCTTGGTCAAAGCTGCACAGCCCATATTTCATTCTCCGTTGTTTTAGCACTAGATCTTCCTTTTTATGTTAATAGCATCAAAATAAGAAAACTGCATGTAAATAAAATAAACGATAGTTGGGGCTGGAGTGACACATGTTCTATTGAGTTCCTCTTTGAGGAAAGGAGTTTGGGAGAGGTACATGCTGAAGAAAAAAAAAGTGTCACGAAAGGGATTTAAGTATAAAAGAGTCAACTTGAGCCTATATTCCTGAGAGGACTTCCAGGTACTTACTGCGTTGTTGCGCCTCTCTCTGATTTTGGTGGAATCAGTGTTAGCTAAAACTAATGGAGTTAGAAATCCCTGTTGTGTCCCTGGTTTACTCTGGCAACGGTACTTGGAAAGAAACCCCAGAGACTAGTGAAATGGGAGAAGTTCCCTTATCCCACTTGCAGGGTGTGCAACAGGGGTGTGGTTCGCCTCTTCAGTGCCCCACTGCTCAAATCCCTAGGGGGAGCATGCAGATGAGCAGGTTGTGGGGAGCATTCTGGGGCTCCAACCCCATAGCAGTGCTAAAGGTTAAGTGTTCACAGCTCCCAAAGCACCAGTGAGCGTGTGTTATAGTGTGCTCTTTTAGCTTTGCTGTCTGCGGGTGGCTTGTGTTAATCAGCTCAATTGGGTGGCTTGTATTAATCAGCTCAATTAGACCCTCTGCCTTATTACAAGGACAGAGGGCTTTCTGTATCCCGGGTTCTTGCCCTAGTGTCACACCTGGGCTTGGAGGATGGGTGCAAGGATTTTTTGAGTGGTGGAGGTAGCTCTCAGTGAGGTGGATGGGGAGCCAGAAAGGAGATGGCATGGGAAGGTGGTCTTCCCCTGGAGTCAGGCCGCTCAGCAGCCAGACTCTACACCAATCTCCCCCAGCCAAGTTCCATGCCATCCCACCATTGATGGCCTGCGATGTGTGCTGGTGTCTGTTGGTGTGTTATTCTGTTCCTCTCAACGTCCAGCCACGCGTGTCTGTGCCTGCTAGGGTGTTGGGTTTTTATGGGCACAGGATGGGAGGCATGACAGACAAGAGTGGTCTTGGAAAATGCAGCATTTGGGCATGAAAACAGGAGTGACTGTTCTCATTTAGGTCCGTCAGCACAGGCCCAAGGGTGGAGCCCTCGCCAGAGACCCTGCCCTACTCTACTCAGCACTTCCTGTCCCCCTCCCTTATCACTAGGAAACCTGGGTTGGAAAAAGAGATGCTCACTGGCCTGATACATTGTATGCAGCTCACAATGACTGAGACAGCCTGCTATTTGGATTGCTCTCCATGCCTACCATCACCCTGAGGCAGGCCAACCAGGCAGAGGAGTAGAGAGTAGCACAGTAAATCTACACTTACATCTTTCAACTGATTTTTGTGAGACTGGATTATTCAAGTAACAGCTGAAATGTATGCACGCAGATCCAATTTTGGAAGAAAAAAATAACTGGAAAAGACTAAAGCATAGCATACATAGATAAACGACCAAATATAAGAATCCAAAATAAAATGTACTGGGGTTCTGCCTCAAGATGTTAAAACAATATTGCTATTGTAGGTACAGATTCCTAAAACTAACAAGCTATAAGCAAATGATCACATGTGCATTCCTTACAAACCATATCACAAGACACTGAATGAATAGTATTGCTTTATCTCTTTGTGTTCGGCATTGATTTTTTGAGAGTTGAATACCCCATCTATACATAATGATTATTATGAATTTGGGAGCAAACCTAACTTACAAACAGGAAGGGTAAAGATAAAAGAAGTTGTTAATATTAAAAGAGGATGCGATTTTTAAAATATTTTTTAAATGTGGATATTTGAGAGTTACCTTTAAAAGGAATATGTAAATCTTAGGATAGAAATGTTGTAATATTTCCTAGCCTCAAGAAAGAGTTAGATATTTGGATTTTATTTGTACTTCTAAATTTCCCCAGGCTGGGGTAAGGTTTAGCTTTTCATCCAACTGTATATCTCAGTAATGTACAAGGTAGAGGTAAAAGAGAGAGTGATGATGGCATAGTAGTATCTTTGATGGAAGAAAGAAAGAAGTCTTCTTTCCTTATCCTGAAGTATGCTTCGAGAATAAATAAGACCAATACCTGGATTAAGGTACAGTGGCCTCACTGCATCACATAACTTTAAATTAAATAATCAAATTATTAAGTACAGTCATGCTCTGCATAATGATGTTTTGGTCAACAATGGACCACATCTATCATGGTAGTCCCATAAGATTATAATGGAGCTGAAAACTTCCTGTCACCAAGTGATATGTTGATAATTCTGACCCTATGTAGACCTAGGCTAATGTGTCTTTGTGTCTTAGATTTTAAGAAAAAGGTGTGAAAAGCAAAGAAATGTATTAAAATTTTAAAAATAGATAAAACCTATAAAATGAGGACAGAAGAAAGATATTTTTGTACAGCTGTACCACGTGTTTTAATCTATGTTTTATTACAAAACAGTCAAAAATTTAAGTTTATAAAGTTAAAAAGTTACAGTAAGCTAATTTATTATTGAAGAAAAAAGGTTTTAAATAAATGTAGTGTAGCCTAAGTGTACAGTGTTTATAAAATCTACAGTAGTGTACAGTGATGTTCTAGGTCTTCACACTCATTCACTCCTCACTCACTGACTCACCCAGAGCAACTTCCAGTCCTGTGAGCACCATTCATAATGAGTACCCTCCTTATACAATGGTACCATTTTTAATCATCTATATTGTATTTTTACTGTATCTTTTCTATTTAGATACATACCATTATGCTCTAATTGCCTTCAGTGTTCAGTACAGTCACATGCTGTACAGGTTTGTAGCCTGGAGCAATAGGCTGTACCACAGAGTCTAGTTATGTAGTAGGTTACACCATGTAGGTTTGTGTAAATACACTCTATGATGTTCACACAATGACAAAACTGCCTAATGAAGCATTTCTCAGAATATATCCCTGTTGATAAGTGACACATGACTGTATTTAATAATATTTTGTTTGACTAAAGCCTCCTGATTGTCTGACCTTCAAACAATTATTTATGTAGATGGAGAGGTAAAAAGCTTCTACCTCCTTTGATCCAAAAGAAAGTTTAAAAAGGGTGTAAGGCAATTTTTTTTGAGTGATGCCTAATTTTAGCTAAATTGTACACATATTTAGATACAACTCTTCCAGTTTCACTAAGTGTAGGTATTTTTCCAAGCAAAATCTCAGGAAGAGAGAAACAAGATTTAAAGAACTTCCTCTTCTGAAAGACCCATAAGTGTCATATGGACAGGTATCTATTTGTACTTTTTGATTCAGTTTTGTAGTGTGTCAGATAAATTGAGTAACAAGGGGTGTCATTTGAGGATCATGCTGCACAATATGTGGCTTGCATGGTACCCTACACTGATCCTGCCCTGTACTTACACGATCACATTTTATGCTGATTGAGCCTCCAAGTTTAATACTCAGGGTATAAAGTCTGTTACCTTTTCTGCATATTTTATTAGCAAAAAGTTATATTACGCTGATCCAATTTCATATTTCAGAGATCCAGCTGCAATGTTGCTGATGAAGCTACATAACCTATTTGCTTAGCCAAATGCATAAACAAGCATTTAATCAATAATCAGGTTGCATATTTTAATGGAACCAGTGCGATGACTGTAATCATTTAAAAATACACATCAAACAAATTTATGTTCATAATTTATTCTCAAGGGCAGGTTAATGCTATTTAGGCTATTATTTTCCCATCCTGGCCAACATGGTGAAACCCATATCTACTAAAAATACAAAAATTAGCTGGCCGTGGTGGCGCGTGCCTGTAGTCCCAGCTACTTGGGAGGCTGAGGCAGGAGAATCGCTTGAACCCAGGAGGCGGAGGTTGCAATAAGGCGAGATCGCACCATTGCATTACAGCCTGGTGACAGAGTGAGACTCCATCTCAAAAAAAAAGAAAAAAGAAATAGATATTTCTAAACTTAAAAACAGAAAAATACCAGAATTTTTCTTTTGCAGTTTTTGTTGTTTACTCCCCTCCTCCCCCTAGAAAAGTCTTCGGAAGTTATGGATTGCCTTCTTTTAACACAGAAGTCCTGTTTACCAGATGGGCAGGAGAACAATCCCCAAACCTATTCAACTATGAAGCTGTCAAACATAACAGCTGGGGACCTTCTGGAAGAATATGATTGACAGAGACTCAGGAAGGTAGACCCCTAGGTTTATACTGCTGCATGGTCGCACCATGGCTGATTGGTTTCTGACTAATAGGGTCAGTCGAATTGTTAAAAAATAGTTTCTTCGATACACATGTTGACACAATAAGTCTTCAAACTATTACCGCAAAAATGTCAGAATGATTGGCTTAAAGAAGATTTTAAATTCTGGTATCTAATTCAATAAGCCTCTATTAAATACTGCTATGTGTCAGAAACTATTCTAGATATTGGAGGTGGGGTAAGGATCCGGGTCCCTGTCTTTCAGGACCTTCTGATTTACTAGGGAAGACAGATGAATCCTTGAGTAGCTAACAGAATGTAGGATGATAATCACTAGACAATAACCCAGGGTTATAGAAAGCAAGGGGAGGGAAAATTCACTGTGACAGGAGTTGAAGAAAAAGGTGAAATTTGAGATGACCTTGAAGGCTAGAAAGGATGCTGACGTGGAAAGTTGGAAATAAAAAGCATTCTGGGCAGACGGGAGAATTTTATAGCAGTATTCTTTATATTCCTTGAACATTGGAATCCTTTTTCATTGAAATGAGGAAAAAACTCTTTTTGTCAAGGTTAAATATTGTATGTTTAGCACTACTTTCATTATATATATTTTTTACTTTTAAGAAAACAAAGCTGGCTGCTGCTAGAAATCAGTCTTGACATACTTCTGTTTTACTGATGGTTTTTGGAGGGCATTGTTGCCTATATTGCGTGCTTCAGCTCAAACCAGGAACCAGGCCTCAGCCATGTAGACAAGAGTAGAATAAATGAGGCAGATGTTTTACTGACTTCTTCTCATTTGAATCTACTCAGTGCAGAAGGGAGACGTTGTTTGCCTCAAATTATTTAAGTACCAGCATTTGTCACTCCTGTAATTCACTTACCACTACCAGATATGCAATTACTTTAACTGCAAACCACTTACATCTCAGTCAGTTCTACTGTCTAAAAATATGTCTGCTTTCATTTGAAGAGCTAAGACTGAAACTGTACTTGGGACCATTCCAAAACTTTGCTAGTTGTGCACTTCAAGTGGAGCAATATTTAAATTAATTTTCCTTTTGAATTGTAAGAAAAATGATTACACATATCATTGTTAAATTTAACATTATCATTTTACAGTATTTATTTAAGAATAAGAATTGAAAATTGATGGGCCTGAAAGGCTACAAAGCTTATTCTGTTGTCGGGCCTTGAGTTACAACTTTGACATATCTAAATGTATTCTTTCTTGATGATTGGGTTCCCAAGGATTTGATCAACTTCAGTTTACACTGTAATCCTCACAGGTCAGCACTGTGTTGACTCCCCTATTGTTGAAGGCACAGAGGCTCAGAAAACAATAATTATTCAGTGATTTATGCCTATTTGATATTAAATGTGGCCCTGTGAGATTGCATTTCACCATTCATGACCAAATAGAGAATGTACAGAGAAGAGTTTATTAACCTAGGAACTGAGTGGGCTGACCCTTCTAGATTTAGTTCAGGTGATGGATACTCAGAGTAGATTGAAAAATAGACGATTGAGGTGGGTGGATCATGAGGTCAGGAGATCAAGACCATCCTGGCCAACATGGTGAAATCCCATCTCTACTAAAAATACAAAAATCAGCCAGGTGTGGTGGCATGTTCCTGTATTCTCAGCTACTCAGGAGGCTGAGGCAGGAGAATTGCTTGAACCCAGAGGCAGAGGTTACAGTGAGCCAAGATCAAGCCATTGAACTCCAGCCTGGGCGACAGAGCAAGATTCCGTCTCAAAAGAAAAAAAGAAAAATAGACATGATAAGAAGGAAGCTGGGCAGCTTTTATTAGAAAATACTGGGATACAGCCTTGATGTTCCCTGGAATCACAGAATGGTTTTGATGATTCACAGATGAAGGGCCTGGAATTCTTTGTCATGTTGGGTTAGTTTCCAGGGTAAATGAACTGTGGCATGTACCCACTTTCTTGGTCATCTTACCAGCTATCTCAGTTTTCTTTGCAACTGAGTGTAGGCATATTCTTCACCTTAGGTGGCTGGACCCAGTGCTAACTTGGAGTAGCTTAGCAATGCAGAGGTAGAGGACAAAGACAAAGAATGCAAATATTTGTCCAGTTCCTACCTTTGTCTGCCTTTTGTTTCCCCTTTTAGTTCCACTAAAATTCCATGTTCTCTCCTGCCTGCAAGGACTTTCACATGCTTTTCTCACTGTCTGTAATGCACTCTCTATCCTCCTTTGCCTACTCAGCTCTGTCATCCTCCAGATCTTACCATAAAAGTACCACCTTGAATTCACACACATACAAGCTCAGACATCAATCTCTTTCATTCAAAAGTTTTGTCTCATGATGGATTTTTATTATTGTTCTTACTACTAGTAAAAAATTATCAGCTCCAAGGCATATGATGCAGTTGGTTAAGTAGAAAATGTATAGTCTTGGTGGCTGTCAGACTTGGATTTCAATCTTCACTCTTCCACTATTGAGTGGTAGTGAGAAATATCCTTAATATCCTTTTGTTCTCATTGTAAAAATTTCTAAAGTGGAAATAGATATCATAGCTGCATTGTCTTCACATCTACTGGGACAGAAATACCTATATTGTTGGGTTACAATCAGGATGTTGAAGGAGATCAAGGGAACATTAATTGACTTCTTCCCCACCCTTTTCCTTTTATTCCAAAACACTTTTCAGTGTGAAACAAGTTAAAGTTTAATATTCACAAGAAGACATCTAAAGGCATCAATTTTCAAATCTGAAACAGTATTTATGCTTCCTAAATGGTGGCCTATGAATCATGAAGACTTGAAGCTAATTATTTTTTTCAGAATTATCAAATACTAAAATAAATGATGGATTTCATTCAACCATGTGATCAAGAACTGACAGTGGGAAGCCATATATGGTGAAATCCATGTCACATGTTGTTTGCAGCCTTTGCCGAATAAAAGAAACCATTTTTAGGTTGCTGATCAAATAAGATTTCACGGCCTTTGCAAAAGAACATCATGTCTATGGCCAGTTATTAATACATTAACTAAATGTTGAGCACGTACTATGTGGCAGTCACTGTTTCAGGTAAAGACCAGAATATGTGATGTTGAGTAACTACTGGCACCCTCAATTAACTATGAAGTTAAACTCACAGCATGTTAATCACAACAGCTGGGATGGGGTACAGAGAGACAAGTTGTGCACTGGGAGAAAGACTTCGAAGATGTATCTAATTTTGCCATGTGGAGTAAGTGAATTTTATGGAGATGAAGCAGCATGCATAGAAGTCAGGAGGTAGGACAGGGAAGGATTGCCATGGATCAGCGCACAGAAGAGTTTGGTTGGAATCTGGGTGGTTTAAGGAGTGCAACTGAGTTCTGGTCAATATTTGCAGAGCACCTATTATATGTGAGACACTCTGAGTATGGAGATTATTAACTGGAATTATCAGGGTTAATGATATTAAGTCATTACTATTAAGGGTCCCTGCCTTTGAAAACTTTGCAGCCTATGAGAGGGTGGAGTAGTGAATGGAGGTGGGTAGAGGAGATGTATAAATAAATAAGAGAAATACAGTGTTTCTGAGATAAATGCAATAACAAAATTAGGTACACAACAAGCATAGAGAGCAATTAACTCTGGGGACTGTGTGGTTGTTTGTGTGTGTGTGTGTGTGTGTGTGTGTGTGTGTGTGAGTGAGTGTATTTGTGTATGTAAAGGCTTTACAGGGTTGGTACAGGACATTTGGGCAGAGTTTTGAAGAATGGGCATTCACCAGGGAAACAGGGAATAGGCAGAAACACGGAATCTTGTGACAGTATAGTAGGTATAGAAAACTACCAGCAATTGGGTATTAGTGGATCAACAGGGAACAGTAAAAGATGAAGGTGGACAAGCAGATAGGAGCTAGGTCCTGGAAGACCATGCAAGCTGCTTTAAGTAGTTTGGACTTATTAAACCAAAACGTTAATGAGCAATTGGAAGTTTTAAAGCAGGCAAGTGAGGTGGTCAGATTTGAATTTTAGGAAGAGCCCAGCTGCTGTCCAGAACAATGGTTTTTGAACTTAAGTGTTTCTCAGAATAACATGGGAAGCTTGTAAGATGCAGATTCTTGGCTCTTACCTCCAGAGAAGAGGGTATGGAGCTCATGCATGCGCACTTTTAGAACACATAATTTTTTTCAGATTCAAGTGGTCCTCAGATGGACTTGGTGGTAGTGATTAGGGTGGGGGAAATTCCAGAGTCAGGGACAGCAGATAGGATGCTATTGCTGCAGATAACAGAATCACAAACTCTAGATTGAGGATCAGAGTTCGGACTCTGCTTCCAGGTGTTGGATAGAACAAGACAGGGACCTCTGAGAGGGTTGGAGTACTTCACACATTATTAATACATAGCTCCAGGCACAAAGGAAACAAAGATCCATTTAAGAGAGACAGCTGTGCAAAAAGTTATGAGTGTACTCACGATGAGGTACATGACTGAAATGTTTACCTTCCCTTACTTGAGGTCAGATTTGGTTTAAAAGGCTGAGTTTGTAGGTAGAGGAGCTGGTGGCCCCAGGTGTGGGGAGCAGAGGTCAGAAGAAGCTGGAAGCCAGGCAGGGTTCTCTAGGGATGGATGATAACACGGTTGCTAAGTAGGGATAGAGGCCCTGTTGTAGAGCTGTGGTTTAACACCATGAAATTTTCAACTGTTTCCAGGCATGAAAGATTCATTCCTCAGGAGATCAAATTAGAACCACAACACAACAAGGTAATTCACTGTTTTAGTCACTCACTACATCAACACTCACAATTGACTATACCAGTCATGACAACAAAGACGCCAGGTACAGCACACAGGTCTACTGAACTAGTGTGGAAGAGGGGAGAGGGAATTTAGGACGCATTTATTCATAGGTTCATACATAGTCTGCTGCCACAAAGTCTGTTTCTTATAGATGTTGCTGCAATACAACCTTAAAAACATGTTTTTTTCTCTCCAAATTAGGCAAATATTTTAGAAATATTAATGGCTTAATAGAACCAGTGTTTCATTAAAACACTGTCACTGTGGCTTTTAATTTTTTTTACTTTTAAAATTTTTGTGGATACATAGTAGGTGTATATATTTATGGGGTACATGAGATGTTTGGATACAGGCATGCAAGGTGAAATAAACACATCACAGAGAATGGGGTATCCATACCCTCAAGCATCTATCCTTTGAGTTACAAATAACCCAATTATACCCTTTAAGTTATTTTAAAATGTACAATTAAGTTATTATGGAGTGTAATAACCTATTGTGCTATTGAATACTAGGTCTTATTCATTCTTTCTATTTTTTTGTATTCATTAACCATCTCCACTTCCACCCCAATCCCACTACCCTTCCTAGCCTCTGGTAACCATCCTACTCTCTGTGTCCATGAGTTCAACTGTTTTGATTTTTAGATACCGCCAATAAGTGAGAACTTGTGATGTTTGTCTTTCTGTGCCTGGCTTATTTCACTTAAAATCATGATCTCAAGTTCCATACATGTTGAAGCAAATGACTGGATCTCATTCTTTTTTATGGTTGAACAGTACTCCATTGTGTCTATGTACATTTTATTTACCATTCATCTGTTGATGCACATTTACATTGCTTCCAAATCTTGGCTCTCATGAACAGTGTTGCAACACACATAGGAGTGAAGATATCTTTTCAATATTACTGATTTTCTTTCTTTGGGGTATATATGCAGAATTTGGATTACTGGATCATATGGTAGTTCAATTTTTACTCTCTTTGAGGAGCCTCCAAACTGTTCTCCCTATTGGTTGTACTAATTTCTATTCTTCCCAACAGTGCAGAAGGGTTTCCTTTTCTCCGCATCCTCACCAGCATTTATTATTGCCTGTCTTTTGGATATAAGCCATTCTAAGTAGGATGAGATGATATCTCATTGTAGTTTTTATTTGTATTTCTCTGATGATCAATGAAGTTGACACCTTTTCACATGCCTGTTTGCTATCGTAACGTCTTCTTTTGAGAAATGTCTATTAAAATCTTTTGCCCATTTTTTGATCAGATTATTAGACTTTTTCCTATGGAGTTGTTTGAGCACCTGATATATTCTGGTTATTAATCCCTTGTCAGATGAGTAGTTGGCAAATATTTTCTCCCATTCTGTGGGTTGTTTCTTTACTTTGTTGATTGCATCCTTTGCAGTGTAGAAGGTTTTTAACTTAATGTAATATCATTTGTCCATTTTTGCTTTGGTTGCCTGTGTTTGTAGGGTACTGCTCAAGAAAAGTTTGCCCAGACCAATGTCCTGGAGATTTTTTCCCCAATGTTTTCTTGCAGTAGTTTCATACTTTGAGGTCTTAGATTTAAGTCTTTAATCCATTTTTATTTGACTTTTGTATACAGTGAGAGACAGGGGTCTATTTGCATTCTTTTGCATATTGATATCCAGTTCTCCCAGCATCATTTATTGAAGAGACTGTCCTATCCCCAGTGTATGTTCTTGGCACCTTTGTTGAAGATTAGTTCACTGCAGCTGTATGGATTTGTTTCTGGGTTCTTCATTCTGTTCCACTGATCTATGTGTCTGTTTTTATGCCAGTACCATGCTGTTTTCATTACTATAGCTCTGTAGTATAATTTGAAGTCAGGTAATGTCATTCCTCCAGTTTTACTCTTTTTTCTCAGGATAGCTTTGGCTATTCTAAGTCTATTGTGGTTCCATACAAATTTTAGGATTTTTTTTTCTATTTCTGTGAAGAATGCCATTGGTATTTTGATATGGATTGCATTGTATCTGTAGATTGCTTTGGGTAGTAGTGACATTTCAACAATATTGATTCTTCTAATCTAAGAACATGGATTCTGCCAGGCAGAAGTTTGCTGCAGGAGCGGAGCCCTCATGGAGAACCTCTGCTAGGGAAGTGAGGAAGGGAAATGTGGGGTCAGAGCACCCACACAGAGTCCTCACTGGGGCACTGCCTAGTGCAGCTGTGAGAAGAGGTCCACCATCCTTCACAACCCAGTGTGGTAGATCCACAGATGGCTTGCACTGTGCACCCAGAAAAGCCACAGACACTCAACACCAACCAGTGAAAGCAGCTGGGAGCGGGGGCTGTAGCCTGCAAAGCCACAGGGGTGGAGCTGCCCGAGGCCATGTGAGCCCACCTTTTGCATCTGCGTGACCTGGACATGAGACATGGAGTCAAAGGTGATCCTTTTGGAGCGTTAAGATTTTACTGCCTCTCTGGAGTTCTCACTTTCATGGGGCCTTTAGCACCTTCATTTTGGCCAATTTCTTCAATTTGGAATAGGTATATTTATCCAATGCCCGTACCCCCATTGTATCTAGAAGTAATTACCTGGCTTTTAGTTTTACAGACTCATAGGTGGAAGGGACTTGTCTTGTCTCAGATGAGACTTTGGACTTGGACTTTTGGGTTAATGCTGGAATAAATTAACACTTTGAGTGACTGTTGGAAAGGCATGATTGGTTTTGAAATGTGAAAGGGACATTAGATTTAGGAGGTGCCAGGGGCAGAATGATGTGGTTAGGCTTTGTGTCCCCACCCAAATCTCATCTTGAATTGTAATCCTCATAATCCCCATGATCCCCATGTGTTAAGGGAGAGACCAGGTGGAGGTAAATGAATCATGGGTCTCACTCAAGGCGCTCTACATAGTACCTGGGTATCGCTGCTGGTTATTCAGGGCTCAAGGTCTCTTCAGTTAACAGGTGATGAATGCTGCCAACACTAGGTCTTTTTGTTCAAGGCAGTGGGTTCCCTTGTGGTCCAGGATGTGTCTAGAAATGTGATCCAAAAGCTGTGGCCTGGAACAGTGGTCTCACGACTCTGACCAGTGCCCTATCTTGCTGTGGCTGAGCTGGTATCCAAGATGCAAGACAAATTCCTCCCCACTCTTTGCTCTCCTCAAGTGGAAGGATGGGGTCTCTTTTGAAGTGCGTTTTAGGGGTGGGGTGATGCTAGCACTCCCTTGGCTGCCTCAGCTGATGTCTCAGTATGTTGTGTGCTTCCCCAAGTCCACTGTCTCTGGGCCTTGTTCAGCACTGGGCCATGCCTAAGAGTTGCTGTCCTCCTGGCCTAGACTGCCTTTCAAGTTTACTTGGAGAATCACAGTGCTGTAGCCCATGGCAGTGAGGTTTGTGAGGACTTAAGTTCTCACTGCTGGGATCCATGATTCCCCTCCGGCCAGGGGATTTAATGCTCCCTCTGTGTATGGGGGTCAGCTGGTTTTCATTTCTGCTCTATCAGGACAGCACTGAGTTTAATGTCTCACAATTGCTGTGTTCTCCCTTCCTCTGTACCCAGAGATGTTCTCTGCACCATGTGGCTGCTGCTAGGGGGTGGGTGGAGGGGGGATGGCAATGTCAATTCAGGAATGTTTATTCTATCTCTTCAGTGCCTCTTTCAGCAATATTAAGTTAAAACAAGGTACTATGAGTGATCACTTGATTTTTAGTTCTTGTGAAGGTGTCTTTTTCTATGTAGATGGTTGTTAATTTGGTGTCCTTACTGGGGAGTGGGGGATCAGTAGAACTTTCTATTCAGCCATCTTGCTCTACCCTCCTGTGGCTTTTTTTTAAACTGGATAAATATAGCTATCAAAATACTTCACAAGGTAAAGGAATAACCCATATCCCTCTACCATAATTAAATAGCACATTTTGGTTTTGCATATTCACTTTTTGTCTTTATTGCTGTGTGTGTGTGCATATATACATGGATATATATATACATACACAAATAGTTAGAATGCATTCACCATCTTGATATTTGCCTCACATTGGTTTGCTAGGGCTGCCATAACAAAATACTACAGAGATTTATGTTCTTACAGTTTTAGAGGCTGCAAGTCTGAGATCAAGGTGTTGGTAGGTTTGGGTTGTTTTCTCCTTGTCTTGTAGCTGGTTGCCTTCTTGCTGTGTCTTAACATGTTCATTCCTCTGAGTGTACGTGTGTCTTGTGTCGCTCTGTGCCTACATCTCCTCTTCTTAGAAGGACACCAGTCATATAGGATTAGGGCTCACCCTTAAAACCTCATTTTACCTTATTACCTTTTTAAAGACCTAATCTCCTTTTAAAGACTCTTAGGACCTAAGAGATTAGGTCTTTAAAAAGGTACTCGGGGTTAGAATTTCAACACATGCATTTTGGGTTACGAGCACATTTCAGTCCGTAACAGCCTCTTTCAATTTTTGCTCTTCACCATTTAATATCTGAAAGATTTTTTTGTGGTCACCATTGTAGAAAGCATGTTTTATTTTATTTTTTATTTTTTATTTTTATTTATTTTTTTTTTTTGAGACAGAGTCTTGCTCAGTCGCCCAGGCTGGAGTGCAGTGGCATGATCTTGGCTCACTGCAAGCTCCACCTCCCTAGGGTTCACGCCATTCTCCTGCCTCAGCCTCCCTAGTAGCTGGGACTACAGGCGCCTGCCACCATGCCAGGCTATTTTTTTTGCATTTTTAGTAGAGATGGGGTTTCACTGTGTTAGCCAGGATGGTCTCGCTCTCCTGACCTCATGATCCGCCTGCCTCGGCCTCCCAAAGTGCTGGGATTACAGAAAGCATGTTTTGATGAGAGGAAGAGGGTTCCATCTGTTTGATGTACAGAAATGTGCTTAACCAGTTCTCCATTATTGGGCATTTTTGGTTATTTCCAGTGTTGCTGTTGCAAATAATGCTTCATTGAGCATCTTTGTGCACATGGCATTTTGTTTCTTCTCAATTATTTCCTTAGGATAAATCCCCAAGAGTGAAATTATTGGGTCATTTTTATGACTCTTGATATATTTTGCCATATTATTTTTCAAATGGGCTATGACAATTTATACCGCTACCAGCAGTATGTAAGCATATAGCTTTATTAGAATATAGGCATTTGTTGTTTTGGTTTAAATTTGCTAATTTAATATGTGTAAAACGTTATATATTATTGCTGTCTTAATTTGCATTCTTTAAATTACTACTGAGGTTATACACAGTTGGTTTTTGTCACAAATTCTAATGGTTCATATAAAATATCAGAGACCCTTTATGCAAGCGTTAATTTCAGAGGGCAAATTAATTCAAACTAATTTATTCATTTACAAAATTATTTCAGCACACTTTTGTTAAGCTCCATTTCTGTGCCAGGCACTATGTTAGGAGTGAAAGATACAAAGGCAAGTAGGATCCTTGTGTCTAGAATAGGAGGTGCATGTTGGCTCTTACAGTCACTTAGAAATTTTAAGGAAAGGCCGGGCGCAGTGGCTCATGCCTGTAATCCTAGCACTCTGGGGGGCCGAGGCGGGTGGATCACAAGGTCAGGAGATCGAGACCATCCTGGCTAACACGGTGAAACCCCATCTCTACTAAAAATACAAAAAATTAGCTGGGCATGGTGGCGGGCGCCTGTAGTCCCAGCTACTTGGGAGGCTGAGGCAGGAGAACGGCGTGAACCCGGGAGGCCGAGCTTGCAGTGGACCGAGATCATGCCACTGCACTCCAGCCTGGGCGACAGAGCAAGACTCCGTCTCAAAAAAAAAAAAAGAAAAGAAAAAGAAATTTTAAGGAAAAAAGAGAAGTTTATAGGTATCCAACAGTGACACAGTGAAGTTAAAATTGATTAAGCCCTTGTGTCAGGATCCCACTAGAAATATATGGCACATTTGAAAAGAGTATTTATTAAGAGAGGTTAGGAAAGGAACTATATAAAGGCAAGGTAACCAATAAGGATAGAATTATCCATGGTGGAAGCCTTGAAAACTATTATCACCCCTAGGTCTAAAGGGAAAATGGGAGGCAACCATTACTGGAATGAAGTGAGAGCTGAATAAGACAGGCCTTCACCCAGGCTTAGCAGCTTTAGGTAGAGAAATATAGCCACTGCCCGACAATAGCCACTGCTGACTCTCCAGTATTTTGCCAGAGGTCCCAATAACGAAACCCAAATAAGAGCCAGAGGATAAGGGCCTGGATCGGCTGCCCAATAAGTCAGTCTTCCAGAGATTAAAACAAGCTAGAGAAAGGTAGAGGATGTATCTAGATGGGCAAACAGAGAATATCTGACACATCCTCTTTAACCTCCCTCCGTCACACCAAATAGGAACAAAACCATTTCATATCCAAATAGGTAAGTTTAAAACATCTATTTGAAAAATCATCTAAAACAACTTGTTTGAAACTAGTGATGCGCAGCATCTCTTAGGGCAGATTCCCTTGATTCTGCAAGCCTCCAGTATGTTTGCTGTTGCTAAATAAATGTTCAGATTTGGCAAGAAGTGAGAAAGGCAAGATAGAGAAATCTCATCAGAATCCATCAGGACCCATGTAGATATCTTAATAGTATAAACCAAGTTGGAATAATTTTAATTAGAAAGTGACAGTTTCACTCAATTTACCCTAAATCATGGAGTTGTTGTACTTTGCCATAGTAACTCTGCTCTGATGCTGTTTCTCTGGGCTACCAAGGTGTTACTAGTGATGCTGCACTTTCTCTCACAGTATCTTGGCTTCTCTCTCTTCACTTCCCAATATTTCCTTCTGCTACTGCTAGAATCTGAATGTTTGTGTCCCTCCAGAATTCACATGTTGAAACCTGCATCCCAAGGTGATGGCATTAAGAGGTGGGGCCTTGGGAGGCCAAGGTGGGCAAGTCACAAGGTTAGGAGATCGAGACCATCCTGGCCAACATGGTGAAACCCCGTCTTTACTAAAAATACAAAAATTAGCTGGGCATGGTGGCACATGCCTGTAGTCCCAGCTACTTGGGGGGCTGAGGCAGGAGAATCGCTTGAACCTGGAGGCGGAGGCTGCAGTGAGCCAACATCGCGCCACTGCACTCCAGCCTGGGTGACAGAGCAAGACTCCATCACAAAAAGAAAAAAAAAAAAAGAGGTGGGGCCTTTGGGAGGTGATTGAGTCATGAGAGTAGAGTCCTCCTGAATTGAATTAGTGACCTTACAAAGGAGAACTGAGAGAGCATGTTTGCCCCTTCCACCATGTGAAGATGCAGTGAGAAGGTGCATTCAATGAGAAATGAGCCCTTGCCAGACACCAAATCTGCCAGCATGTTGGTCTTTGACTTCCCATCCTCCAAAACTGTGAGAAATAAATTTCTGTTATTTATAAGACACACAGTTGATGGTATTTTTTGTAATAACAACCCAGGCAGACTAAGACAGCTACCAACAAGAAGATTTTCTTATTATTTATTCAGTTTCTAGCTGGAAATAATTTGATTGGTCTAGCTTGTTATTCAATGAGATTAACCATCCTTGAGTTAGGTGTTCCACTATTGATACAATCAATGGTATTTCTTTCTTAAAAAACAGCCCGATAATGTGTTAGCACAAAGCTAACTGCAAAACCATAAAATTTTCTCATCTGAAACAAATCTCACTCATATTCATACCAGCTGGGATAATTTGTTACTACTTTTTCTGGGATTCCATAGAATTTTCTACAACTTTATTGAGATTTAACTTATGTACATGCTTAAAGTACAAAAGTTGATGATTTTTGACATATGTATACACATATGAGATCATCACCATAATTAAGATAATGAACACTTACATCAATGTCAAAAACTTTCTCTGTTATCCTATAGAGAGATATATGACAAAGATCCTGCCTTCAAGGAAATTAATATCTAATGAGAGACATGCAAACAGCTCACATTAGATGAGTAAGGCAGAATGAAATAGGGACTTGACACTGTACCACATACAATGCACTGTGCTTTTTTGTTCTAGATTTTAAATTCATGAGACAAAGAATCTCATTTACCTGGTTAGGATCCTGTGCCCACCCCTGGATCAACAAACATGGCCAAGAGACCAAGATCCCATACTATAAACATGACCACTTGTTGCCTATTCACCTATGCATATTGAGGCCATTCTCAGATTCAGAATTTTAAGTTGGGGTGCCACTCTAAGAGGTGTTTATCATAGGATAATATAGGTTAAGAGACTTAGCCAACATCTAACAAAATATGAACCTCGTTCCCTTTTCTCCACTCTTTCACATCTGCCTTATACTATTGAACCTTCTGGCTGGTAGGAATTCTTACTGATAGTCATTTGCCTTTCTCTAGGAATGTGAAAACCCAATTTTTTTTATTATCAATGTTATCTCTAAATTAGTTGCCCTTAATTTATCATCCATTTTTCAGTTGTTCACTTTAGAGTTAATGCCACAAACTTTGCATGTCTACTTAATTCTAACCCTTCATGAAACACACACACACACACACACACACACACACACACACACACACACACATACACCTTCTCTCTTTAGGATTCTTTGTATACCCGTTTTTTGGTTTTCGTTTTGTTTTGTTTTGTTTATTTTACTAGGTAATTACCATGAGCAATTGTGGATATGACACAATGACTTTTTGGTGAAAGATTCAGTATGTATCAGTCTTCAGTAGTTCTGAGGACTAGGAACAGAGAAAGTAGGTTCCAGGGCTGTTCCTATTTGGGTCCTTAAAGAAAATTGAAGAAAGAAAAATAAGAGACTGAGCATAAAATAAATTAGATTTTGTTTAGTCTGAAGATTATGAGGATTGGAGTCATCTTATTCATGGTTTTGAAAGGCATGAAGAATTTCTAAAAAGAGAATAGAGATTAGTTATTCTCTTTGTAGCAAATACACAATACAAGGAACTGTACTTACATCAAAGCAAGAAAGCTGTTCAGTTATAGGAAGGAACTTCTTGCTTGTTGTTGTAATAAATTGCCAGAAAGGTAACTGAAGGTTATGTGGCATATCAGTTTCTTGGAAAGCTCCAGAAAAAGGAAAATAACCACTAATCCTTGCTGGATTATATATTGTACCAAAGCCAAGAAAATCAGGCAATCTCTCAAGCTTCTTACAAGTCTTCAATCTACTATTCCTCTGATGGCTTCTAGATGCTACCCCACCAATAGTGAGTATCACACAAAGCCTTCTCTGGAAAGAGATCTCATACTCTGCTATTCAGATCTTTTGTAGTTTAGCTGTGTCTCAAGTCAAGAAAACATTGACTCAATGAAATTTTTTTGTATTCATTTATTTGCATGATGTACAAAAATTAGAGATGTTTTCAAATATATTTTATGTCATTTGTAGGGCTAAGTTAACCTAAAGTTTGAAGTAATAATACCACCTTTTTACAACTCTCACCCTAGTTACTGAAATAATTATTACTAGAAAAAAAGAATTACCACAGTGGAGATAGTGGTTTAATAATAACTTATAGTTCTTTACAGAGACTGAGAGAGTCCTCAGAGGCTCTCTCTCTCTGCCTCCCCAAAGTCATTAAACGACACTAGGAAAAGAATTTGAATGTAAAAGCATTTAAATTGTCCTTTGGTGAAAAGCAGAAATATAATCGTGAGTCGAAGTTTTCATAGTGCTCCTCCACCAAACAACAACAACAAAATAACAATAATAAAATAAAACCAAGATATTTGAGGAAGAAGAAGCCTACTCTCTCCCATATTCAGATGTTTCTCAAAAGACACAGACAGGAACAACCAGTACCAGCCACTGCAAAAACATGCCAAATTGTAAAGACCATCGATGCTAGGAAGAAACTGCATCAACTAATGAGCAAAATAACCAGCTAACATCATAATGACAGGATCAAAATCACACATAACAATATTAACCTTAAATGTAAATGGGCTAAATGCTCCAATTAAAAGAAACAGACTGGCAAATTGGATAAAGAGTCAAGACCCATCAGTGTGCTGTATTCAGGAAACCCATCTCACGTGCAGAGACACACAGAGACTCAAAATAAAGGGATGGAGGAAGATCTACCAAGCAAATGGAAAACAAAACAAAGCAAGGGTTGCAATCCTAGTCTCTGATAAAATAGACTTTAAGCCAACAAAGATCAAAAGAGACAAAGAGGGCCATTACATAATGGTAAAGGGATCAATTCAACAAGAAGAGCTAACTATCCTAAATATATATGCACCCAATACAGGAGCACCCAGATTCATAAAGCAAGTCCTTAGAGACCTACAAAGAGACTTAGATTCCCACACAATAATAATGGGAGACTTTAACACCCCACTGAAAACATTAGAAAGATTAATGAGACAGAAAGTTAACAAGGATATCCAGGAATTGAACTCAGCTCTGCACCAAGTGGACCTAATAGACATCTACAGAACTCTCCACCCCAAATCAACAGAATATACATTCTTTTCAGCACCACACCACACCTATTCCAAAATTGACCACATAGTAGGAAATAAAGCACTCCTCAGCAAATGTAAAAGAACAGAAATTATAACAAACGATCTCTCAGACCACAGTGCAATCAAATAGAACTCAGGATTAAGAAACTCACTCAAAACCACTCAACTACATGGAAACTGAACAACCTGCTTCTGAATGACTACTGGGTAAATAACGAAATGAAGGCAGAAATAAAGATGTTCTTTGAAATCAACGAGAACAAAGAAACAAACATACCAGAATCTCTGTGTAGAGGGAAATTTCAAAGCAGTGTGTAGAGGGAAATTTATAGCACTAAATGCCCACAAGAGAAAGCAGGAAAGATCCAAAATTGACACCCTAACATCACAATTAAAAGACCTAGAAAAGCAAGAGCAATCATATTCAAAAGCTAGCAGAAAGCAAGAAATAACTAACATCAGAGCAGAACTGAAGGAAATAGAGACACAAAAAACCCTTCAAAAAATCAATGAATCCAGGAGCTGGTTTTTTGAAAAGATCAACAAAATTGATAGACCGCTAGCAAGACTAATAAAGAAGAAAAGAGAGAAGAATCAAATAGACACAATAAAAAATGATAAAGGGGATATCACCACTGATCCCACAGAAATACAAACTACCATCAGAGAATACTATAAACACCTCTACGCAAATAAACTAGAAAATCTAGAAGAAATGGACAAATTCCTCGACACATACACCATCCCAAGACTAAACCAGGAAGAAGTTGAATCTCTGAATAGACCAATAACAGGATCTGAAGTTGAGACAATAATTAATAGCTTACCAACCAAAAAAAGTCCAGGACCAGATGGATTCACGGCCGAATTCTACCAGAGGTACAAGAAGGAGCTGGTACCATTCCTTCTGAAACTATTCCAGTCAATAGAAAAAGAGGGAATCCTCCCTAACTCATTTGATGAGGCCTGCATTATCCTGATACCAAAGCCTGGAAGAGACAACAACAACAACAAAAAAGAGAATTTTAGACCAATATGCTTGATGAACATTGATGCAAAAATCCTCAATAAAATACTGGCAAAACGAATCCAGCAGCACATCAAAAAGCTTATACACCATGATCAAGTGGGCTTCATCCCTGGGATGCAAGGCTGGTTCAACATATGCAAATCAATAAACGTAATCCAGCATATAAACAGAACCAAAGACAAAAACCACATGATTATTTCAATAGATGCAGAAAAGGCCTTCGACAAAATTCAACAACCCTTCATGCTAAAAACTCTCAATAAATTAGGTATTGATGGGACGTATCTCAAAATAATAAGAGTGATCTATGACAAACCCACAGCCAATATCATACTGAATGGGCAAAAACTAGAAGCATTCCCTTTGAAAACTGGCACAAGACAGGGATGCCCTCTCTCACCACTCCTATTCAACATAGTGTTGGAAGTTCTGGCCAGGGCAATCAGGCATGAGAAGGGAATAAAGGGTATTCAATTAGGAAAAGAGGAAGTCAAATTGTCCCTGTTTGCAGATGACATGATTGTATATCTAGAAAACCCCATCGTCTCAGCCCAAAATCTCCTTAAGCTGATAGGCAACTTCAGCAAAGTCTCAGGATACAAAATCAATGTGCAAAAATCACAAGCATTCTTATACACCAATAACAAACAGAGGGCCAAATCATGAGTGAACTCCCATTCACAATTGCTACAAAGAGAATAAAATACCTAGGAATCCAACTTACAAGGGATGTGAAGGACCTCTTCAAGGAGAACTACAAACCACTGCTCAACGAAATAAAAGAGGATACAAACAAATGGAAGAACATTCCATGCTCATGGGTAGGAAGAATCAATATTGTGAAAATGGCCATACTGCCCAAGGTAATTTATAGATTCAATGCCATCCCCATCAAGCTACCAATGAAAAGTCAATTCACAGAATTGGAAAAAACTACTTTAAAGTTCATATGGAACCAAAAAAGAGCCCGCATTGCCAAGTCAATCCTAAGACAAAAGAACAAAGCTGGAGGCATCATGCTACCTGACTTCAAACTATACTACAAGGCTACAGTAACCAAAACAGCATGGTCCTGGTACCAAAACAGAGATATAGATCAACGGAACAGAACAGAGCCCTCAGAAATAATGCCACATATCTACAACCATCTGATCTTTGACAAACCTGATAAAAACAAGAAATGGGGAAACGATTCCCTATTTAATAAATGGTGCTGGGAAAACTGGCTAGCCATATGGAGAAAGCTGAAACTGGATCCCTTCCTTACACCTTATACAAAAATTAATTCAAGATGGATTAAAGACGTAAATGTTACACCTAAAACCATAAAAACCCTAGAAGAAAACCTAGGCAATACCATTCAGGACATAGGCATGGGCAAGGACTTCATGTCTAAAACACCAAAAGCAATAGCAACAAAAGCCAAACTTGACAAATGGGATCTAATTAAACTAAAGAGCTTCTGCACAGCAAAAGAAACTACCATCAGAGTGAACAGGCAACCTACAGAATGGGAGAAAATTTTGGCAATCTACCCATCTGACAAAGGGCTAATATCCAGAATCTACAATGAACTCAAACAAATTTACAAGAAGAAAACAACCCCATCAAAAAGTGGGTGAAGGATATGAACAGATACTTCTCAAAAGAAGACATTTATGTAGCCAACAGACACATGAAAAAATGCTCATCATCACTGGCCATCAGAGAAATGCAAATCAAAACCACAATGAGATACCATCTCACACCAGTTGGCGTGGCGATCATTCAAAAGTCAGGAAACAACATTTGCTGGAGAGGATGTGGAGAAATAGGAACACTTTTACACTGTTGGTGGGACCGTAAACTTGTTCAACCATTGTGGAAGTCAGTGTGGCGATTCCTCAGGGATTTAGAACTAGAAATACCATTTGACCCAGTCATCCCATTACTGGGTATATACCCAAAGGATTATAAATCATGCTGCTATAAAGACACATGCACATGTATGTTTATTGCGGTACTGTTCACAATAGCAAGGACTTGGAAGCAACCCAAATGTCCAACAATGATAGACTGGATTAAGAAACTGTGGCACATATACACCACGGAATACTATGGAGCCATAAAAAATGATGAGTTCACGTCCTTTGTAGGGACATGGATGAAGCTGGAAACCATCATTCTCAGTAAACTATCACGAGGACAAAAAAGCAAACACTGCATGTTCTCACTCATAGGTGGGAATTGAACAAGGAGAACACATGGACACAGGAAGGGGAACATCACACACGGGGGCCTGTTGTGGGGTGGGGGGAGTGGGGAGGGATAGCATTAGGAGATATACCTAGTGTTAAATGAAGAGTTAATGGGTGCAGCACACCAACATGGCACATGTATACATATGTAACTAACCTGCACGTTGTGCACATGTACCCTAAAACTTAAAGTATAATAATAAAAAAAAAAGACATTAGTAGCCCATGGACCAACGTATTTGTCCTCTGAGATACCATCCTTATAGCGTTTGAGAGAGCTTTCTAATCTTAAAGACAATGGCACACATGAAAGAAAAAGGGAATATGGCAACTGCTGACAAAGCACTCGGAACGGAGTCTACCACGAGGCCTTCAGAAACGTTAACATTAGACAGAGCTCTGTTAGACTGTGGGGTCCTCAAGGGCGGAGAAGTTATTTGGTTTCCCTTACCAGAGAGGATTATGGGAAAGCAACATAATGCTTAAATTACAGCCAGAGAAAAATCCTAATTTGTGAGATATGACCATAGCTAACATGGATGCACTAGTGTTTTCCAAAGGCAAATGGCTTCATTCATCTATCACTTCCTAAGCACCTACTTCTGTGCCATATAGTGTACCAAGATCTAGGGATTCACTTCTGATGAAGACATTGTTCCTGTGTTATTAGGGGAAGGGGGCAAGGACTGACTATAAACAGAGCATTAAACTGCAGCTGGTTAGGTGTTGTGGGATGAGAAATATGGGGGCCATGGGATGGAGTGCGGGGGGCAGGGGGGCAGGCACTTTGCCAGGGCTGGGCAGAGGGAAATGGATTTTGGAGAATTTGCTCTTTTATATGATTCATGCCATAAGCTCTCTCTGTTAGAATGACTAAGAAGTATTGAATAAATTTTAATTTTCTTTAATGTTTCAATTCTTTTTTATATTTAAGTTAAAATTATTTTTATAATGCACCATTGCAAAATAAAAAAGGCAGATTCCTCAAACTCCTTATTTAATAGGTAATTTCCTACATGAATGAGATAGTGTCAAATGTAACACGTTCGTGCATTTGAAAAAACATTACATGTTAATGCTTAAGGAGAATTAAAGGAAGAATTCACCGGACAAAACTTGGAAAATACTCCACGGAGGCCCACTGAGCTGCCCTTGCCAAGGCAAAGGACAGGTAGTTTGCTGTGACTAACTGAAAAACATAAAGAACATTAATATGAAAAATGAAAGCATAATCCATGGTATAACAGGCAGTGAAACCATTCGCATAATTGATTACTCTTCAAGGTAACATGTTCCTTCCTTCCTTTCAGTAATCTTTTCCTTTTGCCCAGTCTGTCTTAAAAGCCTGCTAAAGTGATTTCACTTGAAAGGCCATAGGTGCAGCTGTTTCTATCCCAGTGGTCCAGATAGTGATACTAGGATGCTCATAATTTAGGAAAATAATTATTAAAGAAAATATTTTGAGATCTTGGTGTTGTTACAGTCTGCATCTGAATAACCTGAAATATTAAGACACAATGATTGTAACATTAGTGGCTTTTGATTTGAAAATTATTAGCGAGCCATCAAAAGACCCGGGGCTCAATCTCAGCTCCACTGCATACTAGCTCTGTAAACCTGATAAGTCACTTACCTCCACTTAATTTTCAGTTTCTTCATCAGTCAAATGGGGATAATAGCATCTTCTCTGCTTATTGTACAAGGTTGTGAAAACCAAATGAAAGAGCACTGGTGAAACCATATTGAAGATCATAAAGATTAAACACAAAAGTATTATTAGGATAATTCTGAATAATTGAATAATTTATTTGTTGTTAGGTTAATCCATAACAGCTTATCAAAATGAATCATTTTGCATATACTGTTCTTCCTGAAGTTCCAAGCAGAATAGAGCAAGTGGTGCCACTTTATAATACGGAAGCCTTTGATCTTCTGAAGACACCAATTCCATGGAAATTCTAAGTCAGCTGTGGGAACTTCTGAATTGCTCATTTTCCCAACCCCTAGCTTTAAGTGATAAACATAGACATAGATCCAGGGAATGTTCTGGGGGTGTGAAAGCACATTAGTGACTTACCAGTGTCTTTACCTCACCCCCTGCAACCATGCAGGGATAATCTACCTTAAAGTCTAGAAGGTGAAGCCAGGCGCAGTGGCTCACGCCTGTAATCCCAGCACTTTGGGAGGCTGGGGTGGGTGGATCACCTCAGGTCAGGAGTTCGAGACCAGACTGGGAACATGGCGAAACCCCATCTCTACCAAAAATACAAAAATTAGCCAGGCGTGGTGGCCGAGCGCCTGTAATCCCAGCTACCTGGGAGGCTGAGGCAGGAAAATCACTTGAACTTGGGAGGTGGAGGGCGCAGTGAGCCGAGATCGCGCCACTGCACTCCATCCTGGGTGACAGAATGAGACTCCTATCTAAAACAAACAAACAAACAAAAAAAGTCTAGAAGGTGGCATGTTGTAGTAGTTAAGAGCAGGAAATTTAGTGGCAGGCAATTTTGGCTTTAGATCCTGGCTCTGTCATTTAATAGCTGTATGATCTAGAGCGAGTTACTTAAAGGATCTGAGACTGAGTTTCTGCATCAGTAAAATGGAGATGATAATAGTACAAAACTTATTTGGAGCTGTTGTGAGAATTGAATGAACTAATGTATGTAAAGAGCCTATGCGCTTTAGTGCTCAACAAATATTAACTATTTTTATTAGTTAGCCCTCAACAGCTGGGAGGGAAGAGAATAGTAGTAGGTTGTTTTAGTTGAGAACCATTACAGAGCACTGTGCAGATAACAGTAATGGAGCTACAAAGATAAATAGAAACAGTGATTCAAAGCATAGCTCTGGCATCATAGAGTCTAGTTTCAGACTCCAGGTCCTCCAGCTCTACATGACCTTAGATAAGTAAGTTACCTCTCAATGCTTCACTTTAAAGCATGGGGATCGTATTAATTGTGATTTCACAGGGTTGTTTAGAAGGATTAGTAATGTGATGCTTATAAAGTAGAGACGAGGATTGCCCCAATCTTGTGTGCCTGTTATAATTAACTATCCTAAGTAGTCTCTTGTTATTTCACCCTCCTTCTCCCCTGGGAACAACTGTGATGTCCTAGACAGTCAGACCTCATGAGTTGAGCTTCACTGAGCTGGAATTAGTGCAAATGTGTTTGTAAACTTGTGTCTTCCTTTGCATTGTCTTTGAAGTGTAGGTCTAGGTCTGCCCACAAGCCAAAAGTGTTACACATATATGATCAATTTATCAAAGGTACCAAGGTAATTAAATGGGGAAAATGACCTTTTCAACCAATACTGCTGTACCAACTGTATACCCATACGGGAAAAAAGCCAACACTAACTTTTAACTTATGTCATATACAAAAATCAGCTCAAAATAGATAATAAATGTGCATAGCTTCTAAATGGACCTAAATGTAAAACCTCAAACTCTGAAACATCTAGAAGAAAGTGTAAAAGAAAATATTTGTGGCCAGGCACGGTGGCTCATGCCTGTAATCCTGGCACTTTGGGAGGCCGAGGTGGGTGGATCACCTGAGGTCAGGAGTTTGAAACCAGCCTGGCCCACATGGCAAAACCCAGTCTCTACTAAAAAACACAAAACATTAGCCAAGCGCGGTGGTGGGTGCCTGTAATGCCAGCTACTTGGAAGGCTGAGGCAGGAGAATCGCTTGAACCCGGGAGGTGGAGGTTGCAGTGAGTCGAGATCACACCATTGCACTCCAACCTGGGCAACAGAGAGAGCCTCCGTCTCAAAAATACAAAAAAATAAAAATAAAAAATAAAGAAATGTGTGACTTTAGGATAAGCAAAAGTTTTGTATACAGAACACAATAAACAGAAACATTAAAAAAAGATACATTTGATGTCAAAATTAAAAATGTTTGCCATTTGAAAGATACGGTCAAGAAAATGGGAAAGGAAGTCTTGGACCGCAGAAACTATTTACAGCACTTATATCAAAGTACTTGTATCCTCAACCTACAAATCCTGCTTACAATTCATTAACAAGTAAATGACCAGTACAAATCGACAAAAGATTTGAACTAAGGCTTCACAAAAGAATAAAAGGAATGATGTGAACACAACTGAATTGAAAAGGGACATTGTCTGTGCTCCATAACATGCTGCTAGTTATGCTGTCAGTTGAGGGCATGAGCAGGGAGAGAGGGTAGCCCTGTTTCTTACCCCCATCTCTTACCATACATTTCTCCATTTTATCCTCTACTTTTGCTTCTCCTTATTCCATTTTTCCATGATGAAAAGGCTATGGAGGGCTCAAGCCAAGTGGCCTTCGTCCCAAAGTCATACAGCTAGTCCTAGGCAGAACCAGAAGCCAATGCTAGTCTTCCTGGTTCCGTGGATGCAGGCTCCTTCACTGGACCATGCAAACTGACCGACGAGAGTGTGAAATGGGGTGCCTTAGACCTAGTCGGATTTCTTTCTTCCCACTTTCAGATCAAAGTTGTATGCTACTTTGAAACTGGAAACACAACTGAAGCAGAACCACATTTACATTTGAGATTTGTTTTCAAAGCAGATGTACAGTGTCATTTGCTGAGATCTCATAGGCGTTTCTATTCCACCTTGAGCAGCAGAATTATACCTCAGCAGGTTGAACAAAGCTGGGTAATCACCATTGGCTTTTGGCTTCCAGAGTCAAAGTCTACCTTTATATCACTGTAATACAATTATGCTCTCAAGTTGATGCTCCCGGCTACCTGAAAAGTTTTGTGAAAGTTCTTCCTCTTATCAGTCTGAAAAACAAGTTGTGTTCCCCAGGAACTGTCTGGAATCATCTGCCACTAGCTAGCTGTGTGACCTTGGGCAGTCACATCCCTCTCTGGGCTTTGGTTTCCTTATGAGTAAAACTGGGGATTAAACTAGTTGATCTCTGAGGGCTTTGACATTTTCTGCATTCTCCAGTTCCACAATTCTAAGTCAGCCTTAATACTGAAATGCTGCCAACATATATTTAGATTTTTTTTGCTGTTAATTTGCAGTCTCTGGGATTCCTCTGCCTTGTTTATAGCTCTCTCGGAGCCGCCTTGCTGGTTTGAGTTTAAGATGCTATGTCTCATGCATAATTTGCCTGCTTACAATTGTGTTGTTCCCTAAGGATGGTGTCATATTTGAAAGGTGAAGGTGAGAGTATTCAGTACAGCAACAGAGCCACAGAGCCATCCCTTCCTGACACTAAAGTCATGTGTTTCTCTAGTTCCTCATCCTCTGCCCCTCTTCCACTTTGTTTCATTGCTACATTTGGGTTTTATGATTACATCTGCAATAGCAGGCACAGATGTTTTTCTCACTCAATTGTATGGTTAATGGTAAAATGAATTTTTCCAGCAGATGCTCGCATGTGGGTGCTATCTTTTTCTCTCCTGACATATTTTCTACACAAACAGCAGATTGTGTGTCTGATGTGCCTTGAGCCTAGCAAGAGAAGAATTCAAGCTGAATAACACTGGGCTGATTTTCAAGCTCCTAAAAAAATAATGCGGCCATTAAGTTTGACAAACTCTTCATAGCACTCCTGCAGCTCCGATCCAGACCTGCATCCCCAGCCTTTGCCAGTTGTACTTGAGAAGGCTGAGAGCAAGCATGTATCCTCAAAAGGGCCACGATATGAAGAGAAAACAATATCAATTTTAGAAGAGCTGGACTCAATTACTCTTGTTACTTTGGATTCTGAAACCCAAGGCATGTAATTTAACCTCTATTTCCTCATCTATGAGGCGAAGGGATAATACAAAGCTGATGAAGATCACTGAGATAATTGCAAAGTAGCAGAGGTCCCTGCTTAAATCTAATCCATTTCCACTACTGAGTAAAAATGGCTAATTAGAGCTGATTGGCCAGAAGTCCATTTGCATGAGGGACTGAGAAGCCTCCAGGTAATGAGGCAGAACCGTGGGAAGATTAGGAGCTTGGTGTGGGGTTTCTCAACTTTGGCACTATTTAAATTTTTGAAATGATTATATCAAATATACATATACACATACATAAACATATATGTGGCCAGAATAAAAAATTAAGAAATAAATTGAAAACAAATCTCCAAAAGCTGAAGAAAAAGATATCTTCGGCCAGATAATCATTTCATGTGGACCCCTGTCCTGTGCACTGCGGAATGCTTAACAGCAGGCCTGGCCTCTACCCACTAGATGGCAGTAGTTCATCCCTCCACTTGTGCCAACTAAAAATGTCTCCAGATATTGCCAAATGTGCCTAGGGAGGGTAGAGTGTGAGGGATAGCCTCCAATGGAGAAGTACTACCTTAGAAGCACTGAATGTTGGCTTTACATTTTAGTTCTACTACTTATCCAAGGTCATGCAGCTAGTAACCATTTGTGCCTCAATATACTCATCTGTAAAAGGAGAATCCTAGCTAAACTGTAGAAAGGATGGTTGAGAGGACGAAAGTGATGGGTGGATACAAACTTTGATACTCCCTCCTTACTACCATCAGGCCTTTGCTTATTCCTTTGCCCTTGTTTAAAATACACTGTTTCTCACACCCCATCTTTCTGTCTAGTTAACTTCAACTCATTCTTTAGATCTCAGCTCAAGCATCGTTTTCACAAGGGAGGCTTCCTTGAACCCTCAGACTGTATCAGAGTCCAAGACCCTCACAGCACTTGTTTATATTATACACTCTAACACTCAGGTGACCATTTCAATTACGTTTGTTGGGCTACCAGACTGTAAGCTTTATGAGGAGAGGTGCTATTTCTGTCTTGCTCACTGTTGCATTGTCAGAGGTCAGGACAGTGCCTGGAAAAGAAAAGCCATCACTAAACACTTGTTGAAGGAAAGGAGGAGGGAAGAAATGAAGGACTGAACCCAAAGTTAAAAATATCATTATAATTTAATTCCCCTAAGGAAGAGATCTAGACTGCTAACCTTAGGCAAGTGAAAGAAATACAGTGGCATCTAGGGAATGGTTTTGAGGACAGTCTGTCAGTGAAAACTCTCTTTAGCCTAGTCCCCACAGACTTTGTGGGATTCAGTGGGCCCAATACATGGCACTGTTCTTTTCACCTGAGTTTGCAATTAACCGAGTCAGACAGATGGAGATCAACACTAGCATCTTTATTACTAAAAACAGCTGGGTTTGGAGAATATGTTTCAGCTGTGCAGGAAAAAGTGAACCTCCTAATTCTACATCCCACAATTAGCTAGACTTACCTAGTCATAAGCACCACTGAACAAATGTGGTACATCTCCTCCAATGAAGACCTGCACCTGAGAAACTCGTGGTGTGCGGAACTAAGACTATGTGCTTCCTCACTGTAGGCTTATCCTAAAAAGAGAAGTAGCATGTATTGAACTAAATGAAGACTTGCCTCCTCCTGTGGAGAAAGGCTGTGCGTATTGCTCTAGCATAGGTTCTTCTGTTTAGGAACACGATGCCAAGGGAAAGGATGTTGCTCTACCCCCACCACTGCCAACAGACTTATGCCTGGGTCCAAAGAAAATAGAGAATTGTGAGCAAAATATCTGACATAGATATTTCACTAAATAACCTGTAATATGTTGAGACCCAAGATGATTTGCTCTGGGGCTTTGATTATGACACCAAAAGATAAAGAGATGATCACCCCCATTTTGTCACAGAACTCTGCAGATTTGCACCTTGAGGGCTCCAGTTCATTTATCTCAGCAATAATTTTTGAGGGAAATGGAAGCCCTTGTGAAAATGTACGTGGAGCCACCAGAGGTGGGCATGTATAGTGAGCAAAGTGGTATTCTTTGCAGGGCTTCCAGATCAGGAGAAGAGGCCATCCTTAGTTGGCAATTTGTAGAGGCTGTTACTATAAAGACCAATGAAATAGTGCATGCACCCATGTTTTATACTCTGGTCTATGTAATTCAGGAAAATTTGTATATAAGTGCAAAAGCTTTGTAAACTGAAAGTCTTTTCAAATTTAAAGGGCTATTAAAATTTTCCCGTTCATGGTTTCCTTTGTTGTATTTCAAACCTCATGTACTTTTAGGGACCTCAGGTGTTCACAGTATTTTGTTGCCTATTTTCTGTTTAGTGACTACTTTTCAGGATCAAGACAGACGGGTAACTTGGTATGGTGGCTTGGGGACAAAATAGAATGATCCATGCCAGTATCTTTGGAGTGAAGCCTTGGTAGTCCTATACAGTTTGATACGTTAAAATATTAACTCATTTATTCATTAAGCCTTGACTTACTACTTGGCATGTGAGAGGCTTGCTTTCTCCAACTGTAAATTGGGAATAATACCAGTATCTCCTTGCATTCATTATGTGATTTAAATCCACATAACTGTGTCAAGCACAGTTTCATTTTCCCTGTCATAACACTTATCACTACCTTTATATTTTACAATATATTTCTTTGTATATGGGCTGTCTTCCGCTACCAGAATATGAGCTCTGAGGAAAGGGACTTGGTCTTGTAAATTTCTGAATCTCCGGAGCCTATAAGAGCAGAGGTGCTCAATAATTATTGGTTGAGTGAATTAATGAATACTTAATAAACAACACTGGCCCTAACTCCAGACTAATGCTTATCATATTCTATCATATTCTAATTTTCATTTCTAATCTTTCTGCTTGAATGACCAATAGCTACCTTAACCTGATGTCCAAACCCGAACTCTCCATTTCCACTGCATTCCCATTTCCCCAGGGACAAACAGGCTATTCTTTGTATCCTTCATTCTATTATAGTAAATGGCAGCTCTATGTTTCAAGTTGCTCCAATCAACAACTTTGAAATCATCCTTAAGTCCTCTCTTTCTCTCGACTCATTTCCAATTCGTTAGCAAATTGTTCCCTCTATGCTCAAAATATATCTAGAATACCACTCTTTCTTAGCGCTTCCACTGCTATCCACCTATTCTAACTCAGCATCATTTCTATTCCATGACACCATCATCTCCTGACCAGAAAATTGTTTCCACCATTATCACCTAATTATTTTTCCATAGTATGTATTTACTTTTTAAAACACAAATATGACCACAGCCTGTCTCTACTCAAATGTTCTGAAAACCTCCCAGACTGCTGTACTTAATATATCACCCCCGCACTTTATTCTTTTATCCTAGTCAACTTGTCATCATAACATGAATCACTGCTTGATATTATATCATTTGTTTAGTTATCTATCATTACCCAGTAGAATATAAACTCCAAAGGATTTTTGTATTTTTATTTAAATATTCTCACTGCTAGAATAGCCATGGCAACAATGACAACTGATATGTCTTTCACGTCTGTGAGTTCGTGTCTGTGTGAATGTGTGGCTGTTTCAGTGTGAGACTATGTGTAAGTGTGAGTGTATGTGATTATGTGAGTATATGCAGGAGTGTGTGTTTGAAAGTATGTATGTGTGAGAATGTGACTGTGTGAATCTGAAAGTGTGTGAGAGTTTTAGTGTTAGAGAGCATGTAAGAGAATTTGTGAGTGTATTTGAGCATAGGAATGTCTATGTATGAGTGTGTGAGACTTGTGAAAATGTGTGTGATTGAATGTGTGAGTGTGTGTTACTGAGTATGTGTTTTTCAGCATGTGTAAGAGATGAGAGTGTGATGCTGTGTGTGTTTATAAGTGTGTGAAGGTATGTACAGATGTATATGAATGTTTACAAGTGATATAGTTTGGCTGTGTCCCCACCCGAACGACATCTTGAACTGTAATTCCCATAATCCCCATGTGTCATGGAAGGGACACAGTGGGAAGTGATTGGATCATGATGGCAATTTCCCCCATGCTGTTCTCATGATAGTAAGTTCTCGTGAGATCTGATGGTTTTATAAGCATCTGGGATGTCTCCTGCTTGCACTCATTCTCTCTCCTGCTGCCCTGTGAAGAGGTGCCTTCCACCATGATTGTAAGTTTCCTGATGCCTCCCCAGCCATATCATATAGAACTGCAAGCAAATTAAACTTCCTTTCTTTATAAATTACCCAGTCTCAGGCAGCTTTTCATAGCAGTGTGAGAATAGACTAATACAGTAAATTGGCACCAAGGTAATAGGGTGCTGCTATAAGGATACCCGAAAATGTGGATGCAACTTTAGAACTGGGTAACAGGCAGAGGTTGGAACAGTTTGGAGAGCTCAGAAGACAGGAATATGTGGGAAAGGGTGGAACTTCCTAGAGACTTGTTGAATGGCTTTGACCAAAATACTGATAGTGATACAGAAGATGAAGTCCAGGCTGAGGTGGTCTCAGATGGAGATGATGAACTTGTTGGGAATCGGAGCAGAGGTCACTCATGCTATGCTTTATCGAAGAGACTGGGGCATTTCGCCCTTGCCCTGCAGATTTGTGAAACTTTGAACTTAAGAGAGATGATTTAAAGTATCTGGTGGAAGAAATTTCTAAACAGCAAAGCGTTCAAGAGGTGACAGTGCATAAACATTTGGAAAATTTGCAGCCTGACGATGTGGTAGAAAAGAAAATCCCATTTTCTGGGGAGAAATTCATACCAACTGCAGAAATTTGCATAAGTAACAAGGAGCCAAATGCTAATCACCAAGATGATGAGGAAAATGTCTCCAGGGCATGTCAGAGACCTTTGCAACAGCCCCTCCCATCAAAAGCCTGGAACTCTACTTGAGTTCTGTATCTCTTTACCTCTCCCTTTTTTTTTTTTTTTTTGAGACAGAGTCTTGCTCTGTCTCCAGGCTGGAGTGCAATGGCGCGATCTCGGCTCACGGCAACCTCCGACTCCCTGGTTCAAGGGATTCTCCTGCCTCAGCCTCCCGAGTAGCTGGGATTACAGGCACGTGCCACTACGTCCAGCTAATTTTTTGTATTTTCAGTAGAGATGGGGTTTCACCATGTTAGCCAGGATTGTCTTGATCTCCTGACCTCATGATCTGCCTGCCTCAGCCTCCCAGAGTGCTGGGATTACAGGCGTGAGCCACCGCGCCCAGCCTACCTCTCTCTTTTCAAGGGCTGATAGTGATTTAGATTTCTTTCCCTGCCCAAATCTCATGTTGAATTGTAATCCCCAGTGTTTGAGGTGGGGCTTGGTGGGAGGTGATTGGATCACAGGGGTGGACTTCCCCTTTCGCTGCTGTTCTTGTGATAGAGTTCTCATGAGATCTAGTTCTTGAAAAGTGTGCGGCAGCACCCCCAACCCTGCTCCTGCCATGTAAGATGTGCCTGCTTCCCTGTCGCCTTCCACCATGATTGTAAGTTTCCTGAGGCCTCCACAGTGATGTTTTCTGTGCAGCCTGTGGGACTGTGACACAATTAAACCTCTTTTCTTTATAAATTACCCAGTCTCAGATATTTCGTTATGGCAGTGCAAGAACAGACTAATACAAGTACCTACCATGTATTTCCTTCTTTCTTGAATCATTACTAGGTCAGCATATAAATATGCTGTGATATTTTTAATCTTAAAACTGACCACAGAATTCCTTGACATCTGAAATACTCTAGAAACCTCCTCATTTCTTGGTTCCCCTTCACAGGAAAATACATTAAAAGAGTTGTGTATAATCACTTTAATTCCTGACCTTCCATTATCTCATCAACATTTTATATCAGACTGTTATGCTCACCACTCAACTGAGACACTCTTAAGATCACTGTGACCTAAAACTTACAAAAACCAAGAGTCAATTTTTTATCCTCAATGACTTGACCTCTTAGCTGGTTGCTTACTCCTTGCATGTCCAAGGACATCTGGAATCATGATCGACCCCTTGGTCAGCCCTTGGAAATGTGACCCTTAGAATATAACTGATGTCAGTGATTAAGGGTTTCATTTGTGTCCACCTGGAGCTATGGACTGTTCCATATCAGTTTCTCAGGTTGCTTTGCACAAACACCAAGACTAATCATGTGCACCTGGTTCCATTGTTGGACTCTCATGTTTCTATTGCTATGGATGATATGCCTTTCTAATCAACTCTCAATAAAAGCCTTGGACCCAAAGATTCAAATGGGCTTCCCTGGTCCAATCTATCCCACAACAGCTCTTACAGTTGGCTTCTAGAAATAAAGGGGGCCCCAGATTGGGAAGGACTTGGAAAACTGTGTCTAGCCTCTCTGTACTATGCCCAATGCATATATGTTCCTGTTGCTTTTGCACTTTATCCTTTGCTGTAATAAATTTCAGTTATTAAAACAATCTGCTATTGAGTCAGGTGAGTCCTTGTAGCGAATCTGCAAATTTGAAGGTGGTCTTAAGGCCACTGAAACACTCTACCTTCAAAATATACCCAGGACTTAGCCACTTCATACCTTCTTTGCAGCTCCCACTCTGGTCCAAACAATCATAATCTCGCATCTGGGATAATGTAATTATGATTTTACCAGTACTACCCTATAGTCAATTTTCTAAATAGCTGACAAAGTGATAAAAATATAAATCTTAGTATTGTCTCTTTTATATCTGTGAAAAATGACATTGGAATGTGAACAGGGATTGTGCTGAATCTGTAGATCCCTTTGGACAGTATGAATATTTCAACAATATTAATTCTTTGGGGAAAGGAATATATCTTGGGCCCCCAAAATCACTAAGGAAAACTCAGGCTGGAAACTGCTTAGGGTCAACCTGCCTCCTATTCTACTCAAAGTCACCCCTCAGCTCACTGAGATAGATGCATAATTGATTGCCTCCCTTGGAGAGGCTAAACAGAAACTCAAAAGAATGTAACCATTTGTGTATCCCTTATATCTGTGACCTGGAAGCTCCCTCCCCGGCTTCGAGTCTTCCTGCCTTTGCTTCAAGTTGTCCCACCTTTCCAGACTGAACCAATGTACTTCTTAATATATTGATTGATGTCTCTTGTCTCCCTAAAATGTATAAAACCAACCGGTGCCCTGACCACTTTGGGCACATGTCCTCAGGACTTCCTGAGGCTGTGTCACAGGCTCGTCCTCAACCTTGGCAAAATAAACTTTCTAAATTAACTGAGACCTGTCTAAGATTTTCTGGATTCACACTTCCAAGCCATTTATTTGTGTCTTCTTCAATTTCTTTCATCAATGTTTTATAGTTTTCAGTGTACAGATTGTTCACCTCCTGGTTAAATTTATTCCTGTGCATTTTATTTTTTAGTGCTATTATAAATGAGATTGATTTCTTAATTTATTTTTCAAATAATTTGCTGTTAGTATATAGAAATGCGGCTGAATTTTGCATGTTGATTTTGTATCTTGCAACATTAGTAGATTTGTTTATGAGTTTTAAAAGTTTTTACATGGAGTCTTTAGGGTTTTCTTATATAAGGTCATTTCATCTGCAAACAGAGACAAACTAGAATGGCTACTATCAAAGAGACAAAAGATAACAAGTGTTAGTGAGAATGTGGAGAAGAGGGAACCCTTGAACACTATTGGTAGAAATGATTTGTATAGCCATTATGGAAAACAGTATGAAAATTTCTCAAAAAGCTAAAAATAAAACTACCATGTGATCCAGCAATTCTAATTCTAGGTATATGTCCAAAGAAATTGAAATAAGTAAGTCAAAAAGATATCTGGACACTCATGTACATTGCATCACTATTAAAAATAGCCAAGATATAGAATCAACCTAGATGTCCTTCCATGATGAATGGATAAAGAAAATGTGGCATATATATATATTTCATACCTTACATTTATACAATACATTTATTTTATATATATATATATATATATATATATATATATATATATATAAAAACCCAAAGAAGCAAAGAGGCAAAAAAGCAAAAGCAAAGAGCACAATGCTAGATATATATATGTGTATATATATATGTGTGTGTATATATATATGTGTATATATATATGTGTATATATATATGTGTATATATATATGTGTATATATATATGTGTATATATATATATATGTAATATAGATGCCCCACAGTAGCCACTGGAGAAACATAAGTGAATAATATTCCACTCCATATATATTCCACTCCATTTAGCCCTAAAAAATAAGTAAACCTTATCATTAGAGTCAACATGAATGAACCTGGAGGACATTATGCTAAGTGAAATAAGCAAGGTACAGAAAGACAAATACTGCATCATCTCACTTATATGTGGATTCTATTAAAAAGGTGAACTCAAAGAAGCAAAGAGGACAATGCTGGTTACCAGGGGCAGGGATATGGGGGGAAATAGGGAAATATTAGTCAAAAGGTACAGAGTTTCAGTTATGCAGAATGAGTCAGTTCTGGAAATCTAATGTAGATCATGGTGACTATAATCAATAATACTATATTGTATACTTAAAATTAGCTAAGAAAATACATCTTAAATCTTCTCACCACAAAAAAAGGTAACTATGTGAGGTGATGGACATGCTAATTAACTTGACTATGGTAATCATTTCACAATATATACATTTATAAAAACATGTTTCATACTTTACATTTATACAATTTTTATTTGTCAATTATATCTCAATAAAGCTGGAAGAAATAAATATTGGGTTTTCAAAAAGAAAGTAAATCTTATTTTAACACTACTCTATTCGACACCTTCTAGTGACTGTCCACTGTATACAGAATAAAAATTACGCTCTTTAGCCTAGCCTACAAGGTCAAAAATTATCTGGTCTCCTGCCACTTCTCTGAACTCATCTCTTATCAATCACTTCCACTCTTGATCACTCTGCTCTTCTCTGTTCTTAGAACATCTCAAGTTTATTCTTCTGGAAGAGCTGTTCTTTCTGTCTGGAAAGCTCTTCATATTGATCTTTCCATGGCTGGCTCCCTCTAGTCATTCGGGTTTTGTTTTATATGTCACTTCTACAGAGTGGCCTTCCAAATCACCCTAGCTTTTAAAGCCTTTTCCTCCCAATTACTTTTATCATACAGCCCTCTGCATTTTATTCATGACACTTACCAATATCTAAAATTATTTTGTATTTTGTTTATTTCTAGAACACAATCTTCTTGAGGGCAAAGACTTTGTCTTTTTTGTTTGCTGATGTTTCTCCAATGCCTAGAGCAGTGCCTGGCTCATAATAGTAGGCATTTCAGTAAATGTGTGGCTTGAATGAAGAAATCGAAAACAAGTTGCAGCTTTTGAAGAAGTCCCTGTGGGGAGGTTTTTGTTTTTCTGAAATAGGCTGAAAAAACCTTTAAGTAGATGCTGTTAGTAGAAGGTCTAGGCTAGGGAATTCCCAATACTGTGTAAACTTTATCATCTCTATTATTCACTGTTGTGTGTCCTATGTTCTTGAAATAGTGCCTGGCTTATCGTAGGTGCTCAGTAAAGATTTGTTGAATAAATGAATGGTGCCTGACACAAAGTGTGAACTGAAAATATTTGGAGAAAAAAATTAGAAATTAAGACATGCGACAGATACCTGGGTGACTGGTTTATGTCTTTCCCCTTCCCATGTTCAAATTACTCCCCTCAATCAAGAATATTAGTTTATTTATTCAAATATATTTATTGAAGACTTAATTTGTACAACTGACATTGTAATATGACCAATTATCCAAATTAACTTACTGAAAGCATTACTAAACAGAACTTCTTTAATAGTTGAGTTGATCTTATATCTTTGTCAGCTGGGCAGTAAGAAAGTTGGTGGAAGATCAGGATCATACTATACCATGCAGTGTATGCAGTAACAATGTTACAGACTGAACAATATTTTTGTCTACCCTTAATGCTCATGTCAACTGTTGGGATTTTAAGAAAATGTTTCTATGAAGTTCCATGTATTTCCAGAAATTTCACAAAAGGATTAACTGTGTTGGTCAAAGTGGTTTTCTCATGTGCAAGTCTCATAGCATTATTTGGATGCCTGCTTTTTGGATAAAAATTTAAATGTCAATTATCTTGGCTCAGAAAGACAACTGATTTCAATTGTTTTCGGACAATGAAGAGCTTTGCAATGTCGAGGACACTGAGGGGTGCTATAATGAGCCTCCATGCACGTATATCCATTTAACCTAATGAGGTAAATTCCTACAAGTGCAATAGCTGCATCAAAGTTTATGCGTTCTTAAAATGTTCATACTCATTGCCAAATTACTTTCCCAAATGGTTAGAGCAAATCTATATTCCTGCCAAATATCTGTGCAATATTGCTGTTGTCTCATTTCTCTTCTAGAAGTAGATATTCTCACACTTTCTTAACCTTCTAAATTTTGCATATAATTTTCAAAATATTATATCCTTTTGATAATTCAATTTTTATTTCCTTGACAGTTATTGAGGTTGCACATATTCTCATATGGTTATTATTATTTTAATTATGTGAATAGTGTGTTTATATTCTTTGCCCATTTTAAATTTTATTAATCATATTTTGTATAATCAATTACTAATTACCGAGTTGAAGGATTTTGTTGTGTATTAGAGCTGTAAACGTTTTATCTCTGCCTTATATTTTAAAAATGTATTCTCCTGGGTTTTGTCATTTTAGTGTATTTGTAGAACCTTTGGATGTGTAGGAGATTTTAATATTTACATGATTAAATTGATCAAGTTTATATTTTATCCCTTCTTGATTTTTTATACGATGTGTATACTCAGACTGAATTTACAAAATATTGTCCTATATTTCCTCGTATGATATCCATTTCACCTCATTTCATTTTTTAAACTATGTGATTCCATTTATATTAAGTTCAGATAATCATTCAAAATATTTACAAATAAGAAACTAAATTTATTTTTTCCAAGTGTGTATTCAATGGACCCAATTACATTGAATAATCCTTCATTCCCTCACCTCTTTGATATATTCATTTTAATATAGTTCATCCCTCTGTATACTTGGAAGTATTTCTTGACTCTTTTTTCTATTCCACTAATTCATTTGTCTATTCTTTTGTCAACAGCATGCTCCTTCGATTACAGTGGCTTTATTCAAGATGGATTAAAGACTTAAACGTTAGACCTAAAACCATAAAAACCCTAGAAGAAAACCTAGGCATTACCCTTCAGGACATAGGCATGGGCAAGGACTTCATGTCTAAAACACCAAAAGCAATGGCAACAAAAGCCAAAATTGACAAATGGGATCTAATTAAACTAAAGAGCTTCTGCACAGCAAAAGAAACTACCATCAGAGTGAAAAGGCAACCTACAAAATGGGAGAAAATTTTCGCAACCTACTCATCTGACAAAGGGCTAATAGCCAGAATCTACAATGAACTCAAACAAATTTACAAGAAAAAAACAAACAACCCCATCAAAAAGTGGGCGAAAGACATGAACAGACACTTCTCAAAAGAAGACATTTATGCAGCCAAAACACACATGAAAAAATGCTCACCATCACTGGCCATCAGAGAAATGCAAATCAAAACCACAATGAGATACCATCTCACGCCAGTTAGAATGGCAATCATTAAAAAGTCAGGAAACAACATTTGCTGGAGAGGATGTGGAGAGATAGGAACACTTTTACACTGTTGGTGGGACTGTAAACTAGTTCAACCATTGTGGAAGTCAGTGTGGTGATTCCTCAGGGATCTAGAACTAGAAATACCATTTGACCCAGCCATCCCATTACTGGGTATATACCCAAAGGACTATAAATCATGCTGCTATAAAGACACATGCACACGAATGTTTATTGCGGCACTATTCACAATAGCAAAGACTTGGAACCAACCCAAATGTCCAACAATGATAGACTGGATTAAGAAAATGTGGCACATATACACCATGGAATACTATGCAGCCATAAAAAATGATGAGTTCATGTTCTCTGTAGGGACATGGATCAAACTGGAAATCATCATTCTCAGTAAACTATCGCAAGAACAGAAAACCAAACACCACATATTCTCACTCATAGGTGGGAATTGAACAATGAGAACACATGGACACAGGAAGGGGAACATCACACTCTGGGGACTGTTGTGGGGTGGGGGGAGGGGGGAGGGATAGCATTGGGAGATATACCTAATGCTAGATGACGAGTTAGTGGGTGCAGCGCACCAGCATGGCACATGTATACATATGTAACTAACCTGCACATTGTGCACATGTACCCTAAAACTTAAAGTATAATAATAATTTTTTAAAATGTAAAAAAAATAAAATAAAATAAAATGTACTTTGCTATCTGATAGGTCAATTCCCTTCATAGTATTCTTCTTAAAAAATATCTGGGTGCTTCTTGTACATTTCTTCTGTCATCTAACTTTAAATTTATTTGTTATATTGCAAAAAAATCCACTTGGATTTTGATTGAAACATTAATACATTAACTAATTCTATAGCTGAGAATTAGCATTGTCAACTATCAGTAAATAAATAAATCGTAGCTTTTTAACCTTAGATTGCTATTCAAGTAGTAAACCATTTTGATTGCAATTCAAAATATGCAATTCATTATGTCTAATTCTGTGATTTGCTGCTCATGTGCTTTTTCTATGGCCTTCAACATTTCATTAAAGATCAGCATTCACATGGATGTCTTGTGCTTCAGTGTCAACTGTTCTGGAGGGCACCTTACGCCTAGAGGTGACCCCCAGAGCCCTCAAATATGATTTTCATAAAAACCAACATAGTCTCATTTTATCTCATGTCATATTAAACATATTATATATTTGAAAATTCAATCCAAACAACAGAAAATTACTTTATATTTTGGAATACATTACATCTTTATAGTATTTTCTTCCTTCCAAGGACAATGCTATGTCTGTTCATTTATTCAGGTATGGCTTCAATATGTTCTTTTATAATTTTTCATTATAAAGTGTATTTCTTGGCCGGGCGTGGTGGCTCATGCCTGTAATCCCAGCACTTTGGGAGGCCGAGGCAGGCGGATCACTTGAGGTCAGGAGTTTGAGATCAGCCTGGCCAACATGGTGAAACCCTGTCTCTACTAAAAATACAAAAATTAGCTGAGCATGGTGGCACACGCCTGTAGTCCCAGCTACTCGGGAGGCTGAGGCAGGAGAATCACTTGAACCCGGGAGGCAGAGGTTGCAGTAAGCCAAGATTGTGCCACTACACTCCAGCCTGGGTGACAGAGCGAGACTCAAACAAACAAACAAACAAACACAAACTGTATTTCTTGTTATTTTATCATTTTTGTGGAAATTGGAAGTGTGATTTCTTTTTCCTTCCATTTCAAATTCTAATTGTATATTGTAAATATAAAACAAAACTAATCTTTTTTCTAGCTAACTTACTAAATTTTCTCACCCTGATAGCTAATTTACTGGGTTACTTTGTGTTTTTCTAGGTATAAAATAATAATATTCTCAAATAATATTAATTTTGTCCCACATTCAAAAATGTATACTGCCTGCCTCGGCCTCCCAAAGTGCTGGGATTACAGGAGTTTGAGACCAGCCTGGCCAACATGGTGAAACCCCGTCTCTACTAAAAAATACCAATATTAGCCGGGTGTGGTGGCAGGTGCCTGTAATCCCAGCTACTCGGGAGGCTGAGGCAGGAGAATGGCTTGAACCTGGGAGGTGGAGGTTCCAGTGAGCTGAGATTGTGCCACTGCACTCCAGCCTGGGCAACACAGCGATACTCCCTTTCAAAAAAAAATAATAATGTATACCACATATTTAATTTTCCTATTTCATTGCATTAGCTATTGCAAGTAATAATTACAGAGAGAGAAAAATGTTTCATATACTAATGCTTAACAGTTATACAGAAAACCTGAACACTATGCAGTCATTAACAATGAAATTTTGAAGAATATTTAATGACATGGGAAATGTTCCTCATGTATTAAGTGAAAAAAGAGATGTGTTTTTGGAATATGATATCGATTTTAAAACACACACACACACACACAGCCATATACATCATTCTCAGTGGAAGAAAAGGCTGGGTGAATACACGTCAGTACACAAGCTATTATCACTGGATGATAGAATGTTCCCTTTTTTAATATTTTGAGGTATTTTTCAAATTTCCATGATAAGCACATATAATTCTTATGATCAGAATAAATGCTTTTATTGCAATATATAGAGATTTGTAGGGGAAGTGCTGCCAGACAGTGAGAGGGATCTCCTTAGTTAGTCTATAGTGTCTACCCATTAAGTTCCAAAATATTAACTGCAAAGAGTTTTTTCATATAATGGCAGTTGCTCAACCTCCTGTCTTTATATTTCTATGACTCTAGTTGCTATCTTCGCAGATTTGTGGAATGCTGGCACTGCAACTCTCTTTAGTGCAAACTGGCTCTGGTAACGCTGTCTGCAAAATACATTTGCTGGAAAATATATTTGCAATATGGCTACCCTGTTGGATATAAGTAGGAGAAAGGAACAATTTCTGCTGAGTTCTGTCCAAAAGACTCTCTCCCCTGTTACTTAGAGTCCCTATGCCCCCTCACCCCATAGATACTTTTCTGTTTTCCCAACCATCAGTTACCTCCTTAACTGACACAGTTACAGTTAAAACTTGTCCCCTTGCAGGTTTGCTGGTGCTTTACTCTATTTCATAAAGGTTATAAAAGTGATTGTTCTGATACCTGAATGCTGAGTGCGAGCCCGCAGAGATGAACCCTTTAAGATGAAGCTGATCAACTAGCTGAATGAGCGAGAGGTCCAGCTTGGGGTGGCCGATGAGATGTCCTGGCCTTCCAAGTACAAGGACAGTGCCTGGATCTTCCTGGGAGGGCTTCCTTATGAACTGACTGAAGGGGACATCATCTGTGTGTTCTCACAATATGGGAGATTGTTAACATCAATCTCATGCAGGACAAGAAGACTGGGAAATCCAAAGGGTTCTGTTTCCTCTGCTATGAAGGCCAGAGGAGCACAATTCTGGCCATTGACAATTTTAATGGGATCAAGATCAAAGGAAGAACTATCCGAGTGGATCATGTGTCTAACTATTGGACTCCTAAGGACTCAGAAGAAATGGATAATGTGACCAAAGAGCTCCAGGAGAAGGGCTGTGGGGCTTGTACTCCCTCACCAAGTTTGTCTGAGCTCTGAAAATGAAAAACCAACAAAAAAGCACAAAAATGACAAAAAGGAAAAAAAAAAAGAAAGAAAAAGAGAAAATTGGCTGGGAGGTACAGGCAGAGCAACCATCCTCTTCCATCACCCAGAAGCAAGACAGTGAAAGAAAAGGATGACCCTGGCCCTGAGAAGCACAGCAGCAAGAACTCAGAGAGAGCTCAGAAGTCAGAGCCCAGGGAGGGGACAAAGCTCCCTAAGGCCAGGACTGCCTACTCTGATGGAGCAGAGGACCTAGAGAGGGACCTGAAGAAAGAGAAACCCAAGCATGAGCACAAGTCCTCAAGCAGGAGGGAGGCAAGAGAAGAACAGACCAGGAATAGGGACAGAGGGCGGAGCTCAGACACACCTTCTAGCCAGTACAATGGGCGTTCTGAAGGGCGTAGTCATAGAAGTAAAAGTAGGAGCCGAATTTCTTTAAGTTCTTTGTAGATTCTGGATATTAGCCTTTTGTCAGATGGATAGACTGCAAAAATTTTCTCCCATTCTGTAGGGTGCCTGTTCACTCTGATGATAGTTTCCTTTGCTGTGCAGAAGCTCTTTAGTTTAATTAGATCTGATTTGTCAATTTTGGCTTTTGTTGCCATTGCTTTTGCTGTTTTAGTCAAGAAGTCTTTGCCCATGCCTATATCCTGAATGGTATTGCCTAGGTTTTCTTCTAGGGTTTTTATGATTTTAGGTCTTATGTTTAAGTCTTTTTTCCATCTTGAGTTAATTTTTGTATAAGGTGTAAGGAAGGGATCCAGTTTCAGTTTTCTGCATATGGCTAGCCAGTACTCCCAACACCATTTATTAAATACGGAATCTTTTCCCCATTGCTCTTTTTTGTCAGGTTTGTCAAAGATCAGATGGTTGTAGGTGTGTGGTGTTATTTCTGAGGCCTCTGTTCTGTTCCATTGGTCTACATATCTGTTTTGGTACCACTACCATGCTATTTTGGTTACGGTAGCCTTTTAGTATAGTTTGAAGTCAGGTAGCATGATGCCTCCAGCTTTGTTCTTTCTGCTTAGGATTGTCTTGGCTATACGGGCTCTTTTTTGGTTCCATGTGAAATTTAAAGTAGTTATTCTAATTCTGTAAAGAAAGTCAATGTTCGCTTGATGGGGATAGCACTGAATCTATAAATTACTTTGGGCAGTATGGCCATTTTCACGATATTGACCCTTCCTATCCATGAGCATGGAATATTTTTCCATTTGTTTGTACCCTCTCTTATTTCCTGGAGCAGTGGTTTGTAGTTCTCCTTGAAGAGGTCCTTCACATCCCTTGTAATTTGTATTCCTAGGTATTTTATTCTCTTTGTAGCAATTGCTAATGGGAATTCACTCATGATTTGGCTCTCTGTTTGACTATTATTGGTGTATAGGAATGCCTGTGATTTTTGCACACTGATTTTGTATCCTGAGACTTTGCTGAAGTTGCTTATCAGCTTAAGGAGATTTTGGGCTGAGACGATGGGGTTTTCTAAATATACAATCATGTCATCTGCAAACAGGGACACTTTGACTTCCTCTCTTCCTATCTGAATACCTTTATTTCTTTCCCTTGCCTGATTGCCCTGGCCAGAACTTCCAATACAATGTTGAATAGGAGTGGTGAGAGAGGGTATCCTTGTCTTGTGCTGGTTTTCAAAGGGAATGCTTCCAGTTTTTGCCCACTCAGTAAGCAAATTTACAAGAAAAAAACAACTCCATCAAAACGTGGGGGGAAGGATATGAACAGACACTTCTAAAAAGAAGACATTTATGCAGTCAACAAACATATGAAAAAAAGCTCATCATCACTGGTCATTAGACAAATGCAAATCAAAGCCACAATGAGATATCATCTCATGCCAATTTGAATGGTGACCATTAAAAAGTCAGGAAACAACAGATGCTGGAGAGGATGTGGAGAAATAGGAATGCTTTTACACTGTTGGTGGGAGTGTAAATTAGTTCAACCATTGTGGAAGACAGTGTGGCAATTCCTCAAGGATCTAGAAGCAGAAATACCATTTGACTGAGCAATCCCATTACTGGGTATATACCCAAAGGACTATAAATCATTCTACTATAAAAACACATGGACACGTATGTTTATTGTAGCACTGTTCACAATAGCAAAGATGTGGAACCAACCCAAATGGCCATCAATGATAGACTGGATAAAGAAAATGTGGCACATATACACCATGGAATACTATGCAGTCATAAAAAAGATGAGTTCATGTCCTTTGCATGGACATGGATGAAGCTGGAAACCATCATTCTCAGCAAACTAACACAAGAACAGAAAACCAAACACCACATGTTCTCACTCATAAGTGGGAGTTGAACAATAAGAACACATGCACACAGGGAGGGGAACATCACACACTGGGGCCTGTCGGGGGGTGGGGGGCTAGGGGAGGGATAGCATTAGGAGAAATACCTAATGTAGATGACAGGTTGATGGGTGCAGCAAACCACCATGGCACATGTATACCTATGTAACAAACCCGCACGTTCTGCACATGTACCTCAGAACTTAAAGCATAATAATTTTTTTTTTTAAAGACGTAGGAGCCGAGATAAATCCCATAGGCATAAAAGGGCACGGCACTCCCCAGAGCAGGAGTCTTCGAATCCCAGTTGACAGTAGGCATCACTGAAGACTGTTCAGCTGCTCAGCAGATTTGGAAATAATTATTTTTTTTAATGCAGTCAAATTTAGTTGGGTTGTTACTATTTTTGTATGTAAAACTTCTGGGGCTGTGCTTTTAATCCCTCGAGTATTAGAGTCATTGGGAGGGCTGCAGTTTCAACAGCTAGATATCCTAGATATTTTTCACACCATCCATTGTCCCTGTACCAGAATATGTGTCCTAAATTTTGGTTCATAAATATGGCTCTTGAGCCCATAGACCCCAGTTGAAGATGGAATTTTCAGGAAAGGGAAAATACCAGATAATTCTGTAACTCTAGTCTTTGTTTTCGATGTTTAGAGCCCAGCATCATGGGACCTTTCCAGTTACTAGGTTTGGACAGCTTGATGTGAATGAATGGAGTAGGATTTTTAAGATCAACCAGCCCCATGCCCAAACCCTACTGTTTAAAAAAATTGTTAATGTCTTTTCTTTTTCATTACAACTTTTTTGTTTGGGAAAAAAAAAATTGTAACTTTTGTACTCCAGTGGAATTAAAGAACTTTCAGTGTCATCTTTAATACCCTTTGTCTATTCTTCCTACACAGATTTTATTTAAGGAAGATGTTCACCTGAATTTACTTTTAGTTATGAGTCAGCCAATCTAAGCCACAGAAACATCTTAAATATTGAGAATGGAGGTCCCTAATGCTTTGTTGTCTGTAACTTTTGTTTTCTTTTTCTCCTGGTGGAAATAGAGTAGGGGGTGATGGAGGTTAAGGAAATTACAGTCAAGGCTGTCAAAGGCCCATTAGGTGAAATCTAAGACAAGTCTGACACTATACTTTCCTTCAAACACTTAGGCTGTGGATATACCCCTTACGCCATTTGATTTTATGTTAAAACATCTGAATTGCTTTATTGGTTAAAGAAGATTTTCATGGAATTGTTAATTATTTATTTTAATGGACTGCTGTATACCGAGTGTGTGCCCTTAGTTTGAGGAAATCAGGAAATCCATCATCTTGATACAATTTGGATTTGTAAAATATTTTCTTCCTTTCTTTTATTTCCAAACAGAAATGCCACAATTTAAGAGCAAACTGTTGCTTTGTCAAAGCCCATATTCTGTTACTCATTGCTATTTATACAGACTCTAATAAAACATAATGCTACCAATCAAAGGTGATAGATACAAAGCATTGTTTTGTCTTCTGGCATTATGGATTATGCTAATGGCCATCTGCCCATAATTGATATTTTGTTCTTCAGTCATAGAAAAAGAAACATAATCAACTATAAAAGACTATTTTGTTGTGAATAAATGCTTACGCAATTGTCTTTTATTCTCCATTATGTTTTTTCATAATTTCCTAGTTAATTATTTAGTAGTATACTACTTTTATAGCAATAGAACTGTCATTGCATTCCAAAAAGGGATTTGAAATATATTGTATACACACAGTGATGTCATCCCTAATATCCTCATGCAGCTGGGAAAAACAAATCAACTCAATGACATTTAACACATATTTGGGCTGATTTTTTGTTTGTTTTTCTACATGCTGGAGGGTAACTCATACTTTAGTTTTCTGTATAGTAAGAATTATATATATAAAAAAATCAATCCAGAAAAATATAGACTTAATGGTTATGGTGGATAACCAATTAAGCCAAGTCTCCTTGGATTTTGTATATACATTCCTAAATTAAAGGAAAACTCATTTTCTATAAAGAATTTGTCGGCAACTCCACTCTCCATTACAATAAAAGACTCCCTTTTGCAGGTGTGCCTGAAAGTCGTCGTGGACATACGAAGTCAAAACAAAACATTCATGGTGTGTGTGAAGAGAACTCCACTAAATACTACTAAATGCTAGAAGCAAACACAAAAGAAGTTAAAGATGTGGAACTTGCCCTGGAAGAATTTATGATTCAGCTGGGAGCTGTACTCTACAACTTAGGAACATTTATAAGCAAGACATCCAGGGTGAATTGATAGAGGTTGTAAGTGCTGAAAAGTAAGGATTCATGTGATAGAACTGCCAGCAAAAATTGCTCACTATTTTTAAAGGTCTAATGTCACTAAGAAGACAAATTAAATTTTTTCTGAGATCTCTGGAATCTGCATGCATAAAGTAAGTAGATGTCATTTGAAGATGGTAACAAAAAAGCCCTACATTGATAACTGAAATGTCATCACTGGGGATTTATGTCTTTGAATTAGGCACTTCCTTCCCCATGAATTAGGTATGATTAGTATCTCAGAGAGGCTAAGTAGTGAAATGCACCTATATCCATTTATACTGATGAGGTAAATTCCTATGTATAGAGTATACGTGAACATGATCTACCTCAGCATTCATGCTTGTCTGTATATAATTCAACGATGTATTATAGATGTTTTTCTTCTCAAAAAAAAGTTTTAAAGAACTAAATTTGAAGTAATTTTTATCCATCTTTTGCTTGTATTTATGACACTTTTCAACTTATTCTACTCTCAACAAATGTATTCAAGAGGAGTCTGTAAAGTTCCGAATGTCTATCAATATCCATGACACCATTCCCACGATTTTCTCTTTATAAATAGGAACCGCATGAGTCCAATATGCTGACCACAACTAACCAGGGATTAGGGCCAGCTATATAGAGAACAAGAACTAAAGCAATCTAATCATCGCTCTCTTGGGGAATTTTAATTTGGAGATATAGAAAAGAGCAGAAACAGAATGAGACAAAACAAGAAGTAGGAGAATGAGGCAGTAGAATCCAGGATTATTCAGAAGCTGTCACATGAGAGGAGACTACAAAGAAGTCAGTGGGCAATAATCAAAATGGAACAGAAGAAGCAGATAAACAGAAATGCTGAGTCAGGAATGTGGTAGAGTTGCTAGAATAGGGAGCAATTAACATATGTTGGTGAGGGGATAGGAGTAAAACTGGGTTTCTTCTTGGAGAATCTCTCCTGTCCTCCACTTGTCTGTGTATCTTTCCAATGAACACTTTTGAACTTGAACTCAGTCAACCTGAACACAACTCTGTTCCTCGCACACTGAAAGATCCCAATAACACAGTGTCTCATCTAAATTTGAGAACCTCCTGCTGAATTCCATTCCAAATTTCTTCTCCCTGCTTCTGTCTCTCCTATAAAAAAAAGTTCCCAAGTCACCGGGCGCAGTGGCTCACGCCTGTAATCCCAGCACTTTGGAAGGCCGAGGTGGGTGGATCACCTGAGGTCGGGAGGTCGAGAGCAGCCTGACCAACATGGAAAAACACGCTCTCTACTAAAAGTACAAAATTAGCCAGGTGTGGTGGCGCATATTTGTAATCCCAGCTACTCGAGAGGCTGAGACAGGAGAATCGCTTTAACCTAGAGGAGGAGGCTGTGGTGAGCCGAGATCGCGCCACTGCATTCCAGCCTGAGCAACAAAAGCAAAAACTTCATCTCAAAAAAAAAAAAAAAAAATTCCCAAGTCACGACTCCATTTCCTTTTGTTTGTAAGTACAAAGAAAGAATGGGTGCTTACTTAAGAAGGCCTTTGTCTATCAGAGGATACTAGCACTGGTTTGCAAAAGTTGTCTACTTACTGTCTTCTATTCTTCCCCTTCCATTTCTTCTTGATCTCATTCCAATTAGGCTTTTGACTCTACCATTCCACCACAACTACTTTTATGTATGCCAGGAATCATCTTCACACTGTTAAATCCAGTGTCAAATCCTCCATCCTCATCTTATTTAACATATAGCAGCATTCGAAATAGTTGCTGACTCCCTTTTTCCCAAAAACTTCCTTCATTTGGCTGCTGACATTATACTTCCAATTTTCCTTCCACCCCACTGGCCACTCCTTCTCAGTCTTCCTTCCTAGTTCAATCTCATCTGCCCAGACTCGTAATGTTGTCATGCCACAGGGCTTAGTCTTCGAACTCTTTTAAAAATCTACACTCACTTTCTAGGTGATGCCATGCAGCCTTAGGCCTTCACAATCTATTAGCTGATGATTTCCCAATTTTTGCACTCGTTCTAAGCTATCCTCTCTATTTCAAACTCATATATTTAATTGCCAAATCAAGATCTCCATTTGGCTAAGTATCGTAATACTATTAGGTACCCAACTGAATTCCCAATTTTTTCTTCTTCTCATAATTTTCTGTTCCTTTTAAGTTCTGAGTTAATGTTAATTCCATCCTTCTAGTTGCTCAACTCAAAATTTCTGGAGTCACCCTTGATTTCTCCCTCCTCTCAATCTTAAAACCATCCAGAAATGCTCTGAGTAATATCTTTAACATATATACAGAATCTGTCCACTTCTCACCCACTCCCATTGCTACAAACTCGATTCAAGACACGTATTCTCCTGTCTTGATTATTTTAAGAGTTTCCCTGTTTACAAACCTGGTCCCATAAATCTGTTCTTGACACATCAACCAGGGTGCTAAGAGTTTCCCTGTTTACAAACTTGGCCTCATAGGTCTGTTCTTAACACATCAACCCGGGTGATCTTGTTGAAACAGAAATCAGATCTTGGCATTCCTCTGCTAAAACATAATTTTTGGCTTGAGATCTCACTCAGAGTGATAGCATTTAAAACTTGCCACCTGGCAGGGCGCAGTGGCTCATGCCTGTAATCCCAGCACTTTGGGATGCCGAGGTGGGTGGAACACTTGAGGTCAGGGGTTTGAGACCAGCCTGGCCAACGTGGTGAAACACCGTCTCTACTGAAAATACAAAACAAACAAACAAACAAACAAAAACCAAATAGCTGGGCATGGTGGCGCGCATCTGTAGTCCCAGCTACTACGAAGGCTGAGGCAGGAGAATTGCTTGAACCCGGGAGGCAGAGGTTGCAGTGAACCAAGACCATGCCATTGCACTCCAGCCTGGGTGACAGAGTGAGACTCTGTCTCAAAAAAAAAATGCCACCTTTTCTTTCCATCTGACACTGCCCATTTAATTCTCCCTATTGCCCTCCCCTGCTTTTTTTTCCTCTGTAACACTTTGACTCTTCTAAAATACTATTTGTTTTACGTATATATATTGTTTATTGCCTGATTCTGCTCATGAGACTATACATTTTTTCTTTCTTCTGCATGACTCGAATATATAAAATAAGTATTTGCTAAGTGAATTAGTTAAGTCATTGACGTGCCCTAACACTAGAACAAGAAGGAGTCACCTGAATACAAATAAAAAGGCAAAAATATTAGGAATCTGTATTAGTCCATTTTCACACTGCTATAAATATACTATCTGAGACTAGGTAATTTATAAATAAAATAAATTTAATGACTCACAGATCCCCATGGCTGGGGAGGCCTCAGGAAACTTAGAATCATGGTAGAAGGCAAAGGGGAAGCAAGACTCGTCTTACATGGCGGCAGGAGAGAGAAAGAGAGAGCAAACGTGGAAGTGCCACACTTTAAAGCCACCAACTTCCATGAGAACTCACTCACTATCATGAGAACAGCATGGGGGAAAATGTCCCCATGATTCAATCACTTCCCACAAGGTCCCTTCCTTGACACGTGGGGATTACAATTTGAGATGAGATTTGGCTGGGGACACACAGCCAGACCATATCAAAAACCTTCCCTATATCCCGTCACAAGCTAGCTGAGTCTTTGTTAATTGCCCCTTCAATGTATTTTCACAGCAAGCTGTGAATACTCTATCAGAACCCTTTTTGTACTATTATAACCATCTGTTTATTTGTCAGTATTTTAAACTATTGACAGTGGGCTCCTATGTGGCATGGATGGTTTAATATTTACTTATGCTTTGAATTGATTGAGCATAGAACCATCTAAAAATAAGTATTTAGTACAGTTTGCTGAATATATGAATAACTCCGTAAATAGGGGTTCTTGCGAGTCCTGGAGACTGCCTTACCCACACATTGTCAATGTTGACATTGTCTTCTTCTTGGAAGAATTAGAAGTCTTTCTCAGCTATGTATTTAGGATAAGTCCTTTTCCTTATCTAGTTCAGATTCCTCACCAGAAACCTTTATTGGCTTACTCCAAAGAGGTGGGCTAAACAAAGCTGACAAAGCCACAATGAGTGATGGCTTTCTTATTCCCCTAGAAAGACTGGGTGAGACTTAAAGCTCCCAAGATTCCTGTCCCAGAATGAATGAAGCATCAGAAAATAAACAACTGTTGAGTGAAAAAAAATTGTATCTTCAGTCTCAGCACACATAAAGACACCCCTCACTCTGAGGTATTATCTTGCCCTTTGGAAAAACAGACAAGAAGTACAAACTATCTCTGCTTATATTTGATGGCTTTTCTCAGGTAAATACAATTTGAGCTCTGAAACAGCAGATATTTCCCATCATTGTTCAAAGAGACCCAGTGCTCCCTTCTCTTAGTCTACTCTCTCACTCCAAAGTTACACTGTGTTAGACACGGCTCAGGCGTGGTTAAAATGTTGGTTTTACCATTAGATGAAGCAGTGTAAAATTAATTTCATTATTCGGCTGGTTTCAAAAATACCTTCCTTTGCTGGCTGTGATGGCATCCTTACAGATGTCCCTGTCAACCCGTTGACTAAATTGTCTCAGTAACTGGTACTAGGGAATGTGATGCTTTATGGATTTGAAATAAAGCTATGAAAAAATATAAATTGTCAGGGTGATTTTGTTGTTGTTTGTTTGTTTTTGTTTTCCAGCCAGGCCTATTTCTTCTAAGACAAGGTTTAGCATCTCCTCTTTCTTTGCTTTTTTTTTTCCTTTTCCTTTTTGATAGACCTTAAAGGAAATATGCCAAGGCAGCTGCAGTGTGAAACCAATAGGGAAAAGGCTTATGTCCAATCATTCCTCAACCCTGAAAAATCACACATTCTCCATTTCTAAACAATGAACAGATGGGTCCGGGAATGCAAGAGAGTAGAATGTAGTAGAGTGGTATGTTGTAGACAGTAGCAGGTTGTTTCATCTACTTTCCACCCTTTGACAATTCCAATGTGTTAGGAGTATTCAAAACTTGACCTATTATCAACCAACCCCCTAATAATCAGTTAGCACCTTAATTATCAGCTAACTGGTAACTAATATTAGTGTTATCAGTGGAACTTTTGGCATAGATTACATGGTAGTCAGCATTTAAACATTTTCCTGAGGAAATTCTGGTCATTTCCTTGTGAAAAGCACATTTTACATTTAAAAAATAATCCCACAGCAGAGTGTCAGGTGAAACATCATTCTTGATATCATTTTCTATTAAAAATCCATGTAAATAGTAAGCACTCAATAAATGCTTTGTGAATTAAGTCTGAGCCCACACTCAGACCTAAGACAGTGGCAATCCATTCAAAGAAAAAAAAATAGAGACTCAATAAATAGTCAAGAAGCTAGGCCGGATTGCCCAATTCCCAATCCAATCTTCCTCCCACTAAGCAACCTGCTGTCATGAAGTAGGAATTATATTAAATACTCTGATTCTCAAGCCTGGAATTCTGTAGGACAGTAAACTGGAAGGAGCCTAGTGATAGTTGGTATCTAGATGCTAAATGTAATTTATATTTTTACTTTTTGCATTTTTATGAGGTAGAAAATAAAAATACACAGTTTGAAGACAAACTGAGCAATCATCTACCAGTTAAACAAAATGTTAACTTATTTTCGTGCCAAATTCAGGATTCTAATTATACTCAACTATAATCATTGTTCTATTCATTCTACTTTAATGTCTTGAGAGCTGCTCAAAAGTAGGGACAATATTCCATTCTCAGTCCATGTGGATAGCACTCCAGCCCAAGGAAGCTGCTCTCTAAGAACCGAACTAATTAATAAACTGTTATTAATAAAAGAAATGGCTTAATGGCAGTAAAGGGCCATTCACACACACAGTGGAGCGCACACACCCACACACACACACACACACACAATTTAAGATTAGTCATTGGCTGGGCGAGGTTGCTCACACCTGTAACCCCAGCACTTTGGGAGGCCAAGGCATGAGAATCATCTAAGAACAGCAGTTTGAAACCAGCCTGGCCAACATGGTGAAACCCCGTCTGTACTAAAAAACACAAAAATTAGCCCAGGGTGGTGGCAGGTGCCTATAATCCCAGCTACTTGGGAGGCTGAGGCAGGAGAATCTCTTGAACCCAGGAGGCAGAGGTTGCAGTGAGCCGAGATTGTGTCACTGCACTGCAGCCTGGGCAACAGAGTGAGGCTTCTACTCAAAAAAACAAACAAACAAACAAAAAAAGCAGGGGTTACAATCCTAGTCTCTGATAAAACAGACTTTAAACCAACAAAGATCAAAAAAAGACAAAGAAGGGCATTACATAATGGTAAAGGGATCAATTCAACAAGAAGAGCTAACTATATATGCACCCAATACAGGAGCACCCAGATTCATAAAGCAAGTTCTTAGAGACCTACAAAGAGACTTAGACTCCTGCATAATAATTGTGGGAGACTATAAGACCCCATTGTCAATATTAGACAGACTGACAAGACAGAGAATTAACAAGGATAATCAGGACTTGAACTCAGCTCTGGACCAAGCGGACCCAAGAGATATCTACAGAACTCTCCACCCCAAATCAACAGAATATACATTCTTCTCAGCACCACATCAAACTTATTCTAAAATTGACCACATAATTGGAAGTAAAACACTCCTCAGCAAATGCAAAAGAATGGAAATCATAACAAACTGTCTCTCAGACCACAGTGCAATCAAATTAGAACTCAGGATTAAGAAACTCACTCAAAACCACACAACTACATGGAAACTGAACAACCTGCTCCTGAATGACTACTAGGTAAGTAACGAAATTAAGGCAGAAATAAATAAGTTCTTTGAAACCAATGAGAATAAAGACACAACGTACCAGAATCTCTGGGACACAGCTAAAGCAGTGTTTAGAGGGAAATTTACAGCACTAAATGCCCAAAGAAGAAAGCGGGAAAGATCTAAAATCGACATCCTAACATCACGATTAAAAGAACTAGAGAAGCAAGAGCAAACGAATTCAAAAGCTAGCAGAAGACAAGAAATAACTAAGATCAGAGCAGAACTGAAGGAGATAGAGACATGAAAACCCTTCAAAAAATCAATGAATCCAGGATCTGGTTTTTTCAAAAGATTAATAAATAGACCGCTGGCCAGAATAATAAAGAAGAAAAGAGAGAAGAATCAAATAGACACAATAAAAAAAATGATAAAGGGGGCTGGGCATGGTGGCTCATGTCTGTAATCCCAGCATTTTGGGAGGCTGAGGTGGGCAGAACACAAGAGGTCAGGAGTTCAAGATCAACCTGGCCAAAATGGTGAAACCCCATCTCTACTAAAAACACAAAAATTAGCCAGGCGTGTTGGCAGGTGCCTGTAATCCCAGATACTTGGGAGGCTGAGGCAGGAGAATCACTTGAACCTGGGAGGCGGAGGTTACGGTGAGCCAAGATTACGCCACTGCACTCCAGCCTGGATGACAGAGCAAGACTCCGTCACACACACACACACACAAAAAAAAAACAGATAAAGGGGATATCACCACTGTTCCCACAGAAATACAAACTACCCTCAGAGAATACTATAAACATCTCTACAAAAATAAACTAGAAAATCTAGAAGAAATGGATAAATTCCTGGACACATACACCCTCCCAAGACTAAACAAGGAAGAAGTCGAAACCCTGAATAAACCAATAAGTTCTGAAATTGAGGCAGTAATTAATAGTCTACCAAGCAAAAAAAGCCCCGGACCAGATGGACTCACAGCCAAATTCTACCAGAGGTACAAAGAGGAGCTGGTACCATTCCTTCTGAAACTATTCCAAACAATAGAAAAAGTTGTCCTTTGGGTATATACCCAGTAATGGGATTGCTGAGTCAAATGATATTTCTGGTTCTAGATCCTTGAGGAATAGCCACACTGTCTTCCACAATGGTTAAACTAATTTACACTCCCTAACTCATTTTATAAGGGCAGCATCATCCTGATACCAAAACCTGGCAGAGACACAGCAAAAACAGAAAATTTTAGGCCAACATTCCTGATGAACATTGATGCAAAAATCCTCAATAAAATATTGGCAAACAATCTACCAGCACATCAAAAAGCTTATCCACCACGATCAAGTCAGCTTCACCCCTGGGATGCAAGGCTGGTTCAACATACGCAAATCAATAAACGTAATCCATCACATAAACAGAACCAATGACAAAAACCACATGATTATCACAATAGATATAGAAAAGGCCTTTGATAAAATTCAACACCCCTTCAAAATAAAAACTCTCAAAGGAACGTATCTCAAAATAATAAGAGCTATTTATGATAAATCTAAAGCCAATAACATACTGAATGGGCAAAAGCTGGAAGCATTCCCTGTGAAAACTGGCACAAGACAAGGAAGCCCTCTCTCTCCACTGCTATTCAACATAGTATTGCAAGTTCTGGCCAAGGCAATCAGGCAAGAGAAAGAAATAAAGGTATTCAAATAGGAAGAGAGGAAGTCAAATAGTCTCTATTTGCAGATGATATGATTGTATATTTAGAAAACCCCATCATCTGAGCCCAAAATCTCCTTAAGCTGATAAGCAACTTCAGCAAAGTCTCAGGATGCAAAATCAATGTGCAAAAATCACAAGCATTCCTATACACCAATAATAGACAAACAGAGAGCCAAATCATGAGTGAACTCCCATTCACAATTGCTACAAAGAGAATAAAACACCTAGGAATACAAATTACAAGGGATGTGAAGGACCTCTTCAAGGAGAACTACAAACCACTACTCAAGCAAATAACGAGGACATAAACAAATGGAAAAACATTCCATGCTTATGGATAGGAAGAATCAATATTGAGAAAATGGCCATACTGCCCAAAGTAATTTATAGATGCAATGCTATCCCCATCAAGCTACCATTGACTTTCTTCACAGAATTAGAAAAAACTACTTTGAATTTCATATGGAACCAAAAAAGAGCCCGTATAGCCAAGACAATCCTAAGCAAAAAGAACAAAGCAGGAGGCATCATGCTACCTGACTGCGAACTATATATACTACAAGGCTACAAGGCTACAGTAACCAAAACAGCATAGCACTGGTACCAAAACAGAGATATCGACCAATGGAACAGAACAGAGGCCTCAGAAATAATGCCACACATCTACAACCATCTGATCTTTGACAAACCTGACAAAAACAAGCAATGAGGAAAGGATTCCCTATTTAATAAATGATGATGGGAAAACTGGCTAGCCATATGCAGAAAGCTGAAACTGGATCCCTTCCTTACACCTTATACAAAAATTAACTCAAGATGGATTAAAGACTTAAACGTAAGACCTGAAATCATAAAAACCCTAGAAGAAAACCTAGGCAATACCATTCAGGATATAGGCATGGGCAAAGACTTCATGACTAAAACACCAAAAGCAATGGCAACAAAAGCCAAAATTGACAAATGGGATCTAATTAAACTAAGGAGCTTCTGCATAGCAAAATAAACTATCATCAGTGAACAGGCAACCTACAAAATGGATGAAAATTTTTGCAATCTATCCATCTGGCAAAGGGCTAATATCCAGAATCTACAAGGAACTTAAACAAATTCACAAGAAAAAAAAAACAAACAACCCCATCAAAAAGTCGGCGAAGGATATGAACAGACACTTCTCAAAAGAAGATATTTATGTAGCCAACAAACACGAAAAAAAGCTCATCATCACTGGTCATTAGAGAATTGGAAATCAAAACCACAATTAGATAACCTCTCATGCCAGTTAGAATGGCAATCATTAAAAAGTCAGGAAACAACAGATGCTGGAGGGGATGTGGAGAAATAGGAACACTTTTACACTGTTGGTGGGAGTGTAAATTAGTTTAACCATTGTGGAAGACAGTGTGGCTATTCCTCAAGGATCTAGAACCAGAAATATCATTTGACTCAGCAATCCCATTACTGGGTATATACCGAATGGACAATAAATCATTCTACTATAAAGACACATGCACATGTGTGTTTATTGCGGCACTATTCACAACAGCAAAGACTTGGGACCAACCCAAATACCCATCAATGATAGGCTGGATAAAGAAAATGTGGCACATATACACCATGGAATACTATGCAGCCATAAAAAAGGATGAATTCATGTCCTTTGCAGGGACATGGATGAAGCTGGAAACCATCACTTGCAGCAAACTAACACAGGAACAAAACCAAACACTGCATGTTCTCACTCATAAGTGGGAGCTGAACAATGAGAACACATGGACAAGGGAGGGGAACATCACACACCAGGGCCTATTGGGGGTTGGGAGCTAGGAGAGGGATAGCATTAGGAGAAATACCTAATGTAGATGACGGGTTGATGGGTGCAGCAAACCACCATGGCAGGCGTATACGTATGTAACAAACCTGCATGTTCTGCACATGTATCCCAGAGCTTAAAGCATAATTAAAAAAATAAAAATAAAAAATAAGCAATTCATACTTGTTTAAATTAAATGTAAATTTCTTTAAATTTCTATATAACATGTCAGAAGCATGATACCATCTTTAAATGACTGTACTATATATTACTTTAAGTGTTTGTGAATTCCCATGTCATGGAGAAATAAATTATGAAATACAAATATGCTGTCATATTTTTTTGCAATAATGAAAATTTATCAAATGCACTGTATTACACCATTTGAATGTGGTATATAAAATCTATGGTTTATTAGTTAATTTAAATACTGCATTAACAATGTCTTATACAATAAAATTTACCACAATCTTATTTGCAACTTCAATTGCCACAGCTCCCACTGAAAACAGAAATTGCCACAGATTGACCCACAGGTACTGGACTTTTCTTCACAATCGCCATTACCAGCTGAGTGTGCCATGTTCTTTCTTCCAGGAAAATCACAGCTCAGCATGACTGGTGCAGTATTCTTAAGAGGACCTTCCTGTTCCTAACACAGTATCCGTATCTAAAAGCAATAAGGTCATCATTCTCAATCAAAAAAAGATGAATTATTTATGAACCTTAGAAATCATGAGTGGGATAAATAAGGATGATAAAAGGAAAGAGTATCTTTCTTCTCAACAGAATTAAAAATTTTAAAAATCAGACTATTCTTAGTTAAATAAACAGCATATGGATAGTGTCATGAGTAGCCTGCTTATTCATTCTTAATCCCTTATCAATCTCTTATTTCTATGGATTAGCTTCTTAGCACAGCTCATTTATGCAGAAGAACCTTGTCCAAATAAGGGAGAGAAATACTCTTGAAATGTTTGGCAGGCCACAAGTGCAGAATATTTGAAAGAAAATGTCATGTCGTGTCCACCTGGGTATATTTACATGTCTGTTCTTGATTTGTGAACCAAACAGTGTAGACTCCACTTGTCTTCAGTGGCTGTTTGAAGAATTTAAAAGAGTGAGACACCACTAGATCTCTGTGCCATCAGACAACCTAGGGTATTGGTTGAGACAGGTAAGCCTGAGTGTATGCTGAAAGGTATTCACTAGAGGATAGATGGGAGTGAGTTTCAGAAAACAGACTGATCTTGACAGTGAGCCTCTCTCCTGCAGAAATCATTCATTGTGGGTAACTTTCGGAAGACAATGAGTTTTTATGTAAAGAAGGATGTTTTTGCTTTGGTTTTTGTTTTGTTTTGTTTTGTTTTAGTTCTTGTAGTAAACTGATGGGAGGGAGAATGCTGGAACCCTTGTCAAGTCACTGATAGAAGGGGCTAACTGACCATACAAGCAATTGGTTTAGTGATATAATGTGCCAGAAAAGCTACACAGCTGAGCTGACATCTCCAGAATGAAACAATCATCATTCCCACAGATAAGCATACAGCTGCTTTTCTGGCTTAGGTAGGGTCACGAATTTCATTATCTTTTATTTATTTTAAACTTCATTTTATTTTCATGACATTGGAAAGATAAATATGATTCATACAGCTTGATGTTGTAGCTCAGGTGAGGCTATGGAATAGTAGCTGGCTTGCTGAGTCAATTAAGCAATAATTAATCACTTATTGACTGCAGAAACATACCAAGTTTATTTAAAGTTTGGTGATAGTGGTAGGGTATGTGTGTACAAATGTGTGTACGCGTCTGTAAAGTGTCTTCTCTGGTCTCCAGAAACCTAGAGATGAAATTGTGTTCCTGAAAATAGCCTGATTAAAATGCACTCTTTCCTGAACTCTTGTGGTTGTCTCATTGGTTTCCCACATCCACTTTTACTTATGCTCATATCAGCCTGAGCAATTGGAGCCATTGGCCTGGAACACAAATCTGATTATGACATTCCACTGTTTAAACTCTCCAATGGCTTCAATTTTGTTGGAAAATAAAACTAAATTCTTTATGATGACATGAAATGACCATCACCATTGGCACTTGTCATAGCTTCCTTTACGTACCCTCACATAACCAAAAGATATACTACACTGGACTGTTCCCAGAAAACACCATAGGGTGTTTAATTCCATGCTTTTGAACATTCTCTTTTATTGCCTAGAATGCTGCTACTACCACACTCCATGAAGTCTTAACTCCAGTTTTAGCCTGGAGAAGCGTGAGTCTACTTTGAAAGACAGATACCCAAAATAGACAATTAGTCTTCTGCAGCAAAGCAGCAGATAAAGAGAATTGAAAATACCCTTGCAATGAACACCTAGTTAGTGCTGAACTAGATGTAAAAAAAATTCTTTCGTGTACTTAGTTGAGATCGTAATTTCTGGTGTCCGAAATTAAGAAAAAACTGCTAAGTAAGAAGTATATGAGTTAATAGTAGTGCTGTAACTATTACAGGGATAAGAATGATAAGGGGTTGTGGGTATCAGTAATATAAGAATTGGAGCTTTTGACATCCATCTGAGAACAGATTAGGCCTTTGGCTTATGGAGGAAAACAATCTGAAGTAAAATCCTGGCTTAAAGACAGGAACCTTGAAGGTCTGCATCTTTGGCTAAATGATGAGGTATGGGGGAATAAAAGAAATGACAAATTAAGATTCCTAACAATCCAGGGATACGACAAGTGAGAAATTTTGTGTTTTCATGTCTCTGGGTAGGAAAAAACCGTCAAAATATCTCTTCTAAAAATTCAAAGCTCTAGGTCTGTGCCACATGTGGATATGAAACTACACTCCACCTGTGTGATGCAGGAAACCTCAAGCCAAGAAGTTGGCATAAAATTGGAAATAAACTGCCTTTATCCCTGGACATTGGCAAACATGAAATCATCCTGAAAGAATTTGCCTCCAGTCCAGATGACTCACAGCTTCCTGAAACTACTGGTAGACATATAATAGTGAAACCGCAGACCAACAACAGGGGAACAATCCTTTCTTTTTTTTTTTATTATACTTTAAGTTTTAGGGTACATGTGCACAATGTGCAGGTTAGTTACATATGTATACATGTGCCATGTTGGTGTGCTGCACCCAGTAATTCGTCATTTAACATTAGGTATATCTCCATTTGGGGAACAATCCTAAGAGCTACCAAGAGAGGGAGAAGTTTACCTAACAAGAAGTAATATACCATTACATGGGTGTAAGTTTCTCAAAAGCAGTAAAAGAAGCCAAAAGACAATGAAATCATTACTTCAGGCAATGGAAGAAAGTAATTGCAAACCTAGCAATCTGTAACTGACTGATTATAATGTAAAAATGAACATACATTCAGATAAAGAAAGACTGAGAGGTCACCAGATTATAGATTTTGCTATAATGTTAATGGAACTACCATATAAAAATAAAAACTACACTCAGAGGAAGGACTGAGATGTAACAAGCAATGGTGAAAAAGAAGCTGATAAATACGTGGGTAATTTAAGCATGAGCTACATAAAACAATAACTGTAGCTTAACTTTAGATGGGCATAAAATGAAATGGAATTAAAATACTAGACATCTAAGAATGGAAGAGGATGATCTCTGTAAAAAGTGATCTAAGAACTTTATTGTGCAAAAGGGGAGTAGAGGCACTGATAAGTTTAGAGTTTAAGTCACTTCTTTAAAATCTCAAAATTGATGACTAAAACATTAGAAATAAAATGTGAAAAAAAGGAAAACAGAAATGAATGAAATGTATTATTTATATGCTAATGGAGGAAAATGTAACAAAGATGAGCAGATTAGTAAACAGAATGCAAGAAAGGAGGGAGGTAAACTGAAGCAAAGAGAGAATCTAGAAAGAAATGCAAAAAGAAAATGGTACAAATATATTGAAATATATCTGTCATCACAATAAATGTAAATGTCCTTAATTGTCAGTTAAAATCAATGGTCATATTGCATATAAAACATGTAGCCATACGTTGTTTATAAGAGAGATGATTAAAATGTAAAGACCTTGAGACGTTTAAGATAAAGGAATGGAAGAAAACAAATCAGGATTAATGTGCCATGGGTATATTAATATCAATATTAAGCAAAACAGAATTTAGACAAAAGAGCATTTTTAGTTATATGATAATGCTAAAATGTACACTAAAGAGATATTAGTGGGAATTTATAAGCACCTAACACATAACATCAAAACATGTAAAACCAAAAATATTAGAATTATAAAGAGAAAAATCATAAATATATGATCATGGTGGAAGATTTTAATACCTCTTGCTCAGAAACTAATGAATCAATCAGTAATATATATAAAGACTATAAAATATTTGTATATCAAAATTAGCAAGCTTTATTTAATGGACATATAGAATCTCACACGTAGCAATTAGATAATAAAATTTTTTTCAAAGCACCGATGGGGCTTTATTAAAAAATTAACCACATTTTTTGTGGCACATAAACACCATGGAATATTATGCAGCCATAAAAAAGGATGAGTTCATGTCCTTTGCACAGACATGGATGAAGCTGGAAACCATCATTCTCAGCAAACTAACACAAGAACAGAAAACCAAACACCGCATGCTCTCACTCATAAGTGGGAGCTGAACAGTGAGAACACATGGACACAGGAAGGGGAACATCACACACCGGGGCCTGTCAGGGGGTGGGGGACTAGGGGAGGGATAGCATTAGGAGAAATACCTAATGTAGATGACGGGTTGATGGGTGCAGCAAACCACCATGGCACGTGTATACCTGTGTAACAAACCTGCACATTCTGCACATGTATTCCAGAACTTAAGGTATAATTACAAAAAATAATTTTAATCCACAAAGAAAATCTTAACAAATACCAATCAATATCATATGGACTATCCATATGGTTTGAGATGAAATGAAATAACAGAAATAAAAAGCTAAAAGAAAACAAATTCCTTGCTACTTAGAAAGATTAAAATATATTTATAATAACTTATGGAACAAAGAGAAAGCCATAATAGAAATTAAATCATATTTTGAAATGAATGACAATGAAAACATTTCATGTCAACAGTTGTGATACACAGCCAAAGCAGTAATGACAGGGAAAGGTTTAGACCCAACTGCATACATCAGAAAAGATGAAAAGCTTAAAACGAGGGAGCCAAATGTGCTACACAAAAACCTAAAACAAAAAATAGCAGCACAAAAGCAAATAAAGTAGAAAAGGAGCATGTAAATATAAAAACCGAAGTAAAGAAAAAACAAAGAAATAATAGGAGCAATAATACAAAATGTATGTTTTTTTAAAAAAAGTCAAATAGATAAAAACTCTAGAAATAAAGATTAAAAGGGTAAACAAAAGAGCCAAATAAACAATATTATAAGTGAAAGTATGAATGTAACTGCAAATATACTTATAAAATTGTAAAAGTATAAAGGAATATTATTAACAACTTTCTGCCAGTATACACTTAAACATGTATAAGATGGACAATTTCCTAGCAAAACTTCTCAGAAGTGTGTCACAAAAACACTGAAAACCTGAATAAACTTATAACCAGTAAATATATTAAATCAGTAGATAAAAATCTGCCTGTGAAAATATGTCAACACGCACACACATAAACATGTATGCACATATCCAGGAAATTTTCTAGTCAAGTTCTATCAAACCTTTAAGGAAGAGAGACCCCCGTATCATACAAAGTGTTCTTGGGGCCCAGTGTGATTGAAAAGCATCTTGGAAAGTTACGATGTACAGTAGCCAAGGATGAGAATCACTGATCTGGACCTACCCCTTCATTTTGTAGCTGAGAAAGGTGAGACTTAGCCAGGTAAAGTGATTCAGCTCACGGAGCCAGTTATGTTCCTTGAATTGCAGGTGATATTTTTTTTTTCATGTGAAACCTGTAACATTTTATTTGTTAAAAATGAACAGCTTCAGAATAGATCTAAATGTAACTTTTCCAAAAAACACCAAAAAGTACAGTGTAAAGCACCTCCTCATTAAATACAAACTTTCATTTGGTGATGCACGGCACCAATGTTTTGCATATACCTTGATGCAAAGAAAAGTTTAAGTTGCATCCTGTTTTTTAAAAAAACTGAAACTTAAGAACTGAACAAGGATTACAACCACATTCCAATAAAGAAAATTTTCCTTCAACAAAGCATATTGTTTTGTTTATATACAATATGTGACCACCAAGAGTTTTAATTTAGTTGTACCAAAGGCAAAACATTATACTTAAATTACAGATGCATGAAGAATAAAAGTTTAATATACCAAAGATAATTTGTTATTTAATGCACTCAATGTCAGTATTTGGGGCAATTTTTAAGGTTTTCCCAAAAAATGGCATGAATAGCTCTATACAATATAGGTAAGAACAGGAAAATGAAAACACCTTTATACCATATTTTCACAAACCATTCTAAAGACAGCAAACTTGAGCTCAGCTGCTTTTCCTTGCTTTAAAATAAGCTACCAGTCATTCTAAATCAGACTAAAATGTACTGTTCCTAGACCAAATACAGGCATTCATCCTTGCAAAAATGTTTTGCAATGAGTTCTTGGCCTATATGAAAAGCATCAAATAGCTAAGGAGAGACTAGAATTTATTTCCAAATTCTGTGACTGACTTCCAATAATCCCTTATCAGTACAAGTACCAGGAAAATATCAGATATTAAAGATCAGATTTAATTCTTTGGTATAAGCATGAAACTGTTACTGATAGCTTTCCATGGTGAGCATAAACCATGAAGCAACTCAAGAAGCATGAGAGACAACAACGAAATCTAGTATACAACGCAGGGCAGGCCAAGAACGATGTCTGCTTTACAGGAAAAGTCAACACTAACAATCTACTCCTGAGAAACTAACACCTATTTAGATGTTTTTAACATAACGGCAAACTAAAATGTCAAGCTTCAAAATGACCAAACTTGTAATGTACAGCTAGAAGATTTTGCTGCATTTGGCATTATACCGTAATTTACAGTATACAACATCTGAGGACTCAGTACTATCTTGGCACAGACTAACTTCTCCCACTCCGTCAGAGGTGGCAGGTGGCGGGTCGGTGGGGAGGGCCTTTTCTCCCCATAAATGCCTGAACTTTAATTTATACCATATAAGAAATCAGTGAAAGGTAAACAACAAGGTTAATGTAACTCTATTATAAATTTTGCATTTTTTCTCTCTGTGACATATACAAGTATATTTTTGTTTTTGGAGCTATAAATTATTTAATTTAGCAATCTTCAAAGCTCATAAATTTCAACTTTTCAAATAAGAAATTTTAACTTCAAATAAGAAGTCTAGGACTTTATGGCTATTAATTTTACTATCAAAATATCCAAGGGACTCCATTCAATGTAATAGTTATAATTCTTCTAAATATTATTTGAATAATTCTTTGTGGACGCTAGACTCAAGACTATGCTACATCCAAACAGTACACCTATAACCAGGGTTTTGAAGTGTTTCATCTCAACTACCTGTCCTTCAACTTGCTACTTACTTCCTCTCATGCCTTCATTTATTAAACACAAACTGTCATTTTTTAAAACTGGACCTTCTCCTCCAAGGCCCTATCAGATAACTTTGTGAATATGCATTTACAGTCTCTAAACACCAACATTTTAAACTAAGACTAATACCTAGGGCCACATTTCCTGTTAAAAGCTCAGCACTAAAGCTGTGTAATTCCAGGAGACTTTACACCGTCTGAAAGAGGAAGCACGTTCTGGATGTCCCCCTAAGTCTTCAAACCCACAGCTGGAAATTCTAATACATTGTTCTGTGTCTCTAATGAAGAAAAGGCAACGGCACTGACTACGTCAACACTATTAAAGGGCAAGTGACAGCAACCAAGGGACCTACTCATGTTTATGAAGACCAGGATTTACCATGACAAAGTCTAAAACACGGGCAAAGGTGATGAGATCCTGAATACCACTATCATAAAAATAATCAATTTCTATCTTTCTGTCTTCCTTCTGCTGCATGAGGAACCAAAGAAGTCAAAAAGATGATTGTTCTGTCTGAGCCAACCATGAAATCTTTAAGAACAGATAGGTATAATCCCTATTATTCTTTCAGGGCATTATTTTATACTTTTTTTTTTAAAAAAAAAACCTTCAAAAATAAAAATAAGAGTTATTTAGCCTTGTGAATATTTTGAAGTAAAGTTTCTCGAATTTCCATGATGAACTCTTCAAGCAATTCAACTTCTCAGAGTCATCACTCAAAAGTTCCTTTGACATGGGACCTATCCCACGGTGACAAAGCGGCTTCCCCCTTTGTTGTATGTGAGAGTGGCTCTTTGTTCCTTCAGGATCCCAAACCGCTCATTCAACGTCATCCCTGTCTGTTTTCCGACACTGTTTATGTCAAACTGTAGGGGAACACCTTTAGGAACTTTCTTGACGTCACTTTGCTCCCGCTTTGTTAAAAATGAAGGTACAGCAGTACGAGTTAATCGTGGTTTCTGAGTTACTGGGCATTGCACTGCTCCAGGATTGTCAATAGATACAGTCAAAATCCCTCCATTTGTGGTGGAAGTCCGCCATTGACGAGTTCTCTTTGCTACTACATCGTCTAGCAGTTGTTCTGTACTCAACTGGGCCTGAACCTTCAGGCCTCTTCTGAAAAGAAAAGTTGCCTGACGAGTATCTTTCTGATGATTTAATTTATTTCCACTCCTGGTAAAATTAGCTGGAATGTTATTTTTTCTGCTTAGCTGGCTAGGTCTCTTGAGAGCTGCTACTGGTTTCCTCTGCCCTTCATTTTGTCTCAGAAGGTTTGCCTTCCTTTTTAACACTGGAAAATATTGTTCTATATTCTTGTCACTTAGAGGTGGACGATTCATAGGACTAATTCCTTTTCGAATTCCAGTTGTTTTCCTAGCTGCAAGGCCAGTGATAACTCCATTAGGACGTCTCTTTCCAGGCATTACTCGTCCTCTACGATTCAGACTAGTCTTACCAAAACCAGAATTCTGTTGCATTCCCCATCGCACTCTCATCCTGAATTGCTGGGCACCACTTTGCTGGAGGAGTCTTCTATTTAGTCTTGGAAAATTCTGCTTCTTCCCTTCCCTTCGATTCAACTTGATGATATCATCCAAAGACATATCTATTTTGTCGAGGTTTTCATTGCTGCGGGCCTTCGGCGGCGGCGAAGAAGTCGCCGTGGCTCCCACCAACCGGGTACCAAACCGGTTCATGGCTGGAGACGTCGCGCTGAGAGCGGGCGCGGGCAAGGCCGGAGTCGCAGGCCTGCCACCTCCCACTCGCGCACGCAGCCCGCCGCACCCGCAGGTGATATTTTTATTGGCACGGGAAGATCTCGTGAAAATCTCACTTGGACATTTTTCTCATACTGACCTGCAAATCTTACACTTTTCATACCTTTTCTCTTTTGGGAATGGTTATCAGTAGTAGAAAGTTGTGTTTTTGATGAGCCCATGATGGGAAGTAATACGTGGTTACTGAGCACCATTTCACTTTGGAGCAGTTTTGAAATTGAAATCAAATTTTTCAGGAGGAGTAAAGCAGCAGAAAACAAATTTCCCACTTGACCAGCTCAACATTAGGTTTTCACAACATAGAAAATGAAATAGAAGTATTTCCTACTTTTTTTTTTTTTTTTTTTTTTTTTAAGACAGAATCTCACTCTGTTGCCCACGCTAGAGTGCAGTGGCGCAATCTCGGCTCACTGAAACCTCTGCCTCCCGGGTTCAAGCAATTCTCCTGCCTCAGCCTCTGAGGTAACTGGGATTATAGGCACATGCCACCACGCCTAGCTAATTTTTGTATTTTTAGTAGAGACGGGGTTTCGCCATGTTGGCCAGGATGGTCTCGAACTCCCCACCTCAGATGATCCGCTCGCCTCAGCCTCCCAATGTGCTGGGATTACAGGTGTGAGCCACCACGCCCGGCCCCTTCTGTGTTTCTTATACTTAATCTCAAGAAAAGGCTATCCCCAGTTTCTTCCTGGCTAAAGAACAAACAACGAGAAAAAAACTAACTTCTTGTTAATTTTGGCCAAGTTGTGAAAAATTAGGATTTTCAAAATGATTTTACTAAAGCTAGAGGAAAAGCAAAATGAAAACAAACTAAAAGAAAGGGAGGATCAGAAAAATAGTCATATCTCAACTGCAGTTTTCTAACCTGAGGAGATACCAATATGGTAAGAAGGTCCCCATGCATAATAAGAACCCTGCCCAGAAAGATCCCCATTTCATTCAGAAGGTCTTTTCATACAGAACTTGAATCAGCTGAATTCGATCAAGGGTGATCAGAGTGTCGATGGCCCAGCTCCAAGTGCATCGAGCAAACCTACACTTTTCCTGGTACATAGTAGCAAGATCATAAAGCACTAAAACTCAAAACCATCCTCCAACCACCTTCCCTTTGTCCTGTGGTTATCTCCTCACAAGTGCCTACAACATCTTACTCTTTGTCAATACTTTCACCTTTTACTTTTGTCAATGGAACAAGTCTACAACCTCCAGGCCTTAGAATTAGTGGCCTCCAAGGTCCATCCATGAGATAATGAGGTAAGATGTTTCCAAATCATTTCAATAATCTGAGAGCACTTCTTCATCAGAACTCTGGCAAAACTCAGTGCTAACTTCAGTGACTTTGTTTTCACTTCTTACTAATGTTCAGTCAAATCATAAAGGTCCTTTTGCCATTGAGGTGTTCAAATGAGATAGCAGGTCTCATCACAACAGTAGCGACACACAGGTTTTGTCTTGAAACTGCCTATCAAAAATGGGCTTCCATAGAGTGCTACTATATTTTCAGAGGTAGGCAGCTTAGTGGATTAAATAAAAGTTAACAGTAATCCAAACTTTAATTTTACCTTTAAGTATCCATTCTATTTTCTCTGCAAACCTAGGAATTTGCTATTGGAATGTGATAATTTATGCATTTTCTGCAGTGCTTTCTTCCAAATGTCTGACAAGAGTTAGTGTTATTTTAAAAATCAGTATCAGTTTCTACAATTGTCATATTTTTTCTCTTTCTTTATAATGAATTTATTGTCTAAACACATACTTGTATGTGCAGCAACATGGATGCAGCTGGAGGTCATTTTCCTAAGTGAATTAACGCAGGAACAGAAAATCAGATACCACGAGTTCTCACTTATAAGCAGGGGCTAGACATTGGGTATTTATGGACACAGGATGGTAACAACAGACACTGGGGACTAATCGGGGGGGTTGTTTTTCAATCCAATGAGTACTATGCTTACCACTTGGGTGACAGGATCATTCATATCCCAAACCTTAGCATCACGCAATATGCCCATATTACAAACCGGCACATGTACCCTCTGAATCTAAAATAAAGAATAATTTTTTTTTTTGAGATGGAGTTTCACTTTTGTTGCCCAGGCTGGAGTGCAATGGCATGATCTCGGCTCACTGCAACCTCTGCCTCCCGGGTTCAAGCGATTCTCCTGCCTCAGTCTCCCGAGTAGCTGGGATTACAGGTGCCCGCCACCACAACCGGCTAGCTTTTTGTAATTTTAGTAGAGACAGGGTTTCACCATGTTGGCCACGCTGGTCTCGAACTTCTGACCTTAGGTGAGCCACCCGCCTCGGCCTCCCAAAGTGCTGGGATTACAGGCATGAGCCACCGTGCCAGGCCAGGATGAAATTATTTTTTTAAAAAGCACTGAAGCAGTTTTTTATGAAAATAATGTACATATCTAGTTTAATTTATTATATGAACAATTACTGCTAAATTTTTAACATTGAAATTTTGTTTTACTTTGCTCACAAAATAGGGCCAACTAACTAAAGAGTTCACTGGACATTGTCTTTGAAAGCATAAAAAGACTAGGCTCTCAAAAACAGAGAAACTGAGTGCTTTTGGCTTTATTTTGACTGTTTCTTCCTCTAAACTATGATTTCCTATCATCTTTGAAACCAAGCAAAATAACAGCTCTTAAATGAAAGAAGAAACCATATCTCAAAGGAGATTAGCTTAAACCACAGTGTAATCTCTCCATTTTCTCCTACATCTAAGGATTGCGTTGATCATTTCTAAGAGTCACTACCAGACTGACAAAATAAATCTTTCCAAAAGTAGCAAAGAAATTGCCAGATTTTCACTGGTGTGAGAATCTATAAGTATGGACATTGATATTCTCCCATCCTTACCCTGCCTCAGGACATAGTCTAGTGTTTCTTAATGAAAAGCAATTTATATAAAAAATTCTCTTTTCAAATAGAAAGTTACTAGGTTGAGACATCTTACAAGACTGAGCAGAAGACAAACGGAGTACAAAAATGATTCTGGATAATGCACATATTTTTAATCAATAAAATAATTGTGTTTTCATATTGCTATCCTGGGATCAAACGATTGTAGAACAGCTTTATCATTTTGAGACTGTTACCCAAATTGTATCTAAAATTTTACCTCTAAAAAGGAGTCAACTAGTGCAGGTGACTCTGTTAACTACAGCTAGGCAAGTTCTCAGCGCACCCTCCCACCTCCCTTATTTTTGCTCCGCTGGAGAATGCCCACTTCGTGTGGTCATGACAGTGGCATCTAAAATGGTGTCTCCTCCCAATTACCCACCTCCTGCTCTCTGCCACAGGGGAATGGACCTGATTTAGGCTGAGTCATTCAAAGTAGAACATCCTTTTTGTCACAGTGATTGGTCCAAGGGAGACATAATTAAAGCATGTCCTGTCAGAGTCCTCCCCTGGAAGACTTTCAGAAGAAAGTTATTTTTCTACTGGAGTTGTTCAACTGGGAACATACGAAGCCTAGTTGTTGCCAGAAACTCCACAGTCTTGTGGGAAAACCACATCTGCAGCTGATGAGAATAAGGCCAATGTATAGTCAGGGACAGAGTTAAAATGTGTGATGAGCAGGGGAGAGAAATCGAAAAAGTATATGGGAGAGCCCACTGACATGCTTTCTACAGGAAGAAACCAAATCAAGTCCATTCACAGTTACGCATATTAGCGTCATTGTTTTCATAGTAACATCTCTGTGCCTCAGTTTTTTCATTTGTGAAATAGGCAAAACTATATTGATCATGCAAGGTTTTTAGTAGTAAATGAGAGGATGTGATAAGCATAATGTAGAAGCTCATTCAATGTTAGTTTCCCAAAATATAGCTTATCTGACTATCTTGAGATAGGTAAGTTTGAGTCATGCTTTAATCCTTTAGATTACATTTGCAGTGAGGTTATAGTAACACCTTAATTAACTGCTTGGCAAAGACAGAAATGTTGTCTATAGCTACAAATTCCAAATTATATCACCGAGCACAATAAAGCATAACACTGATGTGAAGAAGATGGGAGGGGCAAAATGTGATTTAAGGGAGTAGCTAAGGTGTAATCTGTTGTTTTGAGATAATATTGTCAGAAGATAAAAGTTGGAAAGGCTGTCTGGGACAGCTTTTATTGTCTGGGACAACTGCATGTAGATTTGCCACGTGGGGAATCTATGCAGGCAATAATATTGTTCAGGCTGATAAGATGTAAGAGACTATCTGGAAACATTATGAAACCAGACATGTATCACAATTGCAACAGAACCACTATGAGTAATATAGAATAAAGCGTTTATTATAGGCATTATTTGATTATATGCTATTGTAGGAAGTGGTAAAGAAATCTATATTTTCCCATTACTTCTGAGTCTTGTGTTTATGCTGAAGATAGCAGGACAGGCAGTAAGGAAGGAAAGATGCCTGCAAAATGGTGGAGAAAAGGGATAACCAGAATTCCCAAAGATGAGCAGAAATCCACATCAGTTTCCCGCGACCTCTAAACCTTCAACTTGGATGATGCAGATGAAGTGCAAGAGAAGTCAATGTCCTTCATCGGGAAGCTAAACACACACCTGGCCCAACAGTCAGAGAAGATGAAGCCGAAGATACCGCAGGAGCTGAAGGAGTTACAAGTCTGTCTGTAATACCTACATCAAAAAGGTGAGGCAGCAGATCAGTGACAACGTGCATGGATTGTCACACTGCAAAACCCTACACTAATCTTCTCTGTGTAAACATGGGTGCTGTTTCTCAGTGTAAACATATGTGTACGTGTGTGTGTATGATATTGATTTTGATTACTTACATGCCATACAATTTGCCATTTAAAAGTGTATAATCTAGCACACTTTTAGTATATTCGCAAGGTTGTAAAATTATTGCCACAACCAATTTTAGAACATGTTCACCCAAAAAGGCACTCCATTCCCTTTAGCCCTTTAGCAGTCATGCCCATTTCCTCCATTCCCCAGTGCTAAGCAATTTCTACTCTATTTTTGTATCCGTGAATTTGCTTATTCCAGAGATTTAATGTAAATGGAATCGTGTGTTCCTTTGCGACTGGCTTCTTGCACTTAGCATTTTGTTTAAGGTTCATCCATATTGTAGTATGTATCAATACTTCATCTTTTGCATTGCAGAATCATATTTATTTGCATGGATGCACCTCATTTTATGTATTGAACCAGTGGATGGACATTTGAGTTGATTCAATTTTGCTGTTATAAATAATGATACTATAAATAATCATGTTCATGTTTCTGGGTGGACATACGTCTTCATTTCTCACAAGTATATACCCAGAAATAGAATTGCTGGATGAAATGGTAACTCTATGGTTAACCATTTGAGAACAATGCCAGGCTTTTTTTAGCAGCTGCACCATTTTACATTCCCACCAGCAATGATTGAGGGTTCCAATTTCTCCACATTCTCAGCAACACTTTTTATTGTTTTTTAAAATTAATATTATAGCCATACCAATTGGTATGCAGTAGCTCATTGTGGTTTTGATTTGCATTTTCCTGATGATTAACGATCTTGAATTTTTTTTCATGTGCTTATTGATCAACTGTATACCTACTTTGGAAAAATGTCTATTCAAGACCTTTGCACACTTTTTATTTGGGTGTTTTCTCTTTTTCATGCTGAGCTGGAGGAGTTCTTTACATATTTTACATATTAGTCACTTATGTGATATACAGTTTGAAAATAGTTTATCTCATTCTCTGGGATGTCCATTCATTTTATTGATAGTGTCTTTTGAGGCACTAAAGCTTTTAAGTTTTATGAGGTCCGGTGTTTCTACTTTTTTTGTCACTTGTGTGTTTGGTGTCACATCTAAGAAGCCATTGCCAAATCCAAAGTCATGAAGACTAAAACCTATGTTTTCTCTTAAGAGTTTTATAGTTTTAGCTATTGCTGTAGGGCCTTTGTTTTATTTCAAGTTATTCGTGTATGGCCTGAGGTATAAGTCTGACATCATTCTTTTGCATATAATTTAATATAAATGAAAATCATAGTTTCAGGGGCAAGAAAACAGCATACTGGGAATCTGAGAACCTTAAATTTAGTCCTTTTCCTGACATTAATATGGTTGGTTCAATATTTGTCAATTACATACACTTTACTAATTAGGATATTGAGATCTATGTAGGGATTTTTTGTCCTCTGGGATCTATTATGGACTGAGAGAGATGTATTAAAACCCTTCACTACTAATATGATTTTATTCTTCTCTTTTTACTCTTGAAATGCTTGCCTTATGAAAATTAATGCTACATTATTTAGCACATGGATTTTCATAATTGTTGGATCTCTGATGGGAATTGCAACCTTTATCATTATAAAGTGTTCCACTAAGCTTAAACAAATTTACAAGAAAAAAAAACATTAAAAAGTGGGCAAAGGACACGAACAGAAACTTCTCAAAAGAAGACATTCATGCAGTCAACAACATGAAAAAAAGCTCAACATCACTGATCATTAGAGAAATGCAAATCAAAACCACAATGAAATATCATCTTATGCCAGTCAGAACGGCAATTATTAAAAAGTCAAGAAACAACAGATGCTGGTGAGGTTGCAAGGAAAACAGAAGGCTTTTACACGGTTGGTGGGGATGTAAATTAGTTCAACTACCATGGAAGACAGTGTGGAGATTCTCTAAAGATCTAGAAGCAGAAATACCATTTGACCCAGCAATCCCATTACTGGGTATAAAACCAAAGGAATATAAATCATTCTATTATAAAGATACATGCATGTGTATGTTCATTGCAGCACTATTCATAATAGCAAAGACATGAAATCAACCCAAATGCCCATCAATGATAGACTGGATAAAGAAAATGTGGTATATATACACCATGGAATACTATGCAGCCATAAAAAGGAATGAGTTCATGTCCTTTGCAGGGACATGGATGGAGCTGGAAGCTATTATCCTCAGCAAACTAATGAAAGAACAGAAAACCAAACACCACGTGTTCTCACTTATAAGTGGGAAAGTGGGAGCTAAATGATAACACATGGACACATGGCTGGGGAACAACACACACTGAGGGCTGTCAGGAGGGTACGGGGAGGGAGAGCATCAGGAAGGATAGCTAATCCATGCAGAGTTTAACACCTAGGTGACGGTTTGATCTGCGCAGCAAACCACCATGGCACACATTTACCTATGTAACAAACCTGCATATCCTGCACATGTACCCCAGGAACTTAAAATAAAAGTTGAAGAAAAAAAACCAACAAAGTGTTTCACTATTTTTTCTATTATAATGCTTTTTGCGATAAATTCAACATGTCCAATTTTAAAAGTATGAATCCTGATTTATTTTTGTTTGCATTTGCATGGTTTAACTCTCTCCATCATTTAATGTTAGTGTTTCTGAGTCATTTTTAAGTACAGGGGTTTTGCTATGTAATGAGATCTGAAAACATACCCTTTAAAAAGTGACTTTAGCTGATTTTATTTAAATGGTAGGCACTTATGGGCTTAGTTTGTCAAGTTATTTCATGTTATGTTTTCTGTTTTAAATGTCTTTAATATATTTTCTTTACTTTTTTGTGTATTTCTTCTGAAGCTTGGGAAGGGCTATATTTTTAATCTGCTAGTTTTGCTTTAATTATAAAAAACACATTTAATCCTCTCTTCTTTAGATAGTATTCTTTGCTTATAATGAACAATGGTGGAATTAGTATATTTCCACTTTCTCCACCTTTCCCTTCTACTTCTCTACTACCCAAATTTTGGTTAATTATTTTATTTCTCCAATGTTTATCTTTATCGTTAAAAGTATCTGAGTTTTTATATTATTTTATCTAGTTACAATGATGGTTTGATCTCAGTTATGAAAGATGAACTTACTACCACAGAAATAGCTAGCCATTTTCCTCTAGTTCTTCTCTTCCTTAATTACTTAATTTCTATATTATCAGAATTTACAGAATTTATATTTTTAAAATTTGTACTCATAATCTCTACATTTATTTTAATTGTAGCCCTACATTTCAATGGGTTCAATCCTTACTGCTAGACTTTTTGACCGAGTTTCCACTTATGTCCTCGTTATTTCTAGAGGCCTGTTATGAACTCAGCATGACCATTGTATTAGTTTCCCATTGCTGCAGTAGCAAATTACTACAAACTCAGTAGCTTGAACAACATAACTTGATTATCCTTCAGTTCTCTAGGGCAAAAGTCAGATGAATTTCTCACCAAGCAGAAATCAAGGAGTCAGTAGAGCTCTGTTCCTTTCTAAAGGCTCTAAGTGAGAATTGTTTTTTTTGTTTTGTCGTTTTGTTTTGAGATGAAGTTTTGCTCTTTTTGCCCAGGCTGGAATGCAACGGCAAGATTGTGGCTCACCACAATCTCTGCCTCCCGGGTTCAAGCAATTCTCCTGCCTCAGACTCCCGAGTAGCTGGGATTACAGGTGTGCACCACCACGCCCAGCTAATTTTGTATTTTTAGTAGAGATGGGTTTCTCCATGTTGGCCAGGCTGGTCTTGAACTCCCGACCTCAGGTGATCCACCTGCTTCGACCTCCCAAAGTGCCGGGATTACAAGCATGAGCCACTGTGCCCGGTCGAGAATTGTTTTATTGTACATTCAGGTTGTTGCAGTTGTAGCACTAGCATTCCTGTTTCCTTTTAGGCTGTCAGAAGAAGGTGATATCTAGCTTGTAGATGCTGCCTCCATGCCTTGGCTTCTGGCCCCTTTTCTCCATCTTTCACACCAGCAATGGTGGGTAGGAGTCCCTCTCACACTTTGAATTTTCTTGCATCTCTCTGACTCAGTCTTCTGTCTCCCTCTTCCAGTTTTAATAAGGACCCATGTGATCACACTAGGATCACGTGAATAATCCAGGATATTTTCTCTATTTTTAAAGTAAACTTAATACCATCTCTGAAGTTTCTTTTCGCATATAAAGTAACATATTCACAGGCTGCAGGGATCGAACATCTTTGGAAGGCAATTTTTCTGCCTACCACAACGACCAAGCTGCTTTAAGATCCTCTTTTTGTATCACAGAAGAGAAGCCAGTGAACAGTTTCCCAGAATCCTCTCCCCGAAATGATTCTGGATTACAGTTTTCCAGTAAGAGGCACTTGCATGAATGAGATTTAAAAGGTGGAAGAGAAGACTATACTTTCAGGGATCATTTCTATAGTTTGTGACTAGAGAAGTTTCTCTGAACGTGTAGAGCTAGACCTAAAACCATAAAAACCCTAGAAGAAAACCTAGGCATTACCATTCAGGACATAGGCGTGGGCAAGGACTTCATGTCCAAAACACCAAAAGCAATGGCAACAAAAGACAAAATTGACAAATGGGATCTAATTAAACTAAAGAGCTTCTGCACAGCAAAAGAAACTACCATCAGAGTGAACAGGCAACCTACAACATGGGAGAAAATTTTCGCAACCTACTCATCTGACAAAGGGCTAATATCCAGAATCTACAATGAACTCAAACAAATTTACAAGAAAAAAACAAACAACCCCATCAAAAAGTGGGCGAAGGATATGAACAGACACTTCTCAAAAGAAGACATTTATGCAGCCAAAAAACACATGAAAAAATGCTCATCATCACTGGCCATCAGAGAAATGCAAATCAAAACCACTATGAGATAGCATCTCACACCAGTTAGAATGGCAATCATTAAAAAGTCAGGAAACAACAGGTGCTGGAGAGGATGTGGAGAAATAGGAACACTTTTACACTGTTGGTGGGACTGTAAACTAGTTCAACCCTTGTGGAAGTCAGTGTGGCGATTCCTCAGGGATCTAGAACTAGAAATACCATTTGACCCAGCCATCCCATTACTGGGTATATACCCAAAGGACTATAAATCATGCTGCTATAAAGACACATGCACACGTATGTTTATTGCGGCATTATTCACAATAGCAAAGACTTGGAACCAACCCAAATGTCCAACAATGATAGACTGGATTAAGAAAATGTGGCACATATACACCATGGAATACTATGCAGCCATAAAAAATGATGAGTTCATGTCCTTTGTAGAGACATGGATGAAATTGGAAACCATCATTCTCAGTAAACTATCGCAAGAACAAACAACCAAACACCGCATATTCTCACTCATAGGTGGGAATTGAACAATGAGATCACATGGACACAGGAAGGGGAATATCACACTCTGGGGACTGTTGTGGGGTGGGGGGAGGGGGGAGGGATAGCATTGGGAGATATACCACCAGCATGGCACATGTATACATATGTAACTAACCTGCACAATGTGCACATGTACCCTAAAACTTAAAGTATAATAAAAAAAAAAAAAAAAAAAGGTGGAAGAGAACAGTCCATTATACTCTGGGGTAGTTGCAGACAGGTGCATAGGCAGATGTGAAAGTCACACGGGCTTCTTAGTAAGCACTTAAGAGATATCTGCTTTGTTGTGGCAGAATGAGATAGCTATTGGGAGCTTCCTCGAGATTCTTGAAAATCACAACAGCTTCTTAGCACATAAATTATGTAATTTATGATATGAAGTAAGCATCTTTCTTTGCTTTAGTGAATTGTCATATTCCTTTCTAAGTATGGATTGCTTCCAGTGTTTTATCCTTTGTATTTAAATTTGTAAAATTTCCCCAAAAGTTTCTTTAATGTGAAAGTTTTTGCCAGTGTTACTTCCTTTGGGACATCTTCATCCTTCCCATTACAACCACTTTCCAATTTCACGTTCAGTGTTTTGTTTGCTGATTTATTTCTTCCCTGCATTTTCATTCTTTGTCCAATTCCATCTTTCTATTGTCCATTTATCTAAAATGTCACATAGCTTTATCACTGAAAGGAAAGGAGGCAACACAATTAACATGCTTTGCTATGTATGCATTAAATATTAGATGTGCAGTGACCAATTACTGACAGTCTTTATAGAAAGTGATGTGATTGGCCATTTATGATGCATGTCTGTTATTTATATAATGAAATGTGGACTGAAGAGTTAGCAGCAAAATACGTACTTTATGGAATAACCAGTGGGTATACAGTGGTACCCGACATCTGAACTACGTTTTGTGGGAGTAGTGTTAGTTAACTAAGCCATTATGTACTTGTTTTTTAGGGCTGCTATAACAAAGAAGCACAGACTGGGTGGCTTAAACAACAGAAATTTATTTATTTTTAACAGCTCTGGAGGTTAGAAGTAAAAGATCGAGGTGTTCGCAGGGTTGCTTCCTTCTGGGGGTTGTGAGGGAAGGATCTGTTCTAGGCCCCTCTCCTTAGCTTGTAGATGGCAGTCTTTTCTCTGTATTTTCACATTGTTCTCCCTTTGGGTGTGTGCACCCAAATTTCCTCTTTTTACAGGGACACCAGTCAGAATAGATCGTACCCTAATGAATTCATTTTAACCAAATTATCTCTGCAAAGACTCTATCCCCAAATAAGGTCACATTCTGAGGTACTGGGGAACTGGACTTCAAAACAGCAATTTCAAGACGGGTAACTGAAATGTTGGTATAAAGACATACGCTTTTGGCAGTTTGGAAAATCAAATAGAATATATTTCCCATGTGTCATTTTTGAAGATGCTACTAAAGTTCACATTTAGCTATATCTCTCCTAGGGCCCTTTCAGGTAAATGGAAGCTACTCTCTCTTGGTACAAAAGCGTTCTGTGTCTTTATACTAGAATGACAGTTTTGTTATGTTTAGAATTTTTGTATCATCAGTTTTTCTTTTGTTGAGGTCTTTGAAGTTAATATTCCAGTCTTTTTTCTTTTAATTTAGGTATATTTATATAAATTAGAAGCATAAACAGTATGTGTTCAGTTTGACTAGTTTTAGCAATTGTATAGAGCCATATAACCACCACCATAGTCAAATATAGAGCATTGTCATCACCCCCCAAATTTCTCTGTGTCTCTTTGCAGTCAGTCTCCCTTGTACACCCAGCCCCAGCCAATCTCCCTTCTCATTTCTATAACCAGGAAGCAGTTTCCCCTGTTCTTGGATTGTATATAAATTGAACCATACAGGTATGCTACTCTTATGTGTCTGCATTTCATTCAAAATAATGCTTTTGAGATTAATCTTTGTCTTGTGTGTATTAGTAGTTTTCTGAGTGGTATTGATTATAGGAATGTGCTACAATGCATTTTAAACATTCTTCTGTCGATGGGCATTTGAGTTGTTTCCAGTGGTTTATGTACATTCTAGTAGAAAATTTTTGTGAACATGTTTTTATTCTAGAAACCGATAGTGGGCCGTGGTGTAGGTGTACCTTTAACTGTTTAAAAAACTACCTGTAATCCCAGCACTTTGGGAGGCCAAGGCGGACGGATCATTTGAAATCAGGAGTTTGAGACCAGCCTGACCAACATGGTGAAAACCCATCTCTACTAAAAACACACAAAAATTAGCCAAGTGTGGTGGCACATGCCTGTAGTCCCAGCTACTCGGGAGGCTGAGGCAGAAGAATTGCTTGAACCCAGGAGACAGAGGTTGCTCTGAGCCGAGATCACGCCACTGCACTCCAGCCTTGGAGACAGAGTAAGACTCTGTCTCAAAAAAAGAAAAAAAAGAAAAAAAAAGAAACTACGAAACAGTTCTACAAAGTGGATGCACCATTTTATATTCCTACCAGCAGTGTGTGAGAATTCCGGTGATTTTGCATTTTCAATATCATTAAGGGAATTATGCATTTAAAAAATTTTAGCCATCCAAATTTTAGTATAAAATGGTATCTTATTGTATTTCCTTTACAATAATGATGTTAAGAACCTTTTCATATATCTATTTGCCATTCTCATATCTTCTTTTGTGAATTAGTTTATTCAAGACTTTTGCCCATTAGAAAAACCTGGGTTGTTTGCCTTTTGTTTATAATTAATAAACCATTTTTAGAGAAGTTTTAAGTTTACAGAAAAATTGGGCAGAAAGTAGATTTTTCCCATTTACCCCAATACCCTCCCACACAGTTTCTCCTATTAATAACATCTTGCATTAGTGTAATACATTTGTTACAATTGATAAGCCAATGTCAATACATTATTATTGACTAAAGTCTATAGTTTACATTAGGGTTCACTTTCTCTGCTGTACATTCTGTGGCTACTGAAAAATATATAATAACATATATCCACCATTATAGTATTGTAAAAAATAGTTTCAGCTGGGCGTGGTGGCTTACACCTATAATCTCAGCACTTTGGGAGGCGGAGGCGGGTGGATCACCTGAGGTCAGGAGTGTGAGACCAGCCTGACCAATATGATTAACCCTCATCTCTACTAAAAATACAAAAATCAGATGGGTGTGGTGGCATGTGCCTGTAATCCCAGCTACTTGGGAGGCTCAGACAGGAGAAACGCTTGAGCCTGGGACTCGGAGGTTGCAGTGAGCCAAGGTCGTATCATTGCACTCCAGCCTGGGCAACAACGGAGAAACTCCGTCTCAAAAAAAATAAATAAATAAAATAAGAATAGCTTGATTGACCTAAAAATCGTCTGTCCACCACCTATTCATTTCACTCTCTCCCCAAACCTGGAAACCACTGATCTTTTTACTGTTTCCATTGTCTTTACCAGAATGTCATATAGTTGGAATCATACAGTATGTAGTCTTCTCATATTAGCTTCTTTCACTTAGCACTATGTGTGTCTTTTCACTCAGCTATATGCGCACATGTCTGTTAATATGGTTTGGATGTTTGCACCCTCAAAATCTCATCTTGAAATGTGATTCCCAGTGTTGGAGGTGGGGCCTGGTGAGAGGTATTGGAGAATAGGGGTGGATCCCTCATTAATCCTTTAGCACCATCCGCTTGGTGATAAGTGAATTCTCACTCAGTTCACATGAGATCTGGTTGTTCAAAAAGTATGAGACTTCCCACTTCTCTCTATCTTACTGCTGCCTTCACCACATGGCACACTGGCTCCCCTTTGCCTTCTTCTGTGATTGTAAGCTTCCTGAAACCCTCACCAGAAGCAGATGCTGTCATGCTTCTTTACAGCCTGCAGAACCACGAGTCAATTAAACCTTTTTTCTTTATAGATTACTCAGTCTCAGGCATTTCTATATAGCAATGCAAGAATGGACTAATACCAAAAATTGGTACCAAAGAATGGGCTATTGTTATAACAATATCTAAAAATGTAGAAACAGCTTTGGAGCTGGTTAATGGGCAGAGGTTGGAAGAGTTTGGAGGACTTAGAAGAAGACAGGAAGATGAGGTTAAGTTTGGAATTTCTTAGAGACTAAATGATTGTATGCAAAAATGCTGATAAGAATACGAACAGTGAAGTCCAGACTAATGAGGTCTCCGATGGAAATGAGGAAGTTATTGGAAACTGGAATAAAGGTCACTCATATTATACTCTAGCAAAGTGCTTTGCTGCATTGTGTTTACGTCCTAGGGATCTCTGGAAGTTTGAACTTAAGAGTAAATGACTTATGGTATGTGGCAGAAGAAATTTCTAAGCAGCAAAACATCTAAGATTTGGGCTGGATGCTTTCAACACTCTGTGATCAGATATGAGAGAAAAGAAATAAATTTGGAACTTATATTTAAAAGGGAAGCAGGGTATAAAAATTTGGAAATGGGCAGCCTGGCCAATTTTGGTAAACGAAAGAGCATTTTCAAAAGAGGAATTCAAGAGGGCTGTGGAGCAACCACGTGCTAGGGAGACTAGCATGACTAAAAGCCAGCCAGCTACTTATAGCCAAGACAATGGGAAAAAGGCCTCAAAGGCATTTCAAAAATTTTGAAGACAGTTTCTCCCCTCACAGGCCCAGAGCCCTGGGAAGAAAGAATGGTTTCACGGGCCAGGCCCAGGGCCCTGCTGCCCCAAAGAAGCCTCAAGACACTGCTTCCTGCATACAGGCAACCCCAGTTCCAGCCTCAGATCAAAAGGTCCCAGGTACAGCTTGGGATGCTTTGGAGGGCACAAACCATAACCCATGGTGGCCTCCACAGGACAATAAGCCTGCAGGTGCACAGAATGCAAAAATGAAGGAGGCTTGGCAGCTTCGACCAAAATTTCAGAGGATGTATCGGAAAGTCTGGGTACCCAGACAGAAACCTGCCACAGGGGCACAGCACCACAGAGAAATGCTACTAGGTCAGTACTGAGGGGAAATGTGGGGTTGAAGCCCCAACACAGAGTCTCCAATGAGGCATTGTCCAGTTGAGCTGTGGGAAGGGGGCCACCACCCTCTGGACTCTAGAATGATAGAGCCATGGGCAGATGGCATACTGAATCTGGAAAAGCCACAGGTGTTCAACTCCAACTTGTGAGAGCAGCCACAGAGGCTTCACCCTGCAAAATCACAAGGGCAGAGTTGCCCAAGGTCTTGGGAGCCCACTCCTTGCACTGGTGTGCCCTGGATGTGAGACATGGAATCAGGGATTATTTTGAAGCTTTAAGGTTTAATGACTGCCCTGCTGGTTTCAGACTTGTGTGGGGCCTGTAGCCCATGTATTTTGGCTAAGTTCTCCTGTTTGAAATGAAAATGTATACCCGATGCCTGTACCACCATTATATCTTGGGAATAAGCAACATGCTTTTTATCTCATAGGCTCACAGTTGGAAGGAACTCTTCTCCACATGAGACTATGGACTTGGGACTTGGAACTTATGAGTTAATAACACAGAACAAGTTAAGACTTTGGGAGACTATTGCAAAGGCATGATTGTATTTTGCAATGTGAGACAAACACAAAATTTGGGGGACCAGGGGCAGAATGATATGATTTGGATATTTTTAGTATTAGTCCATTCTCACACTGCTATAAAGAAATACCAGAGGCTGGGCACAGTGGCTCACACCTGTAATCCCAGCACTTTGGGAGGCCGAGGTGGGTGGATCATGAGGTCAGGAGTTCAAGACCAGCCTGGTCAACATGGTGAAACCCCGTCTCTACTAAAAATACAAAAATTAGCTGGGCGTGGTGGCACGCACCTGTAGTCCCAGCTACTCAGGAGGCTGAGGCAGGAGAATTGCTTGATGCCGGGAGACAGAGGTTGCAGTGAGCCGAGATCGCACCACTGTACTCCAGCCTGGGAGACAAAGCGAGACTCTGTCTCAAAAAAAAAAAAGATAAAGAAAAAAAGAAATACCAGAGACTGGGTAATTCATAAAGAAAAGAGGTTTAATTGGCTCGTGCTTCCACAGGCTGTATAGGTAGAAAGATGAGGGACACATTAGGAAACTTTCGATCATGGTGGAAGGTGACAGGGAAGCAGCCTCACCTTACATGGCCAGAGCAGGAGGAACAGAGCAAAGGGAGAGATGGTGTATATTTAAAACAACCAAATCACATGAGAACTCACTATCATGAGAACAGCAAGGGAGAAATCCACCCCCATGATTCAATAACCTCCCACCAGGTCCCTCCTCCAACCCTGGGGATTACAATTCAACCTGAGATTTGGGCAGTGACACAAATTCAAACTATATCATTCTGCCCCTGACCCCTCCTAAATGTCATGTCCTTCTGACGCTGCAAAATACAATCATCCATCTCAATAGTCCCCCACATCTTAACTCATTTCACCATTAACTCAGAAAGTCCGCAGTTCAGTCTCATCTAAGACAAGGCAAATCTCTTCTGCCTATAAGCCCATAAAATCAAAACCAAGTCAGTTACTTCCAAGATACAACAGGGGTATAGGCATTTGGTAAATACTCCTTTTCCAAAAGGGAGAAATAGGCCAAAAGACAGGGGCTACAACCGCCACATAAGTCTGAAACCCAGCAGGGCAGTCATTAAAGTTCCAAAATAATCTTTTTTGACTCCATGTCCCAAATTCAGGTCACACTGATATAAGGGGTGGGCTCCCAAGCCTTCAGCAGCCCCACTCCTGTGGCTCTGCAGGGCTCATCCCCAACAGCTGCTTTCCTGGGCTGGCACTGAGTGCCTGTGGCTTTTCCAGGTACACAGTGCAAACTATTTCTGGAGATACCATTCTGGGGTCTGCAGGATGGTGGCCCTCTTCTCAAAGCTCCACTAGACAGTGCCCTGGTGGGAACATTTGTGGGTGCTCCAATCCCACACTTCCCCTCCACATGCCCTAGTAGAGGTTCCCCATGAGGGATCCACCCCTGCAGCAGACTTCTGCCTAGACATCCAGGCATTTCCATTTATCCTCTGAAATCTAAGCAGAGACTCCCAAACTCAACTCTTGCTCTCTGTGTACCTGCAGCCTTAACACCACATGGAAGCCACCAAGGCTTGTGGCTTGCACCCTCTGGAGCAGCGGCCTGAGATGTATCTCGGGCCCTTTTATCCACAGCTGGAGCTGGAGTGGCTGGGACACAGGGAGAAGGGTCCCAACATTGTGCAGGGCAGCAGGGCCCTAGGCCTGATCCACAAAACCATTTTTCTCCCCTAGGCCTCAGGGCATGTAACGGAAGGCGCTGCCTCAAAGGTCTCTGAAATGCCTTTGAGGCATTTTCCCATTGTCTTGGCTATTAACATTTAGCTCTTCTTTACTTAAGCAAACCTCCTCAGGAAATGGGTTTTTCTTGACTACCACATGGTTAGGCTGCAAATTTTCCAAACTTTTATGCTCTGCTTCTCTTTTAAATATAAGTTCCAACTTCATAACATCTGTGTGCTCATGCATACGAGAATATGCTTTTGGAAGCAGCCAGACTACATCTTGAATGCTTTGCAACTTAGACATTTCTTCTTGCAGATACCCTAAATCATCTCTCTCAAATTTAAAGTTCCACAGATCCCTATAGCAGGGGCACAATGCTACCAGTCTCTTTGCTAAAGCATAGCAACAGTGAGCTTTACTCCGTTCCCAATAAGTTCCTCATCTCTACCTGAGGCCTCTTCAGACTGGACTTCACTGTTCATATCACTATTAGCATTTTGGTCACAACCATTCAACAAGTCTCCAGGAAGTTCCAAACTTTCCCTCATCTTCCTGTCTTCTTCTGAACCCTCCAATCTATTCCAACCTCTGCTCGTTCCCCAGTTCCAAACCTACTTCCACATTTTCAGTATCTTTATAGCAATGCCCCAATTCCTGGTACCATTTTTCTGTTTTAGTCCATTCTTGCACTGCTATAAAGAAATACCTAAGACGGGGTAATTTATAAATAAAAGGGATATAATTGGCTCACAGTTTTGCATAGCTGTGGAGGCCACAGGAAACTTTTTTTTTTTTTTTTGAGACGGAGTCTTGCTCTGTCACCTAGGCTGGAGTGCAGTGGCGCAATCTCATCTCACTGCAAGCTCCGCCTCCTGGGTTCACGCCATTCTCCTGCCTCAGCCTTCCGAGTAGCTGGGACTACAGGTGCCCACCACCATGCCCGGCTAATTATTTGTAATTTTAGTAGAGATGGGGTTTCACCGTGTTAGCCAGGATGGTCTCGATCTCCTGACCTCGTGATCCACCTGCCTCGGCCTCCCAAAGTGCTGGGATTACAGGCGTGAGCCACTGTGCCCAGCCAGCCACAAGAAACTTTCAATCATGGCACAAGGGGAAGGGGAAGCAGGCACATCTTCACGGGGCCCGAGCAGGAGAGAGAGAAGGGGGAGATGCTACACACTTTTAAGCAACCAGATCTCCTGAGAATTCACTCACTATCATGAGAACAACAAGGGGAAAATCCATTCCCATGATTCAATCACCTCCAACCAGGCCACTCCTCCAACACTAGGGATTACAATTCGACATGTGATTTCAGTGGGGATACAAATCCAAACCACGTCACTTTGCCTCCTTCAAATCTCATGTTGTTAGGTGATTCCCAGTGTTGGAGCTGGGACCTAGTGAGAGGTGACTCAATCATGAGGCAGATCCTTCATAAAGGGTTTAACATCATCCACTTGATTATAAAGGAATAGTCACTCTTAATTCACCTGAGACCTGATTGTTAAAGTTTCTGGGACCACCTCTCTCTCTCTTGCTCTTGCTCTTGCCATGGAACATACTGGCTCCCCTTCACCTTCCACCATGATTGTAAGCTTCCTGAGGCTGCACCAGAAGCAGCTGTTGGCACCACACTTCCTGTATAGCCAGCAGAACCATGAGCTAATTAATCCTCTTTTCTTTATAAATTACCCAGTCTCGAGTATTGTTTTATAGCAATGCAAGAATGGATTAATACATATACCTTGTTTTTTCAAGGTTTGACAGCTAACTTCTTTTATTTCTGAATAATATTCCATTTGATGTACTACAGTTTATTCATTGTTGAAGGATGTCTTGGTTGCTTTCAAGTTTTGGCAACTATAAATAAAGCTGCTAAAACCATTCATGTGCAGGCTTTTATGTGGATATGTTTTCAAGTCACTTCATTAAATACTAAGGAATGCAATTGCTAAATAGTAAGAGTATGTTAAGCCTGTGTATGAAACTGTCCAATTATTTTCTAAGGATGTTTTTCTTTAATTGTTGATTTTAGGAGTAATTTATATGTTTATATATTCTAAAATTTTTATATGTTCTAGGTAGTATTCCTTTGAGGGTGTGTATGTTTATATATTCAGTGGTTTGTACATTCATTTTCTTAGCGGTATCTTTTTTTTTTTTTTTGAGACAGAGTTTTGCTCTTGTGTTATAGGGCAAGAAAATGGGGGTCATGACCAACTCAGTATACCACTGGAGGCTATATGAGCAAACAGCAAACTGCTGTCATGAAAGCAAGATGTTGGAAAACTAACAACTGCATCTGCCGCCAGAAGGGGTGCTGAGGGCAGTCATGCCTCAAGCACAGTGTTCCTTGTGATTATCTATAGGAACATCTGAAGCCTGTTGTACAAAGAAAGCAATTATGTGTACCTGTGATAAATCAAGCAGCTAACCAACCATTACCTCTTCCTCCCTGCTCTTTCTACCTAATAAATATGAAGGGCTGTAGAAGCTCAGGGCTGCCTTTCCTCACTAGAAGCAAGGAGCCCCCTGACCCCTTCTTTTAAAACAGATCCTCTTGTTTTTGTCTCTATTTCTGCGTTCGTCCCCCTTTGTTCACTACCGTAGAAACCGTCAGCGACAAGTGGCGCCTTGAACACAGACAGTGAGCAAAGAAGGTCTGCTGGAGGAGAGAATGTGAAACTGACAAGACAAACGAGAAACCCCGGGAGGAGTGTGGCGGCAGCAGATACAAGGTCAGTGCCCTAAAGAGGGACTGGGAACAGGACATTTTCTTAATCAGGGTAACATGGGGCAGAATTTGTCTATTGAGGAGCAACATTATGTGCAGTTTCTTAAAGTTTTACTTAAACAATCTGGTGCTCAGGTTAGTTCTCAAACACTAAGATGCTGCAGGAGGTTATCACGCATAACCCATGCTTTCCACAGATAGGCACTCTTGATGTGGAAAATTGGGACAGAGCAGGAGAAGGATTAAAACGAGCTCATCAAAAAGGTCTTAAAGTTGATCCTTGTGTTTTTTCTGCTTAGAGTTTAGTTCGTACTGTCCTTCTGCCATTATCTCCTTCTTATTCTGCTAGACAGCAGGAGTCATGTTCTGAGTCAAAAAATTTAAAAGAATCTTTTGTCCCACCCACAGTACCAATTAAAAATAATAAACAGGGGAGGAAGGATGAAAATTGGCCTGTGTCACCCCCTCCAGTAGCAGAAACATCTGTACCACCTCCTTCAGTAGCAGAACTAGAGACCCCAATACAAAGAATTTTACGCTCTGCTGCTATAGCTGGAGAGCCCTTAGGACCTTGCACTTTTCCCATTTCCATAAGGCCCAATCCAAATAATCCACAGCAGTTTATTCATGAACACACCACACTAGAGTTTAAGTTGCTGAAAGAATTGAAAGCTAGTGCAGTGAATAATGGAGTCCAAAGCCCATTCACTTTAGGATTGTTAGAATCTATATTTGGTGCCATGTGTCTTCCACCATTTGATGTAAAGCATTTGGCTCGCACTTGTTTGTCTGCTAGTGTGTACCTGACATGGAATTTAAATTGGCAAGAACTGTGTGCAGACCAGGCTAGAAAGAATCGTGCTGCTGGACACGGAGACATTACAGAGGATATGCTATTAGGTAATCGCCCTTATTCAGACCCGCAACATCAAATGGCACTCCCAGATGCTGCTTATAAGCAGTGTGCCTTGGATGCTAAACGCACCTGGGCCACAATTCCAGATGAAGGGGTCCCCGTAAAATCATTTTTATGTATCATGCAAGAATTGCAGGAACCCTATGCACATTTTCTTGCAAGACTACAAGAGGCAGTGAAGCAACAGATTCCTCATACCACTGCTGCAGAAATGCTAACCTTAACTCTAGCTTTTGAGAATGCAAATGTGGATTGTAAACGTGCACTGGCACCTGTGAGATGTACAAAAAACTTGGGAAATTTTCTTAAAGCTTGTCCAGATGTGGGAACTGAGCTTTATCGCTCTGCAATGATGGCTCAAGCAATGGCTAATTTAGTAATGGACAAATCTAAAAAGGGCCAAGAGGCGATTCTTAAAATGAGAAAATGTAATTGTTGAAAAATCGGACATTTCAAAAAAGAATGCCGTCAGACCTCTGGGCAGAAGGGATCTTATAATGCAGTTCTCCACCCCCAAAAGAAAAAACGCCAGGACTTTGCCTTCTTGCAATAAAGGAAATCATTGGGCTAGTCAATGCCATTCCAAATTTCATCAGAATGGCACCCCCATGTCGGGAAACGAGAAGGGGGCCTGAACCCAGGCCCCACAAACAATGAGGGCATTCCCAATCCAGGCCACAGCCCTGTCTCAGGGATGGGTTCCCGGAGGCACATTGATTCCCTCTCCCCAGGAACACCCGGAAGCTCAGGATTAGATCTCCCAGTCAGAAAACGGGTTATATTAGTTGGAGGAGACAAACCCACCAAGATTCCCACTGGTATTTGGGGACCTTTGCCAACAGGATATATGGGATTAATTTTGGCAAAAAGCTGTCTTAACTTACAGGGCGTTACTATAGTCCCAAGAGTTATTGATTCTGATTATGAAGGAGAAATTCAAGTAGTGGTAATGTCACAAGATCTTTGGGTTTTTGAACTGGAAGAATATACTGCTCAGCTATTGCTTATTCCTTGCAAGTTACACCCTTCTCCACGTAAGGAGAAACAAGGGAATCAAGGACTTAAGAGTAAAACTAGGAGGGAAATTTACCTATCCCAACTCATAGCTTCTAATCGACTTACCTGTACAGTGCAAATTACAGGAAAGACATTTTATGGGCTTATGGATACAGGAGCTGATGTGTCAGTAATATCTAAAGACAATTGGCCCCCATCCTGGCCCTTGCAATTAACTTCTACATCCTTAGTCGGAGTGGGAACAGCTCAAAGTGTTCAACAGAGTGCTGAGATTTTACCCTGTCTCAGACTAGATGGACAGTCATGTACTTTTCAACCTTATGTTGCAACTGTAGCTGTTAACCTATGGGGTTGAGACTTACAGCATGGGATATGAGACTTACAAATGAAACTATTGAGAATCCAGGATTTAAAATGTTACAGAAAATGGGATATCAGAGCGAAAAAGGCTTAGGAAAGTCCCTACAGGGAAAGCCTGATCCTATATTAATAACTGGGCAAACATACAGAATTATGTAATATTATTCTGCTGATCACCAGTGCTTTTTTGTTTTTGTTGTTGTTGTTGTTGTTATTTATTTATTTATTTTTTGCTCTGTCGCCAGGCTGGATTGCAGTGGCACAATCTTGGCTCACTGCAACCTTTGCCTCCTGGGTTCAAGCAATTCTCCTGTCTCAGCCTCCTGAGTAGCTGGGATTACAGGCGCATGCCACCACACTCAGCTAATTTTTGTATTTTTAGTAGAGACAGGGTTTCATCATATTGGTCAGGCTGGTCTCAAACTCCTGACCTCAGGTGATCCACCCACCTCAGCCTCCCAAAGTGCTGGGATTACAGGTGTGAGCCACCGCACCTGGCCTTTACCAGTGTCTTAATGAGCAAAATAATTTTCTTTGTATGAAATCCAATTTGTAATTATTTTCTTTTATATAAAAAAGATAGAAACTTTGTAGTTGTCACTTTTATGTTAAGTCTATGATTAATGTTTGTACATGGAATAAGGTAAGGTTTGAGGTTGACTTTCTTTTCCAAATGGCTGAATGGTTGTTCCAAAAGTGAGAAATCAATATCAACAGCAATTTGCACTCCTAACCTTGAGATGTTTATTTCTGAAAACCAATCACTACTGAAGTTAATGAGTATTCCTTGGAGAAATGGATGATTCCAGAGCTGGGGCGAGAAAAGTACAAGATGGGCCAGGAATATCATATTGTACAGGAAAGAAAGAAGTGCTCAAAGAATGAGATAAGCATGACAATAAGACACATAATCTAGCTTAAAGGGGTCTCAACTGGGCAAATCTGGAAAATGGAAGCTTTGACATGAATAATGATAGTAATGGATTATAATCCAGTGCATTAAATAGGAATTCAGAGGTCCATACTAATATATATTTTGTATGTAAATGTATATATATATATATATATTTTACATATATATATAGATACGTAAGAGAATGGAAAACATTCCTATAGAGTAGAATGTAATTACTATTAAATACTTCCTAAAACTTGCAAAATAATTATTTTACCTTTGGGGAGAAATCTGGCAGAAACCACCTTAAACAAGTGATAAAAGTTACCACCAACAGTGATAGAAAAAATTGAAATCATGTGCTTTCTGATATGAGGCACTCAGAAAAAACACTATACTTTTTTTTTTTTTTTTTTTTTTGAGACAGAGTCTCCTTGCTCTGCCGCCCAGGCTGGAGTGCAGTGGCACGATCTAGGCTCACTGCAACCTCCACCTTCCAGGTTCATGCCATTCTCCTGCCTCAGCCTCCCAAGTAGCTGGGATTACAGGTGCCCACCACCATGCCCGGCCTATTTTTTGTATTTTTAGTAGAGATGGGGTTTCACTGGAAAAACACTACACTAGTAAAGAAAATGCATAATATTTATCTAATAATGAATAAATACCAGGAATTGAGGGACATTTTTAGTTACTAGCCTGCACTTTTCAAAACTGCCAAGGACATGGCAAGGAAAAGACTGAAGAATGGATCCAGACTGTGGAGACTGAAGAGACATGATAACTGTATTAGTCCATTTTCATATTGCTATGAAAAAATACCTGAGATTGGGTAATTTATAGAGAAAAAGAGGTTTAATGAACTCACAGTTCCACATGGCTAAGAAGGCCTCACAATCATGGCAGAAGGTGAAGGAGGAGCAAAAGGCATGTCTTACATGGCAGCAAGCAAGACTGCATGCGCAGGGGAACAGCTCTTTATAAAATAATCAGATCTCATAAGACTTAATCACTATCACAAGAAAAGCACAAGAAAAAAACGTGCCTCCATGATACAATTACCTCCCACTTGGTCCCTCCCATGACACGGTGATTATGGGAACTACAATTCAAGATGAGATTTGGGTGGGGACACAGCCAATTTCATTCCATCCCTGACCCCTCCCAAATCTCATGTCCTCATATTTCAAAACCAATCATGCCTTCCCAACAGTCCCCCAAAGTCTTAACTCATTTCAGCATTAACTCAAAAGCCCAAGTCTAAAGTCTCATCTGAGATAAGGCAAGTCCCTTCCGCCTATGAGCCTGTAAAATCAAAAGCAAGTTAGTTACCTCCTAGATACAATGGGGATACAGGCATCAAGTAAATACACCCATTACAAATGAGAGAAATTGGCCAAAGGGGCTACAGATTCCATACAAGCCCAAAATCCAGTGGGGCCATCAATCAAAATGATCTCCTTTGACTCGATCTCCATCTCCTTTGATCATGTCTCACATCCAGGTCACACTGATGCAAGAAGTGGGCTCCCTTGGGGAGCTCTGCTTCTGTGGCTTTGCAGGGTACAGCCCCCCCCCCCCCCCCCACCGGTGGCTGCTGTCATGGCTGGCATTGAGTGTCTGTGGCTTTTCCAGGAACACAGTGCAAGCTGTAAGTGGGTCTACCATTCTGGGGTCTGAAGGATGGTGGCCCTCTTCTCACATCTTCACTAGGGAGTGCCCCAGTGGGGACTCTAAGTGGGAGCTCCGACCCCAGATTTCCCTTCTGTACTGCCCTAGCAGAGGTCCTCCATGAGGGCCCTGCCCCTGGAGCAAACTTTTGCCTGAACATCCAGGCATTTCCACACATCATCTGAAGTCTTGGCGGAGGTTCCCAAACCTCAATTCTTGGCTTCTGTGCACCTGCAGGCTCAACACCATGTGGAAGCTGCCAAGGCTTGGGGCTTGCACTCTCTGAAGCCACAGCCCGAGGTGTACCTTGGCCCCTTTACCCTCAGCTGGAGTTGCTGGAGCACAGGGCACAAAGTCTTTAGGCTGCACACAGAAGGGGGGCCCTAGATTTAGCCCAGGAAACCATTTTTCACTCCTAGGCCTCTGGGCCTGTGATGGGAGGGGCTGTGTCTCTGACATGTCCTGGAGATATTTTCCCCATTGTCTTGGCTATTAGCATTTGGCTCCTCCTTACTTATGCAAATTTCTGCAGCTGGCTTTAATTTCTCCCCAGAAAAAGGGTTTTTCTTTTCTATTGCATCATCGGGCTGCAAATTTTCCAAACTTTTATACTCTGCTTCCTCTTGAGTGCTTTGCTGCTTAGAAATTTCTTCTGCCAGATACCCTAAATTATCTCTCTCAAGTTCAAAGTTCTACTGATCTCTACAGCAGGGGCAAAATGCCACCAGTCTCTTTATATTGCAAGAGTGACCTTTGCTCCAGTTACCAAAAAGTTCCTCATGTCCATCTGAGACCACCTCGGCCTGGACTTTATTGTCCACAGCAGTAGCAGCATTTTAGTCAAAGCCATTCAACAAGTCTCTAGGAAGTTCCAAACTCCCACATCTTCCTGTCTTCTGAGCCCTTCAAGTGTCTAGGAAGTTCCAAACTTTCCTACGTTTTCCTATCTTCTTCTGAGCCCTCTAAACTGTTCCAACTTCTGCCCGTTATCCACTTCCAAAGTTGCTTCCACATTATTGGGTATCTTAATAGCAGTACCCCAGTCTATCCATACCAAATTACTGTATTAGTCCATTTTCATACTGCTATGAAGAAATATCTGAGACTAGGAAATTTGTAAAAGAAAATAGGTTTAATGGACTCACAGTTCCACATGGCTGGGGAGGCCTCACAATCATGTCAGAAGGCGGAGGAGGAGCAAAGGCACATCTTACATGGCAGCAGGCCAGAGAGCATCTGCAGGGGAACTGCCCTTTATAAAACCATCAGATCTCATGAGACTTATTCACTATCATGAGAACAGGATTGGAAAAACCCACCCCGATGTTTCAATCACCTCCCACCAGGTCCCTCCCATAACACGTGGGGATTATGCAAGCTACAACTCAAGATGAAATTTGGGTGGGGACACAGCTAAACCATATCAATAACTAAATATAATACATGCTCCAGGCTTGGAACTTGGATCTAAAAATTTCATTTTGGGCACAGTTGAAGGAAATCTTAATGGGGTAAGTGGAAGCATTATATTAATTTTAAGCTCCTTGATTTTGATAGACTGTGGTTTTGTAGGATAGTGTACTTGTTTTTCGAAAATGCTCACTGAAATACCAAGTGGTAATGAGCCTTTCTGTTTGCAACTCAAAAATGGTTCAGAAAAAGGATTATGTAAGCACATACACATATATACATATAAATACTGACATAGAGAACAAGAGTAAGTCAAACTTGGTAAAAAGATAGCAATTGGTGGCTGGGCACAGTGGCTCATGCCTGTAATCCCAGAACTTTGGGAGGTCGAGGCAGGCAGATCACGAGGTCAGGAGATCGAGACCATCCTGGCTAACATGGTGAAACCCCGTCTACAAAAACTTAGCCGGGCGTGGTGGCAGGCACCTGTAGTCTCAGCTACTCGGGAGGCTGAGGCAGGAGAATGGCGTGAACCCAGGAGGCAGAGCTTGCAGTGAGCCGAGATCACGCCACTGCACTCCAGCCTGGGTGACAGAGTGAGACTCCATCTCAAAAAAAAAAAAAAAAAAAAAAAGCAGATACCAATTGGCTCACCTGGGGGTTAGAATATCTAGGAATTCATAAAATTCTTACAAGATATTTTATAAATCTGAAATGATTTCAAGACAACTTTAGAAAGAATGGATAAGAATTAATGTGTCAAAAACAATTTACACTTTAAAACTTACTGTGATACTATTTTTTTAATTTGAAACACATCAAACATCAATTCTGTGAGAAAGCATTTTTTACTCACTTTTTATAAATGAATAAAAATAAGGAAATTGAGATTTAGAGAATCTGGAATTTTGTCCATGATATAAAATGTCATATGTAGAATCTGCACCAGGTTTTATCACCTCCAAGTCCAGTGTTCTTTTTATAGTTTCATGCTGTCCTTGAAGATGATGTCTTAATGTTTGCCTTGTATAAGTTGTTCATCTCTGGACCTTTGCTTTTTCATTTAATCTGTTTTCATTGGTGGGCCATTCTGCAGGTCCTTTTCTCATTTAGAAACACTGAAACTCTTATAGTACATGACTGAAACTGTCCCCTGCAACAGTAAACTTCTGTGATTCCATTCCCATTTTTCCCAAACAGTGATGTACTGGCAGGAACCAGCATGAAATTTGAGAAAAAGGCTGGGAATTATCCTTATACAGCTCAAACCTCCACTTAATGAGAATTTTTCTTCAAATAATCCATTTCCTGAATTGAGATAAATTATCACTGAGTATTGTTTGTTTGTTTGTTTTTGCAATTAGAGTTAAGTTATCATCAGTTTAAAATAATGGATTAAAAGATGTTAATTGCAAGCCACATGGTAGTCTCAAATCAAAAAACCTACATCAGATACACACAAAAAAAATTAAAAGTAAGAAATTAAAACATACCACCAGAAAAAAAAAATACTTTCACAAAAGGGAAGAGAGAAAAAAAAAAGAGGGAAGGAAGACCACAAAACAAGTAGATAAACAAATTTTAAAATGGCAGGAGTAAGTCCTTACTTATCAATAATAACATTGCACGTAAATGAAATAAACTCTACAAACCAAAGAAACAGAGTGACAGAATGGATTTTTAAAAAGACAAAATTGGTCAGGCACAGTGGCTCACATCTGTAATCCCAGCACTTTGGGAGGCTGAGATGGGTGGATCACCTGAGGTCAGGAGTTCGAGACCAGCCTAACCAACAAGCAGAAACCCTGTCTCTACTAAAAATACACAGCGGGAATACTAAAGCAGACAAGCTTCTGGGACACTTAAAACTCGGCCAGGCGCGGTGGCTCACGCCCAGCACTTTGGGAGGCCAAGGCGGGCAGATCACAAGGTCAGGAGTTCAAGACCAGCCTGGTCAATATGGTGAAACCCCGTCTCTACTAAAAAAAAAAAAATAACAATAATAATAATAATACAAAAATTAGCTCTAATGCCTACAAAAAGACATTTCACATAGACATACATAGATGCAAAACAAAGAGGTGGAAAAAGATATTCCATGTGAACAGAAACCAAAAAAGAGCGGGAATAGTTATACTTATCTCAGAAAAAATAGATTTTAACACAAAAACTATAGCTATAAAGAAGCTTGTTATCTAATTAAAAAGCAGTCAATTCAGAAAGAGGATATAATAATTTTAAAAGTATATGCATGCAACACTGGAGCACCTCAATATATAAAGCAAACATTCTTAGAGCTAAAGAGAGAGATAGACCCCAATACAATAACAGCTGGGGACTTCAACACCTCATTTTCAGGATTGAACAGATTATCCAGACAGAAAATCAACAAAGAAACATCAGACCTAATCTGCACTATAGACCAAATGGATCTAATAGATATTTACAGAACATTTCATCCAATGGCTGCAGAAAACACACTCTTTTCCTCAGCTCATGGATTATCCTCAAGGATAGCCCGTAGGTTAGGTCACAAATTAGTCTTAAAACATTCAAAAATTGAAATAATATCAAGTATCTTATTTGATCACAATGGAATAAAACTAGAAATCAGTAACAAGAGAAAATTTGGAATCTACACAAATACATGGAAATTAAACAATATTTTCCTAAATGAGAAGTGAAACAGTAAGGAAATTTAAAAGAAAATTAAAATATTTCATGATACAAATGAAAATGAAAACACAACATATCAAAACCTATGGGGTACAGCAAAAGCAGTACTAAGAAGTAAGTTTGAACTATAAGTGCCTACATCAAAAAAGAAGAAAAACTTCAAAATATACAACTTAAGAATGCATCTTAAAGAACTAGAAAAGCAAGAGGAAATCAAACCCAAGGTTGGTAGAAGAAAAGAAATAATGAAAATCACAGCAGAAATAAACAAAATTTAAAACCAAAAATAGAAAAGATCAACAAAATGAAAAGTCGATTTTTTGAAAACATAAAGAAAATTGACAAACTTTTAGTCACACCAAGAAAAAATGAGAGAAGAACCAAATAAATAAATCAGAGATAAAAAAGGAGACATTGCAACTGACACCACAGAGATTCACAGGATCATTAGAGACTACATTGAGCAACTATATGCCAACAAATTGGAAAACCTAGGAGAAAGGGATAAATTCCTAGACACATGCAACCTACTTAGATTGAACCATGAAGAAATTCAAAACCTGAATAGACCAATAACAAGTAATGAAGTTGAAACCATAAGTAAAAGTCCTGCAGCAAAGAAAATCCTGTGACCCGATGGCTTCACAGATGAATTTTACCAAATGTTTAAAGAAAAACTCTTATCAAGCTCACTCAAACTACTCCAAATGACAGAGGAGAAGGGAATACTTGTAAACTCATTCTATGAGGCAACTATAACCCTGATACCAAAACCAGACAAAGACAGATCAAAAAAAGACTACTACAGGCCCACAACCCTGATGAACATTGATGCAAAAATTCTCAACAAAATACTAGTAATCCAAATTCAACAACACAATAAACACATCATTCATCATTACCATATGAGATTTATCCCTTGGATGCAAGGATGGTTCAACACACAGAAATCAATTATTGTGATACATCATATTGAGAAGTGACAGCGTGCTGGCAGTCCTCACAGCCCTCGCTCACTCTTGGCGCCTCCTCTGCCTGGGCTCCCACTTTGGTGGCACTCGAGGAGCCCTTCAGCCCACCGCTGCACTATGGGAGCCCCTTTCTGGGCTGGCCAAGGCCGGAGCCGGCTCCCTCAGCTTGCCGGGAGGTGTGGAGGGAGAGGCGCGGGCGGGAACCAGGGCTGCGCGCACTGCTTGCGGGCCAATGCGAGTTGCAGGTGGGCATGGGCTCAGCGGACCCCACACTCGGAGCGGCCCCCGGCTAGCGGCTGCGGAGGGTGTGCTGGGTCCCCCAGCAGTGCCGGCCCACCGGTGCTGCGCTCGATTTCTGGCCAGGCCTTAGCTGCCTTCCCGCAGGGCAGGGCTTGAGACCTGCAGCCTGCCATGCCTGAGCCTCCCCCTCGCCTCCGTGGGCTCCTGTGCAGCCCGAGCCTCCCCGACGAGCGCCGCCCCCTGATCCATGGCGCCCAGTCCCATCAACCACCCAAGGGCTGACGAGTGTGGGTGCACTGCACGGGACTGGCAGGCAGCTCCACCTGCAGCCCCAGTGCGAGATCCACTGGGTGAAGCCAGCTGGGCTCCTGAGTCTAGTGGGAACTTGGAGAACCTTTATGTCTAGCTAAAGGACTGTAAATACACCAATCAGCACTCTGTATCTAGCTCAAGGTTTGTAAACACACCAATCAGCACCCTGTGTCTAGCTCAGGGTTTGTAAATGCACCAATTCACACTCTGTATCTAGCTACTCTGGTGGGGAGGTAGAGAACCTTTGCGTCTAGCTCAGGGATTGTAAACACACCAATCAGCGCCCTGTCAAAACAGACCACTCGGCTCTACCAATCAGCAGGATGTGGGTGGGGCCAGATAAGAGAATAAAAGCAGGCTGCCCCAGCCGGCAGTGGCAACCTGCTCGGGTTCCCTTCCACAATGTGGAAGCTTTGTTCTTTCGCTCTTTGCAATAAATCCTGCTGCTGCTCACTCTTTGGGTCCACACTGCCTTTATGAGCTGTAACTCACCGCGAAGGTCTGCAGCTTCACTCCTGCCTGAGCCAGCGAGACCACAAACCCACCAGAAGGAAGAAACTCCGAACACATCCGAACATCAGAAGGAACAAACTCCAGACGCGCCACCTTAAGAGCTGTAACACTCACCGTGAGGGTCCGCAGCTTCATTCTTGAAGTCAGTGAGACCAAGAACCCACCAATTCTGGACACAATATCAACTGTATGAAAGACAAAAATTACAACCATTTCACTGATGTGGAAATAGCATGTGATAAAATTCAACATCCCTGTAAGATAAAAACCCTAAAGAAAACTGGGTATAGAAGGAACAAAAGTCATATGCAACATACTCACAACTAGTGTCATACTGAACAGGGAAATATTGAAAGCCTTTTGTCTAAGATCTGGAATACAACAAGGATGCCCACTTTCATCATTGTTATTCAATATAGCACTGGAAATCCTGGCTAGATAAATTAGACAAGAGAAAGAAATAAAGGGCGTCCAAATTGGAAAGGAAGAATTCATATTATACTTGCTTGCAAATGATGATTGTATATTTGGAAAAAACTAAAGACTCCATAAAAAACTATTAGAATTGAACAAACTCAGTAAAGTTGCAATGTACAAAAATCAGTAACATTTCTATATGCCAACAGCAAATAATCTGAAAAAGAAATCAAGAAAGTAATCCCATTTACAATAGCCAAATATAAAACAAAATACCTGGGAATTAACCAAAGCGAATGATCTCTGCAATGAAAACTATAAAACATTAATACAAGAAAATGAAGACACAAAAAAATGGAAAGATATTTTATGATCAGACATTGGAAAAATCAATACTGTCAAAATGTCCATACTATTCAAGGCAATCTATAGATTCAATGCAATCTCTATCAAAATACCATTGACATTCTTTACAGAAATAGGAAAAATAATCCTAAAATTTATATGGAATCATAAAAGACCCAGAACATCCAAAGCCACTGTGAGCAAAAGAAGAAAACTGCAGGAATCACATGAACATGACTTCAAATTATACTACAGAGTTATAGCAACCAAACCAACATGGTATTAGTATAAAAGCAGATACAAAGACCAATGAAACAGAATAAAGAACACAGAAACAAATGTACTTATTTACACCCAACTGATTTTCAACACAGGTGCCAAGTACATATCCTGGAAAAAGGACACTCTGTTCAATATATAGGGCCAGGAAAATTATATATCCATCCATATGCAGAAGAAAGAAACTAGACCCCTATCTCTTGCCATATACAAAAATGAAATCAAAATGGATTAAAGACTTAAATCTAAGATCTCAAACCATAAAGTTACTAAAAGAAAACATTCAGGAAGCCCTGGTGCGGTGGCTCATGCCTGTAATCTCAGCACTTTGGGAGGCCGAGGTGGGTGGATCGCCTGAGGTCAGGAGTTCAAGACCAGCCTGGCCAATATGGTGAAACCCCCATCTCTACTAAAAATACAAAAATTAGCCAGACATGGTAACATGTGCCTGTAATCCCAGCTACTCTGGAGGCTGAGGCAGGAGAATCACTTGAATCTGGGAGGTGGAGGTTGCAATGAGCTGAGATCATGCCATTGCACTCCAGCCTGGGTAACAGAGTGAGACTCCACCTCAAAAAAAAAGAAGAAACATTGGGGAAAATCTCTAGGACATTGGTCTGGGCAAAAATTTCTTGAGCAGTACCCCACAAACACAAGCAACCAAGGTAATCACGGACAGATGGAATCACATCAAGTTAAAAAGGTTCTGTACAACAAAGAAATGAATCAACAAAGTGGAGAGACAACCAACAGAAAGGGAAAGAATATTAGCAAACAATCCATCTGACAAGGGATTAATAACCACAATATGTAAGGAGCTTAAACAACTCTATAGGAAAAAATCTAATAGTCCTTTGAAAAATTGGGCATAAGATCTGAATAGACATTTCTCAGAAGAATACATACAAATGGCAAACAAGCATATGAAAAGGTGCTCAACATCACTGATCAGAGTAACGCAATTATGAACTACAATGAGATATCATCTCACACCAGTTTAAATGGCTTATATCCGAAAGTCAGGAAATAACAAATGCTGGCAAGGATGTGGAGAAAAGGGAACCCTTCTACACTGCTGGTAGGAATGTAAATTAGTCAGCCACTAAGGAGAACAGTTTGGTGGTTCCTCAAGAAAATAAAAGTTGAGACACCATATGATCCAGTAATCCCACTGCTGGGAATATACCCAAAAGAAAGGAAATCAGTGTATTGATTTCCTCATACTGATGGGTATCTGCAATCTCGTGTTTGTTGCATCACTGTTCACAATAGCCAAGATTTGGAAGCAATGTAAGTGTCCATCAACAGATGAATGGATACAGAAAATGTGCTACATAGACACGATGCAGTACTATTCAGCCACAGAAAATAATGAGATCCTGTCATTTGCAAACACATACAACGGAACTGGAGGACATTATGTTCGGTGAAACAAGCCAGTCCTAGAAAGACAAACTTTGCATGTTTTGATTCGTTTGTGGGAAATAAAAATTAATACAATTGAACACATGGAGATAGAGAGTAGAATGATAGTTACCAGAGGCTGGGAAGGGTAGTGGGGGCCTAGGGGGGAAGTGGGGGTGGTTAATGAGTCCAAAAATATAGTTAGAAAATAGAAAGTATAAGCAAGGCTGGGCGCAGTGGCTCACGCCTGTAATCCCAGCACTTTGGGAGGCTGAAGCAGGCGGATCATTTGAGGTCAGGAGTTCGAGACCAGCCTGGCCAACATGGTGAAACTCCGTCTCTACTAAAAATACAAATATTAGCTGGGAGTGGTCGTGGGTGCCTGTAATCCCAGGTACTCAGGAGGCTGAAGCAGGAGAATTGCTTGAACCTGGGAGGCAGAGGTTGCAATGAGCCAAGATCCTGCCACTGCACTCCAGCCTTAGCAACAGACTGAGACTCCGTTTCAAAAAAAAAAGAATAAATAAGACATAGTATTTGGTAGCACACACGGTGACTATAGTCAATAATAATTTATTGTACATTTAAAAACAACTAAAAGAGTAAAATTAGAATGTTTGTAACACAAAGAAATGATAAATTCTTGAGGCGACAGGTATCCCATTTGCCCTGATGTGTTTATTACGTATTGTATGCCTGTACCAAAATATCTCATGTACCCCACAAAAAATACATCTACTATGTACCCACAAAAATTAAAAATTAAAAACAAAAATAATCACTGAGTGTTTAGGAGATGCCAAGGGCCATGAAGGAGGCTAGCAGGAAAGCCCAGAGAACCTGAGAGGAGAGGATGCTGCCTCAGGCGATGCAGGCCAGAGAAACTTCTAAGGCCGAGAGAAACCCTGTTTTCTCTTTTTCGTATGTCCCTGGAACTGCTGTCCTCTCCAAGGAAGACCACCGTGGTCTACAGTGATGAAAAGTTTCTGGAGATATAATTGCCTCTTTACTCTGAGAGGAGATTGTGTATCCATATCCCAGATGTCGTATGGATTTTTTCCAGATTGATAGGACAAAATAGAAAATGTAAATGATGAGTTAATGGGTGCAGCACACCAACATGGCACATGTATACATAAGTAACAAACCTGCACACTGTGCACATGTACCCTAGAACTTGAAGTATAATAAAATATATATATATAAAAGAGAAAAAAAAAGAATCTATGCTTTCAACAAAGCAAGAGGCTTATGTAAGAGAAAACCACCACAAAATACAAGATTTTCAAGGTGATCATCATTGCTACTGTTAACTAGAAATTACCCAGTAAATGTACTGTGAACTGCCAAAAAAAACAAAACAAAAAAAGAAAAGAAAATGTAACATGTAGGTCTTTGAACTATAGTAATAAATGCCTTTTTTCCCCTAAAAAACTTATAAGAGCAGAATGCTTTGAATTGACAAAAAGCAAGATCCTGATATAACCTTATTTTATTCTTCCAGCTAGTTATTCAAAGGTATACTTTATACTTTTAAACTTCATGGGTAAACTCATGGATACTAGGTTAACATAAGAGAACTACCTACCTATTAAACTTAACATGCAGTTAATATGAGTCACTGCAACGCTACTAAATCTCAACTGTCTAGTGAACAATAATATGTAATCTGTGCACAAAAGTTTTTTGTAGTTTGCCAGATACTTTTATATTTTATTTTTTGATATTCACTGCAGCCTTATGATATAGATATTAGTAGGATGCACTTTATTGATAAGGAAACAGAAGCTCAGAAAAAAGAATAAATGACTTACTCAAGCCACAAAGGTTGCAAGCAACAGTATGAAGACAGAACTCCTCTTTCCAAAAATTATTTTTTTTCCATAATGTTTCCCTGGAATGTGCTTCACTGCTTTTACATAGGCATACAGATTCCCTGGAGTAAACACGGCTGCTTTTGATTCTATCTTTGTCATACCATGACACTGCCAGTTTTCCCTACATGCAGCATCCTTGATGTTACAGGGCAGCAATATGCTTATGTCTGCTTGACTACAGACACTCACACAAGGAAAGAGAGGCACTCAGGCACTCATGCACAAGCACACGCTTCAGAGTTCCTCACAGGAGAGGATTACTTTTCATGTGTCCCAATTGTACCTGCAGGATTTTAATTTATGGAGATGACTGAGTGATGACATAGATAGGCCAATGTAATTGAAAGATTTTTGTTACTTACATTTCCCAGTGTAAGTAGGAGGAGGCTCACCACATCATGCAGGGACACGTGGGTAAACACCAGGAGGCAGAAAGGAGTGAGTGGAAGCCATAGTCTTCACTGGCTTATCTGTGGGAAAGGCAAGGCAGGGCAGGCCAAACGGTTTAGAATGGGGTAGTTCAAATAATTCCAGCTGGTTTAGGGGGATAGGGCTGATCCCTAGTTGTCTGATACCTGGCTTCAGGTTAATTTAGAGCAGGGAAAATATTGGCTTGGTACATGAGAACTAGATAAAGGAAGTAGTTTAAGAGTATGGGCTCTGGATGGCAAGGAGGATGCAAAGAACTTTGGCCATTAGTTTGGCCTTGTGATTAATGGATGCCAAATAGACAAATATAAATCTAAGCACACGGAACAGGGCAGTAGATTCAGAAATTGTGTTTTTTTAATATGGGGCTCCTGCTTTTATCTGCAGCATACCCTAAGTTTCTCCATGTTTAAGTCCTCTACTGCCAGGTAACAAACTATCTCAAAACTTAGTGGCTTACAGCAACTGGCATTCTATTTATTCATGGTTCTGTGGATCATAAATTCAGTTAGGGCTCAGCTGGATGGTTCTTTTGTTTGTTTGTTTGTTTGTTTTGTTTTGTTTTGTTTTTTGCTTTATATATGGTCAGTTGGAGTTAATCACTCAGCTGCATTCAGGTGGTGGCTCTGCTAGGCTGGAAAGTCCAAGAAAGGAGCTTCAGTCTCATGTTTGTTTACTGTCTTGCTGCTCCTCCACATGATCTCTCTTTCTCTACGTGGCTAGATTCAGCTTCTTCACAGTATAATGATCCCATGGTAGTTAGACTTCTTACATATGGTGGGTGGCTCTTAATAGGAAGTGTACCAAGTGACAAAGGCAGAATCTTCAGTTATTTAAGGCCTTGTCTCATAAACTTTAAGGCACTGCATCACACTGTGTTTGTCAAATCAAGTCACAGGGCCACCCCAGATTAATGAGGCAGGGAAAATTATTTCTACCTCTCTGCTGAATGGCAAATAATTTGTGGTTACCTTCAATTCACCACACCCATTCTGCCTCGTGAAAAACTGAGTCTAGATCAAAGTAACTAGCCAATCTAAAAGAGAGGCTATTAAACAGTAAAAACAAAACAGGCAAACACAGACGATAACAGATCACTTTCTGGAGATCCATAAGAACAAATTCAACATGATGCCAGATATTTTCTAAAATGTACAAAAATGGCAGAAACAAAACACGTGTATAAACTCTTGTATAATCACTGTGACCAATTATATTAAAATAACTAGGCAAGAGAAAAACTAACAACTATCTAGTGCAGCACACTGCAGGCAATTAATTCTATATTATGGCAATACAAAAGCCTATACATGAAGAATACAAAATACTTAATATAAAACATTAATTCATAAAAATCTTTCAGTTATAGAAAGCTGATTTTCCAGTTCTATATCTGGAACTATGACTTCATTTGCACCATGCTTTTTCTATATCATCTAAGAAACTGAAGCGTTGAGTCTCCTTAGAGAGAGAGAACAAGAGAGGGCAAAATTTGAATTTTCAACAATCTTATTAAGTGATATTTTGTGAGAAGGAGAGGTCTTAAGAATGTTCCTTTTTTATTTTAAGACATCAATATTATTTAAGGTATTTCAACCATAAGAATACATCAATTTAGTACATTAATAAACATGTAAAAATGTTTCCAGCACTTTAGTAAGCCGGAGAGGGCAAAGACAGGAGGGAGGAAGTTGTGCCTCTTCATTCCTCTCTCTGGGCCAGAGGTCTCTATTGCCCTCCAAATGCGGTTTCTGTAAAAAGCAGTCCCAGGTGCACCTGGCTAAGAAGGGGGATGGGGGAAGTCTATGTGGGAAGAGATCTGGCTCTTGGCAGCATTCATCCAGTCCTCTCACAAATATTCTTTCCGAAGCTGTTTCTGTTCCTGGCTGTATATTTGAGTGCTGAGTTAGTTTACCCAGTCAATGTGTGCACACTCATCTGGTGGCTCAAGAATCATGGGAAATTTTCATGTTCATTTCAAGAGAATTTTACAGTCTGGATGCTTGATGTGTACCAGGGCACGGTTTGGAGCCAGAAACATGGTGGTAGTGAGTGCCTTGGGCTTGTGCTCTTGCCAAACGGTGGAGTCTAAGCCACCCTTAGGGCGTTCCAACCCAGAGCTGTCCTGATAAATTGTACTGGCCCGAGACAAGTACTCCCTATGAGTACTTGTCACAGGGAGTACTTGTGTCTGCCCCCAGCATATTCACGTTAAGTGGAAAGGAACATTTAAGGGCCACTCAAGAGGGGGAAAGAAAATGAGGAAGGCGACATGCAGCTGTGAGCAGGGTGAATGGAGAAGGAAGTGCTGATATGCATTGGCACTGGTGGGGGAGCCTCACAGGCACCTGGAAGCTGGTTAAAATGAGCATTAAGATTCTACATCTTCTATCAACTGATACTACATACCTCTTCCTGACTGCTTCCCTTGTGAGTCAGTGCTAAGCTGCTTGTCTCCATTCCCTTTCTCCAACCAGGGAAGCACCTCCCAAAGTCACTGCTCAGTTCTGGGCACAGTTTTGGGCAGGACATTTCCTGTCTTCCAGGGTCTCAGAGCACACTCAGAGGGAACACTAGTGGTTGCCTCGTCTGGTTTCCTCCCTGAATCCCTCTGCTGTGGGGTTGTAGGGAGAAAATTAGGGCAGCATCTGCCTAATCATCTCTGGTTCCCCACTAGACCTGCCTGGGCCCACTGAAGTCACAAGGGTCCAGCACATATTAATTATTCAGAGCAAGGGCATGGGCGGGCTTTAGAGTTAGAGAGGTTGGCATGATGGTATAGCACCATCAACCTATTGCTTTATTAGGTTTAGGTATTTACCTCCTGGGTCTCTGGCTCTAAAATGCCCATTCCCATGTCTGGTCCTTGTGTATGAGTCATTGTGACAGCCCTGCCAATCACCTGGCCCAGTGTCTGCTACAGAAAGTGTGCTCTAGGCCGGGCGCGGTGGCTCACGCCTGTAATCCCAGCATTTTGGAAGGCCGAGGCGGGCGGATCACCTGAGGTCGGGAGTTTAAGACCAGCCTGACCAACATGGAAAAACTCTGTCTCTACTAAAAATATAAAATTAGCTGGGCATGGTGGCGCATGCCTGTAATCCCAGCTACTCCGGAGGCTGAAGCAGGAGAATCGCTTGAACCCGGGAGGCGGAGGTTGCAGTGAGTCGAGATCGTGCCATTGCACTCCAGCCTGGGCAACAAGAGCAAAACTCTGTCTAAAAAAAAGAAAAAGAAAGAAAGAAAGTGTGCTCCTAGGAGTGGAACCCTGAGTACTCTTCCTGTATTAGGGCCTGGATATGAAAGGTGAAGCTGGACACTACCTCTGTCCCAGTCAGGCCCATCCTGTACTCTGAACTATAAATGGGCATGATGGCCAGAGACCTACTTTCCACATTTCACATCCCTCCCCTCAATCCTTACACTGAATATTTATGGAGCAGCTAGTAAACACTGCCAGGTGCTGAAGATAAAATTAAGAGTGAGAGTGGATCCCTGCCTGCCAACTTCTCAGGTGGCGGAGCTCATAGCACAGGAGAGGCCAAAAGCTCACATTCCTCCTATCTCTTTTTTTCACTGCTCATCCTTTCACCACTGTGATCTTCCCCGTGTCCCTGCTTGGGGCTTGGCCCTGTTTCTCTGCTCTTTCCCAGCCTCCTACTTCCATGGATGATCATTCAATTCTATCCTAAAGGACCAAATCGAATTTCTTTAAAAATCTATTCAGCCAGTTTTATTACATCAGTCATTGTTTCACAATCGAGACTGATTCATGGTCAGAGATAAAATACACTGAACAATTTTTTTTCTTTTTTTTTTTTTCTTTTTGAGATGGTGTTTTGCTCTTATTGCCCAGGCTGGAGCACAATGGCGCGATCTCGGCTCACGCAACCTCTACCTCCCAGGTTCAAGTGATTCTCCTGCCTCAGCCTCCCAAGTAGCTGGGATTACAGGCGCCCACCACCACACCTGGCTAATTTTGTATTTTTTGGAAAGATAGGGTTTCTCCATGTTGGTCAGCCTGGTCTTAACTCCTGACCTCAGGTGGTCTGCCCCCCTCAGCCTCCCAAAGTGCTGGGATTACAGGCATGAGCCACCACACCCAACCTTACACTTAACAATTTGAAGAGTATTTTTTGACTCTTTGTGCAGCCACAACTTCTAATTTTCATCTCAGCATCTTCACTCTTAGATTATTTTACTCGCCAAACATTAATGAAGCCTCTACTCTGGGCCAGAACTTTTCTAGGCATTAGGGATAGACCAGATAGCAAAAGCAGTGTTTCTTTGACTTATATATTCTAAAATGGAAGCAGATGATGAGCAAAGTACTATATATACGTACGACATGGTGGCCGGTAGCACAATAAATGTTATGTAGATAAATGAAGCAGAGTAAAGGGTTACAGATTGGGGGCAGAGAACAGGGTGCTCTGATAGGTCCGGTGGTCAGAAAAGTTCTCTCTGAAAGCAGTAGGAGGAGTCAGGCAGGCTGGGATGACAGCCTTGCAAGGGAGAAGGAATAGAAGATGCAAAGGCTATGAAGCCAGAACTGCTTGATGGGTGTGAGAATCAGCAAGGAGGACAGTGATTAGAGCACAGCAGAAAATGGGAAGAGGCACAGGATAGAAGGAGGGGCCTTGTAGGCCTTGGCTGCAACTTTGCTCTTTATTCTCAGGTGAAACTGTTGGAGGATTTTGAGCAGGAGAGTGAAGGGATCTTTTTTTTTTCTCTTTTGAGACGGAGTCTCGCCCTGTAGCCCAGGCTGGAGTGCAGTGGCGCTATCTCGGCTCACTGCAACCTCCGCCTCCCGGGTTCAAGCGATTCCCCTGCCTCAGCCTCCCGAGTAGCTGGGATTACAGGCATGCACCACCACGCCCTGCTAATTTTTTGTATTTTTAGTAGAGACAGGGTTTCACCCTGTTAGCCAGGATGGTCTCGATCTCCTGACCTCGTGATCCGCCCGCCTCGGCCTCCCAAAGTGCTGGGATTACAGGCATGAGCCACCGCGCCCGGCCCTAATTTTTGTTTTAAAGGATTCCCGTGGCTACTCTATGGAGAATATACTATAGGAAGAAAAGAGTGAAAGCTAAGTGATTAGTTGCAGCAGTCTGGGTGAGAAAGAAAGGCTAGGGATCAGGGTGGCAGTGGTAGAAATGACAAGACGTGATTGAATTGGCAATATATTTGAAAGCAGAGCCAACAATTCATGTTGGCTCTAGAATCAGGGATCCATTCAAAGTAGAAAAACAAAATTATTTAAAAACACAAACATCTTAACAGTTCATTTTTAAGTACAGAATAATACCCAGTGGCCAACGGCACTAATAGCAAGACAAGAAATAGAGAATCAAAGATATGTGGGATGCCTGCAATTGATTATTGGATGCTGATTTTGCACAACTTTTTTATATCTTGCTACTTAGGTTTTGTGTGTGTGTGTGTGTGTGTGTGTGTGTGTGTTATTTCCCTACTAAAGAAGTCACTGTTTAAATACTACCTTTTTCATGAAAGGCAGGACCCCCTGAGGGTCTTCATGATCCTAAAAGGAAGTGTGACTCCCACAGGGCAGCCAGCAGTGTCAATACTTCTCTGAGTGAGATTTAAATAAGAAAGAAAATGTGTTAATAAAACATCACGCCAAGAGAATCTAGTGGCCACAGACCCACGAAGGAACACTGAGTTGTGCAAGCTACCTAGGTAGAAGGGTGGCTAATCCTTTCAGTTTGAACAAATTTACCTTCTCTGAGACCGGACTCAGCGCTCGCCAGGTCCTCTGCTAACGCAGGCCCCACAACCAGGAGCTAGGGGAGCCTATATCAGCCTTTAACAGCCCGCCGAGAGACCTACCACAAAGCCGGTGGTTCAGCCACCCAGCGCATCCTTTTCCTGGCCACGCCCTCTTTGTCTACACCCTTCCCATCCCGGCCACGCCCCCACGCCGCCGCGGCCCCCCCCCCAGCCTGGCCACGCCCCTCCCCCGTCGCGCCGGCGCACCGTCCGTCCGAATGGCCTCGTGGGCGGAGCTTGCGTAGCCTCCCGGACCTCGGCGCGCACCGCCCCCCGTCCCCCGCCCCTGGCCACCGAGCGCCTCCGTGGACACGCACTTCCTGCGAGGCCTCCGTGCGCACCTTGGCCGAGCCGAACCGAGCCGAGTCCTGTCCTTCCAGGCCGTTCGCAATGGTGGATGAGTTGGTGCTGCTGCTGCACGCGCTCCTGATGCGGCACCGCGCCCTGAGCATCGAGAACAGCCAGCTCATGGAACAGCTGCGGCTGCTGGTGTGCGAGAGGGCCAGCCTGCTGCGCCAGGTACGTCCGCCGAGCTGCCCGGTGCCCTTCCCCGAAACGTTTAATGGCGAGAGCTCCCGGCTCCCCGAGTTTATCGTGCAGACGGCGTCTTACATGCTCGTGAACGAGAACCGATTCTGCAACGACGCCATGAAGGTGGCATTCCTAATCAGCCTCCTCACCGGGGAAGCCGAGGAGTGGGTGGTGCCCTACATCGAGATGGATAGCCCCATCCTAGGTGATTACCGGGCCTTCCTCGATGAGATGAAACAGTGCTTTGGCTGGGATGACGACGAAGACGACGACGACGAAGAAGAGGATGATTATTAGGCCCTCGACCCTCGGGCCTCGGGGGGAGGGCCCTGCACGCCGCCACCCCCTCCCCGCAGCCCTCACCCCGCCAGGAGCCACTGCTCTCCCCCTTGCCCTCCGGTCCCCTTACCTACCCGCGCCCGTCTGCTCTCTCTCTTCATTTCTCCGTAGTGCTTGTCTTTGTTCCAGGAATAGCGCTCCAGTTACCTGCTGCTGGGTTCGGGGCTGGAGCCTCACTCACTCGGAAGTGCTTGGAAGTGTCATCTACCCTGACCATCCCCGGGATCCCTCCCCTGCTAATCTGAACTGTGTCCTGAACCCCAGCTATTGGCCAGGCCCCTGTTACAAACTGCGCAGACCACCCATAGCCCTGCTGCTGCCACCTGCCCTGCTGCCAGGCTTACATCTTCCCAGAGAACTATGCTGCCACTTCACATCCACTCACCACATCCCACCTACAGACTACCACCTTTCGAGATCAGGACCAACCTGGAAAATGCCAGAGTTGGCTATGCCTTTTCAGACATTGATTTGGACAGCTCACCAACCCCTGAAGGGGCCGTTCAGCCTGGTTAGTTTTCTACCTACTCCGAGTGTCCTCCCCTGCCCCACCAGATTGCTGCAGGGGCGCGGTGTGCCTGGCAGCCAAATTGTTGACACTTCTTTTTTCCTATGCACTGGTTTTACACAGCTGTCATTTTTCTTTCAAAATTGCAGCAGTCCCACAGATGTGTGCATTTGGACAAATAGTACTTAAAAACAAAACAAACAAGCACTCAGCCCAGCTCCTCAATACTACCTGGAAAAAGCATTGGCATTATTTTCAATAAATATCAAGCACTAAAAAAAGAAATGATTGTCTTTTAATGGTTAAGTGCTATCACTGGCCTCTACCACTGTCACTCTGACTACCATTATTCCCATGGAAATCAGGGAATACAACCAATCCTAGTATTCCCCGCTGTCATCTCCAGGCTGCTGGGGACAGCTACCTCAGGGCTTTGTCAGGGTTCTGATGCTCCCTTCACCAACGCATTTCTTAAAGCCCTGGCAAAGGGTGTGTTCTCTGGGTCCTCCAGGGTGGCATGGTTAAGGGTTGGCTGAGCAGACGGCAAAGAGAGCAGTATTAATAATTAGACCATAACAATAGGCGTAAACCTGGACATATATATGTAATGCTCCTAATTCTCTGAGCTTTTGGATTCCTTGACACTGTGCCAGGGAAGTTCTGCCCCTTAATCCTTATAGCCTATGTGCAGCTGTTGAGTTCAGACTCCAGAGAGCCAACATAGTAGATTGTCACTTTCAAACTCCAAATAGCCAACATGTCACTTTCAGGTGCTCCAGCTAACATTAAGTCCCGGATCCTGGGCAAGTGCACCCATAAAGATATAGCCTGATCTTAACAAACATTTCGTTCTCCTTGGACAGACATCTTTAGAATTCCCACTCATAGATGTGTCCCAGATTCCTCCCTATGGAAATTAGCAAGATGCTTGGTTATCTCTTAAATCAGACCTTGTACTGCTATCTGGGGGCTATGCTGAGATCTCTGGGCCTGGAGGGTTCAGAGCAGTGAAGGGAGTGGCTGCTGAGAAGAAGCTGCATACCTGTGTGAGGCCATTGCCCCAGGTTAAGTCATTGAAATGTTTAATGCAGAGCAGCTTGGTTGGGGATTTGAGAGGACTGCCTCTTAGAAAGGTTTAGGAGGATGTGAGGGGTTCAGAGTTCTCTTTTATATCTGTCCAGATGTCCTCATTGTACCATGTCTGGAGCCAACTTGACTTTATAACCTTTAATTAATTTAGATAACACATTTCCGTACTGTTTAAGGCCTTTTGAGGCAAGGTATTGTATTTGTACTGGTAAACCTCAGTGTTGATTAAATGAGATATGGGTCTTCATATTAATCACCTCATAGGTGTGGGTTAAATGAGATCATACCCATGAAGCATTTAGAACTTTCCCTGCTACATGGTGAGCACTCAGCAAACCATGGGCTGTTACTCTTGGGCCAGGGAACAGAAGTCTCAGAAAGCAAGTCTCTGACTCTGAGCCTGGCTTTAGTAGGAAAATGTCAGCGTGAAGAGGAGCAGAGCAGGTTCAGGGAGAATGGAAATGAGAGCATGATAAGACCCCATTTACTTTTTGGAGTCTTATATGAAGCAAGAAACAAAGCTGTTTTACGTGGTGGACAGGCAAAGTTCAGGGTAGGAGTTATATCTCACCCCTAGGATAGCTGTTTCTGGAGGGTGGGGACAGGGTTGGGTATGACTTAATTAAAGAGGCCAAGGCTTGGGTGGAAATGAGATCTGGGGCTCTTCAGGGAGCTGCTGCCTCCAAATCTGAATCAAGGAGACACCTGCTTATTTAGAATTCATTGATCACTTCTCCCAGTCTCCTTGGAAAATATACAAAAACCCTTGGAAGAGAGAGATTATATTTGAGACATAATATGTGTCAGGCCAGATAATTACACTTTCTTCCTAACTAGAAAGGCCTTGAATTGGGGATAAATGTGGAAAAGTGAGCAAGATCTAAAAGGTAAAGGATCCAGTGAGACCAAAAATCATTTATTCCAAACTGATTATAGCCCAGTTATGCTGAGTGGAGTTACAGAAACATCTTTGAATAAAATGTGATCTCTGCCTTCATAGCGAGTCCAGTCTGCTGCTTTTACTGTGCCCTGGGTCAGAACTTTGATGATTAGTTACAGGAAAGGGCCAGGAAGAGAATCTGGGCTGTGATTAGATCTGGGAATGACCTTTCTGGGGTGGAAGTTGAGGACATATGAGTAGGTGTTCTGTGGAGGAAGGGAGGTTCAGTAAGGATGCCATGCCAAGGCAGCATCTGAATGGCATCTGGGAGAACTAGGCCAGGGAGCTTCTGTGATCTGAAGTGTACATTTCCTGAGTATGTGTGCATGTGCACATGAGCTTGCTGTGACCCAGTATGTGTGTGCTCTGTGTGTGTGTGTGTGTGTGTGTGTGTGTTAAGTGATGTCCTTCTTACATCATGGACAAACAGGTTATGCTGTGAGATGCAGAAAAGGGATTCTGGTTACTTTGGGGGCAGATTCTGCAATAAAAGTGCAGATACTGGCAAGGGCTCCACCACCCAGGGAGGAATTCATGATAATGGCATAAAGCATGGCAAAAAAGAAGGAAGAAGTAGAAGTATGTCTAAGGATAAAAGTGCCACTTTGATCAAAACTATTAAAAATAGGTAGGAATGCTGAATAAATATGAACTTCAGACCCTGAATTCTCATTTTGGGCATAATAGACTTGAAATGGCCGCTGAAATTATACTATCAATGAAATGAAATTAGTCATATTAAAGGTCGTAATCATTTAATCATATTAAATATACCAATATATCTTTGGACTCTTCTATTCATTTGAATAGATAAGCACTGCCATCTATTAAGTCCGTGTTGCTGTATCCTGCAGAATGGTATATAAAGCTAGAGGTACTTTATGCACATGTATATTTGATTATTTTCTGCTATTAAAGCATGGCTAAAACCTCAGTAATTTGGAAGTAGGCAGATTAGAGGGAGAAGTCTTGTTGAAGTTAGTGGGATATTTGCATAAAAAATGCGCTTAAATTTTTTTCTTGTTTTTTTGTTTTATTTTGTTCTGTTTGTTTTGTTTTGTTTTTTGTTGTTGTGTTTTTGTTGTTGTTGTTGTTGTTTTGAAACAGAGTCTCGCTCTGTCGCCCAGGCTGGAGTGCAGTAGCACAATCTCGGCTCACTGCAACCTCTGTCTCCTGGGTTCAAGCGATTCTCCTGCCTCAGCCTCCCGAGTAGCTGGGATGACAAATGCCCGCCACAGTGCCTGGCTAATTTTTGTATTTTTAGCAGAGATGGGGTTTTGCCATGTTGGCCAAGCTGACCTCGAACTCCTGACCTCATGATTCACCCGCCTCGGCCTCCCAAAGTGCTGGGATTACAGGTGTGAGCCACCGCACCCAGCCTCTTGGTTCTTAAAGTGAGTAAAGCAAAGCTAATAAAGCTGTATTAATTAAAGGTTCTGAGAATGTTTTCCTTGATGGTAAGGGTGGGATAATTGTATGAAGAATATTTATTATTTGCTTTGAAATATGGATTTTGCTAAGTCAGGGTTTAGTGTCTGGCAGCAGTTTGCATTACTGAATAGCTCAAGTATATTCCCTGCAGTCTTAGCCCACGTAGTTCTAAGGGTAGGTACAATGGTGTCCTTTGACAGTGCTGGTGACCCCCTATCTCCCTTCATGAACATCTGATCATCTACCTTGAATTTTTTTCTCTTGCCTAAAATGCCTGTTAGAATGTGTTCCTTTGTCTTCAAATGTTCTATTGTACACAGAATGTTCTATTTTTTTTATTTTGTTTTGTTTTGTTTTGTTTTTGAGAGGGAGTCTCACTCTGTCGCCCAGGCTGGAGTGCAGTGGCACAATTTCGGCTCACTGCAACCTCTGCCTCCCGGATTCAAGCGATTCTCCTGCCTCAGCCTCCGAAGTAGCTGGGATTACAGGCGCCGCCACTACGCCCAGCTAATTTTTTGTATTTTTGGTAGAGACGGGGTTTCACCATGTTGGCCAGGCTGGTCTCGAACTCCTGACCTCATGATTCACCCACCTCGGCCTCCCACAGTGCTGGGATTACAGGTGTGAGCCACCACACCCAGCCTAGTGTCTTTTTTTTTTTTTTTTTTTTAACCCTGGGATAGATTGAAGGAATGGCTTGCTTGAAGAAATTATGAACACCATAGCAGGTTTGTTCATAGAGCAAAAACTGTCCCATGGATGAGTTGGGAGGAGGAGTGGTGTATTAATCCCATCTCCAAAGAAATACTTGAGACTGGGTAATTTAAGAGAAAAGAGGTTTAATTGCCTCATGGTTCCCCAGGCTGTACAGGAAGCATAATGACTTCTGGGGAGGCCTCAGGAAACTTCCAGTCATGGAGGAAGGCTAAGGAGAAGCAGCATGTCTTACATGATGGAGCAGGAGGAAGACAGAATGAGGGAGTAGGTGCTACACACTTATTAAATAACCAACTCTCCTAAGAATTCGCTCATTATGCAGTACCAAGGGGGATGATATGAAGCCATTCATGAGAAACTGCCCCCCATGATCCAATCATCTCCCACCAGGCCTCACCTCCAGCATTGGAGTTACAATTCAACATGAGATTTAGGTCAGAACATGGAACCAAACCATATAAAATGGAGAGGTGCTGAAAAGGGTGTTTCAGAATAGGTAGATATAGCAACATTGTTGTACCTCCCTTTTTCCCCTCAGAGGCTGGTATCTGACATATGGTCAGTAATACATTATATTTCTTATTATTCTAGCCACAAAATTTACACACCTCCACTCCCCTCTCTAAATGACCAAGGATTTCATCAGCAAAATTGCAGTAATGTAATTCTTACATTTTAGCCAAAGTTCCTATACAGTCGGTGTAATTGAACGGACCAGTCAGTTCAGAATCAGTCAGTTAAAGATATAAAACTGTTGCCGGGGCTATTTTTATATGCCCCACTTTAAAGCTTCAGATTTAAAACAAATAACATCAGTAAAAAGAAAGTAAAGGGATTTGTATTTCAATGGTAACTGAAGTAATTGTGATGTTCCAGATTTATATGTTCTCTAGACACAGATAATTACACTGCCATATAGGATTTTTAGAAACTGCTTATTTGAATGTACACAATAAAAATTTTAACATATACAAAGTTAGAGAGAATACTATGATGAACCCCCACAGACTCATCTCCTGGATTAAAAAATTATCGACATTTTTGCTTTATTTATCCCTTAAATTTCTTGCAATTTTTATGGCATGCTGTGAAACAAATCCCAGGTAACACTTCAATTCACCCTTCAATACTTCAGTATGTTTCTCTAACAGATAAGGCCTTAAAAAACGTAATCCACCATATCATTAACAGACCTACTAAAATTAACAGTCTCCTTAATATTTAATATTCAATTCAGAGTCAGATATCCCCAGTGTCTTAAAAATGTCTTTTTAATTGTTTGCTTGAATTTCCTTAAAATGTCAGCACATTTGGTCTATCTATCTCTTAACCTTCTTTTAATTAATAACAGCTCCTCCCACTCTTTTTTTTTCTCTGCAATGTATTCTTTGAGGAAACCTGGTTATTTGTCTATAAAATTTCCTATATTCTAGATTTGCTTTATTATTTTCATATCCTTGCCCAGTTTTCTCTTGGGTTGTTAGTGTTACTCTCTCAATTTTTTAGAAGCTCTTTGTTTATTAGGGATCTGTGATATATGTCGCAAATATTTATGCCCAGTTTGTCATTTGCCTATTTACTTTATGATAGTTCAGGCTGTTGAGAAAATATTTAGTATATTTTCCTTTTTTTCCACTCTCCTCCCATCTCTGCGCTCCTCAGTTTAATTGCTTGTATCATTTCTGTTAGTGTTTATGCCTTTCAATAGTCCAGACACTATTATTTTTCAGATATGAATTATAAATTTTGATTTAGCCATGAAAGATGAGGAATTCAATACACTAATACTCTTTATCAACTTTATAAGTGGCATCATTATGTTATCATAACATTTACATATTTTTCCTATGACCATAATCTTCCCATTTGTTTTAACATAGCACATAAATGGGTTAAATAATTACTATTCTGTCCATATTTTCAATTTACCTCTTTATGTGAGTAATTTTTTTGCTGTTCTTTTTAGTTGTTTCTTAGGAATGAAAAAACAACTGGGGATTATATACCCTGAGTTTCTGAGGGTGAATGACAGTTTCATTATGTGTAGAGTTTGTGGGTCCCCCTTTCTCATTTCTCCGCTATTTGTTAGCATTGAATGCTATTTTGTAGAAGTCTGAGACCACTCTAATATTTTCCACTCATATTGTTGAGAGTTCTACTTAGTTCTCAGAGAATTTTTCTTTATATTTGAATAGAATATATCCCAATGTTATTCACTCTGTCCCAATGTTATTCTGTCATTTTTTCTGAAACCCAGTGTCACTATCTGTTATGTAGAATCAAAGCTTATTTCCTTTATGCAAAGCTTTCCTTATTTTTTGAGTATATATAATATATGCTAACATATACTTATGTTTACTCTCGTTTACCTGTCCTCCATATTTTAAAATTTCCCAGACTTTTACATGTTTTCTTCATTTCCATTTCATTCTGCTTACTTCTCTCCATCTTGTTGTCTATGTCCTTTACAATGTTTTCAGCATTAATTGTCAATCTTTGCATTGCTTTCAATTTGGCTTTCATTTCTGTGATAATTTTATTTGTTTTTCTTCTACTTCTTTGACAAGTGCTTCTGGGTCATGTTTAGCTTCTATTGACTTCTACATATTCCTGAATCTCATAACTTTGATTTGTTGTCTTGTTGTTTAGCTGTGATTCCTTCATATTAAAAAATTGGTTCAACACCAGCCTGGCCAACATGATGAAACCCTGTCTCTATTGAAAATACAAAAAAATTAGCTGGGCATGGTGGCAGGTGCCTGTAATCCCAGCTACTTGGGAGGCTGAGGCAGGAGAATTGCTTGAACCCAGGAGGCGGAGGTTGCAGTGAGCCGAGATCATGCCACTACTCTCCAGCTTGGGCAACAGAGCAAGACTCCGTCTCAAAAAAAAAAAAAATTTGATGGTGATATGATATGATATATGGTCATATGATAGGTCACATGTGTTTCTTGGCAATATTTTTCCAGGGAGTGCTATTTGCTGTTTTTTTCTGTCCTTCTCCCTCTATGGCAGTGTTCCTGGAAACCTTTTGGGATCTTATCTACTTCCTAGTAATGCCACTCTTCTGCAGTAAGGATAATTATGAGGCAGCCTCTTTTAGTCCTGTGTCAACAGAATTTTTCTGGCAGAAATAACTCAATGCTAGTGGCTTCTACATGACATACTTCTTGTTTGCCAGGGATGAGCTAGGTCTGAGAACACTCTCCCTCCTTTTTTAACAAATCATGGTCATTTCAATAGTACTCTCCTGTTTTCATTATACCTGGATGTACCTAGAAGATTTCTGACATTATTTTCAGAGGCAACAGTCTCTACTTACTGTTCTAGCCCCTGCTGCTCAGTAGTTTTGATGTCTGAATAACCTGAGATAGTCTATGTTCCAGGAAAGTGTCAAGCTAACTTATGACTGGGACTGAATAAGACTCAGCTTTGGGGATAGGAGAAACTGAAAGCTAAATAACAAAATATTAATGGCTTAGAGTACTTTTTCACTGCTGTGTGTGTGTGTGTGTGTTTCAAAAATAAGATAATAATTTTACTATTAATTTTCGGAATAACTTTTTATTGCCCTGTGTAGCAAGAGGACAAGTGGAAGGATTTTAGTCATCTGTGGAGAAGGCGAGCCACATACGTAGGAGACTTGATCAATATGTATATGGGATACATAAATTTGTGATTCATTGGAATGAAAAGTGGAGGGGGCTGAAATTAGCATCAGAAAATGGACCTTAGAAGAGCATATATGGAAAGACTGGTTTGTTGTGAGCTGAGAATGGATTGTTCTTTGCACAAAGTCTGAGTTCAATTAGAATGGGTTTGGTGATCAGAAGGACTTTGATCCCCGTCCTGGCGTTGCCATAGGCTCACTCTGGAAACCAGAGACAACTGAGTTGATTTATCTGATTCTAAACTTCTGCACCTATATCATGGGAATAATTATATCTCAGGAATAATGTAAGAAAAAAATCTAACTAATATCTTGTTTGGTAGTTAAGTGTTAGCCCTATTCTTCTTTTCCTTAGTAGATATTACTTAGCAAAATAAGAATGTAAGATTGACTTTTATGATAGACTTGAGTGTCCTGATAGAAAGACACTAATATTGGGGGACTTGGAATGTCATAGGAGAAAAGGTGGTCAACACATTAAAGTATACAGAGGGACATTCACAAGAATAGATATTAAATATTAATTAACATATGAAGAGCATTTGACATTTATAACTTATTTTCATATTCATTTTCTTACTTGATACAACAAGTTGGTGAGGAGATATTGTATTCGTATTTTACACATTGCAATATTTAGACTCAGCAATGCTCAGGGGCTTGTTCATGATAGAAAATGACAGAAACTGGGCCAGGAATTCCTACCACAAGTCCAGTGCTCAGTTTACAATTTCATGTTGCCTTTGAAAATGCCTTTTGCAAATTACTTATCTCCTTTGGGCCTTCATTTCCTCATTTGTAATGTGAAATATTTTCATTAGCAGACCATTGCAGGTCTTTCTTGCCTTTAACAACATTAGGGCCTTTAGAATGAGTACTTGGCGCTGTCCTTCCAACTCTGTGATTCTCTGATTCCATCCTCATTTTTCACCATCACTGGTGTACTGGCAAGAACCAGTATGAGATTTGAGGAAAAATACTTGGATTACTCTTTTTTAAAAAAAATTATTTAGATATAATTCCCATACCCTACAACTTACCTTTTTATGTGTATAATTCAGTATTTTTAGTATATTCACAAAGTTGTGCTACCATCACCACTATCCGATTCCAGAGCTTGTCATCATACAAAAAAGAAACTGTACCCATTAGTTACTCCCCTCATTGTTCCATCTCCCTCCCTGCCCCTATAACTCTCTAGTCCTTGGAAACTACTAATCTAATTTCTGTTTCTATGGGTTTGCCTATTCTGGACATTTTATACAAATAGAATCATACAATACATGCTCTTTTGTTACTTCTTTCACCTTAGCATATTTTCAAGCTTCACTGATGTTGCAGCATATATCAGAACTTCAATCCTTTTCATGGCTGAATTATTTTCCATTGTATGGATAAACTTTTCATTACCTGTTCATCATTTGATGGACATTTGGTTTGTTTCCAATTTTTGGCTATTATGAATACTGCTGCCATGACAATCCTTGTATAAATTTTTGTCTCAACACCTGTTTTCAATTATAGTGGGTATATCTATAGGAATGGAATTGCTCAGTCATATGTAATTTTTTTATTTAATTTTTTGAGGAACTGCCAGATTGTTTTCCAAAGTAGCTGTGCCATTTGCATTCTTACCAGTAGTATATGGATTTTCCACTGTTTCCACTTTCTCAGCAACTCCTTTTATTGTCTGTTTTTTATTATAGTCATCCTAGTTGGTGCGAAGTGTTATATCATGATTTTTACCCACATTTCACTAATGTTTAATGATGGTGAGCATTTTGTCATGTGCTTATGGGACATTTGTATATCTTTTGTTGGAGAAATACCTACTTTTAAAAAATGGACTGTCTTTTCATTGTTGAGTTATAGGAGTTCCTTATATATTTTGGATACTAGACAATTATCAGATACATGATTTACAAATATTTTCTCCCATTAATGGATTGGCTTTACACATTCTTCATAGTATCCTTTGATGCACAAAAATGTTTAATTTTGATGTAGTCCAATTTATCTGTTTTTTTCATTGATTGTGCTTTTCATGTCATGTTTAAGAAATCATTGCCTAATCCAGGGTCACAACAATTAACACCTATGTTTTCACAGATTTCATGTTTTACATTTATGTTTTCATGGTTCATAGAGTTTTACAGTTTTAGCTCTTACATGTAGGTCTTTGGTCCATTTTGAACTAATTTTCATATACAGTATGAGGTAGTAGTTCAACTTCATTATTTTGTATATGGATATCTAGTTGTCCTGACACCATTTGTTGAGAAGACTATTATTTTCTCCTCGAAGTCTCTTGGGGCCCTTATTGAAATGCAATTCACAAATGTATAGGTTTATTTTTGGAATCTCAATTTTATTCTTTTAATCTATATGTCTATATGACAGTATCAAACTATCTTGTTCATAGTAGCTTTGTAGTAGCTTTTGAAATTGGGGATTGTGAGTCTTCCAACTTTATTCTTTTTTCAAGATTGTTTTGGTTGTTTGGGGTCCCTTGCATTTTCATGTGAGTCTTATGATCAGATTCTCAGTTTCTTCAAAAGCTACATCTGGAATTTAATTGGGATTGCATAGAACCTGTAGATCAATTTGGGGAGTGTTGCAATCTTAACAATATTAAATCTTATAGTTGATGAACATGGATGTCTTTCCATTTAATTTAAGTATTGTATAATTCATTTCATTGGTGTTTTGTTGATTTTATTATGTTTTCCATTTATTTTTGCTAAATGTTTTCTAAGTATTTTATTCTTTTTATATTATTCTAAGTGGAATTTTTAAAGTTTTGTCTTCAGATTATCCATTGTTTGTGCATAGAAATACAATTGATTTTTGTTTATTGATCTTAATCTTGCAGCCCTATTGAACTTATTAGATCTAGTAGTTTGTTTTGTGGATTGCTTAGGATTTTCTATATACAAGATTATGTCCTATACATGTAGAGATAGTTTTACTTCTTCCTTTTCGATCTGAACTACTTTTATTTCTTTCTCTTACCTAATTTTTCTAGCTATACCTTTAAGTCCAATGTTGAATAGAAGTGGCATGAGCAGTCTTGTTCATGATCTTAGAGGGAAAGGATTCAGTCCTTCCATCATTAAGTATGAGGTTAGCTGTGCAGTTTTCATAGATGCTCTTTATTGGTTGAGGAAATTCCCTCTACTCCTAGTTTATGGGATATTTTTTTTTATCATGAAAGGTTGTTGGATTTTGTCCAATGCTGTTTCTGCATCTATCGAGATAATAATATGGTTTCTGTTTTATATTCTACTAATATGGGGTTATTACATTGACTGGTTTTCAAATGTTGAATGAATCTTGACTTCCTAGAATAAATCATGCTTGTTCATGTTGTATAATACATTTTATATGTTGCTAAATTTCTTTTGCTAGTATTTTGTTGAGGATTTTTGTCTCTATTCATAAGGAGTAATTATATGTATTTTTTTATGATGTCTTTGTCTGGTTTTGGTATGAGGGCAATACTGCCCTCCTAGAATGAGTTGGGAACTTTTCCACACACATTAATTTGCACCTGCTTTGGTCACTTAACTGTAAATTCAGAAGTAACTGTGTCAGTTCATAGATGTTTTCTACATTTCTGTGCAGGAGCATAGTTAATTCCATGGATTTGTCATAGTTATTAAAAATTTTCCTATGTATGGGAAATTATTTTGTTATTACGAATAAGTTTCACCATGAATAAATTTGGACATACTTTGTTTTATATTTGTGGAAGTATACATTTACAATAAGTTTTTAGAAGAATGTTTCCTTGATCAAAGACTAAACACATATGTAATTTGTCAGATATTGCTAAAATACCTCCCATAGTGGTTTTACCATTTTATACATCCACTAAAAATGCAGAAGGCTGCCTGTTTTCTTACGCAATTTCCAAGATAAGGGCTATTTTGATTTTCTGAATATCTGATAGATTTTTTGAAATATCTCAGTGTAATATTACTTTGCATTTCTCTTATTATGAGTGAAGTATTTTTCATATGTTCAGGGCCATTTGTGTTTCTTTTTCCATGAATTATCTGTTAATGTCTTTTGATCATTTATCTTGTTTATTATATTTTTTATTATTATTTAAAAGCTTTTGTTTACCAGGAAAATTAGTCTTTTGTCTATGATACGACTTACATAGATTTTCTCCCAGTTTGCCATTTGTGTTTCATCCTCTTTATGACATGTATATTTTGCAATGCAAAAGTTTTTTTTTGTTTTCATGCAGATAGATTTATCAGTGCTCTCTTTTATTGCTTCTAGATTTTGAGTTATAGTTAGAAGACTTTCTCCACATCTAGGTTATAAAGGAATGCCCCCAATGTTTTCTTTCAGTACTTCTGTGGTCTCAGTTTTTTAACATTTATATCTCTCTTCTATTTGAAGTTTATTCTGGGGTATGGTGTGAAGTAAGTATTCAATTAATTTTTTTCCAAAGGGCTATTGAGGTGTCCCAAGCCATTTGTTAAACACTCATCATGTCTTCCATGTGATATGATTATCATATATACTAAATTACCATAAGTCCCTGTATTTATTTGTGTACTTTCTATTCAGTTAAATGTTCTGTAGACCTTATTTATGTCATTACCTCACAATCTATAGAAGCTTTAGAGTATGTTTTAATATCTGGTAGCATTAGTCTTCCTTTTATTGTTATTCTTTCTCAGAGTTCTTACATGTTTTGTTTTCTATATGAATGTTATAATTCACATGTTTAACATTAGAAAAAATAACTTATATTTGTTGAAATAGCCCTAAATTTGTATATTAATTTGGGGAGTATTGACATTATTGTGAAGTTAACATATGCTATCCAAGAACAATAAATGCCCTTTTAATTGTTCAAATTTACTTTTGAGCCTCTCAGGAATGTTTTAATGTTTTCTTATATAGGTTTTAGATACTGTATTCCTAAGTAGCTTTTGACCGATTTATCTGTGTGTGTATATGTCTGTATAATATTATTTTTGTGTGAAAATTTTAAATCATGCCAAAAACTTAATTTTTAAATGTTATTTAATTTAATTTTGATATTTATTGTCTTTGGTTTTCCAAATATATTATATGCAAAAACTTCTAATTCTTATGCCTCCAACTGTTTTCTCTCACTATGAAGTTATAATGGACATAGATGGAATATTTCCATTGTTCGTCTCCGTATTGACAATGTTCATAAAGAATCCCAAACAACTTATCTATAAACACATACATTTATATTTGTGTATTTTGTGTGTGATATATAATGTTACATTATGGCATTAAATTTTGTACAACCTGTTTTCAGCATCTGTGTAAAAAAGCTTGTGATTTTTTTTTAGATTTATTTAAGTGGCAAATAATAGATTTCCTAATATAATATCATCCCTCTAATTCCAGAATAAATCTCATTTTGCAATAATGGCTTTCTTTCTTTTTACTTTTAATGTTCAGTTGGAGTCTGCTTCGTGTTATGATTTGAAAATTTTCTTCGATATTTATGAGATTGGTCTGTAGTTTTTTGTTTGTATAATTTTATTAGGTTTGTGATCAATATTATCCTTCCTTCATTAGCAGAATGAAAGTTTTTCTTTTATTAGGCTCTGGAACAATTTGAGTGTCAGTGAGATTAAGCCATATCCAGTTTCAATTTAAAATCTCTATGAAGGCCAGGGGCAGTGGCTCACACCTGTAATCCCAGCATTTTGGGAGGCCGAGGCAGGTGGATCACCTGAGGTTAGGAGTTCGAGACCAGCCTGACCAACAAGGTGAAACCCCATCTGTACTAAAAATACAAAAATTAGCCGGGCATGGTGGCAGACGCCTGTAGTCCTAGCTACTTGGGAAGCTGAGACAGGAGAATTGCTTGAACCCGGGAGGCAGAGGTTGCAGTGAGCTGAGATTGCACCACTGCACTCCAGCCTGGGCAATGCAGCGACAAAAAAAAAAAAAAAACCTATGAAATAAATAGTCTTTACAAAATTAGTACATCAGAATTCTCTAGTGAAAAATAATATGTGCTATTTCAGACTAATAGTTTCATAAATGTTTTACTAAAAGTTTAGTAATAGTTAACCTTGCTTAATATTTGATAATAGTTAATAAGTTAACAAAAATATTCAATAAATAATTTGATATTATATAATTTGACCTTCTCTTCAATCTCATAAACCTATTATTGTACCCATTTTATGGACAAGAAAACCAGAGGTCAGAAGAATAAAGTGGCTTCCCAAGCCACACACTTAATGAGCAGCAATGTGGTAATTTAACTGGCTTTCATTAATTTCAGAACTGCCAGAATTTTTCCTTCCATAAGGACTTCCACATTCTCTTTCTCTGCCTGGGAAAATTTCCCCCACCTCTTTTTACCTAGCTAACTCCAACATTCTCTTCTAATGTTATCTTAAATATAATTTTCCCATGGTGGCCTTATCTAGCCAATGCCCCACCCCCTCACCCCCTACCTCTGCTCCCAAAGGATACCTGTTATAAACTCTCAACAGGCTATACTTATTCGTTGGAGCTTGTATTAAATAATCATTTATTTAATTAGCTTTTTTTTTGGTGGGGGGGATGTCCTATTAGAATTCAAGCTCTGTAAGGTCGGAGTCCTTGCTTTCCTCATTCTCCATTATATGCGTAATACCTAGAATAATGCTGAGCACCTAGTAGGCACTAGTAAATATTTGTTGTATAGATGAATAAATGAATGATTTTAAACAAACAATGTGGAAGCGGTTGCTGCATGAGATACTCAGAGTCTGAAGGATATCAGAAAATTCAGGCATCATTACCTTAATGGATAGGAAGGAGACTGGCATAAACATGCCCTAAGAAGGAAAGTAGGCATTTCTGTGAAAGAAAGACAATGCAGAGCTCTTTTTGTAGGGTTTCAAGTACTTTATGAGGTATTGTCATTTCCTTCCCACCCCCGCCCCCAGACGGAGTCTTGCCCTGTTACCCAGGATGGAGTGCAGTGGCGCAATCTCAGCTCACTGCAACCTCTGCCTCCCGGCTTCAAGCAGTTCTGCCTCAGCCTCTCAAGTAGCTGGGATTACAGGCACCCGCCACCACACCTGGCTAATTTTTGTATTTTTAGTAGAGACAGGGTTTCACTATGTTGGCCAGGCTGGTCTCAAACTCCTGACCTCGTGATCCGCCCTCCTCAGCCTCCCAAAGTGCTGAGATTACAGGCATGAGCCGCTGCTCCCAGCCCTATCTTTTCCTTTCTTAATTTATCAAAGAAAAGTAGTGAATAAGGACAGCTGGGAATGGAAATTTTTCTTAAGTTTACTAAATAATGTACACAGCTTCTGCTCTCCGTATCACTTTATTGTCAATGATAACATTAAATTCTTAGGCTGTGCTGGAGATTTTAGTATGTTTGAAAAAAAAAAAATCATTATCATTGAAAACAGTGGACCCATGCTTCCTCCCCAAGGAAATTAGGAAATATCACTGATTTCAGTTTGAGGTTAAAAGGTACTTTTGGAGAAAGATAATGGGTTTTTAAAAAAATGTCAACACAAGGACATGTCTATATGAGCACAGTAGTTTGACTATTTTGAAGTTATTTTTCTTCTTTTGTACCTTTCTATTTCCATACCCTTTTCTTTTTTGTCTGCATTTCACCCTTCCCTTGACTGATCAGCCAACAATGGAACAATTAAAGTAGTTTCTGTAAATTCACTCAGACTATATTTTCAGGTCTAAAATTTCTAAAAGTGCAATAAGAAGAGTTCCGAATGCAACATTCCACTCTGTGGCGAGCTTGTTGTAACTGCCTCTGAGATGGCGGCTACCGTCATACATATGAATGAGACAAAGGAACTTGAGAGAACATTTTGAGTGTTTTTGTCTTTTAAGCATTTCATATTCAATACTTTTTGGTTATTTCCAAAACTCCTGCTCTCAGAACTGCACATGGCAAATATAAACATAGTTGATGGTGATTTCTAAATTTTCAATTGAAAATTGAAATCTAGCATTTGCATGACATTCTACTCTATGCATGCTGCTGGTCTTGTTCAAATGTTTACTTTCTCAGTGAAGCCTTCCCATGTCTCAGCCTCCTTGCCCTGAAGACACATGTACATACATGAGACTCTTATCTTTCCCTTTCCTTATATTATTTTAGCATTTAAATTGGATTATTTCAGAAGACTTGAGGGAAATGTTTTGATCACTTGCACGGCAGCAGACATATTTTTAGGAGTTAGAGAGATGAGGAAAGAGAGTGTATATTTTATGAGCCTTGCTTTGCCCTTTCTCTAATAACATCAATAGCAGAGCCCTGTCCCTGAGAGATACAGTTGCATGGACATGTGTTCCTGAAGCTAACATAATGCTGAACAATCTCCTGCCCTTCATGGCAGTTATCTCAGTAAATAATATCTCAACGTCCTCTTATGTAGAGATATTACTAAGTGAAACCTGAAAAATGCCTATAGAGGCCAGGCGCAGTGGCTCACGCCTGTAATCCCAGCACTTTGGGAGGCCAAGGCGGGCAGATCACTTGAGGTCAGGACTTTGAGACCAGCCTGGCAAACATGGTGAAACCCCATCTCTACTAAAAATACAAAAATTAGCCGGGCGTGGTGGTGGGCACCTGTAATCCCAACTACTCGGGAGGCTGAGGCAGGAGAATCGCTTGAACCCAGGAGGTGGAGGTTGCAGAGGGCCAAGATAGCGCCACTGCACTCCAGCCTTGGTGACAGAGTGAGACTACATCTCAAAAGAAAAAAAAAGAAAAAAAAAGAAAAATGCCTACAGAATGTAAATAAACTCCTCAAAATTGTTGAATGATAGGCCATTACTAATTATAATTTATATTCAATACTTTAAAAATACCTGCAGAGGCACTTGAAGAGGCCAGCGATATTCCAAAATCCATTTTGGTACAATCTCTTGGGACACTAAGAACCTCTGGCTATACACTACAGGAGAGATTCTCTTGTAGAGATGTCTCTGGAAAGCAGATATACAATATCTGGCTTTGGATTTGCTGGCACAATGTTTGGCCGATGCTGAAGTAGATTTTAAATCCCTGGGGTAAATTATTCAGTTTTGCAAAAAGTAATCATTTGAATAGAGGTCTAGTGCCACTGCTTTGATGGCTCAATGATGACACGGTTCACATCAGGGATGGAAATATTTGTGCTTTCCTATTTGTTTATAGATCTTTGCATATCTCAGGAGGCATATTAAGCCTTTTGGTAGAGGCTGAAATTTAGGTAGAGGCTGAAATTTAGGTAGAAGCTGAAATTTAGGTAGATAAAGACTGTTGGAAGTACGCAGGATCACCCTCCCAAGGATCACCCTTAGTGTTAAGTGTTAGGATTAGAATTTAGAACCCCTTGGTTCTTGCTTTTGTTAAGAAATATTGCTAAAGGGAAGTGTAGATGGGAGCAGTTTTCAGGAAGGACAGTTGTGTGCTAGGACTGGGGTGGACTTATTTAAGGAGATATGGTGATCAATTAAATATTTGGACATTTTAATGTTAGCTGTCACGAATGTGGTCCCATGGAGCACATGACAGCATATTCTCCATGGAGAGCCTAATAACATTTCTGAATGCCCATTTATGCCAAGCTCTGTGCTATGTACACCATACACATTATCTCTAACCTTATCACAACCTTTCAAAATATTACTATCCTTATTCAACAGGAAACTGAGGCTCAGTGAGATATAAATACCTGCCCAAATTTTATAACTAATGAGTGCCTAAGCCAGGATTCAAACCCAAGTCTATGTGATTCCAAAGACACCAACAAAATGTTTTCATGTGAATAATCACATACATCAAGTAACTATATCATATAATAGAGGAGTGAGTATATATGAGACAGAAGTGACATTTGAAGGATGTTACTCGTTTCCTGTGGCTACTGTAACACGTTACCACAAACCGCGTGAATCTAACCAGCAGAAATTTTTTTCTCTCACAGTTTTAGAGTCCAGAAATCCAAAATTGAGTCTGCAGAATTGCCCTCCTCTGGAGGTTCTAGGAGAGTCTGTTCTTTTCCTTTTCCAGATTCCAGTGGCTTGTGGCAGCATCACTACAATTTCTACCTCAGTGGTCACGTTGCCTCCTCCTCTTCTGCCTGTCAAATCTCTCTCAGCCTCGCTCTTTTTTTTATTTGTGGTTTTAATAGAACTACATGATTTTCTCAAATTCATGTCTTAATTTGAATAGTCAATCTCTAACTGCTTATGTTTGATTTCTTTCTATTTATTTATTTACAGGCAGGGTCTTACTCTGCCACCCAGGCTGGAGTGCAGTGGTGTGATCATAGCTCACTGCAGCCTCAGACTCCTGGGCTCAAGCAATCCTCCCACCTCAGCCTCCTGAGTAGCTGGGACTACAGGTGTATATCACCAGGTCCAGCTAATTTTTAAATTTTGTTTTGTACAGTGGGGTCTTGCTATGTTGCCCAGGCTGGTCTTGAACTCCTGGATTCAAGCTATCCTCCCACCTCAGCCTTCCAAAGTGCTGGGAATACAGGTGTGAGCCACCACACTCTGTCAGTGTTTTACATTGCTTCCAGTTTCTCACTGTTAAAAATTATGCTACTATAAAAATAACTGGTTTTTATTCTCATAAATTATTTATTTAGGGCAAATTCTCTATGGTTTTCTGCCATAGAGGAATATGATTTAATAATCTTTTTCCTTGTGAGAGCTTATGCTCTGAAGAACGAAAGATAACTCCTACTTTTTTTTTTTAATTATACTTTAAGTTCTGGGATACATGTGCAGAACATGCAGGTTTGTTACATAGGTATACACATGCCATGGTGGTTTGCTGCACCCATTGACCCATCATCTACATTAGGTATTTCTCCTAATGCTATCCCTTCCCTAACCCTCCACCCCCTGACAGGCCCCGGTGTGTGATGTTACCCTCCCTGTGTCCATGTGTTCTCATTGTGTTCCCACTTATATGTGAGAACATGCGGTGTTTGGTTTTCTGTTCCTGTGTTAGTTTGCTGAGAATGATGGTTTCCAGCTTCATCCATGTCCCTGCGAAGGACATGAACTCATCCTTTTTTATGTCAGCCTCGCTCCTATAAGGACACTTGTCATAGGATTTAGGGTTCATCTGGATAATCCAAGATGATCTCCCCATCTCAACATCCTTAATTATATCTGCAGATACCCATTTTCCAAATAAAGCAACATTCATAGGTTCTGGAGATTATGATGTAGACATGCATTTTGGCGTCGCTACCATTCAGCCCACTACAGTACGTAATGAATTTGTATTAGTCAGGGTTCTCTAGAGGGACAGGACTAATAGTATAGATGTATATATGACAGGGAATATATTAAGGAGTATCGATGCACATGATCATAAGGTGAAGTCCCACAATAGGTTGTCTGCAAGCTGAGGAGCAAGGAAGCCAGTCCGAGTCCCAAAATCTCAAAAGTAGGGAAGCCGACAGTGCAGCCTTCAGTCTGTGGTCAAAGGCCCGAGAGCCCCTGGCAAACCACTGGTGTAGGTCCAAGAGTCAAAAAGCTGAAGAACTTGAGTCCAGTGTTCGAGGACAGGAAGCATCCAGCACGGGAGAAAGATGGAGGCTGGAAGACTTAGCCAGCCTAGTCTTTCCACATTCCTCTGCCTGCTTCTTTTCCTATCTGTGCTGGCAACTGATAGATGGGCCTACCCAGATTGAGGGTGGGTCTGCCTCTCCCAGTTCACTGACTCAAATGTTAATGTCCTCTGGTAACACCTTCACAGACATACCTAGGAACAATACTTTGCATCCTTCAATCCAGTCAAGTTGACACTTAATATTAACCATCACATTTCTATGGTCAGACTGAGTTGGACTAGGGTCTTTGCCCCATTCTCCCAATTATGGCTTCCTGGAGGAGATGGAAGTGTTGGAGTTCTCCCAAAGGCCTGAGGAGATGGTTAGGTCTGATGAAAAGTTGAACAGACAAAGGGTACACAGAGCACATAGCAGGCTTATTCCTGTGGGCTCAAACCAGCCAACATGAAATCCTTAATAGAAAGTTTAAACATTCTATGGGATAAATTAGTTTTAGAGTGAATATTCACAGTGTAGACCCTGTCTTCAAGGAACTTGCATTCTAAGTGGTGTTATAAATAGTTTCAGTGCTGCAAAAGAAATAGCACTCGAATATAAAATTTTCTTTTTTTCTTCTCAGCAAGGCAATTTACTTCTATAGAAGGGTGCGCCCTCAGCTGGGCGTGGTGGCTCACACCTGTAATCCCAGCACTTTTGGAGTCCAAGGCAGGCGGATCACGAGATCAGGAGATCAAGACCATCCTGGCTAACATGGTGAAACCCTGTCTACTAAAAATACAAAAAATTAGCCAAGCATGGTGGCAGGCACCTGTAGTCCCAGTTACTTGGGAGGCTGAGGCAGGAGAATGGTGTGAACCCGGTAGGTGGAGCTTGCAGTGAGCCGAGATCATGCCACTGCACTCCAGCCTGGGTGACAGAATGACACTCCATCTCAAAAAAAAAAAAAAAAAAAAAGAAGGGTGCACCCTCACAGATGGAGCAATGATGAGCGCACACCTGGACAAGGGATGGGAAGGGGTTCTTATTCCTGATGCATGTGGCCCCTGCTGCCATGTCATTCCCCTATTGGTTAAGGTTAGACTGCACAGGCTAAACTAATTCCAATTGGCTAATTTAAAGAGAGTGATGGGGTGGGTGAGTGGTTTGGCCAGAAAAATGGTTATGACAGAGCAGGAAATCAGAATGAGTCAGGGTGGAGCAGGAAATCAGAATGAGTCAGGGTGGAGCAGGTAATCGAAAAAGGTTGCTTTATGAGGAAGTTAAGTTTAAAAGTAGAAGGCAAAAAATTGAACACACTGACACTGATTCTTTGAAGAGAAATTTAGAACTCATATCTAACAGTGGCATGACAGTTAATTGAATAAAACATGAGTGTATCCTAAACAGTCAATCAGAGCCTGTTTTTCTTATCTCATTGTAAAAATAAAATCTATAGCAAAAAATAAATGTTAAGAGAAGAAACCCCCATATTAAGGGGAAAACACAAAGTTTGCAGAGCAGAATAACACCCAAACAAACCTGCTCTCAGACAAAACTACTACCCTTCCTTTCTGAACAATGATGATTAGAGTCATACCATCACTATTTTGACTTAGGGCCATTAGGATTAATCCTCAAATATCCCAGGTCTCCTCATCTTTATATTTGCCTTGTATATCTTTGTTTTAATCCTGTCTCTCAACTCTTGTAAACCTTATACTTTGTCCTCTGGAAATCAGAGTTGGTATTCGAGAAAATCCCACTTACCTTCAACAACTTGTCTTAATGTTTCCTTCGTCTACTTATTTTAACTTAAATCTGGTTCTACCCTAATCTGTGGCTCCCACTAAAGTTGTTTTTTTTTTTTTTTAGATGGAGTTTTGCTCTTGTTGCCCAGGCTGGAGTGCAATGGCACAATTTTGGATCACTGTAACCTCTGCCTCCCGGGTTCAAGCGATTCTCCTGCCTCAGCTTCCCGAGCAGCTGGGATTACAGGCACATGCCACCATGCCTGGCAATTTTTTTTTGTATTTTTAGTAGAGACAGAGTTTCACCATGTTGGCCAGGCTGACCTCGAACTCCTGACCTCAGGTGATCCACCCGCCTCGGCATCCCAAAGTGCTGGGATTACAGGCGTGAGCCACCGCACCTGGCCTAAAGGCTTTTTAAATGGTGATTTTTCTTTCTCTGACACACTGCAATTACTATTGATCCTGGAGTTAACATAGTGTTCTCCTTGCTCCTCCTTGCTAGTGGAGGACTATTCTCCTATCCTCCTCCTTCCAGCTTGGAAACTTAGGTCCTTAGATTATACTTCCCATTACCCCTTGTGATGATAAAATTTACATGTAACCTTGACTGGGCCAAGGGTTGCCCAGATAATTGATCAAACACTAATCTGTGTGTTTCTGTGAGGGTGTTTTTGTATGAGACTAGCAGTTGAATCAGTAGATTGAGTAAAGCAGATTGTCTTCTCTAATGTGTGTGAACTTCATCCAATCAGCTGAAGACCTGACTAGAAGAAAAAGGCTGATCTTCTCCTGAATAAGAGGGAATTCCTCCTGCCTGACTGCCTTCAAACTGGGACATTGGCTTTTTCCTGCCTTCGAACTTCTACTGAGACATCAGCTCTTCCTGGATCTCAAGCATGCTGGCCTTTGGATGGGAACTACACCATAGGCTCTAAGTGGTTCTCAGGCCTTCAGACTCAAACTGGAACTACACCATCAACTCTCCTGGGTCTTCAGCTTGCTGCCTACAGATTTTGGATCCTGTTAGCTTCCAGAATCATTTGAGTCAATTTTGTATAATCTCTTTCTCTATGTATATTGCTCTCTCTCTCTATACATACACACACACACCCTATTTGCTCTGTTTCTCCAGAGAACCCTGACTAATAAACCTCCTTGTTACAGTAATCTACTGACTTTCAGTTTATTCCCTCTCAATTATTGAGGATGTTTTACTTTGTGGCATAATATTGCTCTTACCAATATCATTTATGTTTCAATTCTTGTTGATATCAATATCCAGGTGTATGATGATCCTTTCAACACCCTGGCCTCTCATTTCCTTTACCCCATCTTCAGTGTTATTTTCCTCATCAACTTTACCACTTGTTCCTATGGCCATAACTTATCTTGTCATTATCAATAACTGCAATCCCTCCATAACGTCAATTTCAAACATCCCACTTGACCACTAACTCACTCCTTTTGGTACTCTGATAATTATTTTACCCAATGGAGACCTCCAATCTCATAACTCTTCTAACTTTTCTCTTTCACGTCTCTTCCCCTTCACAACCCAAATATATCCTCACTTTCCTCCACACTGGGCTTAGAGTCCATGGTCCACCATTAAAATTACTCTCTCATATTATCTTCAACTCCCTTGGCTCTCTCTCTTGGTAATTATACCCATTTGACAAAATCCTAAGTCTAATTAAGTTGAACATGATCAAAGAAAATCATACAGTCCTTCTAACTGGTCTCACTTTAAACTCAATATCGCTAGCCCCAAGTGAGTCCTTAATGCTGCCTGTCAATTGTGCTATATTTGCCAATTCCATTAACATTCTCAGTAACTATTCCATGCCTTCTCCCTTTTCAAAATTCAAATATCCACTAACTCCACCTTGCTTCCTGTTTACATGAGAAAATAAAAACAATCAAAAGAGATTTTCCTCCATCCACTCTCCCCATATCTTTTCACCAACCAGTTTCTATGCCCATATATTCAGCATTTTTCCTGTTAATAACGGTGAACTACACATACTTCTAGCTAAAGCAGTTGAACTTAACCTCATCCCTACTCACCAGCACCAAGATAGCCCTCCTATAATTTTCTTCTTCCTATCCCATATTATTAAATTTTCCCTTTCTAGTGGGTCTTTCTCATAAACATAACCTGCTGATATTTCTCCCATCTCAAAAAAAAAAAACAAAAACGAACCAAATCAAATAGCTCTCTTGATTTCACTTTCTTCTCTGGCTGCTGTCCCATTTCTCTCTCCTCTTTACAGCAAAAGTCCTCAAAAATATAGTCTACATTTGTTGATTTTGAGTTTTCTCCAACTTTTTTGTTAAAGGCTTTAAATCTTCCCACTTTTCCCACCACCTTTTATAAAGGTTACTGTTATGGGCTGAATTGTGTCCCCCCAATTTCCTATGTTGAAGTCCTAATCCCTTGTACCTCAGAATGTGACTGTATTTGGAGATAGGCATTTTAAAGGAGTGTTAGGTTAAAATGAGGCTATTAAGGTGGGCTCTAATCCAATATGATTGGTGTCCTTACAAGGTAAGAAGTTGGGCACACAGAGACACAAGGGTGCAGAGTCACAGGGGAAAGGACATGTGTGGACTCAGTAAGAAAACAGCTTGTCTGCCAGCCAAGGAGAGAGGCCCCAGAAGGACCCAAACCTATCAACATCTTGACCTCACAATTTCAGCATCCAGAAGTGTGAGCAAATAAATTTATTTTGTTTAAGCCACCCAGTCTGTGGTATAGTGTTATGGCAGCCCTAGAAAACTAATATACTTACCGGTGACCTCCATGTTGCTAACCCTAAGGCCCATTCTCAGTCTTCATGTAACTTGACGTATCAGCAGTATTTAATATAGTTAATTATTTCCTCTCCCTTCATATAATATCTTCATTTTGCTTTAAGGGCACTATAATTTCTTCGTTTTCTTCATACCTCACTGGTTTTTCCTCCTCAGCGTCCTTTGATGACTTCCTCCTTCACTTCCCCAATTCTAAACTTTGGACTACTCCAGGGATCAGCCTTTGGACCTTCAATACATTATTCATCATTTCCATTAATGCCACTCTGCTCTGAGACACCATTCTTTGCCTGGATAATAGCAATATTTTCCTAAATTGATTCCCTGCCTCCACACTTGCCTGTTTACACTCTATTAGCCACATAGCAGCCACAGTAATCTTTTTAAAGGATTGTGTTAAGTTTCTACTCAAAGCTCTCCAGTGATTCCTCTCTCTATCAGGATAAAAGCTTTCTCACAAGGTCCTTGTGATCTTGCTCCTACCTACCTCTTTAACTTATGCCACAACTCTCCTTTCCCTTCATTCTACTCAGCTCCATTGGCCTCTTTGCTTTTCCTTGACCATACCACACATGCTTCCAACAGAAGATACTTAGGTTTGCTTCATTTTGCCTGGAATAAACTTTGCCCAGACATTTGCATGTCTCTCTCCCTAACCTCTTTCAGGATCGTGCTCAAATGTCACCTGCACAGTTAGGTCTTCCCTGGCTATCCTGTTTAAAATCTGAATGCCCCTAGCAGCACTCATGACTCTAGTTCCCTGCTTTCCCCTATAGCACTTAACATCATCTAGCATAAATCGTGCTTTACTTACTGTACCTACTTACCACACACACTGAATAGAAGCTTCATGAAGACATGAATTTTTGTCTGTTTTGTTCACCATTGTGTGCCTAGCTCCTAAGACAGGGCCTGACAGAAATTTGGGGCTAATGATAGTATTTGTTGAATGAATCACCAAATTATAGTATGAGCTCAAAATTTCATGGTTTTTCTTTCAATAGCACTTGATGAAAGAGTAAGTTATTGAGAAATTAAAAAAAAACTTTCAAAAACATTTGGGATTCAAGGGAAGAGGATGTTGGAAACCATAGATAGAAGTCAAGTCCTATAATTGCTTATTTCTGACTGTGATCATATTTCTGAATGTGTCTTAGTTTTTATATTAAAAGCACACTGGTTTGAATAGTTTCCACTTTGGTGAAAATTTTGGAGTTTCTTGAGTTTTTTACAGCTAAAAAGGATACTGAATATTGTATGCGTGAAAACTGTACTGTGAAATGTGTGAGGAAAGGGGGCTGCTGGAGGTTGAGACATTAAAATATTGCCCACTGAAACAGGATATTTTGCCAGCTGCTTATTACTAACATGATTTTTCTGTATCCTTAAAAGCATTTGTTTTGAAGTACACATGCCATTATAATTGCCCAGTGTCCAAATAAAGCCTTCCAAAGCATAACTGTTACTAAGGAAAGTCCATGAAACCTGTTAAAAAATATAAATATGAAAGCTTCTTTCTTTTTGTCTAGGCGTTATGTTACCAGTAAAACCAAAGTCTTAGAAACAATTTCTTTGTCTTTCTAGATTGTTTACTTCATCCCTTTGTCTTATATGCTTTGTGAGATTTAGGATATTTCCTTCCTGTTGTATCAGTGAGGTTTCTTTCCTTTTTCAGTTTTTATGAGGTCTTGTCAAATGATTCTTTGGCTTAGTACCTAGCATAGTGGTTGGCATATTGTAGAACCACAATAAATTTTGAATGACTATAAAAGTATTCAATTTTTAAAATTCAGTCCCCTTTGCCTGAGTTTCTCAAAGGGCAATTTGTGAAACACTTGCATCAGTATCACCAGGATGCTTATTTTTTTTTTTAATGCTGACTGTTATAGTCTGTTCACCATTTACTAAACAGCATGGAATCACTGAAATTTGAGAAAAGTTATTTTAAGCTGCTACTGTTTGTCACACTGTGATATGTGCTACAATAGACAACTGAGCTACTCTATATCTTGCGAAGGAGTGCACCATCCAGTGAGGAACAGTGAACAGACAACAATTAAACACATACAGAAATACAGCATATGGTTAATGCCATGAAGTGAATCGATATGGTGCTTTAATAAACAATAATAGGATAACTTACTTTCAAATTGGCAGTCAGGAAAGGTCTCTGGATAGTGACATTTAAGTTGTGACATGAAGGTATTTAAAGCCATATGACACTCCTGCATTTACAGGTTGAGAAGAAGGGGAGGAAGATGATCCAGTAAAAGAGACTGTTTAGGAGCCACCAGGGAGAAAGGAGGAAAATTAGACGGATGTGGTATCCAGAAGTCAGAGGAATGTGTTTCGAGAGAGAGAGTCAGCAAGTGTTTCAAATACTTCTGATAGATCTAACAAGTTAAGAAAAAAATATTAATTGGATTTTACAATAGGGAATTCTCTGTGATCTTAACAAAAGCAGTTTCATTGTAGGTGGTGAGTATCAAAAGCAGATTTGGGGGATATGGAAATATAAGCAGAAGGTAAGGAGTTGGACTCAGCAGATATAGACAACATGGCTGCAAATGCAGAGAGAAATACAAATTTGGTGTTAGAATGGTGTGTAAATTCTCTGATGGCTTCTATTTTCTTAGAAGTTTGAAAGGGAAGTCGATGGTATGATTCAGTCGTTCCACAAAGTGGACAAAGGTCAATAAGAGAAGTATAGTAGGATTGCTGCCTCAACATGTTTTTTCTTACAATTTGTCACTAGAAATTCAAATTGAATTTAGTAGAACTGGTCATTAGATTTCTGCAGCAATGTTTAACTGCTTGCATGTAGGCATAGAGAAGTCAGATAATTTGATTCAACGGTGGTGAAGCTGGAAGCAGAGCTGGAGTGGGAGGAAGAGTGAACGCAAGGCAAAAAAGTTGCAACAGAGAGAAAGGACAACTCTTTTGACAAGAAATATCAGTGTGAATGGAAATGAAGAAATGCAACAGTAATTGGATAGGGGTGTTGGGTCAGTGCAAGGCGAACACCTACATTTGATTGGTTGGTTGGTGGATTTAATGAGAGAGCTACTTCAGCATGCTTACAGTCTTGTGGGAAAGAGCCAGCTGAGAGGGAGAAAGAAAAGCAGAGAGTTTAGAGATTGGAAAGGAAGAAAACATTGAGGAATTAGTCAAATTCATAAATATACAAAGTACTGATATGATAGACCAGATAATGATGGAAGACTCCAAAGTTACGGACATTTTAGAGATCACTGAGATGGTTATTCCCAGGAGCTATGCAAAAGAGAGTGAAAGCTGCTGCAGCTGCTGGCACGTGAGAGCGAGCCCAGATCCTGCTGCCACTGCCCCAACAAAGCATTTTGGCCAGTACCTGCTATCAGAGTGTTGTGGCCAGCAGTCTGGGAATGCCTTGGTCCCTCTAGCACAGAAGGTTGCTATCACTGAGGGGCCAGCAAACAAAGCTGGGAGAATGGTACTAGCTTCTCCCCAGAGTTAGAGCACGCAGCCCAGGGTACTGAGCTGAGCCTTAGCCCCCTTAAAATCTTCCAGAAATGAAGTCAGTCAACTAACCTCACTTTAAGCCACAAATAAACCCCCAAGGGCAACAAAGAAGATAAAACAAAAAAAACAACAGCAACAATAACAAAACCCGTCCAATGAACAGCAACTTCAAAGACTAAAGGAGTGTCAGCCCACACAGATGAAAAAGAACCAGTGCACGAACTCTGCCAACTCACAAAGCCAGAGTGCCCTTTTACTTCCAAAAGCTCACACTAGTTTCCCAGCAATGATTCTTTTTTTTTTTTTTTTTTTTTTTTTTGAGACGGAGTCTCACTCTGTCGCCCAGGCTGGAGTGCAGTGGCACGGTCTCGGCTCACTGCAAGCTCTGCCTCCTGGGTTCACGCCATTCTCCTGCCTCAGCCTCCCGAGTAGCTGGGACTGCAGGCGCCCGCCACCACGCCCAGCTAATTTTTTTTTTGTATTTTTAGTAGAGACGGGGTTTTACCGCGTTAGCCAGGATGGTCTCGATCTCCTAGTGATCCGCCCGTCTTAGCCTCCCAAAGTGCTGGGATTAGAGGCATGAGCCACCGCGCCCGGCCTTTTTTTTTTTTTTTAATTTGAGACAGAGTCTCACTTTGTCACTTAGTATGGGGCACAGTGGTGTGATCATGGCTCACTGCAGCCTCGACCTCCCAGGCCCAAATGATCCTCCCACCTCAGCCTTCCAAGTAGCTGGGAACACAGGCATGCACCACCATGCCTGGCTAAATGTTTTTTGTACTTTTTGTAGAGACAGGATTATACCATGTTGCCCAGGCTGGTCTTGAACCCCTGAGCTCAAGCAATCTGCCTGCCTCAGCCTCCAAAAGTGCTGGGATTACAGGCATGAGCCACCATGCCCAGCCAGCAATGGTTCTTAACCAGGCTCAAATGGCTGAACTAACAGACATGGGATTCAGAATATGGAGAGGAATGAAGATCACTGACATTCAGGAGAAAGTCGAAACCCAATCCAAGGAATCTAAGGAATATAATAAAAATGATACAGGAGCTGAAAGACAAAGTGGCCATTTTAAGAAAAAACAAACTGGCCTGATAGAGCTGAAAAACTGACTACAAGAATTTGATAATACAATTTCAAGTATTAACAGCAGAATAGACCAAGCTGAGAAAAGAATCTCGGAACTCAAAGACACATTCTCCAAATTAAGTCAGCCAGACAAAAATGAAGAAAAAAGAATGAACAAAACCTCCAAGAAATGTGGGATTATGTAAAGAGACCAAGTTTATGACTTCTTGGTATCTCTGAAAGAGAGGGAGAGTGAGCAAGCAACTTGGAACACATATTTCATATTGTCCATGGAAATTTCCCCAACTGCGCTAGAGAGGCCAGCATTCAAATTCAGGAAATACAGAAAACCCCTGCAAGATACTATACAAGATGACCATCCCCAAGACATATAGTCATTAGATTCTCCAAGGTTGAAATGAAAGAAAAAAATGTTAAAGCCAGCTAGAGAGAAGGGCCAGGTCACCTACAAAGGGAATCCCATAAGGACAACAGCAGACCTGTCAGCAGAAACCCTATAAGCCAGAAGAGATTAAGGACCTATATACAGCATTCTTAAAGAAAATAAATTCCAACCAAGAATTACATATCCAGCCAAACTAAGCTTTATAGGCAAAGGAAAAATAAGATCCTTTTTAGACAAGCAAATGCTAAGGGAATTCATTACCAACAGACCTGCCTTAAGAGAGGTCCTTAAGAGAGTGCTAAATAGGAAAATGAAATACCATTACTAGCCTTCACAAAAACACATATAAGTACATAGAGCATTGACACTATAAAGCAACCACATAATCAACCAGCTAATAACACGATGTCAGGATCAAATACACATATATCAATATTAACCTTGAATGCAAATGGGCAAAACCTCCACCTCCCTGGTTCAAACGATTCTCTTGCCTCAGCCTCCTGAGTAGCTGGGATTACAGGTGTCCCCAACCTCACCTGGCTAATTTTTGTATTTTTAATGGAGATAGGTTTTCACCACGTTGGCCAGGCTGGTCTTGAATGCCTGACCTCAAATGATCCACTGGCCTCTGCCTCCCAAAGTGCTGGGATTACAGGCATGAGCCACCACACCTGGCCCATAATTTCATCATTGCATTAAATATTTGTCTTTTCTTCACGTAGAACCAGTACAATTCTAGCTATTACTATTCCATCTATCTAGATTTCTTTCTTTATACACGTACATTAAGGTAAACGTGACAATAATACTCTACATGTATTTTTAAAAGATTCCTTTTACTCAGTAACATGCCAACCCCATAAATAGAAATCTACATATGGATTTAATGACTGCGTAGTAAATTATAGTATGGTAATTAATTTAACCAATTCCCTGGTGATTTAGTGATATACATGTAGATCGCTTTCTACGTTTTTCTGTGTCATCTATTGTTAATTGTCTAATAAACAGACATTTCTCCTTGTCCATCTTTCTTGAGGCAGAGTGCATCTACACCCTTCAAATTCATAACTGATGTTGCAAAGCCAATATATTTGTCCTCCCCAGCCTCTTTTGACATGTGGCCAGTTGGATCAGTTATAGAGATATGTAAGGAAATGTTTTCTGCATGGCTTCTAGGAAAGATTTCCCTCCTTAACTAGTAGATAGAAGCTCACAAGGAGCTATTTCTCACTCCTCTGGCTGCTGACTATTGCTGTGCCTTTGGATGCAGTTCTATAAGGATGTGATGTCTAAAACTATGTCAACCCCCTTGTGTTCATGAGACAATAACCTGAAGACTAAAGTCAACTCTGAGTGTTTTTTCTGTTTTTTGTTTTTTTTGTTTTTTTTTGAGATGAAGTCTTGCTCTGTCGCCCAGGCTGGAGTGCAGTGGTATGACCTCGGTTCACTGCAACCTCCCGTGTTCAAGCGATTCTTCTGCCTCAGCCTCCCAAGTAGCTGGGATTACAGGCGCCCACCACCACGCCCGGCTAATTTTTGTGTTTTTAGTAGAGACAGGGTTTCACTGTGTTAGCCAGGTTGGTCTTGAACTCCTGACCTCATGATCCGCCCGCCTCGGCCTCCCAAAGTGCTGGGATTACAAGCATGACCCACTGTGCCTGGCCAACTCTGAGTTTTATAGAGCAAAACAGAAAGCCCCTGACTCCTCTTTGATCCATTTTAGCAACCTTTGGCTCTCCTGCCTCCACAATATATACAATTATTTTATGAGAAAATGAAACTTAATTTTGAAGCTTATTGGGTATTTGTCTTACTACTGTGAGAAATGGGAAAGTTCTGCTTCAAAGATTATAAAAGTCACAATTTCTTACTGTAAGATTGTTATCCACTATTAGTATATTGTTATCCACTAATTGTTATCCACTATTAGTATATATATTCGAAATCAGCTATCCTAGCTTGCTGCGGCATGCCTGGACAGAACTAGACAAGCCCCAGCCCGTAGTGCATGCCATTCCTTATTTGGAGATGCTTCCTTAACTATCCCTGGGCAACTTCCTTTTCTTTCTTTGTTCTGTTCCCCTTACCCAATTAAAAAGGTTTTAAATGAATAGCCAATTGGGTAAAGTGTAAAATGTGAGGTCCTATTCCAGCCAATGGAAACTGAACACAGCAGTAGGGTAGACACGTCAGTTATAAATAACTCTGTCTCCTTTGTTTGGTGTGCTCTCATGGCTGGACAGCTATTGAGTAGCACCCTTTCTGCAGAAAGTAAAGCTCACCTTGCTGAGAGATCATTTGTTCTGCTCGTTAATTCTTTTTTTGCAACACCAAAAACTTCATTCACAACACTACTAAAGCATCCATATTTTCTTTTAAAAACAATACTATATTAATTATCCTTCTGCATATGTATTTGCACATTCACCTTTATTTCTATTACTTAAAGTCCTAAACGTTGAATTACAGGTTCATGGATATGAGCATTTTAAATTTGGATACAAATTTCCCAAGTGACCATTACTCAGTTACATTCCCACCAACAGTATATGAGGATATCTATTTCCTCACACTTTTATCAATACTGGTTATTATAAATCTTTAAACTATTTTCAAATGTATTAGAAAGATAAATTAGTATGGAAACATGCTTAACTAAGTGGATAAAGAGTTGGCTCTGAAGTCAGACTGCCTGGGCTCAAATCCTGGCTTTTCCTATTTACTGGGCTTGTGGCCCTAAGCAATTCCTTAACCTCTCTTTGTCTTTGTCTCCTTAATTTGCTCTCTTCCATTCATTCTCACTCACCACCTATAACCAAGTCTGCCTATGTGTATAATGTTGTATAGGTTGTGGAAAGAGGTAGCTGATTATTCTATCTGGGCATTGAAGCTAATATTAGTGTGACCATAAACTTCAATGTACAAACCAGGAGAGTAAAATGAGCTCAGACAAATGTGTGAGGGAGCAGCTCCATATTGGCACCCTGACAACCTCGCATGACTCCTCATAGGCTATATAGGCAAGGCTCAAGGCTCATGTAAAATGTGGATATCAATGGTACCTATTTCATAGGTTAGTGTGAGGATTAAACTGGCAATTAGTGCTTAGCAGGCAGGAGAACATTCAATACAGGGTAATTATTGTCTATTATTTTATTAGAATTTCTTGGATACTAGTTTTTTTGTAGATCTGTATGTTTATTTTCCACTATTATTTATTTTGAGGGGAATTTTCTTTTCATGTTCTTTGCCCAGTGATGTCATGTTGTGTTTATCTTGTTATTGGTTTCAAAACCTTAAACTTAGTCTCCTTATATGCAAAACAAAGAGGTTATATCAGCTGGTTTTTAAAGGTCTTTCTAGCTTGTACTTCATATTTGCAAGTGTCTTGATGGCAGAACCATGGTGGTGAGAGGGACCTGGACACCTAAGAGTTCTTTTAGGGGATACATGTGATAATTTAATACTTTTATACAATTTGTAAAGATCAAATCATTATACTTAGGATATCCATTGCCTTAAATATTTGTCTTTTCTTCACACTAGAACCAGTACAATTCTAGCTAATTTTTAAATATACAGTAGATTATTGTAAACTATAGTCACCCTACTGATCTAACACTACGTCTTATTTCTTCTATCAAACCATATATTTGTACCCATTTCTTATAAAGCTGTTTGACATTGTAGTTTATGAGACATCTGCACTTATAAATCTGCTTTTTTGTTAAGCAATATTATAATATTCTACGTATTTATCCTCAAGTGCTTAGAAGAAAATGTTTTAACATCTTGAATTAGTTTAGTCACTTCTTCAAGGCCAGCGGTTTTTGTCTTGAGATTCAGTTGTTTTTCTTTGCAAAAGAGTGATATCAAATTACACATTTAAACCTGATGAAAGTAACTTTTCCTCCTAGAATGTCCTGGGTAATAGATTTGCTGCCAAATTGTCTCCCTGTGATTAGTAATGGCATTAGCAGAAGTAACCTACATGAGTGAGATAAACAACATGAGATCAAGACTAGCAATAATCCTTCTGCTTTGAGTTTAGGTTATGACACATCTTCGAGGCAGCAACAGAAATTACATAAGTTTATTGTTTATTTTTCCTACGGATTCTCTATGGGACACATCTTGCATGTATCAAACCTTCCTCAAATTTTAATTAAGACCTCTATCACCTATAGTCATTAACTAAGCTCACTTACAGAGTTGTAGGAGAAGCATGGATTTTGATACTTAGGGATTTCTGGAGAAGATGTGATCTCTGTTCTCATGGGAAAATCAGGACATGCTGTCCACTTCGAGACACATTTCTAGACCTCAAAGTGGTACCATGGTGCTAGGGTTGAAGTAAGTTAAACTTTCTGAGTCTCAGTTCTCTCAGCTGAGAGAACTGCTATGAAGTAGGCATTATTATCATTTTGACATAATTTTTTCTTTATGATGTTGTTTTTGTTTCATACATTTCAAGACCATGCCTAATCAGATAAATAAGTATTTACCTGAGCTGTATTTTCTAGCTCTTTCATCATTTTACCTTATATGCTTATCTCTTTAATCTTCTTAGAATGTATTTTTGTATTTGGTATGAGGCAGGAAACCTAATCATTCTATTTCTAAACACTTTGCCAATGGTTTCAACACCATTTATTTAGTAATTCATCATTCTGCCACCTATTTGTTGTGAAAATTTTGTCATGTATTCCTGTGTGCAAATAGAACCATAGCTGTTTCTTGATTTCTCCATTCTGTTTCAGTTATTTGTCTACTTAATTCTTTGTCAATATCACATTGTTTATTGTGGCTTTATAATGTATATTAATATATGTCTTTTATTGTTTGCTTACACAATCTTTTCCAGTTATTGTTCTATGTAAAGCTAAGCATCATTTTTAAGTTCTAAAAAACACATTAACAAATATTAGAGGTGGGCTTGCACTCCTTCATTTATTCTCACTCCCCACCTATAAACAAGTTGGCCTATGTATGCAGTGTTTTGTGTTCTGTGTATTGTGGAAAGGAGGTAGATGATTATCCCTTTTAGATGTTGGTGCTAAAACAGGGTGACCATATAATTTCATGTCTAAACCAGGACACTTTTAAGAGTATAAAGGGGTAGGAGTTCCATGCTGGTACTCCGGCAACCTTGCACGTCTCCACATAAACTATATAGGCAAGGCTCAAATGCAGGTTTGTGTGTCTTGGTGAAATACCCTGTGATCCTCCCAAAAACATGACAAGATTGGCAGCCTTACGAAGAGCTGTCTTCAGCATTTGTTATTTGCCTCCTTATCTTGCAGGAGGCTACCACAAGGCAGGTTCTCATCCTTCTCATCTGCCTCCCTGATACCAATGAGGCATGGGACATTCTACTTCACTACCTCCTCCTTAGGGTACAGCTGTGAACTACAAAATGGCTTAGCAGATCTAGAGAAGACACCTCGGTGACAAAGTAACCACTGCCCATGTTGTCTTTCATCTGGCCCCTTTGATTTTTTTGTTGTCCTGGAAGTCAAGTGATGCATGAAGCTGACACCATGCTGATCTTGCTTTTGCTCTCTGTATAAGTAATAACCTGTATGAATCTATCTGGGCCAATTGTGTCTTTACCAAAAGAATCCGTCAGCCTGCTTGACAAAATGTTAAAGCAGTTGAGATTCAGGAACAATAAGGGTAAATGGCAACTAAACAAACAAACCAATGTTGTTCTCAACATTATTCCTATGATCCAAAAGGAGCTCAGTGGTGGTTTGTGCATAAAAATTTTATGCAGTCAGCAATATAACTGGGTTCTTCCTCGGTAATATTTTCTGGTAAGCTTTTGAGTTTGCCATTATTGTGGCGGGGGCCCATGGGGAAGGCAGTTAATTAGACAGTCTATTTAGATGTCAGTCTTTTTTTTTTTCTATTTTTTTATTTTTTAATTTTTTTGAGAGTTTCGCTCTTGTTGCCCAGGCTGGAGTGCAATGGCACGATCTCAGCTCACCACAACCTCCACCTCCCGGGTTCAAGCAATTCTCCTGCCTCAGTCTCCCGAGTAGCTGGGATTACAGGCATGCACCACCACACCCAGCTAATTTTGTATTTTTGGTAGAGACGGGGTTTCTCCATGTTGGTCAGGCTGGTCTCAAACTCCTGACCTCAGGTGATCTGCCCGACTCGGCCTCCCAAAGTGCTGGGATTACAGGCGTGAGCCACCACACCCAGCGATATCAGTCATAATGACATACTGAATCTAGACTATTTTGGAAAGTACAGTTAAATAAAGAGAATTGTTATAAACATTCTTGTTGTATATCTTTCCAGTCCTCTTGTTATGTGTATTTCCTACATAGTTATAATGATGTATTATATATAATTTTGTGGGGCTTTTTTAACTTAACATTCATTGTACATGCTTTATAAACATTTTAACAACTGCATGTGTTTTCATTAAATGGATTTAAATGCTTTCTGGTTACGTGAAGTTCTTTCTTTTCTTTTATATGTCTTTTTAAAAACAGTAGCCAATTATTTTGTAATAAACGTACTCAGCCTTTAGGATAGATTCCCAGCAGAGAAAACTCTTTTTTTCAGCCTCTTGATGTATACTGTCAAATTGCTTTTTAAAGGGTTTGCAGAATTACATTCCCACCAGCACCTGTAGTAACCACTGTCTACCTCTGAAAGTTCAAAGCAAGCTCCAGAATCTCATAATAGTTTAAATTAACTTTATGGCAAGTTGAGGATCATCATGTCTATAAGGACCAAGCAAATCAATAGAAACACTAAATTTATCAGCTGACAGAGCACAGAGATACATGTATGTATGCTCACTTTTATGTGTGTATGTATCTCCTATCTATCTATCTATCTATCTATCTATCTATCTATCTCCCTATCATCTATCATCACCAGCTCTGTCTATACATCTATCTATATCTAGTATGATAAACAAGATTTCGTACTGATGTCTTCAACTCTATTACTATGTAGATCATTCTAGCCTTCTCCCCTTGCTTGTCATAACCTCCCACTTCAAGAATGAGACACTTTGCTCTCACAACCATCCATCTGTTTACCTAAATGCTTGGTGGTTTTAGAATTGTTAACCTATAGCCCCATGGGAAACAACTTTACCAACTAAAGTACAGCACTTTGATGTACAGTTCCTTTTGCTTTTAGTCTTACAGTATGCACTCATTTCCAAAGTTACTTATGTCCTCACTTTTTCCCTCCACCTCCTTAAGTGAGATTGTTTCATACATTTGTTATACAGTTAAGATGATTTCATCACAGTCTTAATTTCATTCTTGGATTCCCCAACTTTATAAATTATTTTTAAAATTTGCATACATTAAGTTATACTCTCTGTGCTGTAAAGTTATATGGTTTATGACAAATGCATAGCGTCACTTATTCATGAATACAATATCATACACAATAGTTTCACCTCCCTAAAAAATCTCCTGTGCTTTAGCCATTAAACCTTTTCCTCCCTGCCACTGAGCCACTGGCAACCATTGATCTTTTTACTGTCCCTGTAGTTTTTCCTTTCCCAATATGTCATATAATTTAAATCATATAGTATGTAGCCTTTCTGACTAGTTTCTTTCCTTTTTTCCCAATCTTTTAATTAATTTACTTATTTTTTCTTCAACTTTTATTTTAAGTTCAGGGGTACATGTGCAGGATGTGTAGGTTTGTTACATAAGTAAACGTGTGCCATGGTGGTTTGCTGCACAGATCAACCCATCGCCTAGGTATTAAGTTTTCCAGATTCCTCTGTGTCTCTTCATGGCTTGGTAGCTCATTTCTTTTTATTTTATTTTATTTTATTTTTTAACATAAACTCCAGATTTTATTGTCTTCATAATAAAACAAATGATGACACTTAGAACTGGATCACTTGGCCCTTTCTCTTCTTATCTCCTCCCAGTTCAAAATGCTTGCATCTTTTAATAGCCAGTGTTCGCTTAGATCTGCAGTTGGGCTCAACACACTCAAGCCTTAGCATAATCTTCTTTGTAGTTTTAGCCTTTTTCCGGAAAATCGGCTTAGTCTGCCCAACATAGCCACTCTGCTTCCTGTCATAACACCGCTTTCCCTGGGCAGGCACCATAGCCACTCTGCTCCCTGTCATAATATCGCTTTCCCTGGGCATGCAGAGAATGCTTGCCCTTCTTTTTTTTTTTTTTTTTTTTTAATTTTTTTTTTTTTTGAGGCAGAGTCTTGCTCTGTCGCCCAGGCTGGAGTGCAGTGGCGCGATCTCGGCTCACTGCAAGCCCCGTCTCCCGGATTCATGCCATTCTCCTGCCTCAGCCTCCCGAATAGCTGGGACTACAGGCGCCCACCACCACGCCCGGCTAATTTTTTGTATTTTAGTAGAGACGGGGTTTCACCGTATTAGCCAGGATGGTCTCAATCTCCCAACCTCGTGATCCGCCCTCCTGGGCCTCCCAAAGTGCTGGGATTACAGGTGTGAGCCACCGCGCCGGGTGCACTTCTTGTACTGTGTCACTTTGTGGGGTTGGCGCTTGCCACACTTCTTACAGAAAGTCCGGCGGGTTTTAGGAACATTCATCATGTTTGCGTGAGTGGCATCAGCACAGAAAGGAAACAGCTCATTTCTTTTTATTACCAAATAATATTTTATTGTAATAAATGTTATAATATTTATACAATATTGTATTGTTTATCCATTTCTCTATTAAAGGGCATCTTGGTTACTTCCAGTCTTGTGTGAGTATGAATAAACCTTCACATATATGCTTTTGTGGGAACACAGATTTTCAAGTGAATTGAGTAAATACTTAGGAGCACAACTGATGAATCTTGTTTAGCTTTGTAAGAGATTACCAAACTATCTTTCAAAGTGACTCTACCATTTTGCATCCACACTGGCAATAAATGCAAGTTCCTGTCGTGCCTCATCCTCACCAGCAATTGCTATTGTGTTTTAGATTTTATGCATTCTAGTAGCCAGTAGCTGTGTACTGGTATCACATTATAATTTGCATTTCCCAAGTGAAAAATTATATTGAGCTTCTTCTCATATGGTCCTTTTCTATCTGTAAATCTTCTTTGGTTGGTTGGCTGTTGTGATATTTAGACCATTGTTTGGAGGAGGTTGATTTCTTTGTGATTGTTGAGTTTTCAAAGTTCTTTATCTCCTTGGATACAAGTTTTTTTATCAGATATGTATTTTGTAAATATTTTATTCCACTCTGTGGAATGTCTTTCACCCTCTTAACAGTATCTTTTGTGAACAAAAGTTTTTAATTTTAATAAAATCTAACATCAATATTTTTCATAGATCATGCTTTTGATATTGCATATAGAAACTCTTCACCTTAGGCCGGGCGAGGTGGCTCACGCCTGTAATTCCAGCACTTTGGGAGGCCAAGGCGGGAGGATCACTTGAGATCGAGTTCGAGAACTGCCTGGCCAACATGGTGAAACCCCATTTCTACTAAAGATACAAAAAATTATCTGGACATGGTGGCATGCGCCTGTAATCCCAGCTACTTGGGAAGCTGAGGCAGGAGAATGGCTTGAACCTAGGAGGCAGAAGTTGCAGTGAGCCAAGATTGTGCCATTACTCTCCAGCCTGGGTGACAGAGCGAATGAGACTCTATCTCAAAATAAAATAAAAATCAATGTTAAAAACATAGAAACTCTTCACCTTACCTAAGGTCACATGGATTTTCTCCTAAACTTCCTTACAAAAAAAGTTTCCTTGCCACCTCATTCTCACCCCTCAGCATATATTCTGATGTTCTTAATCTTTCATTATCTTATTCTTTGAGAAACATTATTTATATAGAATTTTAAAAGTTGGGCCTTAAAACCAGACAGCTTCTCTTCAGGTTGTGGCCCCAGCACTTCACAGCAATAGGATCTTTTGCAAGTCCCTTCACTTCTGTGAGCTTCAACTTCCTTTTCTTCAAAATGTGTCCATGGTATCTACCAAGTCGAGCTGTGAAAATTAAATAAGATAATGCATGTAAAACACTTAGCATAGTTCCTGGTATATAGGGTAGCTATTAGTTGTGTGTTTGTGAATTTCGTATACAGAAGTTTAATTCTATGACCTTTAATTTCTTCTTAAAGCCAGGGTGAAGAACTTTTCTTTTATAAATAATAGTATCTAAACCTACTGAATAAAATTTGATGTTAAACTGTATGTTTAAGAGATTTTTTATTTTCATTTGATAGGTTTTACTTATAAGCAATTAAGAATATATGTATGTGTGTATGTGTGTGTGTATATATATATATATATATATATATATATATATACATACACACACATAGGGAAAGAGGTATATAGAAAGAGAGAGAGAGATTGGTAGTAAACCGTAGACAGTACCTGCTACATAATAACCCTAGGCTTCTTTCTCCTTATATACCCAGAGAAATGAACAAAATGGCCAATATGTAATAACACCCTCATTACATGATTTCCTCTAGGTTGAAGTGACTCTAATGGAACTCTAAGTTCATATAGGAATTACTGACTCCATGTCTTTATAAGCTACAGGAACTAGACTTCAGCAAGCTGTATCTTTCAGTGTTTCAGCTTCTCTTGCTTAGAGAGCATACAAAATCACTTGTTATTAATTATAAATATAGTTTCTATTCGTTAAATGTTTCCATGAATCAGACACTGCGTTAAGCATTTTACCTTCATTATCTCATTTAATCCTTTCAAAATCTTCTTTTGGCAGGCGCTATCCTTGTTCATATTTTGCTGGGGAGGAAATATGGGTTCTAAGAATAAAGTAACTTTTACAAAGGTCACACAACTGATAGATATCAGAGTATGAGTTGGAACCTAGGGATGTTTGATTCCAAAGTCAATTCTCATAAACGCTATGCTCAACTGCTTCTCATGGTTCAACAGAAATGAGCATAACAAGTTATTGAGAGATAACTTAGAGTGATAGAGTGATATCTAGGAAAATCAAATAAGGCTTAAACGATGATATTCTCTCCGGGTAATTATCAATAACAATAACTTAGGTCTCTGTTATAGAATATCTGTCTTTGGACTGGACTATCCAACGATTTTCCCAGTAGTGCATGTAATGCGACAACCACTTATGTCTCATGATGATCCTCATTAGACAAATGATCCAGGACTGAAAGCAAAATGACTAAAACTAATAACTGTATAGTTGATGTAATTTTAAGAAAATCAGTCATTTTGTTTTGCAAAGTAAGTTGGATGTCAATGTTAAAATTTAAGTGTTCATGCATCCATTAAACTTCTGCATATGAGTTTTCTTTTCTAACTGGATATTATATATTTCTTAGCAAAATATTTATTGTCAGCATCTTCAACAACTTTTCTTCACAATTATTGGCTTGTGATTTGAATTTAGCTTCATATAACATATGACAGAACTTAATTTATTGTACCTCGGTTATGAAATTCATCATAGTACAACAGTTCTCAAACCTATCCATGTTGTGCTTATTTCAGATTACATTAGCACTCCTCAGGATCTAGACACATACATTCTTCACTTCTTTTTGTTTTGTTTTTGAGATAGAGTTTCACTCTTATTGCCCAGACTGGAGTGCAATGACATGATCTCTGTTCACCACAACATCTGCCTCTCAGGTTCAAGCGATTCTTCTACCTCGGCCTGCCGAGTAGCTGGGATTACAGGCATGCGCCACCACGCCTGGCTAATTTTGTATTTTTAGTGGAGCGGGGTTTTTCCATGTCAGTCAGGCTGGTCTCGAACTCCCGACCTCAAGTGATCGGCCCACCTCGGCCTCCCAAAGTGCTGGGATTACAGGTGTGAGCTACTGCACCCGACCCAAATTCTTCACTTCTATGTGGTATTTAGTACTAAGCACTTCCTGAGTACTTCCTTTGAGTTCAACAAATATGCCTTGAGATGAATGAAGCTATAAAATGGCCTTGAGAATACTTCAGGTCATAATCTCAAGACATTTCATTGTTATCAGAAAGTTTTAGTATTCTACCTAATGTTTGCCTTTAAATAATATACCCAAGATAGAGAAATACATCTGAAACAGTGATGTCTAATGTAAGATTCCAAGTTGGAGTCCTGAACAGTTATAGATCTCTTATTTGGGTTTCACATCAAAATTTGCCGTCATAAAGGTTAATATACTTTATATACCAATAGAATAATTTTATCAAAAATGCCTCAAGAGTGTGAATAATCCCAATATTTTTCTTACCACCAAAATCCTTTTGTAATAAATTGTTCTTAGCTTTTCACTGGATGCGATATGTAGCTTACGTTTTTTGATATCATAAGCATCTTTAGGAAATAAAAGACATTTGAAAGCCATGTTTAAAGCAACCTCTGCTGCTGCATGTTAAATTAGCATTTGTCCTTTCTCACTGATTAATGAGGAGTATTGATGTGGCTTGTTTATGACATGTTCCCCTGTGTTAGAAGACTTTATCTTACTTATCCTTCAGATTTGATTTCCTCTACAGTTTTCTAAAGCTGTTAATTTTCTACAGGTGCTTTTATGCTAGGGACAGAGATGCTCAGATAAGATTTGGCAATGCATACAAAAAGCTTTTACTAACTGTCTGCTCTATTGGTGGGAAAGTGAAGGGTTAATGATGCAGTGAAAGAAAATAACTGAATTTTTGTTATGGGTTGCTTAAGAAAAACATATTTGTGTAGCAATTACATTTAAAGTAAAATAATATTTACAATGTAACCATTTTTTGTAGGCTGAATGGTAAGATATATGTGAATATGAAGAAAGCTATGAAGTGCCATCATAAATATCATCATTATGCTATTTCTTATTCAAGTTGCTTTCAAAGGAATTACCACCCCTCCCTCCACTTCACCTGCTGCCCCAAATTAAGACAATATAGACTATAATTTTTGAATTCCATTTATTGGGTTTTTATAATTTCTTTTCTAACTTTTCCTTCACGAGTCTGTCACTCAGAAATGCCCTCCTTGGGGGTAATCACGAATAATTCTAGGTTCTCTCCCTGTTAAACAGCCCTTGAAAACAACTCACATATTATCTGTTCCATCCTCGCCAATTTCTCCTCACTCCTGCCCTCCAGTCTCCTCTTCCTCAAGCTAAATTTTCCCATCTCCTGCCAAACTTTTCCTTGTAAAAATGTTTTCTTCCGGCCAGGCGTGGTGGCTCACGCCTGTAATCCCAGCACTTTGGGAGGCCAAGGTGGGCGGATCACCTGAGGTCAGGAGAGTTCAAGACCAGCCTGGCCAACATGGTAAAACCCCGTTTCTACTAAAAATACAAAAATTAGCTGAGCGTGGTGGTGGGCACCTGTAATCCCAGCTACTTGGGAGGCTGAGACAAAAGAATCGCTTGAACCCAGGAGGCGGAGGTTGCAGTGAGCCGAGATGGCTGCCACTGCACTCCAGCCTGGGCAACAAAGAGCGAAACTCCGTTTCAAAAAAAGAAAAAAAGTTTTCTTCCTTTTACCTACAACATTCTGTTGTGATGACTTTGTCTCCTCTAGTAACAGTGGCTGGTGCCAGGTCAAGAAATCCCCTATCCTACACCAGTAAAACTGGTTTGTTTGATCCAATTTCAAACCTTCACTTGGTTTCTGATTGTGTGTTTTTGTTTAATTGCTCTGGAATTGAGAGGACACAATAGTGAGCTCATTCTATCACCTTAGTTGTTTGTCTGGGGTGTCTCAGGAAAGTGAATATTGGAAGATATAATAATACAAATAAAAGCTACTGCATATTGAGTGCTTACTATGTCTTAATCACTTTATACATCTTCTTCCATTTCATCATCATAACAACACATTGAGCCTATTATCATTATTATTCCCTGACAGTGTGTTACAGTGTCTGTTGAATAAAGGAATGAATCAACATTCAAGAGATTCAAAAACTTTCCCAAGGTCCCACAGATCTTAAACGGCATTCTGTTGGACCCTAAGTCTGTACTGTTTACGTGTTATATGCATAGTCTCTTTTAAGGAAGATTTTGAGGAATGGCAGTCTCCCAAGCACTTATACACTTGGCACCATGACATTTTATATTTATTCTTACTTTGATCTTTATACGGCTTCTCATTTATTAATTATTCAAATATTTTATATATATATATTCATTGAGTACCTACTGTGTGTTAGGTGTATTTTAGGCGCTAGGCAAGCTCTAGTGAACAAGATAAACTGTTTTTAACTTTTACTGTTAATTTTTCAGCACATTCTGCCATTTAAACTGTGCCCCTTAGGTTCCGAGGAATATATGGCAAATCCATATATATTCAATACCATTTATGTCTCTCAATTTTCTGTGCATAATGGATATTCAGACGTTTGTTGAACAATATGATGATGTCATAGAAAAAAACTCTAGGTTGGGAGCTAAGGTCTGGCTCTTGCATTTACTACGCCCGTTACTTTACCCAAATCACTCAGCTATATGAACCTCAATTTCCGCTTCTTGAAATAGGAAAAATAAACCCTCCCTCACTAACTCATGGAATCTTGCTATGAAGATCAATGAGCTGACGAAGCATAAGTGATTTTTAAGGTTTCAGATTCTGCAAATTTCTACTATTCCTGTTATTGTCATTTTTAACAGACTGGATAAGCACTAGAAAGTTATTTTCAACTCGGAAGGGAAGGCAGTTACAGAAAATAGAAAATAAGACTAAGAAATTAAAGTTAGCATGTTGGCTTTGGACTTCCTATCATTCTAGTTACAGTCTTTTGAGCTCCCTTTAATTTTTTAAAATATTTTCAACATGTTATACTAATAGCAACTGACACTAAACGTTTAAAATACTAGAATGATACAAAAATTAGCTGGGCGCTGTGGCACGTGCCTGGAATCCCAGCTACTTGGGAGGCTGAGGCAGAAGAATTGCTCGAGCCCGGGAAGCGGAGGTTGCAGTGAGCTGAGATTGCACCATTGCACTCCAGCCTGGGTGACAGAGTGAGACTCCATCTCAAAGAAAAATAAAATAAAATACTAGAATGTGCCTGAAAAAAAAAATTGTAGTGTTGAGACTTTTCAGTTATAGGGTTAGAACACCATAGTTTAAGGCTTTATCTCTTGTCTTTATGCTCACTCAGAATGGAAATAGCTGAGGAATATTAGATAAGAAAGAAGTAATTGGGAGATATGGCTAAGTGGCTCAGTATTTTAGCTAGTGTTTAGTGCACAAATGGAGAGACAAAAATAAAGGCTCCTGGCCAGGCGCAGTGGCTCACGCCTATAATCCTAGCATTATGGGAGGCCGAGGTGGGTGGATCACCTGAGGTCAGGAGTTCGGGACCAGCCTGGCCAACATGGCAAAACCCCGTCTCTGCTAAAAATACAAAAATGAGCTGGGTGTGGTGGTGCATGCTTGCAATCCCTGCTCCTCGGGAGGCTGAGACAGGAGAATCACTTGAACCCAGGAGGCAGAGGCTGCAGTGAGCTGAGATCGTGCCACTGCACTCCAGCCTGGGCCACATAGCAAGACTCCATCTCAAAAAAATAAAATAAATAAATAAATAAAGGCTCCTAGGTCTTTGTGAGTTTTCTTCTTGGAGAAGTTTCAAACCACTTATATTTGTTGCATATGCTGATTATTGTTCATGACAATTCCCTCAGATAATGGAAAGGTATAGTGATAGCAGCAAAGACAGGAGAAGGTAGAGTTTTAAGAATATTTTCCGGCCAGGCATGGTGGCTCACGCTTGTAATCCCAGCACTTTGGGAGTCCGAGGTGGGAAGATCATGAGGTCAGGAGTTCAAGACCAACCTGGCCAACACAGTGAGACCTCATGTCTACTAAAAATGTAAAATTAGCTGGGCATGGTGGTGGGTGCCTGTAATCCCAGCTACTCGGGAGGCTGTGGCAGGAGAATCGCTTGAACCTGGGAGGTGGAGGTTGCAGTGAGCTGAGATTGCGCCACTGCACTCTAGCCTGGGCAACAGAGCTAGACTCCGTCTCAAAAAACAAAACAAAACAAAAAAGAATATTTTTCTCAGTGTCATTATTTTAGAAACAAAGTTCCAGTCTGGTAACTTCTCTTAATGTTGCTGTTGCTATTAATATTTACCAATCTGCATAGTCTTCCTCTTCTACTTCCAAAACTTTGAAGTAGGAACATTTTGTAGTGAACGTTTCCTAACTGTTTTAACAGAAATGCAATGGCCATCATGGTGCATTGACAAAGTAGGGAAAATAATTGCACAAAGATTGTGAGGGAAAGAGGATCAGAGAGAGCACATCAGTAATGATAATTTATTACACCAAAGTTTGACAAGAAAGTTACAACATGGAAGAGTGGAAATTACAGGTGACTGGTGTCGACAGGAGTTTAGAAACTTGCATTAGTACATCATCTTGTTGGTACTGTGTTACATAGTGTTTGCACTACCATCTCTCTCCTTTTTTTTTTTTTTTTTTTTTTTTTGAGACGGAGTCTCACTCTGTTGCCCAGGCTGGAGTGCAGTGGCGTGATCTCGGCTCACTGCAAGCTCCACCTCCTGGGTTCACGCCATTCTCCTGCCTCAGCCTCCCTAGTAGCTGGGACTACGGGCGCCCACCACCACGACCGGCTAATTTTTTTGTCTTTTTAGTAGAGATGGGGTTTCACCGTGTTAGCCAGGATGGTCTCGATCTCCTGACCTCGTGATCCGCCCGCCTCGGCCTCCCAAAGTGCTGGGATTACAGGCGTGAGCCACCGCGCCCGGCCATTGCACTACTATCTCTTACGTTTCCTTGTTTGCTCCTTCTGTTTGTCCTATGAGGTGATTAAGGCAGTGAATTGTTTTGTTTGTACCCATCCAATTTATTTCTCTATTCTTTTGCTATGAGAATCCTTTTTGGCGGGGATATATCTTCTCCCCAGTCATAAGGGAGTGCAAGGTATTGTGATAGAATGTTTAACAAGAACCACATGGTTTTTCAATGGAACAGCATAAATGAACACATGAATAGCGATATTTAGAGAGAATATAAGTGACCTTGAAGACATTATTTGCATCCCTGGATGTAGTTGTGCCTGAGGTCTCTTCCACTTTTCTTTTTTAAGGTGACATATTTCCCTTTTGCCGCAGTTAGCTTAAATTGGGTTTCTGTTCCTTGCAACTAAATGATTCATGAATAAACAACCCCCAGTTGTACAGAAGAGGAAACAGAATCAGAGACTGTGTGCTTCTTAAAACCATATACCTAATGCATGGTTAAAGCCCAGATCCAGGCTTCTTGACCCCAAGGCCTATGCTTTCTTCTTACACAACTGTTCTTTAGTTCTAGCTCCTTAAATAACTGTAGAACTTTGAACAAATTGAATGCAATGCTAAGCCTCCGTTTTCTTCGCTTGTAAAATGAGGTCGCTGGATTAATGATCTCTAGTGTCATCATCAGCTCTAGTTTTCTCTCATTTTCTTTTTTTTTTTTTCTGAGACAGAGTCTCGCTCTGTTGCCCAGGCTGCACTGCAGTGGCGTGATCTCGGCTCACTGCAACCTCCGCCTCCCAGGTTCAGGCAATTATCTGCCTCAGCCTCCTGAGTAGCTGGGATTACAGGCGCCCGCCACCACGCCTGGCTAATTTTTGTGTTTTTAGTAGAGATGGGGTTTCACCATCTTGGCCAGGCTGGTCTTGAACTTTTGACCTCATGATCCACCTGCCTCAGCCTTCCAAAGTGCTGGGATTACAGGCATGAGCCACCGCGCCTGGCCTTCTCTCATTTTCAGTTCAAGTATTCATTTTATTTTATTTTATGTATTTATTTTTTGATTCAGAGTCTCGCTCTGTCCCCCAGGCTGGAGTGCAATGGCATGATCTTCGGCTCACTGCAACCTCCACCTCCCAGGTTCAAGCAATTCTCCTGCATCAGACTCTGGAGTAGCTGGGATTACAGGCTCCTGCCACCATGACCAGCTAATTTTTGTATTTTTACTAGAGACAGGGTTTCACCATATTGGCCAGGCTGGTCTCTTGGCCAGGCTGGTCTTGAACTCCTGACCTTGTGATCATCCTGCCTTGGCCTCCCAAAGTGCTGGAATTACAGGCGTGAGCCACCATGTCTGGTCTGCTTTAAATAATTATTTTTAATTAAACAAATAAAACATAGAAAGTTCTTGTTTTAAAAATTCCAAGAATTACATATTAAACTACAGTACTTTTGACTGCTGAGGAAACCCTCTTCCCTCCCCAACAGTGTTGTGTGTATCCCTTAGGAGTTTTTCTATGAATTTACATAAATACAGATATTTCTATAGAAATATTTAGTTTGCACTGTCTTTACTTGTATTTTTAACCAAAATTGTCACATAATGCACACATTGTTGTGCAGCTTCCTTTTATCATTTAACTATAAGTCTTGCAGATCTTCCAAGCCAGTGCAAATATTAAGTTGGTGCAAAAGTGAGCCAGTCTGTGGTATTAGTCTACTGCATTTTGTTTACTTATTGATAGATATCTGGATAGTTTGAGGTTGTTCATTGTAACAAACAAGGCTAATATGGGAAGCCCTGTCCATAATTGCTTTGTGTGAGTCTTCCAAGACAGAAAGCAAGGAATACCAATTTATATTTCCACATTCAATTCATGACGGTTTCTCTTTGTTCATATCTTCTTCAGTCTTTTTTTTTTTTTTTGGAGACGGGAGTCTTGCTCTGTCACCCAGGCTGGAGTGCAATGGCACGATCTTGGCTCACTGCAACCTCCGCCTCCCGGGTTCAAGTGATTCTCCTGCCTCAGCCTTCCGAGTAGCTGGGATTACAGGCATCCAACACCATGCTCGGCTAATTTTTGTGTTTTTAGTAGAGACGGGATTTCAATATGTTGGCCAGGCTGGTCTTGAACTCCTGACCTCAGGTGATCCACCCACCTCGGCCTCCCAAAGTGCTGGGATTACAGGAGTGAGCCACCACGCACAACCTCTTCTTCAGCCTTTAATATCATCTAACTTTGAAAACATTAGCAATTAAAATATTATTTTATTTTATTTTATTTATTTATTTATTTTTGAGACGGAGTCTCGCTCTTGTTGCCCAGGCTGGAGTGCAATGGCGCCATCTTGACTCACCGTAACCTCCGCCTCCCAGGTTCAAGTGATTCTCCTGCCTCAGACCCCCGAGTAGCTGGGATTACAGGCATGCACCACCACACCCGGCTAATTTTGTATTTTTAGTAGTGACGAGGTTTCTCCATGTTGGTCAGGCTGGTCTCGAACTCCTGACCTCAGGTGATCTGCCCACCTCAGTCTCCCAAAGTGCTGGTATTACAGGCGTGAGCCACTGCACCCAGCCAAAATACAATGTGCATTTCTCTGATCCTTGGAGGAGGTTGGGCAGCTTTGCCTACATTTGTGATCTTTTTCTTCCCCCTGTGGATTGCCATATTCTGCAGTCTTAAGTATTTGGCTCTGTGGTTAATCTGGTTAGCCATTGTCACAGTGTTACACTGTAAACTGCTAATAGTTGTGTGATAATGGCAAGCTTCTTCCCCCAGACAAATTTTAGGGTCAATGTTACTAGACTGGCTTGACCACCAAAGTGTCCTTGGAGAACGGTTATAGAATTATAGGAACTCATGTCTGGAAAGAACAGAATTTTAGCTGTCATTTAGTCCTACCCAACCATCTGATGTGTAAACCCTGTCTTCAAAATCTTAGCCAAACATTCAACTAATGCTTCAACTGTCAGCCTCCTGAGACAGCCCACTCCATCTGTGGATAATTCTGTTGATCATAACAGTCTTGCTTGTATTAAACCAGATCTTGTTTCCTTGTAGTTTCTACCCTCTGCCTTGAGCCTCAGAGAACAAATCTGCCTCCTCGTCCACAAAACAGCCTTTCTGATATGTAGTGACAGTTTCCATAATAATCGAAGTCATCTTTTCTTCATGTTAAGCATGCTGGTTCCCATAAGGTATCCTTATATGATGAGATTCTGAGGGTGTTTTCGGTCACTTTGTGATCACATTCTGTTGAATACTTACTAGTTTATCCCTTTTTAAAAAATGCATCACTGAGTTCAGTGTCTTAGAGTAAGCTGAATAATAATAATAATAATAATAATAATAATAATGGAAGCTAGCCTTTATTGAGTATCAAGTAGTGTGCCAAGCACTTTACTTGTATTAATTTAATCCTTACAACATGACTAGGAATGAGGCATTTGAATCCCCATTTGTACAATAAGGAAATTGAGGCACATGGAAATTAGGTAATTTACCTGTGACTGCACTGAGTGGAGTGGAACTAGAATTCCTCCTATTACGGTTATCATATTTCAGTGTATATGTCCCTAAGATTATATGATTTTTAACTCTAATTGATTTATATTAACTGTCAACTCAAACCCCCAAGTCTTATTTGAATGTATTACTGGTAAGCCACCACTTCCCATCTTGTACATTTGAGTTCTGAAGCCAAGTCCAAGACCTGGAAAACTGCACTTGACCTCACTGAATCTATTATAGTTTGTAGCCCACAGTGCTTTTCAAGACATCTTGCTCATCCCATTTCTCTCCCCTGATATAGTTAGCTGGCTCTCTTCTGGTAGTGCTTGACTTCACACTTCACACTGTTATCTATAAACTATATACTACATGTTTTCAGCTTAGCTATAAGTGGATGAGTTGCTTAATTTATTTTACTTTCCTTTTGTGTTTGCATGCAGAAAGTAGCTTCCCAGAATAAAGAGCAGTGAGCATTTTCCCACAGTTGTATGGTGGTTATCTACTCAATTGTCCCTTCCTGCTCAAAGGATCAAAAGCATTTACCAATTTGTTATACGCTTCATGTAACAGTTGTTTGTGTTCCTTTCAATTTTTTTTTCATCAGAGATATGTTTGAAAATGATACTGTGTACAGGACTTGTCAACTTAGTTTCTGCCTTTCTAGTTAAGAAAAATGTATGTTTTAGTTTATTAACTATAAAATAAAATGCTCCTTCTTCTCTTCCTAGGCTTAAATGGAATAATTAGTTTAAAAAATCAAGAAACTATCTTATACACATTTCCACTATATTTTTCTACTTTGAATCCGAAAGTAAACTGAGTGGTATAGTGAAAACATCAAGGGATGGGGCTTGGTGAGTTCATGGGCAGGAGACCTGGTTTCCACTACTAGTTTTCTCATTATCCGGCAGTATGAATTGCCAGAAGTTTTTTCTCTTCCCTATGCTGTAAAATCTGTAAAATGAGGGGACTGGAATAAAATGAGGTAAGACATTTCATTACTTAAAAATTACCTTGAATTCAATATAAATGTTATATAACTTGTTCTTTTCCAAAATATTAAAATGGCTTTGTATGGGTGCTTTGTAAACCTCTCTCCAAGCTTTATATAAAATATATTTCTGGATATTTGTCTAGAAGAAACATTGCCTATTAAAACTTAGAGGACAAAACATTCTGAGCATTACTTAGTGCTGGGTCATATAAAAATAGCAATAACATTTGGCTTATTTTAGATTTTTTTTTTTTTGAGGTGGAGTCTCCCCCTATCATCCAGGCTGGAGTGCAATGGCACAATCTCGGCTCACTGCAACCTCCACCTCCAGGGTTCAAGCAATTCTCCTGCCTCAGCCTCTTGAGAAACTGGGATTACAGGCACATGCCACCACACCCAACTAATTTTTTGTATCTTTAGTAGAGACAGGGTTTCACCATGTTGGCCAGACTGATCTCAAACTCCTGACCTCGTGATCCACCCGCCTCAGTCTCCCTAAGTGTTGGGATTACAAGCGTGAGCCACCACATCTGGCCTTTAGATTTTTTTTATAGCCTAAGTTCTTATATGGATGGCTCTAGGCAAATCAGAGAGGTACTTTCACATTTTTGGCATTTAAACGGGAGTCAGAGGCCCCCAACCCTGTGCCTCTACCCCATAATCTATCCTCTGAAGGATGAGCCCCCAGGAATGCTGGGAGCCTCTCAAAATTCATTCACACACCTGCACAATCAGCCACCAATTTATTAAAAAACAAGTTTTCTGTGAAAATGCTCATTTGCTTTCTGTGTCTGAAAGAAAAAAACATCACATGAAAAACATCTGGGAAATATCTTCAAACTTATTTGCAAATATATTTGTGGAGATTTTTAAAAGACAGGCTGAATTGTTTCCTTTTTTAAAGGCAATGTAGATTTAAAAATAATTTTGTAGTAGCTTATGGGTATAAACGAAGATATCAGTGAAGATAACATTTATTTATATGCATTTTTAAATGCTATTTTCCTGCTTGTTTTCGCCTTGTGCTTTATTGTTTATTTATATTTTCAATATGTTATACTGAGGGGAAAATATAATGTTTTTCTTTGCACTAAGTCTATGGGTACATTTATCATTTAAAATATAATAACTTTAAAATAAAAAAATTAGAGAACTTTAAAATATATATATGGATTTTTGCTTTGTTTTTGTTTTTTTTTTAATTGTCCTCAATAATATGTTTGTAAAAGAATATAACTGGCCGGGCGCAGTAGCTCATGCCTGTAATCCCAGCACTTTTAGAGGCCAAAGCAGGCAGATTGCATGAGCTCAGGGGTTCAAGGCCAGCCTGGGCAACAGCCCATCTCTATCAACAATACAAAAATTTGCTGGGCATTTTGGTGCGCATCTGTATGCAGTTCCAGCTACTCAGGAGGCTGAGGTGGGAGGATGGCTTGAGCCTGGAAGGTGGCGGTGGCAGTGAGCCCAGATCATGCCACTGCACTCCAGCCTGGGTGACAGTGAGACCCTATCTTAAAAAAAAAAAAAAATAGAATACAATCAATGCCAGCAATATACATCATGGCAGATGTGAAATAATTTGTATTTATTTGTCCCCATGATTTCTGGAAAAAAAACTTTTTAAGGAGATAATGAAATGATAAAACTTAACAATACTTAACATGTTAATCTAAGTACCTGTTTTTTTTTTTTTTTTTTTTTTTTTTTTGAGGAGTCTCGCACTGTCTGCTGGGCTGGAGTGCAATGGCACGATGTCAGATCACTGCAACCTCCGCCTCCTGGGTTGAAGCGATTCTTCTGCCTCAGCCTCATGAGTAGCTGGGATTACAGGTGCCCGCCACCACATCCAGCTAATTTTTTTGTATTTTTTAGTAGAGATGGGGTTTCACTACGTTGGCCAGGTTGGTCTCAAACTCCTGACCTCGTGATCCGCTCACCTCAGCCTCCCAAAGTGCTGGGATTACAGGCGTGAGCCACCGCGCCCAGCCTAACATAAGTATCTTAACTCTATTTTCATCAGAATATTAATTACTTTATTAAGGACTGGAGAAAAAGAAACTACTGCTAACATTGAACATAAGCTTAGTAGAAATGTATACATATAGATTATATAATATATACACACATGATACATATACACATTACATAGGAATAGATTAATATGAAGTTAAATAAACAGATTTTACCTGTTCAACTACCTAGTAGATTGGGAACTCAGAAGAAAACTGATGGGGAAAGGGTAGAACCTAGGCCTATCAAAGAGTAAATTAAGGCACTAATACCAATAATTACATACAATAATTATGATATGCATGGAACATATCTAATTACATCACTTTCCCACTCACCATCTCTTCTTAAGACAAATATTCACATTCTCTTCTAGTCCTAAGACACTGGATTAATCTGTAATCTTCAAACTCTTCTTTGGTATTTCCTTTTTTTTTTTTTTTTTTTTTTTTTTTTTGAGACGGAGTCTGGCTCTGTCGCCCAGGCTGGAGTGCAGTGGCGCAATCTCAGCTCACTGCAAGCTCCGCCTCCCAGGTTCACGGCATTCTCCTGCCTCAGCCTCCCGAGTAGCTGGGACTACAGGCGCCCGCCACCACGCCCGGCTAATTTTTTGTATTTTTAGTAGAGACGGGGTTTCACCATGTTAGCCAGGATGGTCTCGATCTCCTGACCTCGTGATCCGCCCGCCTCGGCCTCCCAAAGTGCTGGGATTACAGGCGTGAGCCACCGCGCCCGGCCTGGTATTTCCTTATCTATAACTTCCAAGCTTCCAAGTTTCTCCATTTCTCTAGTTGGCTGCAATAGCTCCGTGCTCAGATTCACTCGGCACTCCTTGCCTGAAGATCTTTTTGCCTTAAGAGCTAATATTTTATTTATTTTCACTTTTAGTATAAGTTAGTCCACAATCAGTCACACAATCACTCAACAAGTGTTTCATGAGAGATTCCCATTTGTGAAGTACTCTTCTAGGCACTGGGTGATTTAGCAGTGAATAAAACTAACCAAATGTTTCTGCCTTCACATAGCTTCCAAATCAGAAGCCAACAAATATATAATTTCAATTTGTTCTGTGAATAAAAGAAAAGAGAATAGAGAGTTGGCATAAGGAATGGGTGTGAACAGTGCTTCTACACAGAGATGACATTTGAATGACATAAGGAATTCGTTAAGTAAATATCTGGAGGAAGAGTGTTCTGGGCAGAGGAGATAGCCAAGTTCAACAGCCTTGTTGTATGAAGCAGCTTGAAATGTTCAAGGAAAAGCCATAGAAGACCAGTGTTCTGCTCTTCTGCCAGGTGAGGACACAGCATTCTTCCCCTCTGGAAGATGCAGTTACAGGGTGCCATCTTAGAAATAGAGAGCAGTACTCACCAGATACCTAACCTGCTTGTGTGTTGATATTGAACTTCCTGGCCTCCTGAACTGTAAATTACTCAGTCTAAGGTACTCCATAGAGGCACAAACTAAGACAGAAATTGGTATTGACAAGTAAGTGTGCTGCTCTAACAAATACCTAAAAATGTGAATGTGGCTTTGGAACTGGGTAGAGGTTGGAAGAGTTTTAAGGTGCAGGCTAGAAAAAGCTTGGATTGCCATGGACAGAATGTTAAGGGCAGTTCTGGTGAGAGCTTAGAAGAGGATAGCTGTAGAGAAAGGCTCAGTCTTAGAGATTACCTAAGTGGTCATGAACAGAATGTTCATAAAAATATGGACAGTAAAGGCCATCCTGATGAGGTCTCAGATGGAAATGAAGAATATCTTACTGGAAACTAGAGAAGAAGCCATCCTTGTTACAAAGTGGCAAAGTACTTGGCTGAGTTGTATCCACGTTCTGCTTTGTGGAAGGCGGGATTTAAGAGTGATGAACTAGAATATTTGGTGAAAGAAATATCTAAGCAAATTGTTCAGGGTGCTCTATGGTGTGGCCCAGCTGCTTATAGTAAAACGCAGTAAAAGAGAAACACATTAAAGATAGAATTTATAATCAAAAGGGAAGAAGAATGTGAAGATTTGAAAAATTGTCAACCTCGCCTAGTAAAGAATAAAAACCTGTGTTTAGGAGAGAAAACCAAGGGTGTGGCCAAGTGACCATTTGATGAGGAGATTAGTATAGATAGGAAGAAGCCTGATTCCTTTTATCAAAACAATGGAGGAATGACCCTGAAGGCAATTCAGAGATCTTCCAGGCTACAACTCTCATCACAGCCACAGAGAGCTAGGTGCTTGAGGGCAGAATGGTTTCAAGGTAGGGTCCCAGGAAGCCTGAAGATCCTCAGGGTTTGCTGCCTAAGGCCACCTCAAGTCTCTGCTTCCCCTATTCCAATGCAGTGCTCCGCAGCAGTCTCAGCTGTGGCTCAAGTGGGCCTAGTTGCAGCAAGGGCAGCTTCTCTGGAAGGTACAGGCTATATAAACCTTGACAGCATTCACGTGGTGCTTACTTTGCAGTCACCCAGAGTGAATGAGCTGTGGAGGCATGGATACCTCCTAAATTTTAATGAATGCCTCAGAGAAACTTGGGGTCCAATCAGAGAACTGCTGCAGGATCAGGGCCACTGCAGAATGCCTGCATTAGTCTGTTTTCATATTGCTGTAAAGAACTGCCTGAGATTGGGTAATTTACAAAGGAAATAGGTTTAATTGACTCACAGTTCAGCATGGATGGGGAGGTCTCAGGAAACTTACAATCATGGAGGAAGGCAAAGAGGAAGCAAGGCACTTTCTCACAAGGCAGCAGGAAGAAGTGCTGAGTGAAGGGGTAAGAGCCCTGTATTAGTCCATTCTCACACTGCTAATAAAGACATACCTGAGACTCGGTAATATTTATAAAGGAAAGAGTTTTAATTGACTCACAGTTCTACAGGGCTGGGGAGGCATCAGGAAACTTACAATCATGACGGAAGGGGAAGCAAACATGTCCTTTTTCACACGGCAGCAGGAAGGAGAAGTCCTAAGCAAAGGGGTTTTGAAAAGCCCCTTATAAAACCAAGAGATCTCGTGGGAACTCACTCACTATCACAAGAACAATATGGAGGTAACCGCTCCCATGATTAAATTACTGCTCACTGGGTCCCTCCTATGACACATGAAGATAATGGGAACTACAATTAAATATGAGATTTGGGTGGGGACAAAACCAAACCACATCAAGCCCCTTATAAAACCATCAGATCTCCTGATAACTCACTCATTATCAAATGCCCCCATGATTCAATTACTTCCATCTGGTCCCACCCTTGACCAGGGTGTGGGGATTATGGGGATTACAATTCAAGATGAGATTTAGGTGGGGACATGAAGCCTGACCACATCAGTGCCCCCACTAGGGCAATGCCCAGTTGAGCCATGGGGTCAGGGCTACCACAGCAGATCTCCACTGGGGAAATGCCCAGTGGAGCTGAGAGGTCACGGATACTGCAGAGAGCCCCCACTAGGGCAGTATTTACTGGGGTTATTGGGGGAAGGCCACCTCCAAGCCCCCAGACCTGCACAGCCACCAGCCTGCAATGCCAGCCTGGGAGAGCTCCAGGTACATGAAATCAAACCCTAAGAGCTGTGGCATGGGCTGCACCCAACAAATCCAAAGGGGCAAAGTTTTTTGGAGGCTTGGGGAATCAACCTTCACTCATGAGTGTCTGGAAAGTGGGACATGGAGTCAAATGATATTATTCTCAGGCCTTAAGATTTAATATTGTTTGTCCTGTTTTGTCTTGAACCCAAAAGCAACCTATTACCCCTTTTCTCTTGCCTAGTTTTATCTTTTGGAATGGGAATGCCTATCCCATGACTGTCTCGCCATGGTATTTTGGATGCATATAACTGGTTTGATTTCACAGGCTCACAGTTGTAGGCAAATTTGACTCCAAATGAATCACACCTTGAGTATCACCCATATCTGATTTAGATAATATTTGCATGTTCTAGATGAGACTTTGGATATAAACTTTAAAGGTTATGCTGGAATGAGTTAACACTTTTGGGATGGAATTAATGTATTTTGTAAGTGAGGAGAACATGAATTTCGGGCCATCAGTGGTGGAATGCTATGGTTTGAATGTGTCCCTTCCAAAATTCACATGTTGAAACTTCATCCCCATGGTGGTGATATTAAAAGGTGAGGCCTTTTGGGAAGTGATTAAGTCAGGAGGGCAGATCATTATAAAAGGGCAGGAAGGAACTAACTTAAGCCCTTTTTGCTTTTCTTCTACATGCGAATACAACATTTCTCCCCTTTGAAGATGCAGCAACAAGGCAATATCTTAGACAAAGTGTGCAACCCTCACTACACACCAAGCCTGCTGGTATCTTGATCTTGGACTTCCCAGCCTCTGGAATTACGAAAGGTTAATTTATTTTCTTTATAAACTACTCAGTCTAAATTATTTTGTATAGCAGCACAAATAGACTAAGATAGTTATCGACTTTTCCTTTCATATTTTGGATTTTTTATGTTGTATTTAAGAAATCTATGCCAAATCCAGATTCATGAAGATGTTGTCTGACATTTTCTTCTAGAAATTTTATAGTTTTAGATGTGACATCTAAATCTAAGTTCCATCTTGAGTAAATTTTTATATATGGTATAAAGTATGGATTGAAGTTTATTATAATTATTATTTTACATATGAATATCTAATTTTTCTAGCACAATTTGTTGAAATGACTATCCTTTCCCACCAAATTTTACATAGGCCTTTGTCAAAAATCAACAGACCATTTTTGTGTGGGTCAATTTCTGGCCTCAATATTCTATTCCATTGATATATCTGTCTGTCTTGATAACCATTTCTTAAAAACAAGTCTATAAATCAGCTAATGTTGATAATGTTAGTTCTTCATTTCTGTTTTTACTTTTAAATTTTTAATGGATATTCTGATTCCTTTGTATTTCCACATATATTTTATAATTGGCTTGTCTTTTTTCTTAAGCCTGCTAGATTACTGATTGAGATTACATTGATTCTGTTAATAATTGGGGGGAAGATTTGAAATTATAACAATATTCAGCCATCAAACCCTCAATGAGCCCCTTTTGAACCCAAAAGGGACCTATTACCCCTTTCCACTATTCATATGCTATATGAATATATGATATTTCCCCTATCATATTATATATGGTAATATGCTTCAATTTATTTAGGTTTTCTTTAATTTCTCTTTACAATACTTTGTTGTTTCTGCTCTACAGTTCTTGCATATTTTTGTCAAATTTATTATTAAATATTTTATATTTTTGTTTGTTAGTGGCAGTTTTAAAATTTTAATTTCTAATTTTTACTGCTAGCATATAGAGATATCATTTTTTATACTGATCTTAGATTCCACAACCTTGATAAATTCACTATTAGTTCTAGAAAATTTTTTGTAGATTGTAACTTTTTTTTAAATTTAGATGATATTGTTGTCTATTAATAAGCACTGTTACTTTTTTCATTCTGGAAAGATTTTATGTCTTTTTCTTCCATTATTACATTGGCTAGAACCTCTAATAGAGACAACATTGAAGACAAGTAGTCAGCACTAATATCTTTGTTTTTTCCTTATCTTGGGAAAGCATTCAACCTTTTATCATTAAGTATGCTGTTGAAGGTTTATTATAGATGCCTTTTAACAGATGGGAGAATTACCTTTCTAATACTAATTTGCTAAGAGAGAGGTTTTATCAAGAATGGATGTTGGATTTTGTCAAGTGCTTTTTCTGTGGCTATTAAGATGATCATGTTTTCTTTTATAGTCTGTTAATTGTTAATGATACTGACTATTTTTCTAAAGTTAATTCAACATTACATAAAACTCACTTGGCTATGGATATGTTATCCATTCTGTAAACTATTCATTTTAGTAAAAATTGGTTAGAAATTTTTGAATTTGTTCATGGGGGACATTAGTTTGTGATTTTCTTGTAATTTCTTTGTCTAGCTTTGGCATCAAGGTAATGTTGGGCTTGTATAATGAATTAGAAAGCATTCTCTCCTTTTACTTTTCTAGAAGATTTTGTGCAGATTTGGCATTATTTCTTCTTTTGATATTCGTTAGAATTCTTATGCAAAGTCATCTGGCCAGAAATTTTCTTTGTGTGAAAGTTTTATTTAAAAATTTCATTTCTGTTTTTAGGTATAGTATTCGGGTTATCTATTTATTTTTGTGTTAGCATTGGTAGCTTGTCTTTTCAAGGTATTTGTCGTTCATTTCAGTTGTTGCATTTATTTGCATAAAGGTTTTTATGACATTCAATTGTTATCCACTTAATAGATGTAGAACTTTAGTGATGGCACCTCTAGCATTCCTAATGTGTATGTTTTTTCCAGATTGATCTGACTAGAGGTTTATCAGTTATATTAATCATTTCAATGAACTACCTTTTCATTACACTGATTTTCCTTAGTATATTTTTGTTTTCTATTTCATTCATTTTTGCTTCAGTTTTATTATTTTCTTTATTCTGTTTATTTTGGATTTAATTTGCTCTTTTGTCTTATTTTCTAAATATAGAAGCTAAGGCCATTGTTATGAGACCAATCTTTTTTGTCTCACTCTGTTGCCCAGGCTGGAGTGCAGTGGCACGATCTCCACTCACTGCAACCTCTGCCTCCTAGGTTCAAGCGATTCTCTTGCCCCAGCCTCCCGAGTAGCTGGGATTACAGGCGTGCACCACCATGCCCGGCTAATTTTTGTATTTTTAGTAGAGATGGGGTTTCACCATGTTGGCTAGGCTGGTCTCGAAATGCTGACCTCAAGTGATCCACTGGCCTTGGCCTCCCAAAGTGATGGGATTACAGGTGTGAGCCAATACACCCGGCCGAGACCAATCTTTTATGATGTAGAAATTTTAGTGCTATGAATTTACCTCCAAATATTTTTAAATCTGAGTCCCACAAATTTTGGTAGTTTGTCTTTTCATTCTCATTTAGTTCAAAATATTTTCTAATTGTATCTAATTCTTTCCTTGATCCATATCCTCTCCAGAACTATGCTATTTAGTATTAAATTACTTGGGAACTTCTTAGACATTTTTTCTGATATTAATTCCTAGTTCAATTTAATTGTGGTCAGAGAATGTACTTTGTATGGCTTCAATCATTTTACATTTATTCGACTTGTTTAATGATCCTCTATCTGGTTTATCTTGGTAAATGTTCTGTGTGCGCTTGAAAACACTGTGTATTTCTACTGTTGTTGTGTCACGTGTTCTACCAAAGTCAGTTAAGTCAAGTTGTTTGATATTGTTTTTCAAGTCTGTATATTTTACTGATTTTTTGTCTGCATCTTTTATCATTTATTAAAAGAAGAATGTTGGCATATTTGACTATAATTGTGAATTTGCCCATTTCTCCTTTAAGTTTTGCTATTTTATTCAATGTTGATTTTGAAGCAGTGTTATTTTGGATACCTAAATATTAAATATTTAAATTCTTATATTTCCTTGGTCAATTCTCCCTTTATCAGTTTACAGTGTCCCTCATTTTGCGTGTGATATTCTTGCCTCTGAAATCTACCGGATCATATTATACAGGTATTCTAGCTTTGTTTTGAAATAATGTTTCCTCTTTGCATTTAATGTGGAAATTACTCTTCTAATGTTTTCAATGTGACAGGTAGCTTTAATTTGCTAAGGTGGCCATAATAAAATACCACAAACTAGGTGGCTTATACATCATGTATTTGCTCACAGCTCTGGAGGCTGCAAGTTTATTATCAAGGTGTTGACAGGGTCGGTTTCTTCGGAGGCCTCTCAGAATCTACCATGTCTCTTGCCTAGCTAGATCAGTGATTTTCTGGCGGACACTGGCATTTCTTGGCGTTCAGAAGCATCATTCCAATCTCTGCCTTTGTTTTTATGTGACATTCTCACTGGGTCTATGTCCAAATTTCCCCTTTTTATTAAAAGGCCAGTAGTATTGGATTAAGTCTTGCCCTAATTACTTCATCTTAGCTCATTCCATCTACAAGAACCTTGTATTAAAATAATGTGACATTCTACAGCACTGGGGGTTGAAACTTCAACACATTAATTTGGGGGAACAAAATTCAACCTGTAGTGTTGGTATTTTCTTCTCAGTGTCTAATCTGCTATATATCCCATTCAGTTTATTTTTCATTTCAGACCTGTAATTTACATCCATAGAAGTTTGATTTTGGTATGTTTTATATCTTTCATATGTTTACTTAACATGTTCAACCTTTCCTCTTATTTATTGAACATATATAATATAGTTAGAATACCTGTAGCTTTTTTTTTTTTTTTTTGAGATGGAGTCTCGCTTTGTTGCCCAGGCTGGAGTGCAGTGGCACTATCTTGGCTCACTGAAACCCCCTCCCGGGTTCAAGCGATTCTCCTGCCTCAGCCTCCCGAGTAGCTGGGACTACAGGCGCCTGCCACCACGCCCGGCTAATGTTGTGTTTTTAGTAGAGACAGGGTTTCACCGTGTTAGCCCGGATGGTCTCGATCTCCTGACCTCGTGATCTGCCCGCCTCAGCCTCCCAAAGTGCTGGGATGACAGGCGTGAGCCACTGCACCCAGCCGTCTGTAGCCGTCTTAATGTTCTCGTCTACTCATTCTATAGGTGCCATTTTCTGGTCTCTTTCTATTGAATGGCTTTTCTGCTCTTATTTTCTTTCCTTCATGCGTGATTGGTAACTTTTTATTTGATGTCAGACAATGTGGATTTTACCTTTTTGATGGTGTTTTTCTTCTCCTAATATTATTTTCACACTTAAATCTGAGATGCTTTAAAATTACTTGGAAAAAAAAACATTGATTCTTTCAAGGTTTGTTTGTAAACTTCATTAGACAGAACCAGACTAGCTATTAATCTAGGACTATTTTTCTTCCACTACTGTGGCGATACCCTCTGAGGGACCTACCTAATATCATGTGAAATACAAGGCTTTTCACTCTGACTTATGGGAACAAGAAATGTTTGAGCTCTAAGAATTGTTTTTTTCTGCTGTTTATAGATAGTTGTTTCTCCAGCTTCAGTTAGTTTCCTCACATTCATGCACTGATTCATGCTCAACTAAAGCTGAGAAGGACCTTCAACAAATCTCTGCAGTTGTCTTATTTTTTGTGCAGCTTTCTTTTCTCTTGTATTCTTCCCTGAAAATTGTAGCTGTATTTCCCTTTTTGGACTCCTAGCTCTGTCTTCTCAACTTAGGGAGGCCACTGGATTCCATTTAGGTTCTCCCTTTCTTTTTATTTTATTTATTTACTTATTTATTTATTTTGAGATGGAGTCTTGCTCTGTCACCCAGGCTGGAGTGCAGTGGCCAGATCTCAGCTCACTGCAGCCTCCGTCTCTAGGGTTCAAGCAATTCTCCTGCCTCAGCCTCCTGAGTAGCTGGGACTACAGGCGTGTGCCACCACACCTGGCTAATTTTTGGATTTTTGGGGGAGACGGGGTTTCACCGTGTTAGGCAGGATTGTCTCACTCTCCTGACCTTGTGATCCCCCCACCTCGGCCTCCCAAAGTGCTATGGGATTACAGGTGTGAGCCACTGCGGCCGGCCTGAATTCTCCCTTTCTATGATGTAGCCTGAAGTCTCCTTTCAGACAGTAAGCCGGGACAATCATAAGGGTTCACTTTGTTTTCCCTCTGTAAGGAATTATTTTCTCACACTACCTAATTTCTAACGCTTAAAAAACATTTATATATATATATATGTGTATATGTATGTATGTATGTATGTATGTGTACATATATATATATATATATAATGTATATAGTCCAGTGTTTTTAGTTGTTTCTGCCAGGAAGATAACTCCATTACAAGTTACCCCATCTCAGCTAGACAGTTCCTAAGAGAATACATTATTGGCCGGGCGTGGTGGCTCATGCCTGTAATCCCAGCACTTTGGGAGGCCAAGGCAGGTGGATCACCTGAGGTCAGGAGTTCGAGACCAGCCTGACCAACATGGAGAAACTCCGTCTCTACTAAAAATACAAAATTAGCTGGGCGTGGTGACACATGCCTGTAATCCCAGCTACTCAGGAGGCTGAGGGAGGAGAATCACTCGAACCTGGGAGGCGGAGGTTGTGGTGAGCCGAGATCACGCCATTGCACTCCAGCCTGGGCAACAAGAGCGAAACTCCGTCTCAAAAAAAAAAAATAGAATATATTATTATATAACTTTTTATTATGAAAATAATATTTTCTTATAAAAATTTCAAGCAGTGCAGATGTATATACAGAAAAACTTGCATTTCTACCATTCTCTCCACCCTCTATTCTCCCAAAATTCAACTGAATTACTGGTCCTCAGAGGAAACAGCTTGCAATTGGTATGCTCACTTACAGATAATTTTATATTCATTTAAATATATATAGAAAGATTCATAATATAGTCATATACATATATGCAAATATTAAAAATACATAATTATATATTTTTTAAACAGGGTCTTGCTCTGTCGCCCAGGCTGGAGTGCAGTGGCATGCTCTCAGCTCTCTGCAGCCTCAGCCTCCCAGGCTCAAGCAATTCTCCCACCTCAGCCTCCTGAGTAGCTGGGACTACAGGCATGAGTCACCACACCTGCCTCTTTTTTTTTTTTTTTTTTTTTTGTAGAGAAGAGTTCTCACTAGGTTGCCCTGGCTGGTCTCGAATTCCTGGACTCAAGCAATCCTCCTGCCTCAGCCTCCCAAAATGTTGGGATTGCAGGCACGAGCTGCTGCGTTTGGCCTACATAAATATTTTGACATAAATGAGATATTAAGTACTTTTGTAAATTAATTTTCCTAATTCTGTATCTTTGTTTTTCCTCTATATTTGCCATACATATCTATGTCAATATTTTAATTGTCTGCATATAACTTCATAGTATGGATACATCATTTTTAAATGTAGGTATTTCTCTATTGATGTACAAATGTTTTTCACCAATTTTTCTGTTTAACAAATGTTACAATGAACATTTTTGAATCGTATGTTTTTGTGCACATGTGTAGCATTTCTAAAAGGAAAGTTCTTAAAAATTTAATGAGCATTTTAAAGTTTGCTAGAAATTGCCAAAATATCCTTCAAAGTACTTGTACTTTGTTCTAACAGTGTTAGGATTTCCTATTCCCTCATCATTTTTTTTGTCAATCCAATGTAAGAAAATTGCTTCTTTGTTTTAATTTATATTTACTTTACGAATAGTAAAGTTGAATATCTTTTGTTATCTATTTGTAGTTATTAATCTGTGAATTGTTGCCATATTTTTCTGTTGGGTTGTTTGATTTTTTATTTATAGAAAAAATTTGTATAGTCATTTGTTTGTTAGACATATCACAAGTATTTTCTCCTAATCTCTTCTTTATATTTTAACTTTGTATAAGAAATAATTTGCCATATAGAAATAGTGCTGGAAAACATGTCTTTTGAGAAAGAACATACCTTGTTCTATTTTTTTCCACTTTTGAAAATTCCTTCTCATACACCAGCTGCAGGACAAATCACTGAACTAAAATGTTTGACTCGTTTTGAGAAAGAGAAAAACAGCTTCTGACATTCACAAGCTATGCCCAGTTGTTGCTAGGAGCTGGCTTGGCACTCACAGCTAGGCCTTGGTATTACTCTATCAGGAACATCAGCATTAAATGAGGCCGCTGTGTGACCATGACGGATGAAGGCGAAAACAAGACCACTCTGCAATCATGTCTGAACACAGACAGAACATGGACATTGTGCAAGTCACAAAAATGACCAGATGTCTCACTATTCTGACTAATATAAGTCACTGTTTTTTTTTCTTTTACCAATTACAAGTCTACCCTTGCTTTAGACTGCCCTCACAATAGATAAGATGTATTAAGATACCTAATCATCATATTACCCCGACTTCCCGAGAGTATTCAACCCAGAGAAAAATTCTGCTTCCTCAAAATCTCCCCCAAATCACCTAATACAAATCCAAACACTATAACAAATCCTTTTATTATCTTCTTACTGAGATGCCCCCATAAGTGATAAAAATAGTTCTCTATGATGTATATTCTCTCCTACTGTAATGAGTAATAAACCCGATTTGTTCAACTATAGTGTGTTCCTGATAGTCTTTAGCTAGAGGGCTTTCAAATAATAATATGAAAACATTGTGGTATATAGTCCAACTGCTTTTTATTTTTATTTTATTTCATTTTTAAACATTTATTTATTTTAATTGATGAGTAAAAATTGTATATATTTATTGTGTACATCATATTGTTTTGAAACATGTATATATTGTAGGATGGCTAAATCTAGCTAATTCACATATACATTGCTTCACATATTTATCTTTTTTGTGGTAAGAACATTTAAAATCTATTTTCTTAGCAACGTGCAAGAATATAATGTTTTTATTAACCACAGTCACCATGCTATCTGCAAAATAGATCTCTTAAACTAATCCTTCCTATCTAGCTGAAATTTTGTATCCTTTGATCAACATCTTCCCGACCCTTATATTTTATTAGAATGAGTCATTTCCAGTCCGATGAAATCCATTACTGTTTTAAAGCCCCATTCCGTGTAGGTCACATACTAGTTTAAGTTTTGAGAGATACTATGTATATTAGGATAAATTGTATCAGGGAGTCAGTATAGGATCCTTGAAGAGCATTGTATTTGATATGAGAACTGGATTTACAACATTCTAGAGGGAGGATTTTGGGGAAATGTGTTAATCACTCTAAGTTTTTGCTTCCTTATTTGTAAATGGAGATAACAACTCTTATCTTAACACTATTGTTGTAAGGATTCAGTGAGGGAGCTTTTTGTAAACTAAAGCTAAAGTTCTGTAAATAGGAAAGACTTTCAAAATAGTAATGGTTGAGCTTGGATGGAACTGACTGAACTCACATCTCCTTTCATCACCCCTTATTTATTCATGGAAAACAGAAAGCACAGAGAAGGAGAATTCTTTTACTTTAGGTGGAGATGGACTCCAGGTTTTTTGACTCCTAGTCTAGCATCCTCTATACTTCATGGAAACTGTTTTCTATTTTATTTCTTTTTGCTTCTTTGTAATAATAAAAAATTCTAGTAAATGATTTTTTGGTACATCATGCTATCTTCCGGGATTAACTCGTCAGAGTCCTCCAAACAATTTGCAAAGTTAATGACTCCTGGGTATTTATGAGATTATGGTTAAGTGAAGTGAAGCCACAAAAGTCTATTAAAAAATAATTTCCAGACTTTTCATATCCAAATTATTCTTGTGGATTTACCTCCCACCCTTGTTTATAGTATGTTGACCATCTTCTTTCTAAGCAAGATTCAGGGTCTTATTTCATCATGATTTCACCTGTTGTGATTGGGTTCTGTGTTCTTATGTTTGTTCTGCCCAGCAGTATAGGTTTAAAAAAGAAAAAAATAATAATAATCTTGGAGCCTGAGGAAAGTGTTCTCTTCACTGATGGCAGATTGCTCTCTGTTTGCCTGTCAGCTCTTTGTTCTGGTTACTTATTCTTTCTAACATGCTTGGCTGCACAAATCACAAAATAGAGGGATAAAAAGATCTTTTGGAATCTGTATTTGCTATGTTGCAAGCTCAGTTACCATATGGAACACAAAAGCCCAGAACCTTAAGTATGAAACCGCATTTTGTTGTTTTGCTTTCTTCCTTACCATTTTAGCAATGTGTCTTTTATCACTACGGAAGTGAAGTCTTTACTGAAGAAATTGTGTGTGTGTGTGTGTGCGCGCGCACATGCCCCCGTGTATTGTGTATGAAGTGAGTGATGGGGGGGGCACCAAAATTGTTATAAGAAGCAACAGTTTATGCCGTAGGCAAAGATGCTTCTTTAGGCATTGTAAATAATCAGGTATTTCTTGTGAGCCTTCTGAATATTGCTCAGGAATTGATTACTCAAGCATATCCATTATTCTTCTTCTATGTTGTCAGAATAAATGTTTATTATAGCATTACTTAAAAGGTTTTGGATAATGAGAATTGGCTGCAAGGTAGATGAAAGATGAGACAAATAGTCAAGTGAGCCTTTTCTTCATTCATTTCCTCATTCACTTTTCACACAATTTTTTTATGTGTATATATTTTTTATTATACTTTAAGTTCTAGGGTACATGTGCACAACGTGCAGCTTTGTTACATATGTATACATGTGCCATGTTGGTGTGCTGCACCCATTAACTCGTCATTTACATTAGGTATATCTCCTAATGCTATCCCTCCCCTCTCCCCCAACCCCACAACAGGCTCCGGTGTGTGATGATCCCCTTCCTGTGTCCATGTGTTCTCATTGTTCAATTCCCACCTATGAGTGAGAACATGCAGTGTTCGGTTTTTTGTCCTTGCGATAGTTTGCTGAGAATGATGGTTTCCATTTAGTGTCAGAGACTCTGTTCTGGGCATGAGAATGCAGAGTGAGCAAGACATAGGACTACCCTTATTATGAAGTAAGTATAGGGAGACACATGACAGGGAGACAAAGAGCTGCCTGTTGATAGTGACAATTCTATAATTCCTCTGAGCTTTGTAGATGAGGCATCTTCTATGCACTCCACTACATAGACTGAGCTTCATTAGTCGTACGCCTTTTTGGATTCCATTGATAAGGCCTCAAGAACTGCAAATCAAATTGGATATTAATGTAGATATATTCTTAGGAAGACACATCTGCTTTTCAGGTTAACATATGACTTTTTTTTTTTTTTTTTGAGACAGAGTCTCACTCTGTCGCCCAGGCTGGAGTGCAATGGCGCGATCTTGGCTCACTGCAACCTCCGCCTCCCGGGTTCAAGCCATTCTCCTGCCTCAGCCTCTTGAGTAGCTGGGATTACAGGCGCGCACCACCACACCCGGCTAATTTTTGTTGTTGTTGTTTTTGTATCTTTAGTAGAGACGGGGTTTCACCATATTGGCCAGGCTGGTCTTGAACTCCTGACCTCGTGATCTGCCTGCCTCGGCCTCCCAAAGTGCTAGAATTACAGGCGTGAGCCACTGCGCCCGGCCAACATATGACATTCTTGAATCAAACATTAATGGTCATAAATGTATCTGGCCGCTGATGAGGACATTGGTATAGGTAACAGAATTTTGAGGAAATTTTGTAACTAATACAATATTTATTTAACCATGAATCTGTTGCCAAAATACCAGAAAATGTAAAATCTTGTGATAGGAAAAAAATTGCAAAAGCAGAGGACACTTTGGAGGTAAGTTTTACTGAAAAGGAAATTGAACCTTAAGAGTTTAAATGATGTTCCCGGGATCACCAGCTGGTAAATACTAGAGTTCCAAACATCAACTCATTTAATTCTTTCAACAACCTTTTATTTTAAGTACGACTATTATTTATATGTTACAAATTGGTGACTGAGGTCCAGAAAAGGTAAGTAACTTGGCCAGGGCCCTGTGGCTAACAAGTGTCAGAGCCAGGATTCAGGCCAAGAAGTTTGACTCCAGAGTCGATGCTTTTAAGTTTACACCATTCTGTCTCTTCAGGAATAGCTGTACTCAGTTTCCAGACTTCACTTCCCTCAACCCCTCCCACTTTTCTTTTCATTCTATTGTGGTGCCAAGCACACACATACACACCTGCTAAAAGACATATATACCCCCCTATAAAACATTTTAAACATAAGCATGTATATGTGTATACATTCTTTGCTTCTCAGTGTGTCTGCGGAATGATGATTGATAAATGACTCAAATCAGAAAGCAAAAGAGACTGATTCTGTTTTATCATCAGCCAGAAACAGGAAGCTTCCTTTAGGCATTCTAAGCATAAGGCAAGATGAATGGGGTGCTAATTAGCTCTAGCTCTATCAGCCTGCTGTCCTTTGTTTGGGGCCAAGAATGAAAGAGGTTAGATTGTGCCTAACAATATGGTCCACTGGCCTGATTACAAGGCTCCAAGAGGGCTTTTGCAACATGAGCATATGGACGTTTTGCAATATTTACAGGAGGAAATGTATGCTGATCGGCATACAGGCTGCAAATGGCTTCCTGTTGTAAGCTTCTTCAATGTATTTCCATAGGTATGGTTGCTGATACTCCACTTGGATATATATTTTTTAATTTGAAGAAAATATCTTACTCAATTGTAACCTGAGCTGTGATTTTTCTAGTGAATTTAAAATAAAATACCATTAATATAGTATAGTACAAAGAATATTGGTCTTAGAGTCGGAAATCATGAAGTTGGGTCCCATTTTTGCCTTGCACATTAATTACCATTTCTTCATAGCTGGAGAAAATCAAATCATCAGGCACCCTGGTTTAACTTTAATGCTCTCAAAACTCAAGTCAGGTCTCAATACTTCCTGGAATTTCAACTGTTTTTCTATAGCAAGTTCACTTTTTCACTGTCTGAGAACTCATTTTCATATGTTCCCTTTCCTTAAACTTCATATACCCACCTGTCCCAATCCCCTTATTTCCAGTTGTATACCTCACTGAGAAAATCAAAGGAAGCCATGGAAAGAGGTCTGCTCCATCCTTTGAGTGTGATATCTCCAAGCCTCATGTTAATATACCCCTTTTCTTTATTTCAAACCAAAAAAGTGTCCCTGTTCCTATGAAGGGGCAGTCAGTCCCTCCACAATTGCACTAGGTCCCATTCTCTTTCACCTCCCCGAGGATTTTGCTCTTTCAGTTGCACCATCTTTCTCTTGCAACATCAGTTTCTCCTCTATTGGATCATGTCTGTTAACACCCAAATGTGTTAAAATAACTACTATCTTCAAAATAAAATAATGAAAAACTTTATTCACCCTAAATCTCATCTGTAGTCTAATTTATCTGCTCTCCTCACTGCAAAACCTGTTATAAGAGTTGTTGGCTGGGGGCGGTGGCTCACGCCTGTAATTCCAGCACTTTGGGAGGCCGAGGTGGGCGTATCACGAGGTCAGGAGATCAAGACCATCCTGACCAACATGGTGAAACCCTGTCTCTACTAAAAATACAAAAAAAAAAAAAAAAAAAAATAGCCAGGCATGGTGGCGCGTGCCTGTAGTCCCAGCTACTCAGGAGGCTGAGGCAGGAGAATTGCTTGAACCTGAGAGGCAGAGTCTACAATGAGCTGAGATCGTGCCATTGCACTCCAGCCTGGGCTACAGAGTGAGACTCCATCTAAAAAAAAGAAAAAAAAAAAAGAGTTGTTGATACTCACTGTTTCTTTTTCTCAAAATTCCTATCGCTCCTTAAACCACTCCAGATTTCAATCTGTCCACTCCATTGACCTTGCTTTTGTCAAGGTCATCAGCGACTTCCATATTTCCAATTTAACGGTGACCTACCACTCTTAAACAGTTGGTCATTCTCTCTTTGTTTGAACATCATCTTCCCCTGTCTTTTATAACTTCACACTGAACTTTGTTTTCTTCCTACCTCACTGAATTATCTTTCTCACTCTCCTTTACTGGCTCCTACTTTATTCAACCCCTAAACATTTGTCTTAGGCTCTCTACTTATTTGCTACTTTCACTAGATTGCACCTCACCTCTGCTTCCAATATGCATTTTTTTTGCTTCCAACTAATCCCGGTTGGCTAAACATTTGATTTTTTTTTAGACAAGGGGGGCAGGTAAAAGAAAGCAGAGAGGAAAGGGGAAGGGGTGGCTATAATGAGCTAGAAAGTTAGTCCTCTTTCCAAATAAGGAAAGGAATGTGAGCTGGTACTGATAACGACTGGTACTGTGGCGTGCCTGGGCATCTAATAAAGGCAAAAAGGAAATAAGGATAAAAAAGAAAAAAGAAGGGAGGAGGGTACTATGAATTAAAGAATAAAAGATTGATCAGGTTATTTGAAGAGAAACTTCATCATATCCCACACTTCATACATAGCGTTTATCAAAAGCTGATTAGACATAGTTTGTGAAGGAATATAGTTGAGGTTTAGATTGGAGGGGGTTTCTGATCAGATTTTATACGCCTTGAATACTCAGGTTTACAGTCTCTATCTTATAATCATCAAGTACCAAATATAATTTTTAAAGCAGGTTGAATTTATACAAACAGGAACAGAACATGGAAGACAATGGAGGTGAAGTCTGTCAGTTAAAAGAGTTTGAGTGTTGTAACATCTTAACGTAAGGTGAACATGACCTGAATTAGGTATTTTGTGGGAGTGCAAATGTAATGAACAACAAAAGACATTCAAAAATACTTGACAAGAGTAGGCAAACGGCTGAATATGAGGGTTAAAAGAGAATTGTACCTCCCCATGGTTTTTAATCCAAATGACTTGGAGGATAAAGTGCTGCTAATACTGGTAATGAACACATTTCTCTCCAGAGACTGACTGACTCCAAATTTGAAGCCAAATTTACTTTTATGGCTGTGCTTAAACTGACATAATGATATATTGGTCTGATTTCTTTTATGAAATCAGCTCTAAAAATAAATATTCTTGTATTCAGACTTTCTGTGTGTTCTGTTTTCATCTTTTTACTGTAGCTAAAGATCACTTTGTGGCTTTTTCTTGTTTTTGGCCAAAGGCTTTTGCAAAAGCAATGAAGTTATGACCTAGTTCTGTGGCAGAACAAGTATGGTCTACAGGGAAACCTGACTTGGAGCAACAGATGTGGTTTTAGACATGTTGGGTTTAAGGTGGTGTCAAGATATCCTAGTGAAAATGGCAGTTACAGAACTATGGCTCAAGGTCAAAAACACTCTGAATGGTGAATGCAGACTGGAACGTCATTCAACCATGATATAATGGCCTGGAGACACATAGCTAGTAGTGTCCTAAATATTTAGGCTGGGGTTTACATTTCGCAACTAGCAGGTGACATAATAAAGCCAAAGAGAGAGAGAACATGCGAGCAGAAAGGGAAAAAAAAGAGGGAATGAATAGCCAAGGGACACATTTCGCAAGGCTCAAAGAAGTTGACTATACCGAATGTTGGAAGAGCTGTCAAGGGAAGTAAAGACTGAAGATTTTGTAATGATAAGGTTGACCTTGAAGAGTATATTTTCTGTGGAGTAGTAGGGGCAGGATTCTTGGAGAAAATGAGATGACTGAATAATGATGAAAAGGAGATAAGCAAAAAAGAAAGAAGATAAATAGCTTTAGGGAGGCGTTTTCAAGGGAAAGTATTTTTTAATACCTTTAATAGGTTATTGCTTTATTCAGTGAAAAATGATATGTGCCTATTGTAAGATTTAAAAATACAAAAAGTACAAAGAAGAAAGTAAAAAAACCACATGTAATGCAACAATACAGAAAAATAACCACCCTTATTGTTTTGATAATTTTCATACTTGCAGGTTTCAATTAACAGCAACATAAAATTGATTGAAAAGAGTATGTTAGGTTTTTTTTGAAAATAATTGCTAAACATACAATGTTAATATTTATTGAAAATACATTTCTTGGCCGGGCGTGGTGGCTCATGCCTGTGATCCCAGCACTTTGGGAGACTGAGGCGGGCAGATCACCTGAGGTCGGGATTTCGAGACCAGCCCGACCAACATGGAGAAACCCCATCTCTACTAAAAATACAAAATTAGCTGGGCGTGATGGCACATGCCTGTAATCCCAGCTACTCGGGAGGCTGAGGCAGGAGAATCGCTTGAACCTGGGAGGCGGAGGTTGCAGTGAGCCAAGATCGCGCCATTGCACTCCAGCCTGGGCAACAAGAGCAAAACTCCGTCTCAAAAAAAAAAAAACAACTACATTTCTTAATGAGATGGCCCATATTGTTCCTGTTCCCCTCTCATTTACTCCCATTCATTCTTGTAGACATAGATAACTATTACTAATTGCTAGAATAAGAGAGGGTTCATTATTAATTCTATTTTGATTTTTTTCTTTGTCAAAAATAGACTTTGTTCCCATGAATATGTATATAGGAATGGAAGAAGGATTTTTTTTTTTACAGCAATTTCACTCAATTCTTTGAATTCTTCATGAATTACATACCAAAAACTATGTACATGACAATTGCAAGTCATTCAATTTTGTTGAAAACAAAGCATTGGAAAGTGCTTGACTTACAAAAGGAGTTGCTATCTAGTCTTTAGAAATCGTTCACCTTGTCAACTCAATGAGTAATATTCCTAATGTTAAAAGGTAAACTGAGGCACAATACCATTTTTAAAGAGTTTGAGCAAAAAATATTCCCTGAATTGTACAGCTCCAAACTAGAAGCCATTCCGGAGCTCCATCAAGGGAAAACAATGGGGAGAATTTTATAAAACAGACACGGAAGTAAAGCAGATGGTGTTTGATTGGTTACAGTTATACAGTTGCCTCATTTGATCTATCCCATTGGAAAGTCCTAATTATATAAGTTTGTTAACTGCTTCTGATTGGTTGAGTTTACATTCTGTTTCTCTGTGATATAAACATTGAGAAATAGCTCAAGTTAAGTTTTGCTTATGTTTGCAAGTCAAGCAAGGTTGAAGTCACTTCTGAGGCCTGTGTTTTTCTTCTAAGAGACTCTTCAGGTCTCGTCTCTATTTTAATTTGGTTCAGCCTTAATCAACCTCTTGTCCTCAATGTGTTTCTTTTTTGTTGTTTTTATTTTTACCTTTTTATTTTAAGATAAAACTCAGATATGGAAAGCACACGACAAAAGTGTATGGTTTTATTTCCGCCACGCAGATATCAAGCAACAGAATATTGCTACCCAACCTAGTATTCCAACGCAGATACCTTGTCCCAGTCACCATTCCCTTTAGGCCGTTTAACAAAACTAAGACATTTGTCTGTGTTAATAGGAAGCCACTAAGTGGCCAATGAAGAAATGAAGACCAAAGACAAACTAAGAAGAAATACATCATATGAATCAAAGTCTTGAAGAAGGCATGAGTGGAAAGAATCAGATAAATTCTACATCATTGACAAGGTTTAGTCTTAGAAAAAAAGAAATTTCTCTTACTGCAAGTCAGAGAAAAGAGAAGAGACGACAAATTCATTCAACCTATCATTTAACAAAGATTTATTAAGCCCCTATTAATTGGCAGTACTGTAGAAAGCACTAGAGAGAGATTTTAAAGAGGAAAATAAACTGTACTCGGGCTCTCCTGCTAGATGGACTTAATCGCTTCGAAAAAGGAGGAGATGAGGTTGTGGTTCTCAAGAAAAGCTGTTTAAGGGATTGTGGATTTGGACATTTGACGAGTGAGAACAAAATTTCAAAAAGCTACAGTAGAGAAAGGCCTATGGAATCAATACATTTTCTTTGCAGGACTCTGGAAAGAGGCAAGCCTAGCATTTTGTTTGAAAAGCTAAGCTTGGAATGCTTTTATCAGACATCACAGTGAATCTAATTGATTCCATTTTTAAAATTGCACCTGCCATTGGAGTTATGCCAAAAGACACATACCAAATTAAAGCACAAAAACCAATAAAACATAACAGGAGCAGAATGCTGCAAACTCAATTGCTTATTAAAAACCTATTAGCTTTAAAATGTTAGCATGTCAGAAAACAGTTTCCTTCTACTAACATCAGCTTTGAAGGCCAGCTAATCGGAAATACAGAGAATTAGGACAGGCAGTAAATTCAATAAAGCAGACCTTGCAGTGAAATAAACTTTGCTCCAGGCCCATGCTGTTGCAATTAGAAAGGCATCATCAGGCGCATGCCTGCAGATCAGAGGTCTTAGTAAGCCAGTGGTCATTCTGGTATTTGGAGTCCACTTGTTATAACTTAAGTCATCTTTTAAAATATCCTATTTGATATAATATTTAATTGTCTCTTTAAGAGTGCTGAAAAAATATCCGGATGCTTGAACACTTTAGAAATAAAAATATCCAAATGAGCTAGCCAGTAGGACTTCTTTGGTGTTTTTCTTTCTTCCAGCAAGACAGCCTTTTTTTTCTTTCAATTCCTTCCTTCTGTTCTCATAAATTAATCTGCATTTGTGATTTTGGATTTGTGCAGAGTGGAGTGTGATTACTGAGGTCTTCACCAACATTCAGGCTGACAGAGAACAGCTGAACCAGCTATTATCTTTTGTGCTGAGAGATATGTTTATGGTAAATGCTCTTGGCTCTCTGAAAAGTTGGGAGAATAGGCCCTTGAAACTGATGAGGGTGTCAAAATGTTGCTTTAGATCCCTAGAGCTGAGAGAACTGCAAAGGTGACTTGGCGAAGAGTTATTTATAAGATCATTGAATGGAAGATAAAAAGGAAATTATTTTACTTCAAATATGATATGTTTTGTAATTATTAACTGAATCATAGAATTTGAATTGGAAGAGATTTCATAAGGCAATCAGTCTAGCAATTTCCCAATACTGATTTCTAGACAGACACAAGACTGGGATAATATTTTCACTAATCCATGGCAGAATTAAAAGAAAAATAAGAAAACAGTATAGACAGGTTTTCAATGAAGCTAGATTTGTTATTTGATTTTAATCTTAATATTACATTCTTTTTATTTTTAGTCCTAAAATACTCTTTCTTCTTTGAGATGACAGATGTATATGGTGGGATGTATAAAGTGCTCTTGGTTAGATTAAATGAAACAATCATTGTTCTTTTGGGAACTGGAGTAGGGGTGATGTGAAGCTAGATTAGAAAGTAGGCAGCATTCGGTTTGAGGACCAGGATCTTCTTGTTCTTGAGCTCTTTTCTTCCTCTACGGTACTCAATATCCTTATTTTTCTATGCAGTTTACAATTTCATTTTGTTCCGTACTCCCTTCTCTCCCAAATAGAAACCAACCTTGAAAAAGAATCAGCTTTCAGCCATTTATCCAACTCAAAGGCAAGGTGAGAGTGAACTGTTGGTGCTAAAACCACAATCCACTGCTCTCAATTTTATTTTCTCATGTACGTTAATCTCTCCCTCTCTGCCAGCTCAGTATACATGTACAATTGTGATCTAAATTCTTATATCACTTTTACAAACTAGAATTTTCCCCGTTGTGTATCCCCCTGCCACCTACCCCCTCGTTTGTTTTCTCCACTAAACACACTGTACCCACTTCCCTCATTTCTTCCCACTTACTTTTCAGTTCAGTTCAATTTGGTTTTGTTCTCATTCCACTGGAACTGCTTTTATCAAGGTCAGCATTACCATCTGCACTATTAAAACCACTGGTTACTTTATCATTTTCCTCTTACTCAAATTCTCGGCATTATTCTGCACATTGGCAACTCTCTGTTCTTCAAACACAGAACTATGCCAAAATTGTCCTGTTTTTGAGCCTTGGCAACTGTTTTTTTTTTTCCTCTTTTTCAATGCTTCCTCTTTCTGATATATCAAATAAGACTTCCTTGGAGAAAGCTTCACTTAGTACCCAATATAGAGTAGTTCTGTCCATTACACTAACCATCACTGCTGTCTGTTACTCTCTTGCAGCATCCCAAAATTTCCTTCACAGCATTTACAACTGCTTGTGTCTTTTATTTATTATCTGTCTCTCCCTGTACATAAAGCTTTATGAAGTCAGGGACTATGAATCCCATATTCATTGCTGTACCTCCAGAACCCAACACAGTGCTTGTTGCATGGTAGTTTTTTTAATAAAGACTCGTTGAATAATTTGATGGATAGATGAATGCCAAGAATCCCACAATATTTTTTACTAGCCCCAACTTGAAAACTCATGCCAAGACTTTTATACTTTATCTTTGCAATGATTCTCTCATCTGTCTCTTTCTTCCAGTCCTTGCTTCCGCTTTCCTTGCCCAGGCCACCATCATCTATTAGTTTAACCATTTAATAAAACTCATAACTCACCTTCTGTCTTCTCTTGTTGATCTTCAATCCATCCTATATATTGCAGTTAGTCTTATACCCTTCCTGAAACTCTGATCTTATTTTCCTATGAAAAACAAAACCAAATAAAACAAACTCCCCTTTGTGTAGACAGTTTGTTCTAAGTTTTCTATCCCGGCATTCATGGGCCTTGAAGACCTGGCTTTAACTGATACCAGCTATAAGTGATATATAATGTCAGACGTATTTGCCTAGCTCTTTTTTTGTGTGAACTTCTCTTTTGAAACTTTTATGACTCAGTGTTGTGTTATTACACCATTTAATAGAATGACAACATGTTGAGGGCAGGTACATGGTATGTTTTCTAATTTCAGCACTTAGCACAGTTTTTGATACACACAAGCTCTATACATATTTACTGAATAAATCATTGTGTGACCCTCTTCTTGAAGTTGTACAATCAGTGTCAAACAGAATATAGAATATAAAAATGATTAATTGCAAACCCTATCTAGTGTTTGGGTGTAACTAAAAATATTAAGTTCTGTACATTTTGTTTAATGCAACGGATATGACTTATTAGCTGTGCTGATGTTAAATATTGTTGTGCAACTGATGCCTGCAGTTTCCTGAGCCAAAATAGGAAAAATCTTGTCCTTAGAAATTCTTTGACTGAAAGGTCATCCAATTAATTACAAGACCCTTAGCAAAAAACTGCTGATGCATGTGGCCTTTTCCCCAGAAAGATCTGCAAGATATGAAGAGAACAATAGCCTCAGGCAGTACACTCAGCAGATGAAACTGTATGTGAAAAAACCCACTCTGAACAGTTCTAGCACAGGCTGGCTGCCTGCAGGTCCTGATATTGACCCTCAAGCATGCTGCTCAGACTTCCATTGCAGAGGAATTAAAGTGGCCAAATGTATATATATATATATATATACTCACTTTGTTGCCCAGACTGGACTGGAGTGCAGTGGCTCCATCTCTGTGCACTGCAGCCTCAGCTTCCTGAGCTCAAGTGATCCTCCCCAGCAGTCCTCTCGCCTTACCTTCCTGAGTAGCTGGGCCCACAGGCACGCACCGCCAGGCCCGGCTAATGTTTGTAGTGTTTGTAGAGACAGGGTTTCACCATATTTTCAAGCTGGTCTTGAACTCCTCAGTTCAAGTGATCCACCCACCTCGGCCTCCCAAAGCGATGGGATTACAGGCATGAGCCACTGCGCCTTACCACATATATTTTTAAATATTTAAAAATACAAATTTTGGCCGAGTGCGGTGGCTCACGCCTGTAATCCCAGCATTTTGAGAGGCCAAGGCGGGCAGATCACGAGGTCAGGAGCTCGAGACCAGCCTGGCCAACACAGTGAAACCCTGTCTCTACTAAAAATACAAAAATTAGCTGGGCATGGGGGTGGGCGCCTATAATCCCAACTACTTAGGAGGCTGAGGCAGAAGAATCCCTTGAACCCGGGAGGCTGAGGTTGCAGTGAGCTAAGATGGTGCCACTGCACTCCAGTCTGGGCGACAGAGCTAGACTCCATCTCAAAAAAAAATTAATAATTTTGACTTGTATCATGCTGCATGAGAACAGTGTAGTATAATTAAGGGCAGATGAGTAGATAGGAACTTACTTTCATGGATTATTTTTCTTGACATAGAAGCTCTCAATTTTGAATGCGCATTAAAGTTATCTGTCAAGCTTTCCAAAATTCAGATGTCTAGGATCCATCGATCCCCATAAATTCTGATTTAATTGGTCTGGGATAGATCTCACATGTAGTATGCTTTTTGTAAACTCCCCAGGTAAATCTAAGTTGTTTCTATGGTTGCGAACCGTTTCTACTCATTGAAGATTGCCATTCTGCTGTAAGTTATTCAGGAATAAAATAATTGATGTAGTTGTTGAGGGGCTTTTTGTTTCATTCTAACATTGATTTTTCTTTCATGAAGCTGTAAGCTTGAGGTTTGAGCACTCCACACTCAACACCTGTAGTGAATGCCAGTGAAACCCTACAGTCAGAATGTTAATTAGTATTCCATTGGGTACTAGCTGTTCCAGTTATATTTGTTAACAGTTAGAAAAGGGTTGACATGATGTGTATAATTGTAATCAATCATGGTCTTGTCTCTGAGTAAACAAAGTGCATGACTGACATTTGAGATAGTTCCTGCTTTATCCCTGGCTATCTTCTTATCTTATATTTTCTACTTTTTTTTTTTTTTCTGAGATGGAGTTTTGCTCTTGTTGCCCAGGCTGGAGTGCAATGGTGCGATCTCGGCTTTCCGCAACCTCCGCCTTCCGGGTTCAAGCGCTTCTCCTGCTTCAGCCTCCCGAGTAGCTGGGATTACAGGCATGTGCCACCACGCCTGGCTAATTTTGTATTTTTAGTAGAGACAGGGTTTCTCCGTGTTGGTCAGGCTGGTCTCGAACTCCTGACCTCAGGTAATCCGCCCACCTCAGCCTCCCAAGGTGCTGGGAATATAGGCGTGAGCCACCGCATGCGGGCGTTTTTTTGTGTGTTTTTTTAGACGGAGTTTCACTCTTTTGTCCAGGCTGGAGGGCAATGGCGCCATCTCAGCTCACCACAACCTCCGCCTCCCGGGTTCAAGTGATTCTCTTGCCTCAGCCTCCTGAGTAGCTGGCATTACAGGCGCCTGCCACCATGCCCGGCTAATTTTTGTATTTTTAGTAGAGACTGAGTTTCACCATTTTGGCCAGGCTGGTCTCAAACTCCTGACCTCAGGTGATCTACCTGAGGGAGGCCTACCTGAGGGATCTACCTGAGGGAGGCCTCGGCCTCCCAAAGTGTAGGATTATAGGCATGAGCCACCAGGCCCAGCCTTCTATTTTCATCTTATACCATGACTGGTTAATCTTCCAGCTTATGCTCCAATCACCCTGAATTATGTTATAGTCACCTTGATTCCAATAATGCACAAGCTTTTGTGTCTCCAGGCTCCTGCACGTGCTGTTTCCTCTGTTTGGACTCCCCTTCCCTTCTTGTCTGCCTGAAACATTCCTACTCATTCTCCTATACCCAGAGTTCTTGATGATGTACATTCTGAGTTAGTAAGCAAAATAAATGTGTATGTTTGTTATATAATTTTTTATTGAAAGAATCATTATAAATTTCATTACATCCTTAAAAGGGTCTGTGACCCTTAAATGTTAAGATTCATTTGTTTCTGCCTATAATCAAATGTGACACAGTGAAAGCATACACTGAGACCTCCGTGTTTCCAACTGCCCCAAGCAAGTTATCTGTCACAGATATTCTGTCCCTCTTCTCAGTTTTTATAGAACTTTACATATCTCTGTCTCTCTTTTTTTTTTTTTTGAGATGGAGGCTCGTTCTGTCGCCCAAGCTGGAGTGCAGTGGCGTGATCTCGGCTCACTGCAACCTCTGCCTCTCAGGTTCAAGCGATTCTCCTGCCTCAGCCTCCCAAGTAGCTGGGACTACAGGCGTGTACCACCACGCCCAGCTAATTTTTTGTATTTTTAGTAGAAACGGGGTTTTACCGTGTTAGCCAGGATGGCCTCGATCTCCTGACCTCACGATCCGCCCACCTTGGCCTCCCAAAGTGCTGGGATTACAGACGTGAGCCACCGCGCCCGGCCTAGATATCTCTCTTTTTATATCATTTTTACTTGTCTCCCTTTGGAGTGAGATATCACCGAAGGCAGAAACAATGTCTTATTCACCTTTGATCTCAGAACGTAGCACAAATAGATTCATTTTAGCTGGGAGAATGTTGAAGCTTAAATCCACTTGCCTGGAATTTAAAGGTTTTCATATGCCTAAGTTCTGGAGGATACGGTGCTTGCATCTTCTAACTAGTACTCATGCATTTCAATTTCTAACCAGTCATTGCCCTTCCTTAGGTAACAATGTGAATACCAAGAAATACAACATTTCTCCTTAATAAAATATGAAAATCTTGAGCTGTGATAGTTTGACACAGATAGAATCAGTGTGGCGCTATCTTCTTCTCCAAGATAATTTCTTCCAACATTTTAATTATATGAGTCATAGAAAGAAAATAAATAAGTAAAACAAAGGGGACTAAATCGTTGGTGAAATAATTCAGTAAAAAGTCTCAGAATTTAAGGATGCTTATTTATAGATTAAAGGGCCAGCACCTCGCGAAATAGACGAAAATAGACTTGTGTGAAGATATATCAATGTAAAATTTCAGGACACTGACAACAAAGAGAAAATTGTATAAGTTTCCAGAGGGGTAAAAATAGGTAAGGTACAACGAACGAGGAATCAGATGGCTTAAAAATTTTCAACACCAGCCAGGCGTGGTGCCTCATGCCTGTAATCCCAGCACTTTGGGAGGCCGAAGTGGGCGGATCACCTGAGGTCAGTTCGAGACCAGCCTGACCAACATAGAGAAACCCTGTCTCTGCCAAAAACACAAAATTAGCAGGGTGTGGTGGCGTTTGCCTGTAATCCCAGCTATTCGGGAGGCTGAGGCAGGAGAATCACTTGAACCCGGGAGGCGGAGTTTGTGGTGAGCCAAGGTCGCGCCACTGCACTCCAGCCTGGGCAACGAGAGTGAAACACCGTCTCAAAAAATAATAATAATAATAATTTGACACCATCACTAAACCAGAACGCAATGGAGTTATGCTTTGAAAATTCTAAAGGAAAATGATTTCTGGCATACGTTTGTATTCCCACATAGACTAAAATCAAACGTACAAGTAGGAAACACACACTTTTCAGACATATGAGATCTCTAAAATTTTGTCTCCCTGTGAACCTTTTCTTAGGAAGCTACTAGAGATTTTTTTCCTACCAAAAGGAAGAAGTAAACCAAGAAAGATGAAGATGTGGAATGCGGAAAATAGGAGACACAACACAAGAGAGAGATAAATTCTTAAAAGTGTAGTGATGGAAAATCCTAGGATGAGAAAATTGAATCAGGCCTAGAGGGCCACCAGTCAAGACTGTTGCAGGGAAGCAGCTTACAGGAGAGTGTTCTTCAAGGTGAGAGCGTTTACACAACAATTGATGTGAATAAAAGTCTTGATATGAGATTTAAAAAATTAGTAAAGAATTTTCAATTGAGTTAGCACAAATTAAAATAAAATTAAGTTGAAATTCAACAACAAAATCAATAACATAAATATTTCTCGGCAATTCATGGATTACCATAATATAAATTTAAAAGTACTTAGAACTTAATGATATTGAAAATATTACAGAATAAATGTGTGAGTAGCAGTAAAAGTGATATTACAATAGGAGTTTATAGACTTAAATGTTTCTACAACTTGAAAATTAATGTACTACGTATTTAAAGAATTAGAAAAGAAACAACAGAATTAATTCTGAAAAACTAAAGTGAGGGGATAATGATGTAGAGAAAATTAGTAAAACATACAAAGCTAAAATTTGGTTGTTGGAGAAATATAATAAAAGGCGCAAACCTCAGGGAAGTTAAGAAAAAGAGAGAGAAAGCACAAATAAAACTAAGAATTAAAAAGACACATAACTACAGATAGAGTATAGACTAAGAAGCTGATAAGAAAATATGATTAACACTTTATGCTACAAATTTGAAAGCCTAGATCAAATACACAGATTTTTATAAATATATAACTTATTAAAATTGAAATAAGTATGTAATCTGAATAGTCTCATAAATGTTAAAGGAAATAAAGGATTGTTCCTACAGATAAAACAGTAGGCCCAGATTTTTTTCCCCAGACAGAGCATTTCAATATATATGAAGGATTCTATAAAATAAAAAAGGGAAAATCCTAAACTTATTCTATGAGGCGAGCAGAACTTTGATACCAACACCACAGAAATTGAGTATATAAAAAGATATTAAAACTAAAGTCCATTCTCATTCATAAAACAAATGGTAAAATCCCAAATGTAAAAAGATTCATGTGGATTCTTTGAGGGTTGGGTTGAAATTTGTTTCTGCCAGATCCTGCTACTCTGGGACAACACACACACAAATTTATGTTTTGAGATTTTCCGTAATACCCAAGCAATACGGAGCTGGCTTGACAATCTGTGTGATAGCCAGCCTGTGTCATGACTTCTCAGGGACACAAATTTTTTTCTGTTTTCCTCCTTGTTCTGCTGAGCTCCAAGATAACTTTCGCCAAAGTTCCTTGAGTTTGGAAATAGGGACGGGTTTCCTTCTGTTTCACCCTTAACATGAAGATACAGTCCTATGGAATCCCAGATCCATCTGGAGAGAGTCGGCTATTAAACTCTTTTCATAAGTACGCCCTGGGCCTTGACTACTGTCTCTCTAGAGATAGGAGGCTGATAGTTCCTTCCTGGCCCATCAGTTTTGGATACAATTAATGTTTCTTCCATTCCGAATTTTCAATTGTTTGGGAGGTGATACGGTTTGGCTGTGTCTCCATTCAAATCTCAACTTCAATTGTATCTCCCAGAATTCCTACGTGTTGTGGGAGGGGGACCCAGGGGGAGGTAATTGAATCATGGGGGCTGGTCTTTCTCGTGCTATTCTTGTGATAATGCATAAGTCTCAGGAGATCTGATGGGTTTATCAGGGGTTTCCGCTTTTGCTTCTTCCTCATTCCCTCTTGGCACCGCCACGTAAGAAGAGCCTTTGGTCCTACGCCATGAATCTGAGGCCTCCCCAGCCATGTGGAACTGTAAGTCCAATTAAACCTCCTTTTCTTCCCAGTTTCGGGTATGTCTTTATCAGCAGCGTGAAAATGAACTAATACAGGTTGGTCCAAATAACCTTGGCTTCCGTTATAGAACGTGGAAATTGGTGAAATTTTTCATCTTTCCTGTGGCAAACTTTAGCAGTGGGTATTATTTTTCTGACATTTTTTTTTCTGTTCTCTTCACCTTTGTTTCTCATAGGGTACCTTTTTTTGAGACGGAGTCTCGTTCTGTACCCCAGGCTGGAGTGCAGTGGCACGATCTTGGCTCACCGCAACCTCCACCTCCCAGGTTCAAGCGATTCTCCTGCCTCAGCCTCCTGAGTAGCTGAGATTACAGGCATTCATCATCACATCCAGCTAACTTTTTGTATTTTTAGTAGAGACGGGGTTTCACCATATTGGTCAGGCTGGTCTTGAACTCCTGACCTCAGGTGATTCACCCGCCTCGGCCTCCTGAAGTGCTGGGATTACAGGTGTGAGCCACCCCTCCCGGCCCTCATAGGGTACTTTTTATTTATTTGTGCCTGCCCTGTTTTGAGCACCTTTTTGATTGAAAAAAGGCTTTTCTGGGCCAAATAATTTCCATCTATCTATCTACGGAAAGTGCATGGGAAGAGTTTGGGGATGGTAGGAATTTTCCTTAATATTCAGAATTTTGCACGTGTGTGCATGTATGTCTATGTGTGTTGATGTGTATGAGTGTATTTTTTTTTTCTTTTGAAGCTTCATTTTCCCCTATGTCAATAAAGACATTGGCTGCTCTAGGGATATTTACGACGCAGAGTATTTGTCCTTTTCTTTTCATTCTAAGAATGAGTGCAAGAACGGGTGCAGGAAGTTTGAGAGGTGATCATTGGTCTTCCGAGTATGGGAGCAGGGAGAGTAAGACAGAGAAGAAAAGTGAATGGAGGGTGCATTATTGAGCTGGTTGTTGGTGTGGGCGACTGAGACTGAGTCTCACTGGGAATCTTTAAAGGAATTGTGTAGGGCATACCTCAGAATTGTCCCTCTGAAAGATAAGGTGGCTGGGGCAATTACCTTCTTACTCCCTCCCACCATCCTTGGAAGTTAGGTGCTCGGGACATTAATTCTGCAACATTTGTAAGCTGCAGCTGAGCAGCAGATGAATGGAAGTTGCTGTTCAATGGGTATAATGTTTCAGTTAGCAAAGTGAGTAAGTTCTAAACCTCTGCTTACAGCATGGTGCCCACAGTTAATAATATTGTACTGTGCACTTTAATATTTGTTAAGATGGTAGATCTCATGTTAAGTGTTCTTAACACAATAAAAAAATTAATTGTATTAATACAATCTAATTAATTAATACAATTAATTGTATTAATTTTGCTACAACATGCAGGAACTTCAAGAACATCATGCTAAATGAAAACAGCCCCCCGACACATAAGGCCACAAATTGTATGAATTGTCTGATTCCATTGATATGAAATATTCCAACAGGCAAATCCACAGAGGCACAAAATGGATTAGTGGTTGCCAGGAGGAGGTAAGGTGAAGAATAATGAGTGTCTCCTGATGAGTATGGAGTTTCCTTTTAGAGTGATTAAAATATTTTGGAATTAGTGTTGTTAGCTGCGCAACTCTGAATATGATAACACCACCAAACTGTATACTTCTTAAAATGGTTCCTCATTTTGTTGTAAAAGAACCAGAACGTCTAGTTAGGTTTATATCATTAAATACATTTTTTAAAGGGACTTGATGCTTGAAATTGGGAGAGTAATGGGCATTTCTACCTTCTCCACTCTGAAATAACCCAAATATAGCAGAGGAAACTTAAGATAGCCAAGTTCGATATTAGCAAAATCTAAGAAACATTTTAATGTACCAACCCAAGGTAGAAGAAAGAGCTGCCCCAAAGAAGTATAGATTTAAATAAAATTGAGAGAGGAATCTGAGAAAGTATACCAGTGACCAGACATTTTTTTCCTTCCAGCAGACCCTGGAAACCACCATTCTACTCTTTGTTTTATTATTTTTTTTATTTTTTGAGGTGGAGTCTTGCTCTGTTGCCAGGCTGGAGTGCAGTGGTGCAATCTTGGCTCACTGCAACCTCCGCCTCCCGGGTTCAAGCAATTCTCCTGCCTCAGCCTCCCGAGTAGCTGGGACTACAGGCACGCACCACCTCACCCAGCTAATTTCTGTATTTTTAGTACAGACGGGGTTTCACCATGTTAGCCAGGATGGTCTTGATCTCCTGACATCTTGATCTGCCCGCCTCGGCCTCCCAAAGTGCTGGGATTACAGGCGTGAGCCACCGCGCCTGGCCCTCTTTGTTTTTATGGGTTTGATTATCTTAGATATCTCATATAAGTAGAAACACGAAGTAACTGCCCTTCTGTGACTGATGTATTTCATTTAGCATAACATCCTTCAGGATTATTTATGTCGTAGCATATGGCAGGATTTCATGGCTAAATAATATATTCCACTGAATGCATATATATTTTTCTTATTCATTCATCTACTGACAGACATTTAGGTTTTTCTATTATTAATTTTTTTGAGGAACCATCACACTGCTTTCCATAGTGGCTGCCCTATTTCACATTCCCACCAAGAGTTTACAGGTTCTCAATTTCTCAACATCATTGCCCCACTTGTTATCTTTTGATTTTTTAATTACAGCTATCCGAAAAGCATGAGTTAATATCTCGTTGTGGTCTTGATTTGCATTGCTTTTATGATTAGTGATATTAAGGATCTTTTAATCCATTTTTTGGCCATTTGTATGTCTTCTTTGAAGAAATGCCTATTCAACTCCACTGTCCAGGTTTTTTTTCGTGTGTGTGTGTGTTGTTTTTTTCTTTTGCTATTGAGTTGTAGGAGTTCCTAATATATTTGGACATTAATCGTTTGTCAGGAGTATGGTTTGGAAACATTTTCTTCCATTATGTAGGTTGTCTTTCACTCTGTTGATTGTGTCCTTTCTACATCAAGCTTTTCAGTTTGATGTAGCACCACTTGTTTAATTTTGCTTCACCTGCTTGCACTTTTGGCTCATCAGTTAGCAGGTGATGAATGCTGCCAGGACTGCATTCTTTCCTTCAAGCCAGCAGGTTCCCTTCTGGCCCAGGGTGCATCTAGAAATATCATCTAGGAGCTAGTGCCTGGAAAGGGAGTCTCATGATTCTGACTGGTGCCCTATCCTGCTATGGCTGAGCTGGTTTCCAAGATGCAAAACAAAGTCCTCCCAACTATTTCCTCTCCTCCCCTTTAGTGGAAGGAAGGGGTGTATTTCAGAGCCATGAGCTGTGCAGCTTGGGGTTAGGGGAGCAGTGATGCCAGCACTTCCTTAGAAACTGTAGTTGAAGGCCGTATGCGGTGGTGTACGCCTGCCATTCCAGCACTTTGGGAGGCCGAGGCAGGTGGATCACCTGAGGTCAGGAGTTCACAACCAGCCTAACATGGTGAAACCCCGTCTCTACTAAATACAAAATAATTAGCCAGGCGTGGTGACAGATGCCTGTAATGCGAGCTACTTGGAAGGCTGAGACAGGAGAATTGTTTGTACCTGGGAGGCGGAGGTTGCACTGGGCCGAAGTCGCGCCATTGCATTCCACCCTGGGCAACAAGAGTGAAACTCCGTCTCAAAAAAAAAAAAAAAAGAAAGAAAGAAAGAAAGAAGCTCCAGCTGTTTGCTGGGTGGGTCATGTCCACTGGTTCTGGGCCCAGTTCAGCACTAGGTTTCACGGAAAAGTTGCAGTCCTTGTGGTCTAAACTACCATTCAAATTTACTTAGAGCCCCAGGGCACTTTGTCCCGCAGTGATGAGGCTTGCAGGAACTCATGTTTAGACCGCTGGTGTCAGAGGCGTTTGAACCACAGCAATTCTATCTTGAGTAGGAGCTGGGTAAAATGAGGCTGAAACCTACCGGGCTGCATTTCCAGATGGTTAGGCATTCTAAGTCACAGGATGAGCTAGGAGGTCGGCACAAGATACAGGTCATAAAGGCCTCGCTGATAAAACAGGTTGCAGTTTTGAAGAAGCCAACCAAACCCACCAATACCAAGATGTCGATAGAGTAACGTCTTGTCGTCCTCACTGCTACACTTCCGACAGCGCCATGACAGTTTACAAATGCCATGGCAACGTCAGGAAGTTACCCTATATGGTCTAAAAGGGGAGGCATGAATAAGCCACCCCTTGCTTAGCATATAGTCATGAAATAACCGTAAAAATGGGCAACCAGAGCCCGGTTGCTCCGGGCTGCTCTGTCTATGGAGTAGCCATTCTTTTATTCCTTCACTTTCTTCAACTTGCTTTCACTGTACTCTATGGACTCGGCCTGAATTATTTCTTGCACCAGATCCAAGAACCCTCTCTTGGAGTCTGGATCGTGGCCCCTTTCTGGTAACAAAAGAATCAGTGATTTCCCTCTGGCTGGGCTGGTTTAAATGCTCCCTCTGTGGGCAGGCATCAGCTGAATTTGGTCTGGTTTTATGTTATGCTATTACAGGGCAGGAGTTACAGTGCTTCACAATTGCTGCACTATCCATCTCTCCTACACACGGAAATGCTCCCCACACCACACGAGTGCTGCTGAGGGATGAGGGAGAAGTGGCATTGGTGATTCCAGGCACTTTTTCTTACCTCTTCAGTGACTCTTTCAGCAATTTGAAATTAAAACCATGTATTCTGTGTAAACCCCAAGTATCTGAGACAAGTCTCAGTCAATTTAGCAAGTTTATCTTGTCAAAGTTAAGGACGTGCGCCCGTGACACAGCCTCAGGAGGTCCTGGCAACATGTGCCCATGTGCCCAAGGTGGTCGGGGCACAGCTTGGTTTTTCTGTTGTGTGTTTTTTTTTTTTTTTTGAGACGGAGTTTTGCTCTTGTCGCCCAGGCTGGCGTGCAGTGGTGTGATCTTGGCTCACTGCAATCTCCACCTCCCGGGTTCAAGCGATTCTCCTGCCTCAGTCTCCTGACTAGCTGGGATTACAGGCACACGCCACCACGCCCAGCTTATTATTGTATATTTAGTAGAGACAGGGTTTCACCATGTTGGTCAGGCTGGTCTCGAACTCCTGACCTCGTGATCCGCCCACCTCAGCCCTCCCACAGTGCTGGGATTACAGGCGTGAGCCACCACGCCCGGCTACAGTTTGGTTTCATATATTTTTAGGGAGACATGAGACATCAACTAATATATGTAAGATGTCCACTGGTTTTGCCTGGAAAGGTAAGACAACTCGAAGTGGGGACGAGGCTTCCAGGTCATAGGTATGTGAGAGACAAATGGTTGCATTCTTTTGAGTTTCTGATAAGCCTTTCCAAAGAAGGAAATCAGATATGCGTTTATCTCAGTGAGCAGAGGGATGACTTTGAATAGAATGGGAGGTAGGTTTGCCGGAAGCAGTCCCCAGCTTGACTTTTCCCTTTAGTGTAGTGATTTGGGGGTTCCAAGATTTATTTTCCTTTCGTAGTGAGTGCTTACTTGATTTTTGGTTCTTCTGAATGTGCTTTTTTTGTGTGTAGATAATTGTTTACCTGATGTCTTTGTGAGGTGGATGACTGGTAGAACTGTCTATTCTGCCATCTTGCTCCCCAACTTTTCGTTTTCCACTAAAAAATTCTGCTGTGATTTCACTGAGATCATGACGAATGTATAAATTAAATTAGAGAGAACAGGCATGTAAACAATATTAAGTAATCCAGTTGATGAACATAGTACATGTCTCTTTTTATTTAGGTCTTCTTTAATTTCTCTCAATGATGTCTTACAGTTTTTAGTGTGGAAGTTTTGGATACTTATTAAATTCATTTCTAAGCATTTTCTGCTTTTGAATATTATCAAAGTGGTATTTTAAGTTTATTTTGCAATTTTGGTTGCTGGTACATAAACGATAGTTTTTTTATGTCAACTTTGTATGCTGTAAATTTGCTAGATTAACTTTTTAATTTTACTAGTTGTTTTGTATATTACATAGAATTTTCTGTGCAAATGACCATGTCGTCTGCTAATAAAGTTTTAACTCTTTTCATACTAAAATGTCGACCTTTTATTTAATATTCTTGCTTTATTGCTCTGTCTAGGACTGCTTGTAAAACCATTTCCTCTTTGGAAGCCTTATGCAAACTGTAAGTAATTTCACAGTAAGTATGATACTAGCCATAAGTTTTTATAGATGATTTTTATTGGAATGAGGAAATTATTGTCTATAACTAGATTATCAAGAATGTTGAATTTTGCCAAGTAGTTTTACTGCATCTATTCAAACAATGAGATGTTCTTTATTTGGATTATTTTGTTAAGATGGTGAAATACACTGGTTGGACTTTAATTGTTAAAACATTTTCTTTTTATTCTCAGAATAAAACTCAGTTGGTCATTGTTGAGAAAAATGTTAATATTGTAGGCCTAGATATTAGAAAGGCTTGCTTGCAAGTTTGGCCATTGGATGGTGTCTGGTAACTTGGATTTTGGGAGACTTCTCCCCAGACTAACTGATAAGAGTGGCTTACTGTGCTTAAACTGGTTTATACTGAACACCTACTTTACTTTTGGGGGACTGGAATTTTGGTATGCCCTAGGCAGAAAGTCACCACATAATCAACCTCTAATAAACACTGAGTCTTTAAAGAAATTGTCTGGTAGAAAACATTTCACACATTTTGTTACAGCTTGTTGCTGCAAGAAGTGCGTGCATCCTATGTGACTCTCCCAGGAGAAGACTTGGAAACTTATTCCTGGTTCCCTCCATACCTTTTCTCTTTGCTGATTTTGCTTTATATCATTTCATTTTATTACATCTTAGCCATGAATACAACGTCTATATCCTGAGTCAGTCCTGTAAGTCCTTCTAGTGAATCACCAAGGCTGGTTTTTGGACTTGGGGACACTTAGCACAGTCATGATAAATTACCCTTTTGTTTACTTGATTTTATTTACTTGATTTTGTTGGCTAATGTTTTAATGATTTTCGTGCCTGCATTCATGAGGTATATTGATCTTTAGTTTTCTTTTCTAATAATATCTTTGATAGATTTTGATATCAGGGATTTGCTAGTCTCATAAAATGAGTTGAGGAACATTTCTTTCTCCTGTTTTTGAAAGAATTTATGTAAATTAGGTATTATTTCTTTAACTGTGTCAGAAGTCACTAGTGAAAACATTGGAGTCTTTTTGTGGAGGGGAGTTAAATTACATATACATAATATAACATATATAACCTTTAAAAGTTCAATTTTTAACAGATTTTGGGCTGTTTGTATATTTGTATATCTCAATTCATTCTTATATTTTTGTAAGTTGTATTTTTCAAGTAATTTTTTTATTGAGTCTGAATTTTCAAATTTATTGGCATAAAGTTGCTCTCATTTTTTTTTCTTTTTTTTGAGACACTTTCACTCTCGTTGCCCAGGCTACAGTGCAGTGGCATGATCTCTGCTCACTGCAACCTCCACCTCCCTGGGTCAAGTGATTCTCCTGCCTCAGCCTCCCAAGTAGCTGGGATTACAGGTGCGCGCTACCACGCCTGGCTACTTTTGTATTTTTATCAGAGACGGGGTTTTACCATGTTGGTCAGGCTGGTCTCAGACTCCTGACCTCAGGTGATCCGCCCGCCTTGGTCTCCCAAAGTGCTGGGATTACAGGCGTGAGCCACTGTGCATGACCAGCTTGCTCTCATTTTCTATTAGTATTATTTCACTTTCAGTAGGGCCGGTAGTGCTGTTATGGGCGTGTCTTTGCTTCCAGAGCTCCCAAGATGGCGACAAGCCTCTTGCTCTCTGACCCGGGGTTCTTGGCCTCACGGATTCCAAGGAAGGGAACCTTGGGCCACGCGGTGATCCGTACAGTTCTGTTAGAAGCCCTGGGTTACGGAAGAGAAGCGTGGAAACCAACTACTAGCGTTCAGTTAGATTAGGACCAACCCCGGCACTTAGCTGCACAGGAACAATGGCGAGCCTCTCTGGGCGCCTCACTGGATCAGAAGGGCAGAGGACACCCTGCTGGATCTGGAGGAGCGGAAGTCAATGGCGGGTCTGCGAGGGCGGCGTTGAGCGGTGCTGGACGGAGGGCGTTGAGCGGTGCTGGACGGAGGGCGTTGAGCGGTGGTGGACGGAGGGCGTTGAGCGGTGGTGGACGGAGGGCGTTGAGCGGTGGTGGACGGACGGCCTTCAGCGGTGGTGGACCACGGCCTTCGGCGGTGGTGAACGGTGAGCGAAAGCCGGAACAAACATGGACCAGAAGAGTGTGCAGTTGCAAGGTTTAATAGAGTGAAAACAGAGTTCCCATACAAAGGGAGGGGACCCAAAGGGGGTTGCCCACTCCCGGCTTGAATGCCTGTGGTTTATATCCCAATCACTGTCCCTCCCCCAGTGCTCTCAGGCGATAGATGATTTGGTAGTTCTTTACCTCCTGTTTTTAGCCTAATTGGTACTTTAGTGAGCTCTCTTTACTACCTGATTGGTCGGGTGTGAGCTGAGTTACAAGCCCCGTGTTTAAAGGTGAGTGCAGTCACCTTCGTCAGCTAGGCTTAGGAACTCTTAGTCGGTCTAGGAAATCCAGCTAGTCCTGTCTCTTAGTGCTGTTCCTCTTTGTTTCGTGACATTGGGAATTTGTATGTTCTCTTATTTTGTTTTCAGTTTTATTGGGAGATTAACAAATTTATTAATCTCTTGAAAAAACTTCTTCCATCCTTTTACATCTAATTGAAAGAAAAGAGCCACACATTTTATGTGTGGGTTTTTATTATTTAGTTTAAAATATTTTGCAAATTCCAGTATGATGCTTTTTCTAATATGTGAGTAATATGAGAGCAATTTGCTAATTTCCAAAAATGTAAACTCATCTTTTAATTTCTGATTTCTACTTTCTTTGTGTGTGTGTGTGTGTGTATTGTGTGTGTGTGTAAATGAGGCCTAAGATGTAAATTCTTTAAATTTATTTAGATTTTTTTTTTGAGACAGGGTCTTACTCAGTTGCCACAGCTGGAGTGCAGTGGTGTGACCACAGCTCACTGTAGCCTCCATCTCCAAGGCTCAAGCAATTCTCCTGCCTCAGCCTTGTGAGTAGCTGGGACTACAGGCACATGCCACCATGCCCAGCTAATCTTTAATTTTTGTTCTTTTTTTTGGTAGAGATGGGGTTTCGCCATGGTGCCCAGGTTGGTCTCAACTCCTGAGCTCAAGCAATCCATCTTTCTTGGCCTCCCAAAGTGTTGGGATAACAGGCGTGAGCCATTGTGACCAAGCTGAAAATTTTTTATGAGGTGAAACAGTCACATTGGCAAATTTTTATAAGTAAAGATTTTTTGGCACACAGCCACGCTCATTCGTGTAGGTATTATCTATGGCTGCTTTTGTACTGTATTGGCAGAGTTGAATATTTGTAACAGAGACCTTATAACCCACAGAGCCTACTACATATCTGATTTTTTTTTTTTTTTTTTTTCCTGCGACAGAGTCTCGCTCTGTCTCCCAGGCTGGAGTGCAGTGGCGCCATCTTGGCTCACTGCAACCTCCACCTCCCGGGTTGAAGCGATTCTCCTGCCTCAGCCTCTCGAGTAGCTGGGATTACAGGCATGTGCCACCACACCCGGCTAATTTTTTGTGTTTTTAGTAGAGTCCGGGGTTTCACCGGGTTAGCCAGGATGGTCTTGATCTCCTGATGTCGTGTTCTGTCTGCCTTGGCCTTCCAAAGTGCTGGGATTACAGGCGTGAGCCACCGCGCCCAGCCACGTATCTGATTCTATACAGAAAAAATTCGCAGACCCCTGACCCAGAGCACAGTCAATTTTTGTGAATGTTCACTGTGTGCATGAAAAAAAAAAAGAACTTTTCTTCTTATGTCTCTGTTTTCTCCTTTTCGTCTCTTTTTCTACACACATGCACATACATGCATGATGAACACACGTTAGATCAAGCATATTAATGGCATTGTTCACATAATTTTTATAATTTGATATTTTAATTGTTGAGTTTTGAAAAGAAATTCATGTTAAAACTACCTTAGTGGTTTCTTTTTGTGTTTTCTTCAAGTTTTGTTTCATGTGTTTTTGGGTCATGCTGTTCAGTTTTCACAGATTCGAGCTAGGTGGGCTAGGTGGATTATCCTTTCTATCATGATGAAGTATACTTCTTCATATATTTAGTATTTTTTTCTTTGAATTCAACTTATTTTCATATTAATATTGATTGTTGATGTACCAACTTAATTATTTGCCTCATATATCTTTTTCTTTTTTGTTTTTGAGACGAAGTCTCACTCTGTTGCCCAGGCTGGAGTGCAGTGGCACGATCTCTTGCCTCATATATCTTTTTATGTCGTTTTAATTATTTCAAACTTTCTGGTGTTTGTTGCTTTTTTTTTTTTTAAAGTGAATTTCTTGTAAGTAGTAAATAGCTAGATTTTTAGATTCAAATATTACTATCTTTCTTGTTAAATAGGCAAATATAATCAACATTTATTTTCATTTTATATATTTGGAATTATGTCATCTTATTTTATATTTTCTACTTACAATTCCTTCTGTACCATATGGGTTTGGGCTTGATCCTCTGGGGTAAGAATATTAGGAATCTCCATTTGTATGCAAAATGTGTCCAGTCAATCCAAAGTCATATAGATGGAGGTAAAAGTTTCTGGAATACTATTTTCCCCTCGGTTCTTCCAACTTACTTTGAAATTAATAACCAGTATAAGCACACTTTAGAAGCAACTTTAAAGCCTACTTGGTGTCCCCATTTACTAAATAACTCTGTATTTAATAAAACTTACTTTTGCTAATGGCAGGAAATGGGAGAATCAGACTCTCCCAGAGATCACAGGCTTCATTTCCCTTCACACTTTATAGCTGGATCAGCAGTTACTGCTGTATCTGAGTTGTCTAAGGCTAATAACGCTGGAGCTGAGAAAAAAATACCTCACTTACTGTTTTACAGCAGTCACTGTCTGATAATCACAGAATGATCTCTGTGTCAGTTATGTGTCTTCCAGGTAAGACCAAAGTGCCAGCTCAAATAATGGGGCAATGCAGTGTCTTAATACAGATATTTCTGTAAAATGCTCGGAACACCGGTCTTAAAATTGCAACAGATTTTCTTTCATGCCAATTCCTAGTTAAACTAGGTACTCTATAACATGTATTTATTTAAAAGGTATAACTGAATTCCATTGATGTTAATAGCAAATGTAATATTTGAATGTCTCCATTAAGAAAAATACTGTTGAGCAAATGGCTCATGAAGATGTGTACCAAAATATTCATACTTTCTATAGAGGCTCCATCTTTTAGAGTTCAATTAAAGTTCCTCTACCCATGAAGCTCAGGTGCCAGAAAGGGTTTCAGCTGGAAATCTCTTCATAGAATTAAGGGATTGATAAGAAGAGACTATTTTTTCATTCCTTTTTTATCAGTACTCAATGTTAATAATTAAAGTTTAACGAGGATTTTTCCTTAAGTTAATTTTTTTTTAAATGCAGAGGTTTAAAAACTTTAAAAGAAAGGAGCATTCCCCTTAGGGTACTCAACACTAGTTGACTGTGAATTTTAAAAGAATACCTACCACAGGGTACAAGAAACTCACTGGTATGTATCTGAGGCCTGTGTTTTTCCAATCTAGAAGCTACAAGGATATTTGCTGGGAAAGTCCTTATAAGAAAAAGACTTAGCCAGGCACGGTAGCTCACGCTGTAATCCCGGCACTTTGGGAGGCTGAGGTGGGTGCATCACGAGGTCAGGGGATGGAGACCATCCTGGCCAACATGGTGAAACCCGTCTCTACTAAAAATACAAAAATTAGCTGGGCATGGTGGTGCGCGCCTGTAGTGCCAGCTACTCGGGAGGCTGAGGCAGGAGAATCGCTTGAACCCGGGAGGTGGAGGTTGCAGTGAGCCGAGATCACGCCACCGCAGTCCAGCCTGGCGACAGAGTGAGACTCTGCCTCAAAAAAAAAGAAAAAACTTAACCAAGTTATGTAATAACTACGATTACTTACACCAGTTAACTCTATGCAGATCAAATTTCGCCTATTGGTGATGGCAGTCTACTTCATAAATTTACTTCCATGTCAGTGAGGGCCTATAGAAGTGTGATTCACATGGCTGAAATGAGAGAGGAATCTGAAGATTGTTTAAGAGAAAGACACCTTGGATAATACATACCCATCAACCAAGGGATACCTTACCTCACCTGAGATTCCCTGTTAAAAATTACTTAGTTGATTTCATTCATTTATTTGTTTCAACAAATATTTATTGAGTGCCAGCTATGTGCCAAATACTGTTCTAGACACGGAGGATACAGCAGCAAAGAAAACAAATAGAAATCCTTACTCTCATAGAACTTACCTTTTAATAGAAGGATATAGGCAATAAATGAGAAACAGAAAAATTAAAAACAAAAAGCATGAGGAGAGATTGTGCAGCGGTTGGGCGGAGTTTAAGTTTAGATAGGGTGGCCAAGGAAACTTCACTAGGAAAACGACATTTGAGTAAAGGCCTGAAGGAAGTGAGGAAGTGAACTATGCAGATATCTAAACGATAGCATTTTAGGCATGCGGAAGGAACAGCAATTGCAACAACCTTGAAGCACGAGCAAGCCTGATGTTTTTAAGGAATAGCTAGGAGGCTAGTATGGCTGGATCATAATGAGTGAGCAGGAGAGTAGGATGAAATGAAATGAGAAATATATAGAGGAAGATCATGTAGAACCTTATAGACTATTGTAAGGACTGGAACTTCTACGGTGAGTGAGATGAAAATCCACTGGAGAGTTTGATGCAGGAGAGGCAAAATGGAAGGAGGGGGAGTGGAAAAGTTAGGATACTATTGCAGTGTTCTAGATGAAAGCTGAGGTCTTTGGGATCAAAATGGCAGCAGTGGAGGTTGTGGAAATGTGGAGGTTGTGGAAATGTCAGATTTGTTGATGAACCACATGTGGGTTTTGTGAGGTGGTAGGGAGTAAATGGTGACTCTAATTGTGTGTGTGTGTGTGTGTGTGTATGTCTATATATATGTATATATATGTGTGTTGTATATACATATATATGTATGTGTATATATATATATGTGTGTATATATAGAGAGAGAGACGGAGTTTCGCTCTTGTTGCCCAAGCTGGAGTGCAGTGGTGCAATCTCGGCTCACTGCAACCTCTGCCTTCCGGGTTCAAGCGATTCTTCTGCCTCAGCCTCCCGAGTACCTGGGATTACAGGCGCACACCACCACGCCCGGCTAATTTTTTTTGTATTTTTAATAGAAACGGGGATTCACCATGTTAGCCAGGCTGGTCTGGAACTCCTGACCTCAGGTAATCCACCTGCCTCGGCCTCAGAAAGTGCTGGGAATACAGGTGTGGCCTCCCTGGCCATGTGGAACTGTTAAGTTCAATGAAACCTCTTTTTCTTCGCAGTCTCGGGTATGTCTATCAGCAGTGTGAAAACGAGCTAATGCAACACATCATAGGTTTTTGTGAGAATTGAATTAATATATTTTTTAAAGTGCTTATGATAAAGTCTGGCAAATAAGAAGAACCTAGCTTAACTATAAGAACTTAGCACACGCTGGGCAGTTTATAAACAATAGACTTTTATTTCACATTTCTGGAAGCTGAAGGTCCAAGATCAAGGTGCTGGCATGGTCAGGTTCTGGTGAGGGCCCTCTTTCCTGTTGCAGACTGTCAACTTCTCACTGAATATGCAGATGGCAGAGAGCAGAGAGAGAAAAAGCAACTGTTTTGCATCTTTATGTAAAGGCATAAATCTCATTGATGAGTGTGTCTTCATGACCTAATTACATCTGAAAAGTCTCTTTTAATAGCATCACATCAGGGGTTAGGATCTCAACATATTAATTTTGAGAGAACAGGAAGACTCAGTCATTAATGGCACCATACAAGCATCGGTTGTTACTATTGTTATTATTACTATTAGATATTTTAGTTGAGATGTTAACTAGGCCTTTTAAAAATTTGTACATATTTAGGGGGTACTAATGTGGTATTGTTATCTTAACTATATTGTATAGTGGTGAGGTCTGGGCTTTTAATGTAACCATCACCCTAATAATGTACATTGTACCCATTACGTAGTTTCTCATCTCCCTCAAAGCCTCCTACCTTTCCAAGTTTCCGATATCTATTATTCCACCCTCCATATCTATGTGTACACATTATTTAGCTCCCACTTATAAGTGAGAACATGCAATATTTTATTTGTTTCTGAGTTATTTCACTTAAGATAATAAATTTTCAGTTTCATTCATGTTGCTGCAAGAGACATGATTTCATTTTCTTTTCTTTCTTTCTTTCAAGAGTTTCGCTCTTGTTGCCCAGGCTGCAGTGCAGTGGTGCGATCTCGGCTCACTGCAACCTCTGTCTCCCGTGTTCAAGCGATTTATCTTGCCTCAGCCTCCCGAGTAGCTGGGATTACAGGCACCTGCCACCACACCCAGCTAATGTTTTGTATTTTTAGTAGAGACGGGTTTCACTATGTTGGCCAGGCTGTTCTCGAACTCCTAACCTCAGGTGATTCACCTGCCTCAGCCTCCCCAAGTGCTGGGATTACAGGCGTGAGCCACCACGCCTGGCCATTTCATTCTTTTTTATAGCTGAGTAGTGCTCCATATACACACACACACACACACACACACACACACACACATACATATATACACACATAGATATATATACATATAACGCACATGGATATCTCTCTCACATTTGCTTTATCCAATCATCCATTGATGGGCACTCGCTGATTCCATGACTTTGCTGTTGCAAATAGGGCTGCGATAAACATTCGAGTGCAGGAATCTTTTTGATATCACTGTTTCTTTTCCTTTGGGTAGGTACCAAGTAGTGGGATTGCTAGATTGAATGGTAGTTCTATTATTAGTTCTTTGAGAAATATCCATACTGTTTCCCAAAGAAGCTGTACAAATTTGCATTCTCGCCAACAGAGTACGTGTTCCATTTTCTATACATCCACACCAACGTCTGTTGTTTTTTGACTTTTTAGTAATAGCCATTCAGACTGTTGTGAGATGGCAACTCATTGTTATTTGAATTTGCATTTCTCTGATGATTAGTGGTGGTGAGCCTTTTTTCATGTTTGTTGGCCATTTGTATGTCTTCTTCTGAAAAATATCTGTTCATGTCTATTGACCACTTTTTTTTTTTTTTTGAGATGGAGTCTCCCTCTGTTGCCCAGGCTGGAAGGCTGGAGTGCAGTGGCACAATCTCGGCTCACTGCAACCTCCGCCTTCCGGGTTCAAGCGATTCTCCTCCTTTAGCTTCTCGAGTAGCTGGGATAATAGGAGTGTGCTACCGTGCCCAGCTAATTTTTTGTATTTTTAGTAGAGACGGGGTTTCACCGTGTTAGCCAGGATGGTCTCGATCTCCTGACCTCATGATCACCTGCCTCGGCCTCCCAAAGTGCTGAGATTACAGGCGTGAGCCACCGCGCCCAGCCAAGAATATATAAGAATATTTATATATAAGAATATTGTTATATATAAAATATAAAGGTATACATATAAAGTTCAGAGAAGGGATCTAGTTTGGAAACATATATTTTGGAGACAGCAGCATGTAGATGGTATTTTGGCCAGGATACAAAGAGACTATCAAATATATGAATGTAGAGAGACTCTTTAAGGGCCAGAAACGCTCTGCCATTTAGAAGCCTCGGAAATAACAAGGAACCTTGAAAGGGAACCAAGAAGCAGTGGAAAGAGTGTTGGGAAGAAATCCAAGTGTGTGGTATTCTGGAAGCTACATGAAGAAAGCCTATCAGAGAAGGGAATATGACCAACTTGTTGAAATGCTGTTGCTAACTTTAATAACATGAGGCCTCAGAATAGAAAGAGTAGGTTTTAATTCATTTTATTTCAATTCAATTTATTTACTTGTGACTTTGACAAGAGCAGTTTTATTGGAATGGTGGGAGCTCAAGCTTTATTTGGGTTTAAAATGAATTAGAAACAGAATATAGACAATACTTTCTAAGACTTTTGTTTTTCAGAGAAGGACAGAAATGGGGGTGAAGCTGAACAAAGAAGTGGGATCAAGTCAAGTTTTTCTTAAGATGATAGAAATAATAGAGAAATAATAGCGCAGTTGTATCTGATGATATTGACCTAGAAGAGTGGGAAAAGAGCAATGCTAGATAGAGGGGAGAATTGCTGGAGTGATGCGATTAAGACATGTTTCTCGACATTACTGGAGAGAAGACATTGCTTTTCGCTGTCCCTGAAGACTAGCTATGTAACAGGAAAAATGGAGTACTGACATTGAACTTGGAAAGACAAATTACCAGTAACGTTGCAAACAAATCAGGGAAAGGGGTTGTTTTAGAGCTTGCCTCTCTCCCCACTAGTGATAAGCCTTATAAACTACTAGTAATGTTTATGGTCTGAAGAGGGGATGTGTTGAAAAAGGCACATATCATCAATTCCTGCAGACTCAACAACCAAATTTGTTATGAATCTCTATGCTTTTTTCCATCTGAACCGACAGTGTCTTAGTCCAAGTTGCCATCGTTTCTCATCAGAATTCCTGTAAGACGCTCCTAAGTGGTGATTCTACTGTGATGGTTGCATCTTGCAATCTCTTCACCACATAACAGCAAAAGAAATTATTTTAAAAAAGAAGTCATATAATATCAACATTCTGTTCTGTATTAGTCTGTTTTGTGTTGCTAAAAAGGAATACCCGAGACTGGGTAATTGGTAAATAAAAGAGGTTTATTTGGCTCCCAATTCTGCAGACTGTACAAGCATCACATCAGCACCCTCAGCTTCTGATGAGGCATCAGGAAACTTTTCTTCATGGCAGAAGGTGAAGTGGAAATCGGCATGCCACGTGGTGAGAGAGGGAGCAAGAGAGAGAGAGGAGAAGGTTCTGGGCTCTTTTTAAGCAGCTAGCTCTCACGTGAATTGATAGAATGAGAACCATGGGTAGGGTACCAAGCCATTCATGAGGGATCCACTCTTATGACCCAAACACCTCCCACCAGGCCCCATCTCCAACACTGGGGGTCACATTTCAATGTGAAATTTGGAGGGGACAAACATCCAAACTATATCATACTCCCTCCAGTGTCTTTGTGAAAGAAAGCTTTATCCAAAACTTGGAAAAATCACAAAATATGAATGACCTGATATGTGTTAATATCATGTTATAATATGTCCTAAGAAGCCTGATCGATTCTCATCTGACATTCCTCTGACACACATTCTCATCTGATGGCAGCCTTGTCAAAATTTGGCTAATGATCATCCACAGCTGTTAACAGTGAAGTCAGTTTGGAACCCTGTGAAGTTAGAGGTTAACCAAGAAATTGATAAGGTGTTAGAATTGTGTAGTCTGCTGGAAAAGTTAATACCCAAACTGCTATGGTTTTCTTTTCCTGTAGAAAAGCATACAACCATATATCTAACTTAGAAGTCTTACATAGGCATTTTTTTTTCGCCTTGACTATATAAATTCTTGCTTGTCAAATACTCTTGGAACTCACTTTTCTTTCTTCCCTATTGGTTCCCTTATTAATAAATTAAAATGTTCACATCTATTTATATTAAAACATTGTCATATTACCCATGCTATTTTAAATGAAATTCAAAGTTCTTTTTATTGCCGCAAGGCCCTGTGTGATCACACAACTGCTTAACGCTCTGGGCTCATCCACCACCAGTCTTCTAAGCTGTGCTGGCTTTCTTGCTGTCCTAAAACACAGCAGGTCATGTTTCATCTTAAAGCCCTTTCAGCTTGCTCTACCAACTGCTTGGAAATCTTTCCTCCCAGATTTCAGTTTGGATCCATCCCTCCCATCTGTCAGATCTCTGCTCAAATGTAAGCTCTTCATAGATGCTTCCCTGACCACCCCATCCAAAATGTCAAAAACACATCCACTTTATAAACCCCTTAACCTGCGTCGCTTTTTCAAACGTTTCACTGTCTACCCACCATCGATTCTACCATTAACATTTTTTTTTTTTTTTTGAGATGGAGTTTCGCTCCTGTTGCCCAGGCTGGAGTGCAGTGGTGCGATATCGGCTCACTGCAACCTCCGGCTCCCGGGTTCAAGTGATTCTCCTGCCTCAGCCTCCCGAGTAGCTGGGATTACAGGCATGCGCCACCATGCCCGGCTAATTTTGTATTTTAAGTAGAGATGGGGTTTCTCCACGTCGTTCAGGCTGGTCTCGACTTCCTGACCTCAGGTGTTCCACCCGCCTCGGCCTCCCACAGTGCTGGGGTTACAAGCGTCAGCCATTGCACCTGGTCTACTATGAACATTTTTAACATTGTGTAACATTTTATAAATACACCTGGGGTTGTGCTCGTTGTTTTCATGTTTCCACAACTGCAAGTTAAAACCCAGCAGCGTTGTGGCTTTGCCTGTTTTGAGCACTGCTCTATCCTCAGTGTTCGTAACAACTCTTGGGATGCAGCAGATGTGGTAGATTAAATTGTCATAATTATTCAGTCACTTGTAGTACTGGTATTATACATACATTTCCCTGCCATGGCCTTATGATAGTTGGATGATGTAATGGTTAATTTTATATGTCAAGTTGATTGGGTCACCTGGTACCGAGATCTCGAATTAAACATTACTTCTGGGTATGTCTTTGAAAGTGTTTCTAGAGGAGATTATCATGATCTGAGAAGAGAGTTGAAATGTACCTTTGAAGTACCTTTAAAGCTGGGCTTGTCTCGTCTACTGCCATTGCTGTGAGAAGAAAAAAAAAAGATGCCCTGTCTAGTTGCGACTGCTTCAACCTATATACCAGAATGAGACACATAGTGAAGCACACCTATATTCAACTTTCAGCCTGAATTTATTCTGCCCTCATTGACTTTGAAGACACATGGATGAGAAAAATGAGTATTTTTGTCTACCTCTGAGATATTATACTTATTTGTTATGTAGCCTTACTGTACCAATAGCTGCTTTCGGCTCTAAGTGTTCAATAGGTTATCATTAAATGAATGAAATGAGTTGTAAATATTTGGCACATGTTGCTTCGTACGATTAAAAAGCATTTTGTTAAACTAGTAGGCATTTTACACTGGGAATCATCATGTTCCTATATAGAATGTATTAGTAGAGGAAATTTTGGATGTTGGAGTGTGGTAGCTCTTCTTCCTGTCTTCATAAATGTCGTCTAATAGCTAAACAGAAGCTGAATGTAGCACTTTGAAAGCTCTAGCAAGGAACGTGATATTGTCAGATTCCAAGCCCATGGTTTGACAAGATCTCTGGCTGGAGTTCCTCGCCAGTAGAATGGATTAAAAGTAAATAGGCTGTTAATTTATGTGTGCTTTACTGCCAAAGAAACAAAAATCCTAGCCAACAACCTTGATCCCTTTGTCTGTATGCTTATACCAGTACAAAGTAGACTACTAAAGCAGTGAAGCCTCTTATGAGGAATAATCTGGAAAATGATTATCCTGCCTCTGACTTTGGGGAAATACTGATGAGGGATATTTTCCCAGAACAGAACCAGGGGAAGCCAGCTTGGGTGATGAGGAAACTCAATTCACTTCTAGGACAGAACATCCTCTCTATTGCTGTCCAACAGATTATATTGTATTGTAAAGCATTATCACTTTATTTTCCCTCCTGTCGTTTTCCAAAAATAATAACTTTTTTTTTTATTGAGACAGAGTCTCACTCTTGTCACCAGGCTGGAGTGCATTGGCGCGATCTTGGCTCACTGCAACCTCTGCCTCCCGGGTTCAAGCGATTCTCCTGCCTCAGCCTCCCGAGTAGCTGGCACTACAGGTGGGTGCCGTCATGCACAGCTAATTTTTGTGTTTCTAGTAGAGACGGGGTTTCACCATGTTGGCCAGGATGGTCTAAAATAATAACTTTTATTAATGTTGCCTTGTTTTTCCTCCATCATGGATACATGAATGTGTTTGGGGTTAGTATAATACTACTTAGTCTTGGATCACTGATGCATCACTTAGAGATGATGGACTTGAGTTGAGTGCATTACCCAGAAGAAACTTTAGGGAGCCTGTCTTTAGGGACACTTGAAGGAATTTCATGTAGGTGTGGACACTTTTAAAAATGTATGTATTAGAAGGACGCAGAACATGGTTGTTGTTTGCCTACAGATTATCCATTTCCCCCTTCTTTCTTCTTAAGAGAACCGTAATTTTCTTAAGGCATTTACCTTCCTTCATGAAGCTCATGTAATTGAAAAAAAGGTGCCCTTATCTTCAGCTTCAGAAGAAATGATAAACTAATCAATCATAATAATGCCTTTCCTCTTGCCAGCAATTATTTCAGGAAGCCAAGCTTAAGCTAATCAGTATGTGGCAATGTCTAGGGATGAAGATGTGATGTAACTTGGCTCAGCAAGAAAGAAGGTATAAATAGGGTGATAGAATTTCTCTGGTAGAAAATGAACAAAGACGTGCATAGCTTTGATGGCTCTTGCAGGTATCGTATAACCATGAGGGGTACTAGCATTATTAATACGAAGCTGAAAATGTGGACAGGAGGGCTAAGAAATTACATGAACTAATTACATCATTAAAGAGTTGATCCAGTCCACCCAGAAGCCTTCACTTCACTCGAAATACCTTTTGTGTGTGATAGCATACGCCTCATTGCTTGAGTTGTGGATTTTGGTTACTTGCAGCTGTAAGCATTCTGACTGATACAAGTCATTTTTGGTGTGTGATTTTGAATTGGTGACTTAAATTTTCCAAGGTTCAATTTTCTCAACTTTTTTTTCCTGAAAATACTATATCAATCACTTTTGTCTTCATAGTATCTAAATAACATTGGGGGTAATCCAAAGAGAAATGTGAGTCAGGGCCTTACCTTTTACTTGGAAACTGAATGAGGGGCAGATATTCTTAACTTCAAGTTGTTGGCATAGACCCAGGGGACGAGCATAGCCATGTGGACGCTTCTGCCAGGAGCTCTGACACTTTAGGAGGTATACTAAGATGTAGAGAAAGTCAACACTTGTTTGCAGTGTTTGTGGCAGAGGCTAGAGTCCAGTAGTGTGACAGAGAGTATTGAGAAGTGACAGTGCTTCCAGTGGGACCCTAAGAAAACTGCTTCTCTGGGGTGATTCTGGGTGAGCTCTTCCTCCCTTGACTATTGCCATATATTCTTCACCTGACTCTCTGCTCTTTTCATGGACTCTAAGAACAATGTGTTATCTCTCTAACGAATTGTTTTTCTGCTTATATTACCAGAGTTGGTGTCTGTTGTTCGCAAATGAAAGCACCAACTAGAATAATTATTTGCCTAATAAGGTTGATTTGAGGACTAGATGAGATAACATTTAAGTAGATGCTGAATAAAATTAAATGTAAGATTCACAAGGTTTTGCTTGAGTAACAAATGTATCCTACATTTTGGATACATCTAATTATAAATATCTACTTTTCACTCATGCTACAAGTCTACTGTGGATTGGCTATTTCTCGGTGCTATGTCATTTTTTTGAGACGAAGTCTCGTTCTGTCGCCCAGGCTGGAGTGCAGTAGTGCGATCTAGGGTCACTACAACCTCTGCCTCCCAAGTAGCTGAAGTTAAAGTAGCTGTAGTTAAAGTGATTCTCCTGCCTCAGCCTCCCAAGTAGCTGGGATTACAGACGCCCACCACCATGGCTGGCTAATTTTTGTATTTTTAATACAGACAGGGTTTGACCAAGTTGGTCAGGCTGGTTTTGAACTCCTGACCTCAGGTGATCCGCCCACCTCAGCCACCCAAAGTGCTGGGATTACAGGCGTGAACCACCGCGCCCAGCTGCTATGCTATGTCATCTTTACTTCAGAAAACAAGCTGAGGGAGTATCTTCTTTCTGGAATACTGTCAGTCTTCATGGCAGAGAGAAAGGAGACAAAGTGAACCACTCTCTTAAACCTTCTGCCCAGAAAAGACACATATCACTTCCACATTTCACTAGCCCAAGCGAGTCCCATGGGCTCTCCTGATTTCATTTGGACTGGGATGTATCCTTCTACAGGGAAGAAGACTAAAGGAGAAACACTGGAACATTTAGTGAATAGTTACAGAGGCTACCACAGTATATGTACCTGTTCCTGACGTCTTTACACAGGGACTTGGCCAGTTATAAATTCCTTGGCTGAGTCATGTTAGTTCCTATTAGGTGCTCTACGTGGAGCAGTACTTAGATTTTAGCTTCATTTTTTGGCCTCTAAGGATTTTCCTCATTTTTTGGATGGGTGATACATTTGAAAAGTTTTAAAAATAGGTTATACATGGTTTTTAGTTGCTTTGCAGTGAAGGGAAGTTTAGTTTGCCTTGATGCCATTAACAGAATTTGACATTTACAATGCACAAACACATACAAATATATACCACCTGATATGTTGCTGGAGGTTGGGATCTCAAAAACAGACGTTGAGGTTGAGTGTATGGGGTGTCAAATATTTATTAAGGATCAACAGCTGTGAGAGGGAGGAGGCTGAAGCAGGATCGGGCAGAGAAAGAGGCCGAACTTCTATGCAGGCGCAACAAAGCCTCATTCAGCCTTACTGGCAGTTCTTGAGAAAGCATTGTGCATCAGCGATACCGGGCATTGGCCTGGCATGGTCTAGGCTTTATGGCTATAAAGCCACCTGTTCAGATGCCAGATGTAGGCTTCTGTGGGTGTTACCTTGAGCCAGGTGACTCTGCGGCTGAGGCAGACCCTGAAGGAATTGACAGCTAGAGGCTGTGTGCTGAACCACACTTCCTGCAGATGGGCAGCAAGTCCTTCCTTGAAGTGGGAGCTGGGCAGTAGATTTTGTGTCTGCCACACTCCTAGCATTCGATAAATATTATATTTGATTTTACACAGATTATTTGAAACAAGTAGGGTTTGGATGAAGCTTTGATTTTTGGTTTAAAGAGATTTTCCCTGTAATGGTGGCTATCGCAACAGCATCTGGCCTACTGAAGGCTGAATCTAAGCTATCTAGCCAGTGATAATGACTTAGCATTACAGTGTTTCTTTGTCGCTGGCCAGGTCATGAGGAATTACACGCAAAGAACGAGGCGCAAGACTTATCAACCCATAAAATTACATAGCAGAGCAAGATATCTAACTATAGTCTGATGTTATTTCATAGAGTCCGTGAAACAGCATCAAGGACTTGGCTTCAAAGGGTTATTTTATAGTACTCTGTGGTACTTGACTTTTACCAATAGCTAAAGTCCATGACCGTATGTGTTCCAATATTTGCCAGAGACATGTTGGTGCCTTTAAAGCTGTATCAGTAAATGATTACACTAGAAAAATGTACATTCCTAATAAAATTAATGTTTGGCAATCAAGAAATGTTTTACTTAAGTATTAGAAATCATCTAATAATGCAGTAACTATCATTATAGTAACATTTAACTCTTGTAATAAATGCATTACAGTCAGTTACACAATTAAAGAAATAATGTGGTAGTATGAGTCGTAAGATAAAGAAATAGAGAACTATATTACCCAAATTAGATTATGTGTGAAACAAGGGTGGATTAAAGAGTTCATTTATTGGAATGAGCTAAAAGAAAAATCACATGCAAAAGGGATAAAAATATACATTTTAGCTTTCATGGTAAAAAAAACTAAAGTAGATGATCATTTATTAGTTCATCGAATAGTCATAGGGGTGCTGTAACTCATGTTGAATTCACTAAATGATAATGTGACTGAGATGCAGTGTTAGAAATTCTGATTTAATTTTTAAAATAATTATTTGAGCATTAATTAACTTGGAAGCATTCATCTTTTGTTCTCGAAAACATTTTAAATGAAAAAAATGTTAATTGTGTTGCTGTCACAGTGATAGTATAGGATTAACCATTGTAGTATTCACCTAGATACAACGAGGAATTTGAATGCTATTTAAATGAACTGGCTGCATTTTTGTGGATTTCAGTTTTAGATTTGCTTTGCAGAAATAATAAATAAACGTAGTGTGTTTTGATAGCATTATGGAAAGCGGTAAGTAGTTGCAGCCTTTAGATACTTCTGAAAACCAGAAGAATGCATTCCTTTACTTGCAAGTGAGACCTTTGTATAAATTAACCTATAAAACCAAAATGTGAAATGATGATGTGAATGAGTACATCTGGATGTGTAGGAGGACCTTTAATTGCATGGTGACTGAGAAACCCTTTCACATATTGGAGAGATTACAAATGGCAGGAGATTATAGGAATTCTTTAAAGGAATTCAGTTTCTGTGGAGCAGGAGGCATTCCTATGGGTAAGCCTGGGTGTGCTTTATCATTGCCGGGACGTTTCAATGTGGTCATTGGGTCAGATTGGCAAAGAAGGTTTCTTTATGGGGACAAATTTGTTCTTAAGTTAGATCTGTGAATCTCTGTATAAAACCGGGATGGCTTTATATCAACACAGATTCCTTCATAGAGCTGCTGTGTCTGTAGGGTGACAATTGCCCCATTTAAGCAATCATGAGAGATCATTTATTCCGACTGTCTCGCGTCATACATGAAGAAAATAGAACCTGCTCAGTGAATAAACTTTGAAATAGTGGTGTATTTTAGAAGACTGCTCTGTAGAAACATAAAGAAATAGATAATGTATATATAAAGATATAAATGCATAATTGTATTCAGATGCAGGATTTAGAGATAAATCTGACTTGTCCAACTCACAGTGAGATATTTAACAGATCCAGGTCCCTGTTTTTTCCCATTGTAGGAACTATGTTGTATTTCCCAGGAAAACAATATAATCATGGAAATAATATTTTCTTTATTTAAGTTCAGAGATTTAATCCTAAGGATTTTAAATGAGCTGTCCTAAATTATTGTTAATTATTTATGTGTTTAAAATTAGAGTTTTAATTTTATGTATGTAAACATTTATATGAATTACATTCCTAGATATAAATTCAATGTATCTTAGTTTTAGAATCCAAAATTAGAAGTTATCTATTACACTAGCATTAGAAACAGAAATTGAATCAGTTCTTCCCCTCGCCCACGGGCTTTATGATTCCCATCAAACTCAGTGGGAATTTTCCAGCGTATTGTTGAAAAAAGTGGGCTAATTAAGAACTACCATATGAAATATTACACATTAATTTTATGGCATTCATTTTTGTTTAATTTGTGAAATAACATCAATTTTTCTGATTACCAAAGTAATACATATTAATTGCTCTCCATGTAGCAAGTACATAAGACTAAAAAGAAGTGAACTAATTATAATCTCAGTTCTGGAGAACTGTGAACAGGCTGGTATACATTTTCTAGTTATTTTTTCGATGTATGTGTCCAAAGGATAGCTATAATTTAATGGTGTCTCATTCTGTAATGCTATTTAGTGATAGCTTTTTGGATATATCATAATAAACTTTTGCTATAAGAATTCAAGATTTGTCTAACATTACTCTTAATGGATTTATCATTTTTGGTGTAATTATGCCTTAGGTGCTGGACAAAGATCAGACCAGATGTGAGGAATGCTGAAAAGGAAAGGTATGGATACCTGTGACTTCTACTCCTAAGTTTTGTCAAGCTAAAAAAGGTAAGAGAACAGATACGCACAGGACATATCTGAGGTAGGGTAGCTTCTGAATGTCCCTTTTCTGTCCATTGGCAGGAATTTGTTAGATCCGTGGTGTCCTGAGCAAAAGAGTTTGTAGGCTTTTATTTTGGCCTCCGCTTAAAGGGTCACATAAGTGCCCCAAAGCATCATATACTAGCCCAAAAGTGAATACTTTTGCGACTCAAGAAGTACCGTTCATTACTAAGGCTTAGCGTTACAATTCCGGGTCCTAAAATAGTTGTTCTTTCACATTGATTCGCAAGCATAGCATTTTCATTCATCTGGGTCTGTGCATCAGGTTATACAATGGCCCTTTGTCTGTGCCTATATGGGAACTAGCAATTTTTTATTCATGTCCAAGAAAGGGCATTCCTGGCTGTTACAACTGCACGTGAGTGCACCAGTGATTTATCTAATCACTGCTCCGTTGTGTGACCGTGGGTTATTACCAATCTATTTCTAATATAAACAATGTTGCAATGAACGTTATGTGAAAATATATTTATGTGCAAGTCTGATTAGTCCCCTAAGGTAAATGCCTGAAAGAGAAGTTGCTGGTTTAAAGGATTTGTGTAATTTTAAGGTATTTGATACATACTGTGAAACAGCCTAATATAGTTAATGAGAATATGCCTTGTGTGCTTGAAAATGAGACCGGGCACGGTGGCTCAAGCCTGTAATCCCAGAACTTTGAGAGGCTGAGATGGGTGGATGACCTGAGGTCAGGAGTTCAAGACCATCCAGCCTGATCAACATGGTGAAAACCCCATGTCTACTAAAAATAAAAAAATTAGCCGGCCGTGGTGGCGCGTGTCTGTAATTCCAGCTACTTGGGAGGCTGAGGCAGGAGAATCGCTTCAACCTGGGAGGCGGAGGTTTCAGTGAGCCGAGATCGCACCATTGCATTTCAGCCTGGGCAACAGGAGCGAAACTCCGTCTTAAAATTGAAAAAATAAAATGAAGTATGTATTTCGTTTGCCGAATATAAATTTTAAATGTAAACAAATCTACAGTTGATTACACTCGTTTAAATTTTATCTGCTTGAACTACCAGTGTCTGAGAGGGGTGCATTAAAATCTCCCAAGTACATTTATCAACTGAATTATTTGGCTGCATAGTTCAGCCACATGCTTTATTTCAAAGCTGTATTATTGAGTGCATACGTGCTCATAGTCATTGTATATTTTCCTCGATCTCTCGACCATTTACTGGTACATAATGACCTTTTCTTGAAATGAAAAGTTTTTACCTCTGCTTTTTTTTCTGGTTCACATTTGCTCAGTTTACATTTTCCTGTATTTTTATTTTTGAATCACTATATCTTTTTGCTCTAAATGCATTTGCTCTAGATAATATCTTGGCGTATATGTGTTTCTTAAAATAATCCAATCATTGAATCTCTTTTTATGATTCTAAAACAGATGTTGTAAGCTTCCTCTGTACAAGGCCAGATAGTGAAATATTTTCAGCATTGTGGGCCATATGGTATGTTTTCCAACTACTCAACTCTGCCATTATAGGATAAAAACATTTATAGACAATATGTAAACAGGTGGGGTCCCTATGAAATTTTATATTCTGTTGGGCCCTCAGGTCACAGTTTGTGGAAACTGGTTCTAGAGTTTAATCTATTTACATTTATTATCGTTAGTGTCATATTGGGACTTATATCTGTCATCATAGTCTATGTTTTCTATTTATCCTTCTATTTTTGTTTATTTTTTTCCTTCTTTCCCGTCTTTCACCTGGTTTGGAATTTGGATTTTGCTCCTATTGTTATCCTCCCTTCAACTTTCCTGCGATAATATTTTTAGTTCCAGATTGTGATTAGATTTCTTTTGTAGTATATCTTTTCTCTTTCATGTATACTACACATTCACAGTCACAATGGCATATTGCATTTAGATTTACTTATATATATTTCAGTATTTATTGTCACCTCTGTTTCTTTCCTTTCATCATTGTTTCCTCTGTTAAGGCTTCGGCAGAGTTTATTAGATGTTTGATCGGTGTCCATTAGTCTTTTCTTGAAAATATTACTCAAAGCGATCTATGGGCACTATGTATATCTTGCCTGGATTTGGGGGTCACACTTTGTTTTTTTCACAGTGGTTTGCCCCTTAGCCTACAACTTCTAGTTTTTGGTATTACAGATGACAAGTCCAGTATTAATTTAACTTTTTAAAAAGTTACTTCCCTCTCCAGATGCTATACTCATTTTCTATTTTTTTTTAAGATCAGGATATACCTAGCTGTATATTCCTTAATGAGTCCCTTCTGGAAACCCCCATGTTATTTTCAATGGGTACACTCTGTTCAATTATTTCCTTAATGATTACTTCTTCATCTGTTGATTTTTCTCTTTCTGGAACCCGTATTAATTTCAGGGTCTATGCTCAAAGTTGCTCAGCTTTTCTAGCCAGATTTACGTATCTTATTTTAGTTTTATTTTATTTTTAATGGACATATAATTGTACATATTTGTGAAGTACAACGTAATGTTTCAATACATGTATACATTATTTAGAAATCAAATCGGGGGCCGAGCCCGGTGGCTCACTCCTGTAATCCCAGCATTTTGGGAGGCCAAGGCAGGCAGATCAGGAGGTCAAGAGATTGAGACCATCCTGGCCAACATGGTGAAACCCCGTCTCTACTGAAAATACAAAAATCAGCTGGGCGTGGTGGCACGCGCCTGTAGTCCCAGTTACTCGGGAGGCTGAGGCAGGAGAATCACTTGAACCTGGGACGCAGAGGTTACAGTCAGCCAAGATTGCACCACTGCCCTCCAGCCTGGCGACAGAGCGAGAGACTGTCTCAAAAAAAAAAAGAAAAGACAAAAGGAAATAAAAGAAGTAAAATCAGGGTAATTAGCATATCCGTAATCTTAACCATTTTTTTGGTGATAAGAATATTCAAAATCCTCTTTTCTAGCTATTTTGAAATATACAACACGTTATTGCTAACTATATTCACCATTGTGCACTATAAAGTACCAGAACGTTTTTCTCCTGGCTGAGTGTGACATACTCACTGACCAACCTCACCCTATCTCTCCTCCCCAGTACCCTCCTCAGCAACTGGTAACTGCTCTCTACTTTTATGAGATCAGCGTTTTTAAGATTCCACATATAAGTGAGGTTATGCAGCATTTGTCCATCTGTGTCTGGCTTATTTCACTTAAAATAATGTCCTCTAGGTTCATCCGTGTTGTTGCAAAAGACAGGTTTTTGTTATTTGTTATGGTTGAATAGTATTCCATTGTGTACATGCACCACATTTTCTTTATGCATTCATTCACTGATGAACACTTAGGTTGATTCTATATCTTGGCTACTGTAAATGGTACTGCAATAAACATGAGAATGCAGATATGTCTTGGACATAATGATTCTATCTCCTTTGGATATATACCCAGTACTGGGATTGCTGGATCATACAGTAGTTCCATTTGTAACATTTTGGAGAACCTTTATACTGTTGGCCGTAATGGCTGTACTAATTTACACGCTCATCAGCAGCATATAAAAGTTCGCCTTTCACCACATAGACACCAACACTTGTGGGGTTTTTTGGTCTTTTTCATGGGTTTTTTGGTCTTTTTCATAATAGCCATTCTAAAAGGTGCGAGATGATCTTATTGTGATTTTGATTTGCATTTCCCTAATAATTAGTGTAACGTTCAGCATTTTTTCATATACCTGTTGGTCATTTGTATGTTTTCTTGTGAGAAATGTCTATTCAGATATTTTGCCCATTTTTAAATGAAAGTATTTATTTTTTTGTTATTGAATTCTTTGAATTCCTTATAAATTCCAGATATACATTATATCCCTTATCAGCACATTGTTTGCAAGTATTTCTCCCATTCTGTAGGTTGTAGCTTTGCCCTGTTGATTGTTTCTTTTCCTGTGCAGAAGCTTTTGAGTTTGACTTAATCCCATTAGTCTATTTTTGCTGTTGTTGCCTGTGCTTTTGAGTTCTTATCCAAAAAATCCTTGCCTAGACCAATGTCCTGAAGCATTTTCACTGTTTTCTTATAGTAGTTTCATAGTTTCAGGTCTTGCATTTAAGCCTTTAATCCATTTTGAGTTGATTTTTGTATATGATGAGATGTAGGGACCTAGTCTTATTTTTTTGCATGTGGAGATGAAGTTTTCCCATCATCATTTATCTTTTGAGATTTTTCTTCTACTTGATCTTCCAAGGATGTAATTTGTGTTTGGGAAGTATTATCCCGTCTCATTTGATCATTTAAATGTTTTAATTCACAACCGATATTTTTATTTTTCAGAATCTTTTAATGCCGTAATTGAATTTCTTTGTTTTTTTTTTGGGGGGGGGGGGGGGGACAGAGTCTTGCTCTGTTGCCCAGGCTGGAGTGCAGTGGTGTGATCTCGGCTCACTGCAACCTCTGCCTCCCGGGTTCAAGCAATTCTCCTGCCTCAGCCTCCCGAGTAGGTGGGATTACAGGCACACGCTACCATGCCGGGCTAATTTTTGCATTTCGTTAGTAGAGACGAGGTTTCACCATGTTGGCCAGGCTGGTCTCGAACTCCTGACCTTGTGATCCGCCCACCTCGGCCTCCCAACGTGTTGGGATTACAGGCATGAGCCACTGTGCCTGGCTGAATTTCTTTAAGTGTTTTTTTATTAACGTATTTTTGTTGTCATCCATCTCTGCCAGCAGCTTCATTTCACTTGTAACTTGTTCTCTTGCTTTTTCGTTCTTTACTTGACAATGGGTCGTCTTAAAGGAATTCTTACTTTCCTTTGCTTAGTCATGGATATATTTATTATCAGAGCTCAGATCAAGCTATACGGTACCTTAAGCACTGGTAATCATGATTGTGTCATGTGGCATGGTAGTCTTTATCCCTGTGCAGGTCACTAGTCCTCTGTGGCGATACTCGTATAATGTATTTCTGCCCTCTGGTCTCAGTTGCAAAAATTTCCACTCTGTCCCATTAGGCGTAGAGAAGGCTCAAAGCATCTTATAAACTTCCGTAGCACAGTGGGAGCTAGGGACACCACTTCCCATCCTGCAGGAGGACTCACAGATATTCTCTGGCTAAACTCTTTCTAGCAGCTTCTCACCCCTGACTGGCAGATCATGAAGCTCTAGTCTCAGCAGATAGCTACACAGTCATCCTCTAATTTTGTGAGGACCCCAGCACACACGGGGCTTAGTTTTTATAGTCTTGGAGCTTCATAGATCTTTCTGCCTCAGCGGCGATCTCGTAAATAGAGTAGACTTGTAGTTGGATTAGAATTGGGAGGTGAGGGTTGCACAGATATATGTTAAAGGCGGCATCTTCCCACAGCCTTTTTCCTGATTCCATCAACAATTCCTCACATAACCCCTCCAATTTGTAAATGCCTCCAGGTCATAGTAGTAAGTATTTGTAGAATTTGTGATTGACAGTTTTCTGCCCCCAAACAACTGCAGACACTCATATTTGGAAACTTGAAGATAACTCTATTTGAAAGTAAACTTCTGGGGCCAGGCGTGGTGGCTCATGCCTGTAATCCCAGCACTTTGGGCAGCCGAGGCGGACGGATCACCTGAGGTCAGGAGTTCGAGACCAGCCTGGCCAACATGGTGAAACAACATAGTAGAAATTTTAATCTCTACTAAAAATACAAAAATTAGTTGGGCATGGTGGCGGGTGCCTGTAATCCCAGCTACTCGGGAGGCTGAGGCAGGAATCGCTTGAACCCGGGAAGCGGAGGTTGTGGTGAGCCGAGATTGTGCCACTGCACTGCAGCCTGGGAAGCAGATGGAGACTCCATCTAAAAATAAATAAATTAAATAAACTTCTGAGAAAATAAATTTCCTGACATTTCCTTAAAACCCATATGATTTCAGTTATCATAAACTAAATTACATATAAATTTTGATTGTTTATCTTCTTAATAATTAGAGCAGGAAAGTTTTAAATTGCAGGCAAAATAGAGGTAAAGTAATATTTTTTTTACCCCCAGAGACCTGGAAATGAAATAAAATATTTTACAACTCTTCAGGAAAAGAAAAGTGATACTTTGTCAAGTGTCAATGCAGGAAGCAACATAAATGAAAACAAAAAATAATGAAATATCCAGTGTTCATACCAGTATTAGTCTGTTCTCATCTTTTTAATAAAGACAGACCTGAGACTTGGTAATTTATAAAGGAAAGAGGTTGAATGGACTCACAGCTCCACATGGCTGGGGAGGCCTCACAATCATGGTGGAAGATGAAGGAAGAGCAAAGGGACATCTTCCATGGTGGCAGGCAAAGAGCATATGAGAATCAAGCAAAAGGGAAGACCCCTTATGAAACCGTCAGATCTCTATGGGAACAGTATGGGGGAAACAGCCCCCGTGATTCAGGTATCTCCCACTGGCTCCCTCCCACAACACGTAGAAATTATGGAAGCTGGCTGGGTGCGGTGGCTCACCCCAGCACTTTGGGAGGCCAAGGCGGGCGGATCACCTGAGGTCAGGAGTTCGAGACCAGCCTGGCCAACGTGGCAAAATTCCGTCTCTACTAAAAATACAAAAGTTAGCCAGGTGTGGTGGCACATGCCTGTAATCCCAGCTACTCAGTAGGCGGAGGCAGGAGAATCGCTTGAACCTGGGAGACGGATGTTGCAGTGAGCTGAGATTGTGCCACTGCACTCCAACCTGGGTGACAGAGCGAGACTCCATCTCAAAGAAAAAAAAGAAAAAAAAAGTGTGGGAGCTACAATTCAAGATGAGATTTGGGTGGAGACACAGCCAAACCATAAAAATAGCTCATTTTCCCCAAAGCATTTATTCTTTAGAGTGATAGAAAAATGGACCCCTAGGAGGACGGTGTTTAACAATTTTGCAGAAAGTACCTTCTGGTAGCTACTATAATGTTAGGCCGCTTTTTCCTGGGATCCAAAATTTACTGTAGCATTTCATTGACTTACAGCTAGTGTGACCATAGATTTTGGATTTTCTAGAAAATTTTAATTTGGAGGATTCTGTAATATTGTCCAGCCATATTTTGTAGCACTAGGTTCAGAAATACGACCTGTATGTTGCCTTTGAATTTTGTGGCAGAGTTTCTTGAAGGTTATAGAGGATGAACATCTATTAACTAGGTGATGAATAGGTAATGGATTTCGAACCTCTAGCCTGTTTAGCAATTCCTTCCATGTAAAATGATCTTCCTTTTATGAAAATCTGGTCTTGACAGTGATATGGAAAAAAACCCGTAATTTAAATGGACAGATAATTCCCTAATGTGTTACCAGAGAAGTGGCTCCATTCCTGTTGTTCTCTGTTCTGACTTACCACTGAGAAGATAATGTTTAATCTGAATTCTAAAGACTTGGAATAAGTGAAGACCACAAATCACTAAAAACTTCCGGGGTTTAATATAACATTTTACTTTAATGTTCTTTTTGCTTCTTTTCATTTAAGCTTTCCAGTGACCTAGCATGTTCAGGCATGACATAGAATAACTAAAGAAAGAAGTACACTTAATTGAAGTTCATAAGAATCTGTCTGAAAAGGAATTTTCCACCTGTTGTAATTTACTGTGTTAAATATAATATGTTTTATAAATATAACATGTTTTGGTTGCATTTTAATTGCTTGTTCAGAAATACATCAGGGACTAACGTAATAGATGATATGAAGCTGTGTCGTCCACTATAGTAGCAACTGGCCACAAACGATTGCACATTTGTCATGTGGCCAGTTGAAATAGGAATGTGCTGCAAATGTAAAATGCATGCTGGATTTTGAAGACTTAGTAGAAATAAGATAATGGATAATATGACGTTAATACATTTTATATCAAATACATAGGAAATGACAATATGTTAGATATATTGGGTGAAATCAAACATGAATTAAAATAATCTCAACTATTTTATGTTTTTATTATGGCTATTAGGAAACTCTAAATGAAATAACTAGCTTATGTTATATTTCTATTAATCAGCACTTGGATAGAGAAAATAGATTTTTAAATGATTTAAAGGACCAGTTGATAAGAAGCTTTTTGCTGTTATTATCTCTGTTAGAGAGGATTTCAAGAAAGACTTGGGCTACTCCAGAAAAGCTAGTCAGCTGCTGGTCCTCCATCAGAAAAATGCCAGTGTCAGTGTGCTGTAGACAGGCCCCAGGTCACATTTTACTATTTGTGACTTATTGTGTTTGACTCATATTTAGTGCTCCGTAAATGTTTATTGAATTAGTAATGACTTACCGTTGTAATTCATTGGCTTGAGATTCAGAAATAATGAGTTTTATTTCCAACTGCGCCCCAACTAGCTCTGCGATCTTGCACAAAACACATCCTCTTTCCTTATGTCATTGTTGTTTTTTGGGGGTGGGGGGTGGACAGAATCTTGCTCTCTCGCCCAGGCTGGAGTGCAATGGTGTGGTCTCGGCTCACCGCAACCTCCGCCTCCCGGGTTCAAGCAATTCTCCCTGCCTCAGCCTCCCCAGTAGGTGAGATTACAGGCGGCCACCACCACACCTGGCTAATTTTTGTATTTTTAGTAGAGATGGGGTTTTGCCATGTTGGCCAGGCTGATCTCGAACTCCTGACCTCAGGTGATCTGCCCGCCTCGGCCTCCCAAAGTGCTGGGATTAGAGGCGTGGGCCACCGCACTGCACTCGGCCTCCTTATCTCATTTTTTTTTTCCATCATAAAATGAGAAGGTTTAATGTGATGACTGAATAATTTTCAACTCAGACATACTGTGGTAGTGTTATGCGACTCTGTGTTGCTGGTCTACTAGGCAGTTAGAATGTCCATTTCTAAAGTGGCAAATAAGCTTCTGCTTTAGTCAGGATTTTATTTTGCATGTGTCTACCCTCTGATACTGATTATTCTTTTTCTTGAATATGCTAACATAGGTTTCTGGAACCTGCAAAGAACCACTCTTCTGTCATCCTTATCTAATAAATAAAATATTCTCATCTCTCAGTTTTCTCTCTCCCCTGTCTACAAAATTAAACTCTTTGATTATCACCCTTCTTGGAATTTTAACTTTGATTTTGCATTAGAATATACCCAGCTTCTCACATGAAGAGTCTCGGTTCAGATGAGAAGATGAGGGCTTTGAGGCATAGTGATGGCTTACTGTGATGCCTTACCTTATTTTAACCTGATTGTCTCTCTTAGCTGAGAGAGCTGGACAGACTCCATTTTTGTTTCTTCACTCGCAGTCCCCCTTATCCCCCTCCCTCAAGGACATAACTAGTGCAAGCTGACTCCAAGCACGTCCGGGAATGCACTTACTGATAAGACATAGAGGCAAACTGAACCAGCAGCTCCTGGGGATGCGCTCGGTGGGTGGTACCCAAAGCCCCTGCATTATCTCTCTGTGAGAGTTTAAGCCCCTGCACCTGGAACTGTTTATTTTTCTGTAACTGTTTCTGTAACCATTAATCTTTTTAACTTTTTGCCTGTTCTGCTTCTGTAAAAATCGCTTCGGCTAAACTCCCCCTCCCCTATTTAGACCAAGGTATCAAAAGAAATCTAGCTCCTTCTTCGGGGCCGAGAGAATTTTGAGCTCTAGCCGTGTCTCAGTCGCCGGCAATAAAGGACTCGTGAATTAATCTCGTAGTGTGGCATTTCTCTATAACTCGCTCGGTTACAATATTACCAGGTGACATGGAGAACCTGTCATAACTTGGGGCCTTAGTTTATTACTCCATAGAATCCATATAATAATACTCTATGTGTTTCTGCTGACCTATGTGAGAGAAAGTTCTAATCTGGCACCCATGCTTTCAAATGGGAGATAAAGAGGAACTAGGCTGGGTAGAAGGTACCAAGAAAGAAAGGAGTCTTTTAAGGAGATCGTTCAACACGCTTTATTTTTCCTCTTCATTCGTGTTTCAAGCCCCATTATGTTTATTCGCCTATGCATGTTCCCCAAAGCCACGTTCTCTCATCTATTTCCCGTAACGATGGAGAGGACTGGAAACGCCGTTGAGTACTTTGAGCTCCTCAAGGAGTACAAATTGCTTGTTTCTGTACATTAACGAATTCTTTGACTTTTTCACACTTAGTTCCTTTCACTAAGAAGCTAATAGGCCGGGCTCGGTGGCTCAAGCCTGTAATCCCAGAACTTTGGGAGGCCAAGGTGGGTGGATCACGAGGTCAGGAGTTTGAGACCAGCCTGGCCAACATGGTGAAACCCCGTCTCTACTAAAAATACAAAAATTAGCTGGGCGTGGTGTGGTGGTGGGCGCCTGTAATCCCAGCTACTCGGGAGGCTGAGGCAGGAGAATCACTTGAATCCGGGAGGCAGAGGTCATGGTGAGCCAAGATCGTGACATTATATTCCAGCCCGGGCAACAAGAGCAAAACTGGAAAGAAGCTGATAGTTCAGGAGTAGATGCCACATACAGATACAAATAAGAGCTTCAAAACAAAGAACGTATAAGAAGTGCCAGTAGAATTCAGAGAAGACAGGCTAGAGGCATGAAGGAAAGCTTCAGGAAATACTTGAACATGGGAAGAAAGAGAAGCGAGTAAAGCATGAAAGGCAGAAGGAAGAATGTAAGAAAGGGAATAAGGCAGAAGTAGGAGCCAAGTTAGTGGAACAGCTGCTACTCCCATTTGAATTGATACTCAGTCAGGATTAGTAAAATGAACTTTGTAAAATTACTTTAGAGTTTCAAGGGAACTCTAATGGGAAATACTGCAGATGTGAAAGATCCACAGTGTGATGGCAAGAGCTGTCGACAGGGAGAGGTGGAGCAAGATTGCAGAACAGAAGGCTCCACCATTCGTCCCCTGCACAAGGACATCAGGTTAACCACTACTACACAGATAAAAACACCTTTATAAGAACAAAAATTAGATGGGCACTCATAGTACCTGGCTTAACTTCATATGGCTGAAAGAGGCAATGAAGAGATAGAAAAAAATGTCCAGAATCGCCTACGCGACCCCTCTTCCACCCTGGGTAGCAGCTGCGTGGTACAGAGAGACTTTCTGGGAGCTGAGAAGGAGAACACAGCAACTGTGAGGCATTGAACTAAGTGGCATCCTGTTAAATCGGGAAGGAAAACTAGACCAGAAGGAGCATTTAAACTAGCTCTAGCCAGAGGGGAATCGCCAATCCCAGCTATCTGAACTCGAGTGCTCGGAAGCCTCACCGCTGAAAGCCAAACTGCTCTTGGTCCCTAAGTAAACATGAAAGGCAGTCTAATCCATAAGGTCTGCAACTCATAGCCAAGTCGTAGTCTTGAATGAGGCCCAGAGACTGTGGACTAGAGAGGCACGCAGCATACCAAGACATCAGCTGGGGCAGGCAAGGGGGTGTTGGCATCGCCACTCCCCTGACCCCAGGCTGCACAGCCCACAACTTCGAAAGAGACCGCTTCCTTCCACTTGAAGAGAAGATAAGGAAGAGTGAGTAGGACTTTGGCTTGCATCTGGGATACCAGCTCAGCCACAGCAAGATAGGGCAATGGTCAGAATCAAGAGGCCCCTGTTCCAGGCTCTAGCCCCAGATGACATTTCTAAGCACACTTGGACCGGAAGGGAACAAGCTACCTTGAAAGGAAGGACCCGGTCCTGACAGCATTCATTATTTGCTAATTGAAGAGCCCTTGGGCCCTGAATAATGAACAGTGATACCCAGGTACTATGTTTAGGGCCTTGGTGAGCCTCTGAGACTTGCTGGCTTTAGGTAAGACTCAGCATATTACTAGTTGTGGTGGCTATGGGACAAAACTCCTTCTGCTTGAGAAGTGCAGAGGGAAAGGCAGAGGGGACCTTGTCTTGCACTTTAGGTACCAGCACCATCATAGGGGGTTAGAGAGCCAAGTGGGCTCCTAGGGTCCCCAATTCCAGGACTTGAATCTTTGAATTTTTTTTTTTTTTTTTTTTGAGGTAGAGTCTCACTCTATCACCCAGGCTGGAGTGTAGTGATATGATCTCAGCTTACTGCAACCTCTGCCCCGGGCTCAAGCGATCCTCCAACTTCAGCCTCCCAAGTAGCTGGGACCACAGATGCGCACCACCTCACCCGGCTAAGTTTTTGTATTTTTGGTAGAGACGGGGTTTCACCATGTTGCCCAGGCTGATCTTGAACTCCTGAGCTCAAGCAATCCACCTGCCTCAGCCTTCCAAAGTGCTGGGATTATAGGCATGAGCCACTGTGCCTGGCCTGGGACTTGACTCTTGAATGGCATTTCCAGACCTGTCCTGGGCAACATGGATACAGTAAAAAAAGTAAAGAAACAACCCACAGACTGGGAGAAATGATTTTCAAAGTACCCGTCTGACAAGGGATTAATATCCAGAATATGTAAGATGCTCAAATAACTCTATAGGGGAAAAAATGTAATAATTTGATCAAAGAATGGGCAAAATATTTGAATAGACATTTCTCATAAGACATACTATGGCAAATAGGCATTTGAAAAGGTGCTGAACATCATTGATCATCAGAGAAATGCAAATCAAATCTACAGTGAGATTTCTCACCCCAGTTAAAATGACTTACATCAAAAGGACAGGCAGTAACAAATGCTGGCGAGGATATGGAGAAAAGGGAACCCTTCCACACTATTGGTGGGAATATAAATTAGCACAATCACTATGGAGAACAGTTTGGAGGTTTCTCAAAAAACTAAAATGAGGTACCATATGATCCAGCAGTCCCACTGCTGGGTATACACACCCAAAAAAAGGGAGATCAGTCTATTGAAGAGATATCTGCACTACTATGTTTGTTGCAACACTATTTACAATAGCTAAGATTTGGAAGCAACCTGTGTCCATCAACAGATGAATGGAGAAAGAAAATGTGGTACATAGACACAGGGGAGTACTATTCAGCCATAAAAAAGAATGAGATCCAGTCATTTGGAACAACATTGATGGAACTGGAGATCATTATGTTCAGCAAAATAAGCTAGGCACAGAAAGACAGACATTGCATGTTCTCACTGATTTGTGGGATCTAAAAGTCAAATGAATTAAAATCATGGGCATAGAGAGTAGAAAGGTGGTTAAGAGAGGCTGGAAAGGGTAGTGGGGGATGATGGTGGAGGCTGGGATTGTTAATGGGTACACAAAAGAGGAAAAGTAAATAAAACCTACTATTTGATAGCGTGATAGGATGACTATAGTCAATAATAATTTAATTGCACATTTTGAAATAAGTTAAGGAGTGTAATTGGATTATTTGTAGCTCAAGGTCTAAATGTTTCAGACGATCGATACGCTAGTCTCCGTGATGTGCCCTGTTCTCCATGATGTGCTGATTTCACATTGCATGCCTGTATCAAAACATCTCATGTACTCTATAAATATACACAACTACTGTGTACCCACCAAAATATAAAAAAACTGGAAAACATTTTAAAAAAAGAGTTGTGGGCATTATTTTATAAGCACTGGAGGAAACGAATGATTTTGAGCCAGGACATGGCATGGTCAGACATGGGGATTGAAAATCGCACAGTTGCAGGATCATTGAAAAGAATGTTTTGAATACCAATTTAAAAAATAGAGAAATGCAGTTATATTAATTGCATTTCTATGGTGTTCCTTGGACTGAGTTCCTAAGTTTGGGATGTAGCCAAATACGGATGAGTTCAGGTCCTCCATTATGAATATCTTGTGATTAAAACAGTATTATTTCATATTCTTTGATTTGTTGTTTATCCTGAAGAGCAGATGTATTTCTGTTCCCTTATTTTCTTTGTAGTTTCCATGTAGATTCCCGTCTTCCCGTTTTTGCCCCCTCCATCTAGAGAAGATTCTTGCCCAGTCCCTCCCATCTAAATTATTTTTATTCAACCGTTTCCTCATGAGTGCCATAATCTGAGGCTTCCAATTTAAGGCAGTTATCCTGCATTCTCAGCATCTCCTATGTTCTCACCAAAATACAAGAGAGATTCAGAGAGGGGATGGAATCCTTAACATAATTCAAAGTAAAGCTAACATCCAGCCTTTTGCCAGAAGATGGGAAGAGTTTCTACTAACAGTACTGAAAAAAAAATTGGTATTGGCAGCAGATTTGAAACACTTTGCTGCTTGAGAAACCCACCAGGCTGAAGTGAAATATTTATCCCGCCCTCATTTCTAGTCTTAATTTGTCCCAAGGTCTTACTCAGCAGTCAGTAAACTGAGAAATTGATTCTGTATATTCTGAAATTGCATTCTGAAGAGGCTATGGCAATAAAATCTCACTCTGGCTCACATCCTCCTTCCTCCAATGAACGGATAACACACATAAAATTATCTCTTTGTACATGTATTGTAAGAGTATAATCCCTATAAAGTATCATTGTGCCCAGGTTTTCTTGTGGAATAAGTATCAATTATCTACTTCCACAATATTGCTGTGTAACAAACTACTGTAAAACCAGTGGCATGTAACAATACCCAATAATTTCTCATGTGTCTGTGAGGTTCAGTTGATGTACTCTGGGTTTACCTGAGCTTGCTCACATACCTGATGACGGGCTCTGCTCCTCGTCTCTTATTCTTTTTCTGAGACAAGTGTGTTAGCTTGGGCATGTTTTCAAGTTAACAGCAGAGGGCAACAGCAAGCAAGAGGATGCACACAACGAGTCATGGAAAACTAGGCTTGGAATGGACACGTTGAAACTCTATTGCATTCTATTGGCCAAAGCAAGTCATAAGAGGAAAAGCAAAATCATGTAAGGGTAGATTCAGGCAGGGGTAAAATAATATGGCCATCATTGCTATCTACCATAGGAAGGCATTGCATAAATGCATAGGAATTAGCAATCATTGCATAAAAAGATATAACGGTGGCTCACGCCTGTAATCCTAGCACTTTGGGATGCCGAGGCGGGTGGATCACCTGAGGTCAAGAGTTCGGGACCAACCTGGCCAACATGCTGAAACCCTGTCTCTACTAAAAATGCAAAAATTAGTTGGGCGTGGTGGCATGTGCCTGTAATCCCAGCTACTCGGAAGGCTGAGGCAGGAGAATTGCTTGAACCTGGGAGGCAGAGGTTGCAGTGAGCCGAGATCGCGCCACTGCGCTCCAGCCTGGTGACAGAGCGAGCATTCGTCTCAAAAAGAAAAAAGAAAAGGAAAGAAGAAAAAGACACAAAGTTGCTAGAAGAAAAAGAAAGTGAACTAAAAAAGAAATCTTTCCGATATAGTTACTAGTTTTGATAGCTCTTTTATGCGTACTTTAAAAATTATACATTTTCCTAGTTTGCCTACAGTTTGTTGTGGAAATGGTTAAAATAGTTTTCCATTTAGTGAATAGTACATTCTCTTTCTACTAGTTTATTTTTAACAGTAGATAAATACTAATATCTTTTTATTGGCGTTTGTATTCGTAAGAGTAATGCTAGGCTGTGCTGACTCCACGACAATCACAAAATAAAATCTCAGTGATTTAACATAACAAAGGTTTGTTTTCTGATGAATGAAACTTCTATGTGGGTGAGCAGAGACTCTTCCATCCAATACCTTATGGAGCCAGGCTTCCTCCATCTTGTTCATTTCCTTGTCAACTCATGGTTGTCAAGGTCACTGTGACAGAAGAAAAGAATGAAAAAGCCACATGAGGGCATAACTGCCTCAACCTTAAAATGATGTGCATGTTTTCTGCACCCGGTTCAGTGCCCAGAGCTAGTCAATTTTGAAACCATCTCAATCTGATTATAAAACAGGCTATAAAATATAGGGAAACACATAGAATCTTTGTGATCACTCCCTATGGCACATCTTTACATCTACATATACTTGTGTAATTACCTCGTTAAATACATGATTATAAGGTATTAATATCTGGTAGGATATAACTTCCTCTCATTAATCTTCTTCTAAAGTTATCTTAGGTTGGAGATGGTGGCACACACCTGTGATCCCAGCACTTTGGGAGGCTGAGGCAGGAGGATCTCTTGAGCTAAGAAGTTCCAGAAGAACCTAGGCAACATAGTGAGACCTTGTTTCTACAAAAATAATAATAATAATAATAATAATAATAATAACCACTACACATAATTAGCTGGGCATGGTGGCATGCACCTGTAGCCTCAGCTGCTCAGAGACTGAGGTGGAAGGATTTCATAAGCCCTGGAGGTGAGGCCGCAGTGAGCTGAGATCGCACCACTGCACGCCAGCGTGAGCAACAGAGGGAGACCTTGTTTAAAAAAAATGATATTGGACATTATTTGATTTGAAAATGTATTCTGGGCTGGGCGTGGTGGCTCACGCCTGTAATCCCAGCACTTTGGGAGGCTGAGGCGGGTGGATCACCTGAGGTCAGGAGTTGAGACCAGCCTGACCAACATGGAAAAACCTCATCTCTACTAAAAATAGAAAATTAGCCTGCCATGGTGGCACATGCCTGTAATCCCAGCTACTCGGGGCTGAGGCAGGAGAAACACGTGAACCCGGGAGGCAGAGGTTGCGGTGAGCCAAGATCCCGCCATTGCACTCCAGCCTGGGCAACAGGAGCGAAACTCCGTCTCAAAAAAAAAAAAAAAAAAAAACAGGAAATGTGTTTTGAAGGTATTAACAACTAGTATTTGTTTTTTTTTTTCTTTTTGTGTGTGTGTGTTTGTGTCTTCCTCTACTTGTTATTTTCTTATACTTTAAGTTCTAGGGTACATGTGCACAACGTGCAGGTGTGTTACATATGTATACATGAGCCATGTTGGTGTGCTGTACCCATTAACTCGTCATTTACATTAGGTATATCTGCTAATGCTATCCCTTCCCCCTCTCCCCACCCCCTGACAGGCCCCAGTGTGTGATGTTCCCCATCCTGTGTCCAAGTGTTCTCATTGTTCAGTTCCCACCTATGAGTGAGAACATGTGGTGTTTGGTTTTCTGTTCTTGTGACAGTTTGCTGAGAATGATGGTTTCCAGCTTCATTCATGTCCCTACAAAGGACATGAACGCATCGTTTTTTATGGCTGCATAGTATTCCATGGTGTATATGTGCCACATTTTCTTAATGCAGTCTATCATCGATGGACATTTGGGTTGGTTCCAAGTCTTTGCTATTGTGAATAATGCCGCAATAAACATACGTGTGCATGTGTCTTTATAGCATGATTTATAATCCTTTGGGTATGCACCCAGTAATGGGATGGCTGGGTCAAATGGTGTTTCTAGTTCTAGATCCTTGAGGAATAGCCACACTGTCTTCCACAACGGTTGAACTAGTTTACAGTCCCACCAACAGTGTGAAAGTGTTCCTGTTTCTCCACATCCTCTCCAGCACCTGTTGTTCCCTGACTTTTGAATGATCGCCATGCTAACTGGTGTGAGATGGTATCTCATTGTGGTTCTGATTTACATTTCTCTGATGGCCAGTGATGATGAGCATTTTTTCATGTGTCTTTTGGCTGCATAAATGTCTTCTTTTGAGAAGTGTCTGTTCATATCCATTGCCCCCTTTTTGATGGGGTTGTTTGCTTTTTTTATTGTAAATTTGTTTAAGTTCTTTGTAGATTCTGGATATTAGGCCTTTGTCAGATGGGTAGATTGTAAAAATTTTCTCCCATTCTGTAGGTTGCCTGTTCACTCTGATGGTAGTTTCTTCTGTTGTGCAGAAGAGAAGCTCTTTAGTTTAATTAGATCCCATTTGTCAAGTTTGTCTTTTGTTGCCATTGCTTTTGGTATTTTAGTCATGAAGTCCTTGCCCATACCTATGTCCTGAATGGTATAGCCTAGGTTTTCTTCTAGGGTTTTTATGGTTTTTGGGTCTGACATTTAAGTCCTTAATCCATCTTGAATTAATTTTCATATTCGGTGTAAGAAAGGGATCCAGTTTCAGCTTTCTCCATATGGCTAGCCAGTTTTCCCAGCACCATTTATTAAATAGGGAATCCTTTCCCCATTTCTTGTTTTGTGTCAGGTTTGTCAAAGATCAGATGGTTGTAGATGTGTGGTATTATTTCTGAGGGCTCTGTTCTGTTGCATTGGTCTGTATCTCTGTTTTGGTACCTGTACCATGTTATTTTGGTTACTGTAATCTTGTAATATAGTTTGAAGTCAGGTAGCGTGATGCCTCCAGCTTTGTTCTTTTGACTTAGGATTGACTTGGCAATGCGGGCTCTTTTTTGGTTCCATGTGAACTTTAAAGTAGTTTTTTCCAATTCTGTGAAGAAGGTCATTGGTAGCTTGATGGGGATGGCATTGAATCTATAAATTACCTTGGGCAGTATGGCCATTTTCTCGATGTTGATTCTTCCTATCCATGAGCCTGTAATGTTTTTCCATTTGTTTGTGTCCTCTTTTATTTCATTGAGCAGTGGTTTGTAGTTCTCCTTGAAGAGGTCCTTCACCTCCCTTGTAAGTTGGATTCGTAGGTATTTTATTCTCTTTGAAGCAGTTGTGAATGGGAGTTCACTCATGATTTGGCTCTCTGCCTGTTATTGGTGTATAGGCGTGCTTGTGATTTTTGCAAATTGATTTTGTATCCTGAGATTTTGCTGAAGTTGCTTATCAGCTTAGGGAGATTTGAGGCTGAGACGATGGGGTTTTCTAAATATACAATCATGTCCTCTGCAAACAAGGACAATTTGACTTCCTCTTTTCCTAATTGAATACCCTTTATTTCTATCTGCTGCCTGATCGCCCTGGCCAGAACTTCCAATACTATGTTGAATAGGAGTGGTGAGAGAGGGCATCCCTGTCTTGTGCCAGTTTTCAAAGGGAATGCTTCCAGGTTTTCCCCATTCAGTATTATATTGGCTGTGGGTTTGTCATAAATAGCTCTTATTATTTTGAGATACGTCCCATCAATACCTAGTTTATTGAGAGTTTTTAGCATGAAGGGTTGCTGAATTTTGTCGAAGGCCTTTTCTGCATCTATTGAGATAATCATGTGGTTTTTGTCTTTGGATTACGTTTATTGATTTGGGTATATTGAAGCAGCCTTGCATCCCAGGGACGAAGCCAACTTGATGATGGTGGATAAGCTTTTTGATGTGCTGCTGGATTCCATTTGCCAATATTTTATTGAGGATTTTTGCATCTATGTTCCTCAGGCATATTGGTCTAAAATTCTCTTTTTTTTTGTTGAGTCTCTGCCCGGCTTTGGTATCAGGATGATGCTGGCCTCATAAAATGAGTTAGGGAGGATTCCGTCTTTTTCTGTTAATTGGAATATTTTCAGAAGGAATGGTACCAGCTCCTCTTTGTACCTCTGGTAGAATTCAGCTGTGAGTCTGTCTGGTTCTGGACTTTTTTAGCTGGTAGGCTGTTAATTATTGCCTCAATTTCACAGCCTGTTATTCGTCTATTTAGGTATTCAACTTCTTCCTGGTCTAGTCTTAGGAGGTTGTATATGTCCAGTAATTTATCCATTTCTTCTAGATTGTCTCGTTTATTTGTGTAGAGGTGTTTATAGTATTCTCTGATGGTAGTTTGCATTTCTGTGGGATCAGTGGTGATATCCCCTTTATCATTTTTGATTGCGTCTATTTGATTCTTGTCTCTTTTCTTCTTTATTAGTCTTGCTAGCGGTCTATCAATTTTGTTGATCTTTTCAGAAAACCAGGTGCTGGATTCATTGATTTATTGAAGGGTTTTTTGTGTCTCTATCTCCTTCACTTCTGCTGTGATCTTAGTTATTTCTTGCCTCCTGCTAGCTTTTGAATGTGTTTGCTGTTGCTTCTCTAGTTCTTGTAATTGTGATGTTAGGGTGTCAATTTTAGATCTTTCGTGCTTTCTCTTGTGGGCATTTAGTGCTATAAATTTTCCTCTACACACTGCTTTGAATGTGTCCCAGAGATTCTGGTATGTTGTGTCTTTGTTCTCGTTGATTTCAAAGAACATCTTTATTTCTGCCTTCATTTCGTTATGTACCCCCAGTAGTCATTCAGGAGCAGGTTGTTCAGTTTCCATGTAGTTGAGCGGTTTTGAGTGAGTTTCTCAACCCGAGTTCCAGTTTGATTGCACTGTGGTCTGAGAGACAGTTTGTTATAATTTCTGTTGTTTTACATTTGCCTAGGAGTGCTGGACTTCTAACTATGTGGTCAATTTTGGAATAAGTGTGATGTGGTGCTGAGCAGAATGTATATCCTGTTGATTTGGCGTGGAGAGTTCTGTAGATGTCTATTCGGTCTGCTTGGTGCAGAGCTGAGTTCAATTCCTGGATATCCTTGTTAACTTTCTGTCTCATTGATCTGTCTAATGTTGACAGTGGGGTATTAAAGTCTTCCATTATTATTGTGTGGGAGTCTAAGTCTCTTTGTAGGTCTCTAAGGGCTTGCTTTATGAATCTGGGCGTTCTTGTATTGGGTGCATATATATTTAGGATAGTTAGCTCTTCTCGTTGAATTGATCCCTTTACCGTTATGTAATGGCCTTGTTTGTCTCTTTTGATCTTTGTTGGTTTAAAGTCTGTTTTATCAGAGACTAGGATTGCAACCCCTGGTTTTTTTTTGCTTTCCATTTTCTTGGTAGATCTTCCTCCATCCCTTTCTTTTGAGCCTATGTGTGTCTCTGCACGTGAGGTGTGTCTTCTGCATACAGCACAGTGATGGGTCTTGACTCTTCATCCAATTTGTCAGTCTGTGTCTTTGAATTGCAGCATTTAGCCCGTTTCCATTTAAGGTTAATATTGTTATGTGTGAATTTGATCCTGTCATTATGATGCTAGCTGGTTATTTTGCTCGTTAGTTGATGCAGTTTCTTCCTAGCCTCGAAGGTCTTTACAGTTTGGCATATTTTTGCAGTGGCTGGTACCGGTCGTTCCTTTCCATGTTCAGTGTTTGCTTCAGGAGCTCTTGTAAGGGAGGCCTGGTGGTGACAAAATCTCTTAGCATTTCCTTGTCTGTAAAGGATTTTGTTTCTCCTTTACTTATGAAGCTTAGTTTGGCTGGATATGAAATACTGGGTTGAAAATTTTTTCTTTAAGAGTGTTGAATATCGGCCCCCACTCTCTTCTGGCTTTTGTAGAGTTTCTGCCGAGAGATCCGCTGTTAGTCTGATGGGCTTCCCTTTGTGGGTAAGCAGACCTTTCCCTCTGGCTGCCCTTAATATTTTTTCCTTCATTTCAGCTTTGGTGAATCTGACAATTATGTGTCTTGGAGTTGCTCTTCTCGAGGAGTATCTTTGTGGCGTTCTCTGTATTTCCTGAATTTGAATGTTGGCCTGACTTGCTAGGTTGGGGAGGTTCTCCTGGGTAATATCCTGCAGAGTGTTTTCCAACTTGGTTCCATTCTCCCCGTCACTTTCAGGTACACCAATCAGACGTAGATTTGGTCTTTTCACATAGTCCCATATTTCTTGGAGGCTTTGTTTGTTTCTTTTTACTCTTTCTTCTCTAAAGTTCTCTTCTCGCTTCCTTTCATGCATTTGATCTTCAGTCGCTGACACCATTTCTTCCACTTGATCGAATCAGCTACTGAAGCTTGTGCATGCACATTCTCCGTCCAGCCGTGTTCTGTTGCTGGCGAAGAGCTGCATTCCTTTGGAGGAGAAGAGGTTCTCTCTGAGTTTTAGAATTTTCAGCTTTTCTGCTCTGGTTTCTCCCCATCTTTGTGGTTTTATCTACGTTTGGTCTTTGATGATGGTGACGTACAGATGGGGTTTTGGTGTGGATGTCCTTTGTGTTTGTTAGTTTTCCTTCTAACAGTCAGGACCCTGACCTGCAGGTCTGTTGGAGTTTCCTGGAGGTCCACTCCAGACCCTGTTTGCCTGGGTATCACCAGCCGAGGCCGCAGAACACCAAATATTGCAGAACGGCAAATGTTGCTGCCTGATCCTTCCCCTGGAAGTTTTGTCTTAGAGGGGCACCCAGCCGTATGAGGTGTCAGTTGGCCCCTACTGGGAGGTGCGTCCCAGTTAGTCTACTCGGGGGTCAGGGACCCACTTGAGGAGGCAGTCTGTCCATTCTCAGATCTCAAATTCCATGCTGGGAGCACCACTACTCTCTTCAAAGCTGTCAGACAGGGACGTTTAAGTCTGTAGAAATTTCTGCTGCCTTTTGTTCTGCTATGCCCTGCCCCCAGAGGTGGAGTCTACAGAGGCAGGTAGGCCTCCTTGAGCTGCGGTGGGCTCCACGGTGGGCTCCACCCAGTTCGAGCTCTTCCCAGCTGCTTTGTTTACCTACTCAAGCCTCAGGAATGGTGGACGCCCTTCCCCTAGCCTCGCTGCTGCCTTGCAGTTCGATCTCAGACTACTGTGCTATGAGTGAGTGAGGCTCCGTGGGCGTGGGACCCTCCAAGCCAGGCGTAGGATATAATCTCCTGGTGTGCTGTTTGCTATGACTGTTGGAAAAGCGTAGTATTAGGGCGAGCGTGTCCCGGTTTTCCAGGTACCGTCTGTCATGGCATCCCTTGGATAGGAAAGGGAATCCCCCGACCCCTTGCGCTTCCCGGGTGAGGCGATGCCCTGCCCTGCTTGGGCTCATGCTCCGTGGGCTGCACCCACAGTCTGACACGCCCCAGAGAGATGAACCCGATATCTCAGTTGGAAATGCAGAAATCACCCGTCTTCTGAGTCACTCGTGCTGGGAGCTGTAGACTGTAGCTGTTCCTATTCGGCCATCTTGGAACCTTCACACCTAGCATTTTCAACAAATTTTTTACAATTGATTAATTTTCTCTTAAAATTTTAATGTAATTTTATGACATCCTAAAATTTATAATTTTGTGTAGCCAGATATATTAATATTTTTCTTTAAGGTTTTTGACTTTGGTTGGTGTTGTATTTAAAAGAGTTTCCAAACTCAAGATTGTATGAATATTTACCAGTATTTCCTTTTCCCACTTTTATAATTTTATTTTCAGAAATTATTTAACCTATTTTTATTTCTTTCGGTGCATGATGTGACATTCTTTTCTTTTCAAATGGTGTTCTATTTCACCCAGTACCTTGAATAATTCATGTCCTGATGTCAATTGAGGATCCTATAGAGTTTACTTTTAAATATAGTTTCAGCTGTTGATTTGGGATTGTCATTGTCATTGAGGAAGTATGTATCCTAGTCTTAATTTACTATGTTCTTTCAGTTAAAACTCAATGCAGTGATGACAGCAGTAAATATCATTATATAATTTTCCAGTTATCATTGCATTATATATCGCTGCGTAAACAATTACTCTAATATTTAGGCTTAAAAGGAAAACCTGAATTACCTTAACAGTTTCTGTAGGTCAACAATCTGCATGTGGCTTATGTGGTTCCTCTGACTCAGGGATTTTGACAGGATCCAGTCAAGGTTGCAGTCATTTTATGGATGAGCTGGGGGAGGAAATAATTCTGTGCTTGTTGGGAAGTGGGTTTTTCCATTGTTCAGCATACATCAAGGCAGCTGGTTTCATCAGTACGTGCAGGTGAGAGGGCAAAGTAGAGTGTCAGTAAGAGTACCAGTAACATAACAGGCAAAGTCTTTTGTCATGTGATTTGCAACTGATACGCCGTCACTCATGCCTTATTCTACTTATTAGAAGGAAATCCATGGGTTCAGCTCACACAGAAAGAGACTTGTAATTAGTCAGGGTTCTCCAGAGAAACAGAACCAGTAGGATGGATGGACAGACAGAGATTGAGAGAGAGAAAGAGAAAGCGAGAGAGAGAGAGAGAGAGAGGGAGAGAGAGAGGGAGACGGAGAATGGGAACTTAGTCATGCATTTGTGAAGGCTAAGTTTCACCATCTGATGTCCGAAAGTTGGAGAACCAGGAAAGCTAGTGGTGTAATTTAGTCTGAGTCTAAAGGCCCAAGAACAAGGAGCTCCAATTTCTAAGGGTAGGAGAAGATGGATGTTTCAGCTCAAGCAGAAAGACTTCTCCATTCCTCTGCCTTTTGATTCTGTTTTATCTCTCAACATATTAAATGATGTCTACCCACATCGGTGAGTGAAGATCTTCTTTACTCAGTCTACTGATTGAAATACTAATCACTTCAGGAAACACCCTCGCAGACATACTCAGAAATAATGTTTTACCAGCTTTCTGGGCATCCCTTAACCGAGTCAAGTTGACCTTTAAATTAACTATCGCAGAAGGGGATTACGCAAGGGCATAGATACTAAGAGATAGGGACCACTGGAGGACGTTTAAAAAACTACCTACCACAGTCACGTGAATATGGTTGATTCTATTTTTAATTTTCAAACATAGGATGATTATTTTAATTTCCTCATCAAACATTACATGGCCCTAGTGTATTATTTATTTTAAAACTCTGCATAATTCAATTTCTAATATTTTATTTAACATTGTTACGGTAATATTTATAAGTGAGAGTATTTTTTCTTTAAATTTGAAAAGTAACAAATCTGTTAACTGTGTTAAGTAAAATGGCAAAACAAGGACTTTTGAAATCATTTCCTCCGTGAAAGCGGTAAGAACACTGGCAAAAATAGTCAGAATAAACAAACCTCTTCAGAAGTCTGGAAATGATCCAAAGTCAGACTTTGAGAAACGTCTGATCATTTATCTTTGTGTGATAAGTGCTTGTTCCTTGCCCCTCGGCAGAGTAAAGTCGAATATCAAGCAAGAGCACCAGGGCAATCGGAGGCAGAGCTTAGATTAAGGGAAATCTTCTGGCTCCTACCACGTGCCTTGCCCACCTCATCTCATTAACTTTGTGAGAAAACAGGAAGGCTAGGGAGACATCCTCTAAAGTCATGGAGTCAAAGCATTGTTATAGGGCCAAAAGTCATACATATTTTGTAAAATGTCTTACCTATGAACGTCCAATTGAAGCTAACCATAAGAAAAAAAAATTACCTCTGAAAAGGTTAAGGACTTTACAAAGAACTCTGTATAATTAAAACAGTAGAAAATCATAGGAAAAAATGAAAATGAAGTATTCACACCGACCTGGGTTTGAAACTTAGCTTTACCTTTTACTAGCTGTGTAACCTTAGGCAAGCTACCTGACTTCTCTAAGCCTCAATTTCCTCATGTGTGAATCAGGAATAATGAAAGTACTTAACCTCATAGAACCCTCTTTAGGATGAAATATAATAGTACTTAAAAAGCTATGGATAGCTTGGTAAATGCTTGAAAATGAAAGCCTATTTGGATTGCTGACTTGGTATTTTAAGATGCCTGAGCCAAGAATGGATTTTACTAATTTCTTCTCTACTTGTTGCCTCCCTTCATTTTAAAACATATTTTCACTCCCAATATATAACAAACAGTACATAATAAGGATTTAATAAATTAGAAAGGAAATCGGATTGCAAAAAGTTAACCGAAAAGGAAATCTAATATTGTTCTACTCAAATATTCTTCTTTCCATTTTTTTCTAAAGTCCTGATTTTCTTATTACTAGAAAAAGTAAAAACCATAATGAGTGAAAAGAGAAGTCATAAAGAGTAGCATTTCGAATACAGTAAACACTATATTATGATTGTTGTTCATGATTCAAAACCAGTTTCACATTAAATACCTTTGCCTTTGCTCTTCCTTTTCTAGGTAGAAAAAAAAATGTTTCCCAATAATAACAGGTTTTAGTTACCCTTTGATATGGTTTTGCTGAGTTCCCACCGAAATCTCATCGTGAATTGTAGTAGTTCCCATAATCCCCATGTGTTGTCGGAGAGACCCGGTGGGAGGTAATTTAATCATAGTGCCCGTTACCCCCATGCTGCTGTTCTCCTGATAGTGAGCGAGTTCTCATGATATTTGATGGTTTTATAAGAGGCGTTTCCCCCTTTTGTTGGGCACTTCTTCCTGCCATCATGTGAAGAAGGAAATGTTCGCTTCCCCTTCTGCCATGATTGTCAGGTTCCTGAGACCTCCCCAGCCACGTAGAACTGTGAGTCAATGAAACCTATTTTCTTTATAAATTACCCAGTCTCAGACAGTCCTTTATAGCAGCATGAGAATGGACTAATACACCCTTCCGGCAAGCCTACCTTCTCCCCTCCTTAGGTAGCACAGACAAGAAATTACCAAGAGGGAAGAAAAGGCTATAACTCTTTTCTGGTTCTTTATATCCTGTTCTCATCCCAAAGTGCGAAGCTATTGACTAGTAAGAAACTCTATGATTTTATTTCTTCAATCAAACATTTTAAGGATTTTTACTTCTGTTTTTGTTCATTTTTAAAATGTAACCACATACCACCTGCTGCCTAAAACTATCTCTAGCCCATTGGTTACATCAGTACCCTGCCTTAAATAGCATATTAGAAAATGAAATGTATGTAGCAAGCGGCTTTGACTCACCTGATTATAATCTTGTCATCAAAAAAGTTATTTAAAATTACACTTATACAATCACAGCTTGCATATAAACTTTAAAAATGCATTTGTGAGAGAAATAAATAAGATATTTTGCAGATATGTAAAGTGGATCTACCTGATTCTATAAACTAGGATTCTGATAAGCGTTAAGAAATTCCACTCTGGAAAATTAAAGTACATTTCTCAGAAGTAGCCAAAGTCATTGCTTTTTTTCTTTTCATTTCATAGCTACAGCAACAGAAGCCATAACCATTTTAATACATAGTGCCTAGCATATAGTAGCATCTCAATAATTTTGTTGAGCATATGGACATAAGAATTAATAAAATAATGCAACATTATGTATAGGGATAACAAGATACCACAGGCACAGACATATATATTGGAAGAAATGTTCATTAAAAATGCGTCGATTATATACATATTAGTGAATATAACCTCTAAAATATTAACCAGATATTAAATAAAGTAAAGTAGAATTTCATCTATAGTATATCTTTGATATGTTTACAAAGGGGTGAGGTGGGGATTGAAAATAGCAAAGAAATATATATGGTATGATTAAATTTTTAAATTAATTTTTGTAATTGATAAATAATACCTGTACGTATTTATGCAGTACATAGTGATGCTTTGATAGGTACAATGTGTAGTGATCAGATTCGGGTAATTAGCATATCCATCATCTCCAACATTTATCATTTATTTGTGTTAGGAACGTTCAATGACCTCTTTTGAGTTGTTGGAAGCTATGTAATACATTATTGTTTACTAACTTCCACTTCTGTCCATGTTCTCTCCCAACGTGAACAACCAGAAAATGAGAAAAAATATTTGAAACAGATGTTTTCATTAATCAGGATAATGGACAGTATAGCACTGTGTTCACTAAGAGAAACAAAGAGGTGAGCTCTACAATCACTCCAGCTTCCTATCAGGAAGGAATTTTAGAACGATGACACAGAAAGAATTCAAGTAAGAGAGACTTTTGTTTCACGAAATTGAAAAGATAGAAATCAGAATTTAGGTATTTGAAATGAATTGGAATTTTATAGCAGAATAATAGAGAGGAGGGAGCTATGCAGAAAAAAAGCTCCAGAAATCTTTCTGTGGGCCCTTTGAATCCTTCACTACTAATCAGCACATTTGCAGGGTGAGTCCCGTGAGGCAAGAGAAAGAACGAGTGCCTGGGAATCATCAATTGAAAATTTTTCAGAGCTCTCTGTCACTGCCCTACAAGAACACAGTTGTTGTTAAAGAAGTTGGGTTTATTACTCACTCGTTGCGGTGAAGGAGAATAAACACCATCTCGTTTGTTTTCCTTCTTTTAGTGATCATAATCCTGCACTGCCCTTTGTCTAGATTAGAAAATAAGTTGTTTCCAATATGTTTTCTGGTTGTTTATATTGGGAGGAAAAGTTGTGTAAGTACCTGACAACTCAGATATAGAGTCTTAGAAAGAACTTCTTATAGGATTTGGGCTTTGGCTGGGTAATTTGGTAAAGGGTCTGAGGAAGAGGGAGTTTTGTCTAGATCAACTCCTGTTAGGAAACAGGAGCAATTCTGCAACTGGGTATCTGAGTAGAATTTGTATAAAAGGAGGGCAGGCTAGAACAAATATAAAGCTGTAATTGGGAAAACAAGTAGCAGTCACTCAAATTAGCAGGTAAGTGGGATATTTTGCAGTTTTTGCATTGCACAGCGATCTTATTTGTGTCTGTCCTCAGACAAAATTATGAGATGACCTTATTTTATCTTAGTTTATCATGGTCTGAAATTGGTGTTCTGTGAAATTGTCCGTCTTCACCAAGAGAATAATATGGCTTAGCTGTGAGTGGCAGCCCAGCTTCTAATAGCACTGAGGCCTAGCTATGAGTGTCTGACCAGTTGCTGGCTGTCAAAGACTGCTTTTCAAAATTTCCTACCACATAGGACTGAAACATCTTTAATACCCTACCATTGAAATAGAGAAACGTCACTTAATGCTCTAAGCACTCAGTAGGCACCAGAAGGCTAAAGTATCCCAAGAGGAAAGGCTATTCTAGGTATAGCCTAGTGACGCTTATAAACAAACTTTAAAATTAGTATCCAAAAAGATTAAGCTGATCTTCAGTTTATTGCCTAGCAACAACAACAACGAAACAAAACAAACAAACAAACAAAAAAACAACCAGCGCAACAGCAAATTGTGACCCATAACCTGGAGGAAATCAGAGATAATTAAATTGGCTGGCAAAGCTTTAAAATAGTTTTTTTTTTGTTTTTGTTTTTGTTTTTGAGATGGAGTTTGGCTCTGGTCACCCAGGCTGGACTACAGTGGCCCGATCTCGGCTCACTGCAACCTCTGCCTCCCGGGTTCAAGCTAGTCTCCTGCCTCAGTCTCCCAAGTAGCTGGGATTGCAGGTGCCTGCTACCAGGCCAGCTATTTTTTTGTATTTTTAGTAGAGACGGGGTTTTGCCATGTTGGGCAGGCTGGTCTCCAACTCTTGACCTCTGGTGATCCACCTGCCTTGGCCTCTCAAAGTGCTGGGATTACAGGCGTGAGCCACCAGGCCCAGCCTAAAATAGTTATTAAAATACTGTAATGAGAGTAATGGAAGACAAAACATGGGATTTTTGAGCTGAAACATATGCCATCTGATACTGAAAGCGAAGTGTGTGTAATTACTATCACGGTAGACACTGCAAAATACAAGATATGGGAATTATTTCAACTGAAGCAAAGATAGAAAATTCAGACTGTGACAATAGAATATGACTGATTTACAAATCTATTAAATCATCTTACCGGGGAGGTTAGGAGAAAAGGTGGAAATGAGCTTAGGAGATTAAATGTAAAAGGAGCTCACATAAACACTGCATTCTGTAGTATGACATTGTTTCCCATGGGAACATGGGTTAACAATTCTGAAACCAGTATACATTGACACTGCAACTAACCAAGTGAGCAAATAAATGATGGACTGTGGGAGCCTAGTTTCTCACAGTTAGAATGAAAGGTTGTAGACAAATGAGGCAGAAAACTAGAATGATGCATGTAGTAATGGATTAGAGCTGAAGACATCAATATAAAGTCATGTTTAACGTAACATACATACAGAAATATTTATAGATAGGCTGATACACACAGCCTAGTACACATACCTATATTTTCTTGCTTTGTCAACTGCGAGAGCCTAAAAACAATGGCAACCCATTGACAACCAACAAAGCTAGGACCCAGGTCTAGGTTTCTAATATCATTATCTAATTAAAGAGAAAAACAAAATAGGAATGCCTGAAGAAATGGCTGTTTCTAGAACTAGGGCAGGAAGTACATAAGATGAGCCTGAAGCTTCTTATGGTACCAGAAAGTAAAGAAAATTTTAAACACAGAAAAATGAGAGCATATCAAAAGGACACAGGAGCCAACTGAAAGAGCACACAATGGCCAAAGTTGAAATAATTTGAGGAAGAAAATTAATGAGGCAATATTAAATTTTACTCCAAAGCATACAATAAGTATCTGGGATTTTATAGTGATATAAATTAATTATTGGGAAAAAAAACAAATAATGGAGAATAGAGAAATCCATATAGAAGAATTTCAGATATTTTATATTGATACTCCCTAATCCAACAAGTGGTGTTTAATGCCCCTTTCTTTTTAGTATTGGCTTCACTTAATGATTTGCTTTGAGAAAGCAATGTATGGAAAACAAGGAGTACCTTTACAGTGGAGAAACCTGTCATACGCTGGTTTGACGACGTGATTAAGCCTAATATCCTCAGCAATTTGTCATGCGATATCATGTAACCCTGATATAATAGGACAAGGAAAATAGTTTGCCTCTGTGAGATTCTGCCCCAAATCTCATAATGTTAGTCTAATAATACGAGTATCACCAGACATATCCCAACTGAAGGATGCTCTGTAAAAGACCTCACTAGTACCTCTCATAGCTGTCAGGGTCATAAAAAGTAAGGACAATCTGAAAAACTGTCACAGCCCAGAGGAGCCTAAGGAGACTTGAGGAGTAGATGTAATATGGTATCTTGCACAGGATCAGAAAGCAGCAACAGGTAAAACCTAAGGCATACTGAGTAATACAAGGACTTTAGTTAATAATATTGTATGAATATTGGCTATTAGTATTGGGAAATGCACTATACTAGTGTAAGATGTTAATAATAAAAAAACGAGGTATGAGATTTTCTGATGTGAGAAGTTACTATACTATATTCATATCTTTGCAGTAAATCTGAAACTATTCTGAAATGTTTATTAAATATTAACAGGCCAGGCACGGTGGCTCACGCCCATAATCCCAGCACTTGGGGAGGCTGAGGCGGGCAGATGACGAGGTCAAGAGATCGAGACCAGCCTGGCCAACATGGTGAAACCCCGTCTCTATTAAAAATATAAAAATTAGGCAGGCATGGTGGTGGGTTCCTGTAATTCCAGCTACTAGGGAGGCTGAGGCAGGAGAATCGCTTGAACCCGGAAGGCGGAGGTTGCAGTGACCCGAGATTGCGCCACTGCGCCCCAGCCTGGGCGACAGAGTGAGACTCTGTCAAAAAAATAAAAAATAAAACCATCAGAGATGTCATGAGACTTATTCACTGTCAAAAGAAGAGCACAGGAAATACCTGCTCCCATGATTCAGTTACCTCCCACCAGGTCCCTCCCACAATACATGGAACTTCAGGATGAGATTTGGGTGGGGACACAGCCAAACCATATCAGCTAGCATCAATCAGTGTGGTATGAAGAATAATGCTTGCTTCTTCCACAAAAATTTCGAAGCCCTAACCTCCAGAACCTGTGACTATGTTACCTTACACATCAAAATAATTTTTCTGATGTGATTAGTTAAGATGCTTATAATGGAATATTTATCCTGGATTGTGGGGTCGCTGTAATCATAAGGGTTATTTTAAAGGGAAAAGGGAAGCAGGAGAGTCAGAAGAGATTTGATAACTGAAGCAGAGAGCGGAGTGATGTAATTGCTGGAAGAAGACCACAGCCAAAAATTGCAGACAATCTTTAGAATCTGTAAAAAGCTTTCTCCCATAAAAGGCTTCCCCACTAAAGCCTCCAGAGGAGTGCAGTCCTTCAGATACCTCTCCTTTAGCCCTATAAGGCACATTTTAGATTTCTGACTTCCAGAACTGTAAAATAATATAATTTTATTGGTTTAAGCCATTGAGTTTGTGGTAATTTTTCAAAGCAGCAATAGGAAACGAATACACCATGATACACAATCTAAACAGAAACATAACCAGATAAGAAAATCACAATACAGCTTCCCTTATGAGCACAAATACAAAAGTCCTTCAAAATATCTCCAAACTGAATAATCCATCTTGTCAAAATGTTTTTTATCTCAGTCATGTGAGATTGATTTATCATTTGAAAAACAAACTTTGTACTTCATTAACCAATGAAGGAAGAAAAAAATCTCAATAAATGCAGCAAAAGCTTGTGAGAAAATTCACTATATATTCATGATAAAAATTCTCAGAAAACTGGGCAGAAAAGTAAACTCTCAGTCAGATAACTTGTATCTGTGAAAAAACTACTCCAACTAACAAACTAACATTATGCTCATGATTTAACACTGAATTCCTTCTGGTTAAGAGAAAAAAAATAAGATATATACAGCTTTGAAAGGAACATTAAAACTGTATTCACAGAATACATCTCTCTAGATAGACAGATAGATAGACAGATAGATAGATAGATAGATAGATTATCCTAAATTATCTTTAAAAAATTACTAGAACTGGTAAGTAAATTTACCAACATGACAGGACAAAAGGCCACCGTGTGTAAGATTAGATGTATTCCTGTATCCTAGGCATGGAGAATTAGAAATTAGAAATTTTAAAATGCCATTTATAACAGTATGAAATATATATATGGGTAAATATACTAAAATGTGCTTGTAAGACCTGTACATGTAAAATTATTAAACACTGCTGAAATAAACTTATGAATACTAAATACATAGACAGCTATACCGTGTTCATGGATTGAAAAAGTCAATATTGTTAATATGTAAGTTTTCTTAAAATTGATCCATACAATCTCTATTAAGATGTCAGCAGGTTCTTTTTTTTTAAATTGAAATTGAGAAACTGAGATAAAAAATTCATATGGAAATAAAAAGAACTTAACGATTCAAAATTATTCTGAAAAAAAGAAAAGTTTCAGGACATGTACAACATGATTTGAAGATTTAATATGAAGCTAAAATAATCAGGACAGCATGGTATTAACATAAGGATAGACAAATTAGTGGAAGATAAGAGATGGTCCAAAAATAGACCTAGAAGGAAATATAAATGTTTATGACATTGTAAAGGGCAAAGATTTCTAATGTGGGACACCAACATTGTGAACTCTACAAGAAAAGAAAAATGTTAAACTAGTTTTATCCGTATTAAAAGTTCCTGCTTTTGAGAAGACACTATTAAGAAAATGAAATGGCACATTGGGAGAAAATATTCACAATACACTTATCTGAGAAAACACTTGTGACTTCACAAAAGAAGATATGCAGATGGCCAAGGCACACATTAAGTGTAATTATCAGTCTTTAATCATCGAAGAAATACACATTATACTTGCAATGAGATACTATTTCACACCTGGTAGTATTGCTAACTGGCAGATGATAGAAAATTACAAGTATTGGTGAGGATATGCAGCAAACCAGAATGCCCATAAATTGCTGGTGAGAAAGTAAAAATTTATAATAGCTTTAAGAAAAGTTTAGCATTTTAAATTAAAATAAACATACATTCACTTTATGGCTCACCAACATAAATGAAAATATACGGCAACATCTATACATGCACATGTATGTTCCAAGGAATTTCATTTGCAATAGCTAATAATCTAGAAGAAACTCAAATGCCCATCAACTGGTAATAGATCATCGGGGTATATTCATACAGTAGAGTACAACTCAGGAATCCAAAGGAACTAACTACTGATATGTACAACATATAGATGGATATCAAACACATTATGCTAAGTAAAAGAAGCCAGAGGAAAAAAGTATACAAGTAGTATAATCCTATTTATGAGATTGTACAAGAAGTAAAACTAATCTATTGGAAAAAATAGATCAATGATATGGCTGAAAATAGCGAGGACTTCTAGCAAAGGGCCACAAAAATATTTTTAAGGTAAAGAAAATATTCTATATCTTGATTGTCAGCGTGAATGCATGGGTGTAAAAATCTGTTAAAATGAGAAACTGTACACTTAAATAGTTCCATTCTATTGTACATAAAGTATAACTCAATGCAGTTGATTTTCAGTGTTTACATATGTATGTGTGTGTATTTTGGCATGTGTCTGTAAGAGGTGGCGAATGAAGTGCAGGAGTGCATACTAGGCTATTTGATTACGTTTGCGCTGTAGACGTGGGGTCGAGGAATGTAATTTTTTGAAACTTTCTCATCTTGTAATGTTTATTTTTTCAAAAACAGTAAGCATGCATTACTTTTGAAAGTTAATAAATAAGATAGAGACACAATTAAAAGGTAAAAGGCAAGTTCTATTTATTCATCTCTTTCCCAGCTCCATACCGTAGGGTCTAGCACAAATGTGATAATACGGGACTTTGAATTATTTAATCTTTTCAATAGAGGACCAGGTATCCTGCAGTCCTGACAAATATCAAGTGCTTTATGCCTTATCCTGGTTGGGTTTCCCATTCTGGTTAATGGTGGCATCGTCCTTACGGGTCTCTGCGCTCGAAAGTCGGCTGTGATTTTCGATATTCCCAAGTTGACAGGCCTGTTTTCTCCCCTCTGTTCCATCTCACATCTGTTTATTGAAATTATGCCTACCCGACAAGTTCTAGTTGAAATAACTCTCCCAGGAAGGATGGGCCAAACTTCTGATTAAAGATTGGTTTATTTAAACTCTTAGATTGCGTTATCATTCTCCTATAGCACTTCACACATGAAATGTAAGGAGGAAAGTGTGGTAAAGTGGAAATAGCTTTTGGACTTAGAATGTGAAGGTCAGGATGCACACTCCAGCTGTGTCATTTACTAGATCTGTTACCTGTGGCATCAAGCTTTAGCCACAGGGTCCTCAATCTTCTCATAAACAAAACGTGGGCAGTAACCACTCCTTGGTGTTGTTTTGAAAGTCTGATTAGTTAATTTATGAATAAATGCATAACACACAACTTGGAATATGTCAAATATGTTTAGCGGTTCACCAAAAGATAAGCTTCTATCTTTGAATAGACTGAAAGTCTCTTGATAACCAGGGTCAAGTCCTGCCCACCTCTGTCCTATCCAAATCCTCCCTATGCACCTACTTAGCATATTGCCTGGTACATGACAAACTCAGTCAATGTTAAGTGAATTAAATTTTTTGAATTAGGATAAAAATAACCTGCTGAGCAGTACTGAAGACAGCTTATTCTGGTGTTTGTCCCCAAATCTTCATTTTGCCACATTAGAATTAGGTTGTTTACCACGTATACCCTCTGTGGTTTTGGTTGTAAAAGATGCATGTTTGAGGAACAGATTGTATTGACTTTTTCTGCAAGATCGTGGCATTTGATGGCACTATATCTCATGTGGTAAAAGACTCTAAGCAGGACCCCACACTCTTTGATGACACCCTATTTTGCATTTACACTGTTGCTCTGAGAGCTACTGTGAAGGGAGCAGTAAGACAGTAGTCTGACAAAGTAAAAATAAGTTTTATTTGGGGTGTAAGTTGGCTAATTCCTTGATTCAAATTTTTCCCCCTTTGTGATTACTGTGTCTTCGTTTAAAAGACAGAAAACTTATAAATTATACTTTTCTACCTGAGAGAAGATCGAAATGAAGGAGTAATATGAAAGATGTAATTATAATGTGCCAAAATAGGATCATTGCAAGTCGTTCTCTTTTTAAGAATTTGTTTTGTTGGGAAGCCGAGTCAGGCAGATCACCTGAGGTCAGGAGTTGGAGACCATCCTGGCCCACATGGTGAAACCCAATCTCTACTAAAAATACAAAAATTAGCTGGGCGTGGTGGTGGGTGCCTGTAATTCCAGCTACTCGGGAGGCTGAGGCAGGAGAATCGCTTGAGCCAGGGAGGCAGAGGTCGCAGTGAGCCGAGATCGCACCACTGCACTCCGGCCTGAGCAACAGAGTGAGACTCCGTCTCAAAAAAAAAAAAAAAATTTATTTTGGATGACATTTAAATTAAACTGCATCTCAATTCAAATACAAAGTAGGAAATTCAGATCACTAACTTTGCCAATCTGTCAATAGACTATCAAAAGTTTTAGCAAGACAGAATTGTCCTTTTGAAAATCTTATACCACATCCCTAGACACGACGATAATTACCTTGTTCAAGTTGTCACCTGGTGACTTAAACTTAAAACTGCCTTCCCCCACAGTGGTAACAGTCCTTATTCATGAAATAACTTGTATGTGTTGGTAGCTAGATAACTAACATTTCTTAATTATAACAGATGCAAATCCATTAAGGGAATAATACTGCATACTCCGAAACCAGTCATGTGTATAATCGTGAGCAATGAAATAATCATGTAAAACTAATCATAATGGCTGTCGTTTAATGGACACCTACTAAATTTAGGTTTTGTTTGTTTATTTTTTGAGACAGAGTCTCAACTAGGACCGATATTTATGTATTTAGTTTTTTGCGACAGAGTCTTGCTGTGTCGCCCAGGCTGGAGTGCAGTGGCACGATCTCAGCTCACTGCAATCTCCGCCTCCTGGGTTCAAGTGATTCTCCTGCCTCAGCCTCCTGAGTAGCTGGGACTACAGGCATGAGCCAGTATGCCCAGCTAATTTTTGTATTTTTAGTAGAGATGGGGTTTCACCAAGTTGGCCAGGATGGTCTTGATCTCTTGACCTCGTGATCCACCCACGTCGGCCTCCCAGTGTTGGAATTACAGGCGTGAGCCACTGCACCCAGCCATAGATTTTTAAATGATACTTTATTTTTCAAAACTCTCACGGATAGGTAGTATGGCCCATTTAATAAATAAGAAAGTGAGGCTCAGCAAAATTAAGTCAGTCTTCCAATTTTGCATAGTTAGGAGGTGCATAGCTTAGTCAGCTTTTCCTGACTAAAGCTCTTGTTTTTTATCTTATGCCAAAGCCAGGATAAAAACATGCTGGACTTCAAGCAAGCGTCCTGAAATCCAATCGTCCAACAGTCAAGTAAGTGCCTCAAGGGCACGTTAACATACACAGCTGCACTCTAGAAATTATTTTTCAGCACAGTTATTTTTTTTAAGAATTTTTTTTTAAATTTTTTTTTTTACCAGAACAGGTGACTCTCTTTCCACAATCTTGGTGAATCAGAAAGTATGATGGATAACCTCAGCTTCTTTATAATAAATATTTTGCATTATGTGTAAAAAATATTGCCGGTTTTCCTAATTCTTTTATTCTCATTCTTAGTTTTTTACTCAATAGTATTTTGTCCTATGTTTATGATCATAAAATACTCAATTGCTTTATTTAATATAGACTGATGTGTTTTCCAAAAACAAAACACTGTAAAACTTTGGGAATTGTTTCTTGTGTTTTATTAGTTCATTCCATAGTATTTAGTTAACAAAAATCTGTTGATTGCCTTCTTTACGTGAAGCATTATTCTATGCCCTGGCAATACAACGGTAAAAAAAAAAAAAGAAAACATAACATTTTTTCCTTTGAAAAAGCTTAAATTCTCATGGTGCTGTGATATGGTTTGAATGTCACCTCCATAAATCCATGTTGAAACTTTATCCCCAATAAAATAAATAAATAAATAAAAAAGAAACTTTATCCCCAATGTGGCAGTATTGAAAGGTGGTGAGAGGTGGGGCCTCTTTAATATGATTGGATTCTGAGGCTTCCGGCCTCATGAATTGATTAATCCATTCATGGATTAATGTGTTAATGGATGATTGGCTTATCACGGGAGGGGAACTGGTAGCTTTGTAAGAGGAAGAGAGACCTGAGTATAGCATGTTAGCATACTCAGTCCTCTTGCCGTGCAATGCCCTTGGTCATCTCAGGACTCGTTAAAGAGAACACACTAGCAAGAAGGCTCCCACCAGATGTGCCCCTCAACTCGGACTTCCAAGCCTCCATAACTGTAAGAAAGAAAGTCATTGTCGTTATAAATTACCACGTTTTCAGTATTACGTTATAAGCAACAGAAAATCAATGAAGGGCGATAGAAAACAAACCAGAGAAATGAAATCTAAGCTAGGTGGTATAGTGATGTTAAGTGCTATGAATAGTAAAACCATAGCACAGCACCATGAGGATTTAAGCTTTTTGAAAGCAAAAAATGTTATTTTTTCTGATTTTTTTTTACTGTTGTATTCCTAGGGCTTAGAATAGTGCTTCACATAAGGAAGGCAATCAACAAATTTTTGTTTGTCTATACATTATTGACAGTGGTACATTAAAGTTTCCAGTTATGACAGCTGAGTTGTCCTATATCCATCTTCAATTTTGTCAGTGTTTGGTTTATTTATTTTTGGGCTCTGTGGCCAGGTCCAAATATTTTCATAATTGTCACATATTCTTGACAGATTAACACATTTACCTTTATAAAATGTCCTTATTTGTCCCTAGCCACAAATTTTGCCTTTTAATCTGTTTTGTCAATGGCCACTTCATGGTTCTTGTGTTACTGTTTGCGTGGAATATCATTTTCCATCCTTTTACTTTCAATCCATTTGTGTCTTTGAATCTAAGGTGTCTCTGTTGTCCACAGCATATAGTTGGACTATTTAAAATATGTTCTAGAAACCTCTGCCTCTTAATTGAGTTACTTAATCCATTTACCTTTAAGGAAATTGCTGATAAGATAGAATCTATGTCTGCCATTTTAAAAATTTTCTTTCTGTTTGCATGGTGTCTCTTTTGTGTCTGTCTTGATTCACTACTTTTTTCTTCTGTGTTAAATAGACATTTTATAATGTACCATTTTGATGTTTCTTTACGTATATTATTTTATTTGTGGTATCTCAGGGGATTGCAATGAACATATTAATTTGTAGTATCTAGCTTCAATTAGTGACAATTTGGTTTTTAAAGTATATAAAAATTTTGCTGATGTATGGCTCTGTTTCTTCCATTTCTTGTCTACCAACAAGAAACGGATTTTCTTAACTCCCTAGTTTGTAGGATGAAGTATCAGGATTTCTTTCCTTCTTCTTTCTTTATGTCCTTCCTGTACCCATCCTTGCCTTCTGCTAGCACCGAGGCTCTGTAAGCACTAAATTTATGTAACTCTCAAGTACTTTTTAAAATCTATAGCTAGTTGATTGTATGGGTAGAAAACCATGAGTGTGTATGTTATTATGATTATATAAATATTATTCACTCTGAAAAAATAGTGTGCTTAATTAAATTTCTTCCTTTGTGGGCACAATGTCAAGACATCGGTCATACTCCCAAGAAGCATATTTCTAGGTGCAAATAGATTCACCTTTTTTTTTTCTTATTGTACTTTAAGTTTTAGAGTACATGTGCACAACGTGCAGGTTAGATACATATGTATATATGTGCCATGTTGGTGAGCTGAACCCAGTAACTCGTCATTTAACATTAGGTATATCTCCAAATGCTGTCCCTCCCCCCTCCCCCCCACCCCACAACAGGCCCCGGTGTGTGATGTTCCCCTTCCTGTGTCCATGTGTTCTCATTGCTCAATTCCCACGTATGAGTGGGAACATGCGGTGTTTGGTTTTCTGTCCTTGCGATAGTTTGCTGAGAATGATGGTTTCCAGCTTCATCCATGTCCCTACAAAGGACGTGAACTCATCATTTTTTTATGGCTGCCTAGTATTCCATGGTGTATATGTGCCACATTTTCTTAATGCAGTCTATCGTTGTTGGACATTTGGCTTGGGTTCAAGTCTTTGCTCTTGTGAATAGTGCCGCAATAAACATACGTGTGCGTGTGTCTTGATAGCAGCATGATTTATAATCCGTTGGGTATATACCCAGTAATGGGATGGCTGGGTCAAATGGTATTTCTAGTTCTAGATCCCTGAGGAATCGTCACACTGACTTCCATAATGGTTGAACTAGTTTACAGTCCCACCAACAGTGTAAAAGTGTTCCTATTTCTCCACATCCTCTCCAGCACCTGTTGTTTCCTGACTTTTCAATGATCGCCATTCTAACTGGTGTGAGATGGTATCTCATTGCAGTTTTGATTTGCATTTCTCTGATGGCCAGTGATGATGAGCATTTTTTCATGTGTCTTTTGGCTGCATAAATGTCTTCTTTTGAGAAGTGTCTGTTCATATCCTTCGCCCACTTGTTGATGGGGTTGTTTGTTTTTTTCTTGGAAATTCGTTTGAGTTCATTGTAGATTCTGGGTATTAGCCCTTTGTCAGATGGGTAGATTGTAAAAATTTTCTCCCATTCTGTAGGTTGCCTGTTCACTCTGATGGTAGTTTCTTTTGCTGTGCAGAAGCTCTGTAGTTTAATTAGATCCCATTTGTCAAGTTTGGCTTTTGTTGCCATTGCTTTTGGTGTTTTAGTCGTGAAGTCCTTGCCCATGCCTATGTCCTGAATGGTAATGCCTAGGTTTTCTTCTAGGGTTTTTATTGTTTTAGGTCTAACATTTACGTCTTTAATCCATCTTGAATTAATTTTTGTATAAGGTGTAAGGAAGGGATCCAGTTTCAGCTTTCTCCATATGGCTAGCCATTTTTCCCAGCACCATTTATTAAATAGGGAATCCTTTCCCCATTTCTTGTTTTTGTCAGGTTTGTCAAAGATCAGATGGTTGTAGATATGTGACGTTATTTCTGAGGGCTCTGTTCTGTTCCATTGGTCTATATCTCTGTTTTAGTACCAGTACCATGCTGTTTTGGTTACTGTAGCCTTGTAGTATAGTTTGAAGTCAGGTAGCGTGATGCCTCCAGCTTTGTTCTTTTGACTTAGGATTGACTTGGCGATGCGGGCTCTTTTTTGGTGCCATATGAACTTTAAAGTAGTTTTTTCCAATTCTGTGAAGAAAGTCATTGGTAGCTTGATGGGGATGGCATTGAATCTGTAAATTACCTTGGGCAGTATGGCCATTTTGACGATATTGATTCTTCCTACCCATGAACTTGAAATGTTCTTCCATTTGTTTGTATCCTCTTTTATTTCCTTGAGCAGTGGTTTGTAGTTCTCTTCGAAGAGGTCCTTCACATCCCTTGTAAGTTGGATTCCTAAGTATTTTATTCTCTTTGAAGCAATTGTGAATGGGAGTTCACTCATGATTTCGCTCTCTGTTTGTCTCTTAGTGGTGTTATAAGAATGCTTGTGGTTTTTGCACATTGATTTTGTATCCTGAGACTTTGCTGAAGTTGCCTATCAGCTTAAGGAGATTTTGGGCTGAGACGATGGGGTATCCTAGATATACAATCATGTCATCTGCAAACAGGGACGATTTGGCTTCCTCTTTTCCGAATTGAATACCCTTTATTTCTTTCTCCTGTCCGATTGCCCTGGCCAGAACTTCCAACACTGTATTGAATGAGAGTGGTGAGAGAGGGCATCCCTGTCTTGTGCCATTTTTCAAAGGGAATGCTTCCAGTTTTTGCCCATTCAGTATGATATTGGCTGTGGGTTTGTCATAGATAGCTGTTACTATTTTGAGATACATCCCATCAATACCTAATTTATTGAGAGTTTTTAGCATGCAGCGTTGTTGAGTTTTGTCAAAGGCCTTTTCTGCATCTTTTGAGATAAGCATATGGTTTGTGTCGTCAGTTCTGTTTATCTGCTGGATTACATTTCTTGATTTGCATATGTTGAAGCAGCCTTGCATCCGTGGGATGAAGCCCGCTTGATCATGTGGATAAGCTTTTTGATGTGCTGTTGGATTCGGTTTGCTAGTATTTTATTGAGGATTTTTGCATCGATCTTCATCAGGGATACTGGTCTAAAATTCTCTTTTTTTGTTGTGTGTCTGCCAGGCTTTGGTATCAGGATTATGCTGCCCTCATCAAATGAGTTAGGGAGGATTCACTGTTTTTCTGTTGATTTGGATCATTTCAGAAGGAATGGTACCAGCTCCTTCTTGTACCTCTGGTAGAATTCGGTTGTGAATCCATCTGGTCCTGGACTTTCTTTGGTTGGTAAGCTATTAATTATTGCCTCAATTTCAGATCCTTTTATTTGTGTATTCAGAGATTCAACTTCCTGGTTTAGTCTTGGGATGTTGTATGTGTCGAAGAATTTATCCATTTCTTCTAGATTTTCTAGTTTATTTGCGTAGAGGTGTTTATAGTATTCTCTGATGGTACTTTGTATTTCTGTGGGATCGGTGGTGATATCCCCTTTATTATTTTTTATTGTGTCTTATTTGATTCTTCTTTCTTTCCTTCCTTATTTGTCTTGCTAGCGGTCTGTGAATTTTGTTGATCTTTTCAAAAAACCAGCTCCTGGATTCATTGGTTTTTTTGAAGGGTTTTTTGCATGTCTGTTTCCTTCAGTTCTGCTCTGATCTTAGTTATTTCTTGCCTTCTGCTAGCTTTTGAATGTGTTTGCTGTTGCTTCTCTAGTGTTTTTAATTGTGATGTTAGGGTGTGAATTTTAGATCTTTCCTGCGTTCTCTTGTGGGCATTTAGTGCTATAAATTTCCCTCTACACACTGCTTTGAATGTGTTCCAGAGATTCTGGTATGTTGTGTCTTTGTTCTCGTTGATTTCAAAGAACATCTTTATTTCTGACTTCATTTCGTTATGTACCCAGTAGTCATTCAGGGGCAGGTTGTTCAGATTCCCTGTAGTTGAGCGGTTTTGAGTGAGTTTCTTAATCCTGAGTTCTAGTTTGATTGCACTGTGGTCTGAGAGACAGTTTGTTATAATTTCTGTTCTTTTCCATTTGCTGAGGAGTGCTTGACTTCCAACTATGTGGTCAATTTTGGAATAAGTGCGATGTGGTGCTGAGAAGAATGTATATCCTGTTGATTTGGGGTGGAGAGTTCTGTAGATGTCTATTTGGTCCGCTTGGTGCAGAGCTGAGTTCAATTCCAGAAGGAAAACTAACAAACAGAAAGGACATCCCCCCCAAACACCTTCTGTTCGTCACCATCATCAAAGACCAAAGGTAGATAAAACCACAAAGATGGGGAAAAAACAGAGCAGAAAAACTGGAAACTCTGAAAATCAGAGTGCCTCTCCTCCTCCAAAGGAACGCTGCTCCTCACCAGCAACAGAACAAAGCTGCACGGAGAATGACTTTGACGAGTTGAAGGAAGAATGCTTCAGACGATCAGACTACTCTGAGCTAAAGGAGGAAGTTCGAACCAATGGCAGAGAAGTTAAAATCCTTGAAAAAAAAATAGATGAATGGCTAACTAGAATAACCAATGCAGAGAAGTCCGAAAAGGACCTGATGGAGCTGAAAACCAAGGCACAAGAACTACATGACGAATGCAGAAGCCTCAGTAGCCAATTCGATCAACTGGAAGAAAGGGTATCAGTGATGGAAGATCAAATGAGTGAAATGAAGCGAGGAGAGCAGTTTAGAGAAAAAGAATGAAAAGAAATGAACAAAGCCTCCTCGAAATACGGGATTATGTGAAAAGACCAAATCTGCGTCTGATTGGTGTACCTGAAAGTGATGGGGAGAATGGAACCAAGCTGGAAAACACTCTGCAGGATATTATCCAGGAGAACTTCCCCAATCTAGCAAGGCACGCCAACATTCAAATTCAGGAAATGCAGAGAACGCCACAAAGATACTCCTCGAGAAGAGCAACTCCAGGACATATAATTGTCAGATTCACCAAAGTTGAAATGAAGGAAAAAATGTTAAGGGCAGCCAGAGAGAAAGGTCGGGTTACCCACAAAGGGAAGCCCATCAGACTAACAGCGGATCTCTCGGCAGGAACTCTACAAGCCAGAAGAGAGTGGGGGCCAATATTCAACATTCTTAAAAGAATTTTCACCAGAATTTCATATCCAGCCAAACTAAGCTTCATAAGTGAAGGAGACATAAAATCCTTTATAGACAAGCAAATGCTGAGAGATTTTGTCACCACCAGGCCTGCCCTGAAAGAGCTCTTGAAGGAAGCACTGAACATGGAAAGGAACAACCGGTCCCAGCCACTGCAAAAACATGCCAAAGTGTAAAGACCATCGAGGCTAGGAAGAAACTGCATCAACTAAGGAGCACAATAACCAGCTAACATCATAATGACGGGATCAAATTCACACATAACAATATTAACCTTAAATGTAAATGGGCTAAATGCTCCAATTAAAAGACACAGACAGGCAAATTGGATAAAGAGTCACGACCCATCAGTGTGCTGTATTCAGGAAACCCATCTCACGTGCAGAGACACACATAGGCTCAAAATAAAGGGATGGAGGAAGATCTACCAAGCCAGTGGAAAAGAAAACAAGGCAGGGGTTGCAATCCTAGTGTCTGATAAAACAGACTTTAAACCAATAAAGATCAAAGGAGACAGAGAAGGCCATTACATAATGGTAAAGGGATCAGTTCAACAAGAAGAGCTAACTATCCTAAATATATACGCACCCAATAGAGGAGCACCCAGATTCATAAAGGAAGTCCTTAAGAGACCTACAAAGGGACCTAGACTCCCACACAATAATAATGGGAGACTTTAACAACCCACTGTCAACATTAGACAGATCAACGAGACAGAAAATTAACAATAAGTTTCAAAGAATTAAAATGAATCAAGCAGAGATTGTAGAGCTGAAAAATGCAAGTGATAGGCTGCAGAATCTCTCCAATTCTGTTAATAGCAGAATCAATCAACAGAAGATGGAATTAATAAGCTTGAAGAAAGGCTATTTGAAAATAGTCTTTTGTCAGAAAAGAGAAAAGAAAAACCAAGTAGAAAGCAATGAAGCATGTCTACAGGATCTAGAAGATAGCTTCAAAAGGAGAAATCTAAGAGTTATTGGCCTTAAGGAGGAGGTACAGAAACACATATGAGTAGAAAGTTTCTCCAAAGAGATTATAATAGGGAACTTCCCAAACCTAGAGAAAGATACACATATCCAAGTACAAGAATGTTATAGAACACCAAGGAGACTTAACTGAAAGAGGGGTACTTCAAGTTATTCAGTAATGAAACTCCCAAAAATCAAGGATAAAGAATTTTTCTTAAAGCAGCAAGAGAAGAGAAACAAATAACATCCAATGGAGCTCCAATATGTCTGGCAGCAGACTTTTCAGTGGAAACCTTACAGGCCCAGAGAGAGTGGCATGACATATTTAAAGTGCCAAAAGAAAAAAATTTTAACCTTAGAATGATATATCTGAAACAACTATCCTTCAAACATGAAGGAGAAATAAAAATGGGCCCAGAGAATCAAAACCTGAGGGATTTCATCATCACTAGCCCTGTCCTACAAGAAATGTGACAAGGAGTATTTTAATCAGAAAGAAAAGGATGGTACTGAACAATAAGTAATCAACTGAAGGTACAAAACTCAGTGGTCATTGTAAGTACACAGAAAAACAGAATATTATAAAAAAGAAACTGTAGTGTGTAAACCGCTCTTATTCTAAGTAGAAAGACTAAAGGATAAACCAATTAAAATGGAAAAGCACAACTTTTCAGGACATAGTCAACACAATGAGATACAAAAAGAAATGACAAAAAATTAGAAAGCGGCGGGACAAAGTTAAGATGCAGCTTTATTAATTTTATTTTTGTTTGCTGTTTGTTTGTCAAAATAGTCTTAAGTAAATATCAGATTAAAAATAATGGTTTATAAGATATTATTTGCAAGCCTCAAGGTAACCTGAAACTAAAGAACATGCAATATATACACAAAAATTCAAAGGCAAGGAACTAAATCATCTACCCACAGAAAAATCATCCTCACTAAGAAAAGACAGAAAGGAAAGAAAGAAGATAAGATCACAAAAACATCTGAACATAAAAATCAAAATGACAGGAGTAAGTTCCTATTTATCAATAGTAACATTGAATGTAAATGGGCTAAACTCTTCCATGAAAAGACATAGACTGGCTGAATGTATGAAAAAAACAAGACACATTGATCTGTTGCCTGCCAGAAACACACTTCACTTCTAAAGACACACATAGACTGAAAATAAAGGGATAGAAAGAGATGCTCCATGCGAATGGAACCAAAAAGAAGCAGGATTAGCTATATTCCTAGCAAACAAAATAGATTTCAAGACAAAAAATGTAAGAGGAAAAAAAGTCACTATATAATAATGAAGGGATCAGTTCAACAAAAGGCTATAAGAACTTTACATATATGTGCACCCAACCCTGTAGCACCAAGGTATATAAAGGAAATATTATTACAACTAATGGGAGAGATAGGTCCCAATAGCATAATGGCTGGGGGCTTCAACACCCTACTTTCAGCATTGGACAGTTCTTCCAGACATAAAACCAACACAGAAACATCACACTTAATGTACATTACAGACCAAATGGATGTAACAGACATTTAGAAAACACTTCTTCCAAGGACTGCAAAATACAGCTTCTTTTACCCAGCACGTGGATCATTCTCAAGGTTAGAATATATGTTAGGTCATAAAACAAGTCTTACAACATCAACATTCAAATAAATTGAAATAATATCAAGCTCCTTCTCTGACCGCCAAAAAACAAAAAAAGAAAATCCTGAAAATAACAAGGGGAACTTTGAAAATTATACAAATCCATAGAATTAAAAAAAATATGCTCCTGAATGACCCACAGGTCAATGAAGAAATTGAAAACTAAATTGTAAAATTTCTGAAAATAAATGATCATGGAAACACCACATACTACAACCTATGGGATACAGCAAAAGCAGTATTAAGAGGGAAGTTTATAGCTATAAGTGCCTACATGAGAAAAGAGGAACACCTGCAAATAATTCATGACGCATCTTAAAAAAACAGAAAAATAAGCTCAAAGTGAACCCCAAATCAGTAGAAGACAAGAAATAATAAAAGACCAGAGCAGAAATAAATGAAAGTAAAATGAAGAAAGTCAAAACAATATCAAGGAAACAAAAAGTTGGGTTTTTTTAAAAAGCTATACAAAATTGATAAACCTGTAGCCAATCTAAGGAAGAAAAAGGAGAGAAGATCGAGATAAATAAACTCCAAAATTAAAAGGAGACATTACAGGCTAAGGCTGCAAAAATTCAAAGGGCTATTGTGGTGACCGTGGGAAACTGTATGTCAATAAATTGGAAAATCTCCCTGAAATGAAAATTACTTCCTGCTGACGAGGGGACGGAGAGTTTTTTGGCTTTGGGTTGACAGTAGGAGCAATGCCGTCTGTAGATGTTTTTGGGTAGTTGTCTGTGAAATGGCCGTGATCCTGTTAGTTAAAATATTCTGAAAAAGGTTAATTAGGCAGGGTAAGAAAATTAGTCCCAGGCATATTATTAGGAGAGGGCCCAGAAATAGGATGACCCATGCTATGATTTTGTTCCCAAACCAAGAACTTATTTGGTTGTTTTGGTACTCCCTTAGCTTTTTAGCCTTTTCTTTGTTTTTTTTAGCAGCGTTTTTTTACTAGGCCTGATTGGTTGATAAAGAAACAATATTCCTTACCTAATGAGAGGTTAGAAGCACATGTTTGGAAAGGCCCATGTGTTAGTTTCTGTTAGTAAGCGTTATTCCTGCTAAGAGGCTAATAATTAAGCAAAATGCTACAGTAATTGAGATTGTTTTTGTCTGACATTTTACCCTGAGGGTGCTACAGTATATAGTTTTACTGCAAATAGTAGAGTGAGTAAAGCAGTTTCCACAAGGGTGGTGTAGTAAATAATTTCCATTAAAAAGTTGTAATATTTGGCTTGAAAGGAGAGGTGGGAATGACAAAAGTGTTTGGTGAGGTAGGGGTGAGACTGAGTAAGACGAGCAGTTCTTTCTCGGTTATTTATTTTTTATGATTTTTAGCTTAAGATTTCCTATTTCTTTATTTGCTCCTGTGAGGGTTAGGGGGCTTAGAGGCAGTGCCTGCTGAAACATCTAGTTTCCAGTTTATAGGACTTTAAGAAAGCACAGCTTATTTTGAAGACTTGTAGTCAGAAAAATCAGAATTGAATTTAAACAGTAGAAAATAATAACTGAAAAACATCAGGCAACTCTAGGATTTAACAAGAGGTGTGTGATCGTTTTGGAAACATAATTTCCTCTCTCCACTTTCCCATTTTTATTAAAAGACAAATTATGGTAGGTTTGCTTTAGGATACTTGGCTTACTTATTTGCATACAGTGCTGCAAGAATAATTATTTGTTACATAGGCCTTTTAAATGGGCTTTGATGGAATTTGGTTTTGTAGAAGCAATCTGAGATAAAAGACTTTTTAAAGCCAAGCCCAGCCATGGATTTGTACCATTAAATACCTATGAGTTGGGTGAATTCCTCTCCTCTTGATGTTTCAAGATAACTTAGGGTTCCTGGCCTGTTAGAAAGTGACATGTTTTATTTACCACAGATCACAAACCCTGTACGGGGACTGTGTACACAAAATATGAGGCCAGTTTTTCAAGGGCTTTATTGGCTTTATAAGTTAAAGCTGGATTCCTTAAAGGAGAAGCAGACCATTCCAGTTAAAGCCTTGGTAAGAATAACCAGTTTTTCCAATCGTGTCCCGTTACAAAAGAAAACAGATTCTTGCTGTATTTATGCAAATAACTATATTGCCATAACTTAAGGATACTCATAGATAGTTTCCAAATTTTGGAGAGAATCAGGTAGAGAGAAACAAGTATCCTCCAAATGTTGTTGATGGGAGTTAACAGTTAAAAGTTAAACAGTTAAAAGTGAACAGTTAACTCCCATACATATGGGAGTCAGCACTTCACAGTTAACAGTTAAAAGCCGTTAATCGCTTAAAAAGAGTTTCTTTGACTTTGAAAGGCAAAACAAAGGGTTAGCAATATTTTAAGCAAAACGTTAAACAGATTAGCTTCCCATTAGTTTGGTTTATGCAGTTAATTCCTGTCCTGCTTTTTATCAGAAACCTGCATTCAGAGCTTTATAGCTGATTAGAAAACCACCCTTTGAAGAAGACTAAAACAAGACAACAATTGTTTATGGATGACAAAAAGTTTGAGGGTAGCCATAGTTAAAGACACAGTTGACAAAGATATCCGTTGCCTCTGTGGCACACAATAATTTTAACAAAACAATTATACTTATTACTGATAACGTACACTAAGATATATTAGAATGATAGGAATCTGCCATAACTTTGGAACACATCCCAATAGCATATTTATACAACTATAGCCCAAAGAAAGCCAAATACCATTTTATATTTGACAATGCTTCCTGTATGATTTTGTATCAAATAAGCCAAATTTTACCATTGTATTGGTGTGCTATTAATGTTAAGCTCCATTTTTAATAAAACCTTGTAGACGCATTTACCCAATTTTCATGTTTGACCAGAAGGTAAGCGTGTTATAGACCCTTTTTAACCGTTTATACTTTTTGTTAAAGAGCAGGTTAGTGCTTTAACAGAAACCCATTGTGCTTTTATTTTAATGCTCGATTTACAGAAAACCTGAATGATACCCCTTTAACTTTAGCCAGTATGTACACACACGAAATTTTCTTTACAATTAACCTTCCAAAACTTGCTTAAACCTTTAAAATAATTTTTTAACCTTTTAATGTAGGCAAAAATCCACATTCTTAGGCCTCCTTATAATCTTTTTACCAAAAGTATATTTTACTTTCCTTACACACCTTGCTCATAAACTATTTCTTCGGTAGTTTTAAATACATGTTACACGGCTAACTTTTAGCAACCTTTACTTTTGATGAAAACCTTGGTAAGTCTGGGAATCTAATTACGCACTAGGTGTAGGGCCTAGGACCGAGACGGAAGTGCGGAGAAGGTCTGGCTTCTTCCAGCATTTAACTCCATGTGTCCTAGGTTTTATTCAGCTGCAAAGCAGGCAAGTTATACAGCTAAGAGTTAGAGTGAAATTGTATACAGCATTCAGGAGGCCGAATTACTTTTAAATTGTGCGACATTTCTTGCACAGATTCCCTTTTAGAAAATTTTTCACGACTTTCACAGACAATTTCTGACATGCCTTACCTTTCTGACTTGTTGTAAAGTCATCCCTTTTTTAAAACAACAGTTAATTTACTTTGGGACAAAAATTTACCATGTAAGATTCTTTCTTATACCAATTATCTTTTCTTTAATATTAAAGATGATAACAGTTCTTTCCCAAAACAAATTTCCTTCATGTCTGTGGACTAGACTGCCTAAGGCCACAAGGTTGGAAGTTAGCATATTTTACCAAATAGTTTAAGATATAGCTATCTTCATTAAACCAATATTCATGCTTTATTTATTTAAAACATTACACAAGCAAAGATTATTTTGTTTGGGCTGAGTTGTCGTTTTGTAGCCTCTGTGCCAAATGTTGACACCTTATAGTATTTTGCAGCCATAAGTATGAAATTGCTTGATTAATAAATGCAAATAAAAACGTACGCTGGCAACTCTTAACGACTTTCAACTCAACTTTTAACTTTGCTGTACCAGCAAGTTCTAAAGATTAAAATTACGAGAACTGAAAGGTCCCACAGCTTTTACTTTTCCCTTAAAAATATTTAAGTGCTTATTTTTTTGGCCAATTAATTAGGGTTCTTTTAATAGACATCGCACACATAAAACATATATAGCCACACAGACAATCAGAAGAAGATTTAGTAGTTATGAGATTTTTTTTCTGCTAATTTTCCAATTGGATTATTGGCCTTCGGGTGAGGCCTTTTAAGAACAGGGCTAAGAAAACAGTTTCTAGGGCCTAATGAACAAGTACAGTTGGAAGACAAAGACAGATCTTTGAGAGGTACTTATTTATCTTTAAGTCTAGGGGTTTCATAAGGAAAACAGAGGTTTTTCCCAAAACGGGATTTGCGGCACCTTTTTTGTTTTCCCAAGGAGTCCCAGGCCACCAGGAGTCATTTCAAGGTCTTTCATACATGCACCAAGAGTGGCAAGACAGAGTGGAGAAAAGTAATTTAGTCGACCAGGAAAAAACCTTTTCCAGGAAAACAAAATTTCTGAAGAGAAAAACATAAACGCGGCTGGGCACGGTGGCTCACGCCTGTAATCCCAGCACTTTGGGAGGCCGAGGTGGGCGGATCTTGAGGTCAGGAGTTCCGAGACCAGCTGGGCCAACATAGTGAAACCCTGCCTCTACTAAAAATACAACAATTAGCCGGGTGCGGAGGCAAGCGCCTGTAGTCCCAGCTACTTGGCAGGCTGAGACAGGAGAATGGCTTGAACCCAGGAGGCAGAGGTTGCAGTGAGCCGAGACCACGCCTCTGGGTGGAGGGGAGGAGGTTATCTTGGGGCTGGCATCTTCCTGGCCAGGGTGGGGTTATCTTGGGGCTAGCTTGTCCCTGGTCGGGGAGGAGTCTGGAATGCTTCTGGTTGGAGATGTTATTTGTGGTTTATGGTCATGCTGACCTTAGCCATTAGGCTGATGCCCTTTGGCTTTTGGCGGTTTTTGATTAAGGTGAATTTTAAAATGACAGAGCTTGTTCAAGATGGCAATACTCCTGCTTTGTCGGTGATGTCCTAAGCCTCTAGCCCCTGATGCCTTGGTATCGTCACTGATTGCAAAAGCTGTGCCATGCCGAATGTGCATTTTCAGGAAGGAACAATCAGCATGTTTCTGAGTTTGGAGACCTGGATTCTTGCAAGAGACTGTGGGTTCCTATGATCCTATGGTCTCTTCCAGCTTGAATATTCTATGATAAAATGATGTCCAATGCTTTCTCTATTGCAAAAATCTGGCCAGACGTGGTGGCTCACACTGTAATCCCAGCACTTTGGGAGGGTGAGGCAGGTGGATCACACGGTCAGGAGATCAAGACCGTCCTGGCGAACATGGTGAAACCCCATCTCTACTAAAAACACAAAAAATTACCCGGGCATGGTGGCAGGCGCCTGTAGTCCCAGCTGCTCAGGAGGCTGAGACAGAAGAATTGCTTGAACCCGGGAGACAGAGGTTGCAGTGAGCCGAGATCACGCCACTGCACTCCAGCCTGGGTGACAGAGCTAGACTCTGTTGCAAAAAAAAATGTGTGTGTGTGTGGTGTGTGTGTGTGTTGTGTGTGTGTGTGTGTGTGTGTGTATACATATGTCTGTGTGTGTGTGTGTGTGTGTGTATATAAATCTCGGTTCTAGTTGTTTGATGTCATGAATTTTCACATCCTATTATACTCACTAGTAATAGTTTGTAATTACTGCACACCCAGTATGTACTAGGCTCTGTGCTAAAAGCTTAAATATATTAATTTGTTTTTCAAAACAATCCTGAGAAGTAGGTGCTAGCATTTTTTCCATTTTTCATGCGAAGAATCTAAGACTCAGAGGAGTTAAGAAACTTGACCTAGATCACCCAACTAGGACGTAGCAGAATTTCAGATTTGAACCAGGCCCATAATCTTACTTTTATTCCATATTTCCTCTGAACATAACAAGAGTAATACTAACGAGTACAACATTAATATAAGTTTAGTACTACAGTTGGCAATTTAATACCCCTTGCCACAACTGTGAGAACATGTAGCATGAATAGTACTCTATCCATTTTGTTGATAGGGAATTAATCACTTACCAGTGTTGCTCCCTGACAGTTAAAACATGTAAATGCTTTCTGGTAATGAAGACTGCAATACTAAATTCAGATTAACATGCATTCATTCACCAAATATTTCTTGCAAGTTTACATGTTCCAGGTACTGTAGTAAAATAACTGATAAAAGTATCATTTTTTTTGAAAGAAGTACAAGTACCGTTTAACGTCTTCACCATTAAATGGAGGATAGCCTTTCCAATAAAGTGACTTCTGACTAGTGACCTTAAGAAAATTCGGATACACAGGCCGGGCGTGGTGGCTCACGATTGTAATCTCAGCACTTTGGGAGGCGAAGGCAGGCGGATCACGAGGTCAGGAGCTCAAGACCAGCCTGGCCAACCAATGAAACCCCATCTATACTAAAAATACAAACATTAGCCAGGCGTGGTAGCAGGCGCCTGTAATCTCAGCTACTCACGAGGCTGAGGCAGGAGAATTGCTTGAAACCAGGAGGCGGAAGTTGCAGAGAGCCGAGAATGCACCACTGCACTCCAGGCTAGCCGACAAAGCAAGGCTCCATCTCAAAAAAAAAAAGAAAAGAAAGAAGGAAAGAAGAAAAGAAAAGAAAAGAAAATTAGGATACATAGTGGATATTTTAGAGAAGAACCTTCCAGGCGGAAGTATGCAAAGACCCTGATATGGATGGCAGGTTAGAGGAATCACATGCATGCTGAGTTACAAGAGTCACAGATTGGGGAGTGTGATAGAAGCAGAGTGATTCATGAGAAGAATAAGTATTAATGTCAGAGAGGTAATAGGTGCCCACATCATGTACAGCCTTATTAGGAATTTGGATTTTATTTTAATCAAGATGAAAAGTCTGGAGTTTTCATCAAAGGAAAAACATGATCTGGCTTAAAATATATTGTAGGAGATCAAGGATAGAAGAAATAACCCATTGTCATTATTACATTACCAAATATTTTTCAGAATCATGTTTTGTTTGCTCAGATGCTTTTCAAAAACATCTTTAGCTACTTAATTTAACTTGTTAAGTATTCAGACTTGTGAACTTTTCTACCAATTTAGGTTTAGAGATCGTCTCCTCTCTTCTCTCCTCTTCTCCTTTCCTCCCTCCCTCCCTCCCTCCTTCCCTCCCTCCCTCCCTCCTTCCTTCCCTCCCTCCCTTCCTTCCTCCCTCCCTCCCTTCCTTCCTTTCTTTCTTCCTTACTTCCTTGTCTTTTAGATTCCTCCCAGAGCATAAGATAACACAGGACGAGGTTTGCTGTCTGAAATGAGTTCAAGTCCCCTGTTATTACAAGAGTTCAAAAACGTGATGACCTGCAAAGGATGATTAAGAAACAGAATCAGTCTTAAGTTGTAGTGTGGTGTATGGGGATCACTCTCTAGGGTCTATATTTAGTCAATGACAAAATATTTGCTGACTTTCAAATGGATCGGTGATTTCTTGTTTTTGTTTTTGTTGTTTTGAGACAGAGTCTGGCTCTGTCACCTAAGCCGGAGTGCAGTGGCACGATCTCGGCTCACTGCAACCTCCACTGCCTGGATTCAAGCAATTCTCCTGCCTCAGCCTCCCCAGTAGCTGGGATTACAGGCGCCCGCCACCACGCCCAGCTAATTTTTTTTTGTATTTTAGCAGAGACAGGGTTTCACCATGTTGGCCAGGCTCGTCTCAAACTCCTGACCTCGGGTGATCCGCCCGCCTCGGCCTCCCAAAGTGCTGGGATTACAGGCATGAGCCACTGCGCCTGGCCAGATCAGTGATTCTTGGTTTTCTTGGCCATGAAGAAAACGATGCAATATGCTCTTCAAGGGCCTTTCTGCAGAATAGAGAAGATGAGATGCAAACTATTCTCATGGATTAACACCTTGGTTATAACTATATCTCTTTCTCTTACATTCAGAAAATTGTATTGGAATGCAAACGGTTGTGAGAGATACCACTTTTTATTGAAATAGCTGGCACATGATTATACCTGGTTACAATGCTTGGCCGAATGAGAAATGCAATGCCATTTTATGTAATTGCACTTAATATGCATGAGTCTCACACTTAATCAATTCAGAATCTCAGAATTTCCCAATGTTGTATCCATCGAACATCTCCTGAGATGCGTGTCGTCCCATCTGGCCCTAAATGGCTGATTCATGCAGAACATTTTCATGTCATCCCTCAAGCCCAACCACAGGGCACCTTCAGATCCAACTCTCTTTAAAACACTTTAGTGTCCTTCTTAGGGCCATGAGAAACATTAAACTGGTTTCTTTCACCATTCTGATTCTTCAAGAAAGGAAGTGGAGCTGTTATAGGCCATTTACTGACTATGTGCTGCTGTCAGGTAGCCCCACTCCCTCTGCTGTACTGCACAGAAAAACATAGTACGTGATTAACTATGTAAGACTCTCTCAGGCCCATCTTCCCAGGCAGAACACTTGGACATGTCTTTCTTCTTTATTTTTATTATTTTAAACTGAACAGATAAAATGGAATGTATCTATCATGTATCTAATGTTTGAAGTATATACATTGTAGAATGAATAAATATAGCTAATCAACATATGCATCATCCCACAAAGTTATCATTTTGTATTGAGAACACTTACCATCTACTCTCTTAGCATTTATCAATAATACAACATGTTATGATCACCTGTAGTCACCGTGTTGTACAATGTATCTCTGCAGCTTATTCCTTCAGTCTAACAGAAATTTGGTATCCTTTGAGCAATGTCTTTCCAGCCACCACCACCGAGCCCCTAGTCACCACCATTCTACTCTCTACCTCTGTGAGACTTCTTAATTTTTTATTATTTTATTTTTAAATTTTTGTTAACTTTTATTTTAGGTTCAGGAGTACATGTGGAGGCTCGTTATATAGGGAAATTGTGTGTCACACGGGTTTGGTGTACAGATTATTTCATCACCCAGGTAATCAGCATAATAGCTGATAGGTAGCTTTTCAATCCTCACCCTCCTCCCCATCCTTTACCCCCAAGTAGACACGGGTGTCTGTTGTTCCCTTCTTTGTGTCCATGCGTACCGATGTTTAGCTCTTGCTTATAAATGGAAAAAGGTGGTAGTCCATTTTCTGTTCCCACGTGAGTTCGCTTAGAGTAATGGCCTCCAGCTCCATCCATGTTGCTGCAAAAGACATGATCTCGTTTTTTTATGGCTGCATAGTATTCCGTGCTGTTTATGTACCACATCGTCTTTACCCTGTCTGCTGCTGATGGGCCTTTAGGTTGATTCAGTATCTTTGCTATTGTGAATAGTGCCGTCAAGAACATACGCATGCATATGTCTTAATGGCAGAATGATATATATCCTTTGGGTATATATCCAGTAATGTGATTGCTGAGATGAATGGTAATTCTAAGTTCTTGCAGAAATCACCAAACTGCTTTCTCCAATGGCTGAACTAAGTTACATTCCCATAAACAGTGTATAGGTGTTCTCTTTTCATTTCTTTCAAGGCAGCAGGTTTCTTTCTGGCCTAGGGTGTGTCTAGAAATGTTATCCAGGAGCTAGTGCCTGGAGCAGGGGCTTCACAACCCCGACCGGTGCCCTGTCCCGCTGTAGTTGAGCTGGTATTCAAGATGCAAGAAAAAAAACGCTCCTCACTATTCCATCTCCTCAAGTGGAAGGAGGGGGCCTTTTATGGAGCCGCTAGCCGGGCAGTCTGGGGCTAGGGCAGGGGTGACACCAGCACTCACTCGGCTGCCCCAGCTGGTATCTCAGGAGGTCATGTGCACCCCTCCACATACCCGCCACAATCCACTGCCTCTGGGCCCAATTCTACGCTAGAACTCACCTACGAGTTACAGGTCTTATGGCCTAGACTGCCTTTAAGGTTGTCTGAGAAACCTGGAACCGTTTTTTAGCCCTTGGTGGCAAGGTTTGCAGAAACTCAAGTTCTGATTGCTGGGATGGGTAATTTCCCTCTGGCTAGAGGTGGTTTCAATGCTCCCTTCCCAGATGGGAGTCAGCTAAGTTTGGTCTGGTTTTCCTTTCTCCTGTAAGAGACAGCACTGAGTTCAGTGACCCACAACTGCTCTGCTCTTGCTCTTGCTCTATCCAGCTTCCAGAGATGCTCTTTACACCACACTGCCACTGCCTAGGATAGGGAAGGGGTGCGGTCAGCGATTTAAGACTGTTTCTTCTAACTCTTCAGTGCCTCTTTCAGTGATACCACCAGGTACTATGAGAGTTCCCCTGATTTTGGGTTCTTATGGAGGTGTTTTCTACTGTGTGGATAGCTGTTAAATTTGTGTCCTTGCGAGGGGGCTGATCTGTGCAGCCTTCTATTCTGCTTTTCTTGCTCCGCCTCTCTCAGCTTAGTTTTGGTTTGTTTTTGTTTGTTTGTTTTTCCTCTGCAATGCCTAAGGCTAAAGAATGTGATCCCGTATTACTATCCTAAATATGAAAACTTCTTTAATGTCACGTGCTGGATGGAAATATTAGTTTGCAATGAGGAATGCCTTCAATTGTACCTATCAAAGAGTAAGAAAAAAAGCATTGGGAGTTTTTGTTTTTACCTTGTGGTCCGACAACTTGAAAGAATATTCTTTTATTCCAAAGATGGTACGTGGGGGATTTTGTTCTGGAAATCAGTGCTAGGTATGTAGGTATTTGGTTGGAGAAAAGCAAACTGGTTTTTGTCTATTGATATTTAGTATATTTTATTTTTTCATGTTATCCATGACAGTGTTATGACTTAGCAAACAACAGTTACAAATAACTAAAATTGTAATCGCTCCTGCATTTTTATTTAACTCCCTCATGTATCCTGAGAAGACCTTCTTGTTTTACCTAATTATCTCTCCAACATCCCCTGAACTCTCAAGAGGTAGACACTATGTGAAGGTCAATTCAAAGACAGAAACTAAAACCCCATCCACGGGTGACTCCATGGTGAATCCCTGTGGTGTCTTTTCCCGCTAACCGATGTGTATCCACCAAGCAGTTTTCTTTTTCACTATAAATATTATACTGTTTGACATTTTAAGACACATCGTAATCAAAATCTATAGCCTTAATTAAATGATGAATTTCAGGAAATTATCATGCAAAATGGAAGTGTTAGGAAGCCGATAATAGACACACTCTCCTAAAAATGATCTCACCACATCACACCTAACCCTTCTCACCACCTTGCAGTTCACATTCCGTGGAAAAAAGCTCCTCATACTTAAGAGTGTTTTACTTTCCTTTTCCCAAGTCACGGCGATTTTGACTATTGACACTTGCGGATATCAACACATTTCTAAAGCATACTTATCTTGATTAAAGACTGCTGAGGTCATTAAAACAGTGACATAAATATTTAAGATGCATTGAACATTTTGTTTTAGAATTGGCTTTTCAATCATTTCATTACAAGCAAGGCTTTCCTGCCGTTTACTTACTCCTACATCTACTATCTTCTTTTGTATTGTGCTTTGTGTTTTACAGAACATTTACTCTTTATAAAGCATATATTTCTAGCCTAGGAAAATATCCAATGGAAAGGGGATGGGAATACGTTTGATATGTCCATTCAGCAGAACTATGTGCTGCCGGGTACAGTTGCGTGAACATATACACATCTCCACTTCCTGTGAGATAAAATTTTAAGAAGAAAATTTTCTTTAGGAATCAGTCCTCCCCCAGGCCTTATGTACGATGTCTGGCTTACTGTCAACCTGTGGGTCTGTCCACCAACCCTACAGGACCTCATATCCCTCCCTTCTCAAATGCCTACCTCTTCCCTTCCCTTCCCCCCCCACCATCAGAAAACAGGCAGAGATATACACAGCCATCAGCTTCTCAAACTTTATTTTCATTGGCCAAGGTTGACGCATGTAGCTTCTTGCTACTTTGCAGGTGTTTCAACCCTTATTTCCATGAATTCCTTCTCCTCCATTTGGAGGGGGTTGATTCCGTTCTCTCGGGAGTGGTCATTCACCAATTCCCCTGGAGATGTTCTTTTAACGTTCCTCCTGTAGCGGACCACTACTGTGGTGGAGGCCTCAGATGTTTTCCTTTTGTTAGGAGCAGGTTGAGGGTCTGAGTCCCCATTTGGGGTCTCCGGCATCTGTTAAGAAAACAGGGAGAGGCCAGGAGGACATTATTTTGGGTGAACAGGATAGAGACTGGATAGCACGGGGGGCTTCATGAGAAGAAGGAATGCAGGTTGAGGAAGGGGTTTGATCCAGAGAAGAACAAGGTTGAACCACAGAGTAGGGATCTATGGGGAAGAAGAAGAAGAGGAGCGTGGGTAGGGTCATCTGTTAGTCCAAACTGCACCATTTTGTAAGTTCTTTGCTATCTTGCAGACCTTGGTCAAAGTGAAACATCCCATGGGGGTTCAGGCCATGAGAAACATCCTGCCTAACCACCTGTCCGCAAGGCGGACAAAGGCCCAACTAAAGAAAGATCCCTATCATATCTTGCTTGGCAACGTTCTAAGGAACACCACAATGATATTCCACCAGAAAAAGGGCCAAACCACCTGATCATAAGAACATCTTATCAATATCCTGCCGGGCAGCAAGCCATACTGCCCAGGCCCCTCCCACCCCTACCTACAAGCACCCCAGCCTGTAAGCGGCGGTGGGCTCTGGCATTAAGCGGGTCCCCCACTTCCACAATTGTCTGCAATATTCCTGTGTTGTTGTTTGAGCCGCCCCCGCTCTGTGTGTCTTTCTTTCACCCTCGCCTTCCCTTCAAAACCTAACAATCTTACCGTCTCGTCGGCCTCGTTGGAATCACAGCGGACGCTCCTCTTCACCCCGCTGGCACTGGGTTGTTCGTTCATTGTATATATTGGTTCTTCAATGGCTGCAGTGGGCTTGTGTAGGTTTTGAATCTTCCCAGTGGTCCAGAGCTCTTGCCCTCCCTATATATACCCTCCTGGTGACAAGGCAAGGCCACACCCTTGAGCTTTGTTTGATCATACAGGCAGTGTCCCAGCCAATGGCAGCCCTAGGGTGGCTTCGACATCACAAAGCACCACTGCTGACCACTCCCTGGGCTTGCGGGCGAGGGGTGACAGGGGTGTAGAGCAAACCAAATGCTGTTGTTGTTTCAGCATCCCCTGAAGATGCATCCCAAACCGATCTGCTGCCGCTCCTCATTTCTCCATGTTTAATGTTCATGGTTCACGTGGAAGTCAGAGGATGTTTCCTTCAAGCCCTTTCCCCACAGCCATTCCTATGAAGTGATTCATTCTTTTGTCTTCCAGCCCTCACCATGACTTAGTATTTTCGATGTCTCACCTCAAATCCCCCAAGCTAGTGTGGCTACATTTATTTATTGGCGGAGATGTGAATTATCCCATTTCCCTCCTACACTTCCTTCACATGCACCTCAAAGACCATTTACTTTTGGGCTACTGCCAGGCAAATTTCAACCCATGTTCTTTTACCCAATGTCCATGTAGTTCTTTTAAGTTTCCTATTTCCAATCTGAAATAATGGCCTTCAGTCTGTCAAAACTTTAGTGAATAAACATTCTTTACCGTGTATCCTAGTCTTGTTTCAAATCAGGGGTGTATATTTTTTTCTTTTTTTGAAATGGAGTTTCACTCTTGTTGCCCAGGCTGGAGTGCAACGGCATGATCTCAGCTGACTGCAACCTCTGCCTCCTGGGTTTAAGTGATTCTCTGGCTCAGCCTCCTGAGTAGCTGGGATTACAGGCCTGTGCCACCACGGCCGGCTAATTTTTGTATTTTTAGGAGAGACGGGGTTTCACCATCTTGGCCAAGCTGGTCTTGAACTCCTGACCTCGTGATCCAGCCGCCTTGGCCTCCAGAGTGCTGGGATTACAGGCGTGAGCCACCACACCCAGCCAGGACGGCCATTATTAAAACCACCATTGACAAGTAAATTTTGGTTACTTCTGTAGCATACAACAATTTAACATAAAATTTATAATTAATAACATACAGAAGTTATTTCAGAATTATAAGAGTTTCCCATAATTTTGGAGCACATATCAATAACATTTCTATAAATACAGCCCAAAGAAAGTCAAACACCATTTTATATTTGACGATGCTTCTTGTATGATTTTTATACCAAATAAGACAAATATGTCTCTTTTGGACTTCAGAGGACTCATATCAAAAAATTAATGAAGAATCAAGTTAGAATTTGACTTTGGAAATTTCGTCAAAGATAAAAAGTTTAAAATGCGTGATATCATGAAATAGGGTCATGGGTCATTGTAAAATAAGTCATTCATTTAACCAAAGCAGTAACTCAAAGATTTCAAAAAAAAAGAAAAAAAAAAGTGAAAATCTTTATTCTTTGAGAGAGGAGACTTAATATCCCAAACAATAAGCCCTAATTAAAAACAGGATGCGGCAAATTAAATTTGTTTTTTTGAAATTTTATAATACAAGTTTAATCATCTTGACTGTAAAATATAATTTCTATAAACCTTGTAACCTTTATCATTTTGCATGAAGGAGTGAGTTAATGCTCCAAGAAAGCCTTGTTAAACTGGCAGAGCAACGTAGATACTGGTTTTGCTTTAGTGTGCCTTTGATATGAATGGTTAATTCCTAGAGAAACTGAGCTACTTTTCTCTTAATATCAGCCCTTACAATCTCACATGCCCACCTCTTCCACAATAGTCCTTGGGCCTTGAGGAGTTGAATAGTTTTAATTTCTGGCCCTGCATCTCATGAACGCAGTTTACTTTGATTAGCATCTTCTACTGGGCCTGAAGATAAGGCTGTAATTGCTGTCAGTGTTTAAGATACAGCAGAACTTGGTGTCCTTTTTAGACCCAGAAGTTAAAGCCCTATAGCTCAATGGCACAAGGACTTTAAAAGCACATACAGAAAGTTACACAGATGGAAGAAAACACTTTTTTAGACCTTGAAGAAAAAATTTTTGGCCTGTCATAGTGGCTCATGCCTGTAATCCTAGCACTTTGGGAGGCTGAAGCAGGTGGATCACTTGAGGTCAGAAGTTCGAGACCAGCCTGGCCAACACGGTGAAACCCTGTCTCTACTACAAATACAAAAATTAGCCGGGCGTGGTGGCAGGAGAATTGCTTGAACCTGGAAGGGGGAGGTTGCAGTGAGCCAAGATTGTGCCACTGCACTCTCAGCCTGGGTGACAGAGTGAGACCCCACCTCAAAAAAAAAAAAAAAAAAGAAAAAGAAAAAAAAACATTTTTAGCATCAGGCCACAACAAACAGAACACAAGAGAAAAAAAGAAAAAACTTATATGAGCTGAAAATGAGTTGAAAGAGAGAGTTATTCTTTTGCACCTTTTAAAAGAGGAGAGTAAACCGAAAATGGTGAGATGTGATAAAAGTTAAACTTTGGGTTTAAAAAATTAAAATCTTTTAATTTATTAAGAGTAAATCAACTCCTTAAGAAAATTTTATTGTTCTGATGAATCTTTTTAGTGTTTTTTTAATATCATAAGCTAAATCTGGAAAGACTATTATAAATAATTTCCCTTTAATTATAGACAACTTTATACAAATCATTTATGACAGCTTGGACTTTCTGTTTTATCCCTTCCTCTTTCTTTATTCCTTTGAGATACAGTCTTGCTCCGTCGCCCAGGCTAGAGTCGTGCAGTGGCGCCATCTCGGCTCCCTGCAACCTCCCCCTCCCGTGTACAAGCAATTCTCCTGCCTCAGCCTCCGGAGTAGCTGGGACTACAGGCACGTGCCACCACACCTGGCTAATTTTTGTATTTTTAGTAGAGACAGGGATTTGCCATGTTGGCCAGGCTGGTCTCGAACTCCTGACCTCAGGTGATCCATCCACCTCGGCTTCTGAAAATGCTGGAATTAACAAGCATGAGCCACCATACCCAGGCTTCCTTTTTCTTAAATAACCAGTTATTTTATTTTAGAACAAAAATTTACCATACAAGATTCTTTCTCAGATAAAATTATTTTCCTTTTAACCTTTTGTGCCAAAAATGCCTGTTCATAACTTCCTTCACATCGTTCTTATTCACTGATTAGCTAATTTCATAAATAACTTTTAAATAAGCTTCAAATTAGACAAAAAGTATTTTCCTTTAAGATCACATTTCTTTTTTACAGAAAAATGTTATCCTATAATTGAAAAAATTGGAAATGACCCAGACGTGTAATATCTTTTAGCTTAATATAAATTTAGATTTTAAATTATATGACAAGATAATCTACAAGAACTTATTCTGTTACATTTGTGTAATTAATTAATTTTCTAATAGTTTACCCAGATTACTTATGAAAACTGTGATAGTTACCATTTAAAGTTATGTCCTTGTTAACCATTTTTATAAGCTGTGAATTTCAGGTTGTCCTGAGTATGAACATTAAGGTTAGATAAAGCGTCGTTTTTTTGTTTGTTTGTTTGTTTGTTTTTGTTTTTTTGGCAATCACTCAGGATTTAGCTATTTTTGTTAACGAAACAATATTAAATTCTTTACTTGCTAAATTTTACATAAACAAAGATAATTCTCATTTGAGCTGCATTCATAGCTTTAGAACCCTCATGCCAAATGTTGACATCTAGCAGAGATAAATAATGTATGTTGGGAATTCCAAAGCCATTTCTAATTCAATTTCACTAAAATTTTTAAAACCAGCTTGTTTATTGAAGATTTGCTTAAGTCACATGAACTTGAAAAAGCATTTGGCTTAAAGTCTATTTTTCTGAAAAGCATTAGATTTAAGTGCGTTTGTTAAGCCAATTAATTAGAGCTCTTTTCTACATTTTTAGTAGTGAAATGTCATATCCATGACACATAAATACATAGATGTATTAGACATGTAGATAGAAGTAGATCTTATAAATTCCTAAGGACTTTATTTTTTCCTTGTATTTTAGATTTACAATTTCTTCATAGCCTATTTTATTGCCCTAGGCAATTGTCAGCTAGATAGCCCTAAATGTGCATATTAAAGGAACCCTTAGGTAAAAAAAAAATCAGAGAGTGAAATTTGCATCTGAAAGCACAGAGAGAAAGAGTCTGGTGATGTTAGAGGGAGATTAAAGATGGATGCCCAATCAAACACAAAATTGTAGAAATATATTATAGGATTGTATAAGGAGACCGGTTGTATTTAGATAGGGACTACCTGTCTTTTAACTGGATCTCTGAGCTCTGGGCAGAGCCCACACTGAATCCTAGGTCTCCAAAAAGGGAGAATTACTATGAGGCTACACCAGGTGACGGTTTTACAGTGTACTTTTTTTTTTTTTAACGAAGACATTTCTAAGTGTCCGAGCTACTTTCTTCCTTAAAAATCCAAGAATACTCTCTGTTGTAATAACTGTTTTAGTCAAAAACTTAGAATTACCATTCATCTCAGCAGTAGCCCAAAAGTAAATGGTCTTCGAGGTGCATGTGAAGGAAATGTAGGAGGGAAATGGGATAATTCACATCTCCGCCAATAAATAAATGTAGCCACACTAGCTTGGGGGATTTGAGGTGAGACATCGAAAATACTAAGTCATGGTGAGGGCTGGAAGACAAAAGAATGAATCACTTCATAGGAATGGCTGTGGGGAAAGGGCTTGAAGGAAACATCCTCTGACTTCCACGTGAACCATGAACATTAAACATGGAGAAATGAGGAGCGGCAGCAGATCGGTTTGGGATGCATCTTCAGGGGATGCTGAAACAACAACAGCATTTGGTTTGCTCTACACCCCTGTCACCCCTCGCCCGCAAGCCCAGGGAGTGGTCAGCAGTGGTGCTTTGTGATGTCGAAGCCACCCTAGGGCTGCCATTGGCTGGGACACTGCCTGTATGATCAAACAAAGCTCAAGGGTGTGGCCTTGCCTTGTCACCAGGAGGGTATATATAGGGAGGGCAAGAGCTCTGGACCACTGGGAAGATTCAAAACCTACACAAGCCCACTGCAGCCATTGAAGAACCAATATATACAATGAACGAACAACCCAGTGCCAGCGGGGTGAAGAGGAGCGTCCGCTGTGATTCCAACGAGGCCGACGAGACGGTAAGATTGTTAGGTTTTGAAGGGAAGGCGAGGGTGAAAGAAAGACACACAGAGCGGGGGCGGCTCAAACAACAACACAGGAATATTGCAGACAATTGTGGAAGTGGGGGACCCGCTTAATGCCAGAGCCCACCGCCGCTTACAGGCTGGGGTGCTTGTAGGTAGGGGTGGGAGGGGCCTGGGCAGTATGGCTTGCTGCCCGGCAGGATATTGATAAGATGTTCTTATGATCAGGTGGTTTGGCCCTTTTTCTGGTGGAATATCATTGTGGTGTTCCTTAGAACGTTGCCAAGCAAGATATGATAGGGATCTTTCTTTAGTTGGGCCTTTGTCCGCCTTGCGGACAGGTGGTTAGGCAGGATGTTTCTCATGGCCTGAACCCCCATGGGATGTTTCACTTTGACCAAGGTCTGCAAGATAGCAAAGAACTTACAAAATGGTGCAGTTTGGACTAACAGATGACCCTACCCACGCTCCTCTTCTTCTTCTTCCCCATAGATCCCTACTCTGTGGTTCAACCTTGTTCTTCTCTGGATCAAACCCCTTCCTCAACCTGCATTCCTTCTTCTCATGAAGCCCCCCGTGCTATCCAGTCTCTATCCTGTTCACCCAAAATAATGTCCTCCTGGCCTCTCCCTGTTTTCTTAACAGATGCCGGAGACCCCAAATGGGGACTCAGACCCTCAACCTGCTCCTAACAAAAGGAAAACATCTGAGGCCTCCACCACAGTAGTGGTCCGCTACAGGAGGAACGTTAAAAGAACATCTCCAGGGGAATTGGTGAATGACCACTCCCGAGAGAACGGAATCAACCCCCTCCAAATGGAGGAGAAGGAATTCATGGAAATAAGGGTTGAAACACCTGCAAAGTAGCAAGAAGCTACATGCGTCAACCTTGGCCAATGAAAATAAAGTTTGAGAAGCTGATGGCTGTGTATATCTCTGCCTGTTTTCTGATGGTGGGGGGGGAAGGGAAGGGAAGAGGTAGGCATTTGAGAAGGGAGGGATATGAGGTCCTGTAGGGTTGGTGGACAGACCCACAGGTTGACAGTAAGCCAGACATCGTACATAAGGCCTGGGGGAGGACTGATTCCTAAAGAAAATTTTCTTCTTAAAATTTTATCTCACAGGAAGTGGAGATGTGTATATGTTCACGCAACTGTACCCGGCAGCACATAGTTCTGCTGAATGGACATATCAAACGTATTCCCATCCCCTTTCCATTGGATATTTTCCTAGGCTAGAAATATATGCTTTATAAAGAGTAAATGTTCTGTAAAACACAAAGCACAATACAAAAGAAGATAGTAGATGTAGGAGTAAGTAAACGGCAGGAAAGCCTTGCTTGTAATGAAATGATTGAAAAGCCAATTCTAAAACAAAATGTTCAATGCATCTTAAATATTTATGTCACTGTTTTAATGACCTCAGCAGTCTTTAATCAAGATAAGTATGCTTTAGAAATGTGTTGATATCCGCAAGTGTCAATAGTCAAAATCGCCGTGACTTGGGAAAAGGAAAGTAAAACACTCTTAAGTATGAGGAGCTTTTTTCCACGGAATGTGAACTGCAAGGTGGTGAGAAGGGTTAGGTGTGATGTGGTGAGATCATTTTTAGGAGAGTGTGTCTATTATCGGCTTCCTAACACTTCCATTTTGCATGATAATTTCCTGAAATTCATCATTTAATTAAGGCTATAGATTTTGATTACGATGTGTCTTAAAATGTCAAACAGTATAATATTTATAGTGAAAAAGAAAACTGCTTGGTGGATACACATCGGTTAGCGGGAAAAGACACCACAGGGATTCACCATGGAGTCACCCGTGGATGGGGTTTTAGTTTCTGTCTTTGAATTGACCTTCACATAGTGTCTACCTCTTGAGAGTTCAGGGGATGTTGGAGAGATAATTAGGTAAAACAAGAAGGTCTTCTCAGGATACATGAGGGAGTTAAATAAAAATGCAGGAGCGATTACAATTTTAGTTATTTGTAACTGTTGTTTGCTAAGTCATAACACTGTCATGGATAACATGAAAAAATAAAATATACTAAATATCAATAGACAAAAACCAGTTTGCTTTTCTCCAACCAAATACCTACATACCTAGCACTGATTTCCAGAACAAAATCCCCCACGTACCATCTTTGGAATAAAAGAATATTCTTTCAAGTTGTCGGACCACAAGGTAAAAACAAAAACTCCCAATGCTTTTTTTCTTACTCTTTGATAGGTACAATTGAAGGCATTCCTCATTGCAAACTAATATTTCCATCCAGCACGTGACATTAAAGAAGTTTTCATATTTAGGATAGTAATACGGGATCACATTCTTTAGCCTTAGGCATTGCAGAGGAAAAACAAACAAACAAAAACAAACCAAAACTAAGCTGAGAGAGGCGGAGCAAGAAAAGCAGAATAGAAGGCTGCACAGATCAGCCCCCTCGCAAGGACACAAATTTAACAGCTATCCACACAGTAGAAAACACCTCCATAAGAACCCAAAATCAGGGGAACTCTCATAGTACCTGGTGGTATCACTGAAAGAGGCACTGAAGAGTTAGAAGAAACAGTCTTAAATCGCTGACCGCACCCCTTCCCTATCCTAGGCAGTGGCAGTGTGGTGTAAAGAGCATCTCTGGAAGCTGGATAGAGCAAGAGCAAGAGCAGAGCAGTTGTGGGTCACTGAACTCAGTGCTGTCTCTTACAGGAGAAAGGAAAACCAGACCAAACTTAGCTGACTCCCATCTGGGAAGGGAGCATTGAAACCACCTCTAGCCAGAGGGAAATTACCCATCCCAGCAATCAGAACTTGAGTTTCTGCAAACCTTGCCACCAAGGGCTAAAAAACGGTTCCAGGTTTCTCAGACAACCTTAAAGGCAGTCTAGGCCATAAGACCTGTAACTCGTAGGTGAGTTCTAGCGTAGAATTGGGCCCAGAGGCAGTGGATTGTGGCGGGTATGTGGAGGGGTGCACATGACCTCCTGAGATACCAGCTGGGGCAGCCGAGTGAGTGCTGGTGTCACCCCTGCCCTAGCCCCAGACTGCCCGGCTAGCGGCTCCATAAAAGGCCCCCTCCTTCCACTTGAGGAGATGGAATAGTGAGGAGCGTTTTTTTTCTTGCATCTTGAATACCAGCTCAACTACAGCGGGACAGGGCACCGGTCGGGGTTGTGAAGCCCCTGCTCCAGGCACTAGCTCCTGGATAACATTTCTAGACACACCCTAGGCCAGAAAGAAACCTGCTGCCTTGAAAGAAATGAAAAGAGAACACCTATACACTGTTTATGGGAATGTAACTTAGTTCAGCCATTGGAGAAAGCAGTTTGGTGATTTCTGCAAGAACTTAGAATTACCATTCATCTCAGCAATCACATTACTGGATATATACCCAAAGGATATATATCATTCTGCCATTAAGACATATGCATGCGTATGTTCTTGACGGCACTATTCACAATAGCAAAGATACTGAATCAACCTAAAGGCCCATCAGCAGCAGACAGGGTAAAGACGATGTGGTACATAAACAGCACGGAATACTATGCAGCCATAAAAAAACGAGATCATGTCTTTTGCAGCAACATGGATGGAGCTGGAGGCCATTACTCTAAGCGAACTCACGTGGGAACAGAAAATGGACTACCACCTTTTTCCATTTATAAGCAAGAGCTAAACATCGGTACGCATGGACACAAAGAAGGGAACAACAGACACCCGTGTCTACTTGGGGGTAAAGGATGGGGAGGAGGGTGAGGATTGAAAAGCTACCTATCAGCTATTATGCTGATTACCTGGGTGATGAAATAATCTGTACACCAAACCCGTGTGACACACAATTTCCCTATATAACGAGCCTCCACATGTACTCCTGAACCTAAAATAAAAGTTAACAAAAATTTAAAAATAAAATAATAAAAAATTAAGAAGTCTCACAGAGGTAGAGAGTAGAATGGTGGTGACTAGGGGCTCGGTGGTGGTGGCTGGAAAGACATTGCTCAAAGGATACCAAATTTCTGTTAGACTGAAGGAATAAGCTGCAGAGATACATTGTACAACACGGTGACTACAGGTGATCATAACATGTTGTATTATTGATAAATGCTAAGAGAGTAGATGGTAAGTGTTCTCAATACAAAATGATAACTTTGTGGGATGATGCATATGTTGATTAGCTATATTTATTCATTCTACAATGTATATACTTCAAACATTAGATACATGATAGATACATTCCATTTTATCTGTTCAGTTTAAAATAATAAAAATAAAGAAGAAAGACATGTCCAAGTGTTCTGCCTGGGAAGATGGGCCTGAGAGAGTCTTACATAGTTAATCACGTACTATGTTTTTCTGTGCAGTACAGCAGAGGGAGTGGGGCTACCTGACAGCAGCACATAGTCAGTAAATGGCCTATAACAGCTCCACTTCCTTTCTTGAAGAATCAGAATGGTGAAAGAAACCAGTTTAATGTTTCTCATGGCCCTAAGAAGGACACTAAAGTGTTTTAAAGAGAGTTGGATCTGAAGGTGCCCTGTGGTTGGGCTTGAGGGATGACATGAAAATGTTCTGCATGAATCAGCCATTTAGGGCCAGATGGGACGACACGCATCTCAGGAGATGTTCGATGGATACAACATTGGGAAATTCTGAGATTCTGAATTGATTAAGTGTGAGACTCATGCATATTAAGTGCAATTACATAAAATGGCATTGCATTTCTCATTCGGCCAAGCATTGTAACCAGGTATAATCATGTGCCAGCTATTTCAATAAAAAGTGGTATCTCTCACAACCGTTTGCATTCCAATACAATTTTCTGAATGTAAGAGAAAGAGATATAGTTATAACCAAGGTGTTAATCCATGAGAATAGTTTGCATCTCATCTTCTCTATTCTGCAGAAAGGCCCTTGAAGAGCATATTGCATCGTTTTCTTCATGGCCAAGAAAACCAAGAATCACTGATCTGGCCAGGCGCAGTGGCTCATGCCTGTAATCCCAGCACTTTGGGAGGCCGAGGCGGGCGGATCACCCGAGGTCAGGAGTTTGAGACGAGCCTGGCCAACATGGTGAAACCCTGTCTCTGCTAAAATACAAAAAAAAATTAGCTGGGCGTGGTGGCGGGCGCCTGTAATCCCAGCTACTGGGGAGGCTGAGGCAGGAGAATTGCTTGAATCCAGGCAGTGGAGGTTGCAGTGAGCCGAGATCGTGCCACTGCACTCCGGCTTAGGTGACAGAGCCAGACTCTGTCTCAAAACAACAAAAACAAAAACAAGAAATCACCGATCCATTTGAAAGTCAGCAAATATTTTGTCATTGACTAAATATAGACCCTAGAGAGTGATCCCCATACACCACACTACAACTTAAGACTGATTCTGTTTCTTAATCATCCTTTGCAGGTCATCACGTTTTTGAACTCTTGTAATAACAGGGGACTTGAACTCATTTCAGACAGCAAACCTCGTCCTGTGTTATCTTATGCTCTGGGAGGAATCTAAAAGACAAGGAAGTAAGGAAGAAAGAAAGGAAGGAAGGGAGGGAGGGAGGAAGGAAGGGAGGGAGGGAAGGAAGGAGGGAGGGAGGGAGGGAAGGAGGGAGGGAGGGAGGGAGGAAAGGAGAAGAGGAGAGAAGAGAGGAGACGATCTCTAAACCTAAATTGGTAGAAAAGTTCACAAGTCTGAATACTTAACAAGTTAAATTAAGTAGCTAAAGATGTTTTTGAAAAGCATCTGAGCAAACAAAACATGATTCTGAAAAATATTTGGTAATGTAATAATGACAATGGGTTATTTCTTCTATCCTTGATCTCCTACAATATATTTTAAGCCAGATCATGTTTTTCCTTTGATGAAAACTCCAGACTTTTCATCTTGATTAAAATAAAATCCAAATTCCTAATAAGGCTGTACATGATGTGGGCACCTATTACCTCTCTGACATTAATACTTATTCTTCTCATGAATCACTCTGCTTCTATCACACTCCCCAATCTGTGACTCTTGTAACTCAGCATGCATGTGATTCCTCTAACCTGCCATCCATATCAGGGTCTTTGCATACTTCCGCCTGGAAGGTTCTTCTCTAAAATATCCACTATGTATCCTAATTTTCTTTTCTTTTCTTTTCTTCTTTCCTTCTTTCTTTTCTTTTTTTTTTTGAGATGGAGCCTTGCTTTGTCGGCTAGCCTGGAGTGCAGTGGTGCATTCTCGGCTCTCTGCAACTTCCGCCTCCTGGTTTCAAGCAATTCTCCTGCCTCAGCCTCGTGAGTAGCTGAGATTACAGGCGCCTGCTACCACGCCTGGCTAATGTTTGTATTTTTAGTATAGATGGGGTTTCATTGGTTGGCCAGGCTGGTCTTGAGCTCCTGACCTCGTGATCCGCCTGCCTTCGCCTCCCAAAGTGCTGAGATTACAATCGTGAGCCACCACGCCCGGCCTGTGTATCCGAATTTTCTTAAGGTCACTAGTCAGAAGTCACTTTATTGGAAAGGCTATCCTCCATTTAATGGTGAAGACGTTAAACGGTACTTGTACTTCTTTCAAAAAAAATGATACTTTTATCAGTTATTTTACTACAGTACCTGGAACATGTAAACTTGCAAGAAATATTTGGTGAATGAATGCATGTTAATCTGAATTTAGTATTGCAGTCTTCATTACCAGAAAGCATTTACATGTTTTAACTGTCAGGGAGCAACACTGGTAAGTGATTAATTCCCTATCAACAAAATGGATAGAGTACTATTCATGCTACATGTTCTCACAGTTGTGGCAAGGGGTATTAAATTGCCAACTGTAGTACTAAACTTATATTAATGTTGTACTCGTTAGTATTACTCTTGTTATGTTCAGAGGAAATATGGAATAAAAGTAAGATTATGGGCCTGGTTCAAATCTGAAATTCTGCTACGTCCTAGTTGGGTGATCTAGGTCAAGTTTCTTAACTCCTCTGAGTCTTAGATTCTTCGCATGAAAAATGGAAAAAATGCTAGCACCTACTTCTCAGGATTGTTTTGAAAAACAAATTAATATATTTAAGCTTTTAGCACAGAGCCTAGTACATACTGGGTGTGCAGTAATTACAAACTATTACTAGTGAGTATAATAGGATGTGAAAATTCATGACATCAAACAACTAGAACCGAGATTTATATACACACACACACACACACACACAGACATATGTATACACACACACACACACACACACACACAACACACACACACACCACACACACACACATTTTTTTTTGCAACAGAGTCTAGCTCTGTCACCCAGGCTGGAGTGCAGTGGCGTGATCTCGGCTCACTGCAACCTCTGTCTCCCGGGTTCAAGCAATTCTTCTGTCTCAGCCTCCTGAGCAGCTGGGACTACAGGCGCCTGCCACCATGCCCGGGTAATTTTTTGTGTTTTTAGTAGAGATGGGGTTTCACCATGTTCGCCAGGACGGTCTTGATCTCCTGACCGTGTGATCCACCTGCCTCACCCTCCCAAAGTGCTGGGATTACAGTGTGAGCCACCACGTCTGGCCAGATTTTTGCAATAGAGAAAGCATTGGACATCATTTTATCATAGAATATTCAAGCTGGAAGAGACCATAGGATCATAGGAACCCACAGTCTCTTGCAAGAATCCAGGTCTCCAAACTCAGAAACATGCTGATTGTTCCTTCCTGAAAATGCACATTCGGCATGGCACAGCTTTTGCAATCAGTGACGATACCAAGGCATCAGGGGCTAGAGGCTTAGGACATCACCGACAAAGCAGGAGTATTGCCATCTTGAACAAGCTCTGTCATTTTAAAATTCACCTTAATCAAAAACCGCCAAAAGCCAAAGGGCATCAGCCTAATGGCTAAGGTCAGCATGACCATAAACCACAAATAACATCTCCAACCAGAAGCATTCCAGACTCCTCCCCGACCAGGGACAAGCTAGCCCCAAGATAACCCCACCCTGGCCAGGAAGATGCCAGCCCCAAGATAACCTCCTCCCCTCCACCCAGAGGCGTGGTCTCGGCTCACTGCAACCTCTGCCTCCTGGGTTCAAGCCATTCTCCTGTCTCAGCCTGCCAAGTAGCTGGGACTACAGGCGCTTGCCTCCGCACCCGGCTAATTGTTGTATTTTTAGTAGAGGCAGGGTTTCACTATGTTGGCCCAGCTGGTCTCGGAACTCCTGACCTCAAGATCCGCCCACCTCGGCCTCCCAAAGTGCTGGGATTACAGGCGTGAGCCACCGTGCCCAGCCGCGTTTATGTTTTTCTCTTCAGAAATTTTGTTTTCCTGGAAAAGGTTTTTTCCTGGTCGACTAAATTACTTTTCTCCACTCTGTCTTGCCACTCTTGGTGCATGTATGAAAGACCCTGAAATGACTCCTGGTGGCCTGGGACTCCTTGGGAAAACAAAAAAGGTGCCGCAAATCCCGTTTTGGGAAAAACCTCTGTTTTCCTTATGAAACCCCTAGACTTAAAGATAAATAAGTACCTCTCAAAGATCTGTCTTTGTCTTCCAACTGTACTTGTTCATTAGGCCCTAGAAACTGTTTTCTTAGCCCTGTTCTTAAAAGGCCTCACCCGAAGGCCAATAATCCAATTGGAAAATTAGCAGAAAAAAAATCTTATAACTACTAAATCTTCTTCTGATTGTCTGTGTGGCTATATATGTTTTATGTGTGCGATGTCCATTAAAAGAACTCTAATTAACTGGCCAAAAAAATGAGCACTTAAATCAAATATTTTTAAGGGAAAAGCAAAAGCTGTGGGACCTTTCAGTTCTCGTTATTTTAATCTTTAGAACTTGCTGGTACAGCAAAGTTAAAAGTTGAGTTGAAAGTCGTTAAGAGTTGCCAGCGTACGTTTTTATTTGCATTTATTAATCAAGCAATTTCATACTTATGGCTGCAAAATACTATAAGGTGTCAACATTTGGCACAGAGGCTACAAAACGACAACTCAGCCCAAACAAAATAATCTTTGCTTGTGTAATGTTTTAAATAAATAAAGCATGAATATTGGTTTAATGAAGATAGCTATATCTTAAACTATTTGGTAAAATATGCTAACTTCCAACCTTGTGGCCTTAGGCAGTCTAGTCCACAGACATGAAGGAAATTTGTTTTGGGAAAGAACTGTTATCATCTTTAATATTAAAGAAAAGATAATTGGTATAAGAAAGAATCTTACATGGTAAATTTTTGTCCCAAAGTAAATTAACTGTTGTTTTAAAAAAGGGATGACTTTACAACAAGTCAGAAAGGTAAGGCATGTCAGAAATTGTCTGTGAAAGTCGTGAAAAATTTTATACAAGGGAATCTGTGCAAGAAATGTCGCACAATTTAAAAGTAATTCGGCCTCCTGAATGCTGTATACAATTTCACTCTAACTCTTAGCTGTATAACTTGCCTGCTTTGCAGCTGAATAAAACCTAGGACACATGGAGTTAAATGCTGGAAGAAGCCAGACCTTCTCCGCACTTCCGTCTCGGTCCTAGGCCCTACACCTAGTGCGTAATTAGATTCCCAGACTTACCAAGGTTTTCATCAAAAGTAAAGGTTGCTAAAAGTTAGCCGTGTAACATGTATTTAAAACTACCGAAGAAATAGTTTATGAGCAAGGTGTGTAAGGAAAGTAAAATATACTTTTGGTAAAAAGATTATAAGGAGGCCTAAGAATGTGGATTTTTGCCTACATTAAAAGGTTAAAAAATTATTTTAAAGGTTTAAGCAAGTTTTGGAAGGTTAATTGTAAAGAAAATTTCGTGTGTGTACATACTGGCTAAAGTTAAAGGGGTATCATTCAGGTTTTCTGTAAATGGAGCATTAAAATAAAAGCACAATGGGTTTCTGTTAAAGCACTGACCTGCTCTTTAACAAAAAGTATAAACGGTTAAAAAGGGTCTATAACACGCTTACCTTCTGGTCAAACATGAAAATTGGGTAAATGCGTCTACAAGGTTTTATTAAAAATGGAGCTTAACATTAATAGCACACCAATACAATGGTAAAATTTGGCTTATTTGATATAAAATCATACAGGAAGCATTGTCAAATGTGAAATGGTATTTGGCTTTCTTTGGGCTATAGTTGTATAAATATGCTATTGGGATGTGTTCCAAAGTTATGGCAGATTCCTATCATTCTAATATATCTTAGTGTACGTTATCAGTAATAAGTATAATTGTTTTGTTAAAATTATTGTGTGCCACAGAGGTAACGGATATCTTTGTCAGCTGTGTCTTTAACTATGGCTACCCTCAAACTTTTTGTCATCCATAAACAATTGTTGTCTTGTTTTAGTCTTCTTCAAAGGGTGGTTTTCTAATCAGCTATAAAGCTCTGAATGCAGGTTTCTGATAAAAAGCAGGACAGGAATTAACTGCATAAACCAAACTAATGGGAAGCTAATCTGTTTAACGTTTTGCTTAAAATATTGCTAACCCTTTGTTTTGCCTTTCAAAGTCAAAGAAACTCTTTTTAAGCGATTAACGGCTTTTAACTGTTAACTGTGAAGTGCTGACTCCCATATGTATGGGAGTTAACTGTTCACTTTTAACTGTTCAAGCTACTTTCTTCCTTAAAAATCCAAGAATAAACTAATAACAGTTTTAGTCAAAAAATCAAGTAACACAATACAAAAGCAGGCAGCTTAAGATCTGAGATGAACTTGTCTGTTTATACTCTTGGGAAAAATAGGGGTTTCTCCCCAAAAGGGCGTGTGGCATCTTCTGCATTTTCTTTAAGGAATGCAGGCAATTATAAAGTATTTTACGTCCCTCATGCAACAGAGGGTAGCAAAATAAAGGAGAGACAGCAGAAGTAAATGAAGAAAACAGAATGTCATCGTCTGAGAAGAAAAAAAAAAAAACTTTTGCTCAAAAAAGACAAGGTCCTAGGAGAGGAGATGTAGAAAGTAGTAAAGTTTCTCTTCAAAACTCATCTTGGTTTAAAAATAAAATAATAGACACTATAAGTAATAGCTCCTTACTCTAAAGACTCCTCTCAACTACTAGTTCTTACACTTGAGCCCAGTTAGTTGCTTTGGCTTACTCAGGCATGTCTGGACAGGCCCAGGCAAGTCTTAGCTCATAGCTTATGCCCCTTCCTTTTTTGAAGTGTTAATTGCTTCCTTAAACCTTTAGTAAGCAACTTCTTTTTCTTCTTTGTTCTCCCTTGCACTTACCTGTTTAGGAAAGTTTTAGGTTATTAGCAGATTTGGCATCAGTTGAAGACTGTGAGGTCCAGCTCCAGCCAATGGATGCAGGACAGAGCCGTTAGGCTGACCCAAATACGTAAATAATAAATATGTCTGGTTTTCCTTTGTTCAAGTGTGCTCTCATGATTGTTCGATCTGCGAGGGGCACCCTTTCTGCAGAAAGTAAAGATTGCCTTGCTGAGAGATCCTTTGTCTTTTCTTCACGGCACCGATTATCTGTTTCTAATAGAGGAAAAAATAAAGGCCTTTTAATACAAATGCACACATGCACACACACACACACACCTCAGATGTTAGCTTTTAATTAAGCTGACTTTTAACCCTTGAGCTCCTTTAAAAAAATCTTTCTGAATCTCATTACCATTTTTTTAGCTAGGAAAAATTGCTGATGTTTCAAAAGAAACAAGTATCAAACCAGAAAGGGCTTGATTTAGGAAGCAAACCCAGGCTGTTGTGGAAAAAAAAGAAGGCAGAACCTTAGCTATGAAACTGCAGCATGGGGCAACAGCGTTGCTCTTTCAGTTTGGCCTGGATAGCAAAAAAGTGGCCTTGCTATGTACATAAGTCCCCTTAAGTACTCAAAATCAAAAATCTTTATTGTTTTTTCTTTTGCTGACCATTTTTCCTCCCAAGCCCTCCCCACCTTTTGTGGAAATTTAGCCACTTCAGAGGCCTCGTTCCTCATAATTTGGAACTTTCCTTTAGATTTGATCAAGTTGGATAGTTTCCCAATGAAGAAAGAAAGACCAAAACAACAAAAACAGAAACAAACAACGGCAAAAAAAAAAAAAGTTAAGCAAAAACACAAAGTATCACAAAATTTATATGATTACTGAGCACTCTAATGGTAAGGAGAAATTAAGACCAGCTTGTTGTTAATCTTAACTTTAGACAAGACAAAACCCCTATTGAGCTACTTACCTAGTGATGGGTCTCAGGCTGAAGACTGCTGTCTATTACCCTAGAAGCAGGAAAAAACTCAGATTCATCTTCCGTGCTGGGAGCAAGGTCAAACTCCATAAAGGAATTACCTGCCTTCCATTGTCATGGAAGCAGGAAAACTCGTCTTCCTTGTTGAAAGCAGGTAAATTTTCAGAAAAGGAGTTGTGCAGCAAAATAAACTTTAGATTGCAACCAAATTTTTGGAGATCAGGGATTCTTTGGAGGGGTGGCTTTCAGGCCTCAGCAAATTGTCCTATTGGTTTTAACCATGAAGATAGCTCAAGCTGGTACCAAGTATCAGTAGAAGATTTGTGAAAGATCAGGGGCACCCACACTCAGAATCCCTCTGTGGTTACCCAAATGTGAACCCCAAATATCTGAGACAGGTCTAAGTCAATTTTGAAAATTAATTTTGCCAAGGTTAAGGATGCACCCATGACGCAGCCTCAGGAAGTCCTGATGATACAGACAGGAGACAAGGAAATACTGGGTAGAAGAGGGTGGTTCCCCAGCAAAAGTGCCACCCTCAAGCCTGGAAACCCATGGCCCTAAATGGGAACAGGCATTCCTGTTTTCGTGACTAAAAGTTGCCTTTGGACCCACCACATCCCCCTATCCTGTACCTATATAAACCCCAAACCCTAGGCTCCATGAGCAGACGAGCAGAGAAACAGAAGAGCAGAAGAATGGCAGAGAAGGAGAGAAGAGAAGGAGCATCTGAACATTGAGAGGAGTTCAGCTGGGGACAGCAAATCTCCAGGGAAAGATCATCTTCTGACTCTGTCTCCCTTTCAGCTCCCCATCCATCCCACTGAGAGCCACCCTGACCACTCAATAAAACCTCCACATTCACCATCCTTCAAATCCATGTGAGACCTGATTTTTCCTGGATGCTGGACAAGAGTTTGGGATACAGAAAGCTGTCACACTGGCTTTCTGCCCTTGTGAAAAGGCAGAGGGTCCGTTAAGCTGTTTAACACTTAAGCCATCCGTGGATGGCAAAGCTAAAAGAGCACACTGTAATATACACCCACTTGGGCTTTGGGCTTCACAGGCACCCACCCCTGGATGCTGCCATGGGTCTAGAGCCCAGGAGTGCTTGCCCCAGCTTCTGCACCTGCCTGTCTGTGTGTTCCCTTTCCCATGAGGGGTTTGAACATGCATGGCAGCCAGAGGACCCACACGCCTGTCGCACATCTTGAGAGGGAGATGAGAGAACCCTCCCATTTCACTGAGACATGTGCCCAGTGTGCTCATGGGTACAGTTTGCTTTTATACATTTTAAGGAGACATGAGACACCAATCAATATGTGTAAGATGTACATTGGTTTAGTCCAGTAAGACCAGACAACTCGAAGTGGGGGTTTCCAGGTTAGAAGTAGATAAAAGACAAAAGATTGCATTATTTTGCGTCTTTGTCAGCCATCCAGTGAATACACAATTTAGCCTGGCTCAGTGAATCTGTATTTTTCATAAACAATAGGGAAGAGGAACTAATCAGATATGCATTTGTCTCAGGTGAGCCTCAGAGGGATGACTTTGAATAGAGTGAGAGGTTCGTCTACCCTAAGCAGTTCCCAGCTCGGCTTTTCCCTTTAGCTCAGTGATTTAGGGCCCCCAAGATTTATTTTCCTTTTACAAAGAATATTTCTTCCTGGCCAAAGTAAGGCCCAGAAAAGAGAATAGGCAAAGCCATCTAGGCTACAGGGAGCAGGACATGGAAAGGCAGAGAGGGCAAACAGTGCAATGTGTTTCTGAAAGAGTAAAGATCGTAAACTGGCAGGAGCAAGAAAACCTGCAGCACATAGGTATGATGGAAGTTAGGGCTGCAATAGTAGGCAGTGCCAAAATGCGAAAGGCCTAGGACTTACTTTCCACAATGAGGAGCTAGTATTTGTGTTTTCGCACGAGACTGACTCACAAGACTCTTCTGGAGGCTGTTTAGAAGGAGACAATAGTGAATGAGAAAACAGAAGACTGTTGTATGTGGCCCAGGTGAAATGTTATGCAGATCTAAATTAAAGTATGATTCAGAGTCAAACCCCTTTATAATCCTGTTTTTCTGAGACAATGTGTTCTGAATTGAGAACTACTGAAGTTATTAAATGTTATATTTGGTATTCAATACTTGGTACTCAACACATTTGATAGTTGTCATTAGCCCATATGCTAAAACAAACGCTGTAATGCAACGGTGTCACATTTAGTGCAAGTCAGAAACAAAATGAGAAAGAAATGTTAAGTAAAAATAATCCAAATAATTTTTACAAACTTTTATTTAAAAGCATAGATCATATCATATTCCCAACATTAAGAAATAGTATTGCATTCATTACTACTAGGCTTTCCCGCCACCCACCGTTCCATTCTCTGTTACCATGGAGATGGTTAGCTAATTCATTTCATTCATCTCTACACCATTTAACACATATTTTAAAAATTTTGTTGAGAGATCACTGATTAATTTCCAACAGTCTATGAAATGAAAATGGAGAAAACTTCCCTATTTTGATTAAACTGTTTGCCAAATAAAAATGCTTGAGCATGTACCACACTAATCAAAATTTTAAGACTGTCATTATGAAGTATTTTTCAACACAAAAATACGAAAATTATTGTTTTAAGAGTAGATTCCACGATATTTTGTATATAATTGTATGGGAATGACTGTTAGAAGTATTAAAATAAGGAATAGAAAAAGAAAGTTTCCATGCCTGTGTCTGTCAATAGTTGTTTTGTATGTTTAATAACACACTGAACAGGAAAATAATAAAAGCAAGTGAGAAGTAATAACAAAATGAGGCAATGTCTGTGGAGACACATCAAGTTGTGAGGGGGAGCATTGCTTCAGCCAATTGCTATTGATTGTGTTCAACTGCTGTCTCTTAGCCTAATAGGTAAGCATAGAAAAAGATTATAATTTTTAAAAATAAATTTTAGAATAAGGATAATGGTCCCTGCATTAGAATATAGGTCACTTCATGCCCACTCACATACAAAGTGTTGTTGTAAGAAAACATGCACATACGCACAGATTTAACTTCATTTTTAAAAGTCAGAAAAATTACATAAATATGTTTATAGTAGCTTTATTCACAATAGCCAAAAACTGGAAATAGCCCTGGTGTTTAGTAATATGAGAATGAATAAAAAATCGCCGTCATATCCATACAATGGAATACTAAAAGGATGAACTATTGATATTGACCAACAATATGGATACATTTCAAAATCATGCTGAGAGAAATAATTCAGACACAGAAGAGTACATACCCTATGATTCCATTTCTTTGGAGTTCCACAAAAGGCAAAATTAATTTATAGCAGAAAAAAAAAAATCAGAACATTTGTGCCCAGGGGTTGGGGGGTGGGGTAGGTAGAGGAGGTACAGAAGGGGATTGACTAGGAAAAAGGCATGAAAGAACTTTTGGGGACAATGGATATATGTTATATGCTGATAGGGTTAAGATTATACAGAAATATGAATTTTACAAAAATCAGTAAATTTATGCATTTAATTGTACACATTTTACATAAAAGTGAAAAAATCAAACATCAAATTCTTAACTACGCATGCTGAAGTATTTAGAAGGAAGTATATTGCTATCTAAAATCCATCAAAAATAAGGGGAATCGAGGCATGGATAAAGGGATGGGCCAGTGGATAGGTATGTGTTAAAATAACTAACAAAATGTTAATGGTAGAATCTGGGAAATGGGTGTGCCAGTAATTTATTGCTTCATAGTCCCAAGCCCACTCTTCTTGGCCCAATTTTGTGATTCTGCTCTGGACTCTGCAACTAAATCTCTCCTTTGAAATGGGATCCTTGTTGTCTTTCTCTGACAACCGTGGGTCCTGGAAGGTGACTGCAAGCCTGGATGTGAAATAAATAACTTCCTTTTTTTTTTTTTCCTGTTTCTAATTTGTGTCTGCAGCAGTGAGTATTTCAGATACAGCTGATTCCTGTAGTGTTCACCACGGTGGCAAGTTGTTCTTGCCTCCAGCAACTTCCTTTTTTACCGTGGGGATAAACTTCTTTCATGGTTCTGGGTCATCTTCTTCTTTATCCACAGCAGCTGAAGTCATCCTCCTTTTCACAGTTACGACGTCTCAAATATCTGAATCTCAGCTTGTAGGGAGCTCAGCTTCCTTTTAGTTAGTTTCTTCCTGGTTCAATTTTCCTTCAGGCCTAGGGTGGTAGCCTCATTTTGCAACTTCAACTTCTGATATACATTAGAAATATTTTTTCACCTTTGCTAGTACAAAGAGCCCTTACTTTGCAGGGATGTAATATACCACCATCTAATTAAATAAATCAGTTCCCCAACAACAGTCTGAATTTTAGTTACAAGTGTATAAGAACTGTGACTAACTGCGTAAAATATAAACTTTGCTAGTAGTTCTTCAGTCCACAAGTAACAAATGCATGTTGTTATTACTGACCAATCTTGTCACTTCTTTGAAAATCTGTCAATGATTGATCACTGCACATCTGTTATTCAGTTTATGCACACACAACAAAGCATGTTGTTGTGTTGAATCCTTCTTTCCCCGTAATATGAACTTATGTGACATTTGAAAAGATGTGATGTCAATGGAGAAACGGTCAACAAAGATGAAAGTGCTGCAAGGCCATGCATGGTGACTCACGCCTGTAATCTCAGCACTTTCGTAGGCCGAGGCGGGTGGATCATCTGAGGTCAGGAGTTCGAGACCAGCCTGGCCAACATGGTGAAACCCTGTCTTTACTAAAAATAGAAAATTAGCCAGGTGTAGTGGCACGTGCCTGTAATCCCAGCTACTTGGGAGGCTGAGGCAGGAGAATCGCTTGAACCCGGGAGGTGGAGGTTGCAGTGAGCCGAGATTGCACCATTGCACTCCAGCCTGGGCAACAAGAGTGAAAGTCTGTCTCAAGAAAAAAAAAAAAAAAAAAGAAAAGAGAAAGAACAAAAATTAATATTGCTATATGTGAAATTAGAAAAATATATATATTAAGTTATAGAAGAAATAGCCAACCATGGAAACATTGATACTACTGCCATGCCATTCAAGAGACCCTAGAAATACAGGAATTAAATTATGAACATAAACGTGAAAAGTTGTGACCACAAAAATGAAGATGTTCCAGAGAAAGTGACACCAGCAAAAAAAATACACATTAAAGGAAATCTTGAAGATATTAGACAACGTTGAAAGTGCCAAGGATACAATATTGAAAGATGATGCAAACTTACAAAGGAGCATAGTAATTTGCAAATGCTCTCTCCATAAGAAGGCAAGCACTATTTAAATCATCGTTTATACATTTTTCAAAGAAATAAAATGCTTTGGCCTGGCGCGGTGCCTCACGCCTGTAATCCCAGCACTTTGGGAGGCCGAGGCAGGTGGATCACGAGGTCAGGAGTTCAAGACCAGCCTAGCCAAGATGATGACACCCCGTCTCTACTAAAAATACAAAAATTAGCTGGGCGCGGTGGCAGTCGCCTGTAATCCCAGTTACTTGGGAGGCTGAGGCAGGAGAATTGCTTGAACCTGGGCGGCAGAGGTTGCAGTGAGCCGAGATCGTGCCACTGCACTCCAGCCTAGGTGATAGAGTGAGACTCCGTCTCAAAAAAATAAGTAAATAAAAAAAATAAATAAAATGCTTTAACTCCCCATGTTTCTATTGTTTTAAAGATCAGATTTGCTATTTTTTACTCTGCTATAAATTTATAACAGAAAGTTTTAAAATATTTTGACAAAAAATTATAAATGTCATAGAACAATCATAACTCCCCGTATATTGATTGTTTTGCACAGTTTCGGCTCGTACTGGCATTTTTATTGCTATCCGCTACTGTAAAAAGTGGGGTATTGCCCATAGTTAATCACCTTTTACTTTGTTATCAATTCTTTCTATTAAACTTACCTGTTGAAAATTCTGATGTGGTTTCTGTTTCTTGACTAGACATTGATGATCAATCAAATATAATTATTCACTGTTAAATTCTTTCGTCTTTGCTATATGTTTGAAAATCTTCAAAATAAAATAATTGAAAAACTCGGACAATCATTACTGTGTTCTATTTCCAGATGAGTCAGAAGAATGAAGAAAAATTATTTTATGCAATGAAAAACAGCAACAAAAATGTTTTAAACAATAAAAACATGAAGGGTAGTGACTATACCAGCAGCAAATTAACATAGGGATACAGCCTTTTGCCAAACACTTTCAAAAAATGACCGCCAATGGGAAAAAAAATCCTGATATTCTAGTATGAGATAGCAAAAAATTTGAGCGAACTATAACCCCACAGAGGTAGTATTAAAGAAAAAACGTGTTAATAAAAGCCTGAAAATTCTTTCCAATACCCATCCTGTGGTCAAAATTGGACTAAAAGGATGGATGAACAGCCCAGGGAAAAGTCAGGACTGGGCTGGGCGTGGTGGCTCATGCCTGTAATCCCTGCACTTTGGGAGGCTGAGGCAGGTGGATCACCTTAGGTCAGGAGTTCGAGACCAACCTGGCCAACATGATGAAATCCACGTCTCTACTAAAAATATAAAAAAATTAGCCAGGCATGGTGGTGGGAACCTGTAATCCCAGCTACTCGGGAGGCCTGAGGCAGGAGAATCACTTGAACCCAGGAGGCGGAGGTGGCAGTGAGCTGAGATTGTGCCACTGCACTCCAACATGGGCAACGAGCAAAACTCCGTCTCAAAAGAAAAAAAAAAAGTCAAGACTGAACTCTTGAGAGTAGTATCCATTGCCTACTGCCTTCAGGAATTCTTCAGTCATCCAGACAAGGGGGAAAAGGCACTTACAAAAGGAAAAGTAGGTATATTAAGCTGGCTTCAGATTTCTCCACAGTAACATTCAACATAAAGTTATCTTGGTAATAAGGAGCTCTTATATAAATTAATTGATGATGAAATCTAACCAGACAAGAGATAACTAAAGAAGTTATGGTAAAAAGAAGTGCAACACTCAATGCAAGAAGAAAAAGCAATGTCTGCAATCCTGAGAGGGTGAAAAATCATGGCATATAATTCTATACCCATTAGTCAAGTTGTCCTTTGCATATAAACACAACCTTCTTCAAGTATGCATGCATTCAAAGGACTCCATGAGTCCTATCTGAAAACATTACTTGGTGATGCCATCAGTTCAACTAACAGATTAATCAAAATATGGAACTTAAAGATGGAGAAGTTGTGGCCAAAGAACTAATGGCAAGCACGGAATGTTTTGGAACAGAGAATTAAAATTAAGCAGTCATGGGAGTTAGGATTTTAGAAGTCAATGCTAATAGCTTTGTCAAAATCAAAATAACTAACAAAATAACAAGTACTATCTAAATTTTTTTTACAGAGGTTACAAAACAAAAAAAGCTTGAATAATTATTATTAACTTCAACATTTTTTCCATTTTACTCCGACTTCTTTTTCTTTTACTAAATTCAAGTTATTTTATGTACTCCTTTAAAATTCAAAATAGATACAGTGTAATATCACTTTTATAAAACTACCCAGACATTCAGCCCTTTGTGTATTTACAAAAAGAGGTATATGAAATGATATTCACCAGTGTTAATTATTATTGTTTCCGGGTAATGGGCTTTGAGGTGACTCCCGTACTTTGTTGTACACCTCTGTATTGCTTGATTTTTTAAAAGAAATAACAAACAAGTGTTTACTAAAAAAGTAAATTCATTTGATAAAAAAGAAAACACAGGGGTAGGATTGCTAAACCAATAATGTGTTAATGAACAAAAGTGAAGAAGAATATTTAAACTCCATCAGAAAACCTACTTTAGGCTGAGTGCAGTGGCTCACGCCTATAATCCCAGCATTTTGGGAGACCGAGGGGAGCAGATCACCTGAGGTCAAGAGTTCGAGACCAGCCTGACCAACATGGTGAAACCCGATCTCTACTATAAATACAAAATAATAATAATAATAATGATAAGCCGGGCATGGTGGTGCACACCTGTAATCCCAGCTACTCAGGAGGCTGAGGCAAGAGAATCACTTGAACCCAGGAGGCAGAGGTTGCAGTGAGCTGAGATCACACCACTGCACTCCAGCATGGGCAACAGAGCGAGACTCCATCTCCAAAAAAAGGAAAAGAAAAGAAAACCTACTTTAATCATGCATCAATTTACAAACAATTCAAGTATTTCATTATAAATTATTCTCATTTATTTGGAGAAAATAATGTGCCCTATGGAAGAGGAAATAGTTGGTCTATGTAGCTACTATGCATATGAGAAAATAAAGAAACTCCATTTATTCAATGTTGTCTTACGAATTAGAGTTTTCACGAAATTAGAAGACCCTTCCTCATCCAAATTGGTGAAAACTTACTTTATTCCTTTATTCATATTTATTAACTATGTGAGATAGCCATTAATCAACATTTGAAATGTATAATTGTTTTCAACTTTCAGTCAAAATATCAAATGGGCTCTAGATCCTTAAGACATCTCATTTCCTTTTATAATACTGTTTTATATTTTATCAAGCAAATAGTTTATTTCTTACACATTTGTCAAACATCTCACCATAAATAATCAAAGATTTGTGCCTTCTGTCTCCAAATCATGCATTTCCATCAAATGGGTAAAGATTTCATCTATGTGATTTTATTCATTCATTTGCTAAATAATTTCCGGAGAGTCATCTAACTGTGGGCAAATCAGAAAAATTTACTTCAGGGTGCAATTATGCCCAATTTCATTAAATTACTTTTGGCAAATGGTGCTGGCTTTTTACAATAGTTTTCAAACATCTAATAAGTAATTGCTTATAATTGTGTCATTGTCTGACAGCGAAATGAAAGAGCCGGCACTGCAGTGCAGCAAACCCCTCCATTTGTGTTGTACTGCAGAGCTTTCTGGCCAAGCAATTCCTTCTGACTGTCATGCTGTGGAAATTGCAGGGGTTTGCTGCAATGTAGGCTTTTAACCTATGAAGGAGGGCCAAGACGGAAAAAAGAAATGAAATTACACAAATTAGTCCTGGCAGCCAAATTGTTTCTCCTTGTACCTACCAGGACAGTGTCTGGCCACCATGGAAGGGCCTATCATCTTCTTTAAAACCTAAATTTCTTAGCAGCCTTAATTTCAATCCTGAAATTTGGTACAGCATAAGGACACATGCTCACCACTGTGGGTAATTGTTGGGGTCCAAGGTGACTGTACCCTCCTGATCCTTCTCAAGAAAAGGAAGTGAAATAAACAATCAAACAAGTTGCCATTTTAAGCAATGCACTTGATCATTCATTTGTCCATTCACTGATCATTTATTGAGCACCTACTATGTGCCAGGCACTGGCCTAGTCACTAGAGATGCTACGGTGTATAAGATAGACAAGGGCCCTTAAAATATTGTGATGTAATAAGACATATATAATTCGTCTCTGCCCTTGATTTCTGGAACATAGTTCCCAAGACTCTTAGAATCTCTGAAGTGATAAGAATATCTTTTGTATGCTAATGAAATGACAGATGGCTAGAGCGTCACCAGAAAGATCATCAAGGCATGATTAGAGAGTTGGGACTTTCAGCTCTACCCGACCCCCAGCTCCGGGGAGGGAGAGGGGCTAAATGTTGAATTGATCCTCAGTGGCCAAAGATGTAGCCAATCATGCCTAAGTATTGATGCCTCCATAAAAAGCCAGAAGGACAGGGTTTAGATGAGGTTTTGGATGGTTTTAGACACATGGAGGTGGGTGGCTGCCCAGAGCAGGCATGGAAGCTCTATACCCCTTCTCACATGCCTTGTTACATGCATCACTTCATCTGTATCCTTTGCAGTATCGTTTATGATAAATCGGTCAATGTAAGCAAAGTGTTTTTTCTGAGTGATATGAGAAAAGTAGTTGAACCTTGGGAAGGGTTTTGGGAACCCCAATTTATAGCTGGCCGGCCAGAATTATAGGTGACATCAGCAGCTTGCTACTGATATCTGAAGTGGGAGCAGTCTTATGGGACTGAGCCCTTAACCTGTGGGATCTGACACTATCTCAAGGTAGATAGCGTCAGAATTAAGTTAAATTATAGGACACACAGCTGGTATCCACTGGAGAATTTCTTGGTGTGTGGGGAAAATTCTCTTACACACTTTGACGACTAGAGGTGGAGTCCTCTGTGTTGACTGTGAGTGACTGTGTAAGAGTGTAGGGAAAAACAGTTTGACTTTTTCTACGAGACCTATTTTCATATGTCTTATATTTTACCACAGGTAGATAAATAAACAAGTAATACATAATATGTCAGGTTGTATTTAGTATTATGAAAAGCAAGGCAGGGTCAGAGAACTAGAGAGGGACTATTGTGGGGACAGGGGTGTTCAGAGATATGCCAGGTATGGACTAAACAACAAAAAAAAGAAATTTATTGCAGTATCTTTTAAAACATTTTCTAGGCCAGGCGCGGTAGCTCACGCCTGTAATCCCAGAACTTTGGGAGGCAGAGGCGGGCAGATCACCTGAGGTCGGGATTTCGAGACCAGCCTGACCAACATAGAGAAACCTCGTCTCTACTAAAAATACAAGAAATTAGCCAGGTGTGGTGGTGCATGCCTGTAATCTCAGCTACTCGAGAGGCTGAGGCAGGAGAATCGCTTGAACCCGGGAGGCGGAGGTTGCGGTGAGCCGAGATCACGCCATTGCACTCCAGCCTGGGCAACAAGAATGAAACTCCGTCTAAAAAAAAAAAGTTCTACATTACACCGGAAATAGTTCTGTATGTTATACATTTGGGATTTCCAGTCTTGCCTTCCATATTCGCCCCATTTAAAGCAATCTCTCTCCCCTTGAAATTTTCATGGTCCTTCACTTAAAACCTCTGCCTGATGCTTTATAGAGCAATTATTTCTGTACAGCCAGTCTCTCCTAGTATATAGGAATCATTTTGAAACTAAGGACTGTATTTTATTCATCTTGGCATCTGTTATAGTTTGAATGGTGCCCCCACTAAAAAAGATACATTAAAGTCCTAACTTCCACTACCTCACAATGTGACCAGAAGCTAAGAAGAGACAAGGAAGGATACTCCACTACTATCTCCTGAAGGAGCACAACCCTGAAGACATCTCGATTTTGGATTTCTGACTTCTAGAACTGCGAAAAAATAAATTACTGTTGCTCTAAGTTACCCAATTTGTGGTACTTTGTTATGGTAGCCCTAGCAAACTAATATAGCATCACTCTAAGAGCTTAGAATGAACATTGAATATTTGATAAATAAATCAATGAAGCACTTTATGAGTGCTTATTAAAATTACTTAATATGTAATTTTGTGTTCATTTTACTCATGAAGGAACTAATGAAGAAACTCAAGCATTAATATATTTGAACTCTGTATGTGATAAAAATTTTTTTGACCTTCAAAGCATAGATATTTCTATAACAGAGAAATAAGGTTTTGTGATAGTGTCCCTTTTACTTAGTAAACACCATTCCTTTAGCTATTTATAGTTTATCCCAGCAGGGTATATGTGTGTAAGACCTTTACCTTGCTCCAAGAGAAGAAATGGAAAAAGCAGAGTTGATTACTTGGAGATGACCTCACAAATCAGGCCACAAAGGAAATCAAGCCTCAGGGGCTGGCTGAAAGTAAAATATTTGTAACTGTGATTTTGCTAGCTGGAAAGCAGGGGGTCAAAATTCATACCTAGCCCTGCAACCTCCGCAATGAGGATTACACATAATTCTGCCTTGAACATCTACCCAGTATCAAGTGGCTTTGGAAAAGCCCTATTCTTCAGCTGGGCCTTATTCTCCAAGACAAACAGTTCATTTATTCAACCCATAGGACCAGTTAGATCTTGGTTAGCATGTAAAATAGCAACCAAACACAAACCAAACTGATTTCAAGGAGTCAGTTTACTATAATATTGAAAATCATGGGATTTAGAGTCAGAGACCTGAGTTTGAGTCCAGGCTATGCAAGTTACTAACTGTGTACTTTTAGGCAAGTTACTAAACTTTTCTCCGTCTCTATTTCCTCATGAATAAATAGTAAGAATTGTTAGAGACACAATAAAGGCTTCTCTGTAACAACAAGCAGTCCTGAGAAATTTCACCTCAGAAAATTCTTATCCACAACCTTTTCTTGGCCGCTGGTGATACTGAGTGCCCAGATTAGTGTGAGCCACATGAAGAGATACAGTCTCACACAAACAAGAAAGAAGCCATTTCCAAGTAAACAGTAAGGCAGGCAGCCTACATTTTGCTGCCAGTATTATGGTGGGGTGAGGGAGCCCCTTAGCAATTCATTGACAAATACTCTGTATCTAAAGTTAATGTTTAAAAAGATCATAAGCAAAAAGTTTAGAATTCTCTGCAATAAGTAACATGAACCTGGAGAAAAAATAACATCCCTGTGTAGACATGCATAGAAATTATCTCAATAAATATTTGTTGAATGAATAAATGAATGAGAGAGAGGTGGTATATTAAGGTGCTATCCATGGGGGATTTGGGCAAAGCAAAAGCAAAGGGAGCAAGCTGAGAGGAAACAACTAGGGTTCATTTTTTAAGTGCCTAAGAAGTGTTTTTTTGTTTGTTTGTTTGTTTTGTTTTGTTTTTAAATTTGCCAACAGACTGGCTGTGGGGCTTGATCTTCTCTCAGAAAACCACATACCACACAGGATATATAGACTGTGTGGTAACATTTCACATACCCTATTCACCCAAGTTCCCAATGAGTATTAAAGGCATGCTTTAGCCTAAAGGTTGACTTTATTAGCTTAGATGGAAAGAATTTTGAGTAAACAAAGCCAGTGAGCAAATCTTCCACACAACATCAGTCAAATCCTGCTGACTGTCAAGAAAGACTGATTAAACTGTTTTCCCTATTTTCACTAGGGCCAAAGGTGAAATTGGTCATCTATCATGAGAAAGTCTATTCTAACAGTATGGTCAACAAGATAATAAATGGGTTACACTCGCTAGAATGGTCTTTTTAAAAAACATTGTGCCTAAAATTGTGTATCAATGTACGCTTTGACTAAGAGATCACATTTCTAGGAAGGATACGTTGGCAAAAATATGAAGGGCTAAGTGCAGAGTTATTCATTGCAGCATTATATATAATAGCAAAAAGTTGGGCTCAACCAAAATGTTCATCAATAGGGTACTATTTGAGTAGATTATATTACATTTATATAAGGTAAATGAAAGTGTGCATATTATGCCACTGTTCAGCTAAGAAAGAGGGGGAGCGGCATCTTGTCATACCAGAAATCAAGGAAGGTGTCAAAGATAACAGGTTGTGCCAAAAAATTGGGGCTTCAATTAAAATAATAATTTCAATGGATTAACACCCATATGATATGTTCAAATCCATGGGTTCATACTGGTATTTTAAAAACAGTCATTTTTCACCTTTGGAGGATACTAGGGAACTTATTTATGTGCATTAGTTTATATCTTTTTTTTTTTTTTTTTTGGTGGGGACGGAGTTTCTCTCTTGTTGCCCAGGCTGGCGTGCGATGGCGCGATCTTGGCTCACCAAAACCTCCGCCTCCCAGGTTCAAGTGATTCTCCTGCCTCAGCCTCCCGAGTAGCTGGGATTACAGGCACCTGCCATCATGCCCGGCTAATTTTGTATTTTTAGTAGAGTCAGGGTTTCTCCATATTGGTCAGGCTGGTCTTGAACTCCGACCTCAAGTGATACGCCCACCTCAGCCTCCCATAGTGCTGGGATTACAGGTATGAGCCACGGCACCCGGCATAGTTTATATCTTCTAAATGAAAGTATAAACTAAAAACTTAAAAAGTGTCTAAGGAGAAAAGGAATAAGATGGAGGATACAGAAATGTAAATTATATTTTTATGAATATATCTTAATGTATAGATTTCACTTTATGTAATTATTTTACATAATTTAAAAAGTTAAATCCAAATAAGACAGTCTCTAAAATTTGAATATCTTAATGTATAGATTTCACTTTTCGTAATTATTTTACATAATTTAAAAAGTTAAATCCAAATAAGATAGTCTCTAAAATTTGAAAGCAAAATGAAACACATGAATCTATGTATAAGTTGGTAGCAAGACAGCACACAGAAGAATAATTCCAAGGGACTTTAAATAAATAATCACTCAAACAGAAATATATGTATATAATATATATGTATATGTGTATATATATAAATATACATATATAAAATAGAAAAGATATATAATGTCTTTTTGAGTAATTATATATAATACATATATAATTAAACTTTGAGAAATCATATTAATAAAGGTACTTGTAGATTTCTATTCTGAGAATCAAGCATATGTATCATGGGATAAAACAAACAACTATGTTAGTGTCATTGGGAAGTCGATTTTTCAAAATGAGTAACAGGATTTGTCTGTGTCCCCACCCAAATCTCATCTTGAATTGTAGCCCCCATAATTCTCACATGTCATGGGAGGGACCCAGTGGGAAGTAATTGAATCACAGGGGTGGTGCTTTCCCATTCTGTTCTTGTGATAGTAAATCAGTCTCACGAGATCTGGTGGTTTTATAAAGGGGCGTTTCCCTGCACGAGCTCTCTCTTTGCCTGTCACCATTTACATTAGATGTGACTTGCTCCCCCTTGCCTTCCGCCATGATTGTGAGGCCTCCCCAGCCATGTGGCACTGTGAGGCCATTAAACCTCTTTTGTTTATAAATTGCCCAGTCTTGGGTATGTTTTATTAGCAGTGTGAGAACAGACTAGTACAATGAGCAAAAGGAAATACAGATCAAAATGGTTAACTGAAACTTAAATAATCCTGAATTTTAACTGGAAAATCAGTGTGAACTCATAATGTGAATTACCTTAAATAATATTTCCTAGCTCTGTCCACTGAAATGTCCTAAAAACAATAATCAACGTAAGAGTGACAACATAAGGGCAACGTACTGAATGCCCAGAAAATGGTCTTGAAATATTATCTCTCACTAAAAGAAAGCAAGGATCCTTGGAAAGAACTATTGCAACTCTGAGACTAGAAATGAACAATGATAAAATTAAAACATCACTGTTTTTGCAAACTGGTGGTAAAACAATTTATACAGGCATTATTTATCGATGAAGGTAGACATCACACACACACAAAAAACCTACTTAAGTTTAAGGTAACATACATAAAAAGCACACAATTCCAGTTTTAGGTATATGCCAGAGAAGCTTTGGCATATGTGTCTCAGGAAGCATGTACAAGAATGTTCGTAGCAGCACCGTTTGTAATGAAAAAAATGCATGGCAACCTAGATGTCCATAAAGAGTACAAAAAATCAATAGGTAGTGGAATAGTCATTCAATGCAATAAAACTCCACAGTGAAAAGATACAGACATTTGTGATAAACACCTATCAGGTGATATGAGTATAATTAGTAATTCAAAACAGTATCTCAGAGTTGAGACTGGGGCATCTGAGATTGGGAACAAACATGCAAGAAGCTTCAAATGCACTGGTAATATTTCTTAAACTGGATTGTAGGCATATTTGTTGCCATGTTACTATTATTTTTTAAAATAGCATTTGTATATTATAGACTTTATATACATTTGTATATTATATATACACAATATATAGGCACAAACAAAAAGAATTTATACAATGACTGATATATAACATTTGCAGAACATTTGAAAATAAAAGCATTGGCCAGGAACTGTGGTTTACGCCTATAATCTCAGCACTTTGGGAGGCCGAGGTGAGTGGATCACCAGGTCAGGAGTTCAAGACCGGCTTGGCCAAGATGGTGAAACCCCTTCTCTGCTAAAAATACAAAAAAGTTAGCCGGGTTGCTGGTGGGTGCCTGCAATCCCAGGTACTCGGGAGGCTGAGGCAGAGAATTGCTTGAACCCGGGAGGTGGAGGTTGCAGTGGCAGAGATCGTGCCTCTGCACTCCAGCCTGGGGAACAAAGCGAGACTCTGTTTCAAAAAAAAAAAAAAAGGATCTAACTAAAAATCAAGTAAGGTACATAAAAGTAAAATAATTAGGTGAAATTGTTATAAAACTGCAATAAAATGCAGTTGTTCAACTTTGAAGCACTATAAGAGTGATTCATTAATAAAATGTTTATTAAGTGCCTCTGTGACAGGTACTGTGCCGCGTGGTGGGGATGCAGCGACAAATAACAGACACACAATCCCTGCTCTGTAGTGAGGGAATGAAAAAATGAACAAATAAATAACCCTTAAATTTATAATTACAAACTGCAGTGAGAGTCCAAATAGGCAAAAGAAGAATAATGAAGAGGAAGGTCATTCTGTCATGCCTAGTTGGAGCAAGAGGCAAAGGGGACTATCATGCAATATTTGGCTTGGCAATAGGGGGTAAAGGAAGAGGGAAGGAACATGAGTTTCCACCTCTGCTGCAGTAATCTCTCCACTTTGGCTTCCACCTGGGCCACTTTGGGGTTCCAGTTAAGCTCCCAGGAACTCAGTCCTGCTTCTCCAGCTCTTTCTTCAGTGCTCCTTTGCTCCCTGAGGCCTGCCCCACACTATCCTTAAGACCAAACTCACACTGAGTGTCTCAATCTGGGCTACTACTTCAAGGCTGCTGTACCCTGAACAAATGGCAAGCCTCTGTGGTAAGCAGCAGGCCAGCTGCCAAGAATAAAAATAACTAAGTAAGAAGAAGATGATTGCCATGCACTTCAAAAGTCACTGCAGACATTGCCGGCTAAACAGTTTTCCAAGAGCGTGGTGGCATTTGGCCTGAACATCGGAAACACTTGTCCGTATCATTGCAATCGCTATTGGACTTGAGGACAACAGAATTTGCAAGTTCCCACAAAATAGGGTGTAGGTTAAATAAAGCCCATATTAAGAAAATGGTAGATGATTTCAAAAGGTGATGGCAATTTTTGAAATCATAGATAATTTGCAGAGAATTAATGATGGTCCTGTTATTATTTCCGTTAAAAATATGGTACATTCAAAATTACTTTGACTTTGAAGAAAAACACTCCATTCCTCTTAGATGTCATTCGGAACCAATACCTTCAGGTATTTTTAAAGCAGATTTTCCAGAGAATACCAAATTCAAGGATAATTTGCTTCCTGATAAGGCTGTGAACTAAACCTGAAGAACTAGTAAGATACGAAAATATATTTGGCTAACCTGATAGCAAACTGCAAACCCTAATCTGCAGGTGTAATGGATACAACTTTTAAAAAGAAAGACATTCAAACACCTGAGGATGTTGTATGCCAATGCTGTTATTCAAAACTCTTCTTCATGTAAAATATTGCAAAACCTAAAGGAGTGGATAGTCAAGGAAAAAGTCAATTGAATGAATGATTCACAAATGTGTACATTGTTTCACTATAAAGGGGATGCTGTGAAGAATAAGAATAATGATGCGGCCGGACGCAGTGGCTCACGCCTGTAATCCCAGTACTTTGGGAGGCCAAGGCAGGTGGATCACCTGAGGTCAGGAGTTCAAGACCAGCCTGGCCAACGTGGTGAAACCCCGTCTCTACTAAATATACAAAAATTAGCCGGGCGTGGTGGCGCATGCCTGTAATCCCAGCTACTCGGAAGGCTGAGGCAGGAGAATTGCTTAAATCCGGGAGGTGGAGGAGGCTGCAGTGAGCTGAGATTGTGCCATTGCACTCCAGCCTAGGCAACAAGAGTGAAACTCCGTCTCAAAAAAAAAAAAAAAAGAAGAAGAAGAAGAATGATGATAATAATTTAAGAGTTGAGATACTAACAGTAGATTTTCCCCAATATTTGTCAGGCTAAGTGTATTTTTAAGGGACTTGCTGCTTTAAAATGTAATGAATGGGGTTAAGTGTATTGGGGACAGAAGAAACCAAATGTAAAATAAAAGTAGACCTACTAAAGCCACTCTACTCCTCCAGAGGTTCAAACCATCATTAGGGATGTTGATGGTTACAGGGTCTTTGTGAATGTTGGATGTGAATAGAAAGTGTGTCCTTAATAACTCAGTTTTCAAGTAGTAATGTGGAAATGCATGTGTGCCCTGGTAATTGTAAAAGAAGCCCTGCAGAGTTTCATTACAGACAAGGAGTTTGGGGTGGCATTAGGAAGAAGCCACTTGCTATGAAACCTGTGAGTCTATTTTGAAATGGGAGAAGGAACAAGATAATTATTACAGGAAAAACTTAAATGTTCGTCAGGAACACATGGAACTTTCTCTGGAACTTCAATAGAAAGTATTGGGTTCTTTTTTGCTTTTAAATTTTTTCTCTATAACACCACATGGAGCCATTGCTCATTCTGTGCCACATACTTTATCAGAGGCCCCCAAAAGGTGAAAAGTATCAGAAGCAACTACAAAGAACACTTCAAGCTTAAAAGTTGAAATACTGAAGCAAGAAAACCTAAGAACTTTTTAGGAAATGAAGATTTAAATCCTAAAACCTAATTCTGCCTATGTTTAGAACACCTGAAATAATAAAATATGTTCCATGTATTTTGCAGTTAATCTTGGACTCGTTTTACAGCATGTTCTTTTTACATTTTATTAATGATATTTTTAAAATGTTGATACACTTGTAAAATGCACTTTTTAAAGTACTTTGGATACTGTCAATGCTTCAGAATTTTGCTTATAAATATTACAGGGTGAAGTGTGTTTCAAATACAGCAAATTTTGTATCAGTTGCAATATTCTGTTTATTTATTTTTATTTTTATTTATTTATTTATTTGAGACGGAGTCTTGCTCTGTCACCCAGGCTGGAGTGCAGAGGTGCAATCTCGGCTCACTTCAATCTCTGCCTCCCGGGTTCAAGCGATTCTCCTGCCTCAGCCTCCTGAGTAGCTGGGATTACAGGCATGCACCGCCACGCCCAGCTAAGTTTTGTATTTTTAGTAGACACGCGGTTTCACCATGTTGGTCGGGCTGATCTCGAACTACGGACCTCAGGTGATCCGCCCACCTTGGCCTCCCAGAGTGCTGGGATTATAGGCATGAGCAACCATACCCAGCCATGATATTCTGTTTATTATATGGACCATTTTTAGGAAACTTGAAATTTCAAATAATTCAATACTTATATTTTATTATTTACTTTGGCATTTCTAAAGTTAATTTGTATGCATTCCTATTGTTTTTGTATCTAGGTGACTATTACAAAATTCAAGCTTCTTTTTCTCTATTAATATCTCATATATGTTCATCTCTAAGGAAAAAAACCTATGTTCTCGACTGATGTGTGTATATATACATATATGTCCATATGTAGGACATATGTGTATATATACACACATACACATATATATATGAATTATGACTTGTTATAAGTATATATATTCATATATAATATACATGCAAAGTTCTTTATTATATCTATAATAACAGGGAGGAGCAGAAACAGGAGGAGGATAAGGAAGAGGAAAAGGAGAAGGATACAGAAGAAGGGAAAGAAGATGGAAAATAAGAAAGAGGAGGAGGGAGAAAGGAAGAACAGGTGGATGGAAGGAGGAGGATGAGGGAGTAGAAGGAGGAAGAGGAAGAAGGTGAAGGGAAGAGGAGAAAAGGGAGGAAAATATTGTATACTAATAGTAGAGAAATCGTTAAGGATACTGTATCCCATCCGTTCCACAGAATTTTCACAGTTGTCAAATATATTTGTCATGACCAGCAATTGGCCAAAATGTGTAAAACATAATCTATAGCATAAAAAACAGAATACACAGTTGTATGCATACAAAGTTGACAACTGTAAAAAAGATATGTGCTTGTGGGCATTACCTGGAAGAGAATATGAATAAAAGAAGTCGTTTTGGATCATGGGATTAAGAGTAGAACATTATTTTTTTCTTTTTCAAACTGCTTTAGTGCCGTGAAATTGCTTTGCAATGCAAACAAAAAAAATGGAGTTAGGAAATAGATCACTATAGTTAGCAACATAGCTGTGATAAAGAACCAAAGATTTATCTGAGAATGATCTTTCAGCTAAAAAATTAATCCCTATTACTTATTTTAAGCATGGATTTTCTCACCCACACAGAATTTAGTGGCAAGGTAAGCAGTATACGGAGAAGAAGAGCAGTCATGAAATAGTGGCAAACTGCTGTGAGGAAGAGAAGCTGCCAAAAGAGGCTTAAGTGTGCATCTTAAGAGTACCAGACTGTGCAGCCAGGAAAGCAACATCCACCTCCAGGCCTCCCACGAAAGTACAATCAGAATTGAGAACTCAGGTCTATGAAATATAAAATAAATAAGCATCCTCTTTACAATTCCTGGACTTTTCTTTTTGTGGGCTAGTTTTATATAAATTGGTCTCCTGAAATGATTAAACACCTAAAATTAGCATTCTCTATTTTTCTCCCAAGTCCTTGTACAAAGATTACAAATGTAGCATAGGCTGGAATTTTGCAGAGGGTCTATTCTTGACCAGATGCTACCTATTGGTCACACGTGAAAAAGGCTTTAATGGCCCCCTATTTTGTGGATATTACTATTCTTAGCATAATCCCCCTGGCCTCACTGGGGATAAGTACCTCCAAAAGGAAAAATAAAAGACGCAGACCCAGCCAGAGGCTAGTGATTTTTCACTGGGAATAGACTGCAGGGTTGGAAAGAACACAGTAATTATCTTTAGCAATAAAATTCTGTTTTGCAAAGTCTGTGGGGGAGTGGGAAGTGTGAAGAAATAAATAAGTTAGTTGATTTTTTTTTTTTTTTTTAGATTCTCTGAGTCAGCAGCCCTTTTACTGCTCTAATACAGGAGAATGGGAAACCTGACAACTCATGGGTCAGCAGAGCATATGCTGTTTAAATAACACTTACCAATGCATTGCAGTATGGCTGGTCTTCAAAAACTTGCTTTTCCTACAAAAATATCAACAGCTTAGTTCTTACCTCTTCAGTTGCTCTCCATCTCAGTGTCTGACTTTCACTGACTAACCACTTTTTTTTTTAAGAGCTGGTATACAGAACCTGGAATCCTTCATGAAATTGCACATCTCTCTGAGCTATGAATATTTTTCAAGCACTGGCCGAAACTGGAAAATGAAGTCTGCTAAAATTGCAAGCTTGCTGTTGAGCTATGGCCACTGGTCTGGACTGTAACAAGGTCTGATAACATGAGAAAAGTCAAGCAAATCTTGTGCAAGCTTATTCATGTGCCAGGTAAAACAGACTGGCAGCATCTCCCTGTTCATCCACTGGCCCTTTACTTGTGGAAGCCAACATCTGTAGAGAGCATTTCTCTTCTGATTACTACACTCATGCTCCAGCTCCAGAAATAGGTCTGCATCATCCACAACCTGGAATTCCCTATCAAAAGAAGGTTCAAACTCCTGACTAGGTGCATTGAACTCCCCCCGCCTGCCCTCCCAACACAGTGTCAAGATCTAAAATACCTATATAAAAAAATCACAACTTCTAACACATTTCTAATCTGCCACAGGTCAAAATTGTGTCTGCATTTGTATTAGGCTGTTCTCACATTGCTATAAAGAAATACCTGAAACTGGATCTTTTATTTTTTTGAAAAAAGGTTTAATTGGCTCATGGTTCTGTACAGGAAGCATAGTGGCTTCGTCTAGGGAGTCTTCAGGAAGCTTCCAATCATGGCGGAAGGCAAAGGGGGAGCAGCCACATCACATGGTGAGAGAGCAGGAGCAAGAGAGAAAGTGAGTGGGGGGAGGGGTGCCACACACTTTTAAACAACCAGATCTCTGTCACAAAAACAGCACCGAGGGGTTGGTGCTAAACCATTGAAGAAGGATCCACCTCCATGATCCAATCACGTCCCACCAGGCCCCACATCCAACAATGGGGTTTACAGTTTGAGATTTGGGTGGGGACACAGATCTAAACCATATCAGCATTACTGACCCATTTCCTCAAACCATGAACTAGGTTGTAAATCACTGTTGGAACCGAATCAGCAGTTAGAAGAGAAAAAGTAATAGAGAAATATGGCACGATAAAAGTAGATGCTTTTGCAATGTGGCCTTGGGAAAGAGAGAAAGCCTGTGAATGGTGTCTTTGTCCATTTGGACTGCCATAACAAAAATAGTTTAGATTGGGTAATATACAGGAATAAAAATCTATTCCTCACAGTTCTGGAAGCTGGAAAGCCCAAGATAAAGGTGCCAGCAGATTTGGTGTCTGGTCAAGTCTCCTGTTTTGCTTCATAAATGACACCTTGCTGAATCATCACATGGCAGAAAGGGCTAACAGACTCCCATAAGCCCTTTTATAAGGGCACTAATCCTATTCATGAGGGCAGAGCCATCATGACCTAATCAGATCCCAAAAGCCACACCTCTTTTCTTTCTTTTTGAGACGGAGTCTCGCTCTGTTGCCCAGTCTGGAGTGCAGTTTCAGGATCTTGGTTCACCGGAACCTCCGTTTCCCAGGTTCAAGTGATTCTCCTGCCTCAGCCTCCCGAGTAGCTGGGACTATAGGCGGCTGCCACCATGTCTGGCTAAATTTTGTACTTTTAGTAGAGACAGGGTTTTACCATATTGGCCAGGCTGGTCTCAAACTCCTAACCTTGTGATCCACCCACCTTGGTATCCCAAAGTGCTGGTATTACAGGCATGAGCCATGGCGCCCGGCCAAGGCCACACCTCTTAATGCCATTACCTTGGAGGACAGGCTTCAATATATGAATTTTGGATGGAAACAAACATTCAAATCATATCAAATGGCACTCACAGGTCTGTTGGTGGGCAGGGGACTTCCATTGCCTGATGGAGATGGTGGAAAGTCTTCATAAGTGACACCAATGGTCTTTCCCTGCAGTACCGCCAAGGAAGATGAAGAAAAATCAGTAGACACACATAAGAAGGAGTCTTCCAGAGAACTATCCACTGAGAACATTGAACAAAGTTTATGTGCTTTCCTCTAACAGTTAACATTTAATGAACAGTTATCATTACAACACCCTATGAGATAAGTAATATTACTACCTTTATTTAAAGATGACAAAGTTGAGACACAAGTGCTGCATAATTTTACTGCCCCACTACAATCTGTAGCAGGAGTCAGCAAACTTTTTTCCATAAAGTCAAATAATAACTATATTTCGTATTGGAGGACACATACCATCTTTGTCTCAACTATTCAACTCTGCTGTTATAATGTGAAAGCAGATCTAGACAATATATATATATGAACAGACATGGCCATGTTCCAATAAACTTTCTTTACAAAGTAAAGAAAAGCTGAATTGCAGACTTGGCCCTAGAACCATAGTTCGCAGACCTCTCATTGACATTTCTGGGACCACAGACAACTTGGTCAGAGTACAGAAATGCATCTTGTAGATAATATTATTCACTTTCTGTCTGGCATTTTGGTCTTTTAATTTGCATCACTGAGGCAATTTGCTTTAGTTTTGCAATGTCTCCAATGAACATAACTGCAACTCACAAGGAGCCAATAAGGCTCTGCCTTTAAAAAGAGTCAAGAAGAGTGGATCCCAAACAAACCCACATCAGGATAGGGAAGGAAGTCTGGCATCTTTAGACTTGTTCTGAGACTCCTCCCCCCAAATTATAAAGACAGAAACCATCAGAATCAACCATCCTAAGAACAGTGTTGCTACAGAGGATACAGTCGTGCACCACATAAGGATATTTCAGTCAACAATGAACCACATATACAATGGTGGTCAAATAATATTATAATGGAGCTGGAGATGATGTGTAATAGGCTATACCACCTAGGTTTTTGTAAGTTCATGCTATAATGCTTGCAAAACAACAAAATTAGTCTATGACACAATTCTCAGAATGTATTCCCATCATTAAGTGATTCATGACTATATTTGAGACAAAGGATGAGAAGCATTTTTATATTTTTTATAATTCAATTTTCGAAATTTCAGCATAGGCAGCATGTGAATTAATTTTCTCCTAAATACTATGTTCTGACAGTTACATTTGAATTGTCCTAATCAGGAATGTGCACCCCAGATGTGATTAGTTAGCATCTGAAGGATCCCATCTCAGCCATCTCAGAAGCCCTCACTCCAAAGGTCTCTACTACAAGCCTTCCAGATACAGCTTTCTAAATCTGCACCACGAAGTTGGTTAGTTAGCATGAGGATTTATGGTTGTCTAGAAAGAGTTAACCTCAAGACTTTTCTGAAGAAAATTGGATAATCTGGAAAGACCAGCAACTTTACACATTAGAAGTAGCACCCTAATTCTAGAACTCTGTTCCTTGTGATCTATATGCTGCTGCTGTTATGAGGAATTCTGTCACCTGAGCCTACTAACATGATTACTGACCCTGCCTTCATAATATTTTATCTTTGTCTCACAAAAAACCTTTCATGTTAAGTGCTTTGCCTAAATGCCTAGGATTCCCAAAGGGACAGAGAGTAGGAACCATTTACAGAAATAGGTTGTGCAACAGTGTTTGTGCCTGCTGATTAATAAGTGTTCACCTATGTACCAGAATGTGGCAAGAGACTTGCTTTCATTATAACATACCACCTGGTAGCAAGGTTATAGAGGGGAGACATATAGCTCTCATGTACCTCTAATTTTCTAAAGTTGCTGATATGTTCCCAAAAACTCTGACAACTGTTTGACCAATAAATTGACTTAGATTAGGTTGCAAAGATGCATTCGTTTATATTTCCAGAGTGACTTTTGTGCAAACTATTTTATTCAGTGCCCCTATGTGTACCAATGATACAGAAGGCATGGACTCTTTCCTCCAGGAAATCACAATTTGGCATTGTAGGGAAAAAATGTAGTGAGTATATTTTAATATTTTCTAAGGATTGCTTTTTGAAACTGACATTGCTTTAGCTATTTATTATATTTATAGAACATACATCAGCCACATTCATATATAAGCATTTTCATCAATCTCATTTTATAGCTGAGGAAACCAGAAAATGAAAAATTATAAACACAGCTCAACAAAAATCCAATGTTTTTCTAAAGTATTTATTGATAAAAATGATTGAAGAGGTAAGCGGAAGGACACTCAGAGGACTGCAAGCAAGTTGTAGTTGAATGGCAGATTAAAGAAGTAACTCAAAGAGTAAGATTCTTATCCAAATTGAGCTTGAAATCCCTACTGCATAACCAATCACAAGCAAAAACATGTTCAAATGCAGAGTCAGTTTTCTCTGAAGAAAATCCCTTCAAGTGCTCTGCAAAGTACAAGCTGTAAACAGTTGAACTGCCACAATAAATCAGTCTCCAGAGATCTTTGCATGCGTGTACACATCTGGCTTTCATGTGGTCCATAATGAAACCAGAAACTGATGACTGGATAATCATATTTGTTGCAATTATGCTCCCAAAATTGCATAGCATGTTTCAAAAAGGTTTTATTTCTGAGAACAATCTTGCATAATAATCCAATCCTGTTTAGTCTGAAAGGACCACAGTGGCCACCAGTAATGGAATCATAGATACAAAGACTGGAGATGACAGAAAAATACATCTAGTCTTTGTGTTTTTGTTGTTGTTGTTGTCATACTAGCCAGAATATAGGCCATTTCAGCATTAAACATTATCCCCGGATTCTTTTTGTCACCCCTTATAATGCAACTGGGAAAGATAGTGGCATTCATTATGTAGTGACAGTAATGTTGTAATTCTCCAGATCTCTTGAAACAGTGAGGAAGAGAGAGTTGCCTGGCTTTGACACAGCATTCTTATCTTAATGAAAATCAAAACTAAGCAGCTCTTCCACAGTAGCCACTATGCTGGAGAGTCTCGTGATAGCCTACTGAAGCTCTTCCCAAGAGCTTCCCAACTTCTCAAAAAAGGAAGTTACTTATCCAGCTTCACACACATACAGAAAGATTACTAGCTACAGGTCAGACTTTGCAGTTACATGACTTCTGGTGCATGTAGCAAACAATGTCACTGCCTATTGACTGGGAGTCAGGTTTTCCAGGTTGTAGAATGCCAGTAGGTCTCGAAGTCTTACTGGTAGCTCTCTAAGCCAGTGGCTGCTATTAGATCTCCCCAACTTGGGCTTTCTTGTATTTTATTTTCTTGTATATTTTTGTTTGTTTCTTTCTTTCTTTTCTTTTTTCACTTGGGCTTTCAATAATCTTTCGCAGTTACAGAGCAACTGCAGCAGCATCTCTTCTTTGACCCTTCTCTGGGAATGGGGTCATCGTTTTCTCCACCTCTCGCCTCATGGCCTCCTGTACTCCTAATCTACACTTCTTCCTGCCCCCTTTCCCTCTCTCCACACCCCAACACACGTGCATACGGTCCTGTGATCTCAGTGCTTCTGAAGAAAGTCTTCCCGTCCTACAAAATTATTTGGGAGCTCCTAGGATAGCATATAAAAATATTACGGAAAAACTGTAGACACAACTTTTTTTTTTGTTTTGTTTTGAGGCGGAGTCTCACTCTGTCACCCAGGCAGGAGTGCAGTGGCGCAGTCTCTGCAACCTCTGCCTTCTGGGTTCAGGTGATTCTCCTGCCTTAGCCTCCTGAGTAGCTGGGACTACAGTTGGGTGCCACCATGCCCGGCTAATTTTTTGTATTTTTAGCAGAGACTTGGTTTCACGGTGTTAGCCAGGATGGTCTTGATCTCCTGACCTCGTGATCCGCCCTCCTTGGCCTCCCAAAGTGCTGGGATTATAGGCATGAGCCAGCGTGCCTGGCCGACACACATTTTTATGGATCAACATAGGAAAATACGTGCACTGTTAGAGTCAATAAAATTCTAAATGTAATCACCAATTGAAGTTCTTCAAATAATTTAGAATTGAGGCCCTTGAAATATGAATTTTATTTAACAGTGAATGGTGAGGCTGAGGAGGGGGTGAGAGGGCAGTCCTGAATTATATTAAATGCACACCTACACCCTTTCATTTAAACACTCAAACAGGCTGTCCGGGACTGAAGCCAAAGTCATCAGACAAAATAATTGCAAATACAAGAGTAAAATGTAAGGAACAAGATGTATTGCACTGACAGTTTATCCAAGTTGTAGGTGGGAAGTTAGGTGTTCAAATAACGAACCAGAAAGAGAAAAGAGCGACCCAATAGAAAGATAGCCTTCTACTTCATATTTCTATCAATGGGGGGTGATGGGAAGCCTTCATACAAGAATTCTGTATTCACACACCAATAAATTGAATTAATATTTTTCACTTTAAGGTGGTTGCACAGTTTCTGTTTTGCAGGTAGGCAGCAGGGCATAGTGGAACGCACATGGTCTTAGAATGAAGTCCTGCTTCCACAGAACATAAGTTTTCAATCCTGCTGCACATAAAAATCACCCAGAACGTTTTAAAAATCTAGATGCCTGTGCCCCATCTCCAGATACCTAATTCACTGAGTGCAGCCCAGGCATCGAGCTACTTTTTTTTTTTTTTTGAGACAGAGTTTCGCTCTTGTTGCCCAAGCTGGAGTCCAATGGCATGATCTCGGCTCACTGCAACCTCTGCCTCCCGGGTTCAAGTGATTCTCTTGCCTCAGCCTCCCGAGTAGGTGGGATTACAAGCACGCACCACCACGCCCAGCTAATTTTTTGTATTTTTAATAGAAACGGGGTTTCACCATGTTAGCCAGGCTGGTCTCGAACTCCTGACCTCAGGTGATCCGTCTGCCTCAGCCTCCCAAAGTGCTGGGATTACAGGCGTCAGCCACTGTGCCCGGCCGGCATCTAGCTACTTTTAAGAACTCCCTGGGTGATTCTAATGAGTTCTAATATTTGAAAATCTCTGTCCTGGAGCAGCAGTTCTTAAAATGTGATCTCTGTCCCAGTGGCATCAGCATCACCTGGTAACTTGTTAGAAATATGAATTCTCCAGCCCCACTCCAGATGCTCAGATTCAGAAACTGAGGGGAGGGCCTAGCAAACTTTTAACAAGCACTACAGCTGATTCTGATGCACTCTAAAGCTGGAGAAGCACTACCATAGAACAATGGCTCTAACATTTTGGTTTGCATAAGAGCAACCTTGAAGTCTTAAAAAAATGCAGATCTGATTTAGTAATTCAAAGGGAGGCCTGAGATTCTGCATTCCCAACATGCTCTCAGATGATATCTAAAAATTTTGGGTAGTGAGGTGTCTTGGCCCACTTGCTGTTGCTTATAACCGAGTACTTGAAACTGGGTAATTTATAAAGAAAAGAAATTTATTTCTTACCGTTATGGGGGCTCAGAAAACCAGGGTCAAGTGGATGCACCTGGGTAAGGCCTTCATGCTGGTGGGAACGCTTTGCAGAGAACTGAGGTGTTGCATAGCATTCTATGGTGAGAAGGCTAAATATACTAGCTCAGTTCTCTCTCCCTTTTCCTTCCTTCCTTCCTGCCTGCCTGCCTGCCTGCCTGCCTGCCTTCCTTCCTTCCTGCCTTCCTTCCTCTTTCTTTCTTTTTTGATGGAGTCTCGCTCTGTCGCCCAGGCTGGAGTGCAGTGGCACAATCTCAGCTCACTGCAACCTCCGCCTCCTTGGTTCAAGTGATTCTCCTGCCTCAGCGTCCTGAGTAGCTGGGATTACAGGCACGTGCCACCACGCCCGGCAAATTAGCCCAGCTACTCAGGAGGCTGAGGCAGGAGAATTGTATTTTTAGTAGAGATGAGGTTTCACCATGTTGGTCAGGCTGGTCTCAAACTCCTGACCTCGTGATCTGCCCGCCTCGGCCTCCCAAAGTGCTGGGATAGCAGGTGTGAGCCACTGTGCCTGGCCTCTTCCTTTTCTTTTTTTTTCTTCCTTTTCTTATAAAGCCACTAGTCCACTTTTGTGATAACCCATTAATTTATTAACACAGGAATCCATTTATCCATGAATGGATTAATCCATTCATTGAGGCAGAGACCTCATTACACAATCACTTCTTAAAGAATGCACCTCTCAGTACTAACCCATTGGAGATTAAGTTTCAACCTGAGTTTTGGAGGGGAAAAACATTCAGATCATAGAACAAAGATAGAGGGATTTTTCTCTGATTTTGCTGTGCACAAGAATTAGTAGGATGCTTTCTATAAACGCAAATTTCCTGGTCCAAACGTTTTGGAGTTGGCATATGGGAGGGGAGGCCTAAGAATGCACATTTTGGCCAGGTGCGGTGGCTCACCCCTGTAATCCCAGCACTTTGGGAGGCTGCGGTGGGTGGATCACCTGAGGTCGGGATTTCAAGATCAGCCTGACCAACATGGAGAAACCTCATCTCTACTAAAAATACAAAATTAGCCAGGTGTGGTGGCACATCCCTGTAATCCCAGCTACTTGGGAGGCTGAGGCAGGAGAATCGCTTGAACCCGGGAGGTGGAGGTTGCAGTGACCCAAGATTGTGCCATTGCACTCCAGCCTGGGCAACAGGAACGAAACTCCGTCTCAAAAAAAAAAAAAGAATGCACATTTTAACAAGAAGCTCAGGCGATTCTCACCCAGGTGCCCTCTCAGGCCACACACATTGAAACACTGACTTAAAAGCAAGCTCTGAAACTCGACCTGGAAAAAATCACTTTACCTTTCTGAGTCCTCATTTCCTCATCTGCTGAATAAAGCTCATAATTCCTTCTTTGCCTACCTGAGAGAATGGTTGCCAAGATCAACTGAGATAATACTAGTGAAACTGCCAAGCAATTTACACCAGAAATCAAAGCAAACAACAGAGCTTGGTACTCAGCTACCAGACTTGTGAAAGTGGACAAGGACTTACAGTAGCCGTGTTATTGTGAAATGGCCCTTTGAGAGTAAGAGCAGCATATTCCTTGATCTCTCAAGAGCAGCACTCCTTGTGCCATAACCTGTGACCTAAACTATATCGAAAGTCAGAACCACTCTGAAGGCTGTGACATCTTGATTGCACACATAGAAGAAAAGTGTCCTCTTAAAACACAAGCGCCTGTAGGCGCATGCGTGTGCATGCACGTATAAATCCATACACACGTTGATGGGCCCTACTGGTTACTTTGGTGGATACTGTGGTTCTCCACCCAGATCTCCTCTTAAAGGGTTCTTAAACCTATTGGGGCTCAGAAAACAATACTCCAAAATGATGGCCTCAGAAGCAAAAGTTTTTCTCTGACCTTCTGCCCTCCTGTATCTCAGCCCCATTCTCCCCAAGGCTAGCCAGAGAAACTAGAGTCCCTCCTCCCCAAGGTGGGTCATAGAAACCAGAACCCCTTTTCCTTAAAGCCAGCCATAAACCCCAAAAATATTACTATTTCTTTCCACTTCTCTGTGTAAAAACTAGCCATAAAGAAATCATTTGACCTACCTTGTTTTACTGTAGGTTAAAGAACCCCGTTCCAGAGAAGGCCCTGCCGCACTCCCAGAAGGAAGGAATGTATTCTCAGAGAGGCTAAGAAGAGTCTAGATAGATAAGTCCTGCGGGGTTTCCCCACCCAGTCCATTATCATTAGCTCATACCTTTCAGTCCAATCCTATTTCTACATGGCTGTCCATATGTAACCAGCAAAAGGGTCCGGCTGCTTGCCACTTGTAGAAATAAACCAAAATAATAACAAGGTGTGATAAAAAGAGAGTGAGACTTTATTATCTGTGCCAGCAAGGGGAAGGGCAGAAAAAAATTCCAGTCTTCAATTTGTGGAAGGAATGCAGGAATATTTTTTTTTAAGGGTTTGGAATGCAGAAGAGGCAAGGCAGGGATAGCAGGTGCCAGGCAATGTGACTTGCTCCGATGGCTCATCTTGAATTATTGTTTCATCTGGTGTAGGGGCCATCGTGGCCCAATGAGGTTACAAATTAATTACAGTCAATCTTGCAGCTAATCTCTAGCCGAGAGTGGGTTCCGGCCTTGAAGTAATCTTTTATTGGAGAGAGAATTCTGGAGGTGTCTGGTCTATATTAGGATCCGACCCGTGAAGCTTGTAAGGAAATATAGGACCAGATAAGTGAGTATGGTGTGTGCTTAACAAGGATCTAGGTAAATGAATGTGCAAAAGGCATGGGGGCATAAAGTGGAAAATGGAAGGAAAGAAAACATTTGGAGGCTGTAAAGTATATCTCAGAGCTACATCTTGAAACTGAGAGGAGGGAAAGGAAAAAAACTGAAGGAAAGGGGAAAGGAAAAAAATGTTTTATAACATGTTTTGAGGTTAAGCTGCTAAGCTGCTCAGTTACACATACTGTGTTGATTTGAAGCATAAAAATGGATATTTTTTCTTGTATCTTTGAGTTTTCATTCTAAAGGCTCTGGTGTGTACACATTATATAAATCTGTATACCTTTTCTCCAATTAATCTGCCTTTTATGAATTGGTTTTTCAGTGAACTTTCAGAGAGTGAAGGGGAAGCTTTCCCTTTTGGCCTCTACATACCCATCCCACAACTACTGGAAATATCACCTGCAGATAATTGACAGCTGCATCATTCACTGCTAATTGCCCACAACCACTGGAGCCTATTCTCCAAAATAGTAAATTAAAAACAATATTTCAGGGCCGGGGCCGTGGCTCACGTCTGTAATCCCAGCACTTTGGGAAGCTGAGGTGAGTGGATCACGAGGTTAGGAGATCAAGACCATCCTGGCTAACACGGTGAAGCCCCATCTCTACTAAAAATACAAAAATTAGCCAGGCATGGTAGCGGGCGCCTGTAGTCCCAGCTACTCGGGAGGCTGAGGCAGGCGTGAACCCAGGAGACGGAGCTTGCAGTGAGCTGAGATGATGCCACTGCACTCCAGCCTGGGCAACAGAGCAAGACTCCGTCTCTTAAAAAAAATTAATATTTCATTTCATGCAAGAAATGATAAATTGGTGTCACTCTCAAAGACTTAAAAAATGCAAGGGTGGTGGTCCCCAGCATACCCCCCTTTATTTATTCATTTATTTTTTGAGATGCTGTCTCACTCTGCTGCCCAGGCTGGAGTGTAATGGCGCGATCTCGGCTCACTGCAACCTCTTCTTCCCGGGTTGGAGCAATTCTCCTGGCCAGCCTCCCAAGTAGCTGGGACTACAGGCATGCACAACCACGTCCGGCTAATTTTTGTATTTTTAGTAGAGATGGGGTTTCATCACATTGGCCAGGCTGGTCTCGAACTCTTGACCTCAGGTGATCCACCCGCCTCGCCCTCCCAAAGTGAGGGATTACAGGAGTGAGCCACCGCATCCAGCTGCATACCCCCATTTAAATTCATCAGCCAGGTGCCTATAAAAACTGAATGGATCATAATAAATAACAATGGGCTACCAGAAACTTAACCATGTAGTAGCCCAAGTAGTTGCCTAAGAATATTGGCAACAATTCTCTGAGGTAGGTAGGGTAGGAATTATGAGCCTTACTCAGAAGATGAGGTAATTAGCAATGGGGTCAAGTGATATCCCCTAAGTGAAGTCTCAGAGCTTGCTTTTAGGTCAATGTTCCAATGTGTGGCCTGAAGACACCTGTATTAGAATAACCTGGGCTTCTCCTTAAAATGCACAATCTTACGCTTCACCTCCCACAAGCTCCAAAACTTTTGGACGAAGAAATCTGCATTTATATGAAGCACTCTGCCTATTCTTGTGCGCAGAAAAGTTGGAGAACAATCCTTTATAGCCTTGTGCTATGGGTTGAATATTTGTTTCCTCAGAAACATCATATTGGTGTACCATATGATACATCTATGCTAGAGCAATTTAACATCAGTCTGGCCTTTTTTCCCCTGTGAAATATCAATGATACCGCAGCTGACACAGCAGCATTAATTGTGGCTGCTACTTGGTTGAGCTTGCAGTAGTCTTCAGTCATTGTTCAGGATTTATCTTGTTTCTGCAGGATCCTGATCGCCCAATTAAATGGAAATATAATAGCCTCCAACCATTCTGTATCCTTTAGATCTTTAAGATTAGCACGAATCTGCCGTATCCTCCCCCTGGGTTGTAATATTGTTTTTCATTTACTACGCTGGATGGGAAGAAGGAAGACTCAAAAGTCTACATTTGATCTTGACCACTATGAAATCTTTTACTCCATAGGCCAGTAACTCAGCATGGGAGATACTCCAATTGTGAAGTATGTCAGTACTAATTATATCTTTGGGGACTGAAGAAGTAATCGTCAAGTGAGTCTGTGGGCCTGTTGGACCCACTATGAGCCAGATTTTGACCAGGTGCCTGTTTATCACCTGGCCCCATGTGCCCCCCTTTCTAATAAAGGGGATATGATGATGATATAGGTCTCTGGGTATCAATATTAAATCAGAACTTGTGCTCATGAGTCCTGTAAGTGTCTCATTATTCCTTTTTTTCCTAGTGTACAGTTACCAGAGTAAATGGCCAGAGGTCCTTTTAGGGAAGAATCAGAGGAAACATCACAGTATATGCTTGCCATAGTGTTACAGGTTTCTTCTTTCCAGATATCTAGCCAGCTCTTCAGCCAGTAGATTTTATGTCTGAAATCTGGCTGAAATTCAACAACTGGACAAGGTAGCATGAGTTTTTATTGAGGTAATGTTCTCAGCCTCCTACTAATTAATCTTTCCTTTCTTTGATTATATATATATATAAAGTAGTACATTCATTGTTTCTAGTGATGCCTAGGGACACTATATTCTATTAGTCTTCTTCATAGTCATCGGAGGTCAAGCCCTTGTGGCTGCCACTAGGACATGGCTGTTTATTACAGTAATTATGACTCCCCGGCTTCTGGTTATTAAGCCTCCCATTTGGCCACTATTGAATCATGACCCCATCTTCCTCATTACTATCAACAGGCCCCATGACAACCTCTCCTACCATCAGTGATAGCCTACAGAGGAAAACCACCACTGAACTTTTGAATGATACCATTACCTTTCTCACCAGCATATTCCTGATACCTTTGTCATGAACTATAATCTTCTGGTAGGTCTGGTCTCATCTATCCAGTCCTGCATTTCCACCCTCCTAAGCCATTTAATCTTTCTGTTCGCTGTCTATCTAACATTGTAAAACTGTTCAGAATGGGCCCTTGCTTTATCTGTGTTTCTAGGGGGCTCCCAAGCAGTGAGTTTATACCATTCCCTGAAGTTCTTGCTAGGGTGTTACCATGGACTGAATTTCAGAGCTCCCCAAAATTCATATGTTGAAAACCTAACCACCAATGTGTGGGGCCTTTGGGAGTTGGTTAGATCATGAGAGTGGAGCCCTTGTTAATGGGATTAGTGTCCTTATAAAAGAGGTCTCAGAGATAGGCCCTCCTGTTTTTCACCATATGGGGACACAGCTAGAAGGTATCACCTATGAATCAGGAAACAGGCCCTTACCAGATGCCAAATTTGCCTTGATCTTGGACTTCCCACCCTCCAGAACTTGTGAGCAATAGTTTCTGTTGTTTATCAGCCACTCAGTTTCTGATATTTTGTCATAGCAGCTGGAAAGGACTAAGATGGATATTAAATTCAGTGTTCTGGAAGAGTGCTCCCAAGTCAATAACTCTTCCTTGTCTAGTTTTATGATCCAATCTCCTTAGTCAAGCATCTTCAACATCTAGTCACACAGGTATTCACTCAGCTCCTGTTTGTACATTCTGGCTACTTCTTGTAGTTTCTTTGAGGTATAGTGTCATACCTCTGTTATCATGCTCATTGCATGTCCAGTTGGATTAAATTGTAACATAACCCTACTTATCAGCCTGATAACCAGGAAATGACAAGGGCTCTGCAGTGTCTTCTGGCACAGAGGTAGTGCTAGCTCTTAATAGGGAATTGGGGGCCATTCTGCAGTCTGTGAGGGCTCAATGGAGTCCAGGAATCAAAAATATTTAGGACATACAATCATGCTTCTCCATCTCATGTGTTGGAGTGCCAGGTTTTCCTGACTAGGTCCTTGGCCTTGGCATAACAGACTTACCTAGAGAGTCAATCATCTTTGAAGTTCAGTGATCCTAACTGGTTCTTCACATCAAGAAATGTTTCTCCCCAAGAAATATTTGGCAATCTCTGAAGTCATTTTTATTGTCATAATGTTGTAGTACTTTGCTCCTTGGTTCAGCTAAAACCTGGGTTCTTATTACACAACCCGGAAAAATTAGGCATGCGGATACATTGAAGGCTGAGTAGAACAGGATTTTATCGGGCAAAAAGGAAAAAAAGAAAAAACAATCTCAACAAAGTGAGATGATGTTCTCCTAACAGGCCCTCCACCTCACAGATTGAATCCCAGGTCACCACAGGAGCTGAAGAGAGCAGGGTCCTCCCCTGCATAAGGTACAAATACCCTGTGGCTCTACCCACTTCCCCCAATGCCCATGTTGGGCTGCAGTCCACTATGGGCATGCCCAGACAAGTCCCGGGTAGGTTCCCTCGTCTGCACAAAAGCATCGATGTAAACACTTATGAGGCAGGTCAGAATTCTCCGGGGACCCCTTTTTATCTACTTCGGCATTTGGCTGTCTCAATAATGGGGTTGGGGTGTTGCTTGTATCTAATGAGTAGACACTGGAATGCCACTAAGCATTTTTAAATGCTCTGGAAAACAACAAAGAACTGTTTTGCCCAAAATGTCAGTTGTGTGGATGAGAAACCATTCCAACATTTCTTGATGTTGAGAATGTTCTCCAGGAAATAAGGCAGATTTCTGGACAAACTTTCCTAGATGGGGCAAACTTACTATAAGGGACACTATAAAGAGCAGGGTAGGCCGGGCGCAGTGGCTCACACCTGTAATCCCAGCGCTTTGGGAGGCTGAGGTGGGCGGATCACAATGTCAGGAGTTCAAGATTAGCCTGGCCAACATGGTGAAACCCCGTCTGTACTAAAAAAAAATACAAAAAATTAGCTGGGCATGGTGGCACGTGCCTGTAATCCCAGCTATGGGGGAGGCTGAGGCAGGAGAATGGCTTCAACCCAGGAGTCGGAGGTTGCAGTGAGCCGAGATCATGCCACTGCACTCCAGCCTGGGTGACAGAGCGAGACTCTGTCTCAAAAAAAAAAAAAAAAAAAAAAAGATCAGGGTAAAGAGTGAATACTGTTGTGCTCCACCCATATTTTCTTGGCTTATATGCTATTAGAGGGGAAAAGAAAGACCGATGGATTCATCAAATGCTAATAGCTGACAGCCAAGTCCCTCACTAGTCATCCTTTTTGACTGAATGCCATTGTCTCAACCTAACCTCATGCCTCCTCCCAAGGATTGTCTCATGGCTAATGGCTGGCTGAAGACTACATGCAAAGCTTTAGCCCCCTTACCTCAATTTGGAACAACTCTGAAGTCTGTCTCTGCTTCAGAACTCTCCATAAGGTTGCCTGAGATCAGCTTCTCCCCCTATTCAACTGAGGCCAGCTTCTCCCTCTACTCAATCCTGCCTTCCTCACCTCCATGCAGGTCAATGTCCCAAGAGGACTTAACAATAAACCTGCTCCTAACTCTCCATCTCAGAGTTTGTTTTCAGGGAACGCAATCTATTATGTTTACTCATGTGGATGTCAGCTGCAGTAGTTAATTTATTCCAATAAAGTAACTATTCTTTCCATTAAAAAGTTGTGTGTAATCAAAATAATGCCACCTTCTGTGATACAATCACTGTTTTAATGTGAAGATACCAAGATTCATAGCGTTTAGGTTAATATAACAGAATGCCATAGACTGGGTAAAACAACCAACATTTATTTCTCACAGTTCTGGAGGCTGGGAGGTCTAAATCAAGGTGCCAGCAGATCCGGTGTCTGCAGAGGGCCCATTTCCTGGTTCAAAGATGGCTGGGTGTCTTCTAATTGCATCCTTCCATGACAAAAAGCAGAGAGAGGAGGCAAGCTTTCTCTTATAAGAACACTAATCCCATGATCAGAGCTCCATCCTCATAATCTAATTGCCTCCCAAAGATTTCATTCCAAATACCACCACATTTGGAATTAGGATTTCAATATATGAATTTTGGAGGGACACAAACATTCAGTCCATAGCACCAAGTATGATATAAAGTGTATGCATACAAACTTAAGTGTGACTTTTAATCCATAATTTTTAGTGCAATTTTAATCCTAGGGAATTATTTGTTTACTGTAAAAATACTATGTCGGTTGATACACTCTAATCCAGAGATAGGAAGTTCTGCAAATGGCTAAGTAAATTCATCCCGGTAGACCCTGTCCTTCTAAACAATTACTATTTATTTTTTCTCTCATCCTTGGAGTGTGATGTAATTAGAGTTATAAATACCATTAGGCAGAATATCCACCTGTTTTTATTTGTGGGGTAGTGGGAGTGAGGAGTGGGGGTTGACCAGTACACCAAGAAAAAACTGGAAAACTATTTGTCAAAAAAGGATACAAAAAGGGAGAGCAAAAACCATGCCACTGCATAGTTTTTATGTTGTCTGTAATTTACATTAAAATATTTCAATATAAACAGTGTGACATGTATGTGTGTGATTTAGCGTTAATCTATAGCCTAAGGAGGAGTTCAACTAGAACCTGAATCAAGATTAATTAGTCCAGATCCCTCAGAATACGGAGGATCAACTGAGAGCCAGTGAGATAGAGGGACCAGTTCAAAGTTACAAATCTAGTCACTAGTGGTACCAGGACAAGCATTTGGATCTCACACTATCCAGTGCTTCCTGCCATGTTACAGAAACTACTAACAAAGTTTTGAATTACCAAATTGCATAGATGTGAAGCAGCCGTAAGCCAGAACAAATGGGTAAAACTGCATGCCACCAGTAAATGTCATTAGCAGTCTTTCTTTCTTTCTCTCTCTTCCTTCCTTCCTTCTTTCTTTCTTTTTTTTCTTTTTGAGGGAGTTTCACTCTTATTGCCCAAGCTGGAGTGCAGTGGTATCATCCTGGCTCACCACAACCTCTGCCTCCCGAGTTCATGCGATTCTCCCACCTCAGCCTCCCAAGTAGCTGGGATTACAGGTGTGCACTACCACACCCCGCTAATTGTTGTATTTTTAGTAGAGATGGGGTTTCTCCATGTTGGTCAGGCTGGTCTTGAACTCCCGACCTCAAGTGATCCGCCCCCCTTGGCCTCCCAAACTGCTGGGATTACAGGCGTGAGCCACCACACACGGCCAGCAGTCATTTTTATAGTGCAGCTTGGAACATAGAAACAAAAGGCCTTAAAGAACAGCCTTTAAAAGCTTGGATCCTGTTCATAAATAGAAAGGCTTCTGTATACTCCATGTGATAAATAATTATAGTTTTTATTCCAATGCATTCAACTCTCAAAAGTCATGAAGGTAATTAAACCCATAACTCATGCCCCTATCAAATATTCACAATGTAAGTGTTGAAAATCAACTCTTAAAATAAAAATATTAGTTACTAAGGAAGTATAAGTAATTAACTGCAAGAATTCACCATCAAAATAGACTGTTTTTCTATGCTGATATAATCAGCACTGACAATTATCATAGCTTACTCAGCCCTCTGTAATATTACTTTGGGCAAGAGGAATTTCCCTAGCAGCATTTCATGCAAACACTCCTGCTCTTTCATTTTATTTGTTGCAATATCTAAATCTAAGCCATGTTTTCTTATATTCTATTAAGGTACCTAATATTTTTCTTGAGCTGAGGCAACTTTCACAAATAACGTCAGCACATTTAATCATATACTTCATAGAATAAAAATTTAAACATTTTCTCATGTAATAATTCTCTCTCAACCTCAAATTGTTGTTTTTGTTTCCTGATCTGTAGCAGTAACCCCAAAAAATGTTTTTCAAAGTGGAAAGGTTTTACTTAGGGCCAAACAGGCTTTGTCCTCACAAAGCAAACTCAAATTAAACCAATGTTTGACCACTTGTCATTGCATGGGTGAAAAATTACTCCTGCCTTTGCCTCCACATAGCTGCATCTTTCCCCTATTTGTTCGATTCTCACTCACTCTTCTGTCAAGCCTGAACCTGCCTAGTGAGTGTTACTTCTAACATTGCTCAGAGGAGTTTCTGGAATGGAAAGCTGTGACTGCAACACATTTCTGCCTTTTCGTCCCCTTTTGGAAAAGGGTTAAGCCACAAATGAGAAAAATAACTCAATCTGAGAATGATACATTTAATTACTTACAAGTCACTCCTGGATTTCTCCCTCTAAATTATTCTCTTGCCCACAGATACCTGAGGAAACCTCACCGACATCTACTTATAGGAAATAATCAGCCCTCCTTATCCATGGCTTCCGCATCCGTAGGCTCAACCAACTGAGGATTGAAAACACTTAACTTGTACAGACTTTTTCTCTTGTCATTATTATCTAAATCATAAAGTATAATGACTGTTTACATAGTCTTCACATTGTATTGTGTATTGCAAATAATCTAGAGATAATTTAAAATGTACAAAAATGTGTGCATAGATTATACGCTAATGCTACACCATTTTATATAAGGGAGTTGAACATCCCTGTATTTTGGTAACCAAGGGGGTCCTGGAACCAATCTGCCTCAATACCAAGGGATGACTGTACCTATTTTAATACTTAGAATAAAACTATTGTTATTCCAAGGCAAGAGTGATATCAGATACCACAAATAATTGTTATTAGCAGTCACTTTTATAGTGTAACTTTGAACTTAGAAACAAATGGCCTTGAGAAAAGCCTTTAGGGCCTGTAACCTATTCATAAGTAGAAAGGCTATACATACCTGGTTGAGGATTTCTGTGGGTAGAAACATGTAGTATCTAATCAAAAAGCAAACATTTTCTTTTCTTTTTTTTTTTTTTGTGAGACAGAGTCTCGCTCTGTTGCCCAGTCTCGCTCTGTTGCTACAGATCAGGAAACAAAAACAACAATTTGAGGTTGAGAGTACAGTGGCTCTATCTCGGCTCACTGCAACCTCCGTCACCTGGATTCAAGCAATTCTCCTACCTCGGCCTCCCGAGTAGGCGCCCACCACCACGTCCAGCCAATTTTTTTTTTTGCATTTTTAGTAGAGCCGGGGTTTCACCACGTTGGACAGGCTGGTCTCGAACTCCTGACCTCAGGCGATCCACCCACCTCGGCCTCCCAAAATGCTGGGATTACAGGCATGAGGCACTGTGCACAGCCCAAACATTTTCTTAGAAATATTTATGTGAGGTATACAACATTCTTCTCTCAAACATTTTTCTACACTCTTTTCCCAAGGTTATTGCTGTTTTTTTTTTCAATAGACAATTATTATCTTTTAAATGTAGCCAAAATATATAGACAGGTGGTACTGTTTCTGAAATGTAAGACGGAAGATCTGGCAAGGTGATACCACTCTGTTTTTTGTCATATTCAAATACCATGCACAAAATTTCTATTTTTTCTGAAGAGCATTAATAGTAGACAAAATAACAAGTCAGTTGAGTTATGTCCAAGTCACTGTCTACGTGTCTCTGCCCCACCAACTTCCACTATTCCTTGCAGAGAATATATAGAAAAAGACAACACAAGGTTGAATTCCGAGTAGCCATTTGAGAGGAGTCCATAAAATAACAATTTTATAATAATTATTTGGTGGTGAAGCCAGACTCCCTCTCAGAACATTTCCTGCTTGAAGAAATGAAGGTGAGGATTCTTTGGAAGTAGAATCACGTGCAGAAAAATTCTTCTAGGCTATCTTATCTGAAGACCTAGAGTAGCAGAACCTCTTTTCTTTGGCCTCAGCAATGCTATGATACATACGCATGGGATATCCTTAAAGTTAGAAGTGCCCTGGTTATGGTTGTTTGATTGTAAGACACCATGCTTAGCAGCTCCTAGGACAGCTGTCAAGCAGCAGTGTCCGTGGACTGCAGGAAAGCAACTACAGCAACAGCAGGGAACTGGGTCATATGTAGATTAGAAGAAGCTTCAGGCAAAAAGGACAAATTCTATTCCGGACTGCTACTTGTCTTTTGCATCTTGAACCCCAACTTCTTGAAGTATAAAACCTGATCTACGCATATAGGCTTCACAGTAGCTATAAGATAAAATAAGATGACTTATGTAAAAATATTCTTTGTAAATCTTTCTCTAAAATGTAAAGGGCTGGAAAAATATCTGTTGTCATAATTATTATATTATTATACTGCATTAGTTCTTTTACTTAATTTTTCTGTAATTCCCATGTAGATATTATCAATGTTTTAAAATAGTTTATCAACCTATTTCTGAAGTGTGGGTTTATTAGGCTGTAAAATTCACCAGCATTTATATAATTTAATATAATTTTAAGCTTTTAAATATTTCATTTTCAACTTGAAGAGCCCTTCTGAAAATATTTCTGAATTTCTGATGCACTTCAGAAATTATCTTTTGGGATCAGGTAAACAGTCAATGCTAAAGATATAGTTCTTCAGTAAAAATTCTGTGGTTCCCTGTTGATAAGCCCCACTCCCAGAGTCAGTGAGACCCAAGAATTTGCATATTTAACAAGAAACCACCACCATTCTTTTTTTTTTTTTTTTTTTTTTTGAGATGGAGCCTTGCCCTGTCACCCAGGCTGGAGTGCAATGGCACAATCTTGGCTCACTGCAACCTCTGCCTCCCAGGTTCAAATGATACTCCCGCCTCAGCCTCCCGAGTGGCTGGGATTACAGGCGCCCACCACCATGCCCAGCTAATTTTTGTATTTTTAGTAGAGACGGGGTTTCACCATGTTGGCCAGGCTGGTCTCGAACTCCTGACCTCGTGATCTGCCCGCCTCAGCTTCCCAAAGTGCTGGTGTTATGGGAGTGAGCCACCACGCCCGGTCTAAACTAACTTGATAATAAGAGTTACTGAAGGTGCTTAAGTTCTCAAGCACTTTAAGAATTAGTCAAGGTGGCAAGGCACAGAGGCTCATGCCTATAATCCCACACTTTGGGAGGCGAAGGCAGGCTGATCACTTGAGCCCAGGATTTCAAGACCAGCTTGGGAAACATGACAAAACCCATCTCTACAAAAAAAATACAAAAATTAGCAAGGCATGGTATCACACACCTGCTGTTCCAGCTACTTGGGAGGCTGAGGTGGGAGGATCATCTGAGCCTGGGGAGGTCGAGGCTGCAGTGAGCAGTGATTGCACCACTGCACTCCAGCCTGGGTGACAGAGTGAGACCCTGTCTCACAAAAAAAAAAAAATTACTCAAGTTGTTTAATAAATATACAGATAACCAGGCCTCTTCCTGGAAAATCTGTTTAAGTAGATTTGAGTTAAAACCCAGGAATCTGCATCTTTAACAGGCACCCCAAGTGACTGCTATCATAGACACACATTTTTTTTTTTTGAGATGGAGTCTTGCTCTGTCGCCAGGCTGGAGTGCAGTGGCGTGATCTCGGCTCACCGCAACCTCCGCCTCCTGGGTTCAAGCGATTCTCCTGCCTCAACATCCTGAGTAGCTGGGAATACAGGGGCCCGCCACCACGCCCAGCTAATTTTTTGTACTTTTAGTAGAGACGGGGTTTCACTATGTTGGCCAGGCTGGTCTTGAATGGCTGACCTCGTGTTCCACCCGCCTCGGCCTCCCAAACTGCTGGGATTACAGGTGTGAGCCAGCACGTCCAGCCCGGCCATAGACACACATTTTTAGACCACATGTTAAAAAACACTGGTAAGAAAAACATTTTTTATTACAAAAGTAGGAGCAGAGTTCAGGACTCTTTTCAGAATTAACGCTTATTAAACAGAGTTAGTATAACTATTGATTATTCTTACATACATGGATTAAAAAGAAATAATTTTCAGGGAAATATTATTTGTCCAATGAAAGACGCTGGGTATTTGACAGTGAATGGTGTAAAAACTGGAAATAGATAATCTTGTCAACTCTAGCCAGCTCTGTCTTATACCAGCATTTTACCTGATACTGTCTTTCCCGTCACAGGTGGATTTATCCCAATTTTTATTTATCCCCATTACAGAAATCTGGCAAGATCTGGCCTGATTAACAATCATCGCTCCACAAGAAAAGTCACACTTTACCTCTACTTAAGTTAGAAGCTTTGTGCCATTTGGAGGTTCATAGTGCTGTATTTGAACAAGTCACGTATGAGAAAGGGTCAAGAGATAAGATTCTCTTTAAGTTCTGCAAGCTGGATGATAGAAAACTCTATAATTTTAAAGAAGTTCAGCTGCTTCTGACGGAATAGGTGGAACTGATGAAGGGAACTGTAACTCTGAGTCATAGGATGGCTAAATATATTTTGAGCTTCAGGATAAGGAAATGTCTTTCTGAATAGTATGAAAAGACTCCAATTGGTAGTAGGTACATGGCTCCAATAACTGAAAGCATCTGAGAATAAAAGTATTCTATGAGCGTCTCTAAACAATTGTGTTTGATGGATGGCTTTCCAAAAGTTTTCCAACAGTTATTTTTTCGTGGATGGTCACAGAAGTGACCATCTCCTTCTGTAAATATAGAAATTGCTGGCCAGGCACGGTGGCTCACACCTGTAATCCCAGCGCTTTAGGAGGCCGAGGTGGACAGATCACCTGAGGTCGGGAGTTCAAGACCAGCCTGACCAACATGGATAATCCCCATCTCTACTAAAAAATACAGAATTAGCTGGGCATGGTGGCGCATGCCTGCAATCCCAGCTACTCGAGAGGCTGAGGCAGGAGAATGGCTTAAACCCAGGAGGCAGAGGTTGTGGTGAGCCGAGATCGCACCATTGCACTCCAGCCTGGGCAACAAGAGCGAAACTCCATCTCAATAAAAGAAAAAATAAATAGAGAAATTGCTTTTACTAAGCCCTCCCACACCCTGGCAGAATCAGTGAGCTATCCCTGACCACATGATTGACAGAGGTTTCCTCAGATAGGTTCTGCATCAGGGAGGTAGCCAAATCACACAGGAAAAGTCACAGCAAGGAGAAAAATTCTGAAACTTCAGTCGACACTACAGGTCTCATTATTATCGCTAGAGATAGTACTGATTTCTAACCAACGGGAGGTTGTAAATGGGTCAGCTGACAGATAACAGCTGACAGGCCAGTTCTTGAAGAATAGCAAATCATGGCACGGCCTAACATTTTAACCCCTTTTCACTTCCGTATTTCCTTAATATATATTTTATACTACTTTGTCCTATTATAAAAGTAGCATGGACATTGTCAGAAATTGAGAAAGTAGGGAAAATTAGAAGGGAAAAAAATAACACCTTTGTAATCAATCATTTTGGACAAACTGCTTAAAGTAACTGTGTTCAGTGCAGTGACATGGGAAAGATCTGTCATATCTGAGAGTTGCAGGCAAGTGCGGAGGTTGAAAGGCAGCCTGAAGGGGTAAAGAAAGTATGTGTTCTTGTTGCTGTATGACTCTGTTCTATCTTCTTGCCTCTATTCCTATCCCCAAAGCCTTCCACTATGACCTTTGGAACTCCCAATCTATGTTGGCGAGTTCCTCTAAATTCTAAACCAGTGCTTCACCAGCAGTAATGTGCATTTGAATTACCTGGGTGCCTTGTTAAAATACACATTCTGATGTGGGTGTGGGATGGAACCTGAAATTCTGCACTTCTACTTAGCTCCCAGGTGATGACAATGCTGCTGATCAGTGGGACACATTTTAAGTAGAAGGTCCCAAGCCACTTGTCAATTGATAGTTTCACCACCAAAACCTCATTTGAATCTGGCTGTTCTGTGAGGACACTGCCTTCCCTTCACTCCATATTTCTCAAGCACAACTTCCAGACAATTATTTCCATCTACTTCACTTATGGAAAATACAGAACCAGTTCCTTGGAGGCTCATGTCTTCCAGTTATGCCGGCCCCTCCCCCTCTTTATGGCAATCATTTACCAACTCTTTGTCACTCTACCTCATTCATTGAAGACTTTAGCATCTAGCAAGAGGTGTGGTAGGGAAAGACACAAAACAGAATTTTACAGGATAAGCTGAGTATTACTGAAGAAATTCATAAAACCTGCCTGCCAGATGTACGTCATTTTAAATTCCTGGTTACTATGTAAGAGGTAATAGCTGTTCACAAAAATTTGTTCCGCCCTTTACAGTACAGAGTTAGAGAAAGAGAATAGCAGCCCTGACATCAGCGAGCTATCCTGGTCCTATCAGCTTGGCCTGGGTGTTGCTAGCAGCTGGCTTGTCACTCACAGAAAGGTCTTGATATTCTCCTTTTGACCGTGAGCAATATCGTGGAACATCAACATCAAACAAGGCCACTCTGTAATGTGACCATGATGGATCAAGACAAAAACAAGACCATGCCATAGTCACATTTAAATACAAATATATTATGAACATTGTGCAAGTCACAAAAATGATCAAGCATCCACTGATCCTGACCAATGTAAGTGATTACTGCTTCTTCACTAATTGCAGCCTTAGCCTGTTCTAGTCTTCACTCCTAGATTAGATTTACTAAGGTACCCAACCATAAAATTACCCCTGCCTTCTAACACACCCAATCCAGAGGAAAGTCATACTTCCTTAAACCCTTCTCCATATCACCTAACTTAATCCTTAAACTTGTAATAAGTAATATTTAACACCCTCTTCCTGAGAGGCCTCATGGTTCCTACGGTGTGCATTCTCTCCTGCTTCATGAATACTAAACCCAACTTGCTCCCTGCAGTGGTGCTTCTGGCCATCTTTGGCATTGACAGGTTGTATCTGAGAAGATTCTGCAACATGTGCCTTGGCCATGTGATTAGTTCTAGCCATTAGATTGTAAATGGAAGTATATATGCCACTTCTGAGTCAAGGAATTTTTTTTTTTTTTTTTGAAGTGGAGTCTTGCTTCGTCTCCCAGGCTGGAGTGCAATGGCACATTCTTGGCTCATTGCAACCTCCACCTCCTGGGTTCAAGCGATTCTCCTCCCTCAGCCTCCCAAGTAGCTGGGATTACAGGCACGCACCACCACGCCCAGCTAATTTTTGTATTTTTAGTAGAGATGGGGTTTCACCATGTTGGTCAGGCTGGTCTCGAACTCCTGACCTCAGGTGATCCATCCGCCTCGGCCTCTGAAAGGGCTGGGATTACAGGTGTGAGCGCCTGGCCTAATTTTAGTTTTCAACTTAAACTTCTTTTTCTCAAAGAGGTCTTGCCAGACCATGCTTCCCTATCCTCTCTCTTGGATTTATGTTAAGTCCTTTGTTATTCTCTGTTGTCAGTTTGCACTTACATATTTATGTGATAATTTCTTTACTGTTTGCCTTCTCCATTAGAGGTTAAGTTCTATAAGAAAAACAATTATGGTAATTTTTATTAACCATTGTTTCACTGGAAAGTGAAACTGTATTCACCCCAGAGTAGGCACATACATAAAGCTATCTGTTGGATGAAATAAATAAATGAAAGGATGAATTAATACTAATAAATAGTATGAATATTCATTTGCAAAATAGGAGAAGGAATCATAGAGCTGTTATATGTATACATATACATGTATGTGTGTGTGTATACACTGCACATTCGTATATGTAGCTTCATCAAAGTGACTACTAAAGTATGAACTTAAGGTAAAAAGAAAATAATCACAGCAGAAGATATGAGATGTGAGAGAATATAGTGAGCTTTTGTTAAACATGAGATCAATCCATACACATACAAAATAATAATATTGATGAGTAAATTAATAGCACAAACAAAAAAGATGGAATAGAAATTTAAAAATACTTGTAAACAGTGACATGAAAGTAGATATGTATAAAATATAATAGAAGAAATATGGGACTGATTATATGAACTTGGCTAAGTCATCAACCTTTCTGAACCCTAGTTTGCTTATCTATAAGCACTCAAAATATGTTTTGTTGAAAAAAATTAAGCTGTAAAATAAAAGAACTGTCCTTTCCAGATTTGATGTTCTATGCCTTTTTAAATGAGATTGGACTGCTGGAAATGCATGCCTCTTAGACAGCCAGCCTCAAGGAGATATTCAAGTCATTTTAAAAGTAGAAATTATTTTCCCAGTCGGGCGTGGTGGCTCACGCCTGTAATCCCAAAACTTTGAGAGGATGAGGTCAGGAGTTCGAGACCAGCCTTACCAACATGGTGAAACCTCATCTCTTCTAAAAATACAAAAATTAGCTAGGCATGGTGGCAGGTGTCTGTAATCCCAGCTACTCAGGAGGCTGAAGCAGGAGAATCACTTGAACCCAGTAGGCAGTAGGCAGAGGTTGGAGTGAGCCAAAATTGCTCCACTGCACTCCAGCCTGGGCGACAGAGCAAGACTCCATCTCAAAAAAAAAAAAAAAAAAAAAATTTCCATTTTCTTTTCTGAAAATACATAAAAAAGGATGAAAAAGAACCTGTAAGGGCAAAAACTATAGAGACATATCAGCATGAAAAATTGAAAAATGTAGCGGGTGATAGAGCATCACATCTTTCAAAATCAAAATCTGTCCAAATTTTAAAAACCACTTTTCCTATCTTTACGTGATCAGCAAATTCTTTCCTTAATGAAAACAGTGGTAGTCCCTGGCTGTTAGCTCCCACTGCACTGCCATTTGCAAGCAATCATTTTTCTCTCCACTTCATTTTCTATGTCTGGACACTAAGCAAGCGTATCACCAAGATGGAAGCCTCAGAAATGCTTAGTGAGCTCACATGCCCGAGCTCCTTTTTCTGACTCAAGGGTTAGCCTGCTACTCCTGAGCTACAACCATCTTTCATAATTACCATCCCTTCCGACAAATCCGTCAGGAGCACCACTGTTTACTCCCAAGGCAGCCCTGGCCTTGGTAGATGTACACAACTTTTTGTTTTGCATATTTTACTTTCTGTGTTCTGTGGTTAAAGACTATTATACTATTATTGTGTTGAACAAATATAACCCAGCAGGTATCATGACCCTACTTGGAGATGACAATTTTTGAAGGATTTATGTCATAAGAAAACACACTAATAAATGTAGTCGAACAGATGGATCCTGATCACAGATTCAGAAAGGTTGAACATAGTAAGTAGTGAAGATTGATACCTACCTACAAAGCAGCAATCTGGGCTCAGAGAACAGAAGGCTGCCACAGATATTTGGCATGTTTACTGAAGTGTTAAGAGTTTCACAATCCTCCTAATTATTATACCTACCTCTGGTTACATAGACTAGTCTGTTGTGAGTTTTCCACTTACTTATTTAACTCTTAAATACCATCAACTTTGAAAGAATATCTATGTTCTTGCAGAAGCAATAAATTTTCTGTCGTGCTATTAAACATTGTTCGCACTTTAGAAATGTCAGTGATATTTGCAGTTCTAAACAGTACGTTTCATGCCATTTCAAAGGTGCAGTTGTTAGAGCCAAAAATATTCATGTTTTAAAAGACTCATATAAATGTCTCAGGGTCAAAAGACATGAAAAAATCTCTGTTTCATCTTTAGTCTGCTCAAATGCATTATATAAAAGAATGTCAGGGAGAAAATAAGTCTAGGAAGATTCCCCTGCTTTACAAAATGAAAGGAAGCTTTAGATTCATCTCAATTCCCATTTAGAGTTTATAAAAGTCTTTCTCGACTAACAAATTTCAACAGATAAGTAAAATCACTCCATTCAATCTATTTGACTAAACACTGAAGATAACATTGTGTTTTTGATTGACAGAAATAAAAAAAAAAAGTCATCCTTCCTGGAAACTGAGGATGCCACATTCTGTGTATGCCAAGACATGTCCTCATCTCCTGAGACCATGCCTTCCACTTAAATCCCATGACCTTTAAAAAACTTGGTGAAAATTAAAGTTGCCCAGCAAGTTCAAGAATTTAATGTGGTAACCAAAAGTCCACTTCCCAAGCTCATACATTCAAAACATGAGAATCCACTGTTCACATTTACTGTATTTCACTCACCAAAAAAACTTAACAATTATAAATACATTCAATATTTGTTCAGCAGATACTGAGGGCCAAATATAGTATCAGGCACTGGAGAGGAGAGCTATAAAGAAGAGAGGCAAGGTCCAGGTACCCTAAGAAATCACAGTCTACTGGTTAAGGCAAATTTTAAAACCAAATGTGCAATTTGTGCTAAAAGACAAATCACGATAACTTTGAGAATATATAAGAGGGGGACTTTGCCTGGCCAGAGGGGTCAGTGAAGACTACCTCAATGAAGTGGCATTTATATAGAGAACTCGTGAAAGAATAGGAATCAGCTACATTTAGAGAAGCCACTGGCCTTGGTTCCAATAAATCTGCAAGATACTCTCATCCTAAACTGTAAGATCCCCTTATAGCTGCTTTAGCTATTAAATCATAGGCCTACTTAGAAGATGTGGCAGAAATTCTTCTGTCTTCCCCTATGGCTTGCCAAGTAATTCTATTAGTCTTTAACTGATGCCCTTTTCTTCTCCCATATACCACCCCCCTGCCCAACACACAAATTCCTCTGTGAGAAATGGAGCTAAAATTAACCCGGAAGAAAGTTGACATATTGGTCCAGAAAAACAAAGAAATTAAAATGTCCAGCCTCTAAGTTCAAAAGGCAAGAGCATTCAGACACGCAGCATTCTCTTCACTGTTTCACGCCCACCTTTTGAGCTGAGGAGAGTAGAAGGGCATTTGAGAGGGGAAAGCCAAAGATCTGTCACCATCCTTCACAGAATTCGGGTTGGGGGGAAGAAAGAAGAGCAAGCCTTGGAGAGAGGTACCTGCCTGTTGTGACAAAGCACATAGGCTATCATGTATACGGGAGACTTAGGCAAAAAGAGGGTCTTTTTGCTTGCAGACCCCTGCAAGTTTGGCAGCACCAGAGTTTCCATGTGTATCTAATGGAGAATAAAAGTTGCCAGATAAAAATAGTGGGTATGTCCAATGTCCCATGGCTATGATGAAAAAACAAGCAACAATGGATGCAGTGATAAGGACAGTTCCATCCAACCCAGCAACCAGGACTCCCTCTTTAGAATCAGATGAAGAGGTAGTTACATAATGACCACATGCCAGAGTAGAAATGGCCATACATGGTTATGATCATGGAGACAACTGTAAAAGAAGTATGCAGAATCTAATCAGATACCATAACAATCTCTGTAAGAATGGTAGCTCCGATGGGAAAGTACAAAAAAAATCCTGAATCTACTCAGGTAGTAGAAATCAGTTCAAGGACATTAGCTATGAATTTGGGTAATGAGGGGTTTGAAGACTCTCATCTATTCAAATGATGGTAATGATGACAGAAGAATGATGGAAGTAAGGGTACAACTTGATCTTACAAGAAACCAACCCTAGCTAAAGGACATGGTCTCTGAATTTCCTCTCACCACATTGACAAAAACAAGAAGCTCAGTTTACACAACTGCACACAAATAGACTCTCCCTGGAATGCTGTTGACTCTGTACTGCATCCTACCCTCAAATCTCTGGCCCATAAGTGATCTCAGTTGCCTTGTAATGACAAAATCAGCTTGCCTGGCCTGATGATGTGCTACTCTCCTTGAAACTAAGTATCCTTAAAAATCTTAGGGAGGTTTGGAATAAAAAACAGATATAATGAAGTGAACAAAGTCCGTAGTATGAATACCAATATGTGAAGTTCAGAATAATGTGTGTGCAGTTGGTATTGAATGTGCTTTTGATGTTTAAGAGAATATGACATATTTTAGAGTAACAGTTTAAACAGAGAGAACAGACAGATTCTCATTTAAAATGTTTTATTAGTTTGTCATTTTTTCATTAAAGGATGTAAAATATTTTGACTAAATTTACTTTTTATTGTGTTAGAATATTTAAGAGAAAACTTGAGATTCTTTATATTTACAAGTTTAAATTATTAAATATATGAGTTGTTCAAGCAATTTACAATCTCTGTTTGTTGGGATCATAAGTTTGCCTGGTCAGGTATTGAAGTGCTTAAAAAGAAAATTAGATATTTTGATATGTTGTGTTTCCATTTTCCTCTGCTTCAGAAATTGTTTAAATTTTCATCTTAATGTCGTTGCTGACCTAAAGATCATTCAGGAGTATGTTGTCTAATTTCCATGTATTTCTATGGTTTCGAGAGTTCCTCTTAGAATTGATTTCTAGTTGGTTTATTCTGCAGTGGTCTGAGAAGATACTTGGTATAATTTCAAATTTTTAAAAATTCATTAAGACTTGTTTTGTGGCCTAACATATGGTCTGTCTTGGAGAGTGTTCCGTGAGCTGATAAGAAGAACGTATATTCTGCAGTTGCTGAGTAGGATGTTCTATAATGGTCTGTTAGGTCCACTCTGTCTAAAGTTCAATTTCAGTCCAGTGTTTCTTTGTTGACATATTAGACTTTAACATGTACTCTGAAATGCTAAAAAGAATTGAGGAATCTGGGTTTACACTTAGAAATTCTTTTAATTAAGCAGAGTTTAGTCTGTTCAGCTTGAGTTGATCCAACATTAATCAAAGGCTGCCTTGCAAGGGATTGATAAAATACACAGGATTTATGGAATAGACTAAGAGTTTTAAATTACATTTAAAAGTGAGAAAAATAACTACTTTTTAAGTGGTTTTTAGATAAATTAATTTAAAACCAAGTAACTGCAAATAGCATTTCCTGCACACAAAAGGTCCCCCTCAGGGATCAAAAAATTTACACTGATGCAGCCGAGTCATTCTCTCAAAGACCATCTCAATCACACTCTCTGGAACTACTATACATTTCCTATACAAAAAACCAGACTAATAATGGCAGAAATTGAAGGCTGGCCACTCAAAATACCATTCTCAACTCTATCTCCCTGGCTCATCTCCCATTATAGAGAACCTAAAGCTCAAAACATTACTTTCCTTGCCTTCTTCACAGCAAGTGATAACCTGTGACTCAGATCTGGCCAAGAAGACCTAAGTGGAAGTTTTTGCGTACCCGCTGCTTTCTTGAGGCATATACAAGAGGAGAGCTACTGATAGCGGTTCTTCTCCACTTCTGTCTGCCTAGGAAAGATTATGTGATGTTGGGATGTGCAGCAACTATTTTGTGATCCTTAGGTGGGCAGCACAAAATTGACAAAGCAACATGCAAAGAATGGCAGAGAAGAAAAATAATAAGAGTCTGGGTCATTGAGCTTCCAGACCAACCCTAGGGCCATCTGTGTCTGGATTTTCTTATTACTAAATAGTAAATATCCTTTTTTTGAGGAACTACTGGACTTTTGTTACTTTCAGGCAAAAGCTTTCATAATGGATATACAAGAGAAGGTCAACTGGAGTAGGATTGCCCAATAGGATCAACACAGATAAGAATCAAGCAGAGAGCATTTCGAGGCCCTTTCCTCAAAAACCTCATATAACAGCAGCATAAGCCGAGTTCCCAACAACATTATCACCGTGCTCAAAAGCCTAAAAGAAAGTGCAAAAAGTTGAAGAAGGGAGAAAAAATGTGAGATGTTTTAAATCTGAATGTGGATAGACTATTAATTTGTATTAATTAATACATCACAGATTTGGACTGAGTTTACCTGGAAGCAGCTAAATTAAAGATTTTATTCCTGTTGCTATGGTGGTGGTCATTGTTGTTTTCTACTGCTAATAAGGTAGACTTGGAAAAAAAATGCTTTCACTAACATAAAAATAAAGTAAATTATGTTTTAGCATATTTGAGTCTGTGACTGTGATATTCACACCTTTGTATCTCTTCTTTAGCTATTCAGATATTAGGAGGCTGCCTAGCATCAGACAGATTGACAGATGAATATGCTTACAGAATATATCTATCATCTCACATTAAATTAAAACATATATTGAGTTCCTTCTGTGTGCCTAGTTCTGCTCAGGCTTTGTATTTCTAGTTTGGTACGTTTAAAATATTTAAACAAAACAGTTGACTTCGCAACTCTGGGCAATACAAACCACAAAAGCTGAACATGAATCCGAACTAGAGGCCAGTTTCCTAAGTCTATCAGAAGGCTGAAATCTCATAAAAGAAGTCAAAAGAAGGTAGAAAACAGTCTTTCTCTCTTTTCCATTACTGGAATTGTAAAGGTTTTACTTCTTTGCGTATTGATTTCTCCTATGATTTGCTAAATGCCTAAATAGAAAATCTAATGTCTTTTTTCATGATCCAGCTGAACCCAATAAACTTTGTTGCCTTTGTTTTATGATACATCCTTGGAGTATAAGAAAAACATTATAAGTGGAAAAGATATTTCAGATGTTGCTGGGGTGGGATGCCTGGAAAACCAACTCAACCAAACCTGATTTACCAAAGTAGGGAGGAAGATAAAAGGCCCACAAAGTCCCACCCAATAAGGCTTTATTGTTTTTAAATTTAGTTAAAAGCCAAGACTCTGGCTTATTCATTCCCATCGATATCATCAACTGAGAAAGGAAGCATGAAAGCTTATCTATTGATTTTGCTTTGGCTTTATAAGTAAACTGCACACTCTTGTTATCTAAGCATTTCCAAAACTACAGGGTAAGCAAAATAGAATTTAAACCATTTTGCATTTGGATTCAGTTCACTCATTGACTTTGATAATAGCACATTGTATGTTGGTTTCTGCCAAAAATTCATTCAAGAACAGGTCAATAAATAGAGTAGATGGAGTGATGAGTGGATGCATAGTGTGTACAAGTACAGAAATGGCTATTTCCAATTGTCAAGAATTTTGTATAGCCTGACAAGGGTTAATTTACTTCAACCATTAATTTAACTCTTACCAATTGATTGTCTTCTTACCAGATACCACTTCCACTCCATGCGACTCATCCTTTGCAGGAACTCTCTCAATTCCTCCATGCTTCCTGTCTACTCCTCAACTAACAGATAGTGTACCTTTTCTTTTTTCTTTTTGAAACGAAGTTTCACTCCTGTTGCCCAGGCTGGAGTGCAATGGCACGATCTCGGCTCACCACAACCTCCACCTCCTGGGTTCAAGCGATTCTCCTGCCTCAGCCTCCTGGGATTACAGGCATGTGCCACCACATCCGGCTGATTTTGTATTTTTAGTAGAGACGGGGTTTCTCCATGTTGGTTAGGCTGGTCTTGACCTCCCGACCTCAGGTGATCCGCCCGCCTGGGCCTCCCAAAGTGCTGGGATTACAGGCATGAGCCACCATGCCCAGCCTAAGCCACTGTGCCGAGCCCCTTTTCTTCTGTAGGAAAGAATATTACCTTGCTTTCCACTGCACAGCCTCGTACATGCATCATGCTAATTTTCAGTGCAGCTGTATCAACAATTCCTTGAGGTGACTGTCAGCATCTGTAAGCCTTCATCAGGGACATGTACCCTCATGGAAAAAAACAGTCTTTTTAAACAAATAGTACCTTTCAACTTTCTTGTAATAATTGTCCCTACATCATGTTTATCTTTCAAATCAGCCTTTAGCATTTTAAAGTATACATAAACTATATGGCAAAGTTATCTTTTACTCTATCCTAGGGATTAAATGGGTTAAAGTGGGGAGGATTCGCTGATATTAAATATATATCTATGTTTGTGTGTGTGTGTGTGTGTGTGTGTGTGTATACACACATATATACAGGTATATATTCCACACCATATGTATCTATAAACATATATAGATATCCTTAGAAAAATTAGTAAATTAACTAAGATGTAGAGCTATAGTACTTTATAGATAATGAATATCTTTTTTTTTTTTTTTCAGACGGAGTCTTGCTCTGTCACCCAGGCTGGAGTGCACTGGCATGATCTCGGCTCACTGCAACCTCTGCCTCCTGGGTTCAGGCCATTCTCCTGCCTCAGCCTCCCCAGTAGCTGGGATTACAGGTGCGCACCACCATGCCCAGCTAATTTTTTGTATTTTTAGTACAGAAGGGGTTTCACCATGTTGGCCAGGCTCGTCTCAAACTCCTGACCTCCTGATCCACCCACCTCGGCCTCCCAAAGTGATGGGATTATAGGTGTGAGCCACCACAGCTGGCCATAAACATCTTTTTTTGTTTGTTTTATTTATTTTTTATTTTTATTTATTTTTTATTTTTATTCATTCACTCGAGAATATTGATCATTTACTATGTGTCAGGCATTTTTATTGGCACATGAGATAAATAAGTAAACAACAAAACATTCAATGATCCTTTTTCTTGTGAAAACCAGCAAAGGGAAACATAACATTTGTAAAAATCATTATAAATTACTAAGTCGAAGTTTATATCTATTGTCCTGGGATAATTTAATGGCACCCGCTTTCATTTTCAAAAATATCCCAGTTTTTGCAAAATGTTATATGATCATTCTATAAATAAGTATGTTTAAACAATGAGTAGTGCTATGGAAAGGAAAACGGAAAAAGTACAGCAGGATGAGGGAGTCTGAAGTGCAGAAAAGAGTAGTTGCCATTTTAAATAGAATAGTCACTGTAAACTTCATTGACAGGGTAGCATTTGAGCAGAGTCTTGAAAGAAGTATGAGTGTGGGCTATGCAGCTCGCTGCATAAATATTATTCCTGACAGAGGCAACAGCGAGCAACAATCTTGGAGGTGAAATTGTGCCTAGTGTGGTTGAGGAAGAATACCAAGAAAACCTGCAAGGCTAGAGCAAGAGCATCTGAGAGGACCAGATGAGGAGGTCAGAGTGGTAATGTGGGCAGGCACATCATGGGGAGACATGTAAACATTAAGATTTGGACTTTAATTCCAAGTGAATGAATGAATTCACTGGGGGAATAAGGAGAGTAATAAGTTCCACTAATATCTGACTTGCTTTTAGCAGGATCACTCTGGTTGTTCCATTCAGAATGGCGTTCAGGGCTGGAGTGGCAAGGACAGAGGGACACCAGTCAGGCTGCTATTGCAATAATCCAGGAAAGAAATGGTCATGGTAGCAGTGAAGATGGGGGGGAAATTGTTGGATTCTGGATATATTTTGAAGGAAGAGGCAACATTTTCATTGGATTTTCAGAAGTCTGAGAGGTGTAAAAAAAAAGCTATTTTTAATATTCCCATTTTACAGATGAAAAATTGGAACTCGGAGAGGATGTAACTTGCTTAGGTTTGTACAACTAATTGAATGGAAGTAAAAGCATAAAACCCAAGTCTCCTATTAGCCTGGGACTTTCTCTACATTGTACAGTGATTCCTAAACATATCACAGAATATACAGTAAGTGTGAGCTCTCCTAATACCGAGATTTGCAGGAGTGTTTTCCAACAGAAAAAGGGAAGAACACCTTTATCAGCAATAGCTTGGGGTTTCACCTAGGATACACACTAAAGGTTTTGTTCACTCTCAGGAGCGACACTTTTGACTGAAATGATTAAATACATAAATGAAATGATTAAATAACTGAAATGATTAAATGATGATTTGATTAAATGACCTGTGCACATGGACATGGCTTAATACCCTCTAAAGAGGCATTACTCTATGATGGGAAAAGGGAAGGAATAGATAGACTTGGGTTTAAATCCTACCCTCATATGTGTTAGCCATGAACTTAGCACAAGCTGCCTCTTGAATTGGTTTTGAACACTAAATAAAATATAGTCTAAAAAACACACCAGGTATGTTCTTACAGGCTAATTCTACCACCTAGAATTTTCCTCCCTGAGATCTTCATCTGAATGGCTCCTTCACATCAATCAATATTTAATCAAATAGCATCTCCAGAGATAGACCTTCACTGAACATCCAGCTTCATTTTCTTCAGAGCAATTGTATTAGTCCATTTTCACACCGCTATCAAGAGCTACCTGAGACTGGGTAATTTATAAAGAAAAGAGATTTAGTTGACTCACAGTTCCACATGGCTGGGGAGGCCTCAGGAAACTTATAATTATGGCAGAAGGTGAAGGGGGAAGCGAGGTATGACTTATGTGGCGGCAGGAGACAGAGCGAGTGAGGGGAAACTGCCCCCAAGATCCAATCCCTTTCCACCAGAGCCCTCCCTCGACATGTGGCGATTACAATTCTAGATGAGATTTGGTGGGGGCTGGACATAGAACCAACCCATATTAGCATTTATCACTATAGAAAATCTAATTAATTCCTTGTTATGTATTTATAGTCTCTCTCACCAACTGAAATGTAAACTCTATGAAGGCAGGGATTTTTTTCTTTTTTCTTTTTTTGTCATTTTGTGTCCCCAGTACCTAGATTAGTTCCCAATACACAGTAGTCTCCCAGAACATTTGATGAATAAATGACTGTTGTGTCCCTGTCCTGCTCCCTTCCTAGATTAGGACACATTAGTCTGTTTGTAGTGTTCTGTGTTCTTTCCCACTTCAAGGCCTTTGAATCTAGTGTTCTCTCTACCTGGCATACTCTGACTCCCACTCTTTCTAGTGGACCTCTACTCATTTTCCAGTCTTAGCCCAAATGGTCACTTCCTTAGAGACGTCTTCCATGATCTCAGACTAGGTCAGTTCTGCCTATCTTAAGCTCTAAGAGCACGATGTGCTTTTCCTTCATAGCACTTGCTGCAGTTTATAATTATTTATTTACTAGGATGACTAATTATTTAAGATCTGTCTCCTGAACTGGAATGTAAGCTCTCTGAGTTCATTGCTGTTTATATCCAGCACCTAAAACATGATAAGGCACTCAATAGGTATTTACTAAATGGATAAAGAAAGGAATCCACACATGTGCAGGAAACTCAGCACATATTATAGAACTTCTGCATGTTTATTAAAAACTCCAAAAATTGAGTTTGGAGAAAAGGGATCCATTTCCAGGAAAAGGTAAATTGTGAAAATATAAATAGGGGCCATGGCTTCCCATTGCAGAAGCAGGGAAGATTTACTGACATGAAGGCAAATGTTTTCCAGTCACGTGACTAAGTAAGTAATACAAAGCGCATTTCAAAATATTGACCACACAGACAATTTCCTCTAAAATTATGTTTTTCTGTTGATCCTATTTTCTTTCAAAAAATTCAGCAGGAGGGCTTGCACTCTGTATGTAACTTCCTATAAACAAGAATGTGGTTCCTTGGCTTCAATTCTGAAAAATATTACAATTTCAATGCGAAGCTGTCAAGTGAATAGAACAGCTAACTAGATAGCTGTGCCTCTGGCACAAGAACAAACTCCATTAAAAATTGAAATCCTTGATTCGTGAGTCTCCTGCATGGTGTCTTCTGCACTTCAGTAGGAGAGGATATGAGGAACTACATGGTTCATTTGATATTTATATGTGCACGTGTCATTTGTAAGTATACTTGATATTTATGATTAAAATCTGGCCCTTGGAACTACATTGACTTAAAAATGAGAGATATTGAGAGAGGGGAGCATGTTTCCTAAGTAAAGAAGGAGGAGTAACCACATTTAAGCTTCATAGTTCCAAAGCTTGCTTTCTTTAGGAGGACTGAGCCTAGTGTTTGCTGGATCCTGCCCTCCATGCCCCAAAATGACGAAAAGAACATGTATCTGTTTTGTCTTGGTTAGGTAATTTGTTGTTGTTTGTCAGAAAATAAGAACCAAAACTGTTGGATGATTTATACCCATGCACGTAAGTCAACTTTTGCCGAATCATTCTATGTCCTTTAAGCATCCTAGGCACCCTAAGCAATGACCCACCCATCCTCCAATATTTTTCCTCTCTCCCAAAGGATCCTGTGGCATGCTAGCAGAGTGCAGAACAGCAGGGAGACAAAATAAAGGCCTTAAGAACTCTAACCAATATTGTTGAAAACATATAGGAAACAATGGTTTTGACAGCTGTTCCCATCTGCAACCAGATTGGGTGACTGACCTTCTTTATCACTCCAATTTTTATACCTTATTATCAAAATTGCACTGCCCACAGGCCAAATATGGCCCTCCAGGTGTTTTGTCAATAAAGTTTATTGTAACAGCCATGCCCATTTATTTACACAGTGTCTATGGCTGCTTTGATGCTACAGCATCAGTGTTGAGTGGTTACAACGGAGACTATCTGTCCCACAAAGCCTAAAATATTTGCTGTCTGGCCTTTTACAGAAAACTTTTACTGACCCCTGCCTTAGGCTCTGATTACCTGACAATTGAAAAAAATCTGGAAAGATTAAAATATTAAATTGTGTTTATAAACAAAATATAGTATGTTGGTTTGTCTGTCAACCAAAGCCTTCAACTTTTAAGCAATGATTTGTTTTCATTTTTGCTTCAAATCTTTATAAAATTTAGCCAGATTGTCCTCTCTCCATTCTAAAATGTATTACACATTAAGCAGAAGATACTGAGCATAATTTAATAATGTGACATAACAGAATGAGCGTGGGCTGCGGAGTCAAGAGATCTGACAGAATGCGTGCTAATCCCATTAACAAATAACCCAATGGGCATTCAGATGAAGACATAGGAGCTTCAAGAACTGTCAAATATTTCCTTTTTGTATTTCTCTGTTTTGAGCAAATACTGTGTCTCCAAGAACTTGTCAGCTCTGGGTCGTCTCTGTTAATGGAAAAATTGAGGTCACATCCTCCATTTGGTGGCAATTTGCTCACCTAACCTGCTGACCTTTTTCATGTTCTCCATGTTCACCGGCACAGTTTTAATCTAGATCAAACTTCCTGTCTCCTAATAAAAGCCAATCAACATCAAAACCAGACTGTTGCCCCTGCCCTGAGCAATAGGATGCCAGAAACCGAAGTTGCTGAGGACATTACAAAGAACTAAATAGCGATTATACACTGACAGCAGAATTTTTACCGATTTACTTAACTATCTGTAGTAATGACTCTCTTTACATCAATGAAACATCTAGAGTGTGGCTGTGTACTGTAGGAACTGGAAGGGTTGAGAGATAGAGGTTTGCCTCATTGAGCTTTTGCAAACAATGATAAATGAGATCTTTCACATCAGCCACAAAAGAGGGATCTTTCCCTCCTAGGTTTCCTGAAACAGTTTGAATTAATGGCCCTGGCATATTTGAAAAGGCTTTCTGATTTTTCTTTCCTCTCTTGTCTGTTTTCTTAGCTTAGTTTGGGGAAAGGGCAATAGAGCAAATTGTGGTAAAGGTCCATCTCTTTGATAATTTGACTATTTAAAAGGTATTTGCTTTTCTGTCATCTATGGAAAAAAAACAATGAAAATATAAGATACTCTAGGATTTTTTTGGCTCTCCTGAAAAATGCTTTTCTGCAGAAAAATGTCATAGATCTGTTGGCCCCATAGCTATTAAAATAATATTCATCACCCACTCAGCCACACCAGACCCAAGAATTCCCTGCCTCAGAGGATGAACTGGAAACTGTTCATTTGAAACCTCACACCAGGCTTCCTATAATCAGGATTGCAGCTTTTTCACCTCCCCTCCACAAAACACTCAGAGTTATCTGGAGGAGACAATCCTATTTGAGTTATAAAAGCCTACTCGAGACTATCTCAGCTTAAGCCTGAGGAAAACTTGGAACTGCAAACCTAACAGCTCTGCCCCTACGTTCCACAGGGTGATTCCCTACATTCCCTACATTCCCACATTGGCTCCCTCTCATCTCCTGTGGAGCATAATTACTGATACATTGATACAGAAGCCATCATCACCCTGTTTGCCAGAAGCTGGAAAACGTTTGAGTACACTCCTTCCCTGGTAGACAGTATGTGCAATGGCTGTGTTTAGGCAAATAGGTTCTACAACAGGACCTCTAGATGGCATGGCTTTGGGGTTACTGTTCAAATTGCAGTCTAGGTGAATGGTGCCCCCTTGGAATTGTGCTGTGTGTAACTTGTGCAACCACACTGTGGTAGGCAGAATAATGGCCCCCAAAGATGTTCACGTCCTAATCCCTGGAAATGCGAATATGACAGATTACATGGCTATGGAAAATTAATGCTGCAGATGAAAATAAGGCTGCTAATCCACTGACTTTGAGATGAGGAGATTACCTGTGCGATGATTGATTTTATGTGTCAACGTTGCTTATTTACCAAACGTTATTTGGTCAAACATTATTCTAGATGTTTCTGTAAGGGCTTTTTAGATAAGATTAATATTTAAATTGATGGACTTTGAGTAAAGTGGATTGCCCTGCATAATCTGATTGGGTCTCATCTACCATTCGAAAACCTGAATAGAACAAAAGACTAATTTCTCCCAAGCACCAAGCAAAAAGGAAATCTCCAGCAGAGGGCCTTCAGACTTGAACTGCAACACCAATTCTTTCCTGGGTCTCCAGCCTACTGGTGACTTCAGATTTTGGACTCGCTAGTCTGCACAATCATGTGAGACAATTCATTAAATAAATCTCTGTTTCTGTCTCTGTCTCTCTCTCTCTCTACTACATATATATATATATATGTATATATGATATATATTATTACATATATTACATATTATTACATATATATTACATATATATGTACTAGAGAGAGACAGAGAGACCCAGTAGGATATATATATATACACATATTTCTATATATATATTTTTATTTTTTTATATATATATTTACATATATATATACACACACACACACACACATCCCACGGTAGTGCTCTGATACATCCCGGATGATCTGGGTAAGTACAGTGTAGTTACAAGGGCTCTTTAAATATGAAAGAGGATGTCAGAAGAGAAGGTCAGAGTGATAAGAGGTAAGGACTTAGCCTACCATCATTGGCTTTAAAGATGGAAGAAAGGGGCCATAAGCCAAGGAATGTGGGCAGCCTCTAAAAGCTGGAAAAGGCAAGAAAATAGATTCTCCTTTAGAGTCTCTAGAAGAAATGCAGCAGTGCTGACATCTTGACTTTAGCCCAGTGAGACCCATTTTTAGATTTCTGTCCTCTAGAACTGTAAGATAAGGCATTGCATTCCTTAAGCTGCTAAATTTGTGGTAATTTGTCTAGCAGCAGTGGGAAACTAAGGCAGCACGGCAATAGCCCTTCTCTGGAGTCTGACACACCTGGGCTGTCACTCATTATTCATTATTCTCTACCATTTACCACAAACCTGCAATCCTTATTTGCAATTCCAAAGGTTAAAAAAGGTTTTGAAAAATAAGGGTATTTTGTAACTTATTTGACAGCAAAACCTGAATTGACCTGAAATAGTATGGAACTATTTATAATCTTTATTTATTTCACTAGGTGTAAATATTCATATATTTCAATGCATTAATATTAATGTATTTGATGATGTGCTATTGCCACCAATCCTGCTAATGATTTTGTATAATATGTGATACACGTACCATATATCTTTCTAAAATCCAACAATTTTTGAATCCTGAAACATACCTGTTCCCAAGGGCTTCAGATAAAATATTACGGATCTATCAGTTACCTGGGTAATTTAATTGACTTCTTTAAGCCTCAGTTTTCTCATCTGAAAGTACCAAACATTCAATAATTATAACAAATGTTAGCTATTGTTACCCCCTTTTCTCTTTGTTTTTACCCCCTTTTCTCTTTGCCTCATTCTTTTTGCCTATATTTGCATGCCACATGCACCTAGTACATTCTACAAATATTTGAATGCCCAATATGTACCAAGCACCTTGCTCCCTTTCTCCTCTTCTCCAGTGTTTGTGTTGAAATAAATCCCCCACAATTAACCATAAATAAGCCTGTCCAAAACTGTCTGCAACAGACACTCTCTGAACCCAACAGACAAACAACATTGAGGAATATACTGGTCAAAGGATCAGAAGTAAGAGGAATGAGTTCTAGTGTTTCGTAGCACTGTAGAGTAAATATAGTTAGCAATAATTTATTATATATTTTCAAAAAGCTAGAAGAAAGGATTTGGAATGTTCCCAACACAAAAAGTTATTAATGTTTGCAGTGATGGATATGTTAATTACCCTGATTTGATCAATACATATTGTACACATGTACCAAATGTTACCCTGTGTCCCATAAATATGTACAATTATTATGTGCCAACTGAAAGTAAAAGGGGAAACAAGGATCAGAGGACCAGCAGGAAGCAGAAATTTGTTTATTGAGCAGTGGCAAGCAAAAAGCATTTATGAAAGACCCTATGCATACTGTAGAGCTGAGAACGAAGAATTACACAGACATGATCCCTGATCATAGAAGCTTATGAAACAACTCAACTGACAATATAGCAGAGAATCACAATGACTTTAGAATATCATTGGAAAGAAAAACTTATCAAATTATAAACTGTCTCAAATCATTTAATAAACATTTCTTAATCATTGAGTACCAGGGCTTTCACATACATTATATCATTTGACCCTCATATGGATGTGACGTGGCTTTGATTATGCCAATATTTAATTGACGAGAAACGAAGGTGCGAGAGGTGATCTAGTGGCAGAGTCAAGATTTGAACAGCTGTCTATCTGATCCAGCTGCTATGTTTCTTACATTGCACTATGTTGTTGCTTAGGGTTTTTGTGTGTGTGTGTGTGTGCTTCTTGATTTAGATAAATTGGCTGAGGTAGTAGATATAAGCAAACAAAGTTCCACAGGAAGGATTAGGAAAAAGCTCAACATATTTTAAAATTCTTTTCCTTCTCTGCAGTCTTCTTTCCATGGCTTGCTCTACTTAGCCAAAGTTACAAATGATACTTTCCCTCAAATTAAAAAAAGTTCATCTTTTAATTCTTGGAAAGAAAACCCTCACTATCCTTCAACCAAAATGCACATTATGACCTTTTTAACCTTTGAGCACAACAGAAAAACAAGCAGAACCTCTTTTTCTTTGAGGGATTTTTTCTCTCCTCTTTATACATGCAGATCACATTCCTTCGAGATGCTGATCTTTTCCCATGATGCACTCCGCTGACAGAAAGACAAGCTTACTGCACAGAAATGCCAGTTGAGTTGACAAGCAAATTCCATCAGTATGCAATGTTTACACAGTACAGTTTAGCAACAGCAGCTCACACAGTCTGCCGTCTTGGATCAGAATTCTAATTAAGCCTTAAATCTTCTGACTTCATATTAATTTTTATCACTGAGGTTTTAGCTTTTTGTTGTAGAAATGTGAGGCTTTGCAAAGAAAACAGAAATATAATGTATTACTGGCTTGGTCTGGGTGGGTGTTTATAAACATCTTAGTGTACTATTTGTGGAATGAATGTGTGATTCTTTTTGATACATCTGGTTTTTTATCATTATTTACTAGCTTTAGTAGTTGCTGAGGATCAGAATTACAGTTCGGGAGTTGCCTGTCCTCCAACTGACACATAATAGGTTTGTGAAACAAACTTTGGTTGTTGGTGGTAATGACTATTGAGCTCAAGTAACAAGCATCCCTATACTGCATTAAAAAAATGACTGTATCAGTAAATTTAGAGCAAATAGGAGCCAAATTCAGTTTCTACCTATTAAAACTTTTGAAGTATACTTCAAAAGAGACAGCTAGAAAGCCAAGTGCCAATTCCATTTCTTTGAGCATTTACCTTTTTGATAAATTTCACCATCTCTGTCACAAAGGCACAAATGACACTTATGAAGTACCAGTTACTGTGAAGCAGCTCCATTGAAGTCAATGTTTTCCCCTCCCTTAGTTCAGACTATATATCATTAACTTTATCACCTAAGATGTTTTATTAAAAATTAAAAAGAAGTACTATTATTTTTCTAGAATTAGAAATGGCAGAAAAATAACACATTTTAGAATTTCACTCTTTAAAAGCAATTTTATTCCCATCACTGTTGCCAAACAATGTACACCGATGACAGCTCAAAAGGCATTAGCGGGGAAGGCGGGGTGATTATGCAGTTAACAATAGGTTTATGATTCTCTTTGAGACCAAAATGAAGGGTTTCAAAGATTCAGCCCATCCACAGGACTTGGATCCTGGTGTTGCCAGAGACACCCCACCTAGGAAGTTCTACAGGATCAGGGGAGATTCTACTATTTGAATTTCCATTGAATGACATTAGTGTCTGGTAGAAGTTCCACTGAATGGAGACAGAGAGGCTGGTGTGGACAAGAGACAGGAGCAATCCACAAACAGGAGTAGGAGGGAAAGAGTGTTTTGCTGAGAGTCAGACAGAGAGGCTTAATTTCATTTCCGCAAATATTAAGAAAAAATTTCAGAATCATTCTTGTTAGGTTGGATGCTGCCACACAGTCCATACCTAAGCGAAAATGAGCTTGGCTTTTACAGAACTAAAGTATGGAGCGGATTATTCCAAAGTTATTTAAAAGGGGGTTTTGAGGTTTATTAACTAGGAGCTAGTTGAATACCTCATGTACGAAGAGAAAGAAGAGCTTCCTGCACCACCACGCAGATGATGGGTCATGAACCAGCACTCCTCTTCCCAGTGGGCTAGCAGAGATCATGGCTCACAGCAGAAATTCACTAAATATCTGGAAAATTTAAGTAAACGTTTTTGATCAGGAAAGTGAAGTGATGAAAAGTAGCTTTGGGTTGGGAGGCCAAGGTAGGAGGATTGCTTGAGGCCAGGAGTTCAACACCAGCCTAGGCAACAAGGCAAGACCCCATCTCTACAAAAAAAAAAAAAAAAAAAAAAAAAAAAAATTGCCAGGCAGAGTGGTACATTCCTGTAGCTTCAGCCACTTGGGAGGCTGAGGCAGGAGGATAGCTTGAGCCCAGGAGCTGGAGGTTGTGATACTGCTCCCATGAGTGGAGGAACACCAGGTTCTTCATCTCAAGTCGAATTAGGTAAGATGACACGGACACACGTGGAGTGGTTTTAAGGAGCAGAGAGTTTAATAGGCAAGAAGGGAGAAGGCAGAAGGAAGATGCTCCCTGGTACAGAGACAGAGGGAAGGAGGCTCCAAAGCCGAAAGAGGAGACCCCACATTCGAAGGACACCCGCCAGTTTTATGCGATGGCTGGAGGCGGTGTCTGATTTGCATAGGGCTCAGGGGATTGGTTTGACCAGGCATGTCATTCGCGTGGCCCATGAAAAATCTGGCCCTCCCACCCCAATCCTTTAATATGCAAATGCAGGGCCCCTAATGTTCTACACTCGCGGGGATATGCGGGGGCGGCCATGCTGTCAGGCACACGTGGGGGCAAGGGCAAGAGGACAACAATGGGAATCGCCATGTTGGGTGGACCCAGTTTCTAATGGCTTGTATTTGCATATTAAAGGCTGCCAGCCCGGGTCTAAGAGCCGGGGCTCTCATGCTGGACAAGAACATTGTTTTTTTTTTTGGAGCTGTGAAAAACCTTCCAGGGACCTCTTTTCCTCTCTATCTGCCTAAAATAATTTCTTAATAACTCCTGCCACAGTTGCAGTGATCTGTGATCATGCCACTGCATTCCGGCCTGTGTGACAGACTGAGATCCTGTCTTTGAAAGAAAAAAGAAATGAAAAGTAGCTTTGGGAAAATTCTCCTGGGAGCATTGCATAGGATAACCTGGATTTGCAAGAAACTAGAGAAGGAAACAAAAGTCAGGAGGTAGACTATCTAGAGTGGAAAATACAAATTAAAAATGAAACAGCAGGTCTACCTTGTATTTAATCTGGAAAATACAAATTAAAAAACAATGAAATCATTTTTCCTTGTTCAATTTGCAATAATTAAGAAGTTTAGCAATATCTAGTGTTAGCAAGGACTTGAGGAAAGAGATCTTTTTGAGCAATTTGACCTTGTCTCTTGATTACAAATGAGTGCATCCGTTGCTTTAGGACTTTTGTCTATAGAAACAATATCACTTGTGCACATAGAAATGAATATGTAGGCTATTCACAGCAGTGTGGTTTATAAGAAATGCAACAACAGTAACAACCAACAACACCCTGGGAAGACAACCTAATTGCCCATCAATAAAGAACAGGCAAAATTACATGACACGGTCTTATTTTATTAAAACCAAACAGCAATTTAAAAGAAAGAGGAAGACCTATCTGTATTGACATGAAATGATCTTCATAATATGCTAGTAAGGGAAAAATATAATAGTGTATGTAACATGATACCCTTTATTTAAAAATTCAATAAAGTGTGTGTGTGCATGTGTGCATATATATATATATATATATGCATATGTATGTATAGAAAAAGGCCTGAAAGAATACAAACCAAAATCTTATTAACTGAAGTTACCTTTGTTGTGGTTTACTTTTGTTTTGAGCTGTAAATATCCCTCTCAAAGGTGTATTGTTATGTGGCAAAAGCATGTCATAGTGAAATGTGTGTAGTATAATGTGATATATATGTTTGAAAATTTGTATATGCATATTGCTATATTTGTATCTCAATAGAAAATGGTCTGTGAGGACACATTCAATGACATCAGACAGGTATTAGTGATTATGTCTGGGCAAGAAAGCAGGATGTCGTAGGGGCGAGGGGTGCAGCATGGGTAGGGTTGATGAGAGTGGTTGATGAAAAGGTATTTTCATTGTTTACTACATATGCTTTTGTGTTATATTTTTTATAATGAACACTTATAAATTTGTAAATTTGGCTGGTTTAAAAAAATATATATATATAAAAGAAAAATCCCAGATTTGTTGAGTTCTCATTCTGGATCCAATCTGTGTGCCACCTGGAAGTCACCTCAGAGCCAGTCAGCTAAGATCACCACTTTAAGGATGGGTTGGCTCATCCTCCCCAGGGCCAAGCCCACCCACTGAGACGGTTAATCAAGGCCTTCTGATACTCTCACATATAGAGACTCAGAGGGCAGATTCAGCAGGCTCCAATGATAGTTGCTGCCCAGATCTCCCCACCTCCTCCCCTCCACACACATACTGCAATGGTTTTCTTAGAGCTTTGGATATTTTTGTACAAAATCACTATGGCATAAGGCTTTGGTATCTTACTCTGCTAATGCTATGGATGACTAGATAAACTGCAAATCGGTTTGCCCTCATTTAAGTACATCCGTAGGCAATGTCTTACTACAATACACACTGTAGATCAAATGGCACATTGCTTACACAGATAGCTAAGGCACAAGGTAGGGTTTCCTTCAAGCAACTGTAATTTATACCTCTTCTTCTCAAATAAAGAGCCTGTGTGTTTCCTACAGGCACACAGTTCTTTCAAACCAGGCATACTTCTTTTGGAGCTGTCCATATTTGGGGCACTCAGTATCTCCTGGCGATAATTGTAAGTCAGCAATTTGTACTGAGTGAAGATGGCTTTAACATTACCATTGGCTCCAGTTGTTTTGTGATGTGTCACACTTTCAGACAATACAGTTCTGGGGAATCGGTATAAGCAAAGTGAAACTTACATTAAATGTAGTCTTGGCTTTTTAAAAAGACACCTAGGAGGCTTTCATTAGGATCCTTCACGGAGTTTGGGGTTTGTTTTTAAAATTATTTTAAGACAGAAAATGGAATCACTTGTCCTCATTCTATCACAACACAGTCATTCATTTATTCAATCATTTAGCACCTTATTCATTTGGTCAACTAATATGTACTGAGTATCACTTACTTAATTTACCAAAATCTACTATGTGCTAGGAACTACACTAGGCACCAAAATGCAGTGTTCTCTCTGACTGCCAGTACTGGTGACAAATGCTAGGATGATGAAAAAAGATCAACACTGCCATCTGAGATGTGTCAGACATCAACCTGACCAGCTTGTTTCAATGCACTTTTTTTTTTGTCTTCTCCATCATCCATTCATTCATTAACACAAGTATATACTGAGTGCCAGGCACTGTGTTAGGCACTAAAGATGTAATCGAGAGCAAAATCAAAGTCCCAGCCTGGAGTGGTGTCTTCTCTGGTGGAGAAGACAGCTATTGATCAAAAAATCACACAAGAAATAAACAATTGTAACTGTGGCAAGTTCCCCGAGAAGTCCATTGTGCCCCTCATCCCCGCCCTCACCTTCATAGAGTACAACCAGAGCAGCTGCATTTTAGTCTCTTTTATGTATTGGGCTTCCAGGTAAGATTAATTTAGGGAAAAATTGGGGTTTGATTTTTAAAAGTTGGAAAGCCACTACTCTATGGCATTGAACTCCGTTATTATATTGGCGATGAATTTTTTTTCTACTGAATCTTTGCAACTATATGTCTCAAATATGAGATGCACTTTCTTAAAAGTGATTTTTAATCTTGCTGACAGATTCTTATTTCCCTAGGATCTCAAATTCCCTCATTTTGTAATCATTTCCTCTAAGATTTTCATCTATCTTTACATCCCAAATGAATCAGTATCAGCTAAATAAATAACTAAATAAATAAATAAAGCAAGAAAGGAATTCCTCTTGACTCACCTACTTCTGCACAAGGAGATTATCTCTAATGAAAACCCAATTCATTCTTGAAGAGGGAAATAACCTGCTAGATTGATTTATAATCAGACACTAAACCCCAATGACCACCCCAACTAGGTGCAAACATGCTTGGTGTGTCGAACAAAAATGTCTTTAACTTCTACTTACTGAAAAATTTTTTTGATAGTGTTCATCTATGATATCACACTTGTTCTTATCCCCTTCAAAAGAGCAACTGCAATATTTTACACTTGTATGATACCACACAATTTAAAAAGAACCTCAAATGCAGAACCTCATTTGATCCTTAACCAACTCATAACTTACAAGTAGTATTTGGAAATTGTCTCACCCAACTAGCCAGACACATCTGTCGATGCTTTACTTTTGAGTTTGGGGGATGTCTGCTTGCTAGTGGTAATATTCGTGTTTGTGAAGTTCTGAACTACTAACAAGCGAAATAAAGAAAGAAACGTGTATATATTTTCTATTTTATATGGTTTCTATTATGCCCTCACCTCCAATTTTTCACTTACTCGGTTTTCCAGAAACGAGATTATACCGGGTACAAGCAAACCTTAAAGACGTGGATGCTGACTGGTTAAACATGGCATTTTAGCCAAACACCATACCTTAGCTAACCAAACTATATCCCTATCTTCATTTTGCACATAAGATATTGAGGTACACTCATGCTCCTCCTAATTGTTTTAATGTTTTTGAGCAGATGGTACAGCCCTAATTCCACTGAAAGAAACCATGGTGGGTTGAATAGGGACCCCAACCCAAAAGATATGTCCGCATCCAAATACCTGGAATATGTGAATGTTGCTTTATTTGAGGAAAGGGTTTTGTAGATGTAATTAAGGTAAGGATCTCAAAATGAGATTATCCTAGATTATCCAGTGGACCCCAAAACTGATAACACGTGTCCTTATAAGAAACAGAAGAGAAGAGACAAACACACAGAGGAGAAGGTGATGTGAAGACGGAGGCAAGATTGGATTGATGCTACCACAAATCAAGGAATTCCTGGAGCCACCACAAGCTGGGAGAGGCAGGGAACAAACTCTTTTCTAGAGCCTCTAAAGCAGCAATCCTCAACCTTTTTGGCACCATGGACCTGTTACATGCAAGACAATTTTTCCACGTACTCAGGGAGGTGTTGTTGGGGGGCGGTTTTGGGACTAAACTGTTCCACATCAGATCATCAGGCTCTAGGCAGATTGTCGTAAGGAGCATGCAGCCTACATCTCTTGCATGTACAGCTCACAATAAGGTTGGTGCTCCTATGAGACTCTCATGTGGATGCTAATCTGACAGGAGGTGGAGCTCAGGTGGTAATGCCCACATGCCCACTGCTCACCACTGGTCTGTGGCCCAGGGGTTAGGGACCCCTGCCCTAAAGGGAGTGTGGCCCTGTGGACAGCTTATTTTCAGACTGCTGCCACTGGAAATTGGGATTCTCCAGTCAATTACTTGTAGCCGTTTTTCACATTAAAGTCTGTATATTCACTGTGTTTTTAGAGCCCTTGTAAAGCTAACCAGCTCTTATCACCTTTAAGCAAGTGGGAACTTTTAGCCTTTCTAAAGTTGTAATTCTACTTCTGAAATGTCTTAAAATGTATCAATAAACCTTCCCTTCCCAGTTCTTCTTGGAGTCAGGAAAAGCTGGGTTGAGAGGAGCAGAAAAGAAAAAAGAAAAAAAATCAATATTTTTAAATTCAAGAAAAAAAGCTGGATTTCCCACTATTATATTGCCACGAAAAAATTACTTATTTTAATGCGCTCAATTAAGCCTTGATATTTGTGGGTTGTTGTAGAAAAATGCACTATTTCCTGTCTATAAACATCTAAAGAAGAAAAGACATCTAAAATAATCACATTTAGTATTCTTGCAGTATGATTTGGATGCACTTCTGAGGTAATCTCTATTTTACTTAATTTTTATTGCTCCAGTTCAGTTAGCTAGAGTTTTTTATGTTTAGATAGTGTGTATGTGTGTGTGTGTGTGTGTGTGTGTGTGTGTGTGTAATATGGGGGTGGCAAGAGGCTGTTTCAGTAGACCACCAAGTTATTCAATTTGTATGCTACTGCTCTAGCTGGATTTCACATATGATATTATTTACTATATTCTTTATGCATTAGGTAAAATAACAGTGGAAAGATAGAAATGGTTTTTACTGAGAATTGCTAGCATAAATTTGAAAAAAATAGCAAATCTATCAAATTCTTATCATATTTATGCTATAAGACACTTACTCAAAGAAAAAAACCCTCTTTTTATATAGCTTATAATTGCAATCCAGTTAACATAAAACGTTTCTCATTATGGAGAAAAATATGAATGTAAATCTTATCTGCATAAAAAGGTTGATGTTTTATTTCATTTCAAAATTCACACAAAACATTTTGTGACTACTTCTACTTTGAAAAGACAGAGCAGATTTATATGAATTTTTATTAATTGCTTCAATCCTTCCTGGCTTTGACAGCCTGGAGTCCTGGAATGACCATTGGACCTGATTTTAGAAAGCCTGCTCTGCTACTGTGTGAGCTAAGTGTCTGGAAACCTAGATTCTTAATCAAAAAACATGAAGATAAAAGAATCTGTACCACCTAGATCAAAGAGTTATTACCAACACATCTGCCTAATAAAATCCCACTCATCCTTCAGTGCTGTATTAGTCCATTTTCACACTGCTATAAAGAACTGCCTGAGACTATAAAGGAAAGAGGTTTAATTGACTCACAGTTCAGCATGGTTGGGGATGCCTCAGGAAACTTACAATCATGACAGAAGGTGAAGGGGAAGCAAGGCACCTTCTTCACAAGGTGGCAGGAAGGAGAATGAACAAAGGAGGACATGCCAAACTCTTATAAACCCATCAGATCTAATGAGAACTCACTCACTATCACAAACAGTATTGTGGAAACCACCCCCATGGTTCAATTACTCCCACCTGGTCTCTTCCTTGACATGTGGATTACATGTCAATTACATGTGGATTACATAGGGATTACAATTTAACATGAGATTTGAGTGGGGACTGATAGGGTTTGGCTGTGCCCTACCCAAATCCCATCTTGAATTATAGCTCCCATAATTCCCATGTATCATGGGATGAACCCAGTGGGAGGTAATTGAATCATGGGGGCAAGACTTTCCCATGCTGTTCTCGTGATGGTGAATGTCTTATGAAATCTGATGGTTTTATAAAGGGGAGTTCCCCTGCACATGCTCTCTTTCCTGTTGCCATGTAAGAAGTCCCTTTGCTCTTCCTTCATCTTCCACCATGATTGTGAGTCCTCCCCAGCCATGTGAGTCCATTAAACCTCTTTCTTTTATCAGTTTCCCAGTTTCAGGTATATCTTTATTAGCAGTGTGAGAACGGATTCATACAGGGACACAGCTGAACCATATTAAGTGCTAAGACCATCACACCTTCCTGTGAGGCAGTGACTTCTAGAGCTGCACATTGGAATCACCTAGGAAGCCAGGGCCACTCCCAGAGATCCTGAATTGCCAGCTTGGGTGGGGCATAGAGCCAATAAAAGCCCCTTGGGAAAACTGGCCTCATATCTTGTCTGCACAGTCCCTGTACAGGGTTCCTGACCTGTGGTAAGTAAAGAATGTCACTTTCTAACGGGCCTAGGAGCCCCTTGTTATCTTGGGATCTCAAGAGGAGAGGAATTTACTCAACTCATAGGTATTTGAGGGTACAAACCCATGACTGTGCTCAGCTTTAAAAAAACTCTTATCTGAGATTCCTTTTATGGAACAAAGTTCCATCAAGGCCAATTTTAAAGGCCTATGTAAAAACAATTATTCTTGCTGCACTTTACACAAATAATCAGGCCAAGTATAATAAAGCAAATCAGTCTTACTATGATTTGTCTTTCATAAAAATGGGAGACTGGAGAGAGAAAAATATGTTTCAAAAACTATGATATACCTGTTACTCAATTATAGTCTCATCAGTTGTTTTTGAGTTTTATTCTGCAATGTAGACTAACTCTGCTTATTCCTGTGAACCAACCAGTGATCTCTGGCTGCTGATCAGAAGAAACAAGAGGGATGGGTAATGTAATAATCTGGATCAGTATTCTAATTCTGGGCATGTATCGGAATGTATAGCATGTATAGCAATTCCATATCAGCTTGGTTCCAACAGCTGCCCAGTTCATGAAAAGCCTTCTTATTGAGTTTACTTGGGACGGATTTACTTTTTTTACTTTACTGTTGTGGAATATATTTGCTGTTGTACTCTTTGTGTAGGAATGAAGGATAAGCTTACTCAACGTTTTCTTAAATTGAACACTTACTAATCTTCCAGATATTACCTTTTGTTGGAGTTACAAATGGCCTTCACCATACTGACAGTTTGTGACTAAGCTCCTCTCTACCCTGAATACAAGAGACCCTAATAGTTAGGTAGGAATATCATTGTCTTCATTCAGCTTGAAGAAGTTACAGAAGATGGACCTTCCTCCCTCTACAAACCTTAGGATTAAGGGTTCCCTTGTATAAGAGAGGGGGGAAATGTCAGAGGTGTTTGAACCAGAGTGACTCCATCTTGAATAGGGACTGGGTAAAGTGAGGCTGAGACCTACTGGGCTGCATTCCCAGGATGTTAGGCATTCTAAGTCATAGGATGAGATAGGAGGTCGGCACAAGATACAGGTCATAAACGCCTTGCTGATAAAATAGGCTGCAGAAAGGAGCCAGCCAAAAGCCACCAAAACCAAGATGGCAACGAGAGTGACCTCTGGTCGTCCTCACTGCTCATTATATGCTAATTATAATGCATTAGAATGCTAAAAGACACTCCTACCAGCACCATGACAATTTACAAATGCCATGGCAATGTCAGGAAGTTACCCTATATGTTCTAAAAAAGGGAGGAACCCTAAGTTCCCCGAATTACCCACCCCTCTCCCAGAAAACTCATGAATAATCCACCCCTAGTTCGGCATATAAACAAGAAATAACCATAAAATAGACAACCAGAAGCTCTTGGGGCTGCTCTGTCTATGGAGTAGCCATTCTTTTATTCCTTTACTTTCTTAATAAACTTGCTCTCACTTGGAAAAAAAAATGTGTTCAAAGCCCCCCAGGTAATTTATTTATTTATTTATTTATTTATTTTTTGAGACTGAGTCTCACTCTGTCGCCCAGGCTGGAGTGCAGTGGTGCGATCTTGGCTCACTGCAAGCTCCGCCTCCTGGGTTCACACCATTCTCCTGCCTCAGCCTCCCGAGTAGCTGGGCTACAGGCACCCACCACCATGCCCGGCTAATTTTTTTGTATTTTTAGTAGACGCAGGGTTTCACCGTGTTAGCCAGGATGGTCTTGATCTCCTGACCTCGTGATCTGCCCACCTCGGCCTCCCAAAGTGCTGGGATTACAGGTGTGAGCCACCGCACCCGGCTTCTCCCAGGTAATTTTAATGCATAATCAGTTTAGAATTCATTTCAACTCACAGTGGCAGAACTCATTCTTATCTTGTTGATCCTATTTTTTTCCCCAAGTTTGACTGAGGTTTAATTGGCAAGAACAAAACTGGAGACATCACACCTTCTGATTTCAAAATATCTTATAAATATTTACAGTAATTAAAACAATATCATGCTAGCATAAAGACAGACATATAGACCACTGGAACAGTATAGAGAGCACAGAAATAATCCATGCATGTACAATATGCTCAACTGATTTTCTACAAGGCTGCCAAGAACACCCAATGGGAATGGACATTCTCTTCAACAACTGGGGTTGAGAAAACTGGATGTCCACATAGAAAATAATGAATTTGGACCCATATCTTACACCACACATAAAAATCAACTCAAAATGGATAAAAGAATTAAATGCAAGACCTGAAACTTTAATACTAGATGAAAACATAGGGGAAAAGCTTCTTGTTGATACTCCCAATCTAATCAATCTCTATTTAAGTGAACTGCTAGACCAAGTGAAGTGCTTCAAATCTTCTATCGAACGTACTGACAAATACCTTCAGGAAATTTACAACAAATAGGTTACCATCTGAAAATAGCAATAACAGGAGAAGTTTGTGTAAGGTACTCTTCCAAGCACTCTACAAGTACGAACTCATTTACTTCACACAGTAACACTATTATAATTTTCATTTTACTGATGAAAACAGTGAAGCACAGAGAGATTAAATTATTCACAATCACACAGCCTGCAGGTGGCTAGGCAGAAATTTGAACTCCAGCCGGTCACTAGGCAATACTGCCCCATAGTAGACTGAGTGCCCACTTTTGCTCCCCTGAAGTGAGTTATTTGCTTTTGGAAAATCAGTTCAGTTTGTTCCCGAAGCTGCATATGCCTGTTGTATTATAATTACATAATTTAGTCAAATATTATGTAAATACCCACTAGAAAAAAAAGATGAGTGGAAAAAGAAAAAAGTTGCTATACTATGACAGCTGAGATAATTGCTTTGGAAGGGAACTCACTAAAACAACTGCTGTCAAATTAAGTATGAGTGGGGCAACGATTGTTTGTGAAAAATCGTTAAAATGTTGGATTCTGTGACCTGATTCCTTTGCAAGTACTTTAATTTAAGTTCTTGTTCCAGCTAAAATAAACTGACATAAAATCAGAAGTAAAACTTTATGGGTGAGGTTATGCAAGAAAGAAGTAGGAAAGTATACTCAATAGACCTCAAAAATATCAAAAGATGAGGAAGTATGTATACTTAAATATTTAAAATGTTTAAATGAAGATTGAACCACTTAAATGTGTACCTGATTTTTTATAATTCCCCAATGTAATCAATTTTTTATTTTTTTCTTTTTTGAGACGGAGTCTCGCTCTGTCTCCCAGGCTGGAGTGTAGTGGCACAATCTCGGCTCACTGCAACCTCCACCTCTCAGGTTCAAGTGATTCTCCTGCCTCAGCCTCCTGAGTAGCTGGGATTACAGGCATGTGCCACCACGCCTGGCTAATTTTGTATTTTTAGTAGAGACGGGGTTTCACCATGTTGGTCAGGCTGGTCTGGAACTCCTAACCTCGTGATTCACCCGCCTCGGCCTCCCAAAGTGCTGGGATTACAGGCGTGACCTAACGCTCCCGGCCGTAATCCATTTTTTAAATGAACTGACCAACCACTAGCACATAGTAGGAGAGGTCTAAAGAACTAGAATATTCTTTATTGTTTGATGTTATAATTGTCTATTTACAAGTCTGTTTCTCTCACCTCATTATAAGTGCCTTGCGTCCAAGAACTTTGTTGTATTCATTGTTTTATGTTCAGGCCTAAAGTGGTGCCTGGCATAGAGTAGAAACTCAACAAATGTTTGTTAAAATTAAATGAGATCCTGTGTGTGGATGTACTTTGAAGCTTTGAACTGCTGTGGAACTGTGGGAAGTGCTTTGAATGGACACACACATTAGTATGTCATCATTTCTGCAAGTAGAAACTCAGTAATACAGCCACTTCCAGGGTCAATCAGCAATGCCAGTAAAACCTGATGGTTAAAAGAGTGAGTTCTAGAATAGAGAGACCTACTTTTGAATCTTGGCTTCACAACTAATTAGCTGGATGACCTTGGGCAAGATATGTAAATGCTGTGCACCTCAGTTTCCCCGTGTGTGAAGTAGAGACTGTTACAGAGATACTTACCTCAAAACATCTAAATGTCCATCAGTTGGGTGTTGATATGGAATAAGCTCCAAGTTATATTATTAGGTGAAAAAGTAAGTGGCGAAAAATGCTTACAATATGATCCCATTATTGTTTAAGAAGAAGGGGAAAGACAAAGAATATCAATATCAGCTTACATATGCACAAAGAGTTTCCAGAGGAAGATGAAAGAAATTGTTAAAAGTGATTATATCTGTGGAGTGATGCCAGAGAGCAGTTAAAATTTAAAGAGGTGAAGGAGGCTATGCACAAGAGGTTTGCTAGCAAAAATTTCTGTTGCATAAAAAAAGAACAGGAAGATCCACAGCAGTCAGCTTGGATTAGCATGCTGCCAGAGCTCTAAGGTTAGAAGCAAAACCAAGATAAGCCTCAGATCAGGGATGTCAAATCCAGACCATGCAGTCACTTCTTCCTCCAAAACACCTGAATCAGGACATTCTTCACCATGGAGCCTGGACAAGGCCTCAGAAACCTTCTTAAGTCAGTGCTCCAGGCGACCACTAAAAGTTGACAGAAATTGGACAAAGGAATAAAAGCTATTTCCCATCCAGCATTACAGCAACAAAATGAGTTGAGAAGATTCTATAAAGAAAAGGGTACTTGGGCTGCGATTACCGAGCCTAAAAGGAGAATAGCTGGGAGGTGAATTAACAATGCTCCAAAGAAAATGTGAGACTTTTAAATGGAAGGTAGTAGATGAACAGTACTAAAATATTTGCTTCGCAGTATCTTCAGGTCTGTTATTCCAAAGAAACCAAAAGAGTTACAGCCCTAGTCTTTACTGTCTGAAATTAAAATCTCCACAGGATACTCATTATAATGAATATGCTCACTTAATAAACCTGGCATTTCTATAACACTTTTATAATCAACACATTTTCAAACCAATCATGATTGGCAGTTTGGCTTCACTTTGCTCTCACCATCCTCTGAGCTAAGTAGTGCAAATGTTGTTAGATTTTATCATGTTGATAAACATCCCTTGGTTGCTGAGCAGTTGAGGGGCTTGCTGGGATCACACAACAGGCCAGTAGTGATATGGGACTACGACCCAGGGTTCCTGACAACCTGGATCTCTTTCCTTGAATGTCAATTCAAATGGAAGCAGACTTACTGGTGAGCTAAGTTGGTGGAGCAAAGAGCTAGGGTTAAGTAGGTTATTACAGCGAAGGTGACCCATTTTATATGCATATGGTGCAGGACAGGTGAGCCCCAAAATTGGGGCATAGCTGGCTAGCGTTCTTGGTTTTGGCCAGGAAAGAATTCTTGGGCGAGTCAGTGGTGTTAAACAGTAATTTTATTGTACCGTATTGCTCCTTGCAGAGCAGGGCTAATTCATATGCAGTGTGCCCAGAGTGGGCAGGATATGGGCTGTTGTCAACTTCAGTTATATCCACTTATACCCACTTTTAATTATATGCAAATTAAGGGGTGGGTTAATGCAAAATGAAGGGATGGGTTATTTAGAACTTTCTTACAGGTCATTGCCATGGAAACAGAAGGTTACTTTCGGGTCGTTGCCATGGCATTTCTAAACTGTTATGGCGCTGGTGGGAGTGTCTTATGCTAATGAGCAGCAAGGGCAAATAGAGGTTGCCTTCGGTGCCACCTACTGGTGCGTGCCGTTTTTTTTTTTTTTAACTTTAGTTGGGCGCCGCCTGCTGGTTCTTGACTTTTTTTTTTTTTTTTTCAGCCTGTCGGGACCAGGAAATGTCTTACTGGTCTCTCACCTCATGTAGGTTGACGGATTCTGGGGATCGGCTAGATATGTTACCAGCTGATTGGGCACCAACTATGAGGGAGGCAATACTGAGCACTTTGTATTTATTGTCTCACTGAAGCTTCCTATTGCTGAGGCAAAAAAAAAAAAAAAACCCATTGAAGTTTCCTCAATTCCACTCTTTCATACCCCACATCTAGTCTGTCAGAAAATCCTGTCGGCTCTCCTGTCATAATGTACCCAGAATACGCCCACTTTTCACCACCTTCAGTGCTATTCCTCATCATCTCTCACCCAAATAATGACAATCACTTCCTCACTAGTCTCCTTCCTTCCCCCTTTCCCAGCTCCAGTTTATTCTCAACACAGCAGCCAGAGAGATCTTTTGAAAACTCAAAACATGTCATGTCACTATCTGGCTTAAAACTCTGTCATGGCTCCCAGTTTCACTCAGAGTAAAAGGCAGTGTCTTGACAGTAGCCTATAAGGCCTCCATGACCCACCATCCTGCTCTCTGTGCAATTCCTTCCCTCTTCCTGGCCTTTGCACTCTCTGTACTCTCTCACTGGAATGCTGTTCTCCAAGAATCTGTCTGGCTTTTCCCCTCACCCCATTCAGGCCTCTGCTCAAATACCACCTGACCAGAGAAGGCATCCATGACCACCCTATTTAAAATGACTTCTCCTCCCTACCCCAGTCCTTGCTAACTCTTCCTGGTTTTTTTTCATAACACTGATCCCCATCTGATACACTAAATCTTTTTTTTTTTTTTTTTTGCATATTGTGTATTTTGTATGTCTCATTACAAGAATGTAGCTCTGTGAAGAAACTGCTGTATTTTTAGCACCCAGAACAGTACCTGATACCAAGAAGTTTCTCAAGAGGCATTTGCTGATTAATTTCTTAAAAGAGTTTTGTGAAATGGGTACCATTATTATTCCCATTTTACAGATGAAGAAATGTCATAGTGTTTAAGTGGTTTAGTTAGGGTTACCCATCTAGTAAGAGGTGAGTCAGGTCTCCCTGCCTCTGTAGAGATAAAATTCATTCTCTCTCTCTCTCTCTCTCTGTCCTTCCTCCTTTACACATCCGAAAACACATATACACATGCTTACGTGAACATTCTGCAACATTCTGCAAATATTCTCAGTGTCACTGTAACTAAATTTTTAGAAAAAAATAGCAAAGGACTAACTGGAATGAGCTCCATCAGCAGGAGGAAAAGAAGCAAAAAACTCAAGCAAAAATAATATGACTGAGGAGGAAAACTAGTATTCAATGCAAAACATTAAGGAGGTTTTTGTGGGTGGAAGCAATCTTGTTCATCTACTTGTGGCAGGATATTTCGAAGAAGTATTATTGTGGGGTTTGTTCTCTGTTACAAAGTAATCAGAATGAGAGGTAGTTTTCTTCCTATTTCCTCAAGGCCTCACTCTCAGAAGGACCCTGTGTTTGGTTTAAAGCCCTGCTGTCATTGTCTTGAAATTGTGAATAATTTTATCTTTGATCTTGTGGTTTGTAAGTGAAATCTAATGGGACAACAGAACATTTGTGTTAACACACAACATATGCCAGGTGGTAGTATGCACATAGCAGTTCATGCAATGCACTATGCACACCCAGGGTAGTCCAGGGTACTGCAGGTTCTTGAAAGAATAGCTGTGGCCAGGATCTAGGTCAAGACTGGTGGAGTCAATAGTGGTGGAAACAGCAGAAGCTACAGTTGTCATGGCAGTGGCTGCAGCCCCAAAAAAGAGGGGGTGCTCCATATGGGGCCAGCACTGGGACCAAGGTGGACATTCACTTACCTATCCATCCCCAAAGCCCATCCCTCTGCCATCTACACAAATAGCAACTCTCTGACTTGAATTTTGGGACAGGTAACTGCCTGTTTTTAGGCAATAAAGTTTGTCAGCAAATTATTATAAAACAAGTGTAAAATGCATTGTACATTGCAATAAACATATCAGAGAGTTATTTGGAGTTTTCAAAGAGTTTAGAATTTCTGGGTTTGAAACTTGTTGCAGGCTTGCAAAGGAAATATCCACAGGCTTAGAAAAGAATTAATTTTAAAGATTATCCTATTCAACAGAAAATAAATATTTTCATATAAAGCTTCGGATGAACCAAATATTAAAGATGAAGACAATTTGAAAATTAACATTTCCTTGTAATTGAAGATAGAGTGGTGGAATGCATAAACAAGCATTTTGAATGGTTTATAAATAATGAAGTCACTTTTGGTTAATTATATAACCTCCACGAGTCGCAGGAAATGTCAAATAAACATTAAAATGCCATTGTTTACATTTACATTTAAAGTTAAATTCTGACTTACATGAAACTGACTTGTATGAAGAGTTAAATCTTTTTAGAAAAATTGTTTCATGAGAATCATCAGCTCTAGATGTAATAAAATTTGTATTTTAAAACAATTTGTTAAAACCTTACCCCAATGTTGTCCTTCTCTAAAAATACTCTTGACAGCATCAGTTACAGTTGCATGAGCAGAAAAATCCTTCTCAATATTAAAACATATCAAAGGGGATTTGCGATCTTACATTTGTCACCAGTAATTGATGGTACTTTCAATTATATTGACTAAAAACAAGGTTGCTATAAGTTTTGGTGATATTATAAATCAATTTGCAGAAAAGTGAGCCAGAAGAATCTTGTGCTCAATCAAGATGTCACATTAATGAAATGTCATTATTTACTGTATATATAAAATTATGGCACTGATTTATAAAATTATGAATCAAATATTATTCTGTGCATTTCTAAAGATTATGCCATTACTCATGTGTCACTATTACCCTTATTAAGTTTCATAAGTACTGAAATATTTCTAAAGGGAGAAGCTTCATAGTTTCGTACCTTTAACATCACTGTTTTCTGATTCTTGAACAAGGGACCCTGAATTTTCATTTTGCACCAAGCCTCAAAAATTATGTAGCTGGTCCTGCTTCAGGATTATATCATTGTCTCTGCCACTTACCCTACCACTCCACCACACACACACACACAGCTAGTTAAACAAGCTTTGCCTTATTTTATATATTATTTGATTGAGGCACAGCTTTATCCAGGCACTAATCCCCTCATTTATGTTAAGATGCTGTAAGTTAATAGGAAACATATTCTTCATCCCAAATAATACATGTATTTTAATAGAGGTTTGCGCTGACAACTTTGAAAGGATGTTGTTTCATCCTGGTCTGTAGTTCCCCGCAAAGGTTCTGACATAGAACTGACATTTGATAAATATCTGTTAAATTAAGTGTATGGCAAGTGATTCTGGAACTCCCTAGCAGGCTATTAGTAGTGCTGTTCTCAGTCAAGGGCACATTTCTTGGTTGTTACACGATAAATGAATGTATGAACCATATGCAGATCTTTGCTCCACTTTGTCCCCAAAGTGTAATTGATATCTAACCTCGGCTTTCCTGTGCAGGCTAGAGCCTAGTAAATGAGATAACTTGGGCTCCAAGCCCAAGAACACCTTACCACAAGTAAGAGATGGCCTTCATTTTTAAACAAAGCACATACGTGCCCCTGAATTTCAAAGCAAGGTGCCCCAGTCTCCAGGATGAAAGGGATGAATCTACTGTCAGCTTCTAACTAACTTCTTTGTTCCTTCATGTTTTATTTTCCTAACAAGGGTCAGTCCCTCTGGTTCTTACTGTCACTACCATTCCAGGCTCACTCACTAAAACTCCACTGTAGGTTTTGACAAGAATCCATTTTGTAGAGCTGAGCAGGGTAGCATTTATTCAAGAGTTTTAATGCATGCTATGAGGATATAAAAATTAAATTGACATAAAACACAAATAGAGAGAAAAATAAGATTTTCAAAGTACAAATTTCCAATTTTAAGAGTGTTAGTAAATGAATCCAGTTGACTAGGTCCCCAATCATCTGACTAAAAATTTATCTTCCTCCTAGTGTACATAATGAGCCTCTTTCTCTCCCAGCAGCATGTCTACCTCTCAGCTTTTATGTACTATATTGTCCCTCACCTTGAGACTCTCATTCCAACTCTTACCACCAAAGATTTGCCAAACCCTCAGGTGACCCTCAGTCCTTTCTAGAGCTAAGGATGAGCTAAATTATTGACTTGGATGCAAAACACTACTACTTTACAAATCACTGTTGGACTGAGTGTTTACCCCAGTTTTAAAGTTCATTCTATCACACAGAAACAATTGATTTTATTAAAGCCCGTTTGCTTTTTGCAAAATTGTGTAACAGCTGTTTCAACATAAAGCACTTGAAGCACAAATATTAGATAAGCACATGTACAGAAGGGAATGGGGTGTCAGAAATAAAATGATTTAGATATGGTACTTAAGGAATATTGAAGCATGATAAAATAAATCCTTGTTATGAATCATTTCTGAGACCCATAGAGATAGATTTGTGCCTATGATATGCCATATCTCACACTTTGTTGCGTCTCCCATAGAGCCCAGCACCTAGCATATTCTCTTTAATACTGGACTGCTCAATAAATGTCTGGTAAGTGATTGACTGGTTGTTGCTCTTGCAAAAGAAAACAATTCATTTTCTGGTGAGCTTTGTATTTAAGATCCAAATCAGAAAAGCTAGTTTATTTTTCTTCAAAAATGGTGATTATTTACTCTGTTGCAAATAAATGTAGAATGCCATGTCATCGAGAAAACATTTCTGAATTTTATGGACACACAGTCAAAAGAAATACATAAAAAGAAAGAATACTCTGAAAAGATATCTCCCTTTTCTGAGTTTAATAAATGACCATTTTAACAAAAGCTTATGAGACGAAATTGCTTTATGAATGAGACATTTTATGTCAAGTTCTAGCCAGTAGCTGACAACACTTTCAGTGCAATGTTAACAATTTGAAATATATTGAAATAATTTTATAAATTAATAATGTAGCTATGAAAAGCTCAACCTCATAATCATTCTCCTCTGGAAACACTCCATTCCATCTTATTTTTATAAGCACTTTATATGGAAATATGATACGCTTGCTCCTGTTAAGCAAACTACTTTAGGAGGCAAAAAATTGATTTATTGAATAATTAGCATGCAGATAGAGAAAAGCTATGTGCCTTGCAGAAGATCTAAAATTGTTATTGGGAGCAAAGTGATAGTCATATTTTTTTAAACTGTATCAGTGATTGCAGATGCCAGGCACATTCGCAATAACAGTACAATTTAGTCACGGATTAGATATGGACATGGTGTTAGCATTTTAGTGTGAGAATAATTTTGGTAATATAAATGTGAGCAAACCTTTGAGGATTTAGAAAGGCCAGATAAGGCATAAAGTATATCCTGGCTGTGGCAGCGTAACAGGGTCATTGTAGGAAGAGGATATATAATGTAGATTATTCATGACCTCAGAGAAGACAGCGACACACAGAAGACTCTTACTAATAAAAATAGAGATGATGTTGCATACATTTATGAAATTCCCAGAGAGTAGCAAGTATGATATTGGACATATAAAAAGGTCAAGTGCTTCTCTCTCAGCACTAAGAAAGAAATATCAGAATGTCCCTAAAGATAAATAAAGCATAAAACAGTGAGTTTTAATAAAAGTTGTGGTTGGCAGACAATGGAAATTAATGACCAACTAAGTTAGTGACCAAATTGGCATGTCTGCAGTAACCACAAACAAACTTTATCTCTCTGTCAAAGGAAAACAAACAGGAAACTCAAGAGGTTTGAGATAACAGCCAAATTATTCGTTGCTTATACCTTCCTTCAGGATAGCCATGAGGGAAGAAATGTGAAAATGTGACAATAAGCTGAAGTTTTAGATATGAAAGGAGATAATTATCTCAAAGTGCTTTGTAGGTAATAAACAGCTGCATGAAAGATGGTAATGATAGTAATACAACCTTGTGACTTCCAAAGTGCCTTCAGATTCCTGCTTTTATTTGAGCTAGGTGTTTTCACATATCTATTATTTCCCATGATACTCAATATATTAATCATTTCCAGGGGAAATAGAGATTCCAAGAGCATAAGTGACCTGTCTATGATTAGGCAAGGCAGTAAGTGAGTGAAACTGGGAGTCAAATTCAGGTGCCCAGATTCCCTGTCCAGAACAATGGCTATTAGGCCTCTATATGGTTCTTGATCAATCCGTCTCTCTTCTCACTGAGAAGATCCCCATTTGCTCAAGGTGGAGGCCATTCCATGTTAATATTCTGCCTAAATTATAGACAACTGGCTTGAGACACCATTGTTATATACTCTTCTAACTAGTCATTCTTTCCCATTTAATTATTTTTTGAACTTATCCCAAATAGTCAAAATCCTTTTTATCCTTTTCTCACAAGAACAATTACCTGGTAACATTGATTAAATTCTGGCTTGAAAATCCTGCATTACTTTCAACCAATGCAACAAACAGTTACTACTTGACTTATGAGGCAATGTATAGTACCTAATGTTTCTTCCTGTGAGGATTCAGAGCTACTCAAGGTAGAAAAAAAAAGCAAATTAAAATGCTTCTAAAAAGAGATACTTGACTTTATTAAGCATATTCCATGTTGAATAGAACTGCAACTTTAATAACAACTGCTAGCCAGGTCATTCCTTTAAGTAATTTAAGTGCATCTAATTCTTCAACTTCAATTTTGCTATTGTGTAATTTTCCAGTTTACACATTCCGTGTTCAACTTAGTAAGAAATATTTGCTATATGCAAAAAGGAAAAGAGGTAAATTATTATTTCAAGGCTTTTTGGTATGCCATTCAAGTTTGAAAATATGCTGGATAACACACACGAAAACAACTCTCTTAGTAGCTGAAGGAAGTGTCAGGCATATAGAAATATATTTCCTATCCCTGCTGAGAGAAAGAGAGCCAGCAAAACTTCAGGATTTCCCACAGGTTGGTCTTGGCATTCACAAATAGCCTGAAGATGTTCAAGTGACAAGTAAGTTAAAAGGGAAATTCTTTCTCCTCCCCAACTGAGAGACAGAAAGCTTAACTTCTTGAAAGTTTGCTTACAAGTTAACAAATTAAATGTTTAGAATACCAAATGTAATTCATTGGACCCCACTCCCACGCCTTGATATGAATACAAAACAACTCCGTTAAATATGGCACAGAGAAAAGAGATGAAACCGGAGGCATAGTTTATCAGATCTTCTGGGGGAAAGAAAAAAGGAACAAAAGATGGAAAATAAGCCTGAATGATGTCTTGTGGTGTACGCTATAAAACTGTGACAAACATTCCAAAATGCTTGTGTCATATCCTAAAAGGTCATTTAAATGTCACCCTGTGCTCAAGGTGAAGGTACTGGCTTCTGTCCCCAAATGGGCCAATAGACTTTTGCTCACATTTCAAGTCTCTAACTGTGCCTCTAACCCCAAGTGAGCCTCTTGCAAAAGTGGCTAGAGAGGCTGAGTGAGACTGTGAAAGAAATACTATGAAAGAAGCGATGAGCAGCATGAGTTATCAGCCAATTTACCAAATTACTGTGGTGGAATGGAGGCTGCAGAAAATTGATAGCCTCGAGTTCTGGCCTTTGATATCTTAGAAATAAGCTGGAGGAGTTAACATAGTTTGAAACAATAAGGGTGAAACCTCAAAAAGACTCTTGACATAATTGGATTTCAGAAAAGAAAAAGTTTGAGGCATACCAGACTTGTTAAGAAAATCTACATGGAAGATATGAGTACTGAACTGCATCTTAAAGGCAGGATAGATTTAACTGGAAAGAGAATAACCGTATTCATGTCTTGAGTGCTTATTCTGTGCCAGGCATTGGGTTAGGTCTTTTTACATACATTATCTAATTGACTTCTTACCTTGGAGAGGCTTTATTGCCCCCATATTGTAAATCAAGAAGCAGAAGCTTAGGAAGATTAACTGACTTTTCCAGGGTCAGACAGCTAGTAACTGCCTTTGGAAGAATATCATGATCATAACCTTACAAGATCTTGCACAGCTAGCCCCTGCTTGTCTCTCCAGTCTCATCTCACAGCACTCACCTGCTCATTTAACACACTCTAACTATAAATGAACCACTCATCACAGGATGTTCAGACCTTGGGTTCCTTCTGCTTGCATAAATCCTTCTTTACCTGCAGCATGTCTGTGCATCTAGTATATATTTTAAAGTTACTTCTTCAAAAAGGCAATCCCTGAATTAATCAAAACGAAGTTCCTGATTAGACTCACTGATAGACATACTATTAATGGCACTTATCATAGTTTATGTCTAAATAATTATATACCTGTTCTATTAGTCAGTGTTCTTCAGGCTGTCAGGCTGGAGATTCAGATGAGAGTTGGTGTTGGGAACTTGAGTCCAAACCCCACAGGCTAAAAACACAGGCAGGATGTCTGCTGCAGTCTTGAGAATTTCTTCTTTGGGAGACCGCAGTCTTTGTGTCTTAAGGTCTTCAACTGATTATATGAGGCCCATCCACATTATGGAGGGTAATCTACTTTCCCCAAAGTACTACAACAGTTACATGTTGATCATATATTTAAAAAATGCCTTTATAACAACATCTCGACTGGTGTTTGACCAATCAACTGGGCACAGTAGCCTACCCAAGTTGACACATGCAGTTAGCCATCACACATGCCTATTTAAGGTTTATTTTCCCTGCTTAACTACAAGCTCCATAGGGATAGAGACCTAAATCATTTTTGTTTCTTCATGACTGTATCCACAGTTCCTAGAATAGCATCTGTCATATAATAAATGGTCAAAAATTACCGTTGAAAGAAAGAAATAACTGGCAGATATTACTGACTGGTTGACCTAGCATTGGCAGACAGTTGACAATAAGAATTAATAAATCAATATAGGACAGTAAGCATTTCTACCCACTCAGATTTAATTCATTTAATCAACCGTTATGAATAACTTCTATCAGCATGGAATTATCCTAGGTATAGAGGGGATACCAAAATGAATATAATAGGAGTCTCACCAAGGTTACAACACAAAGATGTCTATTGCAGCAGTATTTATAGCATCAAAAATTGAAAATAATCTAAATATCCAACAATAAGGCACTGAAAGAACAACTATTGGTGTGAGATTAACGGCCAGTAGCTAAGTTTGGAGAGTTTATGTATGGTATACCTTTTGCACTATGGCCTGGTTATAACCTACTTATTTATATACATAACTAGGTACCATGAAGCAGCAGTGAATGGCAGTTTTAGTAGACCGTCCTGTTAATATTCATTGTCAGCCTGGGCTCACTTGCAGAGACAGGGATGGTGGCTCTACCTCTAGATAGAGTATGTACTATGCACCAAGGACTCTTCTAGGTGTTGGAGATAAAGTGATGAACAAAACAGACATCTATTCATGCACTCCTGGAGCTTGCATTATAGTAGGGAAAGATAGATAAACAAAGTAAAATACATGCTATGTTATTAATCAACACCCATGAGAAAAAGAAAGTACAGAAAGGAAAAACAAAAAATCTTAAATTGCAGAGGAGGGGAATATTAGATAGGAAAACCAAGGAAGGCTTCACAGAGAAGGCGACAATTAATTTAAAACTTTTCAAAGAATTGAGAGAGTGAACCATTTGTATTCCCGGAGGAAGAAAGTTTCATGCAGAAGGAACAGCAAGTACAAAGACCTGAGATGGTAGTTGTCCTGGCATAGTTGAGGTTGGAGTGGAGTGAACAAGAGCGAGAGTAATAGGAGATGAGTTTAGAGATTTAGTGGTACAGGCAGGGGGAGATAAAAGGGAGACATTGTGTTATGTGAGAAGGTGAGGAAACAAATGATTTTGGAATTTATTGGAGCATGTATTTCTCAGGTCCAGAATGGTATTGAATCTTAAATCTAAATGTAATTTATATATCCAATAAGCACAAAAGAAGACCTTATCCTCACAAGCAGCTTATCTAGAGCCTACTCAAATTATCAAACCATAGAAATGTGCTAATGTAACATTTTTAACCAGAGTACACAAACTTGGACAATTCTTGTGGTAACATACATTAACTTATTAATAGAGTGGCTACTTCAAGAAGCCTAAAATCACACAAGTCTACTACACCTACAGTCAAGGCGAGGTCCTGTTGCACAATTTGGGCATTCAAATAGTTAAGTCAGCTAAAGGAAAGACACACTGCATTTGATATTAGAGCAGTAGAATAAATATCAGCATACACATTGAGAGTGGCATAAAATTCAAGGCAGTAATAACTTTGAAGGGAGGAATGTAGTGACAAGAAAGGACCATGAAGAGGGTCTGTGGCGTGCTTGGTATGACTGATGCAGAAATAAGTGTATTTACTTTTGAAAAAATTATTGAATGACAGGCTTATAACCTGTGTGCATTTTATTGTCCATACCTACTTCAACAAGAAGTGTACTTAAATCAATGTCAGGGCAGGGCGTGGTGGCTCACACCAGTAATCCCAGCGTTTTGGGAGGCCAAGGCAGGTGGATCACCTGAGGTCAAGAGTTCGAGACCAGCCTGGCCAACATGGTGAAACCCCGTCTCTACTAAAAATACAAAAATTCGCCTGGCGTGGTGGTGGGTGCCTGTAATCCCAGCTACTCAGGAGGCTGAGGTGAAGAAACTCTTGAACCCAGGAGGCGGAGGTTGCCGTGAGCTGAGGTCCCATCGTTGCACCCCAGCCTGGGCAACAAGAGTAAAGCTCTGTCTCAAAAATAAATAAATAAATAAATAAATAAATAAATCAGTGTCAGGGTGGGCACCAGAGGTAGCGCTGTCAAGGTAAAGAAATAATCACAATGAGCAAATGATGTCCAGGAGCTGGTAGAGACAGATCCAGTCCTACCCCCAGGAAACCTGGCAGATGGCCCTAACATGGCCCAAAAGGAAAGACATTCCCATTCCTAGAAGAATGTGAGAGTAAGAGTAGGATGGACAGGAAAGTGGATAGAAGAATAAGGGTAGTTGGCACCCTAGAGCAGGAACCAGTGAAGGAACAAAGGGAAAGCTTCACTGAAAAATCAACTCACAAAAGATAGATTAATAAGAGAGAAAGCATATACATTTATTTAACCATAGTTTTATATGACACGGGAGCCTTCAGAATGAAAACCCGAACACCCAATGAGGTGCAGAAGCTTATATATCATCTTGAGCTTACAAAAAGAATGGGAGCTCAAAGCATGGTCAAAAATGGTTATGGTGGTAAATCAGGTAATAATGGCAAGAGAGGTGATGAGACGGAGAAAAGAGGAGACTTGGGTAGCAAAGGTGGTCTTGTTAGGTAAATGAAATCTCACAGGTAGTAGCCCTTAGAGAGAATAGATGGTAAATTTTGTTTTAGACCTTTAAAGGTGTCAGGCCCTCAGTTAATCTTTTCTAGATCTGGACAAGAAAATGCATGGCTGCTTTAATATAGATTCTCTATAGATAAAAAATTTTCCTGAAAAAGGCAGCATTACAGGACCACTTCTGTTTGCTGGCCCTCTAACAGCCATCTCAAAATATGTCAAAGAAATATATTTGGGGGTAAAATGTTTGTATTTCCTTCAGTAAAAATTATCCCACTGTAAAGAGTGATATGATACCTGCCACCTAGACATGGGATGGTTGTAAGGAGCAACCTTCCTTCCTTAGCAAGGCTTATGTGTCCCTGCAGTATACATCTAAGCCACCAATGACAACTCTACCTGAGCAGGGTTGGAGTCCACTTCTTAGGAAAGGAACTTGGTGTCTAAAGGCACAGGATTTATCTCATATCACTTTGGCTTGTGATGAATCATACATTCTCAGAAAAAAGCACATTCCAAGAAGTCAGAAGCTGCACAACATACAAAGCTCAGTGGTACTAAGTTAGATACCATTTCTCCATGTTCATAAGCACAAAGAGAGAATCTGTCCCACAGAGATTCCCACAGAGAATCTGTGTTTTGAAAGTTCCAAATATTTCACTAGGGGGAGAGGATGCCCCTCACATGGCCTTCTTTTTCAGAAAGTCACAACGTGATAAGCTTGTATGACTGTCCACTTACCCCAAAGGCCATCAAATCTCTTTGTATTCTTGGTGAGAACACTTCTAACACCTGAGCCCTTGCCAATCAGACACATAACCACCAAATCATTGAATTGAGTATAGTATGTGGATCTATAATTTGAACTATTGCCCACCCGCTTATACGAGACCATAATGACTAATTCCATAATGCTTCACATCCTTGCTTACCTCATTCATCTTTTCTATACATCCTTTCTATACTGCTCTGTATAATTTGACTCAATCCCCTACCTATCACTTCTAAGGTTTTGGGGACTTATTTCCCATTCAATCTGTTGTATATCTTCTACCTCTTCCCAGAACCATCCCTCTACCTCCTCATCTTAATTGTGACCTGCCTGTCCCATGAGGGTGTGCAACTCTCAAAAGTGATTTTTTTCCTTTCATAATCCTAGAATCCCAGAGCTAGGGGCAGTCTTATTTCTCACTGCCGCTTCAAAATCATGTCTTCTCTTTTCTTCAAAATCCCCAACTCGTTAAAACCTCACACAATCAATGAAATCACCTGCTACCTCTCCTAGTTGCCTCCAACTACTGACCTCCTGGTGTCTTTTCGTTCACTGAAATCTTTGCCTATGGTTCCCTGACACCATTTCCACTTCTGTCCAGTTATAATGTTTAGTGATACCAATTACCACACACATGAAATGTCCAATATTCTGAATTCACAGCTTCTTGGCTTCCTCCAGTTGTCTCTCCCTCCACCTCACCTCAGTCACCCACTTCCCATGTATACACACTCATGCTTAGCATTACCATAACTGCACCACATCTGAAATCTTGATTTCAGTCTCTCTCCTGTACCCCTACTCCAACAATTTTGCAACTACATTGTAATCTCCAATGCATTGACCCCATCACATTTTTAAGTCCCAACACCATTTTCACTTCCTCACTCCTTTACCCAAATTATATCCCATCGTCAAGCACTATAGCCACCCCTTTCTTATACACTAGTCTTTCTATCCCTCTGAGCAAGGAATAAAATTTCAAACTCGGTTGAAGTGAAATATGTCATTTTCTCACATGGAAAACTAAGCATCCGAATATTGCTTTGAGATATATTGCCTGGGAAAATCCTCTTTAAATTCATCATCACAATCCTCATATGGACACTATATGGTGCCTGGAAATTCTACGTTTCCCCCAATACATTTGCTTTCATCATCTCCATTTTGTACCTTTATATTTTTCTTCAAACCTGTCGGAGCCTCATCCACACACTTTCAACAGATGGCCTCACCTTGTTCTGCTTTGAGAAGTTAGTAGCAATTGACTTGAGCATTCTAATCTTTTTCTTATGATAACCAATAATCCTCGTGCTTCTAAATTCAGTGACTCTTCCCTGTTATTGTCTTAAAAACTCATTTTCTTAAAACGCATTCATCTCTCAGCATTCAAAACATTACACTCTCCTGATTTTCTTCATACTCTACCTACTTTCTTCATACTTCTCAATTTGTTTACTATTATCATCCTCTTCTTCATAGCCTTTCAATGTTGAGGGATCCCAATGTTGATGGGTACTCTTCTCTAAAAATACTTTATCCCTAAAATATCTCACCCAGGCATATGACTTTAACTATCAGTCATATACCAAATTTATAGCTTTAGCTTTCACCCTTCTCTGAACTTCAGATTGTTATATTCTCAACATCTCCACATAATTGTCTGCTACAGTTCAAACTTAATATGGTCCAAGCTCCTGATTGTCTACTCAACAAACAAATGTCTGCTTATTCCTCAGTCTTTCATGTTTCAGTAAGCGGCACTATCATTCCTCCGGTTGCTAAAACCAAAAACCAATGAGTTATCTTTGATTCTTTCTATTCTGTAATCATTCATATACAGTGCATCAGCAAGTTTTGTCAACCTACTTCAAATTATATCCCCGAATCCATTCACCTCTCTCCTTCCTTACTGCTGCCAGAATAGTCCAAGTCACTGTGGATGGTGTCATCAACTTCCTAATTGATATTTCTGCTTCTACTCTTGCCCTTCACAACCAAGAGTCTAATCTCCAAACAGTGGGATAATTCCCAAAGAAATCAGTTCATGTCATTCTGCTTAAAACCCATTCATGCCTTTCCATCACACTGAGAATATAATTCCCACTCCTTCTCATGAGGTACATGGCCTCCTAAGATCTGGCCCCTGACAATTTTCCAATATCATTGTATACCTCTCTTCTTATCACCTCAATCATACTGGTCTCCTTTCTGTTACTCAAAGAAGTAAAGTTCTTTCTCACATTAACACCTTTGTGCTTGCTGATTCCTCTGCCTGGAGTGCTCTTTTCTCAGCTCTTCATGTGGCTGGCATTTTTTTGTTGTTGTTGTTCATTCAGATATCAGGACAAATGTCATGTCTTCAGAGATGTCTTTCCTGAGAATTCTTTCCAAAGCAGCCACTCTTCTCCCCGACCACACTCTAAGACACCACCCTGTTTATGTCTTTCATATCACAACAGCCTGCAATTATAGCTTTGTTTGTTTATTGGGCTATTTTCTTATTATCTATAGAAACTACAAATTGTTTGAAGGCAGAGACCTTGTCTTTCACACTGTGGGCATATGGGACACCTTGACTGTATGGTCCAGTGAGTTGTGAGAAATTTGTCCCCACTACAGACAGCTCCACTGGAGAGACAGCAAGGACAAGGCCAACTTTGCTCCTCCTTATAGGATAGCTAGAGGAATAGCCAACAGTTGCCTACTACCCAAGTCTCATACCATTTTCTGCTTATCAGAAAAACAAGTCTAATAATGAAAAAAACTTAAAAAAATATTTTGTTGCTGTGAATCTAGAACAAATAAAAAACGTACTCTTCAATTCCATTAAGCAATTATTTATTCAGTGTTCACTCTGGTTCTAAGTCTTGTCCTCAACATTGATGATACAATGATCAATAAGACAAGGAGCCAGTCCTCAGAAAGCATACAGCCTAATAGGGGAGAGGGGTAGGAAGAAACTGTGAAACAAATATTTCTATTGTAAAGCAGTGAGAAGTGTTGTCCTAAAGGTTAAAAAAAAAAAAAAAAAGAAAAAGCAGTCAGAATACAAAAGAAGTTGGATTTGTGAAGGTTTTGCCAAAAAAAGACAAACTTAGATTACTATTTAAAGCCAATATCACTGAAGAAAAGACATCAATCATACATAAACTCACCCAGCAGGCATCTGGAGGTTTCCTGAATGAAAGTGGAACACACTAGCTATGGCATTTTCTATGCCTTTTAGCAAGATCGAGTCCAACCCTGGGGTCCCTAGACTCTGTGTTTGAGAGCCTCATGTATCATAAACACTTCTGTGCCCTTGAACTTTCTGTGCAGTCAGAACCATAGAGTGGCAGAGCAGGGGAATAACTTAGTGGAAATCATTTATCTGCTCGGCTATCAAAGAATCCAGTACTTACAGTGTCGTGTTTAAAGGGGCAAGGTGTCAGAGAAAGTACAGCTCCCTGGTGTACAGTTGATTACATAAAAGCAAAACGACAGTTTGCCAGAAACTTTTATTCCAACTCTTGTACACCAATAAGACAATATGTAAAACTGCCACATAATATAGACTGGTCCCAGCACTTAACAGAAGAGGCCAGAGCTTCCCTAACTCATAAATCAGGATATCTAAATAGATCAGTTATTTTTAGAATATTAAATGAAGAGTTACAAAGCCATGTACGCTTAGATAGAACATGTCGTTGTCTGAATTCTGATTTCCTATACGTAAAGAATTTAATAGGCTGGGCACAGTGGCTCATGCCTGTAATACTAGCACTTTGGGAGGACGAGGCAAGTGGATCACCTGAGGTCAGGAATTTGAGACCAGCCTGGCCAACATGGCAAAACCCCGTCTCTACTAAAAATACAAAAATTAGCCAGGCATAGTTAGGGTGCCTATAATCACAGCTACTCGGGAGGCTGAGGCAAGAGAATCGCTTGAACCCAGGAGTCGGAGGCTGCAGTGAGCCAAGATCGTGCCACTGCACTCCACCCGGGGCGACACAGTGAAACTCCATCTCTTAAAAAAAAATTAATAATACTGACCTCTCAGAGTTCTCACGAGCACCAAATGGAATGATACATGTTGTGAGGTATTATCTGATGTATGTAAAAATGCAGTATCACTGCCATGTCACACTACCTTCTCAAATTTTCTAGTTTCCCCTCTTCAATTCAGGGGAAAGATTTTATAGTCCCCTCCTGCCTCCTGAGGAATAACAGTGGATTTAATCTGATTCCATCACCAACAACAGAAATTCTTTTAAGAAATGTTGGTGTGCTGCACCCATTAACTCATCATTTACATTAAGTATACCTCCTAATGCTATCCCTCCCCCCTCCCCCCACCCCACAACAGGCCCCAGTGTGTGATGTTCCCCTTCCTGTGTCCAAGTGTTCTCATTGTTCATTTCCCACCTATGAGGGAGAACATGCGGTATTTGGTTTTTTGTCCTTGTGATAGTTTGCTGAGAATGATGGTTTCCAGTTTCATCCATGTCCCTACAAAGGACGTGAACTCATCCTTTTTATGGCTGTGTAGTATTCCATGGTGTATATGCACCACATTTACTTAATCCAGTCTATCATTGGTGGACGTTTGGGTTGGTTCCAAGTCTTTGCTATTGTGAATAGTGCCGCAATAAACATATGTGTGCATGTGTCTTTATAGCAGCATGATTTATAGCACACCAACATGGCACACGTATACATATGTAACAAACCTGCACGTTGTACACATGTACCCTAGAACTTAAAGTATAATTAAAAAAAAAAAAAGAAATGTTGGAGGCTCTTTGAATAATCAGACTATCACCCAATAAGTAACTGCTTGAAACTTTTTTTTTAATTTTTTTTTTGAGACAGAGTCTCGCTCTGTTGCCCAGGCTGGAGTGCAGTGGTGCGATCTTGACTCACTGCAAGCTCCACTTCCTGGGTTCATGCCATTCTCCTGCCTCAGCCTCCCGAGTAGCTGGGCTACAGGCGCCCGCCACCACACCCGGCTAATTTTTTTGTATTTTTAGTAGAGACGGGGTTTCACCATGTTAGCCAGGATGGTCTCGATCTATTGACCTCGTGATCCGCCCGCCTTGGCCTCCCAAAGTGCTGGCATTACAGGTGTGAGCCACCGCCTGGCCGAAACTTTTAAAATGTATCCTTGAAAACAGATCCCAGGGCCCTGAATAAAATAGTAACTTTTTAACTTAGAGTAAGAGCTAACTGGTACAATAAGGTAAGAAAAAGAAATAAAAGACATACACACTAGAAAAGAAGAAATAAAACTGTCTTTATTCACAAATGACATGATTGCCTACACAAAAATCTTAATCTAAAAACAAAAATTTCTGTAAATGAAAGCTGAGTTTAGCAAAGTTGTAGGATACAAGGGGATGCAAGGACAATATTCAAAAGTCAATTGCATTCCTGTATTCCAGCAATGAAAAACTGGAAATTAACATTTGACATCTTAAAAAATAGCATTTGCAATAGAACCAAAAAGTGAAGTATTTGGGTATATCTAACAAAATATGTGCAGGAACTATATGCAGAAACTTACAAAGTGTCAGAGGTTTGTGAACCAGAGCAACACTATCTTGAATAGGAGCTGGGTAAAATGAGGCTGAGATCTACTGGGCTGCATTTCCAGATGGTTAAGGCATTCTAAGTCACAGGATGAGATAGGAGGTCGGCACAAGATACGGGTCATAAAGACCTTACTGATAAAACAGGTTGCATTCAAGAAGCCAACCAAACCCCAACAAAACCAAGGTGGCCACAAGAGTAACCTCTGATCGTCCTCACTGCTACACTCCCACCAGCGCCATGACAGTTTACAAATGCCATGACAACGTCAGGAAGTTACCCTATATGGTCTAAAAAGGGGAGGCATGAATAACCCACCCCTTGTTTAGCGTATCATCAAGCAATAACCATAAAAATGGGTAATCAGCAGCCCTCGGGGCTGCTCTGTCTATGGAGTAGCCATTCTTTTATTCCTTTACTTTCTTAATAAACTTGCTTTCACTTTATGGACTCGCCCTGAATTCTTTCTTGCACCAGATCCAAGAACCCTCTCTTGGGGTCTGGATCGGGACCCCTTTTCTGTAATATCTTTCTGGCAACCATGAAATGGACTATAGTGCTAAACTCCCAACCCAAAGGCTAACTTTGGGTAAGTGGTGGCGTCTGGTAACATCTTTCTCGAGAATCACAAAAGGGACGATACTGAGGAAACTTCCTGACTCAAAGGAAGTAGACTGCAGCACTGATTGGCTGACTTTGGGTAAGTGGGGTGCATATACCCCAGTAAAGTATGGGATCGGGTTAGAGGCCTAACTTAGGGGAGTTAGAGTCTCTCCTAAGACAGGGTGGGTTAAAGGCCCCTCTTAATAAAAGGCAAAGATGCTTGACTGACCTTGGGCTAGAGGCCCAACTTAGGAGGGTTAGAGTCCTTTCTAAGATTTAGAGGGTTAGAGGCCCCTCTCAGTAAAGTCCCTATTGGTAAAGTCCCTTTCGCCTAAGAACAGGTTTGGCAATATGGGATGCTAACTGCTTTCACTTTACTCTGTAGGCTTGCCCTGAATTCTTTCTTGCACAAGATCCAAGAACCCTCTCTTGGGGTCTGAATTGGGACCCACTTTCCTGTTAAAAAAAAAAAGCACTGAGGAAAGATTTTTTTTAAGGAGCTATATAAATAGAAACATATTCTATGTTCATGGATTGGAAGACTCAATATTGTCAAGGTGTTATTTCTTCATTACTTCATCTATAGCTTCAATGCAAACTCTATCAAATGCCAAGTAAACATTTTGCAGCTATCTCAAGCTGCCAATAAAATTTTTACAGAAATGCTAACAATTTAGAGTAGCCTAAATAACTTTGAAAAAGAACAAAGCTGTAAGATACTATCAGATTTCAAGATTTATTATAAAGCTGCATTAAGCAATACAGCATAGTATTGCCACAAAAGTAAGCAAATATATCAATGGAACAAAATACATACCTGGAAAATAAGCACATACTCATATAAACAACTGATCGTTAACAAAAATACAAAGCAATGCTGTGGTGATATGATGGTTTCTTCCATAAATGGTATTGGAACAATTAGATAGCCATGTGCAAAAAAAGAAGAAATAAAATCATTGGATTTATACCTTATACCATATCTAAAAATTAGCTCAAAATGAACTATAAACCTAAATGTAAACCTTAAAACTAAGAAACTTCTAGAACAGAGCATGAAAGGACATCTTTGTGATCTTAAGTTAGACAATTTCTCAGACATGATACTAAAACATCAAGTCCATACAAAAAAATTGATTTATTGTGCCAGAGCCCTGGCATAGGAAAGTGGTTGACTCGTGGGTTGGTAAGAAGAATTTGCTGACAACAGTATAAGTTTGAAAACGGAAAGTTTTATTAGAAAGAAAGAATGCTGCAGAAGAGTGCAGCGGGCCGCCTCCGCGAGAGGACTGAGCCAGCCACGGTGGACTTTTCCTTAGAGCTATTTTTGGACCTTAATGTGGGAGCTGAAGGGTAATTTGTACAATAAATCATTACATTTGTAGACATTTTGGTGCCTTAATGTTGACAAGGGTTCAAGGGTTGCACAGTGAGTTTTGGCATGCATGCATTCCAGAGATGTATACAAATTCTAGTTACTTATACATTTTAAGTTACTTTTAAATTTTAAGTTGAAAAGAGGCCTGGAAACAAGTGTCTTTAGATAATAGGGAGTCTAATTACTTCTAAATTCCTCTGATAAAGAGTTCTTGTCTCCAGCACCTGCTTCATGGTCGCCAGATATTTTTGCTCTCCTCAGATTGGACCTTAACAAAATAATTTTAAAATCTTTCCAAAAGACATTGTTAAGAGAATGAAAAGACAAGTCAAAGCCTGGGAGAAAATATTTCAAAAATCACATAACCAGTGAAAAACTTGTATTCAATATATTAGGCTGGTGCAAAAGTAATCGCAGTTTCAGACTGAATTTTAAATCATTATAACTAGATTCAAACACAGCTTTATTAATCAAAATAGAAACCATTACAATCAACACATTTTTTTCCAATGAGAAATAAGTTTGTTTATTCCTGTAGCATAAAAATCCGTGCATTGGGATTTGAGGAAATCTTGGAAAGCATTTTCTGCATCCTGCTGGTTATGGAAAAGTTTTCCCTGCAAAAAGTTGTCGAGATGCTTGAAGAAGTGGTATGGTAGTCAGTTGGTGGGAGGTCAGGTGAATATGGTGGATGAGGCAAAACTTCATAGCCCAATTTATTCAACTTTTGACTTTGGTTGTGTGACCTGTGGTTGGGGATTGTCACGGAGAAGAATTGGGCCCTTTCTGTTGACCAATGCTGACTACAGGTGTTGCAGTTTCCGGTGCATCTCATTGATTTGTTGAGCATACTTCTCAGATGTAATGGTTTCGCTGGAATTCAGAAAGCTGTAGTGGACCAGACCAGCAGCAGACCACCAAACAGTGACCATGACCTTTTTCTGGTTCACGTTAGGCTTTGGGAAGTGCTTTGGAGCTTCTTCTCAGTCCAACTACTGAGCTGGTCATTGCCGGTTGTCGTATAAAATCCACTTTTCGTCGCATGTCACAATCCAATTGAGAAAAGGTTCGTTGTTGTTGTTGCATAGAATAAGAGAATATGACACTTCAAAATGACAATTTTTTTGATTTTCACTCAGCTCATGAGGCACCCACTTACCAAGCTTTTTCACCTTTCCAATTTGCCTCAAAGGCCAAAGGAATATAGAATGGTCGACATGGAGTTATTTGGCAATTTCCCATGTAGTTGTAAGAGGATCAGCGTTGACGATTGCTCTCAATTGGTCGTTGTCAACTTCTGATGACCGGCCACTACGCTCTTCATCTTCAAGGCTCGGGTCTCCTTTGCAGAACTCCTTGAACCACCACTGCACTGCACATTCGTTAGCAGTTCCTGGGCCAAATACATTGTTGATGTTGTGAGTTGTCTCCGCTTCCTTACGACCCATTTTGAACTCAAATAAGAAAATTGCTCTAATTTGCTTTTTGTCTAACATCATTTCTATAGTCTAAAATAAACATTAAATAAACAACAAGTAGTAAGTCATTAGCAAAAAACCATAAAGTGAGAAATGCCCATTAAAGTGATGTATACCATAACCACATTTATTTAATAATGTATTCCAATATCAAATGGCAAATTCCAATAATACAAAAACCACAATTACGTTAGCACCAACCTATATATACAGATTTCTCAAAACAACAATAAGAGAACAATCTTATTGAAAAATAGGTAAAGAATTTGAACAGACACATCATCAAATAAGATATACAAATAGCCAATAGCAATATGAAAAGATGTTCAACATATTTATTTGGAAAATGCAAATGAAAGTCATAATGAAATACCATTACACACTTACTAAATGGCTAAAATTAAAATGGCTGACCATATTAAATACTGATGACTGTACTCTAATCTTTCTACTCTTTCATTCCTACTACCATTCTAGTTCAGATTCTTATACGCTCTGGCCTTTATTGTTAACATGGATTCCTGACAGGTCTCCCCATTTTCACTCCTGCCATCTTCCAGCTGTTCTCCACACTGAAGCCAGTCATTGTCATAAAATACAGATCTGATTGTGTCACTCTCCTGCTTAATATTTGTAGTTGACCCTCCCACTGCTCTCATGAAAGTTCATAATCCTTACTGTGGTTGTAAATGCCCTTTTATGATCTGTCCCTTGCCCATTTGTGTACACTCATCTTGTGCTACTCTCTTTCTTCATCAATATGCTCCACCATACTGTCATCTTTCTGCTTATTTTTTTAAAAAAAGTATGGAACATCTCTTTTCCCTTATGTGTCTTATGCAACCTGTCAGACAAAACCACATGTTATATTTTCTCAACACACAATTTTATTTCAGGTCTCTGTGCCCTTTACAAATCTACTAGTCTTTCTGTCTGGAGTGTTCTTTCTTCTCCTGGCCAAATTGTAATCATTTGTCAAGAATGCAACAGCATCATTTCTTCTGTGACTCGATTCTCCAAGCATCATATCCTCTGTGTTCCTATAGCACTACATTGGATCGGTCCATAACAATTCTGTCAGTGTATTATAAGAACTTATTTACAGGTTTTGTCTCTTCTGCTATGATGTGAGCCTTTTAGTCATATGAATTGTGATTTTGTATATTTAGCGCCTACCATGGTGCTTAATTCATGGTAGGTGCTCGGTAAATGTTTGAGAAAGACGAAATGTTTTTTAAACATAATTTAATTTACATCTGCTCTGAAGCGGTCTTTTTCTCTGCCTGGGCTACCCTTAGTGTGAAAATCATGTGTGATTTAGAGAGACTCTAGCCTGCAGTACAAGCTTATTTTTTTCTATGATCTACCAATTGGAGAGGACCATAAAGTGTCATCTGGCGACTTGTACACTCCCTGTGTTTTGGTACCAAGCATGATGGTCCTTTTAAAAATTACAAATTTAATTAAAACAAATGAGGTCTCAGGTCTGAAGAGGAAATTCCTAGCTTCAGGCTCTTTTCTATAGGAGATGAAAGGCAGATTCCACCATCATTTCAAGATGAGGATTTGTATTTTTGTTTTCTCTTCACTTTCTTTAAATACAAACTGCTTCTGTTTTTAGTGCTCACTAGCAGCTTACAATCAGGTTTACACAGGTTAAAAAGAGACATGTAAGCCATCCTTTTCCCTATTTGGGAATTTCATGAAGTCCTAGCTTTAAATTTCTCTCCCTATTTTTGAATGTCTCAACTATTTATAAAATGCCTGAACATTTATGTTGAGAAAGTTACATAAGAAAGGAGCCTGGGTGCTGGTAAGTCAAGACATTTTTTTCCAGACACAGCATGATGTGAAATATCTATAGCTCACTGTAGCCCTGAACTGATTATTGTTTCTTTCAGGAAATTTCTGGGTTTTTTTGTCATAGCCACATATTACCTTCAAACCTATCTTAATAGTCCTCCAAGGAGATTCACCTTACTCTCTCTAACATGTTTGCAAAGATGTTTACAGCTACATGATTTGTGTTGTTAATATCAATCTGCATCCTAAAGAATTGTGGTTTAGATTTTCTTGACATGATGGATGGGTCTCCTTGAAGTTTGTATTACCTTGACTGTTCCAGATGCTCGTCCCAGCCCCATTGAGAACTTCTTGGGCAATAATTATGTGACCCATGCCCAAACTTGCCATTTCTTGCATGTTACTCAGGGTCACTGTAAATTCTTCTTTGAAACAGGCATGAGAGTTGAAGGTAAGATATGTCAAAAGCTTTGGAGGCAGAAAGATTAGCTTGTTTATTTCCAGCAGTCATGATATGGGTAGGAAAATGGAACTAAAGGGCAAAATTAAAAGTTAAGTAAACTTTGGCTCAATGTCAGAATATTCTTTCTAATAGTCAAACTGGACTGAGACCTGGTGTACTTTTATTACCACAATGAGTGGGTTCAGTCACGTGGCAGGTGTTAACCCAATAACCACAATCAAGGAGAATCTAACAAGGGGATTTTTATTACTTGCAACAAATAAGGAGAACACTGGGGACAGTTCCCAAAGCAGTGTCTCCTGGAGCTAGGGGCTGGGTCAGGTTTTATAAGCATAGGGCAATGAGACATGATCTGATTGGATCTTGCAATCATGTAATGCTGGGAGGCATTATCTGACTGTATCGTGCCATGGGATGACACCAGAGTTTAATCTGGTTGGACCCTGGATCCTGCCATGTGGTGTCCACTTTTTAGTTCAATCCCTGCTCCTGGGTCTGAGAATTTAAGTTCCTCCTGTGAATGCATGCTTGGTTCATCTGGGCATGCTCAGATTACATGACCTAAGAGTTCATGGCAACTGAAAAACAGCTCACAACTTTGTTACGTAAAACTTGAACCAGATTGGTCTGGTGTGGCTACACTTTCATAATAATGACAGCTCCATGATTTTTATCTGGGAGAGATTTGGATATGACATTCTAGTCAAAAGTGGATGGCTAAGGGACTCGATTGGACCCTACATTTGCATAGAAATTGGTGTACATTGTAAAAACATTATTTGTTCATATCAGTGAATTGGGGAAAAGTAATAGATATTGGGTGGGGGCGGGGGGAGCTAAAGGCCCCAAACCACTCCTTTAGGCTGCTGCTGCTCAGGAGGTAGTGCATGTTTCAAAATGGAAAGTGTTTACCTTCTTGGTAAAATTATTGGAGAAGGAATTATTGCTTAGAGTAGATTCTATTCTTCTGTGTTTTTGTGAATGGACTCTTTTAGAATGTAACAAACTCTGCCTGTTTGTGATATAAATTCTAGATACAACTATTAAATAGTTTTTCCATTTGAGGGAGGGGGAGAGGTGGAAGTTTCATTTTCTGCCTACTGTGACCTTACATAAAGCCCCAGATAAGGTAGGTAAGGCAGGTGGTTCTAGTTCTATTTTATAGAAGGAAAAATTGAAAGCCAAGTGGACTATGGTTACATATTTTAGCATTTAACACAGGTGATGCTTCATAGAAGGAAGAAGCAAAGTTTATGTGGCCTAAGGTTCCATCTTTAACATACTGAGGCACCCAAGTAAAATACTGGTCCCTTCTTCCATTATTTTTTTTTCTACCAGACAACTTTGTTACTTATGTACAACTGAGTTTATAGGTTTATAAGTAGAGTTCCAGCATTTTAACCATCTGAACAATGCCTAAAATTAAATACAATTTCTATTTCCTTTAGTTTTTTGTTATTGGTTTATTTACCAGTTTTATACATTCACGTATGCATACACATATGCCTGTAAACACACGCGCATGCACATGCACACACACACACACACACACACACACACACACTCACCTCTAGCAATCCTATACCAAAAGTTCATAGTTACCGTAAGTTGGAAAATAAACTAAAAAAAATAACCAGCAATGCAGCAGGCAAGCTGAGTTTCTGGGGCAAGCACCAGGCCTGCTTCCTTTAAAGTCGTGTGCACACTGAGGCTAAGGCTCTACTCTCCTCAGAGAAGGCGGTCAGTCTTAGAAACCATGCTATTCATCAACCAACTTCCATCATCTGAAGCATTTAGCATAAGACATGAGAATTTTTAAAATTTTTGATTGAAAAAAAGAAGAATACATATACAAAAGTAGGGAGAATAGCCCAATGAAACCCATGTAGCTATCATGCAGTTTCTACCATGATAAACTCACGGCTAATTTTGTTTTGTCTATGCTCTCCAGTATTAGTTTTCTATCGCTATATAGTCAATTATTAATACTCTTAGAGGTCATTTATTATCTCACAGAAAGTCAGAAATCTATAAGTGGTATAACCAGATTCTCTGCGTTATGGTCTTACTAGGCAGTAAAGTATTGCCTGGAGTAGCAATCTCATGTGGGGCTTGGGGTCCACTGCCAAGCACATGTGATTATTGGCACAACTCAATTCCTTATAGTTACAGGACTGGAGTCTCCATTTTCTTTCTGCCTCTCAGGCAGGGACCACTATCAGCGCCTGAGTCTGCTCTTAGGTCCCTGGCACATGGCCCTCTACATAGGCAATTCACGACACAAGTGTTTGCTTCTTCAAGCACAGCAGGAAAGCATCTGCTGCTACTTCTTGTCTCTTTTCATGGCTGTACTGATTAGGTGAGGCCCACCCAGGAAAATCTCCCTTTTTTAAACTCAGAGTCAGCTGATTAGGCATCTTAATTACATCTTAAAAGTGTCTTATTCATATAACATAACATAATCGTGAAAGTGATATCTTTTCATATTCACAGGTCTCACTGATACTCCAGGGAAAGAGTTGATACAGTACATGTCAAGAGGAAATGAGACTCTTAGGAAATTTTGCCCACCCACCCATGAAGATTATTTTGAAGCAAATTCTAGACCAAATATTATTTAATTAACAAATATTTGTGTGTGCATCTCTAAAATATAAAGACTAACTTTTAAACAAAACTGCTATGCCATTATCACACTTAGAAATGTCAATTCATTAATATCATGAGATTCATAATCAGTGTTCAAATTTTCCTCTTATTTTATTATTTTTAAAGTTTACTTGTTCATATCAGGATCTTAATGAGCTTCAAATATTGAAGTTGGCTGATATATCTCTTAAATCTTTTTAAATCTACAGGTTCCTCCTCCATCTTTTTTTTCTTTGTGTTGAAGAAATTGGGTTATTTGTCATATAAAATTCCAAACTAGGTTTATGTTATTATTACTAATCTTTTTATTTTGACATAATTGTGGATTTACATGCAGTTGTAAGAAATAATGCAGAGCGATACCATATACCGTTGACCCAGTTTCTCCAATAAGTAACATCTTGAAAGCTATAGTACGGTATACAGTCAACATACAGAATACTTGCATCATCGCAAGAATTAGTCCTGTTGCCCTTTTATAACTATGTTTACTACCCCTCAGTCTCTAACCCTCCTTAATCCCTATCAACCATTAATCTGTTTTCCACTTCTATAAAGGTGTTACTTTTATTTCAAGAATGCATATAAATGGAGTCATATACTATATAACCATCTCACTCATCAAAATTCTCTGAAGATCTTTTCAAGTTGCTGTGTGCATCAATAGTTCATTCCTTTTTTTTTTTTCTGAGTAGTGTTCCATAGTATGGATGTACTACAGTTTGTTTAGCCATTCCCTACTAAACATTTGACATTCAGTGGGAATGCCAAATGTTTATACCAGCTTCATTAATAAGAGCTCAAAATGGGAAAATATGTATACCTCATAGAATTCAACAGTGTATAAGGCCAGACACTTTGGCTTACGCCTGTAATCCTAGCACTTTGGGAGGTCAACGCGGGTGGATCATCTGAGGTCGAGAGTTCGAGACTAGCCTGGCCAACATGGCACAAACCCATCTCTACTAAAAATACAAAAAATCAGCCAGGCGTGATGGGTAATCCCAGCTACTTGGGAGGCTGAGGCAGGAGAATTGCTTGAACCTGGGAGGTGGAGGTCTCAGTGAGCTGAGATTGTGCCACTGCACTCCAGCCTGGGTAACAAAGCGAGACTTTGTCTCAAAAAAAAAAAAAGTGTCTAAGTAATAATTACAAGTAATTGAAGCAATTGGTGTTGTCAGTATTCTTATCTTAGTCATTCTGATAGGTGTGTAGTGGTGTCTTACTATGGTTTTAATTTCAGTTTCCCTGATGCTCAGCACATCTTTTCATGTGTTTATTACCCATCTGTGTATACTCAATAAAATGTATCCTTATGTCTGTCTTAGTCTATTTTGTGTTGCTATAATAGAATACCTGACACTGAGTAATTTACAAAGAAAAAGTTTTTCTGGCTCATGATTCGAATGTCTGGAAAGTTACAGATTGGTGAAGGCCTCAGACTGCTTTCACTCGTGGTGGAAGGTGGACAGAAAGGGAGCCTGGCATATGCAGAAATCACATGGCAAAAGAGGAAGGAAGAGAGAAAGGCAGGAGGCTCTTTTTAACAAGAAGCCAGGCTGTTTTTAACAACCAGCTCTCTCAAGAATGAGTAGAGTGAGAACTCACCCCCAAGGGAGGGCATTCATCTATTCATGAGGGATCTGCCTTCAAGATGGAAACACCTCCCATTAGGCCCCCGTCTCCAACATTGTGGATGAAATTTCTACATGAGGTTTGGAGGACTAACATCCAAACCATAGCAATGTCATTCACTCATTTTCTAATTAAATGTAGAGTTTTATTGCTATTAAATTTTCAGTTATTTATATATTCTAGATATGAGTTCTTTATCAGATATGTATTTTGCAAATATTTCCTCCCAGTCTGTTGCTTGTCTTGTCATCTTCTTAAAAGAGTTATTTGCAGAGTAAATTTTCATTTTCATGAGGCACAACTTATAAATCATTTCTCTTATGGATCATACTTTGGTGTGAAGGGTGAGAACTCTGCCAAGCCCTAGATCCTACAGATTTATTCCTATTTATTTTTTCTAAAAGTTTTATAATTTTTCATTTTACAGTTAAGTTCATGATCCATTTTAGCTAATTTCTGTATAAGTTTTAATGTTTAGGCCAGTGTTCCCTTCTTTGCCAGTGAATGTCCAAATACTCAGGTACTATTTATTGAAAAAGCTCTTCATTCCCTATTAAATTGCTTTTGTACATTTGTCAAAAATCACCTGGACATATTTGTGTGGGTCTGTTTCTGAGTAGGTAGTTCTATTCCATTGACCTGTGTTACTATCCCTCCAACAGTCTCATACAGTGTTCATTACTGTAGCTATAAAATAATTCTTGAAAATGAGGTTGACTGATTTTTACCAGTTCATTCTTTTTTTCAAAATTATTTTGGTTATTCTAGTCCTTTCCTTTGCCACTTGAAATTTTATAACCATCTTGTCTGTATTTACAAAAAATCCTGGTGAGATTTTTACGGTAATTATATTAAAAATAGATATCAATTTGGGGAAAATTGGTGCCTTTAATATGTTGTCTTCCAACCCATGATTATAATATGGCTCTATATAGATCTGGTTTTACTTCTTTCAGAAATGTTTCATGGCCTTCAACTTGGGGATTTTGCACACATTTGTTATATTTATATCTAAACATTTTAATTTGGGGTGCTATTGCAAATTATATTTTAAAAATTTTAAATCCCAACCATTGATTGCTGGTATATAGAAAAGCAATTGACTTTTGTATATTGACCTTGTATTCTGCAACATTGTTAGCCTTCTTATCAGTTAAGGGAGCTTTTTGTAGATTCACTTATGCTTTGAAAATAGACAGACATGTCTGCAAATAAATATAGTTTTATTTCTTCCTTTCCAATATGTATGCCTTTTTAAAAATGTTCTTAATGCACTAAGACTTCCAGCATAGGATAGGAGTGGTGAGAGAGAACATTCTTTTTTTTTTTTTTTTTTTTTTTTGAGACGGAGTCTCACTCTGTCTCCCAGGCTGGAGTGCAGTGGCGCGATCTCGGCTCACTGCAAGCTCCGCCTCCCGGGTTCACGCCATTCTCCTGCCTCAACCTCCCGAGTAGCTGGGACTACAGGCGCCCGCCACCACGCCCGGCTAACCTTTTTAAAATATTTTTAGTAGAGACGGGGTTTCACCGTGTTAGCCAGGATGGTCTCGATCTCCTAACCTCGTGATCCGTCCGCCTCGGCCTCCCAAAGTTCTGGGATTACAGGCATGAGACACGGCTCCCGGCCGAGAGAATATTCTTGACTTGATTCTGATTGTAGCAGGAAAGTTTCTAGTCTCCCACCATTAAATACAGTGTCAGTTGTAGGTTAATTGTGGATGTTCTTTGTCAAGTTGAGGAAGTTTCCTTCTACTCTTAATTTGCTGGGGTCTTTTATCATAAATGAGATTTAGATTTTGTCAGATGCTTCTTCTGAATCAATTGATATGATTACATAATTTTTGTTTTCTTACCTGTTGACATGGTAAACTATATTGATTGATTTTAAAATGTTAAAGCAGCTTTGCATGCTTGGAATAAATCCCACTTGGTCATATTGTAAAATTCTTTTTATACATTGTAGAGTTGGATTTTCTTATCATTCATTGAGGATTATTGGGTCCATGTTCATGAGAGACATTGGTTTGTAGTTTAACTTTATGTAAAATCTTTATCTGATTTTGACATAAAGATATTGTTTGCTCCAGGAATAAGTTAAAAATATTCCCTTTGCCTTGTAGAGAATTGGTATTTTGTTATCCATAAATGTTTAGTAGAATTCACCAATGAAACCATCTGAGCCTGGTGCTTTGGAAGGTTGTTTATTATTGATTAAATTTATTTGATAAATGCACACCTATTCAGATTATCTATTTCTCCTTGTCTAAGTATGGTAGTTTATGTCTTTCAAGGAACTGGCCCATTTCATATAAGTTATCACATATGTGGGTGTTATAAGTTTAATTATGTTCTTTCCCAAGAAGCTATGTTGAAGTACTGACCCCCAGTACCTTAAAATATGACCTTTTCTAGAAATGGCATCATTACATATGTAATTAGTTAAGATAGGGTCATACTGGAGTAGAAAGGTCCCCTAATTCAATATGACTTCTGTGCTTATTAGTAGATGTTCATGTTAGGACAAAAGCATAGGAAGAACACCATGGGAAGATGGAGTATTTGAGTAATGCATGTAGAAGCCAAGGAATAGCAGCAATTGCCAGCAAACCACCAGAAATTAAGAAGAGGCAAGGAATTCAGGGGGATTGTGGCCCTGCCGATAACTTAATTTTAGATTTCTAGCTTCCAGGAATAAAAGATGATACATTTCTGTTGTATTAAGCTACCTAGTTAGTGGTATACTCAATATCAACAATCATCAATACATAGCCGATCTGATTCTAAATAGACACCCCTCCTCCACTGAAATCTCTGCTGCTCGAATCATGCAAAGCAAATCCAAGACATCACACCATTTCTTCTCTAAATATGCGTTTTCGCGAGATAGACTCTTTTATAACACATAAACCTAAAACAATTACTAGTACTAAAGAATTATATATGTCATTGATATCAAATATCCAGTTATTTTTCACATTTGCCTAATGGCCTTATACTTTTTATTTTTCTTAATTTTTTATTAACTTTTATTTTAGGTTCAGGGGAACAAGTGCAGGTTTGTTATACAAGTAAACTCATGTCACAGGGATTTGTTGTACAGGTTATTTTGTCACCCAGGAAATAAGCCTAGTACCCAATAGTTATTTTTCCTGATCCTCTCCCTCCTCCCACTCTCTACCCTCAAGGAGGCTCCAGTATCTGTTGTTCCCCTCTTTGCAGCCATATGTTCTCATCATTTAGCTCCCACTAGTAAGTGAGAACACGCAGCATTTGGTTTCCTGTTCCTGAATTAGTTTGCTAAGGATAATGGCCTCCAGCTCCATCCATGTTCTTGCTAAAGGACATGAGCTCATTCTTTTTTATGGCTTCATAGTATTCCATGGTGTGTATATACCACATTTCCTTTACCTAATCTGTCATTGATGGGCATTTAGGTTGATTCCATGTTTGCTATTGTGAATGGTGCTGCAATGAACATTCACATGCATGAGTCTTTATGGTAGAATGATTTATATTTTTCTGGGAATATACATTATTCACGGTAATGGGATCGCTGGGTCAAATGGTAGTCCTGCTTTCAGCACTTAGAGGAATTGCCCTACTGCTTCCTACAATGGTTAAACTGATTTACACTCCCACCAACAGCGTGTAAGTGTTCCCTTTTCTCCGCAACCTTGCCAGCCTGGTATTTTAAAATTTTTTATATAATAGCCATTCTGACTGGTGTGAGATGATATCTCATTGTGGTTTTTATTTGCATTCTCTAATAATCAGCAATATTGAGATTTTTGTCATATGCTTGTTGGCGACATGTATGTCTTCTATTGTAAAGTGTCTGTTCATGTCCTTTGCCCACTTTTAATGGGGTTGTTTTTCTCTTGTAGATTTAAGTTTCTTGTAGATGCTGGATATTAGACCTTTGTCAGATGCATAGTTTGCAAATATTTTCCCAGCACTATTTATTGAAAAGACCATCTTTTCCCCCAGTGTATGTTCTTGACTTCTTTGTTGAAAATGAGTTCACCGTAGGTGTGTGGATTTGATTCTGGTTGATTCTGTTCCATTGGTCTATATATCTGTTTTTATACCAGTACCTTAAAGAAATTGAAGACAACACCAAAAAATGGAACAATATTTCATATTTGTAAATTCAAAGAATCAATATTGTTAAAATGCCCATACTACCAAAAACAATAAACAGATTGAATGCTATCCTTATCAAAATACCAATGATATTCTTCACAGAAATAGAAAAAACAATCCTACAACTTATATGGAACCACAGAAGACCCAGAGTAGCCAAAAGGATCCTAAGCGAAAAGAACAAAACTGGAGGAATCACATTATCCAACTGCAAATTATCCTACAGAGTTATAGGAACAAAAAGAGCGTGGTATTGGTATAAAAACAGATATGTAGACCAATGGAACAGAATGGAGAGCCCATGGCTGTGCAGACTCTTTTTTGTTTCCATATGCATTTTAGAATTTTTTTTTCTAATTCTGTGAAGAATGATGGTGGTATTTTCATGGGAATTGCGTTGAATTTGTAGATTGCTTTTGGCAGTATGACCATTTTCACAATTTTGATTCTACCCGTCCATGAGCATGGGGTGTGTTTCCACTTGTTCGTGTCATCTATGATTTCTTTCAGCAGTGTTTTGTAGTTTTCCTTGTAGAGGTCTTTGGATTCCTTGGTTAGGTGTATTCCTAAGTATTTTATTTATTTATTTTTTTGCGGCTATTGTAAAAGGGGTTGAGTTCTTGATTTGATTCACCACTTGGTCGCTGTTGGTATATAGAAGAGCTACTGATTTGTGTACATTAATCTTGTATCTGGAAACGTTGTTGAATTATTTTATCAGTTCTAAGAGCTTTCTGGAGGAGTCCTTAGGGTTTTCAAGGTAAATGATCATACTGTCAGCAAACAGTGACAGTTTGACTTCCTCTTTACCGATTTGCATGCCCTTTATTTCTTTCTCTTGTCTGACTGCTCTGGCTAGGACTTCCAGTACTACGTTGAAGAGGAGTGGTGAGAGTGGGCATCCTTGGGCGGGTCTTACTGCAGCTGTTGTGGGGGGATGGGAGTGAGATTCCCAGGTCACTGGAGTTGCGTACCTAGGAGGATTATGGCTGTCACTGCTGAGTTATGCAGGTTGTGGGGGAAAGCCAGCAGTCACAGGCCTCACCCAGCTCCCACACCAAAGAGCTGGTCTCATTCCCACCATGCCCCGCCCAACAGCCCTGGGTCCACTTCCAGGTGGTGGGCGAGATGGGCTTGAAAATCTGCCCCAGGCTACCCGCCTCCCAGCTGCGAAAGAAAAGGTTCTATCCCCGCCTGTGGAGTCTGCACACCAGATTTGCAACTTCCCCCAAGTTCTGGCCAGGAGGCTTCTCACCCGGTTCAAATTGTTACAAAGTCCAGCTAGAGATTTCCTTCTCCCTTTGGAGTTTTACCCCCTGCCTCTCTGGATGCCCTCTGGATGGATCCCTGTGGTGCCAGGTAGGAATGACCTGCTCAGGGACCCAGAGAGCTCCCAGGGCCTTTCTGCTACTTCCTTTACCCTTGTATTTTGCTCAGCTCTCCAAATTGACTCAGCTCCCCAAATTGACTCAGCTCCAGGTAAAATCGGAAACTTCTCCCACAAACAGACATTCAGCTTCTCCAGTGGGGATGTGTGTTTGGGAGAGGAGGGTCTCCCTTTTCCACTTCCGCAGTTGGGGCACTCACAGTATTTGGGGTATCTCCCAGGTCCTGCAGGGGCAGTCCACTTCCTTCATAGAGTCTGTGGATCCTCTTGGGATTGCTGGTTTGTTCTTGCAGTCGATCTGGAGCTAAAATTCACCATGCGAGCCTCCACACACTGCTCTGTCTGGAGCTGCAATCTAGTCCTGCTTCCCATCCGCCATGATGATCTCTACCCTCACAAGAGAGAATTTAATTCAGGGAACTGATTATACAAGAGATGGAGAAGCCAAACAGGAGAATTGGAGAACCCAACAGTTTTCAACATGAGGAAGTCACTCTCACCTCTAGGCTGGAAAGACAAAGAGAGGAGACAGTGTTATTGGAGCCTAGGTGTTGGGTTCCATAGGATCTCATGTCATGGCGGGCTAATTTGATGGGCCTAGAGTCATGAATAATATGTAGCTATTGAAGGAAAAGCCCCACCTGATGCAGAAGATGGAGAAAAACTGTCCACTCCATCCTCCTGGGTTCTAATCTCCTGTTTTTCTGCCTGTTGGTTGAACGAAGATGGCCACAAAATGTTAGCTAGTCTAGGAATTGCAATCTTCAGGGGTCAGCCTGTGTATATTATGAGACACAGCAGAGGATAAATGAGGGATAACTCTCAGGGCAAATAAATCCAATACAAGCAACCACTTTGACAGATTAAATGAGAGTAATCATAGCTAAACTGATATAGAAAAGTGTTGAATAATCTATCCCATCTCCATCCCACATCTTTCCAAGCCCAGGCTAGGTTAAGCATTCTTTTTTGTGCTTCTACCTCCCTTTGTGTTCCCCCTCTCAATATAGCATTAATTTAAAAGCTGTGTTTGATAGTTTACTTGTCTGTATCCTTCATTTGACAATAAACTCTAGGTGTGCAAAGACTATGTCATGTCTCCCATTGTATCCACAGTGTCTACATATTGCTTGAAGCACAGTGTGCACTGTAAATATTTGTTATTGAATCATTTGATTTGCCAATGATTCTGAACTATAAATAAAATACATAATTGTTTTAACTTTATAATTTTTTCAAAGTTCAGTATCCCACCCCTGTGGCCAAGGACACTTGCCTGCTCTACTGAGACAACATGGTTTAATTGAGAGGATAAAGACATTTCCTTTCAAGAAGATAGAGATGTTCCCAAGACAGAATGAGATGCTGAGACAGTAAACCAAGTAGTATAAACTACATGGTTCTAAGTGAATGTCACACTCTCTTCAATATTTTAAAAATATAGATGGATGCTGTAGAGGGCAGTACTTTATTCCTCCTAAATGGAAGAAGGCAAATATAAACCTTGCTTTTCACATCCTCAGGCTGTTCTTTTTATATGAGAAAGATATTTTAGGAATGATTCCCAAAGTTGAATAACAAAGATTTTTAATTATCTGCCTCTTTGGGTTTTCCACTCCTTTGTTCAACCCAATTAAAACTGATGATAATAGTTAACTACGTATGCACCGCCCCCCTCCCCCAAAAAAACTATTAGGATTCTTTTTAAAAGTAGAGAACTCCATACTCAGAAAACCCATATGTACTGTACTTTCGATAATTCTTTATTCTTTATGTATTTTAAGAGAAGAAAGATGAAGGATAGAACCAGAAACTTTGATCTTTTTGATACATTTTTGAGACAACATGATTGCATTTTTCCTCTTGAACCCACAGGATCCAGGTAAATGAGAATCTGATGAATGTTCTGATGTGAGCACCTAATAAAAAAATCAATGCTAGATAGAGCAGATTTTTTTTAACTCATTTGGTGTGATTTAAATCATTTAAATCATTTGCTGTGATTTTTTTTAACTCATTTGGAGGGTATGCTAAATGGAGGCATTTGGGGCCAGGAGTGATAAGGTTGGAGGGTTGACAGAAAAGGGTGATTTCTCCAGAATTGTCCTTTCCTCAGTGCACTCCACTCTCAAGGGCAGAACATTCCTCTTAAAGCACAGCTCTCTTGAGCTCCAACCTTGATTCAAAAATTAAACCTTTCAGTCTGGTGAGATAAACAAGCCTTCACCTCACTTCCTGGGATCATCACTTTGCCACCTCAGAAAGCCACAGTGCTGAGCAGAATGGACATCTCACCAGATCTTGAGTGCTAATCACCCTTCAAAGCTCACCTCAGATGCCACTGTCTTCCTCTCCATTCTCCAAACTGCTGTCCCTCATGTCTTGGCATTACTTTGCCCTTCCGTTGTCTATCACAGCTTGCTTGAGTTTAGCATTGTTTGTGTATATGTGAGTCTTCTCTTTTAGATTGTACATTCCAAAATTAAGCACACAACTTGACACAGTAAGTACTCAAGAATAAAAATGAACTGAGATGAGGGCACCGAAGTTTACTTTCAACATCAGAATAACACATGACTCTTCTCATTACATAAGTCATTGTGCTAGAAGTGTATATCGCAAATTGGTAGCCGATGGGGTCCAACTAAGGCAAGCCAAACAAGGATAAGGTAACTGGGGAAAGGCCCGACTTCATTCTGGCACCGACTGGTATTTTACTAGAAACAAATAGATTCTGAAAAGTCGCACCCATTGGTTGATGAAGTTTCTGAACATTTTATTTCTAATTTTCTGTCACTAAAATGTGACATTTTTCTATTTCCCTTGGAGCATCTTAGAAAAATCTCTGCTGTTTTCTCTCCCAAGTTCAGTTTCTGTAGTACACTTACATAATTATACTCAATACATTTCAGTAGAGTGTACTTCTTTCTTCCCTTATTTATTTCTAATATTTTATGGAAAATTTCTTAAGTGATGAAACACTCTATTCCCAAGTATGTCTTCAGGCAAGAGAGGAAGGAGTGGATTTACAGACAGTGCCTAAACTCAACGTTATGAATATCTCCCAATAAATTGATATTTATATCAAGCAGGCAATTTTTGCCATACTTACAAGAAGACATAAAATTCTCTAGAATCCATAGTACAT